>NW_024543207.1:15157500-17557500 GCF_018167655.1 Microtus oregoni | reverse complement strand
CTCAAGAAAAAAGCACTTAGACTCTGTTGAAAGCTTCCTTGTAGCTAGTACATTTTCCCACTTTGACAAGGAAATGAAAAACACAGATTGACAAGGAAATAAAACTACAGATTCCACTCTTCCATACTGATCAAAAGGGAACATGGTCAGCTTGGAGAACTGCAGGAGCTCAGGGCAAAGTGAAGAGGGAAAAATTGTTCTTTCAGAGAGGAAGAGGTCCCCAATGGTGAACTGACTGCAAGGACCACTCCCTAATGTTGCCCAGCACCCGTTACCACTGTTCTGGATGAACAAGTGTCTGTTATTCTCTGGCCCCTCTCCTCACTGTGGGCTTCCTGGGGCTAGGAGGCAGAAGAAAGCCTGCAACGATGGTCTCATTTAATTGGAACTTTAACTAACATAATTAAAGCAAACATTTCAGGGAAAGTTGAGACTGGCAACGCTCACTTCCTATGGAGAGGGAATACAAATAAATTTTAGCCTGAGGGGGACAAACTGGGTTCATTAAAAACTGCTGCAAATTCATTGTAGCCCCTGAATCAGGAGGTGGAGTCCAACTGTCCTCCCCTTGAATGGGGGCTGGTCATAGAAGCAAGCCTACAACAACACAGTAGACAGAGTCCAACTCATAAGAACTCTCGAATCCATGTCAATGTCCCTCAGAGATTTTTTTTTTTTAAAGAGGCCAGAGAAACTTGAGTCCTAAGAGATCATGTGGAAGTCAAAACTAGATGCCAAGTGAGGGCTGAATTCAAACTCTCCATTTAGTTCAGGCTTATCCCTTGATTAAAGAACATGGCGCTTTAAAAATACACTCAGCACATCATGAAGTGAGAATGCACTGACCTGTCCCGACCTCTGACACACATAAGTGTGGCAGATAGCAATCGTTAGCTTTTAAGTTAACAAATTTTTGCAATGTGATGATTCAGATAGTATAATTGGAACCCTAAAAAGAACATGATAGATTATATACAATGTACTTATTGAGAAAATGGAATAAATAATTAGAATTTTAGCTTACACTTAAGTATCACGTGCTTTGCACTGTAGGACAGAAGGTCTAGATGTATCCAGATTTATAGAATTAGTATATTCTTACTAAATCTAAATGCGATAGTGAAATGGTGTGCATCCAACGAACAGTTGGGACTCACGTTCTTATCCACTGTTTTATTTTATGTAGCTACCACAAAGAAAAGGAAAATGGACTGCAGAATTTAAACAGTTGGCTAGCCAATTTGACACAACTTTTCAACTCAAAATATGTCACTGCCTTTGAAAATAATTTTGGATGGGCTCAATGACAGACTTTTATAACCACAAATGACAAAGTAATGCAAATCTGTTTCTCAAGTTTGTTCCACGCATATGTGTTTGGTTTCTACTTAATCCTGTCCAAATGACTTCTGTAATGTCTCTCAGTGGTCTCTGACATAATCACGCGGATGACCAAGAACTCAACGGCGTTATCCAATACACCGTCCCGTCGGGGTTTTCCAGGAATGACCCGTCTAGCATAGCAAGATTAGTTCACAAGTCTGTAAAAACCAGTAACTCCTTCCCTCATAGCATCACTTACACAAACATTAGCATATAATAAAAAGATCCCGGAACAGGCAGGACTGGACAATGCAGGGTCCATGCGGGTCCCCATGGAAGAGTAATAAATAGAACATTGCTTTGCTGGGTGGAGGACACAAAACCCCATGTGAGTGACAGTGGAGGAGGTAGCTGTCATTACCCACATGCAGAGTAGGCTTCTGTTTTGGATAACTGTAGAGAAGCATTGCGCACGCACTGAACCTCTGGTGTAAGGAAGGAGAAGGCATCGGAGGGGGCAGAGAGGCAGGGAAGAATGAATACCACTGTGGGCTGGCTGCACCAGTCACGGAGAGGTCCAGAGACGGAATGAGGTCTGCTTACTTTCAAGTACATGAATATATAGAGGTCTATGAGTTCTTCCTCACCCTCCTAGCCTGGCACCCTAAAACAAGGTGAGCTTTTTCACCTTCTCCTAGGGCCCCTGCTGACGGACTGGCCCGTCAAGTTCAAGGCCAGATCAACGCATATCTACACAGCAGTCGTCGGCAAGCAGACATCCTGCCTTTTTTGAAAGTAATGAACTATAACTTAGGGATGGAAGACCCTCCAAAGGCTTAAACACCCCAGCCCTCAGAGCAAAGCTGGGCATCAGCTTCCGCAGTCCCTGCTCTTATTGCAGTGGGTCTTTCCGTATGTCCGTAGCATGTCTGTTCCCTCACCCCTACTCAAGGCTTTTGTTTACGAGCTGATTTTGGCAGATTTTTCTGCAGCATTCCAGAATTCCTCAGCTGCGAACTGTTATGTCTCAGATTTTCTTTTTCCTTTTTAGTTCAGCAACTGGTCAAAAAAAAAAATCTGAAGACCATCAATACCCTAAGACTGTAACTAGGCTTGCTATGGAGCACAGGAAAGAGAAAATCCACCCGAGAATGGGTCAGCTCGTAAGAGAATGGATCCCCATCCCATCTCCAGCACCACCTGAGACGCGGTTTGTCAGTTGACCCACCATCCTCCACTCCAGCGCTACCATCCTGCTGTCCTGTCCCAGAAGCCCATGGTAGACTCGGGTTGTGGGCAGTTTTCTAACAAAACCATCAATTGGCACCATCAGACACGCCCTCACCCCAGCCCTGACCTGCAACCTCAGGCGTCCCAGCCAGTTGAGCACACACCTCCAAGGCAGCTTCTCCCGCCCTCCCACCCAGCCCGGGTCCGCTCCCTCCAAGACGGCCCCGCACCCCGCACAGGCAGCGCTGCACCCTGGACCAACCTCCATGTCAGAGACGCAACGGGAATGGACAGCAGGCGGGACTCTCGCACAACTTTGGGGAAATACCACACTTTCAGACAGAATGAACAAGTACTGTTTCCGGAGCGGGCCCCTGTGTCGTCACAAAGGACCAGACTGCATTTCCCACAAGTCTGCGCGAAGGAATTCCGGAAACTCAAGTGTGGCTATTTCTTTGGTCACCGGTTTTGGCAACCCGCAGTAGAGAAAGGGAGGAAGAAGCCGGGTTTGCAAGGGTGACTCGGGAGTGAGGCTGGCGTTTACTTCCAGACCCACAACACGAGCTGTGTGAATGTGAGTGGAGCCTTTGACAGAAATATTAGGTTTATAGGTCATTTCTGTTCCATGTGTTCTGATTTAATCTTCATACATCCTGGAAAAAAAATCACACCGACTCAGTTTTACTTTTAAACAATGAAACGAGACATTAATGCTGAAATGCGAATTTCTTCTTCCTTCTCTTTTGATTTTGGTTATTTTTTCTAGACAAGGTTTCTCTGTGTAGTCCTTGCTGTCCTGGAATTCGCTCTGTAAACCAGACTGGTCTCCAGTTCTATATCTAAACGAAAAGGAGAAAAACAGATGAGCTATCTTGGGGTAAAGCCCTTGTGTATAATGGAGGCTTCCTTGAATGTAAAGCTATCAGAAATATCTTCATAAGAATATTATTTCTTAGCATGGCGAGCCTCCCAGTTGTGTGTGTGTGTGTGTGTGTGTGTGTGTGTGTGTGTGTTTAGAACCATCACCGAGAAGGTACTCACTCATATGGGAAGTGGTGGTTGGTGAAACTGCAGCATTCAATCAGAACTCCTCTGTTGTCTCCATTTCTCGATAGTGGGGGTTCATTTTTTAGGAAGAGAAGATAATATCCTGCAGGTCTGGTCATGTAGAGTACTACCTGGGTCCCCGCTCATCTCAATATTAGGGGCCTAAGCATGCCTGTGGAGAATTCTACCTGAAGCTGAATTCTCAGGCATTATTTATGCTTATTTAGACCACACTCGCAATTTTATCTTTGACACCTCTAAAATATTTTTTTTTCTGATTTCTAGCTCGTTAGTTTCCTCCATTGCAGCTTTCTGAAAAACATGATTTTGGGCAAGAATCAGTTTAATCTCTGAGATTTGGGGCTGGAGAGATGGCTCAGTGGAGTAGTTAAGAGCAGCAACTGTTCTTGTAGATTAGGGTTCCTTTGTCAACAGACAGACCTGTCAGCTCACTTCCAGAAGATCTAACTCCCTCTCCTGGCATCGCTGTAGGCAGATGTTTGTTTGTTTGTTTTTGCCTACAATTGGACTCATGTGCATATGCGAAATACATACACACATACACATAAAACACAACGTAGTTTTGTAATGTCAAGTTTGGCTAACAGAAAAGGAATCAGTGCTCAAGTATACGGTGTGAACACTCCAGTATATCAAGCATTTACCTGTTCATTGCTATATAAAAAGCTATTTCCAGTTATCAGGACTCTGCACAATCCAGGGAGATAGACTCCATATTAGTGCAGTTCTCAAGGCCTCCGATGCCCACCACACGGAACCTGAACCATGTCCCTAGGTAGATTTCAGGAAGCTTTGTTACTGCATCCCTCACGGGGAGGCACACGACCTAACTGTGTAAGTAGATTCGTGCCTTCTTTAAGACATACTGAACAAGCTTGGGATAAGGCAAATGGTGGCTCCTCTCTAAGGCTGATTCGTGGACTGCATTCTGTCATGTAATACCATCCAAATATTTCTCCAGTTCTGTTTGAAAAAACACGAGTTTACTATCCATTTCTGCACATGCAGAAGGCCTCAGGAACACGTGCCTTTGGCTGTCCACCTTCTGGCCTATTTCTGTGGTTATACTTTTCTTGGTTCCAGACCATCTGTCTACGCTTCCCATGCTGATAATGCTGGGCCTCTGTCTCAGATTGGATTACGTGGGTTTTGTATTAGCATGTGCAGTGTGTGAGCGTTCTAATTCAAAGAAGGCTTCATATTCAGAAGAGCCACCTCACTCTGCTGTTCTGCAGAGGACATTAGCTGGTAATTAGCCAATATATGTAGTCACTCACCATTTGTTGTTACCTTTTTATCCTGGAAATTATCAGAGCGTGAATATACTGGCTCAGATACATCCATGCAAAGGAAGGCATGTTCCTTCCTGTTCATTTCCTTAGTCTTTGGATTTGTTTCCCTCTTTATTGCTTTCGAAAGAAAACACCCTGGCAAAAAGTACCTTGGTGGCAGAAAACAATTATTTTGACTTAGAGGTTATGGACCACATCCAGCTTGGGTTTTGTAGTTGATGCACGTAATTATTTGGAAAGAGGTAACTTAAATGAGAAACTGACTCCATCTGGATCTCCTTAGGGCATTCCCTTTATTAATGATCGATGTGGGCGGGCCCCTCTCTTGGTGTGTTTAAGGGGCGTGGAACTTCACTCCTGTGCTGGTGGACCTGAGCAACTTAAGAGCGCAGGCTGGATAAGCGGGAGAGCAACACTCCCCCCATGGCTTCTGCCTCCCGTTTCCTGCGCTAATGTTCCTGAGTGACAGGCTGCCCTCTGGAAGTGTAAGCTTAAGTAAGCCTTTTCCTCCCCAACGCAAGGCTTTTGTTATCATGTTTTATAACAGCAATACAAGCCCAATAAATACGCACCATCACTGATGAAAGTCAGGGCAGGAGGTCATGGGAGAAGCCTGGAATCAAGGACAGAAAGCGAAACCATGGAAATACACTGTTTACAGGCTTGCCCCATTAACTTGCCCAGTTTGCTTTTACTATACAACCCAGGACCAGCTGCCTAGGGGTGGCACCACCCACAGTGGTCTGAGTCTGCACACATCAAATATCCATCAAAAAATTATTCCACAAACTATAAGTCAGTCTGACAAAATCTACCCATCAGACTATTTGGAAATTCATGTTACTCATTTTAAATAGCTCTTAGGAGTTTTTTAGATGCTGGAGAAGGGAGGATATACCTGTACAGGGGAAGAACCTTTGCCAAGCATGCACGGACAAAGTTACAAATCAGTTACACATGCTAGTGGTGAGGCTCTATTACTTTATCCCCCAAGCAACCATGCAACCATGACATGAAAGATTTATTACCACTTTACTTTGGCAAGTTGCAAAATGCCATATAGTGTTCGATACAGTAATAAAAATATGTGCCTGTTAATTTTATAACTGTTAATCCAGTACAGGGAATGTGATGGACAGAAGATGCTTCTAGACTCTTACGGGTGTAACTATTCAATGAGATAGGTTCTGGACTAAGACAAAGAAGGGGCGTGTGGTAGTTTGAATGAGAGTGTCTCCCATGTGAATTCTTGGTCCTCAGTTGACAGAAGGATCAGGAGATAAAGCCTTGTTAAAGTCATTAAGGGTCTGAAACTGATCTCTCCTAATTTGTGCCTTTTGGGTTCTAAGATTTTGTAGACCGATTTTATATCCTAAATAATTAATAGATTTTTTTCAGGTGCAATTGGTAATCCCCAACAAGGTAAAATTTTCTTTACTTCTTCAAACATTCTAAAGTATATACAATTGAATCAGCTAGGAAAATGTCATCCATGTAATAGTAAACTATAGATTTAGGAAATTGCTTATGTTTCATTTCCAATGGCTGACTTACATTACCTGTGGTAGAAGCTTCAATTGGTATCTCTTAATAGGCTGAGAATTAGTATAAGTAGGCTTGTGAAGGCAAGTTTTTCTGTCTTTTTCTTGTGAAGGTATAGTAAAGAAACAATCTTTTAAATTAATAACTATAAGAGACCATCCTTTATGCAATAGAGAAGGCAAAGGAATTCCAAACTGTAGAGAGCCCATTGGTTGAATCACCTTATTAACAGCTCTTAGATCTGTAACCATTCCCCATTTTCCAGATTTCTTTTTAACAACAAATAAATGATAATTCCAAGAGCTGGTTGATTCTTCAATATGTTGAGCATTTAACTGCTCCTGTACCAGGTGTTCTAAAGCCTGTAGTTTCTCTATTGTTAAAGACATTGCACAGCCCACATAGATTTGTCTGAAACCATTTATAGGTAGGGATGCTGGTACCTTTGAAAGATCAGCAGCTGTTGTGCCCTATTCTTGTAAAACCTGAATGGTCAGTGACTATTTTTTATAACACCTTCTAATATTTTCCCCCAGAAACATAATTTACGATTTGTTTCTAAGATTGGGGAAATGTTAATCTGAGTATTCCATTGCTGTAATAAATCACATCCCCACAAATTCGTTACTATTTTATCACATATGGCTTTAGTTTTCTTCTCTGTCCCTCTGTCCCTATACATTTGACCCATTTCATGTTGTTTTACCTGAGATAACGTTCCAGTCTTTAAAAGGTGAACACTTACCTCTTGAAGAGGCTAATTTGGATGCTAAGGTTCTGGTGCAATTATTGTTACATCCACACCTGTGTCTACCAGATCCTCAATGACATTGTCATTTATTTGTATTTTTAATTTTGGTCTTTGTTCATTTACAGAAGTTTGCCATAATATATTCTTCGCAGTTTCTCCTGAATTTTTTGTTCTCTCTTCTCTAGCTGTTCTACTATGCAGAGCAGTATTTTTTTTTTTTTTAACAAAAGGCATTAGGTTCTTTAATTGCTCTGGAAAAAAGTTTCCTCCAGGATGACAGGAAATTACTGAACCAAATTTGGCATGGTGACTTGCAGAATCCCCTTAAGGCGTTTCCTGATGGCAAAGGGTCACCATGACTGTCCCTTGTTGATCTACATACATTAGTCCAATGCCTGCCCTTGGCATGTCTTCTGTGTAATCCAGAAGGGAGGGGCATTCTGTTCTAATTATGCTTGGAAAAAACATTGCTTCTAAGAATGCACTGTTTACAATCCCTTTTTAGGTGGCCATGTTTACCCAATTGAAACAATTGACATTTTGATTTTTCTTCAAACCTCTGAAAATCACCCTTTTTATCTAAGCATCATCATGGTCATGAGATTCAATATTGATTGTATCTCTGATCCATTCCTCCAAGAGTGCTGATCTTGCCTTTAATGGCCTAACTACCCTTTTGCATTGTGCATTAGCATTTTCAAAAGCCAGAGTTGCAATTATTATTTCTCTAGCTTCTGAATAGTACTATTCTATTTTTTGTTGAAGTCAATCTTTTTAAGAAATCCATGAAGGTTTCCTTTGGGCCCTCTATAACTTTAGTAAACAGTTCAATTTTCTTTTCTACTTCTCCAATTCTTTCCCAAGCATTCAAAGCTGCTGCATAGCATAAACTCAGGTCATAAATCAGTACATCAGCATAATCTCCCTCTCCAATAAGTTGACGTTGGGAGGTTTCCAAACCTTTAGCCCTACTTCATTGTTCAATGGTTTTAGCCTCAGTTTTCCACCATGCCCTCTACTATAATTGAGGCGCAGTCTCTAAAACTGCTGTAACCAATTCTCTCCATTCTTGGGGGATAATTCTATTGCAAATTGGCCATGAGTTTGCTATTTGTTTCACAGAAGGTGAATACATGCCATATGAGACTATAGCTTCCTTGAATCTCCTTAAAGCTAATATTTCCAAAGGAGCCCATTTAAGTCTTGCACACCCTTGGGGATATCTATCACTTTCCAGTTTTTCTCTAAGGTGACTGGATAAATTAAAATTGTTTATTTGAAAATCCTAGGCTGTTCCTCTTTCAACTTATAATGCAATACTGAAATTGGTTCTCCATTAAATTCCTCTGTATGGATCTTAATATCTCTATAATCTGTTTTAATACGTTTTTCTAAGGACTCTACCTTGGCACTTATATCAACAAACATTTTTAGAGAGGAAGCAAGAATTATCAAACCAACAATAAACATTAACAAAATGATAATTAATAATATGTCAATCACAGTGAAATTGATTATTCCTTCATTTAATTATCCCAATTTTAAAGCATCCATAATAATACAGAGACCTAATGCCCTCCAAGGCAATAGTGTTTCCCATTTTCTAACGTGGGAAAAAAAACTCTATTAACTAATTCTTCCCTTTAAAAATTCCCAATTGTCTCACCAAATCTGTCAACAATGACAGTGAACTGTGAGCTGTAACACACCTGAGTGGAGAACAGAGGTACTGAACAGTCTGGCTGAGGACAGCTGCAGCTGACAGTGGTAGCCATGTGCTGAGAGTGGCAGCCCAAAGAGAGGATTCAGGGGAAACCCACGACTCATGGGGAAGAGGGAGCTGTCTGTCTGAAGTAAGAACACAGAATTGTGCAGAAGATGCACGTGTGGTGTGAGCTCCCTGAATGCATAGCCAGCCAGTCTAGAGTGGGTAAGTCCTATGGCATTTGGAGCCCAGGTGCTTCTGGAGTTGGGGTGGCAGCTGGAGAATGTTGTAAAGGGGCAACAGGAAAATCCCAAACTCGCTCAGAGGCTTGGAAATAAAAGAAAACCTAGCTGGGAAGGTGTAGTAATAGGAGCGGCGGGGCTGCGTCCCCAGCACCCCGGCTGCCTGGCTAGCTTATGCCCGAAATAACAACACACAAACTGTATTCATTTAATCACTGCTTGGCCCATTTCTATCTAGCCTCTTCTAGGCTAATTCTCACATATTAATTTAGCCCATTTCTAATCATCTGTGTAGTGCCCCTAGGTGCGCTTACCGGGAAGATTCTAGAAATAAGTGTTTATGCACAGAAGAGAGATGCTGGTTTCTAAGCAGAGATAGAAAGACGGCACTCAGCTTTGTCGGCAGAAGCCACTCACATCCTCAGTCTTTTTAAAAACTTCAATAACTGATCATTATATGAGTTAGTATTAGGTGACAAGAATGAAGTCTTTATATTGTAACAGACACGGGGAAATTTTGAATAATACAGACTGTTGAAGTGGAAGCAGTAATAACAGGAGTGCAAGTTTGAATAATGCAAGTATAAGGCTTGTTAGTATTTTACCAAGAACTTAGTGAAAATACAGACATAGGAAATGTCAGTCTAACTTCATAGTATTTTAATGGGTTCCATCTTTTCAAAAGGCAGATTAGCCTGTCACCCTTTTCACCATCACAGGATACGCTTCCTACTATAATCAACATCATTAGGACCACACATTGGGAACTACACAATCTCTTACGTTAATGCTCAGGCTGTTGGCTTTTTAAAAATACTGTTCTTAGTCCTTTAGAATTTCATACAATATACTTTCCCATTTTTTATTTTTTGCAGTTAAAAATTAAAAATGTCACTACATCATTTCCATCATTCTTCCAAGCTTTCAATATTCCTCCTCCCTCTCAAATTCATTGTCTCTTTATTATTGTCACACACACATATATATGTACACAAATATGTAAATACAACATGCTGAATTCATTGTTATTAGCATATTCATGATTTCATAACTGACCACTTGGTATTGGAGAACCAATTAGAAGGCAGCTCCCTGAGGAAGATTAATTCTTCCTCTCTTAGCAGTCATTAGTTGCTCCTAGTTCTTTGTCAGTGAGATTTCCCCTTCCATTTTAGCACGTCTTTTGGTATTGACATTATTTATGTTTTTTTAGCCAGCCATATTGTTACGGTACCATGGATATTGCTTCCTGTCATTTCTAAGAGACACAAACTATCAGCATACTTCCTGGTTTTCCAATCCTTACAGTTCCCCACTCACCCATATTCACTAAGTCTCAAGCAAGAAGGTTGTGTTGTAGATGTGTGCTTCTGCGTTTGTGTATGTGTGTGTTTGTACATGTGTGCACCTGTTGCATCTCTCCAGGAAATGTCTGTCACACACATAATTGGTGTCCAAAAAAAGACACAACAGATACAATAATTTGGGGAGAAAACAGTGCACAGTGCTGGCTATCGGAGCAAGGCATGAAATTGAGGATGATCAGGTTGAGGGGGAGCATCCAAGAACAGAATTAAAATACAGCCACCCCATCTCATGTTGACAACAGCTGCATAGTTCTTCTACGGGTAGTGAGACATGCAACTAGGGTTGAGCAATCAGGATTAGATGTGCCTACGGGAAGAATCCTGGAATGGCAATCATTGCCTATGTGATATGGGGTGGTATGCCTGCTTGATGAATGGGGTCCACCACTTGAATATGGAGTTGTGGTGAAAACAGTTAAAAGGTTTAGAGGCAATGTTGCAGCTGCTGACTGTAAAACATAAGAGTTGAGATTGTTGGCAGGCAGCTGCAGAGGTTGCCTGGCCCACGTCGTGTGTAATAAGAAATATATCTAAGGCTGCAATGGGAGCCAAGCAAGAAGTTCTCTGCTTAAAGGAGGAATTACAAGAAAGAATTTGGAACAGCATCCTTTGCATTGGCCTCTGATCTGGCAAGTAAATTAGACAAAAGAAAGGATGAGAGAAGCCTCTTGGCTTGCCCTTTCTTATAGCTTAGAGGCCAAAAGGAGAAGATGGTAAAAGTAACAGTCAATATCCCTCAGGTTCCACCTTTGGTTTTAAACAAAGGTGAGAGCTGTGATCCAATATGTACATGGAGGTGAAGTCATGGCCAATAATTAAAGCAATACAATCAGGAAATACTCAGCACTTGAACTGGAATCAGGAAAGACTTTTAAGAGAGAAATGAAAGAACCTGTGAAGACCTGGCTAGTGAGGCTGTGGGGCATCTGAGTAGACAGGATCAGCCTGGCTGCTGTGGAAACAGACAACCACAGCAATACAACTACTCATCTTTCCTTAGGCAAAGGCGTCATAAGCTCATACAATAGAGGGAAATCATCCCTCATGGACTGGCTTAGTAGAGCCATTAGAATCACCTGGTCACTTAATCTGAGGCGCTCATAAATACCAGGGCTTGAGGACTGAAGAGACTGACAGGCACTACCGAGGAACCCAGAAACAACAAAAGCTGTGTTTGAACCCTAATTTATTTGGAACATAAATAGAACTATGTTGATTCTTCACAGGCCTGGAGACTCTATGCAGCTCTAGTGATTTTGCTGAGTCCTTTGTTTGGGCAAGATCATAATAAGGTACAAAGGCTTAGACACAGTTAATTGACTTAGGCCGACATGTAAATGTTCATAAAGTGAGACAGCCACCGAAGACTAAGTGTGTCTAGTTATTCAAACACAGATGTAACAAGCTTTGTTTTGAGTCAAATTTCTGGACCTTCACATCCACGTTGTGTAAGAAACTCCAAAGATTAATGCCCAAAATGTCAGCTGGTCTTAAAAAACGAAAAGGAATAATCCTTCATATCCTGTCAGAAAACATGTACTAAAAGTAAAATAGAAAGATTAGCCTCAGAAAGTGGACAACTAATTGGTGACTAAATATATATTTTTCCATAAATAGTGATCAGTGAATAAATCCCAGAGGAAGGCAGTCCTGAGAAGAAAGGTTACACCAAGATTCTTAATTGAATATGAGAGAAGTCTCAAATAAATAACTTAATGATGCACCTCAAAGCTAGAGAAAAAAGCCAAACTAAAATACAGATGTTAACATGAAGTATAAACAATATATACTACAAATAATAAAAATGAAGCCCAAAATTCATGAACTGGAGATGTGAAGAACAGTATATTAAACAAATAGCAGAAAACATCTCATAAGATAGACAAGATTTTCCAATTCCTAGTAAAGCAACCAGAGAAAGGCAGGGGATGATAGTGGAGGAGGGGGAAGAATGGAGGGAAAAAGAAAGGAAGGAAAGATAGAAGGAAAAAGGAAAACTGAGACCTAAATTAATGGAAGAAAAAAGGGGAGTTGTTACAACATATTTCAATAGAATACAGAAAACCATCATAGAAGCCTTTGTAAACTTATTTTCCAAAAACTTTAGAAATGTTAGAAGAAATAAATACATTTCTAAATATATACAACTGAATGAACATAAAGCCAGAAGATATAAACATCCCAACTAGTCCTATAACAGTAAGGAATCTGAAACAGAAACTAAAAGTCTGACCACAAAGTAAAATCCAGGGTTGGATAGATGTACTACAAAATTCTACCAAGCTTTAAAAATCAAATGACACTATTTAAAGTCTTTCATAAAATAGAAACAGAAAAAACTAACAAGAAGAACAGAAAGGAAATTACCAAGAAACAGAAGGAACTACCAAGCTAATTCTAAGGAACTGGTACAACCCATAATAACAAAATCAGAAACACACACACACACACACACACACACACAATGTAGGCAGAGTTTTCCTGTCTGGACCTCCTGCTCCCAAATAGCTGACACAGAGGCTTAATATTACTTCTCCCTTGACTCTGCCTTTAATCTCCCCATCGTTCTCAGTTTGGCTTTCCCATCTAACTTTATCCTGTTCAGCTATTGGTCAGTCAGCTTGTTTACTAAACCAAAAACAGCAACATATATTCATACAGTATAAAAGAATATTCCACAGTGCGTGCACACTCACACTCAAATACCATAGCACACCACTACCCATAATGAATATTTGAACACTCCTCCACAAAAAAACAAAAACAAAAAAACAAAACCCAAAACACTAAAAACTTCTCAAAGAATTTCACACTTAGATTAGAAATTACAACTAATAGGGTTTTATCTCCTAAGGTGGGTTTTGTCATATGTAAATCACCATATAATAGACAGAAAGACAGAAATCACATGAGCATTTCAAAAGATGCAGAAAACGTACCTGATGAACTGCAAAGCACACTGAGGAAGAAACAAGGAAAAGACGGAACATCTTTCAACAAAATAAAGGCAACGGATGATATTTGGATGACCAACCTTTAGTAAGTAGAGGAAAAGTGATGAAAACAGTCCCTGGAAAATGTGATAGGAGACAAGGGTTACCTATCTGGATTCTTACTGAATACTGTGCTCTAACTGTTAACTAGAGAATTAAGACAATATAGAGAGGACAAAAGGACAAAAATTTGGTCTGAAGTTAAACTATCCCTATATTTAGATGACATTATTTTTTATTTTAAAAACCACATATACACCACCAAAAACATATGAATCTGATACTTTCAGTAAAACAGGAGCTTACAAAGTCAACATATAAAAATCATTAGCCTTTATATACACCAATAGCAGAATTTCTGAGGAAGAAACCAGGGGAAAAAATGCCCATTTATAATGGGAGATGAAGAAAGAAGGAAGAAGAGTAAGAGGAGGAAAAGGAGACTGAGGAAATGAGGAGGAAGCAGAAAGTTCTTACAGGAGTAACATCAACCAAGGTAATGCAAGATTTCTTTCTGTTTTTGTTTTAGAGTCATGCTTTCACTATGTAGCCTTGGCAGGCCTGGAACTACTATTAGCAAAAATTTAAAATACTGAGAACAGTTACTAGAGGAAGACATTAGATGATAGAAAGATACCACATGTTTATGGACTGGCAGAGCTCACACTCTAAGACTGGCAATACTGATAAAAGCTATCTACGTACTCGGTGAAATTCAGGTAAAATTCCGATGACATTCATCATAGAACTAGAGAAAAAAATAAACTAATTTGGAAACACAACAGACCACAGACAACACAATTTATACAGAAATAATAGTCAGAGGTCATTATCTGATCTCAAAATATATAACAAAGACATAGTGAAAAAAGCTGCAAGATACTCATACAGAAAGAAAAAAACAACAATAACAACAAAAACAAAACAAAAACCCACCTATATAAACAAATGTAATGTACAGTGAGATACAGACTTGAACCAATATGGCAACGAGCTCTTAAAATTTTTTTACATAAATGTCAAAACCATATAGTGTAACAGAGAGCCTTTTCAAAAATTAGAGGTGGCAAAATTAGATATGCAGAGTTAAAAAGATGAAATTAGATCTGTGTATTTCATCCTATAAAAATCAATTGGACGGTGGTGGCACATGCCTGTAATCCCAGAACTTGGGAATCAGAGGAAGGTGGATCTCAGTGAGTTCAAGGTCACCCTGGTCCACATAGAAATTTCTGGGACAGCCAAGACTGTTACACAGAGAAACCCTGTCTCAAAACAATAACAACAAAAAGAAAAAAAAGAAAAAAAGTAATTTGAATCTGATGATAAAATAACTAAATATTAAGAATCCAAATAAGTGCTGGGCAGTGGTGGTGCACGTCTTTAATCCCAGTACTTGAGAGGCAGAGGCAGGCGGATCTCTGTGAGTCATAGGCCAGTCTGGTCTAGACAGTGAGTTCTAGGACAGCACTGGCTACACAGAGAGACCCTGCCTCAAAAAACAAAAATTAAAACAAAAAGTGCAGAAGTTTTATAAACATTAATACCACATTTGCACCAACATGAACACTACATGTGGGCACCAAAAGTCTGCAGACAAAGAAAAATATCTTAGTAAGTACCTTTTTATTGTTACTACATCTGGGTTAGGGGGTGTAAGTAAAGAATTGGTTTTCGGAAAAGAATGAAGTCATCAGACAGGGACTAAAAGGATGACAGGGAAATGGGAGCAAAAGATTATGGTGATTAGCATTAAATAATGAACTGCAACTTCTCTTCGGCTTGCAGCCTTATTTCTTCTTTTGCTGTGGTAAAGCACCCTTACTTGAGTAATGTCAGGAGACACTGGTAACTACTGCTCATGGTACATGGGCAATGATTTTATTAGTGACTTTCTGTTTTGATTAAACATCATGACCAAGGCAACTCAGAGGAATGATATCACTTTACGGTACAGAAGGGATCAAAGTTCATGACGGAGGGAGGGCATGAGAGCAAGCTGCGTGGTGGCTGACACGGGAAGCTGAACGCTCACATCCTCAATGTCACGCAGGATGCAGAGATAGCAAACTGGATGTAGAGGGAGCTTTTAATTTCAAAGTTCACCTTTAGTGATCTACTGCTCCTAAGCCTCCCCAGGGCCACCAACTTGGGGAACACATTTCTCATTCAAACCAAGACACTGTGAATCATGGTGAGAGAGTTAGGGCAGCGGTCGCTGCAGCAGCAGCTGCTCAGGTCATCGCAACAGTCAGGAAGCAGAGGAAGAGAGGTGAACAGTTGTTCTCAGTTCACTTTCTCTTTTTATACAATCCAGGATCCTAGTCCAAAAAAGATGGTTCCTCCCATGATCAACAGGTCTGACCACAACCTAAAACACAAACGCACAACCTGAACTTTGAAAAGACTGATCAGAATCAGGGATGGATGAGTTAAAAATGAATTTCCAAATTCTCCACATTCGTAAAGTTTCTCTGCAGAATAAATACTCTCCTAGACAATACCTTGTCACATTTTCATTCACACTCGAAGGGAATCTCTGGAGCCTTTGACGGTCCTTCAAGTCTGAAGTACAGTACAACATCTGTCACATTCTTCACATCTGTACGGTTTCTCTACAGTAGGAAGTGGTTTGTGTTTAATAGACTTAAAGGTTAATAAAGGTCAGATTTCTCCTCAGAATGACTTTATTTATTTTTTTTTTAAAGACTGAAGTAAAGTTTTGACACATTATTTACATCTGTGGGGTTTCTCTCCAGTGTGAATTTACTGGTGTTTGCTAAGTCTTCAGCAAGTATAAAATACTTCTCCACATTCTTCCCATTTGTAAGGTTTCTCTTCAGTATGGAGTAATTTGTGCAGAGTAAGGTATGAATGAGTGGAGAAGCCTTTGCCACACTCTTCACACTTGTAGGGCTTCTCTCCGGTATGAATTCTCTGGTGCTTAGAACGTCCTGAGCGAGTACAAAAGACCTTCCCACACACTTCACACTTGTAGGGATTCTGAGAATGAATTCTTTGATGTTCCTTAAGGAGCGAGGGGTAGCTATATGATTTCCCACACTCTTCACACTTGTAGGGTTTCTCTCCAGAGTGACCAAGTCTGTGCCGCATGAGGTACGAGTGAGTAGAAAAGGCCTTCCCACACTCCTCACAACTGTAGAGTTTCACCTCGGCATGGATTCTCTGGTGTTTAGAAAGTTCCGAGCGAGTTCTAAACATGCTGCCACATACTTCACAGCTGTAGGGCTTCACTCCAGAGTGAATTCTTTGGTGCTCCTTAAGGATAGAAGGATAACAAAATGTTTTACCACATTCTTCACACTTGTACGGCTTTTCTCTCGAATGGCCTAATTTGTGCCGAATGAGATACGAGTGAGTAGAAAAGGCTTTTCCACATTCCTCACAACTGTAGAGTTTCACCTCTGCGTGGATCCTCTGGTGCTTAGAAAGGTCTGAGCTCGTTCTGAACATGCTGCCACAGGCTTCACACTTGAAGGGCTTCACTCCGGAATGAATAATTTGGTGTCCCTTCAGGTTTGAACGGTAGTAAAACGTCTTCCCACACTCTTCACACTGATAGGGTTTCTCTCCGGTGTGAATTCTTTGGTGTTGGTGAAAATATGTGGACCTACGAAAGGCTTTGCCACATTCATTGCAACGGTATGGTTTCTCTCCAGAGTGAATTCTTTGATGCTGCTTTAGGGTTGAGGGGTAGGAAAAGGCTTTGCCGCATTCTTCACACCTGTAAGGATTTTCTGCAGAGTGAATTCTCTGATGTTGTTTAAGGAATGAAGGTAAATAAAAGGCTTTGCCACATTCCTCGCACTTGCAGAGATTCTCTGCAGAATGAGTTCTTTGATGTTGCTTTAGCAGTGAAGGGAAATAAAATGCTTTTGCACACTCCTCACACTTGTAGGGCTTTTCTCCAGAGTGGATTTTCTTGTGGATATAAAGTGCTGAGCGGGTACTAAAGGCCTTGCCACACTCCTCACATTTATAGGGTCTCTCTCCTGTGTGAATTCTCTGGTGGATAGAAAGTGCTGAGTGAGCGCTAAAGACCTTACCACATTCCTCACACTTGTAGGGCTTCTCCACAGGATGAATTCTCTGGTGTTGAATGAGGACTGAGTTCCAATCAAAGGCCTTGTCAAATTCTTGACATTTATAGGGCGTTCCCCCTAGTGAGTAAAAGTTGAGAAATGAATAAAATCTGAGCAACATTCTTTATATTTATAATGCTTATCTTTAATATGGAGACTTACTTAAATTTTATAGACAAATGAGAAGCTACATTTGAAAACCTATATTTGGTGTAATGAAATTCAGAAAGCACTGTAGATGGAAATAATAAACTTCTACTGAAAGATGAAGACAAGAAAGAATATAAAAATGAAATATTGAACACATTATCCACAGTTAAATGGCTAAGGAAGTTGTACCATCAATAATAATAAAAACTGCCTAAGGACATATGCTAAGAGAAATAATTCCACCAGACATGAAAGTACAGTATATCTATGTTGTGTAGTCTCTGTTGTTCTGATAAAGGATCATGACCAAGGCCACTTACTTGAAGACTTGACTTAGACTTACGGTTCCAGACAGTATGAGTCCATCATGGAGGACCATCTGGAAGCCAAAGCTCCCGCTCATCCTGTGCCCAGACCACGAAGCAGAACAAACTAGCAGTAGAAGGGGTTTTAACTCCGAAAGGACTTCAGCAGAGCTCCTAGTTATGCACTGCATCCAGCAAGGCTGCGCCATCAACTGGGGACCAAGGGTTCAAATGCAGGAATCCCATTTGACTATAGTGGCCAAAACTGTCTATCTGGATGTTGATTTTGATGGTCTTAAATTAAATGGATGTAGAATCACACAGTGTTAATCTTAAGAACAGAGTTTTAGTTTTGGAAGTTTGAAAAGATTCATTTCCTAAGACGTTTACCATCTATAACACTGTGAAATAATGGATTTCAAGAGACGAAGACAGTATGTTATGTTACATTTTCATAACAAGCAAACAAATTCCTAATATAGACTTGTGGAAAACTTTGAAATTTGTGTATAAATGACAGACTTTTGCTAAAGGCAATAGTATTGTCAATGAGTATGTCATAAAGCTAGCCTATTTGGTGTCATTCATGAGATAAAACAATTGAATAACAAAATATATAAGACATGAAAACGTGAGATTCATATTTGCCCATGAAGTGAACATATACAGTACTGATGTTCACAGAGCTAATGCTATATATAAATTTTATAGCTAATATATAAATTTTAATTTATATATATATATATGCATTGTACTTAGCATTGGACATTCAACTTACAGAAATATATAGGCTGCACGTAAAGAAATAATTTAAGGAAACAATACAGTAACACAGAAAATAGAACTTTGTAATTAACAAGTATGGACATGACATGGAAGAAATTCATGTTTACAGTCCGAAGTGTGTGCGAATTTTCAGACGGGTGGAAAACAGTAAAACGTCAGTTACAATAGAAACCCAGCAAAATTAAGAACTCTGACTACTGTAAATATAAGCAGAGCCACTGGAGAGGAAGACCAAAGCTGAGAGATGTAAACCACCATAGACATCTGGCAGATGCCCTTCTGTGACAACAGAAGACACAGACAGGGATTCTTAAAAGATGATGGCACTAGAACACCTGTCTCAGAGCTCAAGATGAAGCCTGGCTTTCAGTTGGATCTCTGGCCTCCCACTCTGTCCTCTGTCCCCCTCATCCCTACACACCTGGGTGCAAGGTCGCAGCTGCTTGTCTTTTCACATCTGAAGGCCCTGGTCCTTGCTCTAGAAATGTGACCAGGTATGGCTTACAGGAAGCAAGACCTATTTTGGGGAAAAAGGTAAACATCAATGTTAGTGTTTTCTAATCAAAATTAGCAACCTCTTCCACTTTAAGCTTATAAGAAAAGATTAAAGAATTGTAGAAAATTAGTTCATTGTTTTATGAGAAAAACATATAGAATATGTAGAAGTAATTTATAATCCAAAGATCTGTAGTTCCATTTACAAAGTAAATATGAAAGCTAAAGGGTGAAACATTTTCTTTAACATGTATGCTCCGTACTGCATAATACTGAGTTCATAGGATTACAACAAGAATAAAGAAAGCATATTAAAAAACAAATAAAACTATCATAAAGCCACATCAAAAACACAAAAAGAAATACAATAAAATATTTCTTGAAATATCAGCAATCTTCCTCATTTTTTCATAAAAGCAGGTATATAAAAGTTACTGCTGGAAAGAATAAATGCCCATAGGATGTTCTACAAAGGGAGGAAATTACATGTTGGTTGTACAATTAGAGTTCACTTATAGATGCAATCCTCACCCAGGAACACCAGGTTGCTGTAATTTTCCAACATCACATCCCTGTACAGATTCCACTGAGCAAGGTCCAGGCATTCCCACTCCTCTGCAGAGAAATCAATGGCCACATCCCTGAATGACAGCATTTCCTGAAATAAAAATAATTGATTACTATACATCTGAAAACCATAATAATAACATAAAACACCAGCATCGTGTGGTTGTGTAAACAACTCTAAATTTTGCTGAGGATAAGGCAAAAGTTGGAAGTGCTTCAGGCATAGGTATGTAACTGTTATGGAATAATCTTTTAGTACACTGTGAAGGTTTGTCATTTGGATTGGTTTAATAAAGCAATGAAGGGAAGAAGGATGCTGGATGGGTGGAGTCTTGGGATTCTGGAGATTGAGTTGGAAGAAAATCCATGGAAGTTCATAGATGAGGTAAACAAGCCCTGGGAAGCACATAGGTTAAAAGAAATGGGTGAATTTAAGTTGTAGGAGCTGGCTGAAGTCAAGGCTAAGCTATTGGCTGAACATTTATAATTAATAATAAGTCTCTGTCTCGTTATTTGGGAGTGGCTGCTGGGACACAGAGAAACTCTGCCTACAAGTAACATTCCTAAACTTCTGATATGATCATATGAATTCATCTTTGGTCTCACAAGGGTCACCCCTGACCCAACTTCAAGCAAAGAGAATGAAGAGATCCTATTATTTCATATGGATATTGGACTTTTAGAAATGTAAAAAGGAAATGAATTCATGCACAGGGGTGTATTACATTTGTCTTATGCTTGTTCTATATACCACAGAGATACATTTCTCAGAGGAGATTACATTTGTGTTATGCTTGTTTAATACACCAGACACAGATGCACAGGAGAAAGTCACAGTGGGGGAGAAGGTACTTATCAACTCTTAATATGCACAATCATGAATGTGAGATGCAGTGAAAATGAAGATTCCAACATAGCAGCTCTGGTACAGGTCTGGATGACTGCATTTGTACAGAGTTCAATAGCGATGCTATTACCAGAACACCAAGAAACTTGGGATGGGGCAGTCTTGAGATATAACAGTAATGGCGGAACTCAGCCAAAATGAAATAAAAAGTATTTCAACAGATTACAAATTAGTAAGTGTAGTAATAACATTTAAAGATTTAAAATACACTAGAGAGCACTCTAACTTGTCCCACTTCCTTTTTCCTGTCTTTTGATGTTTTTCTTTTACAGAGAGCTAATTGTCCATTTGCTAGAATCCTAAAGCAGGCTTTGGGCTATGCCTATGACAGCTATGCCTTGGTAACTGGAGGTCAAGGATTAGAATTTGGGATAATTGCTATTAATTTCTCCTTAAAAATTTAGCACAGGGGCTGGAGAGATGGCTCAGTGGTTAAGAGCATTGCCTGTTCTTCTAAAGGTCCTGAGTTCAATTCCCAGCAACCACATGGTGGCTCACAACCATCTGAAATGAGATCTGATGCCCTCTTCTGGCATCACAAACAGAATATTGTATACATAATAAATAAATATTAAAAAAATTTAGCACAAGCTCTTTGCCATGGCTCATTGTCTTCCCATAATTTTTTAATTTCATCAGCAGTAAAATGCACTATAATCTTTGCTGGGTCTATTCCTGCTAGTTGATGAAATCTCAATTTTCCTTTTATAATTAATTCAGAGACTTTTTCCACATAAGTTTTTAGTTTTTCACTTGGTTTATGTAGTAAGAAGATCCATTCTAAGATAATATCATCTCTCTGCATTAAAATTCCTGTAGGGGAAATTCTAGAGGGCAATATGACTAGGATGCAATTAAGATTTAGATTCACTCTATCTACATGTGCCTCCTGTAATTTCTCTTCAAAAACCATCAATTCTTTTTCTGCTTCAGCTGTTAATTCCCTGAGACTACTTGGATTCTTCCCTGAACTGTACATGACACACCAATAACCGGAGACCTTACATTTTATACTGATGCAAATAAATCAGGAAAGGCAGGGTACAAATCAGAAGAATTAAGTAAGGTGGAACAAAACCCTTATAATTCTGTCCAAAAGGCAGAATTATACGTTATTCTCATTTTACTAAAGGATTTTTAAAGAACCTCTCAAAACAGTTACAGATTTGCAATATGCAGAAAAAAATTGTCTTACATATTGAAACCACTGAATTTATACCAGATGATACAGCATTGACTTCATTATTTATATAGGTTCAAGATATAATCAGAAATAGGCTTTGTTCCATAAACATAAGACACATCCAATCCCATACAGGTCTGCCAGGTCCTCTGGCACAAGGTAATACAGAAACTGATTGATTATTGATTGGAAGTGGGCTGAAGGCCTCAGAATTTATAAGAAACATCATGTTAATAGCAAAGGTTTAAAGAGTTTTCTATTACATGGCAACAAGCTAAGGAGATTATAAAGAGATGTCCAACTTGTTCTTTCTATAACCAAACACCACCTTCAGGAAGTAACCCAAAGGATACCCAAAGGAATGAAATTTGGCAAATAGATGTGTTCCACTTTACAGAATTTGGAAAATTAAAATATGTATACCACACCACTGACACTTATTTAGGTTTTCAATGGGCAACTTCCTTGAGCCCAGAAAAGGCTGATTCAGTAATCATATATTTATTAGAAATTATAGCCATCATGGGTATACCTCCACAAATAAAGACAGACAATGGTCCAGCATATGTTACTAAGAATATGAAACAGTTTTTTGCTTATTATAATATAAAGCATATTACAGGTATACTCACACAATCCTACAGGTCAGGCAGTTATAGAAAGATCAAACTGAACTATAAAGGATATGTTACACAAACAGAAAGGGAATGGAAAATATCCCCAAAAATAGATTACATAATTCTTTATTAATCTTGAATTTTCTTAACACTAATGAGAAACAACAGCAGCAGAAAGACATTAGAAAAAAACTTCTAAATTAAAGCTGGTATATTGTGTTGACCTCACGATTGAAACCAGGAGATGTGTTATGTTGTGGAGGGTTTTCACTCTTGTTTTCACAGGATAAGAAAAGGTATAGATACCATCAAAATTAATAAAGATTCACTTTGAAAAAGAGAAACCTCTTGAGAAAGAGAAATGACAGCTCATCCACAGAGATGACAATCATGCAGGTGGTAAGAAAACCTCATAAGGATTGGGGCAGGGTTCTGTTCTTGTCTTTGCAAGAAAATACTCATCTTCAAAAAGTTGAGAGACCTTGGACATCTAGATGCCTAAAGATGAAAACATAATTATCCAGAAAGAATCAACAAACAAAGAAAAAACTGACTTATGATGCTGTATAATCTGTATGGTATAATTTGATTATTTGCACATGTATATATCTCTAATTAAAAATCAGAGCTGGCTTTGGAGTTGAATGGTGGCTCTATCCTTCTCTAAATCCAAGCATGTTGTTAACAAAAAAAATTCAGAATTCCTGTCTCGTGTCAGGAGCCATCTGTTAAGGGACAGAAAGAAGATAGATTTTAAGAAGAGATTTACTTTTCTCCGTGCCCATTTTGTCTATATCATATCTTTTGTTGAATATGTCTATATGAATGATGTTTAAGGTTTTAACAATGAACAGTAGATTTTCCTGTAGTAATCTTCGAAGCTTCCAGGAGGAAGATGGGGCCCCACCACAACGACTCCACCTGGTTGATATGACATCATGGTGCTGATAGCACTACTATGAGACTGATTTTTGGATAACAGCTGTGGAAATGGTACCTCTTCTTACAACGTTCTGGCCAGAACTCCAAATAAGAATTTCAATCAAACAAACAAGTAAACAAACAAAAATACCCTATGGACTACTCAGAGACCATTTGTGATTATGCAAAAACAGCAATCTTGAAACTTAACTATCATTTTACTTTTACAAGATCCCAGAGAAAGAACGTTGCCCCTATGATAGCTGGAAGCAACTCTAGAAGACAATGTCCCCTCTCCCAACAAAGTTTGTCCTGAGGGTTAGGGATACCATTTTGGGGTTGATTATTACTCACATAGGGTTGGGGTGGAAATTATATAGGCCCAGAGACAAAAAAAAAAGAGAGAGAGAGAGAGAGAAAATTGAATGGGATAATAGGTAATTTAGTGTGAACTTATTCACACTAATAATAATAATAGTGAGTAATAGAGTGAATACTTGTGAGCTACCATTTATGGACAATTTATATTGGTATAAATTTTTGTATTGATACAAGTTCATATTATATTTGTTATATTGAATATGCTATTTCTGCTTGCAATATTTGTACACCTATACAAATTATTTTGTCAGATTGTATGCATGCATGTTTCTACCTCTATTGAAGACATTTTGTATATTGATACAATTTTAGGATATATTTATTATATTGTATTATATATTTCTACCTCTGATCAAGATATTTACACACTGTTTACATTTTGAGGTCATTGTCCTCCTTTACTGCACAATTTGGAATCTGCCTGATTGGACTTCCTGCCTATTCAAGTAATATTATCTCCCTTCTCAGGTCTTCGATGCAGTTGAAAAATAGATAGTCATAGTTACCATCCTCTTATGATCTAGCCAAGCCATTTCCAGTACAAGACTTAAACTCCTTAGGATAGAATGTTTATTAAAACATTTAGCATATGTTCCTTGCTTAATATTGTTTATACTGGTTTTTTTTTGTTTGTTTTTCGAGACAGGGTTTCTCTGTGGTTTTGGAGCCTGTCCTGGAACTAGCTCTTGTAGACCAGGCTGGTCTCGAACTCACAGAGATCCGCCTGCCTCTGCCTCCCGAGTGCTGGGATTAAAGGCGTGCGCCACCACCGCCCGGCTGTTTATACTGGTTTTAATTCTAATCTTATAGTTGATATCTGTTCCTAGTATATATAGTTTTGTATTGGGTTTGGAACTCTCTTATTTAAACAAAAAGGGGAGGTGCTGTGGGAGCTCCTTCTGCTCCTTCAGCCAATAGCCTTTAAGATACCAGCCCACTTGGGCATGGCCTCTTATACTATAAATGCAGCTGTAAAGCCTGTGCTCGCTCTCTTGCTTCCGGTTCTCGCTTCTGGCTGCTAGACTCTATTCCTTCCTGTTCCCCGTTTGTGTAGAGGACTGTGATATATGACAGTGATCTGTGAGTCTCCCCTAAATAAATAACCCTTTATTATACATAATTCTGAACTAGTGTGGGATTGTTTTATATTCCACCATCAGGGGAAGGCATCCAAGTTACAGAGAAAGCAGAATGTAAACCATGGAGGGCTGTGTAGTGTTTTAACACACAGGGCTTGCCTGAAGGTCTGAGAGTAGTACTAAGCCACTAGAGACCAGGCAGTCATGCCCTGCACCTTTAATCTCAGAACTCGGTACACATAGACAGACAGATCTGTTAATTCAAGGCCATCTTGTGCTACACAAAACTGATCCAGTCAAAAAGAGAAACAGAGTCACGGGGTGGTGGCTCACTAGAGAGGTGGAGACAGGAGTGATATGGTTGGGCGGAGAGAAGACTATAAGGCAGTGGAGACAGGAGCTCAGTGCAGTCTGAGGTGCAGTCTAGGCAGTCAGTCTGAGGAGGCAGTCTAAGGACAGGATCACCCCTTTGATCTGAGCACTAGCAGAAGAAAGAACTCCAGTGGCTACCCACTCTGCTTCTCTTATGTGTCAGCTTTCATTCTGAGTTTCTGTTATTAAGAACGATTAGAATTTTTAATGCAGGGCTGCAATAGTCAAGAAGTGAGGATGGAAAGGGTCAATGATTGACATCTCAGATTAGATATTTAAGGAGCACAAATATGAACAGATCAGAGGAAACCAGAAGAGAACACCATGAGGTCCTGACAGAAACTAATACAAATCAATAATCAAAGATAATGAACATCTTCTGCAAATATTAAATATTCCTGGAGGAATATTTAAGCAAGGCAAAGAGTAGAATCCTCCCTCATACAGCAAATGCAAACAATAATCTAATCACCAAAATTTAATGTCTTTAACTAAAGCATTTTTTTGAGATTTTTAAATTACATCTCAAATACAGCCAATTGACCTTCTCAAGTATATATTTTGAATGCCACTGTCAATTAGATTTCTGTCTGTCACTGTTAAGCCAAGTCATAGGAGCCATACACTGTATGTTCATAAACTACATCTTAAACTTTTTTTGACACAGAATCTCATTTAGCATAAGTTGGTCTTGGGTAATCTATGATATAGAAGATGACTTTAAGTCCTAATTCCCTGGCTTCACAATGCAGAGATGACAAAGACGCACGAAGAGCAGGCTTCAAGTTTTTTGTTTGTTTCCTGCTTGTTTGGTTGTTTTCAATCACAAGTGTATTTAAATTACATATACCTAAAGGGTCTTAAGCCATACAAGAACATACTGCTGCATCATCCCTCCTTTGTAGGATACCAGTTTTGATGCTCCAGGCAGTGTACTCTTCCCACTTTACATAATGTGAAACACAAAGCAATTCTTGTCCTGTCGGCAAGTAGCACTAACTAGGAAGTGTCTATACTTCACTTACAGTCAGCAGAAATAGTAGTACTGAAGATACGATATGCTAAAGTGCATGCTTCTTTTTAGTGGACTTTAATGCCACACAAACACTTGGTTTGACTTAAAGTGCTGTGAACTATGAAACCACATAGAAGATGAGCTGGGCATCTGCATGTACAGACCAAAGAACCTGAGTGAGCAACAGGTCTTCAAATTCACCTTTCAGTCTTTCTGATACTGAATGAATACTTCCGACATCACAGTCTCTGACATAACTGGATGAGGCACTATTCTCTAGGTTTTCACTCTGCAATACGGAATCGATAATGGCTTGGACGATGCAAAGCTCAAACCTTCTCCTCGAGGACATTATGCTGTCCCCATATGGGAATGTTCAGTGTGAGGATTCTGGTCACAGAGGTGACCAAGAAGGATTCTCGTTCAAAACAACAGTCTAGAAATCTAATAATTTATTCCAAAGAAAATGGGGCTAACACCCTGTACACCAATCTCCTTAACAGAACTCTGTCCCTGGAAACTTCCATCAACTCACACCAAGAGTATTAGGACAACCATAAAATACAGGAGGGGCCTGATCTCCACTTGTTCCAGAAGTCCCGAGGAATCTGAGCACAGTCAAGTGAGAGTGGGTTAGCTAGGGTGAGCACGTTTTCCCAGACAAGCTGGACGTGGGCTCCTATAACACCTTGGGTGCAGGCGGTGCGCTGGGCAACCCTGCCGGGGGGGGGGGGGGCAACCGTACACCTTCCACCATTTCACACTCTGAGCTACAGAGCCAGCTTTCCCACCCCAGAAGCGCACACTGGGCTCTGGCAGCCGCGTCCTAACAAAGCTTTGACTCACAGCTCCACCCCCATATCGTCTTCCCACCCTAGACCTGCATCCAGGCTCACTGGCCCAGCCCAGGTCAGCACAGCATCTCCGAGTCCGCTTCTCTCTCCGCCTCTGGCCAGCCCCAGCTCCGCACCCTCCAAGCCGAGCCACCCACCCGCACACTCAGTCCCTCCGGCTGCGCTGCTCCCTGCACCAACCTCCATGTCCGACATCCGACCGAGAGCGGGGAGCACGACCCAACACCAGCGAACTTAGGAGGAGGACAAACGTCTGCAGACGGGATGCGGAAGTGCGGCTCGCGGGGCGGCTGCTGTGACGTCGCAGCGAACCCGACTACATTTCCCAGGATTCTGTGGTCACCCCACAGTCCACAGGAGAGGATGAATGGAAACGAGCCCTGTTCCCACTAAGTGCAGGCTGGCAGGCTGCTGTTAAAGTCCAATTGGAAACAGGGCGTGTTGGAACGTCAGTTAGACTTCCTCAGGAAGGTTTACATCTGATCAAACCGTCGTTCAAAAAGTCATCTACTCATTATGAAGTCTTACTACCCTTACAGAGAGGTGGCTTTCACTGAATTGTACTTTAACGAAGCAAGAGGCTAAAGTGGGAGGGCTGTCACTTGAAGATGACTTTCGAAATCAGCCTTGGTCTCCTCTTCTTTCATCTGGCTTAAGAGGAAAGGTTTACAAATCCAAGGCGGCCTGGGCAATTAATAGAGGCTTTGTTTCAAAATACAAAGAAAAAAACAAAAAGGAAAGGAAAGCAGAGTATCTTGGGAGTGAAGTGCTTAGAATGAAGGAATTAATACTCTGTGTTCCCCTATGTTGACAAACCTTGTGAGCTTTACATATATCGACTCCCCAGCTAGAAAAACAGTTGTCCTGAGAACACTGGAATCCATACCGTGAAGGAGGTAAGTGGTTAAACGTAGACGTTTAAGGAAAAAAAAATCACTGAACCGAGTTAAAAGTCCTACCCTGCCATTTACATGTGAAGACCTCCCAGAATCCATGGAGGATCTTTCCGTCTGTCCCTAGGACCTTCGTCTATACTTTCGTCTATTAAACTATATCAGAGCGTAACTTTTATGAGAGTTGTAACTTCACCTGTTCCAGAACTTCACCCACTTCTTCCTGGCTCGCCACAAGCTCAGGGAAGTAGCCACCAACAGATGTTCTCTGTGCTTGTGGGTACCTCCTCTGCTGCTCTCCCAAGTAGAAAGACACAGTTCCTAATGTCGCGGTGGTGTGTGTTCCAGTTCAACGCCTGGCCAGTCAACCGTTGTAGAATTTCTCTCTGCATTAGGCACCGAGCTATCTGGTTTGTTGTCTTCTGTTGTGGGATATCTGTAAACTGTGTGAAGGTGCACGGTTGTGATTCGGTGAAATCACGGTTAGAACAGTCAGTAGCTAGGCAGGAGGTATAGGAGGGACTTCTGAGCAGAGAGGAAGTAGGATGTGATAATTCAGTCCCAGGGAGATTCCAACAAGAAATGAAGGGAGTTGGGCATACAAAGCTAAAGAAAGGTAAAAAAAAAAAAAAACAAACCAAAAACCACTAGGCAAAATTAATATAAATTGGTTGAATTAAGTTTTAAGAGCTAGTAGGAACAAGCCTAGGCTAAGGCCGAGCTTTCATAATTAATAGTAAGTCTCTATGTCATTATTTGAAAGCCGGCAACCCAAAGCAAAGTCCAACTACATTCTTCTTTGATTCTGGAGTTGCTTCTATCTGGCAGAATTTTGAAAGTTGGGTGTCAGAAATACAATCAGGGGAATACTAGGTTTGCTTATTAGAATACAGAAGCTGAACTGGCACCAAGGAGTAACGAGACCCGCCTCTCTTGTCTCAGTAATATTTATTGCTGTACTCGTCATGCCTTAGAGTGTGAACCTCTGTTGGCGAGGGAAGTCCTTCTGTATATGTGCTGCTTTTATTGGTTAGTGAATAAACCTGTGTCGGCTAGTGGTTTAGCAGAGTAGAGTAGAGCAGGAATTCCAAGCAAAAAGTGAGAGGAAAGAAGGCAGAGTCGGGGAGAAGCCATGTAGCGCCTGTAGGAGACAGATGCACCAGAACCTTGCCAGTAAACTACAGCCATGTGGCGAGACCAGATTAATAGAAATGGGTTAATTTAAGATATAAGAATTAGACAGAAATACCCTTAAGTTATTGGCTAAACAGTATTGCAATTAATACAGATTTCTGTGTGATTATTTTGGGAGTCTAGGCGGCCTGGAAATGAACAAGCAGCCTCCAACTACTCTCTATACAATGGGAAAGTTCATATAGTATTTCACAAGGAAGCTATTTCTGAGTGGATACAGTAGGTTCTTACTGTTATAATTATTTTTGTTTCATGTCTGTAAGGAACTCTTGTCTCTTTTCTGTTTTTTTCTCTTTGCAATGTTTAAGCATGAGTTTTTAATAACCATTTAGTTACTTGAATGCCAGCATTTGTATAGTACTAGGCAAGCAGAGAATGAAGATCCTAGTCTGTATGGTAAATATGAAGACAGTTCTTACAAAATGGTGTCATAATTCCATAAGGTCTAAGGATAAATAGTGTACACAGGCCATTAGTAATGAAAATCACAGTCAGAAAACCATCTGTCATTTTTGGTTTATAGTAAGTTGACAAATTAGTATAGCTTCTAAAAATGAAAGCTGTAAGTCTCACAGCTCATTCTATGATAACTATGGTAACTCAGTCGGGCGCTGGCTGAGAATCATCATTATGGCCCACCGTTCATGCCGCAGGACATTGTTGCTTGCAGCAGTGGTCTTTCCACATACAGCTGGAATGCATAACATCCAGGAGGAAAGCCACATTTCCTAAAGATTGAATGGGCGATTCTGCAGTCTGAAATAGTGAATTAAATGAAAATAAATTCAACATGTGTTAAATAATTATTCAGAACTATAATTTTTCTTTTGTTTTGAGAAAAAGTGAGCCTCAGTCTCCCTGTGTAGGTCAGCGTAACACTGTGTCACCTTGTACTTCCTGCTGCTACTGCCTGAGAGTTGGGAGTGGCCAGCATCACCGCACCTTCTAAATGTCTTTCTTTGTTGCTTTGCTAAGGTATCTGAAAAGCCATAAAGAATAAATGTTTACTTCATCTAACAGTTTGAGGATGATGCCAGTTATGAAAGGAATGTCTGAAAGTGTGAGTATGGGGTGACATTGTGTCCAAAGCGAGGAAGCAGAGTGCTGAACACTACTGCTCACACAGACTCATTTCTGCTGCTTTTCGTTCAGTCTGCTCTCCCAGTCTATGGGATGATGTTGTCCATATGTAGAGTTGGTCATCATTACCCAACTCAATCTAGAAACGTCTTCACAAACATGTCCTGAGCTTGGTTTCCACGGTGACCCTGAACTCTGTATAACTGACTATTCAGATGAAGCATTACAACTTCACCTTTTCTCAACTTGACACTCACATACCTCACCTTAAGCCATAACCATCTACCTTGGTGCCCTCTGGTTCACTTTTATCTCTTACTAGGAAAGGCATTTAGTCCATCTCCAAATGTCTCCACAGAGTTCAATAGTCCTGCTCTGGTCAAAGTCTAAAGTCTTTTGACTTTAAAATTCAAACAACTGTTTATTCCACCGTGTTGACAAGATTGCTATTTCAATATACAATGGCACAATGGTAATGGGCCCATTTTCCATAGACATGTAGCAAGGATAGGACTAAAACAGAAACCCGCTAGGGCAAATGCAAATTCTACAGCTTCATATACATAGCATCTGAGGTTCCTGATAGAATAATCTGGACTCCAAAGGACCTGACCCATACTAACTTGCCGCCGCTACACCTTGAAGCACAGATGTTCCCTCCCTAGGGTCAGCTCCACTCCTTACATGCAGATTTGCTCAGTGGATAGATAGCCTATGGTTCTGGCTTTTCCAACATAGTATGATTGCAATTCAATTTAGTGGTCACCTTCAACTGTTGTATGCAGTAGCCACACAAGAACTCTTTGGGAGGGACACTGACCACCCCACTAATTGCCTGGCCCAGCAGGTTGATGTCATAATGGTCTACAGTTCAATGGCTTGCTTGGTGTTGCATTGTAAGTGCTTGCAAAACTGACAGTGCATGAACAATGCTGCCATCTATCTTTGGACGTTGTCTGACCCCTAGGTCAAAGTTCCATTCTTCTTTGTTTGATGACCCTGAAGAAACGTTTCCCAGAAGAGTGGTTTTAAGCAAGGAACTCCTTACATTGGCCTTTCAGATGAGTTTGTACTTTCATAAGATAGTCTTTCATGGATGTGGTCTAGGTTTTAGGACACCTTTCCTGTTGCCTCAGTATGGAGAACTAGGTTTACCGACTTGGAGCTAATAATTTCAGTAATTACCTAGGATTTCAAATAGTCTTTTCTGTACCTTGAGCATATTCAATCAAATGTAGCAGCAGAAGTAAAATGCTACTGACCATAAGTAAGAACTCATGATAGCTGCATTCCTGCAGCTCACTGTATATATGGACTTGCAGGCAGCTTCACTGGTGAGAGGGTCTCCTCTCCTATAGTGTTTACTGTATATGCAATATATATTCTATATACACAATCAAGGAGCAGACATGTGAATCTTGTAAATATCTAGAAATCTATATTAGATTTCTATCAGCAGTTGCTCATTTTCCAAGTCTTAACGAGCCTTCTTCTGGTAATTTCACTTCAAGAGGAAGTGTCACATAACACGTCAGATTTATCTTGCCCACCAACACATTTTCATACCTCTCTTCTTAGCTCTTTGCTGTTTCTCATTGTAGATGTATATGAGGGCAGTAAGCAAGAGCCATGTGATTGCCTGATTACTACTACTTTTCTGTATTGAAATTTCCTCAGTACCTTTGAATTAAGCCTCACTTAATTTTCAAACATGGATAGAATGAAGGCATATTCCTTGCCTGAGTATAACACAGATGAGAATTGCTCACGTTTCAGATGGAGTCCTTCTTTCCTTCTGAAAACTCCTTAGCCAGGTTGCCAATGTCTGTTTGAAGGCAGTGCTATCTTTGAAACTCCCAGGCAAGTGTATCATTAACTTATGGTTTCTGAGCCCTAAAGATTACCAATCCAAAAAGATCCAAATTCTGAAAACCAGTTTAAGGCTTGTGAATGACCTAGAAATATCCTACCTTCTAGGTATCAACTTTCCACAATTTTTACTTTCCTTGTTTCCATGATAATCTTACCAAAGTAAATCACGGTAAAGTTTATTCAGTTTGGAGCATATCAGGGAAACAATAGTCCTGATGAAAACAATCTGCCTACATTCTCCAGTATTATGGAGGGAGCAATAGATACTTACGTTTGGCTCCATTTCTATTTTTAATCTAGTCCAGGGTTCACTGGTTTATCTATTACTTTGCTTCCTATAATTGAGATAAAAACCGTGACCAAACTTGAGAGAAAAGGGTCTATTTCATCTTAAAACTGCCAGGTAACAGTAGCTGAAGGAAATCAGAACAGAAGCTGACATCAGGCATCTGGAGGCAGGAACTCAAGCACAGAACGTAAAGGAACGCTGCTCACTGGCTTACTATTCAGGCTCATGTCCACATTCTTCTCTTACACCTACCAAGAAAACTTAGCTAGAGTTGGCACCACTCACATTGCCCTGAGCCTTCCCATATCAACCACCAATCAAGAAATAGCCTGGCAGACTTGCCTACATGCTAATCTCATGGAGAAATTCTCTCTTTGTTGAGGTTTCCAAGTCTGGAAGCAGACATTTTGTAGAGTTTGAGACCTGCAATCTTCAGGAGCCTGAGTGGGGTGTTCTGGGAGTTTTCTCAGATAATGAGTGCCAATGGAATTGTTGATAAGAATCACAAATTTTCTATCTAAAAAGGAGAGCTAGAGTATGGGGAGTCAGATGCAGGACAATGGTCCTTAGGTACATTGTAAGGGTGGGTCAAAATTACTTTACGACATTAGAGTATGGGGGATCAGATGCAGGACAATGGTCCTTAGGCACATTGTAAGGGTGGGTCAAAATTACTTTATGACATTCCATCATTTCTTCCAGCTACCAACATTGAAGCCAAAATTTAGGATGGTTTACCAACTTAGCAAATTGAAAAAGCCAAATAAAGTTGAACAAATTTATAGATATATATATATATCCCTATTAATTTCATAGATCTTAAAGTACAGGTAATTTTTTGATAAGGAGTTAAGGCGGGGAAAATCTACCCTCTATGAAGGTGATACTATTCCATGTGATGGGCTTCTGAACTAATAAGAGAAGAAATGGAAGTAGAAGAGCATACACCTCTTTTTTATTAGTATTTTTTATTGAAAAAAATTTCTGCCTCCTCCCCACCTCCCATTTCCCTCCCCCTCCCTCCACGCCTCTCCCCCTCCCCCCTTCTACCTCCCTCTCCAGTCTGAAGAGCAGTCAGGGTTCCCTGCCCTGTGGGAAATCCAAGGTCTTCCCCCCTCCATCCAGGTCTAGGAAGGTGAGCATCCAAACAGGCTAGGCTCCCACAATGCCAGTACATGCAGTAGGATGAAAACCCAGTGCCATTGTCCTTGGCTTCTCATCAGTCCTCATTGTCCGCCATGTTGAAAGAGTTCGGTTTTATCCCATGCTTTTTCAGTCCCAGTCCAGCTGGCCGTGGTGAGCTCCCAATAGATCAGTCCCACCATCTCAGTGGGTGCGTGCACCCCTCGCAGTCCTGACTTCCTTGTAATTAAGATTTTGTAAATTCTTTATTTACCCTCTTTCACCCGGCTCTTCCCAGGTACAACCTCCTTCATGTCCTATTCATGACAGTATCCTGTCTCCATTCCCCCCCCCCAAGGGACAACTTGTGTATCCTAAATATTTTTTTAAGTGAAAAAAATTTAAGTAGAATTTATAATTTATTTATCCAACAGCTAATAGTTAATATATGAACATTAGCAAAGCCACAGTAAAGTAACATGACAATGCCTAAACTGTACACTAAATATTCTTGTATGTGTGGTCTTCCAGTGGACTGTGATCAACTTATTGATAGCGACACTTTGAGAAAATTGATCCTTCCCACTCACTAGTTAGGAATTTCCCATAGGACCTTAACTAGTGGTCAGCTTCCCTGTATATGCTGATATTTAGTCTGATTTACTGTTCCAGTCTTAGGCATGGCATAGAAACCCCTGTGAGCTTATACAAATGGCTATTCTGTGTGTCCAGAAGACACTGCTTCATTGTAGTCATTCACTGACACTGGCTTATACACTCTTTCCATCCCCTCCTACACAATGATACCTAAGCCTTTAGAGTTGGGATATATAAGTCCAGTTTAGTATTGGAAATGATATAGTCACTTATTCTCTGCATGTTGGCCCATGGGAGTCTGCTGAGGGGTGAAATGTTTTATTCTTTGGGCATAATTATCAGTTACTGAATTGGTTTACATCTATGTGTACTTAACACATAGTTGGTTCTCTCTTAGGGTCTATGAGCTATATAGCTCTAAGTTCTTGTTATGTTAACAGGTAACTGAAGAGGAGTTGTAAGAGCTAGAGCTATTAGATGTCTTCAACAAAACAGTATCTGCTAAAGATAACAAGGTCACTGGATGAATTATCTTACAACAGCTGTTGCTACACCCACAACACCTAAACAAGATAGATCCAGCCAAACTAGTATGGATCAGAGAGTTAATTCATTGTAGTCATTCACTGACTCTGCTGATAAACATTTGATTTTAGGGACTGTAAAACTAAACAAACACATATATTTTAAAGATATCTTCATTTCAAAATTTGAGTCTTAGGAATATGTTACTTTGGAAAAGAGGTTCTGCTCTTGTTTCCACAGATGAGAACCTGTGGATTCCTTCCAGGCTAATATGGTTTGATGGAACAAGAATACCCCCCCAAAAGGTCTCCATGAACCCTAAAAATACTTTGGCCAACAAACAGCAAGAAGCTGTTTGGAAAGAACAATGGCCAAATTCCAAAAATGGCTGTATATAAATGTTTGTTTTCATTTAAAGGGTGTTAATTTAAAGTGGTTAACGGTCACAGTCAGTCAGTCTAAAAAAGTGGGGAGATAAGATATAGAAACGAATACTTTACATTGGTGTGAACTTTGGTTTATTGATATAAATTTAAGATCAATTTTGTTATATGTATATTTCTATTCTTGCTTAAAGTATTATGTTTATACAGCTCATTTAAAAATGTAATATATAATTAAAAATTAAAGATTAATTAAAAATTAAAGATTAATAGTCATCTATAATAGTCAAACTTGTAGTCATGGTAGTTAGGTTTTCTAGATATACAGAAATATCTCAGATTAATAAACTTCAACACTTCAAAGACCTACAAAATATGGCATTTAAAATGTTTTAGACTTTTCTTGACTGAGACATGTCTGCTTCTGGCAGCACCAGTTACTTTAGAGAAGTTGGGCATTGTAGAAACTTATGGAATTTGCCTTCAATGTGACAAGGCTAGCCATTTAGGCAAGAAACTGCTCTTGCCTGAACTGCTTGATGATATACTGTATGAACTGGAAAGTTAAGACCCGCAGAAAGTCACTGCTGAACACTCAAAAGATGGGATGTCCCTTCAGCATTCCTGCTTCACAGAAGCTGCCAGAAATTCTGCAGGACATAGAATAAAGCAACTGATGATCTTTACCAGTACAAGGCAGATTTTCAAATTTCTTGCTTCACTGAAAAGTTTGCCAGATACTATAAGTTGAAGATGGATGCCTCCATATTACAAAAAAACTTTGGATGACTGTCCTGGCAGCAAGATGTCTCTGTCAATTATAGAATTTTGGAAGTTGCTTACAACACACTTCCTGTTTACTTTGAAGATATTTTATTATTCTGGGGTCTTTGATGGGGTTGAAGACTAGATAATTATAGTTTCCTTAGTTATGATAAAAGAAAAATTAGATACAAAATTTTAGACTCACAAAGTTGACAGTATTTTCCATAATTTACCAAATGTAAATGGACTAAATAGTGTAACTATAAATCTTCCTTGATAATTGTTTTGTATATGTAATTTTACTATGTTAAAAGTTAAAATCTTTCTACTTAGAATAGGGGAGATGATATGGGATTCTCTTCTGTATACTGTAAATATGTTTTCTCACCATTCGTTAATAAAGATGCTACTTTGGTTCTATGGCAGGGCAGAATATAGGTAGGTGGGAAAACTAAAGTGAATGCAGGGGGAAAGAAGGCAGAGTTAGTCAGATGCCACATAGTTGCTAAAGGAGAAAGATGTCAGAAACTTATCAGTAAGCCATAGCCTCATGGAGAGATACAGATTAATAGAAATGGGTTAATTAAGATCTAAAAGCTAGGTAATAATAACCCTGAGCTAACAGGTCAAATAGCTTATAATTAATATAATCATCTGTGTTTCTTTGGGAGTAAATGTGGTTGCAGGACCAGGTACAGCAGAAACTTCCATTCACAACTCCCCGTATTGGAGGCAAGTTAATTTTAACCAGCAAGCCATTTCTCCAGACCTCAATAAAGAACTTTGTAATTGGTGGGTAAGAACAAATTAGCATTTTAAAGTCTAGTTTCTTGAGTTCTCTATATATTTTGGAGATCAGACCTTTGTCTGTTGTGGGGTTGGTGAAGATCTTCTCCCAGTCAGTAGGTTGCCTTTGTGTCTTAGTGACAATGTCCTTTGCTTTACAGAAGCTTCTCAGTTTAAGTAGGTCCCATTTATTCAATGTTGCCCTTAATGTCTGTGCTTCTGGGGTTATACATAGGAAGCGATCTCCTGTGCCCATCTGTTGTAGGGTATTTCCCACTTTCTCTTCTATCAGGTTCAGTGTGTTCGGGCTGATATTGAGGTCTTTGATCCATTTGGACTTGAGTTTTGTGCATGGTGATAGATATGGGTCTATTTTCATTCTTCTACAGGTTGACATCCAGTTGTGCCAGCACCATTTGTTGAAGATGCATTCTTTCTTCCATTGTATACTTTTAGCTCCTTTATTGAAAATGAGGTGTTCATAGGTTTGTGGGATAAAATCCGGGTCTTCTATACGATTCCATTGGTCGACTTCTGTTTTTATGCCAGTACCACACTGTTTTCATTACTGTAGCTCTGTAATAGAGTTTGAAGTCAGGGATGGTAATGCCTCCAGAAGATCCTTTATTGTATAGGATTGTTTTGGCTATCCTGGGTTTTTTGTTTTTCCATATAAAGTTGATTATTGTCCTCTCCAGATCTGTGAAGAATTTTGATGGGATCTTGATGGGGATTGCATTGAATCTATAAATTGCCTTTGGTAGAATTGCCATTTTTACTATGTTGATCCTCCCAATCCAAGAGCAAGGGAGGTCCATCCATTTTTTGGTATCCTCTTCAATGTCTTTCTTCAATGCCTTAAAGTTCTTGTCAAATAGATCTTTCACTTCCTTGGTTAGATTTACCCCAAGATATTTTATGCTGTTAAGGGAGCCACTTTAGGGTGGGCAAGAGACTTGACCCTAGAGGGGCTCCCAAGTGCCCAAGATGAGGTTCCCAGTTAGTTCCTTGGGCAGCTGAGGATTGGGAACCTGAAATGACCCTATCCTAGAGCAATACTGACGAATATCTTGCAAATCATCATAGAACCTTCATCTGGTGATGGATAGATAGAGACAGAGACCCACACAGGAGCACTGGACTGAGCTCCCAAGGTCCCAATGAGGAGCAGAAGGAGGGAGAACATGAGCAAAGAAGTCGGGACCATGAGGGGTGCACCCACCCACTGAGACAGTGGAGCTGATCTACTGGGAGCTCACCAAGGCCAGCTGGACTGTGACCGAAAAAGTATGGGATAAAACCAGAGCTTCTGCCCGACTGTCAACCTGGATAAACTGTGGACGCTGGTCAGTGAGCAGACCCGGGTCAACGCTGCCAAGAACAAGACTGGAGTTGCTCCCATCATTGATGTCGTGCGATCGGGCTACTACAAAGTTCTGGGGAAGGGAAAGCTCCCTAAGCAGCCTGTCATCGTGAAAGCTAAATTTTTCAGCAGAAGAGCTGAAGAGAAGATAAAGGGTGTTGGAGGTGCCTGTGTTCTGGTGGCTTGAAGCCACTCAGGGAGGCCAATTAAATGCTAACACTTTCCAAAAAAAAAAAAAAAAAAAACGGACTCTCTGAACATGGCGAACAATGAGGGCTGATGAGACGCCAAGGACAATGGCACGGGGTTTTGATCCTACTTAATGTGCTGGCTTTGTGGGAGCCTAGCCAGTTTGGATGTTCACCTTCCTAGATATGGACGGAGGGGGGATGACCTAGGACTTACCACAGGGCAGGGAACCCGGACTGCTCTGTGGACTGGAGGGAGGGGGAGAGGAGTGGGGAGAGGGGGAGAAGGGAGGGAGGAGGGGGAGGGAAATGGGAGGCTGGGAGGAGGTGGAAACTTTTTTGTTTATGTTGTTGTTTTCTTCTTTTCTCAATAAAAGAAAAATTTAAAAAAAAAAAAAAGAACAAATTAACTCTCCTATATCCCCTACTAGTTCTTGTTCTGTGGCTAAGATGTGACTCAGTATTTCCTCTTTTCAAAGAGTCCTGGTGTGTCTTCAGTGCAGTTTTTTCTAGTCCTGTTGTAACTTAGGGAGTCAGTCTGTCAAGATTCTCTTGTGAAACTGAATACAACTGCTTCCTCTGACAATTATAACATGAGAAAACAGCTTTTAAAATGATCCAAGATAGAAAATGCCACCTGTGATCAGAATGAGATGGCAAAGATTGTGATTATCTATTTTTCCCATAAAGACTAATAATAGCTCAAATAAAAAAAAGGATAGTAAGATTAAAGGAACAAATGTAAATCATGTTGCTATGAATTCAGTCTTGCTTCTTTTAAGTAAATGAAATTTTTATATGCCTTTTTAGATAGATATAAAATCAATTAAGAACTGAAATTACCATGATTAATACTTGAAGATGTAGCCAATAACCAAATTCATCCCATCTGCTAAATTAGTGTATGTGGCTTGTGACCCTGTTTCAATATGGTTCTATTTCCATGAAAACGGAGACTGTGTTGTTGTACAAAAACCACAGTTATCACATGAAACGGAATGAGACATTGTTTATTTTGTAGCCATATATGAATGACATGTGTTATGTTAGCTATCTCTAGACAAAAACAACTGCCTAGTCACCACAAAGGGACCCAACAACAAACCATCCTAGGATTTTACCACCAGCCCAAATTGATGAGAAAAATGAATTTATTGGGTTTTCTTATAGACCAAAGGGGAAGGGTTACATACAATTGGGGGACTCCAGGGGAATCTGCCATATAGATCATGGCTCAGGAATCCAGATTCAGGTTACCCAAGTACAGTTCGACAACATGGCAGCAATTTCTGGAACCATTTATAGTTAACAGAATAATTAATTGATGCACCTTGAAAACACATTGTCTCAAAGAATAGGTTTGTAGATTACAGTAAAGGGAAGTCTCTGCTATAGGATTCAGATATTCTTAGCTGAGGTTCGGGGTTTGATTCTTCACTCAAAGATACTGTGACATTCTCTCCAGTATGAAGACTGATGATAACTAAGGTATAAAGAAACTGAAAAGCATTTTCATGTCCATTGCTGTCTGATGTCTGTTGCTGTGATAAATGCCATGACTAAAACACAACTTAGGAGAGGAAACGGATTACTCCAGTTTAGGAATTGGTCAGCCAGTTCAGCCAGGGCAAGAGGTCAAGGGAGAAACCTTCACGCAGGAACTAAAGTAGAAACCATTAAGGAATTCTGCTTACTGACTTGTTGTTCCCTCAGATTTCTGTGTGGCCAGAATTTTCATTTTCACAGGACCACCTGCCCAGGGTGGGACTGAGCATTAATCAGCATCCAAGGTTCCACAGACACATTGTAAGCCAGTCAGATCGAGGCAACCACATAGCTGAGACTCCCTTAGAAAATGCAGAGGTGTGAAGTTTAACAGTGAAGGTTACTGAATTCTTTGGTGTTGACTGAGATTTGAAATATGATTAAAGAGTTTGACATTATTTTTATGTGTAGCTTCTCTCCAGTATGAAGTCTCTGAGGATAACTAAAGTATGAAAACCACCTAATGGCCTTGTCACATTCTTTACATTTCTGGAGGACTAATTCTTTCATGCTTACGCAATGACAAATTACAGCTAAACACCTAGGTATATTCTGCACATTTGTAGAGATTCTCCCAAGTGTGAATTCTCTCATGTTCAGCAAGGGCTGAATGACAAATGAAACCTTCATCATATGCTTTGCTGTTGTGAGGCTGCTCTTCAGTTCCGACACTTTTGTTAACTAATGAAGTGCCTTTAAAAGCCGTGTCAATTCGTTCACATTTGTAGTGTTTCTCCCCATTATAAATTTTATGGAGGTTAGGAAGTGTTGAATCAATAGTAAAGTACTTGCTACTTTCTTCACTAGGGTTTGATTTCTATTATGGATTCATTTGAGTTTCTTATGGTCTGAATGATAAGCAAAGGCTTTGACATATCCCTCATACTTGTAGGGTATCCCTTGATAATAAACTGATTTTTTTTAAGGATTAAACAGTAAAAAAAAAATCCAGCATTTTCCCATGAATAGTGTTTCTGAATAGAATGGACTACCTTGTGCTGGGCAAGGTTACACAGTTTAGTGGAAAGTTTTACACATTTGTGGTCTTTTTCACCAGTATGACTTTTTTGACGCTTAGAAGTTCCAAGTGAGTACAAAAGGCCTTCCTCCAGTCCTCACACTTGTGTGATTTCCATCCAGGACGAGTTAGTTGGTGTTGCTTAAGGTTAAGGATAGAAAATATTTTACCACATTTCTGACATTGGTAAGATTTCTCTCCAGGAATATGACCTGAGATGAGGATGGATAAGTTAAAAGCTTTTCCACATCCTTCACACCTGCAGGGTTTATCCAGAATGAATACTCAGGTGTGTAGCAAGTTCTAAGTGAGCACTAAAGACTTTGCCACATACTTCACACTTGTAGGCATTTTCTTGAGAATGAATTCTTTGATGTTCCTTAAGGCGAGAAGGGTAGTAAAACATTTTGCCACATTCTTCACACTTGTAGGGTTTCTCTCCAGAGTGAACTACCTTGTGTTGAGAAAGGTATGAATGAGTAGAAAAGGCCTTTCCACATTGCTCACACTTGTAGGGTTTCTCTCCAGTATGAATTCGCTGGTGTCTAGAACGTCCTGAGCGAGTACAGAAGTCCTTGCCACATTCTTCACACCTGTATGGTTTCTTTCCAGAATGAATTGCTTGGTGTTCCCTAAGGATTGAAGGATAGTAAAAGGTTTTGCCACATTCCTCACACTTGTAAGGTTTCTCCCCGGTATGACCTAATTTGTGCTGAGTAAGGTATGAGAGAGTATAAAAGGCTTTGCCACATATTTCACACTTGTAAGGATTCTCTTGAGAATGAATTCTTTGATGTTCCTTAAGGCGAGAAGGGTAGTAAAACATTTTCCCACATTCTTCACACTTGTAGGGTTTCTCTCCAGTATGAAATCTCTGGTGTTTAGAAAGTCCTTTGGGGGTACAAAAGACATTGCCACATATTTCACACTTGTAAGGATTCTCTTGAGAATGAATTCTTTGATGTTCCTTAAGGCGAGAAGGATAGTAGAACTTTTTGCCACATTCTTCACACTTGTAAGGTTTCTCTCCAGAGTGGACTACCTTGTGCTGAGAAAGGTATGAATGAGTAGAAAAGACTTTCCCACATTCTTCACACTTGTGGGGTTTCTCTCCAGTATGAATTCTTTGGTGTCTAGAACGTCCTGAGCGAGTACAGAAGTCCTTGCCGCATTCTTCACACCTGTATGGTTTCTTTCCAGAATGAATTGCTTGGTGTTCCCTAAGGATTGAAGGATAGTAAAAGGTTTTGCCACATTCCTCACACTTGTAAGGTTTCTCCCCGGTATGACCTAATTTGTGCTGAGTAAAGTATGAGTGAGTATAAAAGGCTTTACCACATATTTCACACTTGTAAGGATTCTCTTGAGAATGAATTCTTTGATGTTCCTTAAGGCGAGAAGGGTAGTAAAACTTTTTGCCACATTCTTCACACTTGTAGGGTTTATGGCCAGTGTGAACTATCTTGTGATGAGAAAGGTATGAATGAGTAGAAAAGGCCTTTCCACATTGCTCACACTTGTAGGGTTTCTCTCCAGTATGAATTCGCTGGTGTCTAGAACGTCCTGAACGAGTACAGAAGTCCTTGCCACATTCTTCACACCTGTATGGTTTCTCTCCAGAATGAATTGCTTGGTGTTCCTTAAGGACTGAAGGATAGTAAAATGTTTTGCCACATTCCTCACACTTGTAAGGTTTCTCCCCGGTATGACCTAATTTGTGCTGAGTAAGGTATGAGAGAGTATAAAAGGCTTTGCCACATTCCTCACACTTGTAAGGTTTCTCTCCAGAATGGATTCTCAGGTGTTTAGAAAGTTGCCAGCAAGTTCTAAAGACCTTGCCACATATTTCACACTTGTAGGGTTTCTCTTGAGAATGAGTTATTTGATGTTGTTTAAGGTTTGAAGAACAGTAAAACATTTTGCCACATTCTTCACATTGGTAAGGCTTCTCTCTAGTATGCCCTATCTTATGCTGAATCAGAGAAAGATGACTAGGGAAGGCTTTCCCACATTCGTCACACTTGTAGGATTTCACTTCACAATGAATTTTCAGGTGTTTAGATACTGAATGGAGTTCACAAAAGGCATTGCCACATTCTTCACACTTGTAGGCTTTCTCTCCTGGATGAATTCTTGGATGTTCAGAAAGCACTGTGCAAGCACTAAAGGTCTTAATACAGTCTTCATACTTGTAGGGTTTCTCTTCAGTACAAAATGTCTGGTCTTTAGAAAGTTCTATGGGTGAACAAAAGACCTCGCTACATACTTCAATCTTCAAGGGATTCTCTTGAGAATGAATCCTTTGATGTTCTGTGAGGTAAGATGGATAATAAAACAGCTTCTCACATTCTTCATAGTTACAGGATTTCTGTCCAGTATGTTGTAACTCATGTTGAGTAAGACATGAATGAGTAGAAAAGGCTTTCCCACATTCTTCACACTTGTAAGGGTTCTCCCCAATGCAAATTCTCTGGTAGCTAGAATGTCCTGAGCAAGTACAAACGATGTTGCCACATTCTTCACACTTGTAGGCTTTCTCTTCTGGATCAATTATGTGGTGTTCAGAAAGTGGTGGAGAAGAACCAGAAGCCTTTCCACATTCTTCACATGTGTAGGCTTTCTCAGCTGGATGAATTCTCTGGTATTCAAGAAGAAGTGAGTTCCAGTCACAAGCTTTGCCACATTCTTTACATTTATATGGTTTTATATCTGTTAAGTAAAAGTTGAGATATGAATAAAAACTGAGTAACATTCTTATATTTATAATGTTTACCTTTAATATGGAGACCTTTACTTATTTTTTATTGGTAAATGAGAAATTACAAATTTCCACACCTATATTCACTGCGGTGTAATTTAGAAAATGCAATGAGTGGAAACAATATAAACTTCCACTGAAATAAGAGGAAGACCAAATAGAATACAGAAATAATTGAATATTATTAACAGTTAAAGAACAAAAGAAGATGTACTATTATTAATAATAGGAACTCTTAAGTGCACTGTGTTAACAGAAATGAGCCCATTAAAAATATATAAATTATATGACCAGACATAGATGAAAACCAGAAATAGGTAAACGTGGAAAACATTAGAACAATGGTGATTGTATGAGGTTGGAAGAATGTAGAATACACAATTTATATTCTAAATACAGGTGTCATTTGGAAGGCACACAATATATATTGTGTAACAGTTAGATTCTCTATAATACTAAGTATGATATTTCAGGGAGTTAATAAATATCTGAAAGAATCAAATTATGAAAAGAAAAAAAACCCCTCAAGTTCACCTGTAATGATAGAACCTGCTAGAGGCTCATATGAGTCAAAGATTAAATGATAAAATTACCTCAATTTCAAAGAATATTCATTTACAAGATAACAGAGTCTTTTACTAGTCAGGAGATGATGTACAAGGCATAAAAACACGAGACTCGTGTGTACACAGAAAGTGAAAACACACAATTCTGATATTCCCGGAACCAGTGCTCATTGATTATTTTTAATCGCACACTGTCCCAAGTGTTTTGCATTGTGGACTTCATTCACAAAAACATAAGCTTACATGTAAACAAGTGATTTTAGATAACCTAGACTCCAATAATATAGAAACAAAGTTGTAAAATAACAAAAAGAGAACCCTGAGCCCACTGAACTCTAAAAAGTAGCTGATAAGCTACTACAAACATTCTTCTAGACATGGAAGGTTTTAATCTACGAAAACATACCCAGAAAGGGCATGCATTTCAAATCAGTAACACTTGAGTGCATGAGAAAAAAAAAAAACTTTATGAAGATACATTAATACTTATTCACAGCAATTATGAAAAGATATAAATTAGCAAACATGCATGGGATGTAAAAGAAATTTGTTATTATATTGTATTATAATGGCTTCACTTGTTTTTAAACGTGCAAATCTTCATAGGTATAGGGCACAGTTAAAAGTCTGCTGCAATGCAGACTCTCAGCAAAATGACAAACTTCATCACTGTAAACATAAGCAGAGCTCTTGGGAGGCAGAGGACAAAGCTCAGACAATTAAATCATGTGAATGGATGAACGGGGTATCTAGAAATTGATTTCCATCACAATATAACATCTCAGTGCATATGGTAAAGTCTGGCTTTATGCTAGAAAATTCACTCTGTCCTCTGTCCCCTCATTCTACAAACCTGGGTGCATGGTGGCAGCTTCTTGTGTCTTCACATCTGAAGGCTCTTGACTTTGCTCTAGAAATGTGACCAGGTATGGCTTAGAGAAGGCAAGACCTGTTTGTGGGAAAAGGGATCAAGACGGTTGGTGTGTTATTCACCTGGGAAATAACATGTCTATTTCAGGATTGTGTCCTTAGGGGGAAAAAGAATATACCCAGATTAAATTCACTGTCCCCCACCCCCAGAAATCAATAAAAATAAAAAAGCTAAAACTTAAAGGTATGCCTCATGTCTGTGACTTTCTAGCATTACCACTAGAGTAAAGAATACTTCTAAGAAACAGCCACATTAAAAAAACAAAAAGAATTAAAAAAGAAATTGTCTTAGTTACATTAACAATCTCCTCAATCCTTCCCTACACGCAGGTCCAAGACCCTCATTGTCGGAAACTACAAGCTCCCATGAGATGCTTTTATAAAAGAAATTTAATGTTGACCTTGAATTAAGAACTCACTATGAGCCAGGCATGGTAGCAATGAATACCAGCATTTGGGAGGCAGAGGCAGGAGATCTGAGTTTGAGGCCAGTCTGGTCTATACAAGAGTTACAGGAAGCAAGGACTACATACAGAGACCCTGGCTCAAAAAAAACAACAAACAAACAAAAATAACCAACAAGAACAAAAACCCCACACATATACACAAAAAGAATTCACTATAGATGCACTCCTCACCCAAAAACACCAGGTTGCTGTAATTCTCCAACATCACATCCCTGTACAGATTCCACTGAGCAGGGCCCAGGCATTCCCACTCCTCTGCAGAGAAATCAATTGCCACATCACTGAATGACACCATTTTCTGAAATAAAGATAAATAATAGATTATATTAATTAAAATCAATAACAGATACCAACAGGCATCCTGTGCTTATAAATACATTCTTAGGAAGTGTAGCAACAACATCACTTTTTTAATATTTAAAATAATCAGGTATCACTACATTCTTTCATTTTTCCTTTGCCTGCTTTCTGTGTCTATCTTTATTAGACATATTCATGTATTTACTATAGTCATACAAGCCTTTGAACTCATGGCAACTTTAGCTTAGACTACTGACTGAGTTCAAGAATTGTAACTTGTGATTCTAATTACTATTTTCCCTCACTTTTGATTTTTTTTTTTAGTGTTGTGTTGCTTTTTATCTCATTACATAAAGTTCTCAAATGGTTAATGATAGCAGTACATTATTTTTCTTTCTGTGGCTAAATAATAGAAAAATCAGAGACTTGCACGTTAGCCAGGGTGTGCTGTGCTACTGTTACAGGTAGACCCTGCAATGTCTTTCCATCAGTTTTGGAGTACTCATTTCCTCAGACACCTAATTTTTAAGTTTAAAATGTCCAAAGTCCTTAGACTTGGTGTGGTAGTGTGCGTCTTTAATCCCAGCACTTAAGAGGCAGAGGCAGGTGGATCTCTGAGTTCCAGGGATGCCAGGGCTATCTAGAGAGACCATGACTCATAAAGCAGAACAAAACAAAACAAAAAATTCTGTTTTCCAACCTTCTGTAATATAAATATTACAAAATGATTACTGACAGTCATCATTAGGGGCAACATTTACCATAAGCTTCTTCCTTCTATCCAACTGTATAATGTTTCCCCCAATGCCTACCTTTCCCGATGTCACCAACTGATGAGTAATGTTTTTTCAAACTTATTTCTCCAACGTCTGTAAGTTAAAATCCTGGAAACTCAACCTATGTCTGAGATCATGTGGTACTTGTCTTTCTGTATATGAAATAATAATTTTCAGGCTCTTCCATATTGACCCAAATTACAGGATTTCATTGTTTTGTGTGACTGAACAGTTTCATACTGTAAACACGTGAACCACAATTTCACTGTCAAAAATCAAGTAAATTGTAGAAGTTAGCTTTCAGTCATGATTGGGTGAGCACAAAACCATAGGAAAGGGAACATAAAGTAAAATTCAAATAGTCATGCTGAAACAATATTAAAATCAGCTTTGTTACTGAAATGAGCAAAGGAAACTATTAAATAGTCAGGAAAATAAACGCAGTAAAATAATATTTGCACTTGCTGCAGCATTGGTAAAAGCAAGAAGTAAGCTCAGAAAAGCATGCAGAAGTATGTGCAGCTCTGGCAACTGTGGACAGTATGCATCATATGAGGGTGGGACTTATGCTCATTTTGATGATACCACTGATATGTGCATTTAAGGACAAGAATGAGATAGTTATTGGTTCCTGGATTATTTCCACTTGTGATTTCTTCTGACCTTCACTTTACAATTTTATTTGACAACTCTGTCAATCATTTCCCTTTACTGTATGGATTCCATATATGAAGCCAACTTTATTGTTGTTTAGGAAAAGCCATCTTGTTCTCCTTGCCACACACTACTCATGTGGACCAGCAAGGCATGGTTTGGAGATCAGCCTCCAATTTCCTGGTTCCTTTCTCAGGTTGTTAAGAGTAGAAAGGCATTCAATTTCTTATAACACATTTGAAGGTACTATAAATTCAAGCTCAAAATGAGTAGTCACTGGTATTCCCAAAAACCAAATCTTAATAAGCGTTATAAAGTATTCAAATTAGAAACACGAACCAGATAAAAGAAAAACAAAACAATCCAAAGTTGCCGTTAACACCCTACCTGTGTTAACGATCTAACCAATTCAGACAATTAAACAGGTAGATAAAATCAGCATATATAAAAAATAGGAACTCAGCCATGCAATAAAATATGAAAAGCACGAGGATGGAGCTGAAAGTGCCATAGTGAGTGGCAAACAGTAGGGAGAGAACACTAGGAAGGGTCTGGAAGACGGAAGTCGCAGCAAACAGGATGCTGCCAGAAGTCTGAGCATGAAGAAAGACATCAGAACACTGAAGGCCTGTGGGGTGACTCACCAAGTGAAAGCACCTGGAGCCCAGTCTAATGTCAATCTAATGTTCCACGGTACCATGGAACAACTGTTCTTGAATTCCCCTCTTGCTTGGGCACAGGACTGCATTTGGTCCCAAACATACAATACTGACTCAAGGAGAAAATTAAAAGAAAAGACAGACAGAAAAAAACCAAAAACCAACCTGGAGAGAGTGTCAAGGATTATGGAACACTACACACAGAATAAAGAAAAACAAGGAAACCAGAATGATGTCACATGTGTGTAATCTCAGTTCTTGAATGGTCTATGTGTTCAAGACCAGCCTTATCTGCATAGAGAGCTCATGGCTAGCCTGTGATATGTGACAATGTTCCTCATAAAAAACCAAAAAACCAAAAATTAAGAGAAAAATAATTTTATTAAGAAATGAAGTCTTACATTATTTGAGATAAGTGATGGACACCAACTAAGACTTTCCCCAATCTCCAGTCTAGATAACACTAAAGAGAGTCACAGAAGGCAAAGCAAGTGGTGGAAACAAGAATTCTGAAAGGAACAGGACAGTGGCTCCTCACCCAGAAGGCATTTCTTAAAGTCCTCACTAATAACTTAGCAGACCGTAGCCGGGGAAGCTGAGGGATGATATTTCACACATGGTGGGTGGGAAAGAACAGGCATGAATTTATAAACAAAGCTTCCGAGCTGCTCCCTCACCATCTGCAGAGTGGAGAAGGCCACAGAGCAACAGGACTGTCCCAGAGTCAGTGAAGAGATATCTATAAATGGGAAAAGGTTTTCTACCCAAACAGCAGAGGGAAACAGCAAAGAGGAGGACAACAGATTCCTAAATTACAGCAGAATGATGGCAGATGGCTAACTGAAAAAAGTCCTTTTGTTTATCTTTTTTCTGCATCTTCATTTTTTTAATTTTCATTATTTATTTATTTATTTGAGACAAGATCTCACTATGTAGTTCTGGATGGGTGTTCTGGAACTTGTTCTGTAGATGAGTCTGGCTTTAAACTCAGATATCTGCCTGCTTCTGCCTCCCAAGCACTGGGATTAAAGGTGTATCGTAACATGAATTCTATTTTGGTTTCAGTAATAAAAACCCAGAGTCAGATATGAGCTAATGCTGAAAGATCAGAGAAGTGGAGCATCCAGCCACTAGCTCTTAAGCACCACTGAATCCTCAGACCAAAGGGGTGATTCTGTCCCTATGAATCCTCAGACTGCATCTTAGCTCCTGTCTTCTCCTGCCGCATATTATTCCTCTCTCTGCACAGCCATATCACTCCTGTCTCCACGTCCCTAGTGCTGAGTGTAGGATCCCAAGTGCTGGGATCACCTGTGTGTGTTTCTCTTTTAGACAAATTCAATCTCATGTAGCCCAGTGTGACCATGACTCATAGAGATCTGTCTGTCTCTGCCTGTCTCCCGTGTGCTGGGATTAAAGGTGTGTGCCACCACTGCCTGACCTCTATGGCTAACTAGTGGCTTAGCTCTGCACTCTGATCTTCAGGCAAGTTTCATTTGTTAAGATCACAAACAAAATATCACTACAGTGTGTGCCACCTGACCCAGTCATTTCTTAAGAAAAGAAAATGAGACTGTTGAAAGCATCTCTATAAGAGGTAATAGGCTCATCCTCCACTATTCTTTACCTATGAGATGGCCACCAGCCAGAGGTGAAGTTGTTTTCCTTCTTTTGAATGGAGGCTGGTCCTAGACACAAGTCTAGATCAGCAGAATGAGCAGGCAGAAGTGATTAAGAACTCTTGCATATCATGTGTGTCCCTCAGAGATATTCAGACATAGAAACATAACAATCTTTAGTACCAAGAGCATGGGGAAGTCAAAGCTATATGTAAAGCAAGGGCTGGACTCCCAATTAACTTTTAGCTACTAGTGATTTCATTTTTGGACACAGAATGTTTATGGATTATAGAGAACACACCAGGAGTGCGATAAAGGAGCCAACCCACAGGTCTCCGGGCAGCTCGTGACTCCCACACATCTGACATGCAGCTATCATTAATTCTTGTTTTCACTTAACACATTTTGCAATACTATGACTCAGAGTGTATATTTGGAACACTGAAAATAGTATGGAAGACCATAGCTAATGCCTTTATTTGGAACATGGAATGCATATTTAGACAACATGCAAGTTTCTAAAGAAGTACCACATGCTTTATTATGTATGTTCAATGTGCAAATGTAAGAATAACTTTAAATATTCAGAACATTGTTACTCCTTGTTTCTAATGAAATACTAAGTGCAATCCATCCTGAAAACAGTTAGGGGTTCATACTATCCTTCATCTGATTTATTTTATGTAGCTAATTCAAAGAAGATAATAATTGCATGTATTTTGCCAGACATGTGACACGTACCTTTACTTTTCAACTCAAAATATGTCACTGCATTTGAAAACAACCATGGATGGACTCAAGGACAGAAATATTTATAAACTCAAAAGAGAAAATGTTGAAAATCTGTGCTTCTCATTTTCATTCCTTGCATATATTTGGCTCCTATTCAAATCTACATAAATAACTTCTGTATCTTCTCTTCATAGTCTCCAACATATGTCACATACATCACCAGAAATGAATGTCATCATCCTGCAAACTTTCCCTTTTCAGTTTTCCAAGCACGACACATCTAACACAACTGTTTCCAAAATGAGCAACTCCTCATAACTCTTCCCCTCATGCCATCATTTATACAAACATAAGAATACAAAGAGAAGGACCTGTAAGGAAAAGGACACTGACATAAATTCACAGACCTATGAACACCTGATCTTTGACAAAGAAGCTAACATTATACAATGAAAAAAAAGAAAGCATCGTCAACAAATGGTGCTGGCATAACAAGATGTCAAAATGTAGAACAATGCAAATAGATCCATATTCATCCCCAGCAAAAACTCAAGTCCAAATGGATCAAAGACTTCAACATAAATCCAGCCAACTGAACCTCATAGAAGAAAAAGTGAAAAGTAGCTTTGAATGCATTGGCACAGGAGACCACTTCCTAAATATAACCCCAGCAGCACAGACAATGGGATCAACAACTCATAAATGGGACCTCTTGAAACTGAGAAGCTCTGTAAGGCAAAGGACACGATCCCAACACCATCAACAAGACAAAATGGCAACCTACAGAATAGGAAAAATCTTCAACAACCCCACATCTGACAGAGTACTGATCTCTAATATACAAAGAACTCAAGACACTAGATGTCAAAATATCAAATTCAAATTATCCAATTAAAAAATGAGGTATAGATCTAAACAGAATTCTCAACAAAGGATTCTCAAATGGCCAAAAGGCACTTAGGGAACTGCTCAGCATTCTTAGCCATCAGGGAAACGCAAATCAAAACAACTCTGAGATTTCATCTTACACCAGTCAGATTGGCTAAAATCTAAAACACCAATGACAGCTTATGCTGGAAAGGATGTAGAGTAATAGGAACACTCCTCCACTGCTGGGGGGAGTACAAACTTCTACAGCCACTTTGGAAATCAGGATGGCATTCTCTCAGAAAGTTGGGAATCAATCTACCTCAAGATCCAGTAATACTACTTTTGGGCATATACCCAAAGGATGCATACCTATACCACAAGAACATTTGTTTAGCTATGTTCATAACAGCATCAATTTTAATAGCCAGAACATGGAAACAATCTAGATGCCTCTCAACCAAAGAATGGATGAAGAAAAGTGGTACATTTACACAATGGAGCACTACTCAGTGGAAAAACAAAACAAAACAAAACAAAACACGACATATTAAAATTTGCAGGCAAAAGGATGGAAATAGAAAAGAAAAAAAAACCATCCTGAGTGAGGTAACCCAGATACTGAAAGACAAACACGGTGTGTACTTACTCATAGGTGGATATTAGACATAAAGCAAAGGATAATCAACCTACAGTAAACAACCCCAGAGAAGACAGGAAACAAGGAGAACTCATCAAGACAGACAGACATGGATTCCCAAGAAGGGGAAGCAGACAAGACCTCCTTAGTAAATGGTCAGCATGTGGGGACAGGGAAGGGGGTAGGGAAGTGGGGATGGGAGAAGGGGAGTGAGAAGGAGAGCATCAGGGATGGGGAAGATCAAGTTGGGTGAAGGATAGAGAGGGACAGCAAGGAAAGAGAAACCTTGAAAGAGGGAGCCACTATTAGGTTAGCAAGAAACCAGGCACTGAGGAGATTCCCAGGAATCCACAAGGATGACCCCAGCTAAGAATCTAAGCAATAGTGGAGAGGGACCTAAAATGCCCTTCTCCTGTAACCAGATTGATGACTACCTTAATTTTCATCATAGAACATTCATCCAGTATCTGATGGAAGCAGATGCAGAGATCCACAGTTAAGCACTGGACTGAACTCCTGGAGTCCAGTCATAGAGAGGGAGGAGCGATAATATGAGCAACGGGTCAAGACCATGATGGGGATACCCACAGAAACAGCTGACCCAAGTGGGTTTGACAACTGGAGAACCAGCATAAGACCGAACTAGGCCCTCTGAATCTGGGTGACACCTGTGTGGTTTGGGCAGTTTGGGCAGCCACTAGCAATGGAAACAGTAGTATCATTTTATTATTTTGGTTTAGTATTTATCCCTAGCATGAGCTGGATTTTTAGAGCCCATTCCCTATGGAGAGCTATCTTCTCAGCCTAGATACAGGGAGAGGGCCTTGGTCCTGCCTCAAGTGATAGGACAGACTTTGTTGACTCCCCATGGGAGGCCTCACCCTCCCTGAGGAGTGGATGGAAGTTGGGGTGGGGAGAAAACAGAGGGAGGAGGAGGAGAGGAAGTAGAGGGAACAGGAATTGGTAGGTAAAATATGGTCGTTCTTAAAGTAAAAAGAAAAAAAGTTTAATAAAATATGTTTTAAAGGGCTGGAGAGATGGCTCAGTGGTTAAGAGCATTGCCTGCTCTTCCGAAGGTCCTGAGTTCAATTCCCAGCAACCACATGGTTGTTGGTACAGACATCTGTAATGAGGTCTGGTGCCCTCTTCTGGCCTGCAGACATACAGACAGAATATTGTATACATAATAAATAAATATTTAAAAAAATGTTTAAAAAATACCTTGTTTCTTTTGTTGTTTCTTTTTTCATTTATTTATTTATTTATTTAGTGGCAGGGTTTCTCTGTGTAGTCCTGGCTGTCCTGGAAATTGCTCTGTAGACCAGGCTCACCTCAAACTTAAGGATCCACCTCCTTCTGCCTCATAGAAGCTGGCTGGGATTAAAGGCATGTGCCACTACTGCCTGGCTAAGACATGCTTCATCTGAGTATATTTTAGTGCCATAAGCCAGTCTCTAGCACATAAACACTTGGTATTTTGAAGTGTGAGAAAATAGAAAGCAGCACAAAAGATAGGGTGTGGAGTCTACAGGACCCTGCCTGAGTGAACCACAATTCTTCAAATTCATTCTTTACTTTTTGACACAGTATAAATACTTTGGCCAATCCTCCCAGAAGTTTACGGAGAAGCATGGAACCAAGACACCAGAGTCAGTGGCAGAAAGTTTAGACAAGGACAGAAGAAACGTGTGTGGTTAGAGATCAAAGTACACAGACTGTTGTGTATGAGGGCCGTTTCTCCTTCCCAGAGAAAGTCGGGCACCTCCGTCCCTTTGCTGGCAATCAGCAGATACACACCTACCCCACATCAGCTCATCTCGCAGTTCCGAAAAGGAGTCCAAACCAATGACATCATAATCCCGGCGGACTGGATGAGGTATTATTCTCTAGGATTTTCCACTCTACAGTGTAGGACGAGTCTCTCCCTTTAGGGGATTACTCTGGCTGTACATAGGAGTGTTAGTCTTAGGAGTCAGGTCACAGTGGTGACCGTGAAGGCATTCCATTGTAAACAGCAGTTCCTAACAGTCTATCCCAAAGACAACGAGATTAACATCCTATCCGTCGATCTCCCTCGCAAAACTTTCCTTCCTTGGAAACGAGTAACTTTTAAACTATCAACTCTGACAGTACTAGGCCGATACTGCAGGGGGCCAGACCTCCATTTGCTGCCAGCGTCCCGAAAAAACTGACAACAGCCGGGTAAGCGTGTGTCAGTAACAGAACGCGACCGTGGCTCATCTGGAATGTGTGCGCCCACCAGTACCTCCAGGTGCAGGCTCCCAGCCGACCCTGCCCGAACAATCCTGCATTTTCCACACTTCCCAATTCCTTCCCCACCGAGCCGGCCCTCAGCACAGAAGCTCCGGGTGGACGCTAGCAGCCGCCGCCCCCCTTCACCGAAGTCCTCGGCCCGCACCACCGGCCCCCCCCCCCCCCAGTCCCTCCAGGCACCCGGACGCAGAGGCCCAGCCTCGGTCCTTCCCTCCCCGCTCCCTCCGAGCCAGACCCGCCCACCCCGCACCATCGCTCCAACCTGCGGAGGTACGCGGCACCCTGGACCAACCTCCATGTCCGAGACGCAACCCGAACGCCAAGCAGGACCGGAGAATCGCCCAACTTTGCGAGAAGACGCGCTTACTGCAGACGCAATGCGGAAGTGACCGTTCCACAATGGCTCCCAGCGAAGCGGGACAGCGGAAGACTACATTTCCCACAAGTCCGCGGGTCGGCCTTGGCGCCCGGAACCCAGGCTGCGGGTTTGCGTGTTTCCTTCCTTTCTTTCCCCTCTGAGAGTAAGGAGGGAAGGCAGCCAGTAGCCCCTGCGATGTGTCAGCCACATGGAGTCAGGCTGTTTTTAAAATCCCGGATTCACTGCAGATGTTTGCTTGTGAGTCGAGCCTTTGACAGTAAGGCTTATTAGGTTTACAACTCACTACTGGTCATATGTTGCGATTCAAAACTTACAAGTCGACTTATGGAATCTTACTTCCATGTGTAAAGTTCACATTGACTCCATTTTACTTTAAAATAGCTCAGCAAAAAACTATATGGAAATGACCACCATCTCTTTAAGATGATTTCTGAAACCAGCCCTGTGTGCCCCCTCCCTCCTGCGCCTGCTCTGTGGTCGGGGCTGCTCAGGAGACAAAAGGACTCCAAATCAAAGGCTAACCTGGGCCAAGTGCAAAAAGAGTTAGGGAGCCTGGGATGAAGGAGTCCTTGAGTTTAAGCACACTGTGGTAAACAACTTTGTTTCTCTGTAGTAAAATAAACTGCCACAGCTGGAGGTGGGGTGCTGTGGGATGTCTTAGTGTAAACACTGGAATCCCTACAGTGTAATTCATGGGTCAGGGGACAAAGATGATTTAAAAATCATAGTCCCGCTTTCTGGCGTTTATGTGAAAAGAATTCTCCACCGAAGAATCTTTCCTTGTGTCCACAACCACCATCACCACCACCACACCTCCCCCCTCTCCCAGTGTGCTGACTCCTGGCCCATCATCTTCTGTTGTAGAATTTTATCTCTACAATAGAGTTTATGTTTCTTCTGTTTTTTCCATCTGCTCTCATCCTGAAATTCTTATGTGACAATATCTTAAATGTCAAGGCTAGCTGCCTTGAAATTCCATTAGTTCCTTGGGACATAGAGATGATTCTGGAATACAAAGATATCTGAAATAAGTTTATAGTAATATTAAAAAATGAACTCACCGGAAGAAAGCTAGATTTACGCCATAGGGACCTCCTATGTCTTAAGAATATTTCTTTCTGTACTGATCATGTCTGAGACCAAAGTATAAACATAGCAGCAGGGAGGCCATCATGGAACTGGGGAAAATAGCTGAGAATCCTACATCTTACAGGCAACAGGAAGTCAAATGACAGTCACACTGAGTGAAGCTCAAACAGACTTCAAACCTCACTCCCACAGTCACCAGATCATCCAGCAAGGTCATATCTACTCCAACAAAGCCACACCTCCTAATAGTACCACAGATTAGAGGGCCTAATTACATTCAAACTACCACAATCCCCTGGCCCCATAAGCTTCTAATAATATCATGATACAAAAGAGAAAGTCAAAGCAATCCCACTGAAACTAGGAACAAGACAAAGTTGTCCATTCTTTCCATATCTATTCAATATAATACTTGAGGTTCTAGCTAGGGCAATAAGACAATAAAAGGAGATTAATGGGATACAAATCAGAAAAGTAGTAAAACTCTCAATTTTTCTGATCATATGATAGTTTAAATAAATGACCCCAAAAATTCTACCAGGGAACTCCTACAACTCATAAACATCTTCAGTAATATAGCAGGACACAGACAAACTAAAAAAAAAAAAAGCCCTCCTTTATTAAACAGGCTGAGAAAGAAATTAGAGAAATATCACCCTTTACAATAGCCACAAATAACAGAAAATATCTTGGAGTAACTCTAACCAAACAAGTGGAAGACATGTATGACAAGAACTTTAAATATATGAAGAAAGAAATTGAAAATGACATCAGAAAATGGGATGATCTCCCACGCTCTTGGTTAGGTAGAATAAACACAATAAAATGGCAATCTTACCAAAAGCAATCTATAGATTCACTGCAGTGCCCATCAAAATCCCAGCAAAAAATTCTTCACAGACCTCGAAAGAACAATATTCAACTTCATTTGGAAAAACAAAAACCTGGATAGTCTAAGCAATCCTGTACAATAGAGGAATTTCTGGAGGCATCACCACCCCTAACTTCAAGCTCTACTACAAAGCTACAGTAATGAAAGCAGCCTAGTATTGGCATAAAAACAGACAGAAGGACCAATGGAATCGAGTCAAAGTCCCAAATATCAATCCACACACCTAGGAACACCTCATTTTTTACTAAGAAACTAAAAATTTAAAAAAAAATGGAAAAAAGAAAGCAACAAATGGTGCTGGCATAACTGGATATCAACATGTAGAAGAATGAACATAGATTCATATCTATCACCATGCACAAAACTCAAATGGATCAAAGACCTCAACAAAAAACCAACCACATTGAACCTCATAGAAGGGAAAGTGGGAAGTAGCCTTGAATGTTTTGGCACAGGAGACTACTTCCTAAATATAACCTCAGTAGCACAGACACTGAGAGGAAACAATAAATGGGACCTCTGAAACTGAGAAGCATCTGTAAAGCAAAGGGCATGTCAACAAGATAAAATGACAGCCTACAGAATAATGACACCAACTGCAGCCACCATAGTCGGGTGGCTACACTCAAGATGGTGGCTTCTGCCTGCTGTGGGACAATGGTCATTTATCCTGTGACTTGTATTATTTTTAATAAAATGCTGATTGACCAGTAGCCAGGCATGAAGTATAGGCAGGGCAACCAGGCAGGAAGTAAAGGCGGTGCAACAAGAATGCTGGGAAGAGGAAAGCACAGTCTGCAGTCGTGACCCAGAGCAGAGGAAGCAAGATGTGGCTGCCTCACCGAGTAAGGTACCGAGCTACATGGCTAGCACATGTAAGAATAATGGGTTAATGTACGATTAAGAAAGTTAATAAGAAAAGCCCGAGATACTAGGCCAATTGGTTTATAATTGGTGTAGACCTCTGTATCTTTGGGACTAAATGGCTACAGCACAGAAACCCCTGACAACATCCATTTCACGGGTGCAGTGAGAGCTGCTTCAGAAATATTACAGCCCCTGAATGTTTTGGCATCTTCAACCAATTAGAACTGTGCCAAGAATGCCTGTCTTAATTCTGCATTGTGCACTATTCATTTTAGACATATTCAGACCCCAGTTGTTTCCTCAGCTCTAAGACTTCTCACATCTGTCAGAAACCTGACGTAAGGGCATACTGCAACAGTCCTTAAGAGAGTGGCCACTTTGGTTTCGAGTGTCCTGAAGCCACCGGTCTGAACTCTAACATACTGCAGCACACGGAAAGGCAAGAGAAAGACAGTAAAATCAGTTGTGCATGGGTTCCTTCCACTTCATTCTGGCCTGTGGCTAAGGAGAAAGGCTGGCTATAAGAAAAGATAATGGAAAAAAGTCAACGGCAAGAAGGAAGCGCTTGAGGGAATTTGTGTTCTGCAATAAGACCCAGAGTAAACGTCTAGATAAAATGAAAATGTCTTTCTGGAAGAGGCACCGCTGGTACGCTGGTGATTCTTACCAGATGTACCATTATCAAACTAGCCTGCGAGGATAGTTCAGTGCCACGCGCCGAGCCCCCAAGTCTGCATTCGGTGCACTAGACCCTAGTGACTGAGCTTCGGGAAAGGGGGCTGGAGGTTAAAATACATAGACACACACAGAGAGACACGGGTCATCCTTGAATTCCAAGAATGACCCCTTATTGTGTTCAGGGGCAGATTATATAGAGATAGCCACGCCCCACCCAAACCCACCAGAAACCCCTCTCCTGCCATCAGGAACTCCTGAAGGTCTCACATTGCTCAGAGCAGCTGTAGGCACTCAGATAAGGGGATTACAAGAAATTCAGAATCTGGGGTCTCACTGCTCCCAACATCTCCCCCCTAAATTTTTTATAAAGCAGAAGACCCTCCTGACCACACAGCCTTTTGGTCTCTCCTGCACCTAGATTCACTTTGGCCAGCACTCTATTGAACCTGTACTCAGGAGAGAGTGACAGCATCTCCTCAGGAGAATAGTGGCTTTTAGGGAACACAAGAGAGCAACTTAAGCCTGTAAGACAGGTAGATTCAAGTATCCCAGAGACTGTTGGTTCCTCAGACTATTTCCCACACACCCTCTTCCCCTCAGGTGAACAGAGGTGTGTGACCATTTCAGATTCGGGACTTTTAGGAGTGGCTTTGCCATGACCCCAGGAGCAGACAGAAACCACTGCTCCTTCAGCAGTCCCCTAAATAACATACCCCAGCTGCCATACCCCCGTGACACATTCATTCTTGTCAGCTGAGTGCATGGAAGACACCTTCTCGCTCATGCACCTCTTTGGCTTCCCTAGCAGCCCAGCTGATCCTGCTTCTGCTAAGTGACCATTGCTACATTCTCATGGGTTGTCTGATCTCACACAGGATTCAGAGATGAATGCCCATGGCAACAGGTGTTAAGATTGCCAGCAGTAGGGTTCCCAATCACCACTGGACCCAACCTCCCATTTGGGTTATGGTATTCTACCAACCCTTTGGCTAAAACAGAGCACTCAGGTATCAACAATCTGGTGTGCTAATTGTAACGTTTCAAGGGCTATTCAAGTAACCACTGAGTTATTTCACCACATTAAGAGGCATTAGCAATATTAACAGATGTCATACAAATGAAATAACAAGACATTTGTTGTACCAGCCATAGGTCCACCTGCTCCTACAATAGGGCAGTCTCTTGATTTAAATTCGCTCTGCCGAAGACTCTTTGGGGTGCAGAGCCTGGAACTGCCCTGTTCATTTACCCCTCTTTCTCGGCTGGACTTCCACTTACTGCCAAACCGAGCAAAGGACATTAGGATCACCACATACCCCAATCCACTCTCACCTTCTGAGGGCGACCTCTCAGCATTCCCTAGTTCCCGATATCTCGGTGGGGAACCTCCAATTGCCGACATCTCGGTGGAGATCTCCAATTGCCGCAGATCGGCCAGTGTCTGCATTTGGTGCACTAGACCCTAGTTACCGAGCTTCGGGAAAGGGGGCTGGAGGTTAAAATACACAGACACACACAGACAGACAGAGACATGGGTCATCCTTGAATTCCCCAAGAATGCCCCCTTATTGTGTTCAGGGGCAGATTATATAGAGATAGCTCCGCCCCAGCCAAACCCACCAGAAACCACTCTCCTACCATCAGGAATTCCTGATGGTCTCGTGCTCAGAGCAGCTGTAGGCACTCAGATCAGGGGGGAAAAAGTTGTTTACAAGAAATTCAGGATCTGGGGTCTCACTGCTCCCAACAGTTCAGAGCCTTCATAGGTTCCCAGCTATGGACTGTGGATCTTTGTGTACATGTCCTTGCAGAAGTGAGTATGTGGTAAACTGTAAGCTGTACCAACAGATAGACAAACATAGAATGCCACCATTGTGCTTTCAAAGCTCATACATTAGGGCTGGAGAGATGACTCAGCAGTTAAGAGCACTGACTGGTCTTCCAGAGGTTCTGAGTTCAATTCCCAGCAACCACACGATGGCCCACAACCATCTGTAATGAGCTCTGGTGCCCTCTTCTGGCCTGCAAGGGCATATGCAGGCAGAGCATTGGAAACAATAAATAAGTAAATTAAAAAAAAAAAGAATGTGAACAACAACAACAACAACAACAACAACAAAAAGTCCATGCAGTAAACATTCCTGGAGTTGATCACAGAAAAAAAAATAATGACATCTTGAAAATTGCAGGTAAGTGGATGAATGTAGGTAAAATCATATTGAGTGAGGTAACCCAGACCCAGGAAGACAAATATGTACTCACTCATAAGTGGCATTTATAAATAAAGTTAAGAAAAGCCAGAATAAAGTCCAGAACCCCAGAGAACCTAGACAACAAAGAGGACCCTAAGAGACATAAATGGATCTACATAGGAAGGAGAAAAAGACAAGATCTGAGTAAATTGGGAGTATGGGGGTTATGGCAGAGGGTAGAAGGGGAGAGGAGAGGAAGGGAAAGGAGTGAGAAAATTGTATAGCACAATAAAAACATAAAAAGAAGAAAGAAAAAAGAAAGGCCTAAACTATGTGTCAGAAAGAGTTGATATAAATTCTCAAGCAATGGAGAAGTTCATAAACTCAGAAAAAAGTCCATTGGATTGTTTTCTGTCAGTTATCTGGTATTAAGAGACGTGATACGATGAAACAAGAATTTATTGTATTATCAAATATGTGTAAACATTGGGGGGGTACAGTGTCAATTTGAATTGGATGGCTTTGAGTTTGGTCTGAAGTAGACGGTGACTTTGCACTCATGATTTCCTGCCTGTGCCTCCCTAGCACAGAGAGGATGCGGATGCTCCAGATTCGCCTTCGGGTCGCCTTCAGCCACAGGTGTGGTTAGTTTGCACTCTATATCTGTGAGTTATACGAGAACATGCTGCTGCATCCTTTTCACACAGGAAGAGAAGAGGTTTCATGCAGAAGGCACTGTACTATAAATCATGTAAAATACAAAGCTGTTATTTGCCTACAGATTAGTGACATTAACTAGAAAATGTCTATTTCACTGATAGTTACATAATCCCTAGAAAATACTTGTATTTAAGATAACATGGTTTGAAGTCTGATGTGGGAGTGTCATATATCAATCTGTTGATTTCATTGGTTAAGTAATAAACAAACTGCTTGGGCTCATAGCTTAGAACATAGGTGAGTGGAGTAAACAGAACAGAATGCTGGGAAGAAGAGGAAGTGAGGTAAGATGCCTCAGACAGAGACGCCATGCTCCCGTCTCCTGGGCAGACGCAGGGATAGTTCTGCTCTCTGAGGCACACGCAATGAAGCTCCGACCCAGGATGGACGTAGGCTAGAATCTTCCCGGTAAGACCAGTGCTCACTAAGACCGGTGCTCACAGATTATTAGAGATGGGTTGATCGGGATATCAGAATTAGCCAGTAAGGGCTAGAGCTAAAGGGCCAAGCAGTGTTTAAATGAATACAATTTGTGTGTTGTTATTTCGGGGCATAAGCTAGCCATGTAGGCGGCTGGGGTGCTGGGAACGCAGCCCCGCCGCTCCTATTTCTACAGAAGTCCATGTCTGTTATGAGTCAACTTTAATTTCATAAGCCAATCTCCAGCACAGAAACATTTGTTTGACTGAAACGTGTCAAAATACAAAACAGCAGAAAAGACAGGCTGAGGAACCTACTACGTCCAACCCACAGGACCCCCAAGTGAACTGGAGCTCAAGTTCATCTTTTGATCTTTATGACACAGGAAAAATACTCGGGACACTTCCAGGAGAACTTCCAGGGAGCTCTGGAACTTGGAGGCCACATTCAGAGTTGGTGTTAGACAATGCACACGTTGCAGGACACAGGTAAAGGGAAGAAAGTGTGTAACTACAGAGTACTGTAGACACCCTGCCAGGTGTGCAGGGCTACATTTCCTCCCAGGAGCCATTCAGTGTGTCTCCCCTCACAACCCATCCCTAACCCACACGCACATTACACCAACTCATCTCTCCCTTAGGAAACGGGTCCACACTTGGAACACTACAGTCTCTGAAGGAACGGGTGATGTATTTTTATCCTAGTACTTTTCATTCTGTAGTGCCGAGTGACTGACTGCTTGGAGGACGCACAGTCAGAATGGTAAGGGAGTGTTAGGTTGGGATTCAAGCCACTGGGGTGAGGCCGCCATAATCGTTAGAACCCAATCCAAGAAAAAGAAACTAACAGCCAGTACACCTATCTCCCTCGCAGAGCTCTCTGTCCTGGAAACTAAGCCCTTAATGGACTTTTGTCAACTCAAACCATGAGGGCCCAGAAACCCAGCTTGTTCTGGATGTCCCGAGAAATGACAGCAGCCATGTGGTCGCTAGAGAAGCCCAGCTTCAGGCGCAGGCAGTCAGCTGCCCCATCCTGTCCTGGAGGTCCATCCACGTTCCCCATTCCTGAGCTACCCCACAAGCCGCAAGGTGGACACTCGCAGCTGCCCCGTGGGTACACAGCGGCCATTCCTACCACCATCTGAATCTACTTTTCTCAAGCCTAGGTCAGCGCAGCAGGTCCAAGGCAATTTCTTCCTCCAAACCCACCTAGCCGCCCGGCACAGTTCCTCAGACCTGCAGGGCTGCGCTGCACCCTGAACCAGACTCCAGGTCAGAGGTGTAACAGGAACAGACCACTATAAATATTCCCTGTGCGTTGGGGGAAAAATCTTGTGCAGACCGAACGCGGACGTACAGAAGGCAGAGCCACTGTGTGTGACGTCACGGCGAGGGAGACTACATTTCCCACAACTCTGTGCGAAGACATTTGAGGATGTCACAGTGGGGTGATGACAGAATTCTTCAGTTTCAGTCTTATGTATGTATAACAAATTGGTGGATAGAAACAAGCTGTTTCAGATCAGTTCACCCACCGGAAGTCTGCTGCTTATAAAATCTGAGATTCAGAATGTGAGCCGAACTTTGACAGTAGTTTATTAGGTTTTATAGTTACTCCTGTCACTTTTTTATGACTACAAACCTCAGGTCTACTTAATATAGACCTTGCTGGAGCAAAGAAAGTTCGCATTGACTCAGGTTTACTGTAAAATAACGAAGCGAGAAGCTAATGCAGGACTGAGAGGTAACTGTTTCTTGTGAGTTTGAAACCAGTCTTTGTGTCCTGCCTGTCATCCCAGCGGCTCTAGATCTTAACGCAGAAGGAAGCCTCATCCATGGCTAACTCAGACAATTTACAGACACCTCATCTCTAAGTACAAACTACAAACAGGGATAACAGGGAGAGCTAGCTACCTTAGGGGTCAAGCGCTTGCCCAGAATGAGGGAGGCCTTGGCGTAGTCCTACTTCAGATAAATAATCAATTTCTTCTGTATTGACACACTGGGAGCCGTAAGCAGGTGAAACTCCGTAGCCGGAGGAGCAGTTGTGTGTGTGTGTGTGTGTGTACATAGTAATCGTTCTGGGATAGAGTGTGGGTCAGCAGATGAGAGATATTTCAGAATCACTGAACCACTGCCCAGAATTGACTGCGGTGTGGGAGGTCCTTCTGTCTGTGTTGCTTTTATTGGTTAATGAATAAAGAGCTGCTTTGAACCTACAGCAGGGAAGAATAGAGCTAGGCGGGGAAAGCTAGGCCTGTATGCTGGGAGAAAGAACAGCGGAGTCAGAGAGAAGCCATGAGCCTCTGGAGACAGATGTTGGGAACTTTACCCGGTAAGCCACAGCCATGTGGCGATATATAAATTAATAGAAATGGGTTAATATAAGAGTTAGGCAATAAGAAGCTAGAACTGATGGGCCAAGTAGTGATTTAATTAATACTGTGTGATTATTTCGGGGCTCAGCGGCTGAGACCCAACTAATGTGGGAGTGTCATATATCAATCTGTTGATTTCATTGGTTAAGTAATAAACAAACTGTTTGAGCTCATAGCTTAGAACATAGGTGGGTGGAGTAAACAGAACAGAATGCTGGGAGGAAGAAGAAGTGAGGTAAGACGCCTCAGACAGAGACGCCATGCTCCCCTCGCCTGGACAGACGCACGTGATGAAGATCCGACCCAGGATGGACATAGGCTAGAATCTTCCTGGTAAGCGCACCTAGCTGTGCTACATAGAGTATTAGAAATGGGCTAGTCCAGGTGCGAGAGTTAGCCTAGAAGAGGCTAGATAGAAATGGGCCAAGCAGTGTTTAAAAGAATACAGTGTCCGTGTAATTATTTCGGGTAAAGCTAGCCATGCAGGGCGGCCGGGTGCCGGGGACGCAGCCCTGCCGTTCTTATTTCAACACCCAACAAGCAGCCTCCCACTGCACCACTGAGCATCTTTCCGTATGTCCGTGTCTTGTGCACACTTTGATGATTAATTTGTGTAAGAAATTAAATCTTGTTAGAGTTGTGCTAGAAATTGACACACCTTTCCCTGACATTTTTACAAACTCAGGCAAGCTGAAAATCATCTGTTCCCTAAGCACAGGCTTTCCTCCCCTGCACCTCCCTCAAGAGGATGGACACAGCTCCTGGGATCCGAGGGTGCACTGACTCACGGTCCATCATGCATTGCAGTATTCCCCTCACCTTAGGCTTGATTATTCTTTCTTCTCACTGATTCTGACATTGCTCCCATGTGGCAGTGTTTTCAAAGTCAAGAGTTTCTGCCTTGAGCTTCCCTCAGTTTCCCCAAATTAGGAAGCAGAGGTGATGCTTTAGTGAGTAGAAGGACAATCAGAAATACATTTGTGGGAATTACAAATGAGCTCACTGAAATAAAGAAGCTACATAGCCACATGTGACAATGGGATCCCATCTCTCTTCTTCATAATGTTCATTTCTGAACTGGTCAAGCCAGAGACCAAAGTACAAACCTTTATAAAAGAGGGGTACATTGTCATGCAATGGCCCATTGTTCTTCAGAAGTTGTTTCTGAGCTGAGACAAAAGAAAGATCCCACTGTAATTTCAACCACTGTGAGGAATTCATGTCCTCTTTCTGGTTTTATTCTTCCTTGAATGACCGAGCATGAGTTTTATTTACTATACAGCAACATGAATACCAGAATCTGTAATTAGGCAAAAGAGAATGAGTGATACAGATAATTCCATTTTATGGTAAATATTAACAGTCCTGACAGGTAAGTGATCTTTAGAACCATGCAACGTTTACGAATACTTCGTGTACTCCTACGGGCCCACTCAAATGGGAAATCTGCAAACAGGTATTGTGTTTCTGTCAATGTTATTTTAAAGTAACTTGAGAAATTAGTATAGCTTCTGAAAATGACAGAAGTTTCACACCTCTCTCCAACACTCAAAGAACATATTCCCTGAGGTAATGGTCATTAAGAGTCCAGCATATATGGAGTAGACATTGTAGTCACAATGATGCTTAAAGAGATAGAAGACATGTCATCCACAGGCAAGTCACATTTGGTAAAAATTTGTTGTGTGACAATCTTTTTGTACACTGTTAAGATGTGTTGTTCTCATTGGTTTAGAAAAGAACTTAATGGCCAATAGCTAGGCAGGAAGAGGTTAGGCAAGACTTCCAGACAGGGAGAGAGCTCTCTGAGATGAAGAAGGGTGAAGACAACAGGAGATGCTGGGGGATGAACTTGCCATGCTGAAAAAGGTACTTTAGGGCTGGAGAGATGGCTCAGAGGTTAAGAGCACTAGCTGCTCTTCCAGAGGTCCTGAGTTCAATTCCCAGCAACCACATGGTGGCTCACAACCATCTATAATGAGATCTGCTGCCTCTTCTGGTATATATATGTTAACAGAACATTGTATGCATAATAAATAAATCTTTAAAATAAAATAAAATTTAAAAAAATGAAAAAGGTACTTTGCCATGTAGTGGTACATAAAAAATATGGGCCATAGTCTAGTTAGAAGAGCTAACAAGACTAAGCTATGAGCTGAGAATTTAAAATTAATAATTTGCTGCTACTGTGGAGTTGCTGGTGGAATGGAATATCCCACCAACAAAGACTGGATTTAAGAATTCAATACAAAATATTAAATGAAATTTCAATAATTCAAAAGGTGTACAATTAAGTTTGAGAATCATAACTTATACCATTTGAGTTAATCCCATATAACCCAAGCAGACTTCACACACCCCGTGAAGATGAGGATAATCTTGTTCTCCTAATTTTCTTGCTTGTGCCTCCTAAGTGCTAGGATTATGAGCCCAAACCATTTTACCTGGATAATCTTTGTTACTGGTTTTGTTGGTTGAGTAAAGTATCTATTAGTAAGCTGTTTCTAGAGGAACACAACCAATGATGTGAATATATAATCAATATGTTTTATATATCATATATTTAATATATTAATATAAATTAATAATATAAACAATTTATATATTTACCCATAAGTAAAATAGAATCCAAATTGAAAATCCCACAGTGTTTCATAACTTGAAGGATTAAAAGACTCCAGTACATATCTAATGTGACATGCAAGAAGAACTCTTACCCATAAGCTCCTGCAATCTAAAAACCAAGCGACTATTTCCACCACACACTGACACAGAACAAACATGCTATTCTGAATCAGAATAACCAGAACACAGTACAGAAGGTTTAGCCCCACGTCGACAAGGACAAATACACAATCAGATGGCTCTACTTTTTGGGACTTCGGCAGCACTGGTGTTGACATCAAAGGACTCAGTGTGGCCCCGCCCTTCCAGCTTCACCAGGAAGACATATAGCCTGTCTCCCATGCATGCTCCTCATTGCTTGTAGGTTTCCTTAGCAGATCCTGGACTTCCCTCCATCATATAACTGGCTCCCCAATATCTTGGTCAAGGTAATAATTTTGTTTATATAAGAAATGGATCACCACAGTCTTGAGCAAACTACATGATTCCAGCATCCATTACTTGTATTTTTTTCCAGCAATCAAACAATGATGTCACAATAATCTCAAGCAATACCTCCCAATTTTCAACACTCCATATTAACAGGATTTCTCTTATACACTAATTTCCTTCAATTGATTATTATCTAAGGGAGGATGAAATACTTTGCTATATTCTTTGCCTTCATAAATGTTTTCTGATATAACCTCATTTAGTCTTACAAAGTGTATTTGTTGGACAAAGTTAAAAGTTATTGCCGGAGTCATATGTACAAGGTTTCTACATAATATGAATTCACTTGTGGTTAACAAAAATTGGGTTTAAACTAAATGTGTTCCACATGATTTGTATCTGTAGGTTTTCTCAACAAAAAAATTCTTGATATGAAGGTGTGTCAAATAACCTTTTGTTGGAGTTTACAGTAGTTTATCTTAAATATGATTTTCTCATAATTAATTTCATTTTCTCATGTTTCATCTATTTACAGTTTCATTTGCTTTAACAGAATTCCTCTACACTATGGTGTTCAACTGACAATAAAAAAAATCAAGAAACACTTTACCATATTTGAGGAACGGTGGAACTTTTTCCAATGCGATTACTTTAATGTAGAGCTAAGGCTGAACAAAGCTCGGAGCCGTGTGACATTGTCCCAAGGAAGGAGGCTCTGATGATAACTATGGCATAAAGAAGATTGGAAAACCTTGCCACATTCTTTACCCAGTGTGGTTTCTGTTGCTGTGGTAAAAGCCATGATAAGCAACTACACAGGAGAGAAAGGGAGTGATATGGATTGCACTTCATCATTCTTAGAAGCCAGGGCAGAAGAACACAGCTGAAGTCTAGGGCAGCAGGTAAAACAGAAACCATGGTAGAATGCTGTTTTCTGTTATCATCTCCGACTTGGCATTAATCGCAATCTCTTACACCTGGACCACCTGTCCAGGAGTGGCACATCCAAGGTGCACTGGCATCATCTCGTGGTCTAGATTCATCTACATCAGTTAGTATTCATGGTAATGCCCCACAGGCATGCCCTTGGGTCAGGGAGTTCCAGTCATGTACCTGCTTGAGACAATATCACATGTTGTTTATCTGTGTAAGCTTTATCAGAAGCAAAATAGGAATAAGTATCTGCAAATCTTCTTATCAACAAAGATTTTTGGTGGTGATAAAGACCTTACCACATTTCCCACACAAAGAGGGCTTCTATTCAGAATGAAAATTTTTGATATGTTTTATGATATCAAGAAGTAAAAATATTTTATGAACATTTTCACCTCAGTATGAACTACCATGTGTTGAGAAACACTGGTCAGCTTACTAAAGGGTTGGTAACAGTTTCTCACTAGTGGCATTAATGTCCAGTAAGAATTATCAGGTATTTCCAAAGTTCTTATTGAGTACAGACTATCTTGGCACGTTCTTCACACTTGTGTGCTTTCTCTCACAAATGAATTCATCGATGTTGCTTGAGACCAGAAGACTGGTAATAGCTTTTCCCACAATCTTCACACTTGTAACGTTTCTCTCCAGTATGAATTATCCGATGTTTAGAACATGCTGTAGAACTTCGAAAATCCTTGCCACATTCTTTACACCTGTAGGGTTTCTCTCCAGAATGAATTCTTTGATGATCCCTAAAGTTTTTCATGTTGTTGAGCCCTTTGCCACATACTGCACATTTGTAAGGGTTTTCTGCATTGTGAGTTAATTTGTGCTGACATAAGTAGGATTTTGTAGAAAAGGCTTTTCCACATTCTTCACATTCGTGGGGTTTCTCTCCAGAATGTATTATCAAGTGAGTAGAAAGAATCCGGGAAGTCCTAAAAGCTGCACCACACACTTCACAATGGTAGGGTTTCTCTCCTGTATGAATTCTTTGGTGTTCAGAAAGTGATGATGGGCCGGGCGGTGGTGGCGCACGCCTTTAATCCCAGCACTCGGGAGGCAGAGGCAGGCGGATCTCTGTGAGTTCGAGACCAGCCTGGTCTACAAGAGCTAGTTCCAGGACAGGCTCCAAAACCACAGAGAAACCCTGTCTCGAAAAACCAAAAAAAAAAAAAAGTGATGATGGACAGTGGAAGGCCTTGCCACATACTTCACACTTGTAGAGCTTTTCTCCATTATGAATTCTCTTGTGCACAGGAAGCACTGATGGAGCACGGAAGGCCTTGCCACACACTTCACACTGGTAGGGTTTCTCTCCTGTATGAACTCGCTTGTGTTTAGAAAGCAATGATGGACAATGGAAATCCTTGGCACATACTTCACACCTGTAGGGTTTTTCTCCAGTATGAATTCTCTTGTGCACAGAAAGTAATGATGGGAAATGGAAGGCATTTTCACAAACTTCACACTTGCATGGCTTTTCTCCTGTATGAATTCTCTTACGCTTAGAAAGTATTGAAGGATAATGGAAGGCCTTGTCACACACTTCACACTGGTAGGGTTTCACTCCTGTGTGAATTTTCTTGTGTACTGAAAGCAGTGATGGAGCACGGAATGCCTTGTCACATATCTCCCACTTGTAGGGTTTCTCTCCAGTATGGGTTACTTTGTGCTTAGAGAGTAATGATGGAACACGGAAGGCCTTGCCACACACTTCCCACTTACAGGGTGTCTCTTCTGTATGAATTCTCCTGTGTACAGAAAGTACTGATGGAGCATGGAAGGCCTTGTCACATACTTCACATTGGTAGGGTTTCTGTACTGTATAAATTTTCTTGTGTTCTGAAAGTACTGTCGAAAAATGAAAGGCCTTACCATTTACTTGACAATTGAAGGGTTTCTCCTTTGTATGAATTCTCTTGTGTTTATTAAGTACTGACGGACCATGGAAGGCCTTATTACATAAGTCACACTTGTATGGTTTCTCTCCTGAATGAACTCTCTTGTGTTCCCTTAGTAATGCTGGAACACGAAAGGCCTTAGCACATTCTTCACACTTGTAGGGTTTCACTCTTAAATGAATTCTCTGATGCTTACTAAATTTTGATTTCCAATCAAAGGATTTGCCACACGCTTTGCATGTATAACATTTTTTCCCTGGTGAGTAAAAGTGGAGAAATAAATGAAAGGAGAGAAACATCCTTTATATTTACAGTGCTCATTTACAAAAATAGAAATATTTATTCACACTTGCATTATCCTGTGTAAATGATAAGTTATATTCAACTTTCTAAACCTGTTTTTAACAGTCTAATTTATAACATATGATAGCTGTAAATCATGTAACTTTCCACTGAAGGAAGAAGATCATGACAACATATAATATGTAAACAAAGGAATATTAATGGAAGTCAATCATGTAAGGAAGGCATATAATCAACAATTAAAAAATCTTAAACCTTTATTTGTTAAAATACAAATGAAATGCCACTAAATTTCCCCTTTTTGTCTAATTATCCTAATGGAAATCAGTCCCTTAAACAAATATAGAAATCTTATGATTATATAAAAACAAAGTAGTCAAACTTTGAAAATACCTAAATATACTCTCTCATATATATATATGTATGCATACATATCATATATGTATACACTCTCTTGTATATACATATACATATTTGTATATCACACACATATATATGATATACGTATATGCATATATACATATGTATATACACATGTGTATATGCATGTATGTGTATATATATGAGAGAGCATATTTAGGTATTTTCAAAGTATATATGTGTGTGTGTGTGTGTGTGTGTATACTTTTAATATATAGAGATTTGGTCTTTGAAGTTATCAGAGTTAAGTTGCAGAAGAAGCCTGTCCATAATATTAAAAATACATTTCAAGGATTCAAGATAGGAGTTTTATGCATATCTTATGAAGATAATATATCCAAGTTAAAGTTCCTTTAGAAATGGCAGAGTTTGACTGTCACTGAATGAGCCTTAGATCACCCTACACATCTGACAATTATCACCATTTGACAGAAAGAGATCCTTAATAGTGATTTCCACCAGAACACTGTGCACTAATGCTCAGAGAAAGTCTCGTGTTCTACCGCGTCTCTGAATTTCCACTGTCCCCTCATTTCTATATACCTGCTTGCATGGCAGCTACTGCTGCTTGTTTCTTCACATCAGAAGGTTCTTGTCGTTGCTCCAGAAATGTCACCAGGTATGGCTTACAGGATGCAAGACCTGATTTTGGGAAAAGGGAACATCATTGTTAGTAGGTTCTCCTGGGGATAACATGTCCTCTCCAGAACTCAAACAGGACAGGAACCTGGAGGCAAGAGCTGATGACAAGGTCGTGGAGGGGTTCTGCTTACTGCATTTCCATGATTATTTTACTTTTATGATTTTGTTAAAATTCATACATTGTAGAAGTTCATTTCCAATGCCATTTAGATGACCCCACACCACAAGAAAAGGAATAGAAAGAAAAATGAAACATTAATGCTAAAAATATATAGTTGTTTCATAATTAAAAAGAATAAAGGGACATGTTGTGAACAAAGTGAGACACACAAACCCGATAAAATAGCATCTAATTTTGCTGCAGTTAGGCTGACTGTGAGGATGTGCCTGCATTTCTTTTTACTACAGAATACATATCTAGTTCTCACAGAAAAAATAGACTGCATGAGAAATCAAGCCAGCATCTCCCCTCAGAACATAACGAGTTCTATGGAAATGTTTAGCAATAGGAATTACTTAGATGAAGACCAAGACACAGATTTTAAGACTACATAAACTTCATCAAAGACTACAAAGCTTTTAAAAGACATGAAGAAACACCTCAATGTCATTAAAAACTGCACCAGCCTTTCTTGCGCTGCCAACCACCTCCCAAATCATGACACAGAGAATTATTATTAGTTTTTGTTTTTTTTTTTTGTTTTGTTTTGTTTTGAGACAGGGTTTCTCTGTGGTTTTGGAGCCTGTCCTGAACTAGCTCTGTAGACCAGGCTGGCCTCGAACTCACAGAGATCTGCCTGCCTCTGCCTCCCGAGTGCTGGGATTAAAGGCGTGCACCACCACCGCCCAGCTTATTATTAGTTTTGAATGATCAGCCTAGCTTAGGTACTGTTCTATTTAGCTCTCTTAACTTAAATTACCCTGTTTCTTTTTTATCTACCTTTGCCCTAACGGCTTTCCACATTTCTTTCTTTCAGTGCTTCTCTATATCTGACTGGTTGGCAGCAGCCTTACTTTTTGTCTCGGACATCTCCCCCATTCTCTCCTCTTCCTCCTTCTCCTTCCTCCCGCAGAGACTAGATTTCTCCTAATATTTTCTCTGCCCTTCAGCCTCACCTATCCTCCCTCTGCCTAGTTATTGGCCACTTAGCTTTCTATGAGGACAATCAGTTGCCATAGCTAGGCAAGATCAAATAAAACCGACACACCTTTCCATAATTAAGCAAATACAGCATAAACAAAAGTAACACACCTTCACACAGTTTAATAATCCCCCCACATAAACAAAAGTAACACACCTTCACACAGTTTAAGTAATAATCCACGGCATAAACAAAAGTAACATACCTTCACACAGTTTAAGTAATAATCCATGGCATAAACAAAAGTAACACATCTTTGCCTAGTTGTAAAAGTCTACACATTTCTCCATTTTGTCTAAATAAACAGAAGGGTTTTAACATTAACAAAGAAAAACCACATAAAAGAAGAAAAATTATCAAGGAAGGATTACATTTACAATATCTAGTCCATTTATATCTGGCAAATTCCGAGAAAGTACTACATTATTAATCCTCTCTTGGTGAGTCTAAAATTTGTACCCACTTTACCTTCTATCATATATAAGAAAAATTATAACTATAATTGCCCAGTGTTCAACTTCAAAAAAGACCCCAGAAGGATATAATATTACCTGAGTAAACCATAAGCGTATTGCAAACCACTTCTAAACATATAGAAATCTGTCTCCAGCCTACAGATTTAGAACATCTGTCAAACTTTTCTATGAAACGGAAGTTTTATTGTAATGTCCTGCCTTGTTTTGTCAAAGTTCAGCAATCATTTTCCTTTCTGTGCTTGTTGAATTAGGACAGCATACTGTCAGCAGTCAAGGCAAGCACAGTTTCCTGCCTAAACGAAAGCAAACTCCATATAGAATTTCTTCAGTGCCCATTATCTTCTCTGAAGTAAGCTGGTGCTGCCAGAAGCAAATGTTTCTCACTGTCCTGAAAAGTCTCAGGTTATTAAACATCTTAAATGCTATATTCCATAGGTCTTTGAAATGTTGATGATCACCTATCTATCTAATATGTATCTGTTTAAACTTGAAAGCATACCTACCATGACTCCAAGTTTGATTATCATAGGGGACTAACTAGTAACCTGCATTTCTTAAGTATACATCATATTTGTAGATGAGCTGCATAAGTACAATACCCCAAACAAGAATAGAAACTTGAATATATAGTATACCAAAATAGTTTTAAATTTGTATCAACATACCAAAATTCATGACAATGCAAAATATTTGAGGTTAATAGTTGTCTTTATATTCTATATTCCTATAGTCCTCCAAAATGATAACAACCTCCATAACCCACCAAATGACCAAAAACTGCCCACCCAACCACTTGGCAATGTGGGTGTTTTATTCTCTAGAGTATATGGCTTTCTGTTGTCTATGGGCAAAGGCATCTTTTTAGGTAACCTGAAAAAATGAAGATACTGACAAACTGCTGGAAAAACCAGCAATAACATATGTTACCCAGTCTCTGTGCAATGGGAAAGCACAAGGCTTATCTGGAGTCCTGGCTAGATTACTTTGTGAGGCTGGATTATCGCAGACAGCAGTCTTGAAACTGTTCTGCATGCAGAACTCTGAGGAAACTGCATCAGGCCTGCCTGCCAATGCGATCCTGTTCTTTCCAAGCTTCATTCCTTGGCTACTGAGCCCTCCAGACCCAGAAGCACAGGTGGGCTCGGGCAGCAGGGGCGTCCTAGGAGACTGGACACTCACAGAACATGGCTTTGGCGTGGCGCCCTCTCCCCTCTCAAACCCGCACCCAAGTTCAGTGGCCCAGCCTAAGTCAGCACAGCATCTCCAGGTCAGCTTCTCCCGCCTCCCCGCTAAGCAGCCCAAGTCAGCAACCTCCATGCCGGACCCGCCAACTTGCCCAGTCCCTCAGATGTGCATGCCAGTGACTGGGTTCCTGCCAAGTTTTGTTTGCATGAAGTTGTAAGGAAAGAGGCTTGAACACAGGGACAGTCACGGTGTATCAGGCTGTTTTAGTCCTGCGTTCTCAGCACCCGGTGTTAGCTTGTGAGCCCAGCCTTTTTCCAATAATGGTTTACCACGTTTCCTAGTTATTTCCGCTAATACCTGTGAGTTTAAAGCTCAGGTCTACTTAGTGTGGGATTTTACTACTGCGTGAAAATTCACATTGGTCTGTTTTACTTAAAAATAAGGAAGCAGGAAGCTAATGTAGGACTAAGCATCATCTCTTCAAGATGCTTTTTGAAACCATCCTTGGTAATCCTGCTGCTCATACAGCGTCTCAGGTGCTTAAGACAGAAGACTCAGAAAACAAGGCTAACAAGGACAATTTATAGATGCGTTTTATCTAAACACACGGTAGAGAATGGACAGGGTGGGCTAGGCTTAGGGGTAAGAGCTATGCCACTTGACTATAATGAAGGTGGCTTTGGTTTAGTACCCAGTAACAAAAATAAATAATCCTTGTCCTCCTGTGCTTAGACACAGTGTGAGCCAGACGTGGATCAGACTCCAGGGCCGGCATAGGGTTCATATGAATGCTGGAATCCACGCAGTAAAGGACATCGGTCAGGGCCACGGAGATGATTAAAAATCATTGAACGAAGTGAAAATTACCAATCTCTGGTGTTTACTTGCAATGAACTTCCCGAATCCATCTAAAGATCTTTCCACTTTTCTGTAAATTCTGTTTCCACACTTTCACCCATTTGTTTGTCTAATTTAATTTTTGTGTTCACTCTACCTTCCCTCATTTGTGCTAAGCAGAACACTGCGATGATTCCTCCTCGAATACAACGGTGTCAGAAATATATTTTAGGACCATGGATTGCACACACTGTCGTGAAGAAGCTACATGGAATCATGGAGTACTGAGAATATCCATCTCTTTTTGGAAGATTTTGATGCATTTCATGTTTGAGACAAAAATACAAACCCCATCACAAGGAAGATTTAATGTTTTCATTATAGACTTCATGTGAATGAAGACTGTGAAGTTCATAGTCAATTCCTTTATTCCAGACTATGTTTTACCCCGACTCAGAACAACTTCCTCAACTTAGAGAAACTAGATTCAACAAGCAGGGCTTCCACCTGGACATTTGATTGACAAGTCTGTCTAGAATGAGGTCATGTCTGCTCTGTCTTCCTCCCTAGAGCTGCAGTGAAGGCATTGTCAGCAACCTTAAGACTTTCTTAAGAATTTCTGAGCATGGATAGGCTTCCAATATGTGTGTGCATGGGCACTTCTCCCCAGTATTACATCATTTTATTTACAAAGTAAAATCCAATTTGAAAGATTCACAAAGTATTTAACAATTTCTAGAGTAGAAAAGATTCTGTTCCATAGCTAGTCTGAGACACAAGGTAGTTTCTTAACTGTGAGCTCCTAGAAGATAAAAACTGACTACTTCCACCATGCACTGACAGTGAGTTTAGATTTGAGTTTCCTTTCTTTTCATAGGATTCCTCTACAGTTTGCCCTTTATGGTATTTGAATCCTGATAAAAACAAATAAAATATTTATAATATTCTTTGTATCAGTAGGGAATTTCTACACTTTGAATGCTTTAGTGTAGAATTAATGTTGAAGAAACCTCAAAGCCTTGTGATATTATCTCAAGTATGAAGGCTCCGATGATAACTAGTGTATAAAGAAGAGTAGAAAGTCTTCCCATATTGTTTACTTAGTTTTATTTCTTTTGGTGTGATTAACACCATGACCCAAAATTACTTAGGGGGAGAAAAGAGGTTATTTCATTTCACTGTCTACATTTCATCTTCCATGGAAGCCAGGGCCAGGGAACACAGATGAAATATAGAGACAGTAGGTGACATAGAAACCATGGAGAAATGCCACTATCTTCTTACACACACACGACCAGCTCACTAAGAGTGGCACCCACAAAGTGCACTACCATCATCTAGTGGTCTAGAGTCTCTTATGTCAATTTGAATTCATGAAAATGACCCACAGACACGCCCAACGGTCAGTCAGATTCAGAGATTCCCTCAACTGAGGATCCATCAGGTATTGCTTGTCTGTATAAAGTTGAGAGCAGAAGGAAATCTGCATTTGTAGAACATCTCATCAGTGAAGAACCTTTGGTGCTGATGGTTAAAATATTACATGAGAAGTTTCCAAATGATTTGGATGTATAGACTTTTGTGTTGATGATAGTAATATTATTGAAGACTTTCTCATACTTTAGGGTGTGTAGAGTTTCTTACTGGTATAAAGTCTCAGAAAACACTTCTGATAGGAAAGTCAGATAAAGGCCTTGTCATAGTCTTAGCATTTGCAGTACACTATACCTATAAGTACTCTATGACGTGAAAACAGGCATGAGGAACAGCTAAATGCCTGGGCATAGTCTACATTTGCAGAGACTCTTGTACCGTAAGGGCCGGATGATGACTCTTCACAATCATAGGCATGTTGCTAAGCTTCAGAACTTCCTCTTTTTTTGTAAGGTGCCTTCAAAGACATTGGTACATCCTTCACAGTTGTGGTGCTTCTCCTCAGGATAAATTCGATGGTGGTCAGAAAGAAATCATTCAATTAATGAAAAATTCATTACATTCTTTACATGAGCATGGCTGGCTTCCATTCTGTATTCTTTGTGCTGGGTATAGTCTGAAATATTATGAAACTTTACCACATTCCTATCCTTAGGGCTTCTATTCGGAATGAAAAAATTCATATGTTTTGTGGTCTGAAGAAGTGTAAAACATTTAATGAACACCTTAAAATCTTTGCTCTTGACTACAGTTGAACTACCTTTTGTTGAGAAATACTAGAAAGCTACTACAGGGCTGGCAACAATTTTCACACTTGGGACATTTCTCTCCAATGTGAATTTCGGGAGTTTCAGAAGTTCTTTGTAAGTCTCAAAGTCCTGGCACATTCTTCACACCAGTGTGCTTTCTCTCACAGATGATTTCTTTGGTGTTGCTTTAGACCGGAAGACTGGTAAAAGGTTTTGCCACATTCTTCACACTTGTAACATTTCTCTCCGATATGAACGGTCCGATGTCTAGAACGTGCTGTGTATGTTCTGAAGTCTTTGCCACATTCTTTACACTTGTAGGGTTTCTCTCCAGAATGAATTCTTTGATGTTCTTGAAGACTTCGAGAACTGTTGAGCTGTTTGCCACATTCTTCACATCTGTAAAGTTTCACCATACTGTGAAGTAATTTGTGCTTAGTTAGGTATGACTTTGTAGAGAAGGCTTTTCCACACTCCTCACACCTGTATGGTTTCTCTCCATAATGCATTACCAAGTGACTAGATATTTGCCAGGGGGTGCTAAAGACCTCACCACATACTTCACACTTGTAGGGTTTCTTCCCTGTATGAATTCTCTTATGTACAGAACGCAATGATGGAGTATGGAAGGCCTTGCCACACAGTTCGCACTTGTAAGGTTTTTCTCCTGTATGAATTCTCTTGTGTGCAGAAAGTAATGGTGGAGCATGGAAGGCCTTGCCACATTCTTCACACTTGTAGGGTTTCTCTCCTGTATGAATGTTCTTGTGGTTAGAAAGTACTGATGGACAATGGAAGGCCTTGTCACACACTTCACATTTATAGGGTTTTCCCCCTATATGGATTCTTCTGTGTCTAGAAAGTACTGATGGAGCATGGAAGGCCTTGCCACATACGTCACACTTATAGGGTTTCTCTCCCGTATGAATGTTCTTGTGTACAGAAAGTAATGATGGACAATGGAAGGCCTTGCCACACACTTCGCACTTGTAGCGTTTCTCTCCTGTATGGATCCTTTTGTGCACGGAAAATAATGATGGAGAATGAAAGGCTTTGCCACATACTTCACACTTGTAGGGTTTCTCTCCTGTATGAATTCTCTTGTGTATAGAAAGTAATGATGGGAAACAAAAAGACTTGCCACATTCTTCACATGTATAGGGCTTCATTCTTAAATGTATCCTCTGGTGGTTAGGAAGTTGTGAGTTCCAATGAAAGGTTTTACCACATTCTTTAACTGGATATTGTTCATTGCCTGATGAGTAAAGGATGAAAAATGAATGAAAGCCGAGCAAAATTCTCTATTTTTACCATGCTTATTTTTAAAAACAAAACAATTACTCATTATTATAATAAACACATTTATACATAATATATGTATATAAATTATATGTACATGTTATATACATTATAATTATATGTTATAATGTACACACATTATATACATAATTTATACATATTCTAATGCAGAATTTTGTTTTGAAAGGCATGAAAGTTACATTGGATAACTAGATGACTATCATTACAATATTAAATAACATTTTCCAAAGATTTAAGATAGGAAGATTAATGAATATTTTATGAGGAAAATAAATACCCAAGACAATCATATAAAAAATCAGTTCACTAAGAAATGACAGAGCTTTGGAATCACTGTAAAGACAAGTTAATCTCATAGGAGGAGAAGAAGAAAGTGTGGGAAAACTCCGAGCATCATAAACATCTGAGACATGTCCTCCACAGAAAGCAAAGGACAGAAAGGGAGATCGCTAAAAAAAGGAATTCCCCTGAAACCTCATTTCTCAGTTCTAAGGATAAAGCCCAGATTTCTGCTGGACCACTGGCCTCCCACTCTGCTCCCTGACCCCTCATCCCTACACACCTGGCTGCGTGGCGGCAGCTGCTTGTCTCTTCATGTCTGAAGGCTCTTGTTTTTGCTCCAGAAATGTCACCAGGTATGGCTTTGATGAAGCAAGACCTGATTGTGTGAAAAGGGAACAACATTGTTAGTGTGTTCTCCTGGGAATCCCATGTTCTCCCCTGGACTGTGTGCAGAGGGAATGAGAAGACACAATAAACAATCATAGAGGAACAACTCTTCATGTGTTATATAACGGGCACATCAGACTGCTTCAGAGGAATTTAGGATTTGAATGTCTTGAGGTTCTTGGCCCTTAGTTCCAAGGACAACTATTAAAACTGATGAGTGTGAAATTCTCTTTAACATGTACATACCCTGCTCATGCGACTGTTGTAAGCACAAATCCCACCCGACAGTCTACAAAAGTAGCACGTTTCATGCAGACAGTCATTAAGAATTTATCACAAAAGAGATCCTCACCCACGAACACAAGATTGTTGTAAATCTCCAATATCACATCCCTGTACAAATTCCACTGAGCAGGACCCAGACATTCCCACTCCTCTGCAGAGAAATAAATGGCCACATCCCAGAACGACAGCATATCCTGAAATAAAGAACAATAAATGAATACATACACTGCATTTATTAAAACTGTCAGCAATAGCACAAATACCATGAAGAATCATGTGCCTCTGCATACAAATCTAAAGTCATTAAGAATCAGAGGAGAGCTAGAAATGCTTCTGATATAGGTAAGCAATGTCCCTAAAATAAGTCTGATGTAGTATTGTGATGGTATATGGAACTCAGCTTTAAACAAAGTGAAGGCAGAAGAAGATCCTAGAAACTCTCATGGATATTATACTTTAAAGAACCATAAAATGGAGAGTATGTGGATCTATGAATCAGTATGATAGGGCTAGAGATATGGCTCAGTAATTACAAAGATTGATTGATCTTTCAAAGCACCTTGTCTTGATTCCCAGAAGTCACATGATTGCTCAAAATTGTCTGTAACTCCAGTTCCAGAGGCTCAGACAATCTCTTAGACATGGACACTAGCAAAATACCCCCACACAGAAAATAAATAAAGGGCAAAATTTTGAAAAAAAGTATACCTCTAGTGTCCCATGTTTGTATTATAATACAACACCTATTATATACATTTCTCTCAGTAGAGAGCCACGGTGATGGACAAGGTACTTTTCAACATATTATACACAATCATGAATAAGAAATACAATGAAGATGCAGATCTGATGCAGCACCTCTGGGATGAGCTCTGGGATCCTGACCATGTAGAGAATGATGCAAGTAACAATGTAGCCAGTGACATGAATTTGATCAGACAAGAGATAGAAGAATAAATGAAGAATTCATAGACAAATGGAATGACAAATATTTTAATAAGTTTATTATTAGGAAATTTAGAAGCAAGTTTATTCAATGTGAGGAGTTACACTATCCCAAGGCATCCTCAGAGGACCTCATGAGAGAACAGTGGGAAATATGTTTCTCTGTCCCTGTCCAATAGTATACTTGGCTAGGCCAGTCTGACGCAGGATCCAGTGCCATGAGAGAGCCAATCGGGCATTTACTGGGAGATCTAACTCTTCCCCAGCCTGATAGCACAAGCACATCAGGTAGGACCTGATGAGAGCTGGTGCCCGTCTCCGTGAGTACTGATGGCCGGTCTCCTCTGTTGTTGTCAGCCTCTCTCGTGCCTTGCGTCTCTACTCTGTGTTCAGAAATCTAACATTATCCATACCATTTCAAATGACTATATTACATCCTTATGCAGCTGAATAGTATGCCACATTAAACAGGTCGACCACAATTCCCTGATTATTTTACTTTTATGATTTTGTTAAAATTCACACAAATTATAGAAATTCATTTCTAGCCTCCTTTTGATGAATCCAACACTACAGAAAAATGAATATAAAGAAAACTGAAGCATGTGTGTCAAAAGAAGGTAGAGCTGCTTTATAACAGAGAATAAAGGAAACTGCTATGAAGTCAGACACACAAACCTAGTAAAACAACATTTAAGTTTGCCACAGGTAGCCTGACTGCGAGGGTGTGCCTGTGTTTTTCTCCTACAGACCACATGCCTAGTTCTCACGGGAAAAATGAAAGACCAAGCTGACTTCGTCCCCCAAACATTGCACATTCTGTAGAAATGTTTACCAAGAGATGAACAAACCAAGACACAGATTTCAAGGTACAATCATTAACTTCATCAAAGACTACAAAAAAAGTCTAAGGGGGGCTGGAGAGAAGGCTCAGCGGTGAAAGAGCATTGCCTGCTCTTCCAAAGGTCCTGAGTTCAATTCCCAGCAACCACATGGTGGCTCACAACCATCTGTAATGAGGTCTGTTGCCCTCTTCTGGCCTTCAGGCATACACGCAGAAAGAATATAATAAATAAATAAATAAATAAATAAATAAATAAATAAAAAGTCTAAGGAGGACATGAAGACATATCTCAATGCCATTAAAGACAATGTACACAAGGAAGATAAATGTCTGGCTTATGCCAAAGAAAATAAAAACATAAGAATGATAGAAATGACAAAGATAATCCATCATTTGAAGCCGGAATTCAATAAATGGAAATACTGAAGAGAATTCTAGCAGGAATGGAGATGGAATTGAAAAGCCCAGTAATTAAAAAAAACAAAACTCAGAAGAAAGACTTACAAGAGAATGAATCTAGCAGAAGATAGCATGTCAGAACTCACAGATAAAATTGAAGATCTAGATAAAATAAGCTAAAAATATGAAATAATAAGAAGAATAAAAAATCTGCAGGAAGGAAAGATAGGAATTATAAGACAGTATAAAAAGACGAAACCTTCCAATTATTGGCACAGATGAGGAAAAAATCCCCAGGCAAATGCCATACACAAGATCTGCAATAAGATCATAAAAGAAATCTTCCATAAACTAAGGAAAGACACATCCATACAAATATAAGGATTAGACAGAACACTAACTCGACAAGACCAGAAACTATGAGCCTCATGATATACTAAAATCTCTAAGGAAAAGAGCACATTTATTTGGATAACAGCCTGTGGCACATATCAGAGACAGATAATGGGGTTCCAGGTGAAGATCAGAAAAGCAAAGCAGCCAACCACCAGAGAGTCCCTTTACCTCTGCCAAATCTTCAGACCAAAAGGATGAGATCCCGTCTTCACAAATCCTCAAACTCCACACTTGAGTGAGTTCCTGTCTCTTCCCCTTTATATTCCTTTCTCCGCTCAGCCACATCACTCCTATGCCCACCTGCCTAGTGCTGGGATTAAAGGTGTGCGACTCCCAAACACTGGGATTAAAGGTGTGAGCCACCACCACCTGGATCTGTTTTTGGGTGGATTTTGTGTAGCCCAGGATAGCCTTGAACTCACAGAGATCACACTGCCTCTGGGTGTGTGGCACCACTCCCTCGGCTCTAGTGGCTTTGTCCTCTGATCCTCAACCAAGCTTTATTTATTAAAGTACACATAAAATATCACTACAACAGCCAGTCTCTCAATGGAAACTCCGAAAGCCAGAAGAGATTGGAGAAATGCATTCCAAATATGAAAAGACCATAACATCCAAGCTGAGCTACTACCCAAAGCAAAACTCGCTGTCATAGTTGAAGTAGAAAGAACTATACACAATAGAGTATTGAAAAAATTATATCCTACCAACCCATCCACATCTCATTCTTCACAGGAGTGAACGGTATCAAAAGTTCATAAAGAATCACAAAAGAAGCCCACATAGCCATAGCCAGAACAATCTTGAGCAAAAAGAGGGGTACCACTCATGACCGCAAGATATAGTACAGAGCCAAAGTAATAAAAAGGAAAAATGGAACCATCATAGAAAACAAATATGTAGAGCAGACAAATAGAACAAAACTAAATTGTTAAACACGAGCATAGATAACTTCAGCCTTTTAAAGGTTACAAAGATGCCAACAATATCCACTGGAGAAAAGAAAGCATCTTCAACAAGTGTTCCTGAGGAAATAGATTTCCACTTGCAGAAGACTGAAATTACATCTGGATCTATCACTGTATGGGAAAAATAACACCAAACCAACCAATCACCTCACACTGACAGAATGAAACACAGAAGGTAGCTGTAGGGAAGGACACTGTGAACAGGACTTGATTTGCTCCAGAAAAAAAGTTAAGTACAGCTACAGAAATAATAATTGGGTAAAGAGGAAGCCACAGAATAGAAGAATTTTTGCCAGCTATACACATGACCGAGGAGTAAACTCCAGAATATACAAAGAACTAAAAAAAACAGAATCCAAAAACAACAACAATTAAACAAAGGGCCCATTCTCAAAATGGGCCTGAGACCTGAACAGAGCGTACTCAAAAGAGGACCAAAATGTCAGAGAAATATCTCAAAAATTGTTCAGGTACTGAGAGATTAAGGAAACACAAGTCTAAACAACTCTGAGAGTTCATCTTACCACAGTCAGAATGGCAAGGATCAGCAAAACAACTAATATGCAATGCTGGAGAGGGCGTGGAGGAAAGGGAACCTTTATCCACTTTTGCTGGGATTGCAAACTATTAGCCACTCTAGAAATCAGAAAAGAAAAATTCCAAAAAAGTTCAAAAATAAATCTCCTATATGCCCCAACTAAACTACTCTGTAAAAGTTCAAAGATCCAGACAGTTTCCTGGCCATGTTCATCGCTGTTCTATTCATAAGAGCTAGGAAATGGAAATGACATAAATATCCTTCCACTGACAAAACAATAATGAAAATGTGGTACACATCCATTATGGAATACTGTGCAGCTGTAAAGAAAACTGGAATTCACAGGTAAATGGAACTAGAAACGATCACATTGAGGCAACCCAAATCCACAAAGACAAACATTCCATGTCTTTTGTCATCTGAGGCCTCTAGATGGAAATCATGTTTTTCACGTACACTGAAGTAACTGCAGAAACCTGGAATGTAAAAAATGACTTTGTGGGGTGTGTAGTGGGCATAGAGGTCTTTGTCTGCACATATGCACTTGAGGAACCTGAAATCTAAAGTATACAGAGTTCTTCCTTTGAGGGAAGGAATGCAAAACCTGCTTTCTGTCCAGAAGCCTACAGCGGATTCCAAGCCTGCTGACTTGGTTCTATCTGTGTGGCTGCAGCTGATGCTGCCAGAGGCCGTCCTGCAGACCCTTGTAAATTAGTTTATCTCATCCATCCTTCAACCCGTTTTTCTCAGTCAATCTACAGCGACACAAAGAGTATCCCTGTAGTCACATATGTCCTGTACTTAGTTTACGTTATTCCTCAACGCAATTTATGTATACTCTGTTATGCATATGGGCTTGGGTTAATTATCACCAGAAGAATTTTCACTTAATTGTGCATGTGCATAAATGTGTCTAACGTAACGCCCTGGGGGCACACTCCTGACATTTGAACCAACCACCTGCCACTGAATGTTGCTGGGCAGAACTACCTTCTTGCTTTCCCTGCCTAGTTATTTTGCTAGCTATGATGCTCACAAACACCCCTGCAGGGTGCTAGAGACAGAGACAGAGAGAAGACAGGGCGGATGTGACTTCATGAAGGAGGCTGAGAAGAACACTGGGGCACTGATTATGGAGAGACATGACTATGGAGGTTGACAAGTATCCTTGATTCAGTGACAGAAATTTTTAACTCAAAACTGAAAATGATTCAAACCCGGACTTCTAAGGATTATTCCTTTCTTGGTTTTGTTTCTTTCGTTGCCAACTTACCACAAACAAAACAATTGAATACAGTTTTTGATAGAGTCTGCAGGACAAATTGAGACAAACTTTCAACTCCAAACATGTCATTGCATTTACAAACTGTCCTAGACTCACTTCCTGGAATGTTCTGATGGAGAAGGCAGGGTGCTTTTCCCATTTCCCATACAGCTACGATTTTCCCTAAATATCAGCAACATTAAGAAGGAAGTGTCTATTATTTTAAATACGGTTGGAAACTCACTGAAAATTTCAGGAGCTAAAACAAGGTGGTTTGAAGCCTATGTTTCCTAAGAGTGCACTCCAATGTCATCAGCCAGTCTCCAGCGCACAAACACTTGGCTTGACACACACTTGGGCAGTATATGCAAGAGCACATGAGCTAGGGGAGTGGCTGTGGAGGAAAATTACTGAAAAGAAGCTGTGTCTGGCTGAGTGAAAACTCTTGGGAGGAGTCTGTGTCTGCAGAGACTGATGGACCATGTGGAGATTCATTATTGTGGGGAGACTGGGAACTGGGATGTTGCAGGTTCAGAGAGTAATTAGCTTTCCTTGGGCTGGTTTTATCCTTCAGAAACATTCATTTCTTCTATCACTCTGTGGTGGACCAAACAGCTTATGACAATAGATGAAAGAGACTTTCAGAGTCCACTGACTTGGCAGAATGCTAGCTTCCATCTATTCAAAAGCCAACAATGTAACCAGATAGTTTCTTAGGCAGAAAGAATAGGTCCCCCATCTCATAGCACCTGCCAATGTATTTTAAACTTGTCTTGATTAATCACAGTCTTTGTTCTGAAAACCTATGAAACTGTTTCCACATTGGAACAAGTTATTTGGGATAACGAAACTCTACATCCCAAGGACATGGACACCCAAATGACTCCAGACGAAGCTATCCCGTTTTCTCGCTAAGACTAGAGTGGCAGTTTTCCCATGAACAGGACGCTTCTATAGGCAATCCAAAGAACCCTTAGTGGGCTACAGTCTTCCAAATTTATCTCTTATTGTCTTCAGCCCACCACGAAAACTTTGGCAAATCTTTCTAGACCCATTTGAGGAGCATCAGTGGACCTGGATGCCACATTGAGGGACTGAGGGTGTTTACTGAGTGCAAACAATGCAGATAAAAGAAAGAGACAGAAAGGCACGTAATGCGAGGACAATGTACAGCGCCTGCCAGAGGAGCAGGGCCGTTCCCCCACCCCTTACCCAGACATTCAAGCCTCCTCCTGTCAATCATGAGGCCCATTTCTCTCATCACATCACGTCCTCCCTCATATCTGAAAAGGAGTCCAAACTTCTGATGTCACCCAGTCTCAAGCGATACTGATGCAGCACTATTGTCGAGTCTCTTCCACTCTGCAGTGTAAACTCTGGATTATGTGGATTGCACAACGACACATCAATACCCGTGGCTACACAGGGATGTTAATGTGATGGTTCAAGTCACGGCGTGTACAGCAGGGATTCCTATTCAACCAGAGGCGCCCATAACAAACCATGCCACAGGGGACGGAACTAACCTTCCATATAACAATAGCCCTCACAGGGCTCTGTCTCTGGAAACTAGGAACAATAGGCACCTCTGTGAGCTTAAACCAGGAGCAGTAGGTTGACCATAGAGGATAGGAGGGAAGAGATCTAGAAGTCCTGAGAATTATGACTACCGTTATGCGAGCAAAGGTCACGAGGGAGAGCATGCTTCCCAGCAAGCAGGAAAGTGAGTTCCCTTCACTCCTCAGACTTGAGCAGTCATAGACCTTCTCTGCCCTTGCAACCGGTTCTTTCCAATTTCCATTCCTAGACTACTAAGCCAGCCCTTCAGTCCCAGAACCACGGGTGGGCTCGGGCAGCAGGGGCGTCCTAGGAGACTGGGCACTCACAGAACATGGCTTTGGCGTGGCGCCCTCTACCCTGTCAAACCTGCACCCTGGTGCAGTGGCCCAGCCTAGGTCAGCACAGCATCTCCAGGTCAGCTTCTCCCGCCTCCCCGCTAAGCAGCCCAAGTCAGCAACCTCCATGCCGGACCCGCCACCTTGCACAGTCCCTCAGATCTGCAGGACGGCGCTGCACCCTGCACCAACCTCCATGTCAGGGATCCAAGCCCAGCGCTGAGCAGAACACTCGCCTAACTTTGGGGAGAAGCTAAGTTTCAATACTGAATGCGGAAGTAGCCAAGACCCGTCTTGTGACGTCATCGTGTTTGGAACTACATTTCCCATAAGTCAGCGCGAACAACTTCCGGGATCGCACAAAAGGTGATTTGTACAGTGACTGTGTTGAGCCCAACTGCTTGCTGATGAAGTTGCAAAGAAGCAGGCTTGAGCACAGTCACAGCCACAGGGGATCAGGCTGTTTCAGTCCTGTGATCTCAGCACCCGGTGTTAACCTGTGAGCCCAAGCTTTCATAGCAATGTTTACCACGTTTCCTAGTTATTTCTGCTAATACCTGTAAGTTTAAAGCTCAGGTCTACTTATTTTGTGATCTTACTACTACTGCGTGAAAACTAAGACTAATCTGTTTTACTTAAAAATAAGGAAGCAGGAAGTTAATGTTAAACTTAGCACCATCTCTTCAAGATGCTTATTGAAACCATCCTTGGTAACCCTGCCTGTCAGGCAGTGTCTTGGGTGATTAAGACAGAAGAATCAGAAAACAAGACTAACAAAGGGCTAACAAAGACAACTTATAGGCACATTTATCTAAAATGCAGTGTAGGATGCTTATCATCTCCAAAGTAGATTGGTGCTGTCATTAGCAGACATATCTTATTGTTATAAAAAAGGGAAACTTTGCTATTAAAACATCTTAAATGATATATTCCGTAGATCTCTGAAGGGTTTGAAGATGACCTGTCTATCAAAAAATATATCTGTTTGGGAGGTAGAGGCAGGCGGATCTCTGTGAGTTTGAGGCCAGCCTGGTCTACAGAACACCAAAAACAAAACAAAACAAAAAACAAAACAAAACCCAGCCCATTTTACCTGTTAGACTGAGAATTGCAGTTCCTGATTAGGACAGCCTTGGCTTAAAAGGCAACAACAACTTAAAAAGAGGAAAACACACCCAGGAACACAAAGTTGCTGAAATTCTTCTCCAACATCACATCCCTGTACAAATTCCACTGATCAGGGCCCAGTCATTCACACTCCTCTTCAGAGAAATCAATGGCCACGTCACTGAATGACACCATTTCCTGAAATAAAGATAAAGAAATGAATACTGTATATTATAAAAATTAAAACAGCAATAAAAACAAAGAGAGGAATATACACTTCTACATATTAATCTAAAGGTCACCCCGAGTGAGAAGAGAGCTAGAAGAACTTCTGATATATGTGAGCAATGTCCCTAACATAAGTCTGATGCAGTGCTGTGATGTTGCACAAGACTCAGCACTAAGGAAAGTGAATGGCAGAAGAGCCTAGGAACTCCAATGCATACTATACATTTAAGAACCATACAATGGAGAGTGAGGGTATCTACAAAAGAGTACTGTTGCAGTAAAAAGCCCTCACTGCATTTCCAAAGGACCTGGATGGATTCCCAGCAGCCACATGGCTGCTCACAACTGTCTGTAACTCCAGTTCCAGAGGATCAATTTCTTAGACAAAGACAATAGTAGTATAACCACGCACACAACATAAATAAAAAATAAAATTTTAAAATAAGCATTTTGTCCCATGCTAATATCACACTACACCACACATAATGTACATTTCTCACACTAGAGAACCATGGTGATGGAGAGGGTACCGCTCAACTCAATATGAACAATAACAAATGATAAATCCAATGAAGATGCAGCTCTAATCCAGCGACTCTGGGCTGGGATCTAGAATTCCTGAGCATGCACAGAGTGATGCAAATGACTGTACCAAGGGACATTAGTTTCAGCAACCAAGGAACAGAACAATTAATGAACAATATGTAGACAAAATGGAATTACAAATATTTTTAACAAATTTATAATTAGGAAATTTGGCAATAGGTTTAGTCACTATGGGGACTTTCACTGACCCAAGACTTTCTCAGATGTTCTGGTGAAAGGACCAAGGGACTGATGTAAAAGGCACAGCTTGCAGAAAGCATTACATGAACCAGAACTGTTAAACATGAAGGATTTTTTCTTTAAGTGAAGGAAATGACTGATGTCTGTTCACTAGGAAGTAGGAATGGATGTTGTCTAACACCCAGGAGAGCTTCTGCTAGTCTATGGATCCACTGTCATCTGAATCTCGCCACCACCCCAAATCCTGAGCATTGTTCAGTCTCTTATTCTGAGCTTTGTCCCTCAGTGCATAAAATCCATCTTTATGAAAGTGGTCCTATGTAATTTGCAATTTGAGTCAATCAAACACATGTCCATCCTCCTTATCCTGATCTCTGTTTCTCTGTGAACAAGACCCCATTCTTAGGGTAAAGGTCACAGGTACCTCACCAAAGAGATGTACAATGCAATGGAGTTTCAACGTAGCCATGTCTAAATGTTTGCCAGGATAATTTTCAAATGGAAACCTTCTCCAGAACTTTTACTCTGTTTAACTGAGTAAGAAAAATAAAGTGTTTGGTCAAACCCAAGAAACTTTTGTCCCAGCACTGGCTAAAGTGGTGCTGACCCAAGTTATTTCTTAACTTCCTGTAGAACATTTCTGCGCCAGCCATGAAGCTTGCCGGAACCCTGACAACGTGGCGCTCGGTCCTAGATGTTAAGGAAGTTTTTTGTTCAGCAGAATTAGGGGAAAACTGTCAAAAAGAACTCACTTAAAAGGGTCCACAATTCTAAATGGGAGAGTGGGATAAATATAGGTTCATAGTATTCTGTGACAGGGACAGTGTTTATATAATTATTTGATGTAAGATGTCCTTCTATATGAAGTTACTGTGTTTCTCTTATTGGCTGATGGAAAAAAAAGTTGTTTCATCCCATGGCCATGCAGAATATGCCTAGGTGGGAAATCCGCATTTAACATAGAGAAGGCAGGGGAGGAGACACCATGTAGCCAGTGGGGAAGCAAGATATGAGTTAACAAGCCATGAGCCCAGGAGCATTGTGGAAAAATATAAAGTAATAGAAATGGGTTAACTGAAAAGAGAGAGTTAGCTAGTAAGAAGTCTAAGCCATTGGCCAAACAATTGTAACTGATATTAAGCCTTAGAGTGGTTATTATACAAGCAGTTGATGGGAGACAGCAGGTGGAGAGTAACTGGTCTCCTAAGATCCAAAGGAACAAAATACTTGGAGTAATAACTCTTCCACTTTATACTCAAATAAATTAATATAAAGAGGCCATGAAGGAGAAGATAAATATCCTTGTCAATTATTTTTTAAACAATAGGAAAGAGAGACAAATAAAACAAACAAACAAACAACCACCTTTTTTTTTCTCCTGCTGAACACATCTTGGCAGGCCACAGCAAGACTCAGCAGCTGCTTGGCTTCCAGGCCAGTCAAGTTTGTTTAGTCTTCCTGAGAAAACCGATTGGAACTCAAGTCCTCTGGCCATGTGGCCCTTTTTGACCACTGCAATTTAGAGAGTGGCCTCTGTATCACCCCAGTACCAAGAAAGGGTTGATGGGGTTCTGCTGCTACAGTATGGGCCAGGTTGGCTTCCCCAGAGCTTAGATTTTTTTTTTTTTTTTTTTTTGGTTTTTCGAGACAGGGTTTCTCTGTGGTTTTGGAGCCTATCCTGGAACTAGCTCTTGTAGACCAGGCTGGTCTCAAACTCACAGAGATCCACCTGCCTCTGCCTCCCGAGTGCTGGGATTAAAGGCGTGCGCCACCACCGCCCGGCCAGAGCTTAGATTTTATTGCTGTTGTTATCTGCTTATTTTTGTTAGTTTCCTTTTGTTTTTCCCCTATGGTAGTAATAATTCAGTATACATTGACCAAAGGCACCTTCATCGGGAAAAATTAAAATGGGCACAATTTCTAGTACAGGAACAATTACAATTAGGACATAAAACACATTTAGATTCCCAGGGATATTATTCCTGAATTATATGAATGATATTCTCTTTTCCTGCTCAACTATAAAATCTGTATTTAGGCGAATGCTTAATTTCATGGTCAATAAACTAAAATAGCAAAATGTATTATAATCGGGGTATTTCAATTAGGTGCACTCTAATCTGCCCATCCCTAGTGGGGATTTGGCTCTGCTCTTTAAACTGCATTCTGAAAACTCTGTTACTAAGAAATATAACACCTGAAAGAGACCAGGTTATTAGCTTGTCAAATAATGTTTTTGGATAGTTCATAGAATCAATCCCTTACTGAGAAGAGCCTCAATGATTATTACACCACTAAATAAAATGCAAGTTGGTTATTTGCTCTGTACTAATAACTGGCAGGTTGCTGTATCACCTTACTCAGACAATCACTGTGATGACTTAATAGGTATGACCCCATCGATTCTTATTTGAATGTTTGGCCCATAGTCAGTGGCAGTATTAGGAGGTGTGGCCTTGTTAAAGTAAGTGTGTTACTTTGGAGTCAGGCTTTGAGGTCTCCTATATGTTCAGGCCACATCCAATTTCTGTTGCCTGAGGATCAAAATGTAGAATTCTCAGCTCCTTCTCCAGCACCATGTCTGCCTGCATGCCACCCACCATGATAATAAAATACTAACACCTCTGAAACATAAGCTCACCCCAATTAAATGTTTTCCTTTGTAAGAATTGCCATGGTCATGCGTGAAGTCTATTCACAGCACAGAAACCTTAAGTAAGACAATCATTATGCAAAGGATACCCTTTTAAGACATTTTAAATACTCATTAGCTGTTGCCTAAAACTACACCTACCATCTTAGAGAGATTACTTTTTATCCCTGACTAGTCAGCTACAGAACACAGCACAAGGCTTGAGAGCTCCAGTAAAATAATCGCTGTGTCGTATCTGGAACTTCACTTTGTCAAATAACACTACGCATGTCCTTCCTAGGACTCCATTATAACCAAATACCAATAATGGTCTTGCAAATGCTAGCAAATAATTTAAGGAATTTTTAATAATAACCATGTTATTAAAATCTCTTATAAGTCACAGGATAATGATACTATGAAACACCATTAAAGATTTCAGTGGCAAATTAGAAAATATTAAAGGATGAAAGATATTAAAACTAAAATGCAAATATTAACAGAGTAAATAATAGCACGGACATGCACACATTTAAACCACATGACAATTTTTCCTTTTTTGCATATTTTTTTCAGAAAAAATAACAATGACATTGATTAAACATAAAAGAATGTTGAGACCACACCTGTGACCAGTGTTCACGGCTGTGTGTCCATGGAAACAGAAAACACTTTAGAAAGAACAATGGGGAATAGGGGGCAGAAGAGAAATAAGGAGGTAGGAAGAAAACACTATGATGCATACATATCTGATATCAAAAGGACACTTTCATTATTTTTATTAGTAACTTTTCCAATTGGTGCAATACAGTACATGAGCAACTTTAAGGAGAATTTAATCTAGCTCATGGTCAAAGGCTATAGCCACCATTGTGGTGGTTTGAGCAAGAAGAGACGCATAGGCTCATGGATTTGAATGCTTGGTTTTCAGCTGGCGGACTATTTAGAAAGACTTAGATGTGTCTTTGTTGGAGGAGGCGTGACAAATAGACATGGTTTATATATATGCTTCTCAACAAAACAAATTCCGTGATGTATGACAATAATTTCTCTTATCACTTGAATTTGCAGGGTTTCTCTGTGTATAAATTTAAAATATTGCAGGATATCAGAATCACTGTTCAATAGCTATCCAATAACTTTGCCTTCACAAAGTTCCTTTCTAGTATGACTTATCTGGTGCTTAATTAAGCACAATTTAAAAAAAAAAATCTTTGAGGTTTGAAGTCTCTGGGGATACTTAAGGCATGAAGAACAGGTAAAGAACTTGTCACACTGATTGCTTCCGTAGGCTTCCTCATCAGGATGGGGTTTCCAATGCTTATATAGACATGAGGAATAGCTAAACCCTGGTCGTTTACTCACGCATGTTGCGTTTCTCTCAGGTAAGAACTGTGAGTTTGAGCAACAACTGAATGATACCTGCACCATCTGCCACATCCTTCACATTGGCAGGCTAGCTGTTTGAATGCCTTTGCGTGTTTTAAGGTACAAAGAGCCTTTAAAAGCTCTTTCGACATCCTTCACACTCAGACGGCTTTCCCTCAAGACGGATTTTACGGAGGTTGGAAATTGTCGTTTGAACAGTAAAGCACTTACCGCAGGCTTCACAGGTGTACTGCTTCATTCTCTTATGAGTTCTTGCATGCTGAGTAACGTCTGAAGGACTGGGAAAGGCTTTGCCACATTCCTCACACTCATAGGGTCTCTCTTCAGAATGAATTCTGTGATGTCTTTTAAGGTCTGAAGAATAGTAAAACATTTTGCCACACTCTTTGCATGTGTGGCATTTCTGTCCAGTGTGAGCTTTCTGGTGCCGACTAAGGTGGTGACTCCTACCATAGGCTTTGCCATACTGTTCACAGGTAAAACGCTTCTCTCCAGTATGAACAACTTTGTGTCTACTAAGGGCTGAAAGATTACTAAAGGGTTTTTTACATTCTTCACACTTGTAAGGTTTCTCTCCAGTATGAACTCTTTGGTGTTTTGTAAAGTCTGCATGACTGGAAAACTTTTTGCCACATACTTCACACTCATAGGGTTTCTCTCCGGTGTGAATTTTCTGGTGGTTAGTAAGTGTGGAAGGCATAAAAAAGGCCTTGCCACATATATCACACTTTTAGGGTTTCTCTCCGGTGTGAATATTATGGTGGTTATAAAGTGTGGAAGGCATAGAAAAGGCCTTGCCACACACAGCACACTTGTAGGGTTTCCCTCTGGTGTGAATTTTCTGGTGGTTTTGAAGTATGGAGGGCATAGCAAAGGCCTTGCCACATACGTCACACTTGTAGGGCTTCTCTCCAGTGTGAATTCTCAGATGATAAGTAAGAACTGAGTTTTTAGTGAAGGCTTTCCCGCATTCTTTACACTTATAGGGTTTCTTTCCTGGTTAATAAAACGAAATGGAGAAAAACTTAGGAATATTTGTCATATTTACAATGCTTATCTTTAACATTGAGACTTTATTTTCATGGATAAAAAACAATAATATATTCAACATCTATATTCACTGAACCTATACTTAGAAAGATAGGTGGAAATCATTTAAACTTCAATTGAAAGAAGAAGAAAACAGCAAAATAGGGTATAGAAATAATGGAATATAATTCAAATTTAACTACAAAAGATGTAACATGGATAGTAGTGGAAAAACTTCAGGCATTATGCTAACAGAAAGCAAGCCATTAAACAGAGAAACTGTTAGACTGTGTACACAGGAAAACTATGAAGTAGCTGACCTAGGAAAACAGGATGATGATACCAAACAAGACGGACATGGAGAAAGACAATGTTTTATCCTAAGTATCAAGTTTTAGTTGTAGAAAACAGAAAAAGGAGGCTGCATAACAGGAAGACTGTTCATAACTCCATTAAATAATATCTTTCATCAATTTAAATTAGGAGGCTCTAGATTTTAATGACAAGGGCATAAATATAAGAAAGATAATATCAGAAAAAGTTCAAGTTCTACTACAAATAACATAATTTTGCTAACAACATACCTGTGATCAACACATTTTAAAGAACTATTTATTTACTAGAGAAATAACTACTGAGTAACCAATGAAGAGAAAATAAACAAGGAATGCAAAATATGAGGCCTGTGTTTACAAACATAAGCAGGAATATACAAGTCTGTTGGTCACAGAAGTAGATACTTCATATAGATTTTTCATAGATCTTTATACATGAAGCACACACAAACATGATTTCAGGCACCATAGATGGCAAAATCATAATAGAGGAAACAGACCTGCAAAATGAGGAACAAAGAACCTCAAACTCACAATATTCTTAGCTACTGAAACAAACATTCTTTTATACTTGTACAGTTTTCACCCATGACTGTCTACCTACAAAGGGCATACATGTAAAATCACCGACACTGTGGGAGAAAACATGAAGATGAATACAATGATTCAGATAGCGCTCTGATAAGGCAATTTAATAACATGATATAAAGAACCATGATAGAGCCAGGCGTGGTGGTGCATGCCTTTAATTGCAGCACTTGGGAGACAGAGGCAGGTGGGTCTCTGATCTACAAAGCAGCCAGGACTACACAGAGAAACCCTGTCTCGAGAAAACAAAACAAAAAGAAACAAAAAGGGGGGGGATTCTAATCAGAGAGGGTGAGGGAGATAGCTACAAAAGAAAGAAGGAGGAGATAAAAATAACAGTAAGGTCCATTAGATGGTAAAAACACCTTCAACAATATTCAACACCCCTTCATAAGTCCTGGAGAGAGCAGGGATACAAGGGACATATCTAAACATAATCAAATCTAAACAAATATACAGCAAGTCAACAGCAACATCAAACTAAGTGGAGAAAAACTCACAGCGATCCCACTGAAATCAGGAAGAAGACAAGGCTGTCCACTTGCTTCAAATCTATTCAATATAGTTCTTGAGGTTCTAGCTAAAGTAATAAGACAACAAAAGGAGATCAATGGGATACAAATTGGAAAAGAAGAAGTCAAACTCTCACTATTTGCTGATTATAAGATAGTACAAATAAGTGATCCCAAAAACTCTACTAGGGAACTCCTATAACTCATAAACACCTTCAGTGATGTAGCAGGATACAAGATTAACTGAAAAAAAAAAAAGAAAAGAAACCAGGAGTCCTCCTTTATACAGAGGATAAAATGGCTGAGAAAGAAATCAGAGAAACATCAGCCTTCACAACAGCCACAAATACCAGAAAACATCTTGGGGTAACTCTAACCAAACAAGTGAAAGACCTGTATGACAAGAACTTCAAATCTTTGAAGAAAGAAATTAAGGAAGATACCAGAAAATGGAAAGATCTCCCATGCTCTTGGGTAGGAAGAATAACCACAGTAAAAATGGCAATCTTATGAAATCTACAGATTCAATGCAATGCCCATCATAATCCCAGGAAAATTCTTCACTGATCACAAAAGAACAATACTCAACTTCATTTGGAAAAACAAAACAAAAAAAAATCCAGGATAGTCAGAACAGTCCGGTACAAAAAAAGAACTTCTGGAGGAATCACCATCCCTGACTTCAAACTCTACTATAGAGCTATAGTAAGGAAAACAGTCTGGTATGGGCATAACAGACAGGAAGACCAATAGAATCAAATTGAAGACCCAGATATCAATCCACACCTTCAATCCTTCAAACACCTGATTTCTGACAAAGAAGCTAAAAATATAAAATGGAAAAGGGGAAGCATATTCAACAAATGGTGCTGGCATAACTAGATATCAACATGTAGAAAAGTGCAAATAGATCCATATCTGTTACCATGCACAAAACTCAATGGATCAAAGACCTCAACATAAAACCAACCATACTGAACCTCATAGAAAGGAAAGTGGGAAGTAGCCTTGAATGCTTTGGCACAGGAGACCACCCCATTACCACAGACACTGAGAGAAACAATTAATAAATGGGACCACCTGAAACTAAGAAGCTTCTGTAAAGCAAAGGGCATGGTCAACAAGACAAAACAGTAGCCTATAGAATGAAAAAAGATCTTCACTAACTCCACACCGGATTGATGGGGGAGAGTCTTCTGTTTTGTGTTAATTTCATTGGTTAAATAAAGAGACTGCCCTGGCCCTTTAATAGGACAGAAAATTAGGTAGGCGGAGTAAACAGAACAGAATGGGGGGGGGGAGGGAGAGGCTGAGTCATTGAGTCGCCATGATTCTCCCACTCCAGACAGATGCAGGTTAAGATCTTCCCTGGTAAGCCACCTCGTGGGCTACACAGATTATTAGAAATGGGTTATATCAATATGTAAGAGCTAGACAATAAGAGGCTGGAACTAATGGGCCAGGCAGTGTTTAAAAGAATACAGTTTCCGTGTAATTATTTCGGGTATAAAGCTAGCCGTGCGGGCGGCCGGGTGCCAGGAACATAGCCAGCCGCTCCTATTACAATACTGGATCTCTAAAATATACAAAGAACTCAAGCAACTTGACATCAAAAGAACAAATAATCCAATCAAAAAATGGGTACAGACCTAAAAAGAGAACTTTCAGCAGACAATTCTCAAATGGCTGAAAGCCACTAAGGAAATGTTCAATATCCTTAGCCATCAGAAAAATGCAAATCAAAACAACTCTGAGATTCTATCCTACACCTGTCTGAATGGCCAAGATCAAAACCACTGATAACAGTTTATGTTGGAGAGGATGTGGAATAAGGGAACACTTCTGCATTGCTGGTGGGAATGCAAACTTGTACCCCCCCCCCTTTGGAAATCAGTATGGCAATTTCTCAGAAAATTAGGAAACAATCTACCTCAAGAACAGGAATACCGCTTTTAGGTATATACCCAAGGCATGCTCAATTATTCCACAAGGACAGGTGCTCAACTATCTTCATAGCACATTGTTTGTGATAGCCAGAACCTGGAGACAACCTAGAAGCCCCACAACTGAAGAAAGGATAAAGAAAATGTGGTACATTTACAAAACGAAGTACTACTCGGTGGTAAAAAACAATGACATCTTAAAATCTGCAGGTCAATGGATGGATCTAGAAAACACCATACTGAGTGAGGTAACCCAGACCCGGAAAGACAAATATCATATGTACTCATTCATACGTGGCTTCTAGACATAAAGCAAAGAGAACCAGCTTAAAGTCCACAACTCTAGAGAACCTAAACAACAAAGAGGCCTTAAGAGAGGCATACATGGACTACATAGGAAGGAGAAAAAGACAAGATCTCCGAGTAAATTGGGAGTGTGGGGGTAACAGGAGAGGGTAGAAGGAGAGAGAAGGGAAAGGAAGGGGAGCAGACAAAAATATATAGCTCAATAAAAACAATAAAGAAAACCAGTAAAGTTGTCTTAAAAAGTTATAAAGACTCATACTATTAACTATCTACCTAGAAATATATGTGTACCTGGACATCAGAATATAAATATACATATAAAATTTAAATGAAATTTTCCCATCTGGGCTGACAATGCTCCCTCCAAGAGCAAGGACCATCTAAAAAGTCCAGAAAACCAGGCATGAGAAAATCTCTTTGAGTGATTAGGTGGGGTTGTCCGAGAGACTCCTAAAACATTACAGACTATTATTAATGCCTTTGTTTGCTCATTAGAGGTGAGTTCTTCTTGCTGAATATACCATGCACTTAAGACACAGGAGCCAGAGGCCCAAGAGCTGGAGAGGACCTGAATGCTTCGTCCCTGAGGACTAGCTTCCATGCTAACAGAAGGTGCCATGCAAGTTTCCAAAGGAGGGAAGCAACCAAGGTCCTGCCCAGTGCTGGTGCCTGTGAACCCCACCAGCGACCAACATAGCACAACAACCTAAGGGTGCAGTTCTGACAAGCATACTTTGGTGGTAACCAACAGCTTTCGATTTTGAGAGTCACTCAACAAGAGCGGTCATGCCTGGTATAGGAAACCTAGTCAACTACCCAGGGTAAGAAAATCATGGATCTTGGAGAAGAACCTACAGCCACCACTCTTCTAAACTAGCATCATCTCTAAGGCTACATTCTAAACGTCTGTCCTTATGCCCACAGGGAGTGCAGTCCTCACCCCTCATCGAGGACACTGCTCTTCGCAACAAACAAGAGACCGCTACGGAAAACCTCAAATGATCAAAATGTAGGGTTGTGGAGCCTAGTCCCAGGGACTGCATCTCCACAACAATGCCTGCACCTCAGACTCAGGGGCCTGCAGAGGAGAGGGTGAGAAAAATTTTAAGAGCCCGAGGATTAGGGAGTTTACTGCGGGATAGTGTCTCCTAGTAATGGGTGAAGTCACACTCAAAGTCTCACCAACTTGACAGTCGGAACGAGAGCTAAACAAGGACAACAAATAGACATGTAACAGTGGACGGGGAGGCCCGCAAGGCCTCAACCCTGCACAGAGAAGAATAGGCAACCAAGAAACGTGGACAGAAGGAGAAGGAGAAAGAGTCTTCCTCGGGGAAGAGCATACTATCTGGTTATCCAATACCAAGTGTTCAGTCCTGAAATCATACTTACAAGTAGCATTATACAGACTGAGCAGCTTACTTAGGAATGTAACCATATATACAAATATGCATGCAACAATAATTAATTAAAAAGGAGGCCACAAACTTGCAAGAGAGCAAGGAGGAGTGTATGGGGGTGTAGAAGGAAGAAAGGAAAGGAGGGAAATGATGTAATCTCAAAAAACAAATTCCCTCTGAGCCCTCTGTTAGATTTAATCCCCCACCTGGCCCTCTGAGCCCTCTGTTAGATTTAACCCCCCACCTGGCCCTCTGAGCCCTCTGTTAGATTTAATCCCCCACCCAGCCCTCTGAGCCCTCTGTTAGATTTAACCCCCCACCCTGGGCTCTGACCCCTCTGTTAGATTTAACCCCCCACCCTGGGCTCTGACCCCTCTGTTGGATCTGATCTCCCACCCTGCCCTCTGACCCCTCATTCCTACACACCTCGGGGCGCAGCTGCTGTTTGTCTCTTCACATTCCAAAGCTCTTGGTTTTTCTCCAGAAATCTAACCAGTAATGGCTTGGAGAAAGAAAGGCCTGTGTGAAGGGACGAAGAAGAAAACTAAAGACTGTAGAGGTGTCTGGAGAGATGGTTCAATGATGGCTGAGAGCATTGGCAGCTCTTCCAGAGTCCTGAGCTCATTTTCCAGCAACCTCATGGTGGCTCACAGTCATCTGTAATGGGATCTGATGCCTACTTCCGACATGCAGGTATTTGTGCAGAAAGAGCAGAATATACATAAAAAACAAATCTCAAAAAGTTATAAAATGTAAATGAATGACTACAAAAAATTAAATCTTCAAATCAGTCTGGATAGGCATTTTAGAATACTTACTTAGGAGGAATTTATAATCACAGATCTTCATTTCTGTCATTTACAGAGAAGACTATAAAATTAGAAAAAACATTTTCTTTTTCACGTGTGCTCCATGCCGCATCCCATTTAGTTGCTGACATCACAACTACAGTGAAGGATGTACAACTAGGACAAATAGATGGAAAGCTTAAGAAGAAATTAAATATGTCTTACTTATATCAACAATTCTTCCTGAAAGGGGGCCTATGAGCTGGGCAAGGTAGCTCAGGCCTTTAACCCCAGGTTAAAGGGAGAGGTTAAAACTCAGAGGCATCCTGAGTTCAAGGCTAGTCTGGTCTATAGAGAAAGTTCCAGGACAGCCAGAAACACCCTCTTTCAAAACAAACAAACATACAAACAAACAAACGAAAAGCTAACTTGTATGAACCTCATTAGAAAGTACAAGCTCCCATGAGATGGTCTATAGAAGGAAATTATAAGGTGACAGTGACTTAGGAATTCACTCTGGACGCAATCCTCACCTAGGAACACCAGGTTGCTGTAATTCTCCAGCATGACATCCCTGTACAGACTCCACTGAGCAGAGTCCAGACATCTGCACTCCTCTGCAGAGAAATCAATGGCCACGTCCCTGAATGACAACATGCTCTGAAATAAAGATCAATGAATGAAAACCACACAATAAAATAACTAAAACCATTATATAAGCTGATTAAAATCATATTAATATGGACATCAACAGGCATCATGTGTTTGTGCTAAGGTAAAAGCAGAGCTAGAAATGCTTCTGACATGGGAAAATGATACAACCAATTTATTTTTGATGTAGTCACATGACCTCAGTCCCCATCTAAAGAGAATGGTAAAAGATCCTATAAGTGCCTATGGCTGTTATACAATTACCAATGCTAAAAGTAAATTGACCACATCTACTGGGGGTCAAATCCTATGCCTGTCTCGTGCAGCACACTGCACACACATTTCTCATAGCGGACGCCACAGTGCGTGAAAAGTGGCTTCTCAGAGTTCACAAGGAATGTGCACAGAGCTTGGGATGACACTGAATTTCTAGTTTAGAAGTACACAAATGACTTAAGTCAGAAATGATTCCAGATGGAACCCGAGTCACACAGGGACTACAACACTCCCCTTTCTTTTTATCTTTGTTTTTTTTTAATAATGTTTTAAGAAATCCCGGCTATTGATTTTGTTTAAAAGAGCAGGGTAGAATTCTTCTGTGAATCTATTTTTGCACTATCTCTCTTTTCCTCCCCCCCTCCTTCACTCCCTCCCTTCCTCTTTTGGTGGTGGGGAGGGGTTGTTGGCTTTCTTGTGGGTGACAGAGAAGGCTTTGAATTAGCTTCAGTTCCCCCATTTGCATGGCCTGTTTGTGCCCCTGACCTCCTCTGAGTCTAGCATGCGTGGTTTGGGGGAATCTAGACAAGTGAGCATTTCTTTTCTATTTCCAATGGGATGGAGGACAGGCTCTAAGTGTTCCCTTCCTTAGAAGACTTTCTTTGGTGTGCACTGCTGTGCTTCCCTGTTTATCCCTGGCCCTTTTAATTTGATCATCCTTTTCTTCCTTCTGCTCAGCAGAGCCAAAGTTCATCTTCCCAAAGAAATAGCTCGGGGTCTCATTGGTTGTTTTTATAGTTTTCTTAGTTCCTATTTCAACACTTTATGTTCTGATTTTTATCTTTTTTGTCACTGGGTTTATGTTTGGATCGTTGTTCTTTTGCACAGTTCTTGAGTTGAGTCACGAAGTCATTGGTGTTTGTTATGCTTTTTTAAACATATACGCTTAAAGATATAAATTTCCACCTCAGAACCACTTTAAGTTCATTAACTTTCAGAAAGTTGTTTTTTTGTTTTTTTTTTTTAATTCATAAGATCCAGGGCCGCTTCACTCCGAGTTGGAAGAGACAAGAGTTCCCAACATAGACTACTATACTCAGCAAAACTATCAAATATAGTAAAACGAGAAAGGAAAACTTTCTGGGATACGAATAGGCTAATAGAACTCATGTCGATCACACCAGCCCCAAAGAGAGCCCTGATAGCAACACTTTGGACTGGAGAGAAGACTAAGCGTAGGGGAGACTGCAGAGAGGAACCAAAGGAAGGTCTAATCCCTCCACACTGAGCACGTCTGAGAATGCACAAAATAACAACAAAGCAACAGCAAAACAACGGCCACCTCTGCAGTGATAACCTTAAATATTAATAGACTTTCCAACCCACAAAACAGGCTAACTAAATGTTGATGAAAAGAAATTAATCTCAGTGTTAAGAGCAGGAACTGCCTTAAAGTGAAAGGATGTAAAAAGTAAACAAAGGTGGGTGGTGCTGGTGCGTGCCTTTAATCCCAGAGGTGGGGGGGGGATCTCTAAATTCAAGGGCAGCCTAGTCTAAGGAGTGAGCTTCAGGACAGTCAAAGCTACTGGAGAATCTATCCTGAAAAGAAAAAAAAAAAACACTAAAAGACAAAGAGGGAGGGAGGGAGGGAAGGAAGGAAAAGAGAAAGGAAGGAAGAGTAACCAAAGTGAGTGGGACCAGAACGCATGCAGAACCACACTCTTTTATGCCCCTGAACAGTATCCCATGTAAACGAGTATACAACTTCATTTGTTTTTCTTTTATGACATTGTCAAAACTCAAGGGAATTTATAAGTTGGATTTCATCCAATTTTAGGTAACCTTCTAGTTTAGAAAAATGTAATACAAAAAAAATAATAAAGTATTTGCATCAAAATGGTGCTGAGATCTGCTTTTATAACTGAAATAAGAAAGCTATTATGAACCCAGACAGAGAAACATGGTAAAAACATTATTTTCTCCTGTTAGCACAAGAGTGAGAATGAGGACTACGCATTAGAAAAAGCAGGAGGTCTATATGGCTGACAACAGGAAAAGTGCGCAGCTGTGCAGACCATGCATTTGTGTGAGGAGGGGGCTTTGGCTCTCTCTATGGACACCATTGAGGTAAGCGTGAAATAAAAAATAACTGTGACAGTTGTTCATTTCTATATTAACTTCTCCCCCTTTTATGTTTTTGGAGCTATGTTTTTAGCCATTTAACTTTCTTTAAAATATGAATTCCATGAATTGCTCACAATCCATGTATGAAGCCAAAATCCACGTAGTTGTTTTCAGTCTCAATCCTTACTCCCCGTACATCACCCATATATTCTTTCCAATGTTTTTTTCCTAACTCATGGATTCAAAGTTGATTGAGCCACCTGATGGAATAAGAAGAAAACACTGCAAATCCCTCAGAAAGACAGAAAGATCCAAATGTCCCCGAGGGAAATGCATGGTGTGAGTGCTGGCCAAGACAAGTTGGGCCAATGTTTGGGCTTGTTCCTCAGGGCACCCAGTGGAACACGCTTCCAACTCCTAGCCTGTTTCAGCCCAGAACAAAGCACTGAGTTCTGACTGGCCCCCAAGTGGAAGAGCATTATACATGTGGAGTGGTGGATCAAGGCCAATGAAAACCGACTAGAGCCTAGTAGACACGATCCTAAGACAGTTCAGTAGTTCTAGTAATTCTATCCCAGGACAGCCACTTGTTGACCAGTCTGATGCCCTGGGTCCCATGGAAGAAAGGAATGGAATCTCTAAGAGTTCCTCCAGCTTGCACAGGAACAGCATCGTAAGTGGTCCCACCTGTATACATAGACACAGGGCCAGTCAATCAGCCAATCAAGACAGTAACAAGCATTGAAGGGGATGGAACAGATTTTCGTGACACACCACAGAATAAAAGGAGAAACAGATTTCAGGAAGGTGGCTCAGGTCTTTCATTTTAGTTCACAGAAGGTGTAGACACAGTACCAAGTGTTCAGGGCAAGCCTCATCTACATAGAGTTCAGGGCTAGCCTGTGGTATGTAAAGGCTTCCCTCATAAAAACAAGACAGAGAGAATGTGGAAGACATTATTTTAGGAAGTATGGTCTTTACTCTTACGTGAGTCGTATACAGTGAGCCATACAAATTAAAATTTCCAACAGATGCCACTCTAGACAAACCCTCCAGAAATTCACACAGGGCTCAGGAACAGTGGTGCCTGACCCAGCAGGCGTTTCTGTAAAGTCCTCACTAGGTTTTCTCAGCAGACACAGCGGCTGGGGAAACTGAAGGACCACACATCACCACTGACAGATGAAAAATAACAGCGAGAATACACAAGCCAAGCAGAGCCTGGGAACTGAAGGCTCTCGGACAGTTGCTCACTAAGATTGGAAGGTGAGGAGGCCACAGAAGGAAAGGCCTGATCCAGATCTGTTGGGGAGAGCTGCAGTGAAGAGCCTTGGGATCCCTATGCTTTATAAACAATTATTATCCTCAAAAGTTCCTCCTATCAGAAGAAGAATATGAAGAAGAAGAAGAAGAAGAAGAAGAAGAAGAAGAAGAAGAAGAAAACACAGCAATGCAGAAGGCTAAGGGAACCCCAAGTCACAAGTAGAATGAAGTTGTTTAATAAAAAAATCTGGTATTTTCTTTAAAAAAAAAAAAAAGAATCAGACATTGCCAAAAGCTCCTCGGCAGTGAGAAATGAGAAGCCCATCCTCCACTCTTCTTCACCTGTGAGATGGCTGCCAGTTAACAGGGACACTGACTGCCCAGCTCAGAGATCAGCAAGAGCCCTGGGCAGAGTGAAGATGGAGATGGTCCTCTCAGGGTAAAGGAGCAGGTCCCCAATGGAAGAATTAGCAGCAAAGACCACTCCCTACTGCTGCCCAGCACAGACCCACAGACCACCACTGCTCGCTCCGGGAACTGTCTGCCATGCTCAGGGCACTCTCCTCACTGTGGCTGTCTGTGGGCAGAGGGCAGACGGCCTAGAACCTTGGTCTCATTTAAGTGGGTTTTAAAAGGAAGTATTTCAGGACCCTTGAGAATGAGTTTACTCTCTAGGTGAAATAAACACAAATCCTTTCTGGATGAGGATCAAAATGCGATTCCCTAAGAATAGCTGAAGATTCACACTCCTCCCTAGCCAGAACACGGAGTCTCATTTCCCGCCTCCTTCGATGGAAGCTGGTCCTAGACACAGGTCGGGAACAACAGAATGGAGAGTGGAAGTCAGGAGAACTCTCGCACCTCGTCTCTGTGCCTTAGAGATATTTTGTGAGAGGCGCCCAGACAAATCTGCCTGCTCTCCTCGAGTTTAGATCCAACTCCCCCACATTGTTCCTGTAGCCTCCTTTTCCCTGCCTCGTTTTTCTCGAATATAAAAGTTTATAAACTTTATAAAAACGACTACTACACGGCTATAAAGTGCAGTAGGGACCAGAAATTCCACTTTCTTCTCTGGACCGCTGAGAATGCTGACTACAGCCATTCAGAGTGAGTCCGCTGGAGGCAGCAGGCTTCCCCGGGAGAGCTGGACAGTGAACTCCCTGCACAGCCTCGGGGGCCGCAGCCGACCTGCCCTGTCCCGGAGCGAGATCCCGGGAGGACTGGAGCACCAGAGAACCCAGCACCGACCCCATCGCCCTCTCCCTAGCGCGGACCTAAATCCTGACTCGGTGGAGCAGCCTAGGTTGGAACAGCAAATCCAAAGTGAGCTTCTTCCTGCTTCTCATGGCCCCGTGCCCACTCCTTCCACCATGGACCTACCGGCTGCCCCTGCACGATCCCTCAGACCTGCTGGGCTGCCCTGCACCCCGAACCAACCTGCGCTCAGAGATCCAACCCAAGCAGGGTAGTAAAACACTTGAGTTCAAATTGCAGAGGGAAGTGGCAAGAGGGTGAAATCTGCGCAGAAGCAACTCAGAAGGCAACAGAGTGACCCTTGATTGTGACGTCAAAATGAGTGAGACTACATTTCCCATAAGTCTGTGTAATGCGGTTCCGAAGGCCACTGGAAGCCTTTGACCCTGAGAAAGAAGTTTAACGTGCAATCTCTACAGCTAGAGGGGGGCTAGAGGGAGACAGAGAGTCAGGATGCTCTAAAAATTCTCAGTTTGTAAACTGAGATGTTTAGATGAGAGTTGAGATCTTACAGTAATGTTTATTACATTTTTTAGGTAGTTTCGGTCACTTTACTGTGATTTCACACGCACATTTGCTTATTATAGAAACTTACTCCAGAGTAAAACTTTCATTTTGACTCTTATTACTTTGAGACAATTACAAGAATCTTACATGGGAAAAACATAATTTTCTGCCTTCCCAGCATCTTGTGAAGTCCAAGCTGCCGGACAGCCATTCCCTCAGAGCTCAGAGAAACAACAGTAATCAGCCACCCCAGGACGTGGTCAAGCATCTCAACTCCCCGATATCCAGAAAATCAGCAATGACGCCCACAAAGTAAACATGAAGCAGTCATAAGAGACCTTATGACGCCCCATTCCCACCCACTAAGACCCCCAACCCCAAATTTTTATAATAAACAAAAGGGTGGAACGTAATTATTCAGCCACAGATAAGGCTGCACTTCCGGGTTCTAAAGGTGAGCACTTGCAGAAGGACCCTCAAGCGTGGAGATGCCTGAATGTTAAAGGGCCCCCGTATGACCCACGGGAGCATGCATGATTCCATCCAGTATGACTCAGTTAAACCTTTGTGCACATGCGTGAGCCTGTCACCTGCGTCATCTGCGTAGGACAAAGTCACGCCAACCCCCTGTAGGCACGTACTAGGCAGCTTTTAAAAGCTGGACACATTCTCTCTCTCTCTCTCTCTCTCTCTCTCTCTCTCTCTCTCTCTTTCTCTCTCTCTCTCTCTTTCTCAGAATGCAGGGAGAGATGAAGATGTGCAGTTAGTCTTCCTGCTTCGCTGGCCAGAGTGGCCTGCGGGTTCCCAGAAAGTGCCTGCTAGGGAGTGGGAGAAAGCAATGAGTAAGATGGACATGGGTTAGGAGGGTAAGATCTGTGTAATCCCCTGGAGATGGGGGCAGGGAAGAATAGGGCACATAAACAAATGGTCTGCAGAGCTAGACATGAAAAGGGGGCTTTGGGTTTGAGGAGCTGGAGGAGAGGTGAAGATCTGTGGGTATATTTTGTTTATGCTATAAGAAATAGAGCTTGCCTATAGATCAGAGAGCAGAGCTAGTCACTAGGTAATTATAGAGATCGGGAGGTCTTTACAAACAGACAGGAAGTGATATGGCTGAACAGAAAGAGGAATATAAGGCGGGAGGAAACGAGAAGTCAGCCCTATTTCACTGAAGAGTTAGGAAGGTAAGAGTTAGCTGTGGCTTGCTCTTTCACTCTCTGATAATTCAGGATTTTCCCTGATATCTGGCTCTGACTTTTTATTAATAACACCAATCAGAAATTGTGCAAAAATTGGTGCCCAACTTTACAGCATGAACCCATGAAAAAGCTATTTGCCTGTGCTTTGTAGCCACTGGAACATGTAGGAGTTGCACTTGAGACTTCTGCTCGAGTCACTGCCCCGCTGGCTAGGTTTTCTTTCTTTCCCCCCCCAAAACCTCTGATCCAGTTTTGGATTTTCCTGGTGTAGTCTCTTTATAGCAACCTTCAGGGCCCCCTACTTATTCTTTCCAGGATGGCTGGGGAAATAAGGAGTCAGCCACACCTCATCACCGACAACATCCACCTTCCTCTCTGTCCTTGCCACTGCCTGCCATATTCCTTCCCCCTGTGCCCATTTTTGATGTTTCCCTCATCTGTCTCCTCCCATGCCCACCTAGCCAGTGGGTTATATTCAGATGCTTTAGACTTCTCCCAGCCTCTGACGGTTTCCTTACTCACCTATGTGGGAGGCAGAGCAGCAGGGTAAAAACATGCTCTAAGGGCCATAATAGTTGGACAGACGTTATACAGACACTGAGAGACCATGGATGCCAGCCCAGACTGCTATGCCCAGTGAAGCTTTCAATCACCACAGATGGAGTAAACAATATTCCATGAAAAACCAGATTTAAACAATACATATCTGTAAATCCAGCCCTACAGAAAGTACTAGATCGCCCCCTCACACCTGATCCCTCTTGTTTTGGTCCCCACCAGTCCTCAGTTCATTTGTAAAATCTATTTCCCCTTCCCAGGCAGTTTAATGCATTCCCACAGAGCCCTCCTCTTTGGTTAACCTCTCTACATCTAAGGGTTGAAGATTTATAATCATTTACTTAATGGATAATATCCACTTATAAGTGAATACATATTTGTCTTTCTATAGGTTACCTCTCTCAGGATGCTTTGTTTCTAGTTCCATTCATATGCCTACAATCTACATGGTGTCATTTTAAAAATAGCTGGGTAATTCTCTGTGTGAATGTACATGTAGATGGTTTTGTCTGTCCTGACAGACAGCTCACAAATAAATGACAGAGATTCTTATTAATTATAAAACAAGAACCAATAGCTTAGGTTTCCTGCTAACTAGCTGTTACAACTTGTATTAACCTATTTTTATCAAGCTATTTTTTTAAAGATATTTATTTATTTACTTATTATGTATACAATATTCTGTTTGTGTGTATGCCTGCAGGCCAGAAGAGGGCACCATACCTCATTACAGATGGTTGTGAGCCACCATGTGGTTGCTGGGAATTGAACTCAGAACCTTTGGAAGAGCAGGCAATGCTCTTAACCATTGAGCCATCTCTCCAGCCCCTTATCAAGCTATTTTTGACTGTTAGCTTTATAACCTTTATTCTGTAGTGCCCATGCTACTTCCTCCCTCTCTGACATCTCTCCCCTTCTCCTTCCCAGCATCCTATATTTGAAAAACCCTGCTTAGTTATTGCCCATTCCACTTTTTATGAAACCAATCAGAATGACACATCTTTACAATGTATGAAGAGATTCCATAACATGTACCACATTTTGATGTTTCATTCCACTATTGAAGGACATCTAAGTTATTTCCAATTACTGATAATGATGAATAGAGTGGTGTGGATTATCCTTCTGTGTGTTTTTATTGGTTAATGAATAAAGCAGTTTTGACCAATGGTTTAGCAGAATAAAGCAGGGCGGGTCTGAATGATTTCAAAGGCTTTATCACGTTCACCCTATTTGTAGGGTTTCTATCCACACTATTTCTCTTTTGATATCTTTTAGGGTCTGAAGAAGTAGAAAACATTTCATGAACATTTTGGCATTTGTATTATTTTAGTGAAGTCTGAACTCAGCTCTGCCCTATCAAAAGGCCAAGGCAGTTTCTTTATTCAACCAATGAAAGCAACACAAATACAGAAGCACCTCCTACACCACTGTTGTGTACAGGAAGTTGTGATGGAACATAGAAGCCCTTCCCACAAACATGGCACTTGTAGGGTTTCTCTCATGTATGAATTTTCTTGTGTGCAGAAAATACTGATGTACTTTGGAAGGTTTTGCCACATACTTCACATTTGTAGGGTTTTTCTCCTGTATGAATCCTCTTGTGGACAGAAAGTCCTGATGGACTGCTGTAGGCTTTGTCACACACTTCACAATGGTAGGGTTTTTCTCCTGTATGAATTCTCTTGTGTTCAGAAAGTTGTGATGGAAAACAGAAGGCCTTCCCGCATACTTCACATTTGTGGGGCTTCTGTCCTGTATGAACTCTTTTGTGTTTTGAAAGTAATGATGGAGATTGGAAGGCCTTGCCACACACTTCACACATGTAGGGTTTCTCTCCTGTATGAATTCTCTTGTGTACAGAAAGTTGATATGAAACATAGAAAGCCTTGCCACATACTTCACACACGTAGGGTTTCTCTCCTGTATGAATCCTCTTGTGTTCAGAAAGTCGTGATGGAAAATAGAAGGCCTTGTCACATAATTCACACTTGTAGGGTTTCTCTCCTGTGTGAATTCTCTTGTGTTCAGAAAGTCGTGACGGAAAATAGAAGGCCTTGTCACATAATTCACACTTGTAGAGTTTCTGTCCTGTATGAATTCTCTTGTGTTCAGAAAGTCGTGACGGAAAATAGAAGGCCTTCCCACATACTTCACACTTGTAGGGCTTCTGTCCTGTATGAACTCTTTTGTGTTTTGAAAGTAAAGATGGAGAATGGAAGGCCTTGTTACACACTTCACAGTTGTAGGGCTTCTCTCCTGTATGAATTCTCCTGTGCACACAAAGTATTGATGGAAAATGGAAGGCCTTACCACATTCTTCACACTTACATGACTTCTTTCTTAAATTAATTTTCTGGTGGCTAATAGGTTGTGAGTTCCAAGGAAGGGTTTTGCCACATTCTTTGCTTATATACTGTCTGTTTCCTGTTGAGTAAAGGTTGGGAAATGAATGAAACCTGAGCAAAATTCTCTATACTTATGTTTTATTTTTAAAAAAAAGAAGTGCTGGGCGATGGTGGCACACGCCTTTAATCCCAGCACTCGGGAGGCAGAGGCAGGCGGATCTCTGTGAGTTCAAGACCAGCCTGGACTACAGAGCTAGTTCCAGGACAGGCTCCAAAGCCACAGAGAAACCCTGTCTCGAAAAACCAAAAAAAAAAAAAAACAAAAAAACAAAAAAAAAAACAAAAACAAAAACAAAAAAAACTTAAAAAAAACAGAAGCATTGCCCCATACCTGTATTTTTCAATATAAATAATATTACATTCAAATTTCTAAAGCTGAATTCAGTGGAGCTGAATTCAAAGCACCATGATAGATTAAAATTATGTAACTATTAGTTAAAGACAAATAACATGACAATATAGAACATAGGAACAAATGAATTTCCATCAATGTCAAACATATAAGGAACATATTAATGTCAACCATTAAGCAAGCAAAACTATGATTTTAAATGAGTCACGTAAATACATACAGAAATTTTATGTCTAGATGACCACAAAGTATAAAAGTAGTTCAAGTGGGAAGACACATAATTTAAAACTTCATATATGTTAGATGGGTAGACATTTAATCTTGAAAGGTATGAAAATTAGGCTGCATAACTAGAAAACTGTGTATTTCAATATTAAATAATATATTTCAAGGACTAAAGACAGAAGGATTTATGCAAATTTCATGAATGAGAATCTATTGACTAACTTATGATAAACAAATCATGTTCACCTAGAAATTATAAAACTTGGTCAGTTACTGTAAACATAAGCTGACCTGATTGGAGAAGGACAGAGCATGCCAGAATCAGCGCATCATAAACATCCTCTTCTCACAGCAGAACACAAACGAAATCCTTAAAACTGTATGTCCATCAGAACCTTGTGAGTCAGTGATGCTGATAAAGCCTGGCTTTCTGCTGGATCTCTGGCCTCTCACCCTGGCCTCTGTCCCCTCATTCCTACACACCTGTTTCCATGGCAGCTGCTCCTAGTCTCTTCATATCTGAAGGTCCTTGTCTTTGCTCCAGAAATGTGATCAGGTGTGGCTTAGAGGAGGCAAGTCCTGTTCATGGGAAAAGAGAACATTATTATTAGTGTATTCTCCTGAGGATCACATGTCCTGTCTAGGACTGTATATATAAGGAATGAGAGGATACAGTCAATGATTATAGAGGATTAGTTCTTCATGAATTTCCTGACGGGGCTATCAGAATTCTTACTTAGGAGGAAATGAGGATATGCAGGTCCTGAGCTTCATGTCCCTCAGTTACAAAGAAAGATATTAAAATCAAAGCATGTGGTATTTTTTTTAACATGGATGCTTCCCACTCATGCCCCTTACTTTATGACATTACGCCAATATAAAGGGTACGTCTAAAAACAAAGGAAAGGTATTATGAACACTAGAAGAAATAAAATCGCTGTAAGGCATATGAATACTCTCCTTAAGTTCCCTAAAATTTGTCCCATAAGTTTCATTGTTTGAAGCACAAGCACCCTTGAGATACTGTAGAAAGAAATCCAGTTTTATGTTGAACGTTAATTAAGAGTTCACCATGGAAGTTTCCCTCCCCCATGTGATAGAATATTACTTCATTGTGTGTTGATTTTGTTCAACCCCTGGAACATTTGACTAACGATGGAAAGATATGCTACATTTGTTTGACTAAATAAAATTCACCTGTGCTCAGGATGCTGAGTCAGCAACGAGCTAAAAGAGGTTGGAAGGAACCAGGTGGAAAAAAGCTTTAAGTCCAGGTGTGGAGAATAATGAGAGCTTTCTCATAGACACAGCAAGGAGTGGAGGTGAGCTATTTGCTATATTTTTCTTCTGCGGAGAAGTCCACCTCAGCCTCTGAGTCTTGAGTTCTTCAGGAGGACAGAGATTTATACAAGTTCCCTTCATAGCTTTGAAAGAGGCTGTGCATGAGGGAACAGAATTCCCTCAGGCTGCAGCTCCTGTGGCACTGCTGGTAATGCTGGGAATTGTAGTTCCTGATTAGGAGAGTCAGGGCCTAAAAGGCAACAACGATTTAAAAATAGGACAACCCACCCAGGAACACAAGGTTGCTGAAATTCTCCAACATCACATCCCTGTACAAATTCCACTGATCAGGGTCCAGCAATTCACACTCCTCTGCAGAGAAATCAATGGCCACATCCCTGAATGACAGCATTTCCTGAAATGAAGAAAATGAATAAATACTATATATTATATTAATTAAAACAGGAAGAAAAACACAAATTACGAGAGGCATATGTCTTCTGAATATAAATCTAAAGGTCACCAAGAGTGAGAAGAGAGCTAGAAGCCCTTCTGGTACAGGTAAAAAAATATCCCTAAAATATGTCCTATGTAGTATTGTGATGTTGCAGAGGATTCATTAAGAACAATGAATGACAGAAGACCCTGAAACTACAATGGAAATTTCACTTTTAAGAACCATAAAATGGAGAGTGATTGTATCTCCAGAAGAGTACTCTTAAGGCTGGAAAGATTGTTTAGTAGTAAAAAGCACTGACTGCTCTTCCAAAGGACCTGGGGAGGATTCCCAGCAGCCACATGGCTGCTCACAACTGTTTGTAAATATAGTTCCAGAGGATGAGACTATCCCTTTTACAAGGACACTAGCATTACAACCAGGCACACAACATGGATAAATAAATAATAAAAATCTTGAAATAAAATAAGCATTTTTGTCCCATGCTAATATCATAATACAGCAAACATAACATAAATTTCTAACATTACAGAGCCATGGTGATGGAGAGGGTACTGCTCGGCCCATAGGAACAACCACAAACGGTATATACAATGAGGGTGCAGATCTGATCCAGCAAGTCTGGGCTGAGGTTTGGCTTCCTGAGCATGCACAGAGTGATGCAAATGTCTGTGCCAAGGGACTTGATTGTCTGCCACAAGAGGCAGAACAATAAATGAAAAATTTGTAGACAAAATGGAATTATGAATATTTTTAACAAATTTCTAATTAGTAAATTTAGCAATAAATTTAGTCACTGTGGGGACTTACACTGCCTCAACTTTTTCAGATGCCCTGATGAAAGGACAAAGGGAATGATGCAGAAGGCACAGCTTGAAGGAAATAACTGATGTTTATTCACTAGGAAGCCTGCAGCGGATGTTTGCGTGTCCTGTCCTCCTATCTGCCCCCCTTGCTTTCCGGGCCACCTGCAAGTGCTGCATTATTAAACGTGGGTGTCTTTGATTTGTTCTAATCTGATCTGATTGGAATTCTTTTCGCAGGTGGAGAGGCTCCTCTTAAGGACTGTTTCTAACAATAATAACACCCGAAACAGAACAGGTTATTAGCTGGTTAAGTAATGTTTTTGGATAGTTTATAGATTTAATCCCTTATTGGTAAAGAACCTCAGTGATTATTACACCACTAAATAAAATGCAGGATGGGCATTTGTTGTGTACTAATTGGCAGGTAGCAGTATCATCTTACTCAGGATCTATAATCACTGTGGTGGTTTGAATAGATATGGCCCCCATGAATTCTTATGTTTGAATGCTTGGCCCATGGGAAGTGGCATTATTAGTGTGTCAATGTGGAGTCAGGCTTTGAGGTCTCATACATGCTCAAGCCAAACCCAATTCTTGCTGCCTTTGGATCAAGATGCAGAACTCTCAGCTCTTTCTCCAGCACCATGTCTGTCTGCATGCCACCCACCATGATGATAACGGACTAAAATGTCTGAACTATAAGCTCACCCCAAATAAATGTTTTCCTTTATAAGAATTGCCATGGTCATGGAGTCTACTCACAGCACAGAAACACTCACTAAGACAATCACTATCCAAAGGATACCTTAAAAAAAAAAAAAACATTCTATAGGTTTTGCCGAAAATTACATCTACAAATCTTATAGAGATTACTTTTAATGCTTTATAAATGGATTTTCGAAAGAACAGGGGGGGCCTGAGTTTTATATAAAATTCCACATACTCATAGAAAATATTTTACTTATTCCTGGGTTGTAAAACTCAACAGTATAAAGTTGCTATTATCAATAAACTTTTTAAAAGTGTTTTCCAACCACTGAATATTTTGACTAACCTTATATATAAATTATCACATGAAGCATAGAAACATATCTGTTCTCTATAAATTCTTAATTTCAGGATTAATAAATTCATTAGGTATGGTAAAAAAAACGTATCAAAAATTCAGCTTGATGCTTGTAAAAATAGGCTAATAGGTAAATCTATTAATAGGAAATTTTCATTTCCTACAGTACACTACAAATACGATTCAACTCTCGTTTAGGAAGATAGGTCTATTACATAACACTGCAAAACATAGATGTTTCAAATAGTAGCCGCATGGCTTGCCTCCATCTTGAGTAATGACCCCATCAGGATAAAAACAACCATGGACTTAGCAGCCATCTTTAGAAAGATTGAAGAACACCTGCCATGTGACCTCATCATCATTTGGATTAAGATGACTATGATGGATAAAGCCAACTAAGGTAGTACCTATAAAACTGACTAGTACATGATTTAATTGTATTTTATTTGTAGACTAAGCTGTCAACAGCAGGTCTCTACTGTATTTTAGATTAGAATAGATTTCTATATATCATTAAATTCCTAAGGTTATAAAAATACATTAAGCTAACCAAAAACTGACTGATATACACGTGTTTAAAAATTTGTGTCCTTGTTAACTGTAAGTTATTTTGTTGTTAACGCTAGACTTCTAAAATTTTTAAAATAAAAAAAAAACAAGACATGTATGATTAATAAGGTTTAAATTCCTAAGGTTGATTCAGGCTAGCAGAATATATGAATATTCTTAAAAATATATGACTAGAATCTTTGTTTTTACTCAAAGTTTTACTTCCACGATAAGGGATCTTCAATTCAAAATTTTAAGGCTCAAGTTTAACAGGGATCAAACTAAAATCCTCATCTCATTGAAGCTACTAACTTATTATAAATTGTGAAAGATAATTAAAACAAACAAGTTAATAGCAAGTCACATTATAAATGACTCATTTCTTCCCTGTAATCCAAACCATGTTTGTAGTCAAGCTCAGCACAAACGCAATTCATTTATGAGAACAAGGTGTAGTCTTCTGTACCTGTTTTCATATAGAGAAGTAAGTAACTACACAGAATGTTTATTTAAAATTAGGAATACTTTATAGATGGCCCTCAAAATCATTAGAGAAATAAGGAATATAGCATTTAAAATATTTAATAATTGACAAGGACCATCTGGATTCCACTTCCTGCTCTAACTTCTCCTTCTCAGATTGCTGATGTTGATGGGAAACTGGAGATTTATCCATTTAGCAGCAGCACTAAAAAAACAAATAAGTAAATATGATGCCTTTAATTGCTAAAATATAACACTGGTGTTCTTTTATGGAACAAAAATTTAAAATAACAGTGTAATCAGGCCTGTGATTGAAAAACTAATGAAGAATAAAATGAATCTACAAAAAATTTAAAATTTTTCCTCTGGGCAATAGGACGGGCTAAAAATGAAATATGCAGAGACAAGGCCATGTTTTCCAAATTTCCTTAGAGGCCGAAGAGGTTGAAAAGAAATGACAACTATTAGAAGCGATATTAGCTTCAGATTTTCACCTCTGAGAATCTGTTCTATCCGAGTATTTTCAGGATGGAGTAAACACGAACGCCTGCCAGCTAGTTTTTCTCCACGGAATAGCTACACTTTGAGACTGTTCACATTTTTTTTTATCATTTATAATATCAGTCGGATATATAATTTAGTGTTTACTTGAAAAACTATTTTATACTTTAGAATTTTTTTCACAACTTCTATGTATCCTATTACATAATAGGAGAGAATGCCTGAACTCCAAATTGAAATTGTCCTAAATTTTGAACACTTATAAGTGATCAGATACTGGCAAGGAAGGAGATTAAAGGGGGCTCACAAACACCTACCCCCATTAATGGAATCATTTTCTACACTTAAAGGCATTATTTTATTCCAAGCTTCTAGTGCACAACTAGTAATAAAGAGACGTCAGCTTGATATCTGAAACTATGTGCATGTATGGAACCTTCTCTGCGGTAAATTTTGCAGCGATCTGTGATAAAATTAACTAGGGGCATGGATAGCGCCTCTCACCGACTAGTCAGCTATGGAAGACAGTACAAAGGTTTGGGAGCTCCAGTAAAATAACCGTCGTGTCGTATCTGGAACTTCACTTTGTCAAATAACATTACGCATGTCCTTCCTAGGTCTCTCATTATAACCAAATAGTAATACAGTGCAGTAGGGACCAGAAACTCCTCTTCCTTCTCTAGACCAATGAGAATGCTGACTACAGCCATGCAGAATGAGTCAGCAGGTGGCAGCAGGCTTCCCCGGAGATGCTGGAAAGTGAGCTCCCGGCACAGCCTCGTGGGCCGGCAGCCAACCCGCCCTGTCCGGGAGAGAGATCCCGGGACGACTGGAGCGGCAGGAGACCGAGCACCGACCCCTACGCCCTCTCCCTAGCGCGGACCTAAATCCTGGCGCAACCTAGGTCTGAACAGCACCTCCAAAGTGAGATTCTTCCTGTTTCCCACGGCCCGGTGCCCACTCCTTCCACAATGGAACTACCGGCTCCCCCTGCACGATCCCTCAGACCTGTTGGGCTGCTCTGCACCCTCAACCAACCTGAGCTCAGAGATGCAACCCCAGCACGGTAGTTAAACACTTGAGTCCAAATTGGAGAGAGAAGCGCGTGAGAGTGTAAACTGCACAGAAGGGAGTCAAAAAGCATTACAGCGATCCTTGCTTGTGACGTCACAATATGTAAAACTACATTTCCCATAAGTCTGTGTAATGGAGATTCCGGCAGTCGCTGGGAGCACGTGACCTTGGGAAAGACTTGAAACAAGCGATCTGATCTCCACTGGTAGAGGAAGACACACAGGGAGTCAGGATGCTCTTAAAATCTTCAGAATGCAAACTGAGGTGTTTGGATGTGAGTGGAGACTTACAGTTCTGTTTATTGCATCTATTAGTTATTTTTGTCACTTTACAGTGATTTCACACACAGGTCTGCTTGATAGAGAAACTTACTCCACAGTAAAACATTCATTTAGACTCTATTTCACTTTGAGACAATTACAAGAATCTCCCATGGGAAAGTCACTGCTAAGCCTTTGAAATGAAATATGAGCAGAGAAAGGCCCAGGGACCACAGCTCCAAGGATGCCCGATCTAGAGAGTAAGTTCAAAACCGGTCTGGGCAATTTAAGCAAGGTGGTTGTGTGAACAAATGTTAGTTTCAGCAGAAATGTGGATCGTCTAAGTCAAGGCCAGGCTGAGACCAGCGGGAGTTCTAGGGCCACCAGGGATACACATCGGAATCCTGTGTTAAAAAACAAAACAAAACAAAAAAAGGCGAAGAAAGAAAAACAAAGATAGAAACACAAAGAAAGGAGGAAGGAAGGAAGGAAGGAAGGAAGGAAGGAAGGGAGACAGCCTTATATTGAAATGAAAAGAAGAAAAAGGAATAGGAGGTAGCTGGGTGATGGGTCAGGTTCCATGAAGTCAGCAGGACCTTGATTTTTGTGTACAGTGCTAAAAAGAGCTACAGAATAGAACAGAACAAAATCTTGTGGGGCTGAATATGGAGAGCATTTTCTGCTATTGCGGTGTCACAGTCTGGGGGTCTTATTCTGTTTTGGTTTTCTGTTTTTCGGCCAGATGGAGACTTGTAGCACTGGGAGAATCCCAACCACACCAGGGAGAATCCATGGGAAAAGAAGTGGTTTTATTAGGGCCAAGAAAACACAACTCCAGCAGGGCAGAAGGAGGGACCCTCCACTTAACTGAGGCAACTTAGGAGCCTGACTCCCTTCTTCCCAGGCAGATGTTTGGAGGGTTTTAAGGAAGCTTTCTCCCCTAAGTTGAGTTGGAAAGCAGGATGAAGGGGTGGTAGGTCCATAACATTGGGAGTAAACATGTCTTCATGCTTTAACATGTAGTGCGTGTCCTTCAACAGGAGGGCCCTGCTGGCAGAGGAAAAGCCAGCCAGTCAGCACAGCCAAGCAGCCCCACAGTTTGAGTCTTCTCCTTTTCTGTCTCCCTCTCAAAGAGACAGCTTCTGCCTCTCCCTTCTCTCTACTTCTCCCCATTCTCTTTCTCTCTGTCTCCCTCTCTCCCTCTCTGTGCTCATCTCCCCTTTCCCTTCCATAAACCACTAAATAAATATCCAACCTCACACTGCATGGCATGCCTATCCAGATCTCTGTCTCTTGCCCATTGCGTGGCTCCCTGTCTGGGACCAGCCACCCTTGGAGAACTGTGGCATGGTCTCATAGTGTGCCTATCTGTCTATCTCTTCTTGTGGGACTTGCTGCCCCTCATGGCCCTTGGGGAACTGTGACATCCCTGCCTGGGACTGGCTGCCCTCGGGACTTGCTCCTCACTGCTGCCGCTTGGGGACCTGCAGAATTTCTGCCGCTGCAGCCGCTTGGAGGTCCGCAGCATTTCTCTTAACCCATTACATTGGTGTCGTGAGAATCGGGAGGCACTCCGGCCCTGAGCCCCTCTCCCAAGGTTCCGCAAGCTTGAATGCGATTTCATTGCACACCATTGGCTTTAATTGGTGAGTTTCCCTCATTCTGGTCAGTTTAACCATTTTTCCCAACCTGAGGAATTGACCATTAAGCTCCTGGAAATCTTTTGGTGTTCCTAGAAATGGGGTGACAGCCCCCAACCATGGTCTTTACAGCTACTGTTGTGCCCTTCACATTAATCTTTGGATTGCTTCCCTTAGCTAAAATTGTATTCGGATGACCCATGGTTGGTCCTTCTGTGCCTGAGGGCCCAGGATCTCTCAGATTCTTATTTCTCTTTTTTTTCTTTTCTTTTTTCCCATCGTGAAAGGCTGATCAGACCAGCAACTTGATTCTCAAGCTTCCAAGTCGCCTCGACTGGATATAGTCAAGCTGTAGCATCCCACCTGTGGGCAGTGGACACTCTCCTACAGGTTCTGGGGTATTTGCCGCCGATCTACACCCCACCTCTGGGGGAGACATCTCAGTAGAGACCTTGTGGTGTCACCTTTTCACTGGTTTTCAGGGTTTCTGCTATGGATAGCAAGCCATCCAAGCCCATCAATCCAGCCTCTCTCCGGAGATGCCTTTTAGAGGCCCTAAAACCCCAGGCCTTAATGCCCTACTTCTTCAGCTCCTACCCTCACTCTGCCGGTGTCCCACTGGCTCCAATTTTATTGGAGCTTTCTAACTGCTGTCAGTGCACAGGCAAATGGAAGGAGTTTCCTCAAACTGTCCCAGCCAGCACTACTGCTGCCAACAAGATTGGTTGGATACACAAAGTGGCTATTTCCAATCCAGTCTTTTGCTCCCTGCCGTGGCTTGTGGCATGGTGGCTCAGCAACCAGGCGAATCACACCTCTAGGTCTCTCTTATTATTAAACTTAAAATCCCTGCAGCTCAAAAACCATGGCTTTTTCATACATGGCAGTGCCATTTTGACTGAGGTCAGGCAACCTTACCACCATCTTAACTGAGGTCAGGTGACTTCACCGCCATCTTAACTGAAGTCAGGTGACTTCACCGCAATCTTAACTAAGTGGCTTTTCCATACAACATGTGACTGCTGCCATTTTCACTGAGGTCAGGACCTTAACACCATCTTAACTGAGGTCAGGTGACTTTGCTGCCATCTTGTCTGAGAGTCAGGTCAGGTGACCAAGTTCTGCCATCTTTACTAAGGTATTACCTGCCTGGTTCCCCAGTGTTAACTCTGTTACATGGGTGACCTTACTGCCATCTTAACTGAGGTCAAGTGACTTCACCACCATCTTAACTGAGAGCCAGGTCAGGTGACTAAGCTCTTGTAATGAGCCAGACAGGATCGCCATTACAAGATGGCGCCGACATCCTGTCTTGTTGGTTATAAACAACTCCATATTTGGCTATGGCTTTGAGAGCTGCGCATACCCGCTTCCCGCATGCGCAGTGGATGAGGATCATTGAGCCTATCCCGATGCGGTCTGGTGTCAGCTGTTGGTGGCAGCCAATCACAGGGCGACCCGTGTGCCAATTCCCTATTTAAGCGGCTGCCTAAGTGCACCCCGGCCCCTTCGCTTCCTGCCCCTTAGCTCCCTGCCCCTCCGGTTCCTGTTCCTTGTTCTCCTGCCCCCCTCATTCCATGCTCCCCATCAATCAAGGGCACTCCAGTAAAAGCGTGATCTGAGTGGAATCCTGGTGTGGTGGTCATTCTTCGTCGCCTGTCGAGAAGTCCACCACAGCTGGTGTCGAAACCCCGGGAACTTCGGTCACCAGGCGAAGGGCCGAAGAGGATTCTGAACCCAACACGCGGAGTGGCGACGTCGGTAAGTTTCTCCCAGTATGCTAATTTCAGTCTCCCCAAGTATGCTGTTTGCAGGAGTGGGTTCTTGGATGTTTGGTCTCGTGTTCGTGGCGTTTGTGGTGTTTGTACTGGCCTGCTGTCTCTGGTTGCACTGCCGTAAGTCTGGCCACAACCTCACAGCAGGGAACAGCGTGGACGTTCCGAGAGAGGGGCGAAAGGCCCACATTAAACACAAGAACAGTTTTTCAGATTCAGATTCAAAGGGAGGAAACTTGGAAAGGCCTGAAAGAAAAAAAGTAAAAGAAAAGGATCCTGGTACAAACCTCTCTAAAAGAGAGGCTAATGAAAAGAGGGAAGGTCCCCTCTATCCAGCGCTCGAGGAATTTGCGGGCCTGGATTGGTCTGAGGAGGAGGAAGAACTGGAGAAAGCCGCCTCTGGCAATCTTAATGTGTCATCCTATGATAGGCTTGATAGAGATCTGGCCGCTAAACAAGATATGCTAAGAAAGGGAATTATATTCTGCTGGTTTGAGTTACCGAGGCCTCCAGATTTTGTAGAATGTGAACAGCTGCGTCTCCAAGATGCAAAGCTGCAAACACAGGACCTGCCTTGAGGACCGGCAGGCTAGAACGCTAGGCCACTCCCAGTGTGGGCCTCAGGGCATAGCGCAGCAAGACCCTGGTGAGGCTCACCAGCTTGAACCTCTGTCCTAGCCCGGAGCAACCGGCCTGGATCAGGTCGGCACAACTGCTCCACCTTCCCCTGGATCCACGTCATCAGGGATGTTAGCAGGAACTTTCTCCAGTGACTCAGCCTCATCCTTAGGAACTTCCTTGATCATGCGTGTCAGCCGGCTCGAAACCCAAAGCGGAGCCTCTTGGCCCTGTGGAAAAACACATACAGCTCCCCTGGATCTTGCCACCGCAAGATCCGGTCCATACCATTTGTTATCCAATATATCTTTCCATATCACATATTTCTTTTGTTCCATAGGGCCTGCTGCATGCTTTTCAGCTGCTGCAGTACCCGACTCATTCAGGTTTAAAAAGTTAAGTGTGAAGAGAGCAAGGGAGATTCTTTCCCTGGGGGAAGCGGATTCAGCTATTCCCCCTTTTTGTTTTTGTAGAATTTCTTTAATATTTCTGTTGGCTCTCTCCACAATACCTTGTCCTTGTGGATTGTATGGAAGACCCGTAATGTGGGTCACTTGGAGCTGTGCGCAAAAGGCACGAAATCCATGGGAGGTATATGCCGGGCCATTGTCTGTCTTAAGGCTTAGGGGTTTTCCCCAGGCAGCCCAGGCCTCAAGGCAATGTGTTTTTACAGGAGTCACCTTTTCTCCCGCTAGGGGCGTGGCATGAATAATGCCAGAAAAGGTATCCACTGATACATGTAAATATTTTAATTTGCCAAAATCAGGCAGATGGGTAGCATCCATTTGCCACAACGCGTTAGGTTGCAGCCCTCTAGGGTTGACCCCAACATTAGGGGGGTATAAAAAGGTCACACATGAAGAACAGGCTTTAACTATATCTCTGGCTATCTGTCTGGAAATATGAAATTTTTTTCTAAGGGTATTGGCAGGCACATGCCAAAGCTTATGAAAATCTCGTGCTAATTCTACAGGGTCCGAGACGACCAAAGCCATGGACCGGGTAAGGCAGTCAGCCAAATCATTGGCTTCAGACATGGGTCCTGGAAGCAAAGTATGAGCCCGAATATGTCCAATGAAAAAGGGATTATCCCTTTGTAAAATGTATGCTTGAATTTGACATAAAATATTGGAAACTGTACTTGAATTTTTAACAAAGGCAGCCACCTCCAATGAGGCAACAGCATTTACCATATATTTAGAATCTGAAAATAAATTGAAGGGTTCTGAAAATCTTTTAAAAACTTCCAGCACGGTCATACATTCCGTGACTTGTGGGGAATCAGGTCGAAAATCAAGCAAAATGGGTTCCCTACCTTGAATTACTATGGCACCTTTGCCAGTTTTGGAGCCATCAGTAAAAACAGTCAAGGCCATATTAATGGGCTTTTTAAAGGTAACCTTAGGAAAATACACTAAGTTCCTTTCCACAAAATTTAATAGGGGATGTCTTGGATAGTGATTATCAATAAGGTTAGGAAAAGCGCAAACCAAAACAGCCCATTCATTTACTGTAGCTGCCAATGTCTCTACCTGTCCTTTGGTATAGGGAATAATCAATTTATCTGGCATGGTTGCAAAAGATGTTAAGCAATGTTTTATCCCCAATACCGCTTGAGAAGCAACCAACTCGGGATAATATTGAATAGCTTTGGTACCTGAAGAATTACCATGGATCCACCATAAAGGGCCATCTTGCCATAGCACCCCAGTAGGGTAATGTGCAGTTTTTAAGATGCATAAGTATATGGGCAAAGCAGGATTGACTCGGCACAATTGTGCCTTAGTCATTGCTTTCTCCACCTGTTTTAAAGCCTTTTTAGCCAAGGGGGTCAAAGTTCTGTTTGAATTAACATTTGGATCACCTTTCAAAATAGAAAACAAGGGCAACAACTTTGCCCGGGGGATGTTTAAATACCCCCTAATCCAATTAATATCCCCCAATAATTGTTGAAAATCATTAAGTGTCCTCAAATGATGGGTGCGAATGGAAATCTTTTGAGGGGTCACCGTCAAAGGGGATATAATTGCCCCCAGAAATTTTATAGCAGTAGTCTCTTGGATCTCATCGGGTGCCAAGACCAGGCCCCAACATGTAGAAAAATGAAAATAGATCTACATCCATCTCCGTGTACAAAACTTAAGTTCAAATGAGCCAAAGGCCTTAGCATGTAAAAATTATGTTGAACCTCACAGAGAAAAATTTTTGAAGCACATTTTGTCACGTCTCAAACATAGCCTTAGTGGCACAAACATTGTGAGAAACCATAAATTATATCTCTTGAATTGAGAAGCTTTTGTATAACAAGGCTAGAGTGGGAAAAGATCTTTACTTATTACAGACCTAAACTGAAAATTCTCAACAGACAAACTTAAAAATGACTGACACATTTAAAAAATGTTCAAACATAACAACCTTTAGCCCTCAGAGAAATGTAAACCAAAACTTTGAGATTTTATCTTATCCTTGTAGAAATGACCAAGATTAAAAATTATTGCTAACAATTTATGCTTAAGAAAAGGTGGATAAGGAAAAAACCTTATTGTTGGAAGTGTAAACTGGTGCTGGAAGTGTAAACTGACAGTCACCTTTTGATCACACATAGTATTGAAAAACCTGGATAAACCAGACTCCTCCAGCAGGAAGAGAAGAATCAAAAATCTAGGACTAGCCACTTCAGCGACCCTGCCCTAGGAACCAGCTGAAGACAAAACCAGACTGCAATCCTGATAACAATCCCAATAAACAGTTGAGTTCTCTCCTTGTGATTATTAGCTTGCTGTTTTTTTTGTTCCCACTCAGATCACGCTTTTACTGGAGTTTATTAAAATATTTACATGTATCAGTGGATACCTTTTCTGGCATTATTCATGCCACGCCCCTAGCGGGAGAAAAGGTGACTCCTGTAAAAACACATTGCCTTGAGGCCTGGGCTGCCTGGGGAAAACCCCTAAGCCTTAAGACAGACAATGGCCCGGCATATACCTCCCATGGATTTCGTGCCTTTTGCGCACAGCTCCAAGTGACCCACATTACGGGTCTTCCATACAATCCACAAGGACAAGGTATTGTGGAGAGAGCCAACAGAAATATTAAAGAAATTCTACAAAAACAAAAGGGGAATAGCTGAATCCGCTTCCCCCAGGGAAAGAATCTCCCTTGCTCTCTTCACACTTAACTTTTTAAACCTGAATGAGTCGGGTACTGCAGCAGCTGAAAAGCATGCAGCAGGCCCTATGGAACAAAAGAAATATGTGATATGGAAAGATATATTGGATAACAAATGGTATGGACCGGATCTTGCGGTGGCAAGATCCAGGGGAGCTGTATGTGTTTTTCCACAGGGCCAAGAGGCTCCGCTTTGGGTTTCGAGCCGGCTGACACGCATGATCAAGGAAGTTCCTAAGGATGAGGCTGAGTCACTGGAGAAAGTTCCTGCTAACATCCCTGATGACGTGGATCCAGGGGAAGGTGGAGCACAGAAGGAGAAGCCTGTCAGCCTTCCCAAAGGCGATGCCCCTTCGCCATGATTTCCCCAGATTTTTACCACCGATAGAAACCTTGAGTTATAAGTCTAAAGTGGCCCTTTTAGGAGAAGCACGTAACATTACAGAGAAAGGGTCCCTGTGCTTTCAGTTGCGTGGGCATGTTTTTTGGCAAGCTGCCTGGGTGGCTGTGTGTTGTGCCTGTGGTTGGTTTGCTGCCTTCTAGCCCAGACCAATAGGGATAAGGCTATATTGGGACAAGGTTATAATCTCTCAGGCTTTAGCTACCCTGGAGTGTGGCTCCTTCCCCCAGATATGGTTGTCAGCACTAAGAGACGCTTAGGGCTTCCATCCTGCACAGCCTTTGCACCCCATGGGATCTGTTGATTGATCCATTGCACTTGGGTAGGTGTGCGGATGTAGGTTCCTCCTGCACAGCCTTTGCACCCCATGGGATCTGTCAATCCATTGCACTTGGGAAGGTGTGTGGTTGTAGGTTCCTGCGACACAGCCTTTGCACCCCCGGGGTTCCTCGAGTACCCATTACACAGGGGAAGGTGTGTCCATGGAAAATATCTTCCATCCTCCATCGACCAACACATCATGCATGACGTGGGGGTCAGATTGGATGACGTTAGTCCTGCGCTCATTGCTTACAAACAATAAGGGGGAATTGTAGTGAGCCAGACAGGATCGCCATTACAAGATGGCGCCAACATCCTGTCTTGTTGGTTATAAACAACTCCATATTTGGCTATGGCTTTGAGAGCTGCGCGTACCCGCTTCCCGCATGCACAGTGGATGAGGATCATTGAGCCTATCCCGATGCGGTCTGGTGTCAGCTGTTGGTGGCAGCCAATCACAGGGCGACCCGTGTGCCAATTCCCTATTTAAGCGGCTGCCTAAGTGCACCCTGGCCCCTTCGCTTCCTGCCCCTTAGCTCCCTGCCCCTCCGGTTCCTGTTCCTTGTTCTCCTGCCCCCCTCATTCCATGCTCCCCATCAATCAAGGGCACTCCAGTAAAAGCGTGATCTGAGTGGAATCCTGGTGTGGTGGTCATTCTTCGTCGCCGGTCGAGAGGTCCGCCACAAGCTCTGCCATCTTTTTTTTTTTAAATTTTGTGTGTTACTTTTTTATAAATTAAATGTACTCATTTATTTTATATTCCTATTAAAATTTCCCCTCCATCCTCTCCTCCCATTCCATTCCCTCACTTCCCCTCTCCCCTGACAGTGCACTCCTCCTCTGTTTCTGTTGAGAAAAGGGCAGTTTTTCCATGGATATCAGTAATGCATGGCATATCAAGTTGCTTTCAGACTAAGTTCCTCCCTTTCTTAATGTTGGGCAAGCCAACCCAGTATAAGAAATTATGAGAAATAGGTCCCCAAGAGACTAATGTGGGAGTCTCCTCTGTGTGCTGTGATTACCATTAATGAATAAAGAAACTGCCTTGGCCTGTTGATAGGACAGAACTTAGATAGGTGGGGAAGATGGAACCGAATGCTGGGAGAAAGAAGTGTAGAGTCAGAGATGCCATGGATCCACGGCCAGAGGTAAATGTGCTGAAATTTTACTGGTAGGCCACGACCTCATGGTGATATAAGGATTAATAGAAGTGGGTTAAATTAATATGTAAGAGTTAGCCAATAAGAAGTTAGAGATAAAGGGCCAAGCAGTGGTTTAATTAATACAGTTTCTGTGTGATTATTTTGGGTGTAAGCTAGCTAGGCACCAGGGACTAAAAAGCAGTTCTCCTTCCAATAAGAAACAGCAAAAACTTTAGGGTAAATCCCTCTTTCCACTGCTAGGAGTCACACAAATAGGCCAGCTGACAGAACTGTCACACATATGTAGAGGGCCTAATTAGTCCCATGCAGACTCCCTGGCTGTTAGTTCAGAATCTAAGAGCTCCTATGACCCCTGGCTAGTTATTTTTCTGGGTTCCCTTGTGATGTCCTTTACCCGTGGCTTATATAATCCTTCCTCCATCTTTTCAGAAGAATTCTTTTTTTATTTTTTATTATTATTATTAAAAATTTCCACCTTCTCCCATTTCCCTCCCCTTCCCCTCACTATCCCTCCCCCTCCCTCTCTCTCCAGTCCAAAGAGCAGTCAGGGTTCCCTGCCCTGTGGAAGTTCAAGGTCCTCCCCCCTCCATCCAGGTCTAGGAAGGTGAGCATCCAAACAGACTAGGCTCCCACAAAGCCAGTATATGCAGTAGGATCAAAACCCAGTGCCATTGTCCTTGGCTTCTCATTCAGCCCTCATTGTCCGCCATGTTCAGAGAGTCTGGTTTGATCACATGCCCCATCAGCCCCAGTCCAGCTGGCCTTGGTGAGCTCCCATTAGATCAGCCACACTGTCTCATCTTTAATGAGGTATTCCCTGTCTGGTCCCCCCATTCAGACTACAAAGCAATGTTTCATGTTTTAAATTGGTGTGTACTTTTAAGTCTCTTACAGTATGATATATTTAATCCAACCCTGATTTAAAATATATTAAGCTGTTCTCTACTATTGTCTGTTCTGCTGTTAACCTTCAATTGCAAGCAGTTTTTTTCTTTCTATTTTTTTACGAGTGTAAGTCTTACCTGCTAAGTTGAGAGCCAGTACAGTTAAGCTTGGACCCAGCTCCTCAGGCAGATTCTATACTGGAATTATAACTTATCTATAACTGGTAAACAGCCCTCAACTGCTCGGACACCTCAGGAATATGGCATTTAAATATTTAATTATTAAAAGACTTCATTACAAAAAGAGACAGGTTAGCTCCTAGCAGTAGCATTCTATTTCCTCCAAAGAAGACAGAAGACAATTGGGCACAGAACAACATCCACCCGCAATTTGGGTCAAGGGCCAAATACTAACTACTAGGCAAAACTGCTTTTCATGTAAACTGAAGATCTCCAGAAGTGGACAGAATCACTGGAATCAACAGCATAGCTGCTCAGGTCAAGGCAGGCTTGTCTTCCTACAGATTTCTTAGCCCACAGGATTTTCTGGAGCCTGACAGGTTCTGTGCTCCAAAGCAAAAGGCAAATATGACTTTTAGCAACCATGGAGGACCCTGAGGAGTAGCTGTAGGTCCCATCCAAGTAAGTTCTCTGTTGTTGTTTAATCAATAACTCAAGTAAAATTTTATCCTTCTAAAAGATCTCTGATGCAGTTTGACAGCTAAGAGGTTTTGCCAGTTTAAAAGGACAACCTCACCAAACAAATTTCAACAAAATACGAATAAAAGACCTGTAAGGAATAAAAGTGTGAGGACAAATACAAGTTATCAAATTTTTCTCTCACACTGCCTTCTTTAGTCTTAAAAATACTTTTCATTGTGCAAAAATTTCGGTCACAGTCATTCTAATATAAATATGCTGCTGTTTAAAACTTTTGTTTTCACAAACTGAAAAATTCTTGTGAGTTCCAGGGAGCCAAATTGAAGGATCCATCGTAAACAGGTTAGATACACCCCCCTCAATTCACTGGTCCTAAAATTTTTTTCCTAAACTTAACTTTGACCTCTGTTCTGACAATACCTTAAACAGGTGTAAGAGACACCATACATTTCTATACTACAAACATCGGACAGGAACAAACAGACCAGCTATGCCAGGATGTGACCAGCACCCAGCTTTCTCAGGTCCCACCCCAAGATGACACCCACAAATAAGCAGGAAGCAGTCTTGAGAATCTGCTGCCCCAATTCCTTTAACCTGTTGTGCCTAACCTTCAGCTTTTTTATTATAAAACTGAGATGGGAATATAATGGTCTGCTCTCTCCCTTTAAGAGACAACCCACACTCCTTTCCTCCCCCATCTGCTGAGGCAAGCTGATCTTCAGCTTCCAGCTTGAGTCCTTTCCTTTTCTGTCTCTCCCTCAAAGAGGCAGCTTCTGTCTCTCCCTTCTCCCCTTCTCTCTCTCTGTTCTTCTCCGCCTTTCCCTCTATAACCCACTAAATAAATATACAATATCACTCTGCATGGCGTGCCTATCTATGTCTCTCTTTCTCGCCCACCACGTGGCTCTCTACCTGGGACTAGCTGCCTTCAGAGACTTGTGGCATGATCTTATAGCATGCCCATCTGTTTGTCTCTCCTCATGGGAATGGCTGCCCTATTGAGGTCTTTTACCCAACATGTGGTTCCCTGCCTGGGACTTGTGGCTAGCTGCAGCTACTCTGGTGGCTCTCAGGACAAGCTGCACGCTGTCTGCTGCCACTTTGGGGACCTGCAGTGTGGTCTCATGGCCCACTGCCCGCTGTTGCCACTCAGAGATCTGCAGCATTTTACTTTTACCATTACACTAGCTCCTTGGTCAGCCTGGCTATTTCCCTTGGAAATAATGGAGCTTTAGGGAGATGGGAGGCTTTTTAACAAGTCCATAATGTAACCTGATTTAGTTAGGGATCCTCCTTTTGTCATTAAAAGCCCACACTCCTTCCAGATAGCTGTGTGGACCAGAGGATATGAAAGGCATATTTGGAGCCTGTGTAAACATTTAAAGATTGTCCCTTTGCTAACTGGAAGGTAGGGATAAGGGCTATTAATCCAGCCTGCTGATTAGTGGCATGGGCAGGGTGTGCCTTTGCCTCCACCTTGAGGAAAGAACTCAGGAAGGGGGTAAGGTTTGTAAACCTTTGTAAGTGAACAGATGGGAAAGATTATGGTGGGAGAAGACAGTGGTGTGCGACCCAAAGGTTAGTTTCTTTGACTCACGAATCAGAAGCTCAGCAGCCACTAAAGCACGTATGCAGGGTGCCAGCCTTGAGTAGTGAGGTCCAGCTTCTTTGACAGGTGTGCGACAGGTGCAAAGGGAGGTCTCAGCTGATGTCCTAGGACCCCAAGGACATATCTCTCCTTCTCTGTTACATAGAGGGAAAAAGGATGAGTTAAATCTGGAAGATGAAGAGCTCGGGCCTGGATAATGGCTAGCTAGTCCTAGGAATGATAAAACCTCTTTTTTGTAGAAGGAACAGCAAAGGCCTGAATTAGTTTTTGCCTAGGGTAATAGCTTTTTTTACAGTACCAATGAAATTACCTGGAGCCACGCAAGAAATCCGCTTAGGAGTTTATTAGAGGGGACGTACACAGGCCTGGGGAAGTCAGTGTGCAGAGAGAGAGAGGGGAAGATGGTGCATTCATCTTTTAAAAGCTGTCTAGCACATGTGCACAGGGGGTTGATGTGGCTGTCATATGCAGATGACGGGGCTCACGCATGTGTGCAAAGGCTTACCTGTGACATACGTGGATCCACCTACACATGGGTCATGCAGGAGCCCTTTAACATCACTGGGAGGCATTAGGCACTTCTGCCTGAGGGCTTTTATGCACATGCAGGGCCACTAGAACCCGGAAATATCAGTCTTATGTGGCTGAAAATATTAGAGTGAATGATAAAGAAAAGTCTTTTCTCGATTCCTCAAATTCTATGGTTGTTACTTAGTATGAACACTTTTCTTTGTTTATGACAGCAGTCCTTAACCTGTGGGTAATTACCCATTTGGGGGTCAAAACATCTTCTCAGAAGGGTCACCTAAAACCATCAGAAACAAAGATATTTACACTCTGATTCTTAACAGTATCAAACAGTTAGGTGTAGAAAAGAAAACAATTTTAAGGTTGGGATACAATTGTATTAAAGAGTGTCAACTTTAGGAAGGTTGCGGATCACTGGTTGAAGGTATGAGGAGTCATTAGAGGCACTGGTTCACCATTCACTGCTGTGTTGTGTCCATCTAGAATAGATACTAAGGAGGTCAGATGTTGGTTGAATGGTAACATATGTCACTGTATTTTTCACAAGCATATTCCTTCCTTGTACTATGAATTCTTTCATCTTGGGTAAGGTCTAAATGATTCCAAAGGCATTATCACATTCACACTATTGGTATGGTTTTGATTCAGAATATTTTTTATATCTTTTAGGGTCTGAAGAAGCATAAACAATTCATGAATATTTTGAAATTTGCAATATTTCACTGAAGTTTGAACTACCATGTCTTGAGAAGTGCTAAAAGATAATGAAAGGGTTTTTAAAATTTACAACATTAGTGCCATTTCTCTCCAGTATGAATTATCAGGTGTTTCAGAATTTCTTTACAAGTATGAAAATGCCACAGCATACAATTCACGGGGCTTCTCTGACAAGAATTGTTAGATGTTGTTTAAATCCAGAAAGCTGGTGAATGACCTTGCCATTCTCCAGTCATACTCTTCCTCTCCAATATGAATAGTCTGCTGTTGAGAATGTCATGTGTAAGCTCTAAAGTCTTTGCCACATTCTTTACACGTGTAGGGTTTCTCTCCAGAATGAATTCTTTGATATTCCTTAAGGTTTCAGGTACAGTTGAGAGGTTTGCCATTCTAGATATTTGTAAGGCTTTTCTCCAGTGTGAGTTATTTCATCCTGAGTTAGGTATGAAAACAGAGACTGTTCTTTCACTTCCCGGAAACACAGACAGGAAAAATCACAGAGAAACTATACTAATTACAGCATGTTTGGCCAACAGCTCATATTCCTAGATAGCTCTTACATCTTAAATTAGCTCATTTCTATTAATCTGTGTATCACCACGAGGCTGTGATTAACTGGCAATATTCTGGCATCATTCTCTTTTGGCAGTCACATGGCTTCACCTTGACTCTACCTACTTTCTCTTTCTATCTCTGTTTCCCGGATTTTCCACTTAGCATTAGGATATCCCACCTAATTGAAGGATTTTTATCTAGAATATGTTATGATATCTTATAGAGTTTAAAGAAATAAGAAAACATTTTATGAACATTTTGGCACTTGTATTATTTCACTGAAGTTTGAAATACTTTGTCTTGAGAAACACTAGAAAGCTCATAAAAAGTGTTTTCAAAATTGATGAAAATAATGACATTTCTCTCCAGTATGAATGATCAGGTGATTCAAGTCTTAGAAACTACAAAAAATCTATGCTCATTCTTCACAGGGTTTCTTTCACAAATCAATTCTTTGATGTTGTTTAAGACCAGAAGGCTCGAGGAGGACCTTTCCATTCTCCACACTCCTAATGTTCCTCTCTAAAATGAAAAGCCTGGTGTTGAGAACGTGTGTTTAAGTTCTAAAGTCTTTTCCACATTCCTTGCACTTGTGGTTTTCTCCCAAGTGTGAGATAATTTGTGCTGAGTTAAATATGACTTTTTACACAAGGCCTTTTCACATGTTTCACAGTAGGGTTTTTTCCCAGAATGGATTATTAAAAATGAGAAAGAATCCATAAAGTTTTAAAGACATTGCCACATATTTAACACTTATAGGGTTTCTCTCAAATATAAAAGAGCTCTTGCATTTTGAAAGTAATGATGATAAATGGAAGGCTTTGCCACATACTTCTCAGTTGTAGCGTTTCTTTCCTGTGTGAATGCTCTTGTATACAGAAAGTCATGATGGAACATAGAAGCCTTGCCACAACTTTGTGTGGTTTCTTGCCTGTATAAATTCTCTCATGTGCTTTAAGTAAAGGTGCAGTACAGGATCTTGACACATACTTCTAATTTCTAAGGTTTCTCTCCTGTATGAGTCCTCTTGTGTGAATAAAGTCCGGATGGACTCCTGTAGGATTTGCCACATAGTTCACACTTGAAGGGTATCTCTCCTGAATGAATACTCTTGTGCGAATAAAGTCCTGATCGACTACTGTAGGATTTGCCACATACTTTACACTTGAAGGGTTTTTCTCCTGAATGAATCTTCTTGTGTAGAGAAAGTCGTGATGGGCGATCGAAGGCCTTTCCACACACTTCACACTTGTAGGGATTCTCACCAGTATGAAATCTCATGTGTGCTGAAAGTTGTGATGGGAAATAGAAGGCCTTGGCACACACTTCACATTTGCAGGGTTTCTGTCCGGTATGAGTCTTCTTGTGCAGAGAGATTCCTGATGGAGTATTGTAGCCTTTACCACATAGTTCACATTTATAAGGTTTCTCTCCTGAATGAATCTTCTTGTGTAGAGAAAGTCGTGATGAACGATTGAAGGCCTTTCCACACACTTCACACTTGTAGGGATTCTCACCTGTATGAATTCTCCTGTGTTCAGAAAGTTGTGATTGAACATGGAAGGCCTTGCCACATACTTCACACAGGTAGAGTCTCTGGCTAGTATGAACCCTCTTGTGTACAGATAGTGATGATGGGTTTATGAAGGCTTTGTCACATACATCACACTGGTAGGGCTTCTCTCCTGTATGAACCATTCTGTGTTTAGAAAGTAATGATAGAGCATGGAAGGCACTGCCACACACTTCACACACGTAGGGTTTCTCTCCTGTATGAATCCTTTTGTGTTCAGAAAGTCGTGACTGACGACTGAAGCCCTTGCCACACACTTCACACCCATAGGGTTTCTCTCCTGCATGAATCCTTTTGTGATTGGAAAACCGTGATTGACGACTGAAGGCCTTTCCACATACCTCACACTGGTAGGGTTTCACTCTTGTATGGATTTTACTGTGTAGAGAAAGTTTTGATGGAAAACAGAAGGCCTTGCCACATACCTCACACTGGTAGGGCTTCTCTCCTGTATGAATCTTACTGTGTAGAGACAGTTGTGATGGATAATTGAAGGCCTTGTCACATGCTTCACAATTGAAGGGTTTTTCTGTTCTATGAATTCTCATGTGTAGATAAAGTCGTAATGGAAAATAGAAGGCATTCCCGCATACTTCACACTTGTAGGGTTTCTGTCCTGTATGAACAATTTTGTGTTTTGAAAGTAATGATGGAGCATGAAAGGCCTTGCCACATTCTTCACACTCATATGGCTTCTTTCTTAGATTAATTTTCTGGTGGCTAATAGGTTGTGAGATCCAAGGAGGGGCTTTGTCACATTCTTTGCCAGTAGACTGTTTGTTTCCTGGTGAATAAAAGTTGAGAAATGAATGAAACCTGAGCAAAATTCTCTATATTTATGTTTATTTTTAAAAACAGAAACATTGGCTCAGACCTGTATTTTTTTTTTTTTTTTTTTGGTTTTTCGAGACAGGGTTTCTCTGTGGCTTTGGAGCCCGTCCTGGAACTAGCTCTCTAGACCAGGCTGGTCTCGAACTCACAGAGATCCGCCTGCCTCTGCCTCCCAAGTGCTGGGATTAAAGGCGTGCGCCACCATCGCCCGGCTCAGACCTGTATTTTTCAATATTAATACCGTTACATTCAATATTCTAAAGATGTATTCAGTGCATCCTAATTAAAACCACCATGATAGGTTGAAATTACATAACTAGAAGTGAAAGACAAAGACAGGACAACATAGAACACAGAAACAAATGAGTATAAACAATGTCAAACATGCAGGGAAGGCAGAGCATCCACCATTAAGAAAACCAACTATGATGCTAATTTAAATGAGACACTTAAACACGTATAGAAATTTTATGTCCAGATGAACACAAAGTATAAATGTAGTCCAAGTTGGAAGACATATAATTTAATAGTTCATAGACATCCTAAATGCTTAGTTTTCCAATGTATGAAAATTTGGCTGAATAAGTAGAAAATTGTGCATTTCAATGTTAAATAATATATTTAAAGGATTGATGACAGGAGGATTTCTACACATCTCATGTATGAGGACCTACTGACAAAATTCTAAAAAAGACATAGTGTTTATGTAGAAATTACAGAGCTTAGTCAGTTACTGTAGACAGAGGCTGATCTAATGGGAGAAGGACAAAGCATAACAGAATCAAAGCTCCAGGAACATCCTCTTCTCACAGGAAACTGCAAAAGGAGATCCTTTAAACCGTATGTCCATCAGAACATTGTGAGTTAATGTTGCTGATAAAGTCTCCTTTTCTGCAAATCTCTCACCCTGGCCTCTGTCCCCTCATTCCTACACACCTGTTTCCATGGCAGCTGCTGCTAATCTCTTCATGTCTGAAAGTTCTTGTCTTTGCTCCAGAAATGTGACCAGGTATGGCTTAGAGGACGCAAGGCCTGTTCATGGGAAAAGAGAACATTATTATTAGTGTGTTCTACTAGGAATCACATGTCCTGTCTAGGACTGTATATATAAGGAAAGAATGGATATAATCAATGACTATAGAGGATTAGTTCTTTATGAATTTCCTGATGGGGCCATCAGAATGCATAGGAGGTAATGAAGATGTGCAGGTACTGAGGTTCATGCTCCCCAGTTACAAGAAAAAATATTAAAATCAAAGCGTGTGGTATTCTTTTTAACATGGATGCTTCCCACTCATGCCCCTTACTTTATGACATTACCCCAATATAAAGGGTACGTCTAAAAACAAAGAGAAGGTGTTAAGAACACGAGAAGAAATAAAATCATTCTAAGGCATATGAATACTCTCCTTAAGATCCCTAAAATTTGTCCCATAAATTTCATTGTTGGAAGCACAAGCACCCTTGAGATACTGTAGAAAGAAATCCAGTTTGATGCTGACAGTTAATTAAGAGTTCACCGTGGAAGAGTCCCTCCCCCATGTGGTAGAATATTACTTCAATGTGTGTTGATTTTGTTCATGCTCTGGAACATGTGATTAATGATGGAAAAATATGTTACATTTGTTTGACTAAATAAAATTCACCTGTGCTCAGGAAGCTGAGCCAGCAACCAGCTGACTAAAAGAGGTTGGAAGGAACCAGGTGGAGAAGGGCTTTTAAGTCCGGGTGTGGAGAATAATGAGAGCTTTCTCATAGACACAGCAAGGAGAGAAGGTGAGCTATTTGCTATATTTTCCCTCTGCGGAGAGGAAGTGCACCTCAGCTTCTGAATCTTGAGTTCCTTAGAAGGACAGAGATTTATACAAGTTCCCTTCATAGCTTTGAAAGAGGCTGTGCATGAGGGAACAGAATTCCCTCAGGCTGCAGCTCCTGTGGCACAACCACTGCTGGTGTATGCTGGGAATTGTAGTTCCTGATTAGGAGAGTCAGGGCTTAAAAGGCGGCAATGATTTAAAAATAGGACAACCCACCCAGGAACACAAGGTTGCTGAAATTCTCCAACATCACATCCCTGTACAAATTCCACTGATCAGGGTCCAGCAATTCACACTCCTCTGCAGAGAAATCAATGGCCACATCCCTGAATGACAACATTTCCTGAAATAAAGAAAATGAATAAATACTATGTATTATATTAATTAAAACAGGAAGAAAAACACAAATTACGAGAGGCATCTGTATTCTGGATATAAATCTAAAGGTCACCAATAGTGAGAAGAGAGCTGGAAGCCCTTCTGACATAGGGAAAAAATATCCGTAAACAAGTCTGATGCAGTGTTGTGATGTTGACCGGATTCATCATTAAGAACACTCAATGACAGGAGATTCTAGAAACTGCAAGGGATATTTTAGTCATGAGAACCATAAAATCAAGAGTGAGTGTATCTCCAGAAGAGTACTGTTCAGGCTGGAGAGATGGTTTAGTAGTAAAAAGCACTAACTGCTCTTCCAAAGACCTGGGATGGATTCTCAGCAGGCAGGATTCTCATGGCTGCTCACAACTGTTTACAACTCCAGTTACAGATGATGAGACATCACCTTATAAAAGAACACTAGCATTACAACCGTGCACACAACATGAATAAATAAATAATAAAATCTTGAGATAAAATAAGCATTGTGTCCCGTGCTAGTATCATGATACAGCAAACATAACATAGATTGCCAACATTACAGAACCATGGAGATGGAGAGGGTACTGCTCAGCCCATAGGAACAACCTCAAACGGTATATACAATGAGGGTGCAGAACAGATCCAGCAAGTCTGGGCTGAGGTTTGGCTTCCTGAGCATGAAATTTAGGCAAAGTGACAAAAGAACTCATTTAAATGGTTCATGACCTTTAATGAAAGAGTGGGATAAATACAGGTTCTTCTCAGTATCTTGTGACAGTGTTTAATACACTTAGTGAAATACTTGTTCAGAGTCAAAGAATGAAATATTCAGAGCAATACCTCTTCTACTTTATTATCATAGGAGCTAAAATAACGAGACCCCATGGAGGAGGAGAGAAAAATTCTTGTCAATGATTTGTGTAAACAATGGGAATGGGAGACAAAGGAAACAAAATAAGAAATTTCCATTTACTACAGTATACTACACATATGATTCAACTCTTGTTCAGGAATATAGGACTATAACAAAACACTGCAAAAAAAAGTTTTTAAATAGTAGCAACGTGGTTTGCTTCCATCTGGACTGATGACCTCATCAGGATGAAGACAACCATGTGTTCAGAAGTCATCTTTTTAAAAAAATATTTATTTATTATGTATACAATATTCTGTCTGTGTGTATATCTGCAGGCCAGAATACGGCACCAGTCCTCATTACAGATGGTTGTGAGCCACCATGTGCTTGCTGGGAATTGAATCAGAACCTTTGGAAGAGCAGGCAATGCTCTTAACCACTGAGCCATCTCTCCAGCCCCCCAGAAGTCATCTTTAGAAAAACTGAAGAACACACACCATATGAATTCACCATCATTCGGATTTAGTTGACCATGATGTATAAAACGAGCTATGCAGCACCTATAAAACTTCCTAGTACAACTGTCCCCTTTAGGTTTTATTGTATTTTTTTATAGACCAAACTGTCAACAGCAGGTCTCTAATGTATTTTAGATTAGAATGGATTTTATATACCATTAAATTCCTAAGATTATAATGATTATTCAAGTTGACAAAAAGCTGACTGAGAGATGTATGTCTAACAATTTATGTCTTGGTAAGTATAAGTTTAACCACTTATTTCTTTGTTAACACTAGACTTCTAAAATTTTAAAGTAAAAAAAAAACAAGATATATTTTATGAGTGAGGCCTAAATTCCCAAGGTCTACTTAGGCTAGCAGAAACCAACGTAAAGAAATATGACTAGCATTTTTGTCTTTACAAACTAGAATTACATTTTAAAGTTTTAGTTCAATGCTAAGGGATCTTTAATTCAAAATTTTAAGACTCAAGCTTAACAGGGATAAAACTGTAAAATCCTCATCTTATAGAAGCTACTAACTTATTATAAATTGTGATAATTAAAACATACAAGTTAATGGTCAGTCACCTTAGAGATGATTCAATTCTTCCATGTGCTCAGAACTATGTAGTTAAACTTAGCAAAAATGTAATTCATTTATGAGAACAAGTTTAGTTCTTCCATACATGTTGTCAAATAGAGAAGTAAATACAAAGAAAGTTTGTGCAAATTCAGGCACACTTAATAGATGATCCTCAAAATCCTTAGAGATACATTGAATATGACATTTAAAACATTTATTGACACAGAGGCAATCTGGAGTATACTTCCTGCTCTAACTTCTTCTCAGATCTCTGATGTTGAAAGAAAACTGTAGATTGATCCACTTAACAGCAATATTAACAAAATAAATGAATAAAATCCATTCCTTTTTATTTATTTTTTATGCCTGTTTATTTTGGATTTTTTTTTTTTTTTTTTTGGTTTTTCGAGACAGGGTTTCTCTGTGGCTTTGGAGCCTGTCCTGAAACTAGCTCTGTAGACCAGGCTGGTCTCGAACTCACAGAGATCCGCCTGCCTCTGCCTCCCGAGTGCTGGTAATAAAGGCGTGCGTCACCATCGCCCGGCTATTTTGGATTTTTTGAGATAGGGTTTCTCCATAGCTTTGGAGCATGTCCTGGAACTAGCTCTTGTGGACCAGACTGGCCATGAACTCAGAGATCTACTTACCTCTACCTCTCAAGTGCTGTGATTAAAGGTGTGCACCACCACAGTCTTGCTAATACTCATGTTCTTTCCTGGCACAAAAATTTAAAATAACAAAGTAATCAGATTTGAGATAGAAATGGAAAAACTAATAAGGAGTAAAAGGAATTCATAAAAAATTTAAATGTATTTCCTCTGGGCAATATGATGCTTAAGAAATGCAAAGATAATGGCATGTTCTCAAAATTTCCTTAGAGGCCAAAAAGGTTGAACAGAAATTACAAGTTTATAAGTTAAAATTTCTTCAGATTTTCAACTCTAGTTATTTTTGGTACAGCCTGAGAATCTGTTCCATCAGACAATCTTCAGGATACAGGAAACACGAACGCCTGCCGGCTAGTTTTTCCTCCACGGAACACTTATGCATTGAGAGTGTTCACATGTTTTATCATTTACAATATATGCTGCATATAATTTAATATTTACTTGAAAAACTTCAGAATTTTCTATATTTCTCACAACTTCTATGTATCCTGTTATCTAACAGGAAGGAATTCCTGAGCTCCAAATTGAAATTGTCCTAAATACTAAAGACTTATAAGTGATCAGACTCTGGCAAGGGAGGAGATTAAAGGGGGCGCACAAACACCAACCCTATAAAAAAGAATCATTTTCTACAGTATAAAGGCATTATTTTATTCCAATTTTAGTGCACAACTAGTAATAAAGAGACGTCGGCTTGATATCTGAAACTACGTCTATGTACTGAACCTTCTCTGCGTTCAGTTTTGCAGAGATCTGTGATAAAATTCACTATGGTCATGTATAGCATATATCCCTGACTAGTCAGCAATCAACACAGCACAAAGGTTTGGGAGCTCCAGTAAAATAATCGTCGTGTCGTATCTGGAACTTGGCTTTGTCAAATAAGGGTCCGCACGTCCTTCCTAGATCTCTCATTATAACCAAATATACAGCGCAGTAAGGATCAGAAACCCCTCTTTCTTCTCTGGACCGCTGAAAATCCTGACTACAGCCATCGGCAGCCGACACGCCCTGTCAGGGAGCGAGATCCCGGGAGGACTGGAGCAGCAGGGGACCCAGCACCGACCCCAGCGCCCACTCTCAGGCAGGGACCTACATCCTGCCTGGATGGCGCAGCCTAGGTAGGAACAGCAAATCCAAAGTGAGCTTCTTCCTTCTTCCCACGGCCCCGCGCCCACTCCTTTCACGATGGACCTACCGGCTCCCCCTGCACTACCGCTCAGACCTGCTTGGCTGCCCTGCACCCCGAACCAACCTGCGCTCAGAGATGCAACCCCAGCAGGGTAGTAAAACCCTTGAGTCCAAATTGGAGAGGGAAGCCAGAGGGTGGAATGCGCGCAGGAAATCAGAAGGCGACTTTGCGATCCATGATTGTGACATCACAATGATTGAAACTACATTTCCCATAAGTCCCCGTAATAGAGCTCCGGTAGGGGCTGGTTTCATGTGATCTTGGGAAAGAATGGCCGCCACCACCTGCTGCCGCTGGAGGGAGACTGGCTGGTGGTCAGGCTACTCTTAAAATCCTCAGTGTATGGAGACCTCTCAGCAATGTTTATTACATTTACTAGTGAAAGACCCTCTGGACACCCCCCCCCCTCCCAGAACCCGCAGCTGGCCTGCTCCCATGAGAACATCCTGTTCGCTTAAGACCCTCAGGACCCTCTCAGGACCTGCAGCTAGCCGGCTCTCATGAGAACATCCCGTTTGCTTAGGGAAACAGGATGCCTATAGTCAGCACATGTGCCCAACTTAGAATATCAGCAATTCACAAAAGAAACAATTCCCCCTATGAAAGATCCCAGCTTAGCTGCTGTAACGTCATTTCACAAGGCTTTTGACGAACAAATGTAAGTGCAGAGTGAGGTCAGGGTCCCTGGCTGTAAAGCAGGATATCTGTTCCCATATATCTGTGCTGGGAAAGGAAAAACCAGAAGAGGAACAGGATATCTGTTGCCATACATCTGTGCCCCTTGCCCCATTCCAACTGACCACTAACAATGCATTTGCTTCTGTAATCTGCTTCTGCTGCCCTCTTTCCTATAAAAAGACCTTCCCCCAGTCTGCAGGCGCGCTTGTCTTCCGAGAGACTAAGTCGCCCCAGGTACCTGTGTACTGAATAAAGCCTCTTGCTATTTGCATCCGAAGAGTGACTCGCTGTTCCTTGGGAGGGTCTCCTCAGCCTGAAAGACTGCCCACCACTGGGGTCTTTCACTAGTTATTTTTTTTTTGTCACTTTACAGTGATTTCACACACAGGTTTGCTTATTTTAGAAATTTACTCCAGAGTAAAACATTCATTTTGACTTTTTACTTTGAGATAATCATAAGAAATTCACATGGGAAAGTCACTGCTAAGCCTTTGAAATGAAATATGAGTAGAGGTCTGGTGGCCACCTGGTGTCTGCCTCTTACGAGTACGGTGGTGGTTGAGTTCAAAGCAGTCCTGGGCAATTTAAGAAATGCATGTGTATTCCAGAAGGTGGTGGTATAAAAACAGAGATAGGAGAGGGGGAGGGAAAGGCGGAGGGAGGGAGGGAGGGGAGGAGAGGAGAGGAGAGGAGAGGAGAGGAGAGAGACCTTGGTTTTAGAGGACAACACTAAATTCAGAAACACAACAGAGGCAAACATCTTGTGGGGCTGGAATATGGAGAACACATTCTGCTGTTGCAGGGTTACCATCAGGGAGTTTTGATTGCTTCTGGTTTGTTGTGGTTTCTCTGCCAGATGAAGAATTCAAAGAAAAAAAAATCTCAAATGCAACATGTAGCATCAGGGGAAAACACCAAACCACAGAGTAGAATCCACAGGAAAAGAAGGGTTTTTACCTACTTAGAGTTTTTGATGGGAAGGAGTTTTTTCTACTGTACCTTTACAAGAAAAACACAGAGAAAAATTTGCCTTCATCATGTCTACTTGTAATAATCCGTATCCTGTTAAGAGATATCGATGAAATGGTCTCCCACAGGAAATATTAAATAGACCCACCCTGTTCAAATATTTTATAAGTCAGCCATTAGAAATGATGCATAAGCAGTTCCTGATTCTATAGGTTAACTTTATATGGATAACATTTTATTAGCTGATCAAAATCTATATACTTTGCAATGTTTCAAAAGGTAAGGAAAATTTTGCCTTTTTTGGGATTAAAAATTGCTCCTGAAAAAATATAAAGAGGAAATTCTAATTATTTTTATTGAAGGATATGTTAAATAAAGAGAAAGAGACATTAAACAAAGGCCACCATAATTAGATTATGATGGATGAGGGTCATCTGTCTATTTGTAACTTTCATTGGTTAATAAAGAAACTGACGTGGCTTTTTGATAGGGCAGGATTTAGATAGGTGTAGTGGACAGAACAGAATGCTGGGAAGAAGGGAAGTGAGGTCAGACGCCACGGATCCAGCCACCAGGTCAGACATGCTGAATCTTTCCCGGTAAGCCACCACCTCATTGTGCTACACACATTAATAGAAATGGGTTAATTAAGATGTGAGCATTACACAATAAGAGGCTGAAACTAATGGGCCAGGCAGTATTTAAATGAATACAATTTGTGTGTTGTTATTTTGGGTGTAAAGCTAGCCTTGCAGGAGCCGGGCAGGACGAAAAGCAGGCCTGCTTGTCCCATTAGAACAAGATTGCATGATGCTTTATTAACTTTGAATTTTCTAAGTGCTAATGACAAAAATACAATGTAGAGAAACATAGGATAACATGAAAAACCATGGAATTAAATTAGCTGGTATACTTTAAAGATGTGTTGACTTCAGAATGGACACCAGGACATGTGTTACATTTGGGAAGAGCTTTTTCTTTTCTTTTTCCAAAGAGAAGAAAAGCTATGGTACCATCACAATTGAACAATAGATACCTCTTAATTAGAAGAGATGATAGTTCATCAAATAACATGGTCATTTCATCTAAACAAATGTATGAAACTAACAAAAGGCTGTTCATTGATTAGATATAACTTGCCAAAATGGAACTTCTCTAAAATTAAGATGGGAAAGGGTTTGTTTTTGTGTTTTCAGGAAAATGAAGGTATCCACCTAAGTTACCTGAAGACCACTGTGGACTCAAGTAATAAGCAGCTCACGGTTCTGCTTCAAAAACGAAGTAAGCTAAAGACAGATACCTTTGATATTCAAATCGTATATTCCGATGATGTGAGGATCAAAAGAGAGAGGGGATAATCGATAAGGAATTCTAAACCTATTTCAGAGGGAAACTCTATACTGCACCTTGAAGTAGTACAGTACACTCTTCAGTGTGATCCCAGGTGTCCTGCCCCTCCTCCTGGGGGAGGTGCAGAGGAGGAAAGAATGTGCTCAGGAAAGACAGGGAGAAGTAGGTTAGATTGCTGTGGTAGCTGTGACACAAAGTTTATATTTGTCACAAATTAATGGGATAAAGCGCGGACAAGGGATGTGCAGAAAAGTCTTCAGAAGGATTCTGGAAGTTCACTGCAAGTAAACGTCAGAGATTTGTAGTTTTTACTTTGTTCCATGATTTTAAACATCACCGTGACCATTACCCATGCCCTTCATTACTGCATGGATTCAATGTTCACATGCCAACTGTCAGTGTCAGCAAATGAGAAAAGGGATTACTTATTTCTTTGTATAATTGGGTATTAAACCAAAACCATCTTCCTTATAGTCTAGTGTTATAGCCCTTACCTGAAGCTAGTCCACCCTTGTCCATACTCACAGGCTAACACTGGGTGCTCAGATCACGTGACTGTAACAACCTGACGCCCTGTTGTCCCCCTTGCTCAAGCCCATTTCCTTCTTCACCAGCAAGCAGTTGGGCAGGAGCCCAGGCATTGTACAAAACACCTTCAGTGGGCTCCAATAAGTCTTTCGCGCTGACTTATGGGAAATGTAGTCTGGATTACGATGACGACACAGGAAAGGGCTGTGGATCCAGAACCTCCATGTTCATTCTTCAAATTTAGCTTTTCCCCAAAGTTAGGTGAGTGTCTTGCTCAGCGCTGGGCTTGGATCTCTGACATGGAGGTTGGTGCAGGGTGCAGCGCCGTCCTGCAGATCTGAGGAACTGCAAGGTGGCGTGGAGGGAGCTGACTTGGGCTGCTTAGCAGGGATGCGGAAGAAGCTCACCTGGAGGTGTTGTGCTGACCTAGGCTGGGCCACTGCACCCGGGTGCAGGTTTGACAGGGTAGAGGGCGCCACGCCAAAGCCATGTGCTGTGAGTGTCCAGTCTCCTAGGACGCCCCTGCTTTCCGAGCCCTCCCGTGCTTCTGGTGGTTGAGGAGCTGAAGGAAACTCACTTTCCTGCTTGGCTGGATAAGCATGCTGCCCCTTAGCTGACTCTGGATCACATGGCAATAGTCAGATTTCTCAGGACTTCCAGAAAGGACAGACACCTAGTCTCACCTATATAATGTTTTTATTTTTTTCTTCTATTTCACTTTCTCTCTTGTTTTTGTTTGTTTGAGAGTGCTGGGATTAAAGGCATGTCCCACCACACCTGGCTCCACCTATACATTATAGAAACCTATACTCTTCCATACTTTAAGAAGCTCACCTCTCTGTTCCTAAAGTTCCTAGTTTCCAGGGACAGAGTACTGTGAGACAGTTGCTGTATGGGATGTTAGTTCCTTTTCCCTTGGAATGAATTTTGATATTTAGGGAAGCCTCTGGTGGAATAGAAATGTTATATATGCTCTTGTGATCAGAATCGTCACATTCCACTCCCAGATACCCACAGGATAATCTTGTAGTCAGTATGAACCTATCTTTGCTGAATCCAGATAATTACGAACTTCACATTGCAGAGTGAAACATACTGAGAGTAATACTGCATCCAATTCCTTTTGAGACTGTGATGTCGGAAATTTTGACTCCTTTTCAGATGTGAGAGAGGACTTGGTGTGATGAGATAAATGGATCTCATGATTGACAGGAGGAGGCTTGAATATCTCTGAAAGGAGGGGTGTAGGCAGAAGTGTCTCTCCCCCAGGCAGTTCTCAAATAACAAATCACCGTGAATATGATTTAATATTCTCTTCCAATAGGTAAGGCCTATTACTAACTCTTACATTTTAAATTAAGCCATATTCCTTATTTGTCCTCTGTCATATGACATTACCTTTGTTAATATGGAACGCTAATCTACTGCTCGTTCCATGTCTGGGAGAGCTCTAAAGGGAGTTTGGGTACTGACATTCATTTCCTGGTGATGGCTGTGAATCTGTTCGAGGCCATGTAGAGAAGATACAAGAGTCTTTTGTTCTGATAAATGAGTGTTGTCATTGTGCTACTAGTTTTGGTGGTACTGTTTGTGTTCAGAGTGGCCCTTTGTGTGTTAGTCACAAACTTGACGTCTTATTTCTTCCCATAGACTCCTGACTAATCATATCCTTCTCTACAGCCTAAAACATTACTTCCTGCATTTTCTTTAATTTGTTAAATGTTTTTTATATTATCTTTGTCCTTCAGGTATAGCAGATAGTTTAGTTATGCGTAGTAGCTTATGTTGGCTTTCATGGTCTTTTAAGACTTGGAATGCATTTCTCCAGTCCCTTCTGCATTCCAAATTTTCCTTTGAGAAATCCACTCTTATCCCTAGGGACATGTTTTTTCACTTGCAGCTTTCTGCTACTGAGCCATCTCTCCAGCGTCTGCAGTACTCTTTTGTAGACTCTCCCTCTCAGGATGGTTCTTAAATGTATAATATCATGGGAGTTCCCAGGATCTTCTGCCATTCACTTTCCTTAACGATGAGATCTGTGCAACATCACAGCACTGCATCAGACTTATTTTAGGGTATTGCTCACGTGTGTTCAAAGGGTGTCTAGCTCTCTTCTCACTCTGGGTGACCTTTAGATTTATATACAGAAGTGCATATAACTGTTTTAATTCATATTTTTACTGCTGTTTTAAATCGTTTTATATTTAATAGTCATTCCTTTTCTTTATATCAGGAAATGGTGTCATTCAGGGATGTGGCCATTGATTTCTCTGCAGAGGAGTGTGAATACCTGGACCCTGATCAATGGACTTTGTACAAGGATGTGATGTTGGAGAATTTCAGCAACCTTGTGTTCTTGGGTGGGTTGTCTTTTTTAAAAATTATTGCTGCCTTTTAAGACATGACTCTTCTAATCAGGACCTGCAGCTCTAGTACCACCAGCAGTGATTATTCCACAAAAGCCTCAACCTGAGGGAATTCTGTTCCCTCATGCACTGCCTCTTTCAATGCCATGAAGGGAACTCGTATAAATTTCTACCCTTCTAAAGAACTCAAGATTCAAAGGTTAAAGCAAAAATTTTCTCTTCAGAGAGGCTGAATGGCAAGTAGCTCACCTTCTCTCCTGTCTCGTTTCTACTAAAATGCCCTTCTCCTAACCCCTACTTACAAACACTCCTCCCCCTGGCCTCCTCCTACCACTTCCAGTCAGATGGTAGCTGCCTCAGCCTCCTGACTTTAGGGGAATTTTATTTAATCAGATAAATGTAACTCATTTTTGAATCATTAAACAAATCTCCCGGAGCATGAAGAAAAGAAGCACACCTTAAAGTAATATTCTATGACATGGGTGAGGGAACCTTCCACAGTGAACTTTTTTTTTTCTCATTAAACTTGTTTTAATGGGTCTCAAAATTCTGTGACAGATTTTTGGTCAAGCTGTTTCCATTAAAAAGTACGGATTTTGAAAACTAATAACTTAAAACTGCCACACACACAAAAAAAAATGGTCCACAAAACATTCTCCTTTCCTTCTGAAGGTTTTATGATGCATTGTTATCATTAACCAGTCTTTTACTATTAAACTTAAATGGCCAATTGAGACAAACAGTTCTGAGACTGTTCTTCCACCACTGATTAAGACTGGGGTGGCAGGTGTTAGGGATAATATTCATTTAGCCTTCTGAGCTTTCTGGGCAGACTTGGTGACCTTGCCAGCTCCAGCAGCCTTCTTGTCCACAGCTTTGATGACACCCACAGCAACTGTCTGCCTCATGTCACGAACAGCAAAACGACCCAGTGGAGGATAGTCAGAGAAGCTCTCGACACACATGGGCTTGCCGGGAACCATATCAACAATGGCTGCATCACCAGACTTCAAGAATTTCGGGCCATCTTCCAGCTTCTTGCCAGAACGACGATCAATCTTTTCTTTAAGCTCAGCAAACTTGCATGCTATGTGAGCTGTGTGACAATCTAGTACAGGAGCATAGCCAGCACTAATTTGGCCTGGGTGGTTCAGGATAATCACCTGAGCAGTGAAGCCAGCAGCTTCCATTGGTGGGTCATTTTTGCTGTCACCAGCAACGTTGCCACGTCTAACATCTTTGACAGACACGTTCTTTACATTGAAGCCCACGTTGTCCCCAGGAAGAGCTTCACTCAAAGCTTCATGGTGCATTTCAACAGATTTTACTTCTGTTGTCACATTGACTGGAGCAAAGGTCACCACCATGCCAGGTTTTAAAACACCGGTTTCCACTCGGCCCACAGGGACAGTCCCAATACCACCAATTTTATAGACATCCGGGAGGGGCAGTCGCAGAGGCTTGTCAGTTGGACGAGTTGGTATCAGGATACAATCCAAAGCTTCCAACAGGGTGGTTCTACTGGAACTACCATCTTTGCGAGTGACTTTCCATCCCTTGAACCAAGGCATATTAGCACTTGGCTCCAGCATGTTGTCACCATTCCAACCAGAAATTGGCACAAATGCTACTGTGTCAGGGTTGTAGCCAATTTTCTTAATGTAGGTGCTGACTTCCTTAACAATTTCCTCGTATCTCTTCTGGCTGTAGGGTGGCTCGGTGGAATCCATTTTGTTGACACCAACAATTAGCTGTTTCACACCCAGGGTGTAAGCCAGAAGTGCATGCTCACGGGTCTGCCCATTCTTGGAAATACCAGCTTCGAATTCACCAACACCAGCAGCAACAATCAGGACAGCACAGTCAGCCTGTGATGTGCCTGTAATCATGTTTTTGATGAAGTCTCTGTCCTGGGGCATTAATGATAGTAACATAGTACTTGCTGGTCTCAAACTTCCACAGGGAGATGTCAATAGTGATACCATGCTCAGCTTTCAGTTTGTCCAAGACCCAGGCACACTTGAAGGAGCCTTTTCCCATCTCGGCAGCCTCCTTCTCAAACTTCTCAATGGTTCGTTTGTCGATTCCACCACACTTGTAGATCAGGTGGCCGGTTGTTGTGGACTTGCCGGAATCGACGTGTCCATTGACGACGATGTTGATGTGAGTCTTTTCCTTTCCCATTTTGGCTTTGAATTAGCGGTGGTTTTCACAACACCTGCGTTCTGACGGCAAACCCGTTGCGAAAAAAAGCCCACAGTGAACTCTTAATTGTCATCATCAAACTTGATTACTTTCTATAGTATCTCAAGGGAGCTTGTGCGTCCCACAATGAAACTTATGGCACAAATTTTAGGGAAAATTAGGGAGAGTGTTCCTGTACCTTAGAATGATTTTATTTCTTCTCGTGTTCATAACACCTTCCCATCCTTTTTAGAGGGATATTGGTGGCAATGTCATAAAGTAAGGGCATGAGTGTGAAGCACACATGTTACAAAGAATACCACACTCTGCAATTGAAATATTTTTCCTTGTAACTGATGGATTGAAAGCTCAAGACCTGCAAATCCTAAATTCCTCCTAAGCATTCTGATTACTCATCAGGAAACTCACAAAGAACTAATGCTCTACAAGTCTTGTTTGTATCCTTTTATTCTATATACAGTCCTAGACAGGACATGTGATCCCCAGGAGAACACACTAATAATGATGTTCTCTTTTCCCATGATCAGGACTTGCCTCCTCTAAGCCACACCTGGTCACATTTCTGGAGGAAGGACGAGAACCTTCAGACATGAAGAGACAAGCAGCAGCTGCCATGGAAACAGGTGTGTAGGAATGAGGGGACAGAGGCCAGGGTGAGAGGCCAGAGATCCAGCAGAAAGCCAGGCTTTATCAGCATCACTGACTCACAATGTTCTGATGGGCTTAGGCTTAAAGGATTTTCTTTGTGTTCTGCTGTGAGAAGAGGATGTTTATGATGCATTGATTCTGGCATGCTCTGTCCTCCTCCCATCAGGTCAGCTTCTGTTTACAGTAACTGACCAAGTTTTATAATTTCTAGGTGAACATGATTTGTTTTTCATAATTTGGTCAATGGATTTTATTCATAAAATGTGCATACATATTTCTGTCTTTGACCCTTTAAATATGTCATTTAATACTGTTATTGACAGGTTTCTTGTTACAAAGCTGAAGTTTAGTACCTTCCAAAACTAAATATCTGCATCTAGGATATATATATAAACTATTAATATGTGTTTTTCAATTTGGACTACTTTTATACTTTGTATTCATCTAGACATAAAATTTATATATGTATTTAATGGCTCATTTAAAATAGCATCATACTCTTGTTTTCTTAATTGTTGATGTTATGCCTTCCTTACATGTTTCACATTGATTAATATTCATTTGTTTGCATGTTTTCATGCTTTTTATTGTTATTGCAAGTTATATAATTTCTTCCTCTCATGATGCTTTTAATTTGGCTAAATAAAATACCGCTATAGAAATTTGAATGTAACATTATTCAAAATGAAAATGCAGGTATGAGTCAATGTTTGTTCTTAAAACTGAATATAAATTTAAATAATTTTGCTCAGTCATTCATTTCCCAACCTTTACTCACCAGGAAACAACCACCATGCAGGCAAAGAATTTGGCATAACCCTTCCTCAGAACTCACAACCTATTAGATACCAGAAAATTAATTTAAGAATGAAGCCATATAAGTGTGAAGAATGTGGCAAGGCTTTCCGTGTTCCATCGTTACTTCGTGAACACATGAGAATCCACACAGGAGAGAAACCCATCAATTGTGCCATATGTGGCAAAGCTTTCAGAACTTCATCAGCAGTTTCTGTCCACAAGAAAATCCACGCAGAAGAGAAACCCTACAGTTGTGAAGTATGTGGCAAAGCATTCAGAAGTTCATCTGCATTTTCTGTACACAGGAAAATTCATACAGGAGAGAAAGGATACAAGTGTGAAGTGTGTGGAAAGGCCTTCTATATTCCATCACAACTTTCTGTACACAAGGGAATCCATGCAGAAGAGAAACCTTACGTGTGTGAAGTGTGTGGCAAGGCCTTCCATTCTCCATCTTTACTTTCAAAACACAAAAGAGTTCATACAGGACAGAAGCCCCACAAATGTGAAGTATGCGGGAAGGCCTTCTGTTTTCCATCACATCTTTCTGAACACAAGAGGATTCATACAGGAGAGAAACCCTACCAGTGTACTGTATGTGACAAAGCCTACAGCAGTTCATCAGCCCTTTCTGTCCACAAGAGGATTCATACAGGAGAAAAACCCTACAAATGTGAAGTATGTGGCAAATCCTTCAAAAGTTCATCAGTATTATCTGCACACAAGAAAATTCATACATGAGAGAAAGCCTACAAGTGCCACGTTTGTGGCAAGGGCTTCTATGTTCCATCACCAGTTTCTGTACACTAGAGGATTCATACAGGAGAGAGATCCTGCAAGTGTCAAGTGTGTGGAAAAACTTTCTATGTTCCATCACAACTTCCTGTACACAATACGATTCATACGAAAGAATAACCCTACAAACGAGAAATATGTGGCCAGGCCTTTATGATTCCATCACGACTTTCTAAGCATATGTGCCTTCATACAGGAGAGAAACCCTACTTGTGTGAAGTATGTGGCAGGATTTCAGTCAGAGACAAGAGAAGTCATACATGTGTTAAATATGTGGCAAGCGGGGAGAAAATTAGGATCTTGGGGGTGGGGTGGGATGGGGGTAAGGGGAGATGGGGAGAGAAAAGGTAGAAGGGAAGGAGGGGGGATTTGGGGAATCAGGAGAATTGGGATAAAGGAAAGGTGGATAGGGGAGCACGGAACCACAATTCTTAGTTAAGGGAACCACTTTAGGGTGAGCAAGAGATTTGACCCTAGAGGGGCTCCCAAGTGCCCAACATGAGGTTCCCAGTTAGTTCCTTGGGTAGCTGAGGATTGGGAACCTGAAATGACCCTATCCTAGAGCAATACTGACGAATATCTTGCATATCATCATAGAACCTTCATCTGGTGATGGATGGAGACAGAGACCCACACTGGAGCACTGGACTGAGCTCCCAAGGTCCCAATGAGGAGCAGAAGGAGGGAGAACATGAGCAATGAAGTCGGGACCACGAGGCGTGCACCCACCCACTGAGACAGTGGAGCTGATCTACTGGGAGCTCACCAAGGCCAGCTGGACTGTGACCGAAAAAGCATGGGATAAAACCGGACTCTCTGAACATGGCGAACAATGAGGGCTGATGAGACGCCAAGGACAATGGCACGGGGTTTTGATCCTACTTAATGTGCTGGCTTTGTGGAAGACTAGCCAGTTTGGATGTTCACCTTCCTAGATATGGACGGAGGGGGGAGGACCTAGGACTTACCACAGGGCAGGGAACCTGGACTGCTCTGTGGACTGGAGAGGGAGGGGGAGAGGAGTGGGGGGAGGGGTAGAAGGGTGGGAGGAGGGGGAGGGAAATGGGAGGCTGGGAGGAGGTGGAAACTTGTTTTTTGTTTATGTTTTTTTTTCTTCTTTTCTTAATAAAAAAAATTATTAAAAAAAAAAATATGTGGCAAGCCCTTCAGTTGTTCATCAGGACTCCATATTCACATGAGCAGTCATACTGGAAAGAAACCCTAAAACTGAGAAGTATGTGGCACTTTCCACTTTTTTTTTCAGAACACAAGAGCATTCATATAAGAGAGAAACCCTACAAATATGAAACATGTGGCAAGATCATTAAAATGTCATGGATTCTTTCTGCTCATTTCATAATCCGTTCTGGAAATGTGGATTTCCGCATTCTACAAGTTTGAAGAATGTGAAAAACCCTTGTATAACACGTCATGCCTAAGTCAACACACATTAACTTACACTGGAAGAAACCTCACAAATGTCAAGAATGTGGCAAACTCTTTAACTATACCATAAAACTTCAGTAACATCAAACAATTCATTCTTGAGAGAAACCGCACAAGTGTAAAGAATGTGGGTAAGACTTTAGAACTTACACAGCACGTTCTCATCACCAGACTATTCATACTGGAGAGCAACATTGTGAGTGTGGAGAATGGCAAGGCCTGTCACCACCAGCCTTTCCATCTTAAACAACATCAAAGAATACATTTGTGAGAGAAACCCTGTCAAGTATGTACCAGTTCTTTTGCACCCACTTAGAACTTTCGAAACACCTGATAATTCATGCTCATGAGAAATACCACTAGTGCCAAAAATGTTAAAAATAAGAAATTCTTGGGGGCTGGAGGGATGGCTCAGTGGTTAAGAGCATTGCCTGCTCTTCCAAAGGTCCTGAGTTCAATTCCCGGCAACCACATGGTGGCTCACAACCATCTGGAATGAGGTCTGGTGCTCTCTTCTGGACTGCAGACATACACACAGACAGAATATTGTATACATAATAAATAAATAAATATTTAAAAAAAAAAGAAATTCTTGATAACCTTTTGAGTGTTTCTCAAGACCAGGTAGTTGAAACTGCAATGAAATAATACAAATGTCCAATTGTTCACAAAATGTTTTATACTTCTGGATACCTTAAAATATATAAAAAAAATATTCTGGATAGAAACCCTACAGATAGGGGGAACAGTAAGGTTCATCCTGCTGTATATTTATTGCTTTTATTGACTGATTGATAAAGCTGTTTTTGTCAATACCTTAGCAGTTTAACACTAGGCAGTAAATCCAAAAAGATAGAAAGGGAAAGCAGGTAGCATCAATGAGAAGCCATGTAGCCAACAAAGGAGAAAGATACCAGAACATTATTGGTAAGGCACAGCCTCACAGTGATATATAGATTACTAGAAATGGGTTAATTTAAAATTAGATTAGAAATGTCACTAGTGTCAAAAATGTAAAGAAAAAAACCCTTTAATAGGGTTTTTACTGTTTCTCAAGACAAAGTAGGTTAAACTTCAGTAAAATAATACAAATACCAAAATGTTCATGAAATGTTTTCTACTTCTTCAGACTCTAAAAGATATCAAAAGAGAAATAATGTGGATAGAAATCCTACAAACAGGGTGAATGTGATAAAGCCTTTGAAATAATTCAGAAACGCCCTTCTTTATTCTGCTAAACCATTGGTCAAAACTGCTTTATTCACTAACCAATAACAACACACAGAAGGATAATCCACACCACTCTATTCATCATTATCAGTAATTGGAAATAACGTAGATGTCCTTCAATAGTGGAATGAAACATCAAAATGTGGTACATGTTATGGAATCTTTTCATGCATTGTAAAGATGTGTCATTCTGTTTGTTTTTTGTTCGTTTTTTTTTTTTCGAGACAGGGTTTCTCTGTAGCTTTGGAGTCTGTCCTGGAACTAGCTCTTGTAGAACAGGCTGGCCTCGAACTCACAGAGATCTGCCTGCCTCTGCCTCCTGAGTGCTGGGATTAAAGGCGTGTGCCACCACCGCCCGGCTAAGATGTGTCATTCTGATTGGTTTAATAAAAATGGAATGGACAATAGCTAGGCAGGATTTTCAGGCACAGGATGCTGGGAAGGAGAAGGGGAGAGATGTCAGACAGAGAGGGAGGAAGTAACATGGGCACTATAGAATAAAGGTTATAAAGCTAACAGTCAAAAATAGCTTGATAAAAATAGGTTAATACAAGTTGTAAGAGCTAGTTAGCAGGAAACCTAAGCTATTGGCTCTTGTTTTATAATTAATAAGTAAATATGTCATTTATTTGTGAGCTGTCTGGCAGGACAGACAAAGCCATCTACATGTACATTCACACAGAAAATTACCTAGCTATTTTTAAAATGACACCATGTAGATTGTAGGCATATGAATGGAACTAGAAACAAAGCATCCTGAGAGAGGTAACCTATAGAAAGACAAATATGTATTCACTTATAAGTGGATATTATCCATTAAGTAAATGATAATAAATCTTCAACCCATAGATGTAGAGAGGTTAACCAAAGAGGAGGGCTCTGTGGGAATGCATTAAACTGCCTGGGAAGGGGAAATAGACTTTTACAAATGAACTGAGGACTGGTGGGGACCAAAACAAGAGGGATCAGGTGTGGGGTAGATGATATGCAGGGAGAGAGAGCTGGAATTGAGTATTTCCGGTGAGGATGTGGAAACCTAGTACAGTGACAACTTCCTAGAACCGTGAAGGTGTCCTATTGAGGACTCCTAGTGATGAGCCATATGAGATCTCAATTGACCATCTGTTTCACCAAAGCAAGGATTACAGTGAGGGGACTGGGTAACATTCAATTCACTTTTTTTCCAAATGGATTCCAGGGAAATTCCCAAAACATCCCAGGCTGATGCTAAGACGAAAGACTTCTCTCTATAAACTGAGAGGAGTACCCCATTATGGATGTCATCTACACAATTAATCAGACATGGAAAATTGAGCACCTTCCTACATCGAGCCTTCACCTCTCTGTTCTAGTCTCTTTGGTGGAGGAGGGTAATCTATGAGGTACAAAAAGAGAAATGAGAACACAACTTACGCCCCAAATCCTTTGAGCTACAATCTATCATGCCTGAAACATATACTATGGCCATGACGGCCCAGAAGCTGTGGAAGTAGGCAACCGAGTCTGATGTGACTTAAGGCCTACTCCAAGAGCAGGAACCCATACCCAACACTGCTTGGGTAATCACAACCCTGAGACTAGATAGATCAGAGACCTAGAGTAAAACTAAATAAAACTGGTGTAAAAAAAATCAATAGAATGCTTCCTAATGATATTCTGCTCTACTCATAGTTCAGTGCCTTATCAAGACATCATCGAGAGAATTCCTCCCAAAGCAGATGGGAGCAGATCCAGAGATCCACAGACAGACATGTGGAGAGAGTCTAAAGTAGAGATCCCCATCTAATCTCTCCCCTCAGAGCTAGAAAACACACAGAAGAGGTTTGAAAGATTATAATATTCAGACAGGATGTAGAATACCAGCAGAACTTGGCCCTCTGACACAACTTAACAATGCCTCTGAGCTCACAGAGACTGAAGCAGTCAGCACAGAGTCTATATGGGTCTGTGACAGATACTCTATATATTGACGCTATTAACTATGTTTCTTATGGGACTCCTGACAATGTTACCAAGTGGGTCTCTTATTCTTGTGTCTGCTTTTGGGGTTCATTTGCCACTGTTGGGTTGCCAGGCCCCACTCTGATATGGAAGATTTTACTTCCTCTTCTATTTTATTTCCTCATGTTAGGTTGTATACTCTAAAATGGATAGACTCTTTAGAATGAATTTGACAGTGCCCTTTCTATTTAATGGAAGACTCTGAGAAGTAATGTTACTGTTTTTATTAGATCTCTGTTGAAAGTTTGGTATAATTTAGCAGCAAACTCATCTGCTCCGGACTTACTTTGTGGTAAGGCCTTTATTTACTTTTTCGGTGTTGTTATAGGTTCACTCTGGGTGGGTTTTTTTTTTTTCTGGTATGAGTAGGGTTTCTCTCCTGTATGGATTCTCTTGTGGACAGAAAGTCGTGATGGAAAATTGAAGGCCTTGTCACATACCTCACACCTGTAGGGTTTCTCTCCTTCATGAATCCTCTGTGTGGAGACAGTCCCGATGGACTACTGCAAGCTTTGCCACACACTTTCCACTTGTAGGGCTCTCTCCTGTATGACTCCTCTTGTGAACAGACAGGACTGATAGATGTTTGAAAGCCTTGCCACATACTTCACACTTGTAGGATTTCTCTCCTGTAAGAATTCTTTTGTGTTCAGATAGTAATGATGGAGTGTACAAGGCTTGGCCACATACTTCACACTTGAAGGGTTTCTCTCTTGTATGATGAATTCTCTTGTGTAAACAAAGTGATGATGGAAGACAAAAGGCCTTACCACATTGTTCACACTTATGTGGCTTTATTCTTAAATGAATTTTCTGGTGGTTAATAGGTTGTGAGTTCCAAGGAAGGGTTATGCCACATTCTTTGCCTGTATAGTGTTTGTTTCCTGGTGAGTTGCTGCAGGAGGACCGCTCCTTCAGCCAATGGGCTCGTACTTCAGCGACTATTGGCTGAAGGAGCAATTAGAAGTTTAAGTATCTTCAGATTTTCACCTGTATTATTTTTCATACCGCCAGAGAATCTCTTCCATCACGGATCTGCAGAATGTAGTAAAAATTAGCACCTCCCAGTTAGTTTTCCCTGGAACTGTGATGCATTGGGATTTTTCACATTTTTGTATCATTTACAGTACCAGCTGGATATTCACTTTAATATTTAATTGAAAATACTCAATTAGTTCTGCTCTTTCTTCTATGTTCTTTTTTCAAAGTTTTTTTCTATATATCCTGTTACCTAGTAGGAGGGAATTCCTGACCTCAAAATTAAAATTGTCCTACACTTTGAAGACTAATATAGCTCTATGTATGAAATCTTAAAGCTTTAATGACCATGGTTAATGTAACAGATTTTGCTTGCTTTTAGTTTAGTGCTTGCTCTTAGTCATAGAAATGATCATACTCTGGCAAGAGAGGTGATTCCTGGAGGCTCACAAGAACCTACACTCTATTAAAGAAATGGTTTTCTATAGTATAAAGGCATTCTTTTATTCTAAGCTTCTAGTGCACAACTAGTAATAAAGAGACGTCAGCTTGATGTCTGAAACTACGTCTGTCTATGTACGGACCTATCTCTGCGGTCAGTTTTGCAGAGATCTGTGATAAAATTCACTAGGGGCATGGATAGCGCCTCTCCCTGACTAGTCAGCTATGGAAGACAGTACAAAGGTTTGGGAGCTCCAGTAAAATAACTGTCGTGTCGTATCTGAAACTTCACTTTGTCAAATAACACTACCCACGTACTTCCTAGGTCTCTTATTATAACCAAATACTAATACAGTGCAATAGGGACCAGAAACTCCACTTTCTTCTCTAGAACAATGAGAATGCTGACTACAGCCATTCAGAGTGAGTCCGCTGGAGGCAGCAGGCTTCCCCGGAGGAGCTGGACAGTGAACTCCCTGCACAGCCTCGGGGTCGCAGCCGACCCGCCCTGTCCGGGAGCGAGATCCCAGAAGGACTGCAGCAGCAGGGGACCCAGCACCGACCTCATCGCCCTCTCCCTAGCGTGGACCTAAATCCTGACTAGGCCCTGCAGCCTAGGTTGGAACAGCAAATCCAAAGTGAGCTTCTACCTGCTTCCCATGGGCCCCATGCCCACTCTTTCCACGATGGACCCACTGGCTCCCCCTGCACGATCCCTCAGACCTGCTGGGCTGCCCTGCACCCCGAACCAACCTGAGCTCAGAGATCCAGCTTCAGCAGGATAGTAAAACACTTGAATCCAAATTGAAGCTGCTTGAGGGCGGAACATGCCCAGAAGGAACTCGGAAGGCCACAGGGTGATCCTTGCTTGTGACATCACAATGGATGAGACTACATTTCCCATAAGTCTGTGTAAAAGAATTCCCAGAAACACTAGAGGCGTGTGACCTCGGGAAAGGATTAAAATGAGCAACAGCTGCCATTAGAAGGAGAAATTTAGGGAGCCAGGCTGGTCTTAAAATCCTAGGCTTGCAAACTGAGATGTTTGGATGAACATAGAGTAATTTTTATTACATTTGTTGTTGTAGGTTACTTTACAGTGATTTTGCACACAGGTCTGCATATTATAGAAATTTACTACAAAATAAAAATACAGTTTGATTCTTTTTTCTTTGAGATAATTACAAAAACTTAAATGTGAAGTCGCTGCTAAGCCTTTGGAATGAATCAGAGTGGAGGCCGGTGGCAGCGCGGGCAGGGATCAGAGCTCTGAGTCATGCCTGATGTGCAAAGTGATTTCAAAGCAGACCTGGGCAATATAAGAGAGCCTCCCATATGCTGGGAGATGGTGATGCGCACCCTACTAATTCTAGCAGCCAGGTGACTCTCTGTAAGTTTAAGCCCTGATTGGTCTACAGTGTGAGTTCCAGGATCACCAAGGCTACACAGAGAAACCCTGTGTCAAAATAAGAGGGAGGGTAGGGGGAAGAAGGCAGAAAGGAAGATCAGACAAAGAAAGTAAGAATTAAAAAAGAAAGAAAGAAGCAAAAGAAAACGGAAAAAAGAAACAGAAAGAAAGAAAGAAAGAAAGCCATGCAATGAAATAAAAACAAAAATGAATGGGAGGTAGCTGGTGATGGTGCAGGTTCCTTGAAGCCAGGAGGTCCTGGGTTTAGCACACAGCACTAAAAAGAGCAACACAACAAAATGAAAGAAAGGCTTGTGGAGGCTGGTGAGTGGAAAGAGCATTCTTCTGCTGCAGTGTTACAGTCTGGGGGAGGGGGGTTCTTGATCTGGCTTGGTTCCTTGTTTTTCTGGCAGATGAAGAGTTAAAAGGGAAAACATCCCAACTGCAACATGTAACTAATGGGAAAATATCAACCAGGGCAGGGAGCATCCACAGGAAAAGAAGGGTTTTCTTAGGGCCGAGGAAACACAAACACAGCAGGGCACACAGGAATCCTCTGCTGAGCTGAGGCACCGTAAGAGCCTGACTCCCGTCTCCCCAGGCAGGGCTTTGGAATGCTTTTGAGGAAACTTCCTCCCTGAGGCTGAGTTGATGAGCATGGTGAAGGTGGTAGTAGGTCCACAACTTTGGGGTAAACATTTCTTCATCCTTTAACCTGTGGGGCTATTACTGAGAAGGGACAGAATGACCAGGAAATCTTTTATAAGAGAAAGCATGTAATTGGGCTTGCTCACAGTTTCAGTGGTTTAGTCCACTCTCATTTTGGTGGGAAGCAGTGTGGTACACAGGTAGACTTGGTGCTGGAGGAGTAGCTGGAAGTTCAAGATCCAGAGCCATAGAAATCATGTAGAACAAGACATGGCTTGGGACCTGGCTTTGAGATGTGAGAACTCAAAACCCATCCCCAAGGACACACTTCCTCCAACAAGAATATTTAACACTTAATCCTTTGCAAATAGTGTTACTCCCTGAGGACTAAGCATTTAAATATCTGAGACTAAGTGGGAAAATCTTACATTATCCACCACATTCCATTTCCTGGCTCCCCTAGGCAAGTTTAATCAATGTAACAATGCACTCAGTCCAACTTCAGAAGGCTCCATAGTGTATCACAGTGTTAACACTTGCTATCAGTCCAAAGTTCACCGTCTCTACAGAATACTTATGGCATTGCACTAAACAGACCCTGTTAAAGAAGAAAGAAGCTATATGGCATACTTACATTACACAAAGGCACAGAATGCACTTTCCATATTCCAAAGGGAAGGAGGGAAAGTACTGCATCAAACTGAGACTTAAATCCGCAGGATTCTTCATCTCCATTTCAGATGCCAAAATGCTTCAGAACACCAACTCATTTCTCCACTTTTGACTGTAGTGTACTTCTTTTTCTTAGACTGCCTCCACAACCAGTCCACAGTTCTTGTGGCCAGGCACCCCATAAGTCTTGACACCTCCAACATTTGGGGATTTCCACCCAAATTTTGGAATGACTTTCATAGCTTTACTCTGTGGGGAAACCCCTTATACTTGCCAGTAATCAGTAAAATTTCTTAGCCATGGAGGCAAAATTTCACAACTCTTTCCTTTCACACTTTCTTGATTTTTAATCCAAATCCTCCGGACCAAGGTTCAAATTTCTACTATTTCTTGTGGCTGGAATTTGGACCCCTCCTTCAATTACATCAGCATCAGTCTATAGCTGATGGTTCCTTTTTTTCTTAAATTTTCCTTCCAGGGGGCTGGAGAGATGGCTCAGAGGTTAAGAGCATTGCCTGCTCTACCAAAGGTCCTTGTAGTAATAAGGGCGGCGGGGCTGCGTCCCCGGCACCCGGCCTCCCCCACGGCTAGCTTTACCCAAAATAATTACACGGAAACTGTATCTTTTAATCACTGCTTGGCCCATTTCTATCTAGCCTCTTCTAGGCTAATTCTCACATATTAATTTAGCCCATTTCTAATCATCTGTGTAGCGCCCCTAGGTGCGCTTACCGGGAACATTCTAGCCTATGTCCTTCCTGGGTCGGAGCTTCAAAGCGTGCGTCTGCCCAGGAGCCAGGAGCATGGTATGTCTCTGAGGCATCTGCTCCCGAGAGGAGAGCTGTGGAGTCTGAGCAGTTTCTTTTAATAAAAAACTTGGGTCTTGATGTGGGAGTGTCATATATCAATCTGTTGATTTCATTGGTTAATAAACAAACTGCTTGGCCCTCATTGGTTAGAGATAGGTGGGAGGAGTAAACAGAACAGAACGCTGGGAGGAAGAGGAAGTGATATATATATATATATATATATATATATATATATATATATATGTCCAGGATGGACATAGGCTAGAATCTTCCCGGTAAGTGCACCTAGGAGCGCTACACAGATGATTAGAAATGGGCTAAATTAATATGTGAGAATTAGCCTAGAAGAGGCTAGATAGAAATGGGCCAAGCAGTGATTAAAAGAATACAGTTTCCGTGTAATTATTTTGGGTAAAGCTAGCCGTGGGGGCGGCCGGGTGGCGGGGACGCAGCCCCGCTGCCCTTATTACTACAGGTCCTGAGTTCAATTCCCAGCAACCACATGGTGGCTCACAACCATCTGTAATGAGGTCTGGTGCCCTCTTCTGGCCAGCAGGCATACACACAGACAGAATATATTATACATAATAAATAAATATTTAAAAAAAATTCCTTCCATCCTTTTACGATGTTGAAAGCTAAGCTAGGTGGGTTCTCCCCTGATGTTACCACTCCTTTTATTCCATTTAGCACCAGGCTTCCGTTAAACCTTCTCTCTCCTGTAGCAACCAGGCTTCCGTTAAACCTTCTCTCTCCTGTAGCACTGGACTTAGATCCCTTACATTTCCTGGTGCTCCAGTTCTCCTTAATCAATACATTTTATAATTTTCCTTGAAAAACTTACTATAGATCTGCATGAGTGTGACCTCTACTAGCCACACAACAGTGTCAATTCAAGGGTTTTTTTGGGGGGGGAATGTCCTATGCAAAACCTCTTAATGCAAAACTCCTCAATTCAATGTAAGGCAGATATTTTTGGACTAGGACAAAAAGTAGCCACATTGTTTACCAAAATATCACAAAAGCATCTGTAGGTGACTTTCTAATATTCTCCCCTTCTGATCCTTCTGCCACCCCCTAGTTCAAATATCACTCAACATTATCTTCTATGTGCCTAATACAATGGCTCCTTCTTGTTCAAAAGTTTTAAATCAATTTTCTACTATAAAGTCTATCCTAATTCTTCCATATTCCACTAAACAAGATCATAGTCGGGCCATGCATAGAAATATCAAGCTCTCTGCTATCAACTTCTGCTTTAATCAATGTTCTATTGTGTGTATGACCTGGTGATATGGCAACTATGTTAACGAAAGCATTTAATGGGAGCTTGCTTACATTGTTAGAAGTTTACCCAATTATCTTGACGAGAGGCATTGAGGCATATAAGTGGACATGGTGATGGAGAGTTTTTCATTGGGATCTTTAGGTAGGAGGAAGAGTGAAACACGGGGGCTAGATTTGGCTTTTGACACCTCATAGTGCCCCCCATGACACACCTCATTTAATAAGGTCACAGTATTTTTTAAAATTGACATTCTGACATATTTGAAAACATGAGCAATTGTTTTGAAGAAACAGAATATTTGGGGACATATTTTCAATATAATTACTTATGAAACTCTGAAATAAAAAGGTAAGTTATTTTCTCAGTCTTTACATTTTAGGAAAGGCAGAGTCTAAAGAATCTTTTTTGCAAGATGAGAGCCTTGTTCATGATAATGAAGTTGTGCCCTGGTATAGAAGTTATTCTGTCTTGGGAGGAGCAAGGACATTTTAAAGGCCACAGTTCTTAATCCTTTTCAAATATAATCTTTCCCAATGACTAAGAAATCAAATATATGAGTTCTTTGGTGCTGTGGGACAATGGTCTGTACACTGTCAATTATATTTTAAATAAATGCTGACTGGCCAATAGCCAGGCAGGAAGTATAAGCAGAAAATAGAGGCATGGCAATGAGAATTTGGGGAAGATGAAAGTTTCAGTCTGCAGATGCAGAGGATACAAGATGTGACTGCCTTGCCAAAAAAACTACCAAGCCATGTGGCTAACACAGACAAGAATAATGGGCTAATATAAGATGTAAGAAAGAGTTAATAAGAAGCCTGAGCTAATGGGCCAATTAGTTTATGATAAATGTAGACCTCTGTGTGTTTATTTGGGACTAAATGGTTATGGGACCTGGTGGGACGGAAACCTCAGACAACACATGAGGCAATACTCATTCAAATCACCAGACATGTTGAGAAACCTAAGGTAACAGTAATTCTTGGAGTAGATGATCATGTTCCATCCACAGCAGGATAGAAGAATTTTTGTTTTCAGGCGGTTTTCTTTTTTATAGTATGGAGGATCTCATCAAACAGATGTTTATAAACAGAATCAGCAGCATTCTGACTTCAATTAACCAATATAACCCCTGCAAAGAAATGAAAAGAGGTTGTCTAACATATTTTATATCTCACTGAGTTTCCAATGGAGTCTTAAGCATTAATTCTCCACCCCTTGTCTACAGGAAACACAAACACAAATTAAAAGCATATTTGAAATTTATTTTTAATGTACATTTGTATGTATGCATTATGTGTGGGCCTAAACATGGAGGTCAGAGGACACCCTTCAGAGGTAATTCCCTCTTTCTACTTGAGTACACTGGGGTACAAATAACGTTTTGTGCTCTGTTGGAAATCACGTTTCCTTCTATAACCATCATGTTGGCTATGGCTTCATAAATTTAAATTGTAACATTCTTTCATTTTTTTTCCCAACCTTACACTCACCTCATAAGTAAAATCGGATTCAACTAGAAAGTCCCACAATGTAGTTCAAAATTCCAAGAGTTTAAAGGACCCTAAGTGCTCATCTCATGGCAATTCCTTAACTGTGACTGTGACCTCCCACAACAGAAAAACACGTGACCACTTCTACCACACACTGGCATGCAACCAACAACTGATTCTAATTCAGAAGAAACAACACAGCACGGATGGACTGGCTGAAAACACAAAAGGCCAAACACACCCTGACAGGTCCAGTTTTGACATCTGGACTGTCTGCTGCACTGGTGCTGACTCCAGAGAATTTAAGTGCCTCAGCTCTTCCAGCTTCACCCGAACATGACAGTCTGCTAGCTCGGGGGGTGGGGGAGGGATCGAAGGCACCCACCTGACCTTTCTCCTCAGCTGATATCCTAAAACAACTCCCCTCAGCGTATGCCATCTCAGACTAGACTACTCAAATCCATCGTCCCTCCCTTCTACTCCTGTGCATCTATCAGTCCTCCTTACACCCTCTTACTCTCTTGGTTTAATCCTATGTTCACTTCCTGTGACCTGTTTTCTTGCTCCATTTCTTGATGTTTAGGTGACATTATTTAATCCTGTTTACAATACTCAAGGATAAAGCTTTTGGATTAAAGGTGTTTGCCACCTAACCACGGCACACAGGTTTTACAGTAAATATGGCAATCTCAGCAAATACACTCTAATCAAAAATTCTATAACAATCTTCATCTTCAGTAAATTGTTCATGCTCTAAAAAATAGGTTATGAGGTGAATATGTCAAACAAAATTACTGCCAAAGTCATGAGTAGGTTTCTACATAACATAAATGCACTGGGAGTTGATCAGAATGGAATTTTATTTAAAGGCATTACACATTATTTGTATCTGTACGTCTTCTCAAAAAGAATGTATCCTGATATGAAGGTGTCTCAAAAAACCTACCATTGGTATTTGTTGTAATCTCTGGTATATATTATTTTCTCATTTTCTTTGTGTGTAGTTTTGAGTTTCCTTTGTTTTACAGGATTCCTCTACACTGTGATTATTTTGATGTTAAATTATTGATGCAAAACATTAAATTCTTTGTAATATTCTTAGAAACCTTTTTTTTCGTGTGAATGTTGAATGTGAGTTAAATGCTCTTGGGTATAGACAGTCATGATGGAACACAGAAGCCTTGCCTCATACTTGTATGGTTTCTTGCCTGTTTAAATTCTCTCATGTCTTTTAAGTAGTGACACAGCATGGGACATCAACACATACTTCATACTTCTAGGGTTACTTTCCTGTATGAATATTTTTGTGTGCATAAAATTCTGATGAACTACTGTAGGATGTGCCACATACTTCACACTTGTAGGGGTTCTCTCCTGAATGAGTTCTCTTGTGTTTAGACAGCGCTAATGGACAACTGAAGGCTTTTCTACATTCTTTATATTTGTAGGATGTTTCTCCTGTATGAATCCGTCTATGTTGAGACAGTACTGATGAAACATAGAAATCCTTGCCACATACATCACACTGGTAGGGTTTCTCTAATGTATGAATACTCTTGTGTAGAGAAAGTCCTGGTGGAAAAGTGAAGACCTTGCCAAATACCTCACACATGTAGGGTTTCTCTCATGTATGAATTCTCTTGTATTGAGAAAGTACTGATGGACGAATGAAGGCTTTGTTACATACTTCACACTGGTAGGGTTTCTCTCCTGTATGAATCCTCTTGTGTACAGAAAGTTGTGAAGGACAATTGGAGTTCTTTCCACATACTTTAGCAATTGTAGGATTTCTCTCCTGTATGAATCCTTCTATGATGAGAAAGTAATGATGAAACATAGAAGGCCTTGCCACATACTTCACATTTGTAGGGTTGCTCTAATGTATGAATCCTCTTGTGAAGAGAAAGTCCTGACGGAAAAGTGAAGGCCTTGCCACACAGCTCACACTGGTAGGGTTTCTCTCCTGTATGAACTCTCTTGTGAAGAGAAAGTCGTGATGGGAAATAAAAGTCCTTGCCACAGACTTCACACTTGAAGGGTTTCTGTCCTATATGAATCTTCTTGTGTTGAAAAAGCCCTGATGAACTACTGTAGACTCTATCACATACTTCACACTGGTAGGGTTTCTCTGTATGAATCCTCTTGTGTACAGAAAGTTGTGATGGAATATAGAAGGCCTTTCCACACACTTCACACTTGTATCCTTTCTCTCCTGTATGAATTTTCCTGTGTACAGAAAATGCGGATGGACTTCTGAATGCTTTGCCACATACTTCACAACTGTAGGGTTTCTCTTCTGCGTGGATTTTCTTGTGTACAGAAACTGCTGATGAAGTTCTGAAAGCTTTGCCACATATGGCACAATTGACAGGCTTCTCTCCTGTGTGGATTCTCATGTGTTCATAAAGTAACGATGGAATACGGAAGGCCTTGCCACATTCTTCACACTTATATGGCTTCATTCTTAAATTAATTTTCTGGTATCTAATAGGATGTGAGTTCCACAGAAGTGCTATGCCAAATTCTTTGTCTGTAGAGTGGTTGTAAAGGGGAGTAAAGGTTGGGAAATAAATGAATGACTGAGCAAAATTATTTAAATTTATATTCAGTTTTAAGAACAGAAACATAGACTCATACCTGCATTTTCATTTTGAATAATGTTACATTCAAATTTCTATAGCTGTATTTTGTTCAGCCAAATTAAAAGCATCCTGATAGGAAAAAATTATATAACTTGCAATAACAATAAAAAGCATGAAAACATGCAAACAAATGAATATTAATCAATGTGAAACATGTAAGGAGGGCATAACATCAACAATTAAGAAAACAAGAGTATGATGCTATTTTTTTGTTTTTTTTTTGTTTTTCGAGACAGGGTTTCTCTGTAGCTTTGGTGCCCGTCCCGGAACTAGCTCTCGTAGACCAGGCTGGCCTCGAACTCCCAGAGATCCGCCTGCCTCTGCTTCCGGAGTGCTGGGATTAAAGGCGTGCGCCACCACCGCCCGGCTTATGATGCTATTTTAAATGAGCCATTAAATACATATATAAATTTTATGTCTAGATGAATACAAAGTATAAAAGTAGTCCAAATTGAGAAACACATATTAATAGTTTATATATAGCCTAGATGCAGATATTTAGTTTTGGAAGGTACTAAACTTCAGCTGCGTAACAAGAAACCTGTCAATAACAGTATTAAATGACATATTTCCAGGATCAAAGACAGAAATATGTATGCCCATTTTATGAATAAAATCCACTGACCAAATAATGAAAAACAAATCATGTTCACCTAGATATTATATTTGTGGTTGTGAGCCTAGTCTTTAACGACTGAGCCATCTCTCCAGCCCAGCACCAGGAATTATAAAACTTGGTCAGTTCTGTAAACAGAAGCTGACATGATGGGAGGAGGACAGAGCATGCCAGAATCAATGCATCATAAACATCCTCTTCTCACAGCAGAACACAAAGAAAATCCTTTAAGCCTAAGCCCATCAGAACCTTGTGAGTCAGTGTTGGTGATAAAGCCTGGCTTTCTGCTAGATCTCTGGCCTCTCACCCTGGCCTCTGTCCCCTCATTCCTACACACCTGTTTCCATGGCAGCTGCTGCTTGTCTCTTCATGTCTGAAGGTTCTTGTCCTTCCTCCAGAAATGTGACCAGGTGTGGCTTAGAGGAGGCAAGTCCTGATCATGGGAAAAGAGAACATCATTATTAGTGTGTTCTCCTGGGGATCACAAGTCCTCTGTACAACTGTATATAGAACAAGGGATATAATCAAGACTTGTAGAGCATTAGTTCTTTGTGAGTTTCCTGATGAGTAATCAGAATGCTTAGGAGAAATTTAGGATTTGCAGGTCCTGAGCTTTCGATCCATCAGTTACAAGGAAAAATATTTAAACTGCAGAGTGTGTAATATGTGTGCTCCCCACCCATGCCCTTACTTTATGACATTACCACCAATATCCCTCTAAAAAGGATGGGAAGGTGTTATGAACACGAGAAGAAATAAAGTCATTCTAAGGTGTAGGGACACTCTCCCTAATTTTCCCTAAAATTTGTGCCATAAGTGTCATTGTGGGATGCACAAGCTCCCTTGAGATACTGTAGAAAGTAATCAAGTTTGATGATGACAATTAAGAGTTCACCGTGGAAGGTTCCCTCACCCATGTCATAGAATATTACTTTAAGGTGTGCTTCTTTTCTTCATGCTCCGGGAGATTTGCTTAATGATTCAAAAATGAGTTACATTTATCTGATTAAATAAAATTCCCCTAAAGTCAGGAGGCTGAGGCAGCTACCATCTGACTGGAGGAGGCCAGGGGGAGGAGTGTTTGTAAGTAGGGGTTAGGAGAAGGGCATTTTAGTAGAAACGAGACAGGAGAGAAGGTGAGCTACTTGCTATTCAGCCTCTCTGAAGAGAAAATTTTTGCTTTAACCTTTGAATCTTGAGTTCTTTAGAAGGGTAGAAATTTATATGAGTTCCCTTCATGGCATTGAAAGAGGCAGTGCATGAGGGAACAGAATTCCCTCAGGTTGAGGCTTTTGTGGAATAATCACTGCTGGTGGTACTAGAGCTGCAGGTTCTGATTAGAAGAGTCATGTCTTAAAAGGCAGCAACAATTTTTAAAAAAGACAACCCACCCAGGAACACAAGGTTGCTGAAATTCTCCAACATCACATCCTTGTACAAAGTCCATTGATCAGGGTCCAGGTATTCACACTCCTCTGCAGAGAAATCAATGGCCACATCCCTGAATGACACCATTTCCTGATACAAAGAAAAGGAATGACTATTAAATATAAAACGATTTAAAACAGCAGTAAAAATATGAATTAAAACAGTTATATGCACTTCTGTATATAAATCTAAAGGTCACCCAGAGTGAGAAGAGAGCTAGACGCCCTTCGAACACACGTGAGCAATACCCTAAAATAAGTCTGATGCAGTGCTGTGATGTTGCACAGATCTCATTGTTAAGGAAAGTGAACGGCAGAAGATCCTGGGAACTCCCATGATATTATACATTTAAGAACCATTCTGAGAGGGAGAGTCTACAAAAGAGTACTGCAGACGCTGGAGAGATGGCTCAGTAGCAGAAAGCTGCAAGTGAAAACACATGTCCCTAGCGATAAAAGTGGATTTCTCAAAGGAAAATTTGGAATGCAGAAGGGACTGGAGAAATGCATTCCACGTCTTAAAAGACCATGACAGCCAACATAAGCTACTACGCATAACTAAACTATCTGCCATACCTGAAGGACAAGGATAATATAAAAAACATTTAACAAATTATTTTCCCAAGCAGGAAAGTGAGCTTCCTTCAGCTCCTCAACCACCAGAAGCACGGGCGGACTCGGAAAGCAGGGGCATCCTAGGAGACTGGACACTCACAGCACATGGCTTTGGCGTGGTGCCTTCTCTTCTCAAACCCGCACCAGGGTGCAGTGGCCCAGCCTAGGTCAGCACACCTCCAGGTGAGCTTCTCCTGCCTCCCTGCTAAGTAGCCCAAGTTAGCTCCCTCCACGCCGGACCCGCCACCTTGCACAGTTCCTCAGATCTGCAGGACGGCGCTGAACCCTGCACCAACCTCCATGTCAGAGATCCAAGTCCAGAGGTGAGCAAGACACTCACCTAACTTTGGGGAAAAGCTAAATTTGAAGAATGAACATGGAGGTTCTGGATCCACAGCCCTTTCCTGTGTCGTCATCATGATCCAGACTACATTTCCCATAAGTCAGCGTGAAAGACTTCTTGGAGCCCACTGAAGGTGTTTTGTACAATGCCTGAGCTCCTGCCCAACTGCTTGCTGGTGAAGAAGGAAATGGGCTTGAGCAAGGGGACTCAGGGCATCAGGTTGTTTCAGTCACGTGATCTGAGCACCCAGCCTGTGAGTACGGACAGGGTGGACTAGCTTCAGGTAAGGGCTATAACACTTGACTATAAGAAAGATGGTTTTGGTTTAAAACCCAATTATACAAAGAAATAAGTAATCCCTTTTCTCATTTGCTGACACTGACAGTTGGCATGTGAACATTGAATCCATGCAGTAATGAAGGGCATGGGTCATGGTCACGGTGATGTTTAAAATCATGGAACAAAGTAAAAACTACAAATCTCTGACGTTTACTTGCAGTGAACTTTCAGAATCCGTCTGAAGAACTTTCTGCACATCCCTTGTCCGCGCTTTATCCCATTAATTTGTGACAAATATAAACTTTGTGTCACAGCTACCACAGCAATCTAACCTACTTCTCCCTGTCTTTCTACAAACTCGAGGGCTTAGTCATCAGCTGGTGTTCCTGAGCAAATCATTCTGCTTCTGCCCCGCTCCCAAAAGGAGGGGCAGAGCTCCTGGGATCGCACTGAAGAGTGTACTCTTCTGGTCTGTATTCCTTACCGATTATCCTTTCTCTCTTTTGATCCTCAGATCGTAGTACTTGACATGATTGGAACATCAGTGGTATCTGCCTTGAACTTCCTTCCTTTTTGAAGCACAGCACTGAGATGATTATTACTTGAGTCCACAATGTTCTTCAGATCACTTAGGTGGATATATTCATATTCCAGAAAACACAAAAACAAACCCTTTCCCATCTTAATTTTAAAGAAGTTCCCTTTTGGCAAGTTATATCTAACCAATGAACAGCTTTTTGTTAATTGTATACATTCGTTTAGATGAAATGACCATGTTCTTTGATGAACTATCATCTCTTCTAATTAAGAGGTATCTATTGTTCAATTGTGATGGTACCATAGCTTTTCTTCTCCTGTAGAAAAAAGAAAAGAAAAGCTCTTCCCAAATGTCCATTCTGAGGTCAACACATCCTTAAAGTATACCAGCTAATTTAATTCCATGGTTTTTCATGTTATCCTATGTTTCTACACAAATGTTGTTCCTTTGTCATTAGCATTTAGTAAATTCAAAGTTAATAAAGCATTATGCAATCTATTTATGGGGGCCTTTGTTTGATATCCCTTTCTCTTTATTTAACATATCCTTCAAGTTTGATTTAATCTTTGTATAACTGCTTGCACTGTAATATTGTGTGGAAATATGCATTGTCTTGTAAAAAGCAAAAACCTGTTTCATTTTACTAGAGACATGTGCTGGAGCCTTGCCAGTCTTTATTCATACAGGTGTACCAACGATGGCCATAACTTCCAGCCAATGTGATTACCAAATTAGTCTTTTCTGAACTTAAAGCAGCTGCCCATTTATTTCTGGAATAGGTATCAACAGCGTGGTGTACATATATTAGTTCTCTAAATTCTACAAAATCCATCTGTCAGATTTTATTCCTTTTGGTTAATTTCATGAATTTAGGCTGAAATGTTGAGTACCAATTATTGTACACTTTCTAATTGGTATTAATAATAAAAACCTGGAGCAAGGTATCAGGGCAAATGCTGAGAGATCAGAGTGTGGAAGTGCAAACTACAGCTAACTCTCACTTTGCAAACTCCTCAGCTCAACAGGGATGACTTCCTGTCTCCTCCTGCCTTATATTTCTCTCTCTGCCATATCACTTCCAGTTTTCTATGGTTACCTAGTGCCTAGGTCTGCCCTCTGATCTATAGGCAGGCTTTATTTATAAACAAAATATACTCACGGATTCCCCCTCTATTTTAGCTCCTCACACCCAATAGCCCAGTTTCTTCTCTAGCTCTGCAGAAGACCATCTGCTGAGGTGCTCCATTCTTCGCTGCCCCCATCTCCAGTGGATTACACAGATATGACCTCCTGACCCATGTCTCACCGTACTCACTGCCTTGCCCCACTCCCCAACTCCAGCAGGCACTTTAAGGGACCCACATGGCACTACAGCCAGCGAAGCAGGCAGACTAACTGCACATATTCACGTCTCCCTTCACTGCTTCAAGCCCTTTCCTCCATTATCATCCCCAGCTCTGCATCAGAACACTTGCTGCAGCCCATCCCCCACCTCAGTTCTAGAGGAGTGCCCAGTTCTTCCCCTCCTAAGCTCTCTCCCTTCAGACTTCCTTTCTCATTCCTCCACAACTCCAGCAGGCACTCCCTGGGAACCAGTTCACTCTGATTTGGGAGACAGGCCAACTGCAGTTGCTCCTTCTCCCTCCATCCCTCCAAGAGGAATCTCCCAGCCTCGTCCCCACTCTGGAACCTGACTATGAAGATCCTGGGAAACACCCTGCATTTCTCCCTCTTCAGATGGTTCTCCTCCACTACCAACCCTTCCTGGTGTCTAAGTCTCAGGTTCCAATGCACAAAACCACATTTTACTTTGAACCCCCAGTTCCCACAACTATCAGGACCAAAGGCACTCTTTCTACTGGCCAATCCCTTAGAGCCAGAGAGAAAACAGAAAGCAAGAAACAAAGCATGTTCTCAATTAAAACAAGACAATGTCAGAACCAAGAATTACAATCTTCTCAATGCCAGATGCCCAGATGCGAATTCAAAAACACAATGAACAAAAGCCAGGACAATATGTCTCCACTATAGCAGCAACCCTACCACAACAGGCCCTGAATAGAGTTGAAGCACAAATAAAAGACCTTAAAATAAACTTTATGCACATGATAAGGCCCTTAAAGAAGAAGCAAGTAAATACCATAGAGAAAGAAAAGAGACAAAAGCCTGGTGGCTTCAAACAGCAGACTGGCTGGCTATTCCTCTGCCAGCAGTACCCTCCTGCTGATGGTCTAGCCCCACACGTAAAAGGATGAAGACATGTTTACCCCAAAGTTGTGGACCTACTACCACCTTCACCATGCTCATCAACTTGGCCTCAGGGAGGAAGTTTCCTCAAAAGCATTCCAAAGCCCTGCCTGGGGAGACGGAAGTCAGGCTCTTACGGTGCCTCAGCTCAGCAGAGGATTCCTGTGTGCCCTGCTGTGTTTGTGTTTCCTCGGCCCTAAGAAAACCCTTCTTTTCCTGTGGATGCTCCCTGCCCTGGTTGATATTTTCCCATTAGTTACATGTTGCAGTTGGGATGTTTTCCCTTTTAACTCTTCATCTGCCAGAAAAACAAGGAACCAAGCCAGATCAAGAACCCCCCTCCCCCAGACTGTAACACTGCAGCAGAAGAATGCTCTTTCCACTCACCAGCATCCACTCACCAGCCTCCACAAGCCTTTCTTTCATTTTGTTGTGTTGCTCTTTTTAGTGCTGTGTGCTAAACCCAGGACCTCCTGGCTTCAAGGAACCTGCACCATCACCAGCTACCTCCCATTCATTTTTGTTTTTATTTCATTGCAAGGCTTTCTTTCTTTCTTTCTTCCTTCCTTTCTGTTTCTTTCTTTGTTTCTTTCTTCTTTTCTCTTTTGCTTCTTTCTTTTTTAATTCTTTCTTTCTTTGTCTGATCTTCCTTTCTGCCTTCTTCCCCCCATCTCTGATCTTCTTCCTTTCTGCCTTCTCCCCCCCCCCACACGCTCGCACACGCGCACACGCACGCATGCACGCACGCACACACCGGGTTTCTCTGTGTATTCCTTGTGTTTTAAGAACTCGCGCTGTAGACCAGGAAGGCCTTGAACAGTGTAAACACCACCACCTCCTGGAATACACATGCATTTCTTAAGTTGCCCAGGCTTGCTTTGAACTCACCCTGGAGTTGAGGTGGCCTTGGAGCCCTGATCCCTGGGCCTCTTCTCATAAGAGGCAGACACCATGGCCACCAGGCCTCTACTCATATTTCATTTCAAAGGCTTAGCAGTGACTTTTCCGTGTGAATTTCTTATAATTATCTCAAAATGAATGTTTTTCTCTGGAGTAAATTTCTAAAACAATCAGACCTGTGTGTTAAATCACAGTAAAGTAACAAAAAAATGACTAGTAAATGTAATAAATATTGCTGCGAGGCCTCCATTTACTGAGGATTTTTAAAGCAGCCTGACTACCAGGGAGTCACCCTTTAGCACCCTTGCTTTTGGCGATTCTTTCCCAAGGCCACTTGCTACCGGCCAGCTCTATTCCGCGGACTTATGGGAAATGTAGTTTCAGTCATTATGACGTCACGAGCAAGGCTCGCACTGTCGCCTTCTCATTTCCTTCCACCCTCCGCGCTTCCCTCTCCAATTTGGACTCAAGTGTTTTACTACCCTGCTTGGGTTTCATCTCTGAGCTCAGGTTGGTTCGGGGTGCAGGGCAGCCCAGCAGGTCTGAGGGATCGTGCAGGGGGAGCCGGTAGGTCCATGGTGGAAGGAGTGGACACGGGGCCCATGGGAAGCAGGAAGAAGCTTTGGATTTGCTGTTCCTACCTAGGCTGCGCCATCCAGTCAGGATTTAGGTCCGCTCCAGGGAGAGGGCGATGGGGTCGGTGCTGGGTCTCCTGATGCTCCAGTCCGCCCGGGATCTCGCTCCCGGACCGGGCGGGTCGGCTGCCGGCCCCCGAGGCTGTACGAGGAGCTCACTTTCCAGCTCGCCCTGGGAAGCCTGCTGCTACCAGCTGACTCTGAATGGCTGTAGTCAGGATTCTCATTGGTCTAGAGAAGAAAGGGGAGTTTCTGGTCCCTACTGCGCGGTGTTAGTATTTGGTTGTAATGAGAGACCTAGGAAGGGCGTGCTTAGTGTTATTTGACATAGTCAAGTTCCAGATAGGACTTGACGATTATTTTACTGGAGCTCCCAAACCTTTGTACTGTGTTCCATAGCTGAAGTCAGGGATAGATGCTATACATGACCATAGTGAATTTTATCACAGATCCCTGCAAAACTCACCACAGAGAAGGTTCAGTACATAGACAGACATAGTTTCAGACATCAAGCTAACGTCCCTTTATTACTAGTTGTGCACTAGAAGCTTGGAATAAAATGCCTTTATACTGTAGAAAATGATTCCTTTCTTAGAGGGTTGGTGTTTGTGCGCCCCCTTTAATCTCCTCCCTTGCCAGAGTCTAATCACTTATAAGTCTTTAATATTTAGGACAATTTAAATTTGAAGCTCAGGCATTCTCTCCTATTAGATAAACAGGATACATAGAAATTGTGAGAAAAATAGAAAATTTTGAAGCAGAAAATATTTTTTAAAGTGAACATTAAAGTATATATGTCCAGCTGCTATTGTAAATGATAAAACATGTGAACACTCTCAATACATAAGTGTTCCGTGGAGGAAAAACTAGCCAGCAGGCGTTCATTTTTACTGCATTCTGAAGATTGTCTGATGGAACAGATTCTCAGGCTGTACCAAAAATAACTAGAGTTGAAAATCTGAAGAAATTTTAACTTCCAAACTAGTAATTTCTGTTCAACCCTTTTGGCCTCTAAGGAAGTTTCAAGAGCATGCCATTATCTTTGCATTTCTTAAGCATCATATTGCCCAGAGGAAATACTTTTAATTTTTTTTATAAATTCCTTTTATACCTTATTAGTTTTTTCATTTCTATCTCAAATCTGATTACTTTGTTATTTTAAATTTTTGTGCCAGGAAAGAACATCAGTATTAGCAAGACTGTGGTGGTGCACACCTTTAATCATAGCACTTGAGAGGCAGAGGTGAGTAGATCTCTGACTTCATGGCTAGTCTGGTCCACAAGAGCTAGTTCCAGGACATGCTCCAAAGCTATGGAGAAATCCTGTCTCAAAAATCCAAAATAAAGAGGCATGGTATTTATTCATTTATTTTGTTGTTGTTGCTGTTAAGTGGATAACTCTACAGTTTTCCTTCAACATCAGAGATCTGAGAAGGAAAAGTTAGAGCAGGAAGTATAATCCAGATGGCCTCTGTGTCAATTAATAAATATTTTAAATGTCATATTCAATGGATCTCTATGGATTTTGAGGACCATCTATTAAGTATGCCTGAATTTAAACAAACTTTCTTTGTATTTACTTCTCTATTTGAAAACATGTGTGGAAGACTAAAACTTGTTCTCATAAATGAATTACATTTTTGCTAAGCTTAACTACATAGTTCTGAGCACATGGAAGAATTGAATCATCTCTAAGGTACCTGAGAGGTCTACATCTTGACCCTTAGGCAGCCATGTATGCTTGAGCATGTATGAGACCTGAAAGCCTGACTCCCCAGTGACACACTAACAATGCCACACCTCTTAATAATGCTACTTCCCATGGGCCAAGCATTCAAACACAAGAATTCATGCAGCCATACCTATTCAAACCACCACTGTGACTATAGATCCTGAGTCAGATGATACTGCAACCTGCCAATTATTAGTACAGAACAAATATCCATCCTGCATTTTCTTTGTGGTGTTTTTACCAATAAGGGACTGAATCTATAAACTATCCAACAACATGACTTCAGAAGGTAATAACCTGCTTTCTTTCAGGTGTTATGGTTTTTAGTAGCCAAGTTTTCAGAAAGCTACTTAAAGAGCAGAGCCAAAGTCATTGGTAGTGATAGATTAGCATTTACCTGTTTGAAATCTCAGAAAATTACAAATTTTGCCATTTTAGTGGATTTGCTGTGAAATTAAGCACTCATTTAAATATAGATCTTCCAGATGAGCATGAGAAGAGAATGTCATCCATATATTGCAGGACAAGTAGCTCAGGGAATTTAAACAGTGTCCGCTTCAGTGTTTTATGTCCTAATTTAATGTATTGCTACTAGAACTTTTAATTTTTCCTCATTTCAATTTAACCCCATGAATGGAATATTAATCTATACTGAATTATTGCCGCTATTCAGGAATAATAAAATAAAATCAGAAGATAACAGCAACCATAAAATTGAAACAATGGGGCAGCCACGTTGGCCTATGGTGTACTTGCAATGCGCTGCGAAACCTTTCTAGGAACTGGGGTGTTACAAAGGCCACTCTCTCTATCCCAGTAGGAGAAAAGGGCCATGTGGCCAGGGGACTTTGACTTTCAATCAAATTGCTTAGGAAGACTAAACAAACATGGCTGGCCTGTTAGCTAAGCAACTAGTTGATATATTGAGCCTTGCTGTGACCTCCCAAGATGTGTCCAGCAAGGGAAAAGTGTTATTCTTTGTTTGCTTGTTTATTTTGTATACATGTGTGTCTTTGCACGTTTTCTTTGACTCTCCTTCTCGTTGTTTACAAAAATGATTGACAAGTGTTTTTCTACCCTCCTTCATGGGGTCTCGTTATATTAGTTCTCATGGGAATAACATAGAAGAGGTATTGCTCTGAATATTTCACCCCTCACTAAGTGTATAAACACCGTCACAAGGTCCTGAGAAGAACCTGTATTTCTTCTAATCTCTCATTAAAGATCATGGACCATTTAAGTGAGTTTTGTCAGTTTGCCCGAATTTCTACTTAAAGAAAAACTTCCTTAACTTCTCCTAGGACCAAGTCCCACACTGTGTTTGTTCCTCCAAACTTTATTGCTGGTACGGAAAGTATCCACATGAAGTTAAGAATGAGACTCGGGCCAATACCACTTTAGCTAGCACTCGTTCAAAATTTCTCGAGTTTGACCGAGCAGTTTATTTTCCTTACAAATTAAAACACAATTAAACTTTGGGAAATGGACTCCATCTCAACATTGTGACAGCAAAGCTTTAACCACATCTCCACTGGAACTCCTTTGCAAGGGACATCACTTTGGTGAGACACCTGTGACCTTTACTCTAAGAGTGGGCTCTTATTCACAGAGGAACAGAGATCAGAGTAAAGGTATTAGGAGGAGTGATTTGTAGTAAACATAAGCTTAGGTTTTATTCTCTGAGGATGCAAATTACATGGGACCACTTTCATAAGGGTTGGCTTTATTCATTGAGAGACAAAGCTCAGAATTAAGGTCTGGACAACCCCTTGGGTTTGGGGTGTTGTCAAGATTCAGGTGATGGATCCAAAGACTAGGAGAAGATCTCCACTGTGTAAGGCAACATTCACTCCAGGCTTCCTAGTGAATAAACATCAGTCATTTCTTTCAAGCTGTGCCTTCTTCATCATTCCCTTTGTCCTTTCATCAGGGCATCTGAAAAAGTCCCAAATCCACTGAACTTATTGCTAAATTGCCTAATTAGAAATTTGTTAAAAATATTCATAATTCCATTTTGTCTACAAATTGTTCATTTAGTTTTCTGCCTCTTGGTGGCAGACATTCAAGTCCCTTCGTACAGTCATTTGCATCACTCAGTGCATGCTCAGGAAGCCAAACCTCAGCCCAGACTTGCTGGATCAGATCTGCACCCTCATTGTATATACCGTTTGTGGTTGTTCATATGGGCTGAGCAGTACCCTCTCCATCTCCATAGCTCTGTAATGTTAGAAATATATGTTATGTTTGCTGTATTATGATAGTAGCATGGGACACGATGCTTATTTTATCTCAAGATTTTATTATTTATTTATTGATGTTGTGCATGGTTGTAATGCTAGTGTCCTTGTTTAAGGCGTTGTCTGATCCTATGGAACTAGAGTTACAGACAGTTGTGAGCAGCCATGAGAATCCTGCCTGCTGAGAATCCATCCCAGGTCTTTGGAAGAGCAGTTAGTGCTTTTTACTACTAAACCATCTCTCCAGCCTGAACAGTCCTCTTTTCATGATACACTCACTCTTGATTTTATGGTTCTCATGACTAAAATATCCCTTGGAGTTTCTAGGATCTCCTGTCATTCAGTGTCCTTAATGATGAATTCGGTCAACATCACAACACTACATCAGACTTGTTTACGGATATTTTTTCCCTATGTCAGAAGGGCTTCCAACTCTCTTCTCACTATTGGTGACCTTTAGATTTATATCCAGAATACATATGCCTCCTGTTATTTGTGCTTTTGTTGTTGTTTTAATTAGTATAATACATAGTATTTATTCATTTTCTTTATTTCAGGAAATGCTGTCTTTCAGGGATGTGGCCATTGATTTCTCTGCAGAGGAGTGTGAATTGCTGGACCCTGATCAGTGGAATTTGTACAGGGATGTGATGTTGGAGAATTTCAGCAACCTTGTGTTCCTGGGTGGGTTGTCCTATTTTTAAATCATTGCTGCCTTTTAGGCCCTGACTCATAATCAGGAACTACAATTCCCAGCATATACCAGCAGTGGTTGTGCCACAGGAGTTGCAGCCTGAGGGAATTCTGTTCCCTCATGCCCCGCCTCTTTGAAAGCTATGAAGGGAACTTGTATAAATCACTGTCCTCCTGAAGAACTCAAGATTTGGAGGCTGAGGTGCACTTCCTCTTCGCTGAGGGGAAGAATAGCAAATACCTAACCTCCTCTCCTTACTCGTGTCTATGAAAAAGCTCTCTTTTTTTTCCACACCCGGACTTAAAAGCTTTTCTCCACCTTGCTCCTTCCAACCTCTTCCAGTTAGCTCGTTGCTGATGCAACATCCTGAGCACAGGTGAATTTTATTTAGTCAAACAAATGTAACATATCTTTCCATCGTTAGTCAAATGTTCCAGGGGTTGAACAAAGTCAACACACAATGAAGTAATATTCTACCACATGAGGGAGGGACTCTTCCATAGTGAACTCTTAATTAACTGTCAGCATCAAACTGGATTTCTTTCTACAGTATCTCAAGGGTGCTTGTGCTTCAAACAATGAAATTTATGGGGTAAATTTTAAGGAAATCAAGGAGAGTATTCCTAAACCTTAGAATGATTTTATTTCTTCTCGTGTTTATAAAACCTTCCCTTTGTTTTTAGACGTACCCTTTATATTGGGGGTAATGTTATAAAGTAAGGGGCATGAGTGGGAAGCATCCAGGTTAAAAAGAATACCACACACTTTGATTTTAATACCTTTCTTTGTAACTGAGGGACATGAGCTCAGGACCTACAAATCCTTTTAAACATGGCCCCATCTAGAAATTCATGAAGAACTAATCCTCTTTAATCATTGATTTTATCCTCTCCTACCTTATATATACAGTCCTAGAGAGGACTCGTGATCCTCAGGAGAATACACTAATAATAATGTTCTCTTTTCCCATAAACAGGTTTTACCTCCTCTAAGCCATACCTGGTCACATTTCTGGAGCAAAGACAAGAACTTTCAGATATGAAGAGACTAGGAGCAGCTGCCATGGAAACAGGTATGTAGGAATGAGGGGACAGAGGCCAGGGTGAGAGATTTGCAGAAAAGGAGACTTTATCAGCAACATTAACTCACAATGTTCTGATGGACATACAGTTTAAAGGATCTCCTTTTGTAGTTTCCTGTGAGAAGAGGATGTTCCTGGAGCTTTGATTCTGTTATGCTTTGTCCTTCTCCCATTAGATCAGCCTCTGTCTACAGTAACTGACTAAGCTCTGTAATTTCTACATAAACACTATGTCTTTTTTATAATTTTATCAGTAGGTCCTCATACATGAGATGTGCAGAAATCCTCCTGTCGTCAATCCTTTAAATATATTATTTAACATTGAAATGCACAATTTTCTACTTATTCAGCCAAATTTTCATACATTGGAAAACTAAGCATTTAGGATGTCTATGAACTATTAAATTATATGTCTTCCAACTTGGACTACATTTATACTTTGTGTTCATCTGGACATAAAATTTCTATGTGTTTAAGTGTCTCATTTAAATTAGCATCATAGTTGGTTTTCTTAATGGTGGATGCTATGCCTTCTCTGCATGTTTGACATTGTTTATACTCATTTGTTTCTGTGTTCTATGTTGTCCTGTCTTTGTCTTTCACTTCTAGTTATGTAATTTCAACCTATCATGGTGGTTTTAATTAGGATGCACTGAATACATCTTTAGAATATTGAATGTAACGGTATTAATATTGAAAAATACAGGTCTGAGCCAATGTTTCTGTTTTTAAAAATAAACATAAATATAGAGAATTTTGCTCAGGTTTCATTTCTCAACTTTTACTCACCAGGAAACAAACAATCTACTGGCAAAGAATGTGACAAAGCCCTTCCTTGGAACTCACAACCTATTAGCCACCAGAAAATTAATCTAAAAAAGAAGCCATATAAGTGTGAAGAATGTGCTAAGACTTTCCGTTCTCCATCATTACTTTGTGTACACAGGAGAATTCATACAGGAGAGAAGCCCTACTATTGTGAAGTGTGTGGCAAGGCCTTCCGTGCTCCATCTTTACTTTCAAAACACAAAATTGTTCATACAGGACAGAAATCCTACAAGTGTGAAGTATGCGGGAAGGCCTTCTATTTTCCATCACGACTTTCTCTACACAAAAGAATTCATATACAATTGAAACCCTACAAGTGTGAAATATGTGGCAAAGCCTTCTGTTTTCCATCACTACTTTCTGAACACATGAGAATTCATAAAGCAGAAAAACCCTACAAGTGTGACGCATGTGGCAAGGCCTTCAATTATCCATCACAACTTTCTCTGCACAGTAAGATTCATACAGGAGAGAAACCCTACCAGTGTGAGGTATGTGGCAAGGCCTTCTGTTTTCCATCAAAACTCTCTCTACACAATAAAATCCATACAGGAGTGAAACCCTACCAGTGTGAGGTATGTGCCAAAGCCTTCTATTTTCCATCACAACTTACTGCACACAAGAGGATTCATACAGGAGAGAAACCCTACCAGTGTGGTTTATGTGGCAAGGCTTTCTTTGTTTCATCACAACTTTCTTTACACAAGAGGAATCATACGGGCGAGAAACCCTACAAGTGTGAAGTTTGTGGGAAGGCCTTCTGTGTTCCATCACAATTTTCTGAACACCAGAGAATTCATACAGGAGTCAAACCCTACCAGTGTGAAGTATGTGGGAAAGCCTTCCATTTACCATCACGACTTTCTGAACACAAGAGAATTCATACATCAGAGAGATCCTTCAAGTGTGAAGTATGTGGCAAGGCCTTCAAAAGTAAACCAGTCCTGTCTGTACACAAGAGGATTCATACAGGAGAGAAACCCTACAAATGTAGTGTATGTGGCAATGCCTACAGTCGTCGATCAGGACTTTCTGTTCACATATGGATTCATATAGGAGAGAAACCCTACAAGTGTGAGTTATGTGACAAAGCCTACAATAGTCGAGCAGGACTTTCTGTGCACAAGCGGGTTCATACAGGAGAGAAACCCTACGAGTGTCAAGTATGTGACAAAGCCTACAACAGTCGATCAGGACTTTCTGTACACAAGAGGGTTCATACAGGAGAGAAACCCTTCAAGTGTGAATTATGTGACAAAGCCTACAAGAGTCGATCGGGACTTTCTGCACACAGGAGTTTCCATACAGGAGAGAAACCCTCCAAATGTGAAGTATGTGGCAAAACCTTCAAAAGCCCATCAGCATTTTATACACACAAAAAAATTCATACATAAGAGAAACCCTTCACGAGTCAAGTATGTGTCAAAGACTTCTGTGTTGCATCACAAGTTTCTGAACACTAGAACATTCATACAGGAATGAATCCCTTCAAGTGTCAAGTATGTGACAAAGCTTTCTATATTCCGTCACAACTTTTTGTACACAAGCGGATTCATATAGAAGAGAAACCCTACAAATGTGAAGTATGTGGTCAGGCCTTTACTGATCTGTCATAATGTTCTAAATATATAAGTATTCATACAGGAGAAAGACATTAAAATTGTAAAGTGTGGCAAGGATATCAATTCTCCATCAGTACTCTCTAGACAGAAGAACCCTGGAAGTGGGAAGTGTGTGTCATGGTTCCCTGCTGCATCATTGTTTGGTGCTATGGACGTAGGCTAGAATCTTCCCGGTAAGCGCACCTTGGTGTGCTACACACATTAGAAATGGGCTAGTCCCGGTGCGAGAGTTAGCCGAGAAGAGGCTAGATATAATGGGCCAAGCAGTGTTTAAAAGAATACAATTTGTGTGTTGTTATTTCTGGTGTAAAGCTAGCTGTGCGGGAGCCGGGTGGGATCAAAAGCAGGCCCGCAGCTCCCACAACATCCTGAGAGAAAAACCTATAGAAGACAAATATGGTATGTATTCACTTATAAGTGCATGTTATCCATTAAATAAATGATAATAAAGCTTCAACCTATAGATGTAGAGAGGAGTCGTCTGTGGGGATGTACTAAACTCCTTGGGAAGGGGAAATAAAATAGATTTTCCAGATGGACTCAAGACTGGTGGGGACCAAAACAAGAGGGGTCAGGTGTGAGGGGTAGAGAGAGAGCTGGAATTGAGGAGCATTTTGTTTTAGGTTGTGGAAACCTATTACAGTCAGAACTTCCGAAAACTGTGAAGAAATCCTATTCAGGATTCCTAATCATGAGCCATATGAGATCTCAATTGACCATCCGTTGCACAATGAAATGATTAAATTGAAGGGACTGGGTAACAGTCAATTAACTTTTTTCCTAAATGGATCCCATGGAAATTCCCAAAACATCCTAGGCTGATGCTACGACAAAAGATTTCTCTCTATAAACTGATAGTGGAGTTCCATCACTGAGGTCATCTACTCGTTTAATCGGACATGGAAAATTGAGCACCTTCGTACACTGAGCCTTTACCTCTCTGTTCTAGTCTCTTTGGTGGAGGAGGGTAATCTGTAGGGTACTAAAGAGAAATGAGAACACAAAAGTTCAAGGATAAAGACTGTTTCACCCCAAGTCTACCATCACCTTCACCATACTCAACAACTCAACCACGGAGAGGAAGATTCCTCAAAAACCCTCCAAAGCCCTGCCTGCAGAGACAGGACTCGGGCCCCTAAGGTGCCTCAGCTCCGCAGAGGTTCCCTCCTTCTGCCCTGCTGTGTTTGTGTTTTCTCAGCCCTAATAAAAACCCTTCTTTTCCTGTGAATTCTCCCCTGTTGTTTGGTGTTTTCCCCTGATGCTACATGTTGCAGTTGAAATATTTACCTTTGAATTCTTCATCTGGCAGAGAAACAACAACAAACCAGAAGTGATCAAAACTCCCCGATGGTAACCCTGCAACAGCAGAATGTGTTCTCCATATTCCAGCCCCACAAGATGTTGTTTAGTTCTCTTGTGTTGCTGAATTTAGTGTTGTGCTCTAAAACCAAGGTCCTGCTGACTTCATAGAATCTGACACATCACCCAGCTACCTCCTATTCTTTTTTGTTCTTTCCATTTTAATAAAAGGCTTGTTTTTCTCTTTGCCTGCCTTCCTTCCTTCCTTCCTTCCTTCCTTCCTTCCTTCCTTCCTTGTTTCTTTCTTTTTTCCTCCTTTTTTGACCTAGCCCTCTTCTCATAAGAGGCATCTACCAGGTGGTTTTTCTGTTTTCCTTTATTTCTTTTTTCTATTTTTTTTTAACACAGGGTTTTCTGGGTTGCCCTGGTGGTCCTAGAACTCGTGCTGTAGACCACGCTGCCCTTGAACTCAAAAGATCCACCTTTCTGCATAAATGAACAGTGCATACACCACCATCTCACAGAATATACAAGCCTTTCTTAAATTGCCCAGAACAGCTTTGAACTCACTCTGTTAGATCAGGCAGCCCTGGAACTGTGATTCATGGTCCTCTGCTCTTAAGAGGCAGACACCAAGTGGCTGCCACCACGCCTCTGCTCAGAATTCATTTCAAAATCTTAGCAGTGACTTTCCCATGTGAGATACTTGTAATTATCTCAAAGAAAAAAAGAGTCGAAATTAATATTTTACTCTGTAGTAAGTGTTTATAATAAGCATATCGTTGTGTGAAATCACAGTAACGTGACTAAAAATAACTAATAAAAGTAATAAACATTACTGTAAGGTCTCCACTCACACCTAACCATCTCAGTTTGCAAGCTGAGGATTTTAATGCAGCCTGACTCGCGGCATGTGTCCCTCTAGCGGCAGAAGTTTCACATTTCAATCCAGCGACTACAGGAAACTCAGTTACATAGACTTATGGGAAGTGTAGTCCAATTCATTGTGACGTCACAAGCAAGGATCGCCCAGTCGCCTTCTGAGTTGCTTCTACGCATGTTCCAACCTCATTCGCTTACCTCCAATTCTGAGTGAAGTTTCTTACTACAAGGCTGCGGTTGGATCTCTGAGCGCAGGTTGGTTCGGGGTGCAGGGCAGCCCAGCAGGTCTGAGGGATCGTGCAGGGGCAGCCGGTAGGTCCATCGTGGAAGGAGTGGGCACGGGGCCATGAGAAGCAGGAAGAAGCTCACTTTGGAGGTGCTGTTCCAACCTAGGCTGCTCCACTGAGTCAGGATTTAGGTCCGCGCTAGGGAGAGGGCGATGGGGTCGGTGCTGGGTCCTCTGGTGCTCCAGTCCTCCCGGGATCTCGCTCCCGGACAGGGCGGGTCGGCTGCGCCCCCGAGGCTTTGCAGGGAGCTCACTGTCCAGCTCCTCCGGGGAAGCCTGCTGCTACCAGCGGACTCACTCTGAATGGCTGTAGTCAGGATTCTCATTGGTCTACAGAAGGGAGTGCAGTTTCTGGTCCCTATTGCACTGTATTAGTATTTGGTTATAATGAGAGACCTAGGAAGGACGTGGGTAGTGTTATTTGACAAAGTGAATTTCCAGATACGACACGACGGTTATTTTACTGGAGCTCTCAAACCTTTGTACTGCGCCCTGTAGCTGACTAGTCGGTGAGAGGCGCTATCCATGCCCCTAGTGAATTTTATCACAGATCTCTGCAAAACTGACCGCAGAGATAGGTCCGTACATAGACAGACGTAGTTTCAGACATCAAGCTGACGTCTCTTTATTACTAGTTGTGCACTAGAAGCTTGGAATAGAATAATGCCTTTATACTATAGAAAATGATTCCTTTCTTAGAAGGTACGTGTCTGTGAGCCTTTTTAAAAATCACCTCTCTTGCCATAGTTTGATCACTTATAAGTCTTTAATATTTTGTACAATTTCAATTTGGAGCTCAGGCATTCTCTCGTATTAGGTAACAGGATACATAGAAGTTGTGAAAAAGAAACAGACAATTCTGAAGCAGAAAATAATTTTTTTCAAGTAAACATTCAAGTATATATGCAGCTGATATTGTAAACTATAAAAAATGAACAATCCCAATGCATAACTATTCTTTGGAGGAAAAATTAGCTGGAAAGCATTTGTTTTCACTACAATCTAAAGGTAGTCAGATAGAACAGTTTCTCAGGCTGTTCCAAAATTTTTATAGGTGAAAATTTGAAGATATTATAACTTCGAATACTTGTAATTTCTCTTCAGCCTTTTTGACCTCTAAGAAAATATATAAAACATTCCATTAACTTTGCATTTCTTAAGCATCACATTGCCCAGAGGAAATACTTTTAAATCTTTTATAAATTCCTTTTACTTCTTATTAGTTTTTAAAATTCCATCTTAAGTCTGATTACATTGTTATTTTAAATTTTTGTGACATATGAGTATTAATATTATATTTTAGCTATTAGAGGCATGTTATGTATTTATTTTGTTAATGCTGCTGTTAAACTGATAATTCTACAGTTTTCTGTCAAAATCAGAGATCAGAGTAGGATAAATTAGAACAGTCAGTATAATTCAGATTACTTCTGTGTTAATTATTACATATTTTCGATGTCATATTCAGTATATCTCTATTGATTTTGAGGACCATCTATTAAGTATGCCTAATTTTAAACAAACTTTCTTTGTAGTTACTTACTTGTCTATATGAAAACATGTATAGAAGACTACATGTTATTCTCATAAACGAATTACATTTGTGCTGAGCTTGACTACAAAGATTGTTTTAAGCACATGGAAGACTTGACTTTTTTATAAGGCGACTGACAATGTACTTGAATGTTTTAATTATCTTTCACAATTTACAATAAATTAGTAGCTTCTATAAGATGAACATTTCACAGTATTATCCCTGTTAAACTTGAGCCTTAAATTTTGAATTGAAGCTCTCTTAGCATTAAAGTAAAACTTTAAACTATAAATATAATTTGTAAAGACAAAGATGCTGCTCATATGTCTTTAAGTTGGTTTCTGCTAGCTTGAATAGACATAAGGAATATATATGTTGTTTTTTATTTTAAAAGTTTTAGAAGTCTAGTGTTAACAAAAATAAATGGTTAAATGTACACTTAACAAAGACATGAATTGTTAGACATACATCTTTCAGTCAGGTTTTTCTTAGTTCGAATATATCATTATATGCTTCTGAATTTAATGGTATAAAAAAATCCATCCCAATCTAAAATACCATCGGTACCTGCTTTTTACTACAAAGCTTAGTAATTCCTAAAGAGGACGGGTGTACTAAAGTGCACAGGTGCGGCCTTGGTTGGTTTTATCCATCATAGTCCTCTTAATCTAAGCGGTGGTGAGGTCACATGGCAGGTGTTCTTCAGTCTTTCTAAAGATGGCTGCTAACTACATGGTGGTTTTTATCCTGATGAGGTCATTCGTCAAGATGGAGGAAAAATCACATGGCTACTTTTTAAAACCTTCTGTTTTTTTGCAGTGTTATATAATAAACTTATTTCCTAAACAAGAGTTGAATCATATGTGTTATATACTGCAGTAAATTAAAATTTCCTGTTTGTAGATTTAACTATCCGCCTATTTTTATAAGCTTTAAGCTAAATTTTTGTTACTTTTTTTTCAACATACCTGATAAATTTATTAATCCTGAGACTAAGAGTTTATAGAGAACAGAGATATTTCTATGCTTCACGTGATAATTTATACGTGAGGCTACTCAAAGTATTCAGTGCTTGGAAAATACTTCATAAAAGTTGATTAATAGTAGCAACTTTAGAGGTAAAATATTTTCTGTGGAGTATGCGGAATTTTTATATAAAATATAGGACCTCTTGTCTTTGAAAAGCCAATTTTATTTTTTTTAAATATTTATTTATTTATTATGCATACAATATTCTGTCCAGACCTCATTACAGATGGTTGTCAGCCACCATGTGGTTGCTAGGAATTGAACTCAGGACCTTTGGAAGAGCAGGCAATGCTCTTAACCGCTGAGCCATCTCTCCAGCCCCGAAAAGCCAATTTTAAAAGCATTAAAAAGTATTCTCTATAAGAGTTTTAGATGTAATTTTAGGCAAAACCTACGGAGGATGTTTTAAAGATCTTAGAAAGGTATCCTTTGGATAGTGATTGTCTTACATAGGGTTTCTGTGCTGTGAATAGACACTATGACCATGGCATTTCTTTCAAAGGAAACATTTAATTGGGGTGAGCTTATGGTTCAGAGGTTTTAGTCTTATCATCATGGTGGATGGCATGCAGACAGACATGGTGCTGGAGAAGGACCTGAGAGGTCTACATCTTGATCCTTAGGCAGCCAAGTATTTTGTTTGGCTTGAACATGTATGAGACCTGAAAGCCTGACTCCACAGTGACACACTAACAATGCCACACCTCTTAATAATGCTACTTCCCATGGGTCAAGCATTCAAACACAAGAATCCATGGGGGCCATGCCTGCTCAAACCACACAGTGATTATAGATTCTGAGTAAGATTATACTGCAACCTGCCAATTATTAGTACAGAAGAGATATCCATCCTGCATTTTATTTAGTGGTGTTATAATCACTGAGGCTCTTTACCAATAAGGGATTAAATCTATGAGCTAGCCAACAACATTACTTAACCAGCTAATAACCTGCTCTGGTTCAGGTGTTACATTTCTTAGCCGTAGAATTTTCAGAAAGCATCTTGAAGCGCAGAGCCAAATCATTAGTAGTGATTGGCACATTAGTGTTTACCCAGTTGAAGTAGCCCAAAATTATAAATTTTGCTATTTGCATTTACTATGAAAGTTAAGCATTTATTTAAATATACATTTGACAGACAAGCAGGAGAAGAGAATATTGTCTATATAACTCCAGGAATTTTAACAGTGCCAGCTTAAGTGTTTAATGCCCTAATTGTAATGTTTTGGTACTAGAACTTTTTAATTTTTGCCCATTTCAAATTTTCCACATGAACAGACTATTAATCAATGTATACTTACTTACTTATTACCACTATGCAGGAAAAACAAAATAGCAAGAATCAGCAGATAACAACAACACAGTCTAAGCGCGGGGGTAGCCAAGTTGGCTCTTGTTGTGGCAGCAGGCCCCGCCCACCTTCCTTAGAACTGGGGTGTTATGGAGACCACCTCTGCATCCCAGGGGTAGAACAGGCCCACGTGGCCAGAGGGCTTTGAATTCCAGCCAAATTGTTCGGGAAGACTAAACAAATGTGGCACGGCCCAAGCAGCTGCTTAGTACATCAAACTTTGCTGTGACCTACCAAGATGTGAGCAGCCATGAGAATCCTGGCTCCTGAGAATCCACCCCAGGTCCTTTGGAAGAGCAGTCAGTGCTTTTTACTACGAAGCCAATTCTCCAGCCTCAATAATGCTCTTTTGTAGATACCCTCACTCTCCATTGTATCTTTTTTTTTTTTTTTTTTTTGAGACAGAGTTTCTCTGTAGCTTTGGAGCCTGTTCTGGAACTAGCTCTTGTAGACCAGGCTGGTCTCGAACTCACAGAGATCCGCCTGCCTCTGCCTCCCGAGTGCTGGGATTAAAGGTGTGCGCCACCACCGCCCGGCTCCATTGTATCATTTTTAAAAGTAAAATATCCATGGGAGTTCCTAAGATCTTCTGCCATTCATTTTCCTTAGTGCTGAGCTTTGTGCAACATCACAGAACTGCACCAGACTTACGCTAGGGATATAGCTCACCTTTACCAGAAGTTCTTCTAGTTCTCTTTTCACTCTGACTTTCAGATTTATATCCAGAAGTATGTATGTTATTTGTGTTTTTACTGCTGTTTTTATTTGTAAAATATTTAGTATTCATTCTTTTTCTTTGTATCAGGAAATGCTGTCTTTCAGTGATGTGGCCATTGATTTCTCTGCAGAAGAGTGTGAATGGCTGGACCCTGATCAGTGGACTTTGTACAAGGATGTGATGTTGGAGAATTTCAGCAACCTTGTGTTCCTGGGTGGGTTGTGCTTTTTTTAAAAATTGTTGCTGCATTTTAAGCCCTGACTCTAATCAGGAACTGCAGCTCCAGCGCTACCAGCAGTGCTTGTGCCGCAGGAGCCGCAGCCTGAGGGAATTGTGTTCCCTCATGCCCCTCATATAAATCTCTGTCCTTCTAAAGAATTCAAGACTCAAAGGTTGAGGTGGAATTGTTCTCCTCAGGGAGGCTGGATAACCAGTAGCTCACCTCCTCTCCTCGCTCATTTTTACTAAAATGCCCTTTCTTCTCTTAACCCCACCAAAAACCCTTCTCCACCTGACTCTTTCATACCACATCCAGTCAGTGAGTTGGTGACTCATCCTCCTGGCTGCAGGTGAATTTTATTTAATCAAACAAATGTAACACATCTTTGCATCATTAAACAAATATTCCAGCGCATGAACAACAGGAACACACCTGAAAGTAATATTTTACCACATGCGTGGGGAAAGCTTCCACGGTGAACTCTTAATTGTCATCATAAAACTTGCTTACTTTCTGCAGTATCTCAAGGAAGCTTGTGCTTCCAAAATGAAATTTATGGTGCAAATTTTAGGGAAAATTTAGAAGCGTATTCCTATACCTTAGAATGATTTACGTTTTTATTGTGTATGTGAAACCTTCCCATCTTTTGTAGAGGTGATAACGTCATAAAGTGTCAAGAGTGGGAAGCACACATGGGAAAAAGAATATCACACTTTGTAATTTTATTATTTTTCTTTGTAACTGAGGGACATGAAGCTCAGGACCTGCAAATCTTAAATTTTTCTTAAGCATTCTGATGTGTCTATCAGGAAGCTCATGAGGAACTCATCCTGTCCAGTCCTTGATTATATCCCTTATTCTATATACAGTCCTAGACATGTGATCCCCATGAGAACACACTAATAATAATGTTCTCTTTTCCCATAAACAGGACTTGCTTCATCTAAGCCTTCCCTGGTCACATTTCTGGAGCAAAGACAAGACCCTTCAAACATGAAGAGACAAGCAGCAGCTGCCATGCAAACAGGTGTGTAGGAATGAGGGGACAGAGGCCAGAATGGCGAGGCAGCGATCCCCAGAAAACCAGGGGACAGAGGCCAGAATGGATAGGCAGAGATCCCCAGAAAACCAGGCTTCGTTATGAGCATTCACTCACAATGTCTGATGGAAGTCATGTTGTAAGGATCTTTTCTATTTTTATTGTGAAAAAAGGATGTTTATGATGCGTTGATTCTATTATGCTTTATCCTTTCCCATTAAGTCAATTAAGTTGGTCAATAGATCTTTATTCATAAAATGTGCATAAATAGTCCTGTCTTCAGTTCTTGAAATATATAAAATTGTTATGGACAGGTTTCTAGTTATGCAGCCTATCTTTATACCTTCCAAAGTTTAAAGTCTGCATTTAGCATATATATGAACTGTAATAATATGTGTCTTCCGACTCGGACTACTTTATACTTTGTGTTCATTTTGTTACAACATTTCCATATTTCTGTAAGTGGCTCATTTATAATACCATAATCATTTTGTTTTCTTAATTGTTGATATTATGCCTTCCTTACATGTTTGACATTGATTAATATTCATTTGTTTCTATGGGTTTCATCTTTACTTCATGTTATATAATTTCTACCTATCATGATACTTTTAATTAGGCTCCACTGAATACAGCTTTAGAAATTTGTATGTAACAAATTGAAAATATAGTTTTGAGTCAACATTTCTGTTTTTAAAACTAAACATAAATTTACACAATTTTGCTCATTTTTCATTCATTTCTTAACCTTAACTCACCAGGAAAAAAACACAATGCAGGCAAAGAATGTGGTAAAACCTTTCCTTGGAACTCACCTATTAGCCACCAGAAAATTAATTTAAGAATGAAGCCATATTATAAGTGTGAAGAATGTGGTAAGGCCTTCCATAGTCCATCATTACTTTGTTTACACAAAAGAATTCATACAGGAGAGAAACCCTTCAAATATGGTGTATGTGGCAAATCATTCAGAAGTCCATCAGTATTTTCTGGACACAAGAAAATTCATATAGGAGAGAAACAAAACAAGTATGAAGTATGTGCCAAGGCCTTCTATGTTCCATCACTGCTTTCTGTAAACAAGAGAGTTCATACAGGAGAGGATCCCTACCAGTGTGAAGTCTGTGGCAAGGCCTTCTACAATCCATCACAATTTTCTGAACACAAGAAAATTCATACAGGAGTGAAATTCTACAATTGTGAAGTGTGTGGAAAGGTCTTTAATCGTCCATCACGACTTTCTTTACACATGAAGATTCATACAGGAGAGAAACCCTACCAGTGTGATATATGTGGCAAGGCCTTCTATGTTCCATCCCGACTTTCTAAACACAAAAGGATCCATACAGGAGAGAAACCCTATGCGTGTGAAGTGTGTGGCAAGGCCTTCATTTGTTCATCAGTACTGTCTGTACATAAGAGGGTTCATACAGGAGAAAAGCTATACAAGTGTGAAGTGTGTGGCAAGGCTTTCCATGCTTCATCATTACTTTCCAAACACCGATTGATTCATACAGGAGAGAAGCCCTGCCAGTGTGAAGTATGTGGCAAAGCCTTCACATATCCATCATTACTATCTCTACACAAGAGCTGTCATACAGAAGAGAAACCCTACAAGTGTGAAGTATGTGGCAAAGCCTACAATAGACCTTCAACACTTTCTGTACACAAGAGGGTTCACACTGGACAGAAACTCTACCTGTGTGAAGTATGTGGCAAGGCCTTCCATGTTCCGTCACAAGTTTCTGTACACAAAAGGATTCATTCAGGGGAGAAACACTACAAGTGTGAAGTGTGTGGCAAATCCTACAATAGTCCATCAGGACTTTATATCCACAAGAGGAGCCATACAGGAGAGAAGCCCTATAAATGCGAAACATGTGGCAAAGGCTACAATAGCCCATCAGGACTTTCTGTACACAGGAAGATTCACACTGGACAGAAACCCTGCAAGTGTGAAGTGTGTGCCAAGGCCTTCTATGTTCCATCACAACTTTCTGAACACAGGAGAATTCATACTGGTGAGAATCCCTACAAGTGTGAAGTGTGTGGAAAGGCCTTTAATCGCCCATCACGACTTTCTCTACACAAGAAGATTCATTCAGGAGAGAAACCCTTCAAGTGTAAAGTATGTGGCAAATCCTACAGTAGTCCCTCAGGACTTTATTCACACAAGAAGATTCATACAGGAGAGAAACCGTAGAAGTGGGACGTCTGTGTCAAGGTCTCATGCTGGATCATTCCTTAAAGTACATGAGAGAATTTATACAGGTGAGAACCCTTACAGGTATGTGACAAGGACTTCTATGTTCCATCATGACTTTCTGTACACAAGAGCACTCATACAGGAGAGAAACCCTACAAGTGTTAAATATATGGCAATGTCTTTAAAACTTCATGGATTCTTTCTCATTTAATAATCCATTCTGGAAAGAAACCCTACTATGAAGAATATGAAAAAGCCCTATGTAAAAAGTCATACTTAACTCAGCACAAATTATCTCACACTTGGGAGAAAACCACAAGTGCAGGGAATGTGGCAAAGACTTTAGAACTTAAACACACGTTCTCAACACCAGGCTTTTCATACTGGAGGGAAACATTAAAAGTGTGGAGAATGGCAAGGTGTTTTATAAGCCTTATGGCCTTAAACAACATCAAAGAATTGATTTGTGAGAGAAACTCTGAAGAATATGCCAAGATTTTTTGTACTTACAAGAAGTCTTGAATCACCTGATCACTCATACTGGAGAGAAATGTCATTAGTGTCATAAATTTTGAAAACACTTTTATGAGCTTTCTAGTACTTCTCAAGGTAGTTCAAAGTTCAGTGAAATAATACAAATGCCAAAATGTTCATAATATGTTTTCAACGTCTTAAAACTCTAAAAGATATCAAAATATATTCTAGATAAAAATCCTTCAATTAGGTGGAATATCCTAATGCTAAGTGGGAAATCCGGGAAACAGAGATAGAAAGAAGGAGTAGGTAGAGTCAAGGAGAAACCATGTAAGTTCCAAAAGAGAAAGATGCCAGAATATTGCCATTAAGCCACAGCCTCGTTGTGATACATAGATTAATAGAAATGAGCTAATTTAAGATGTAAGAGCTAGCTAGGAATATGAGCCATTGGCTAAACATGTTGTAATTAGTATAGTTTATTTTTGATTTTTCCTGTCTGTGTTTCCGGGAAGTGAAAGAACAGTCTCTGTTTACATACCTAACTCAGGATGAAATAACTCACACTGGAGAAAAGCCTTTCAAAAATCTAGAATGGCAAACCTCTCAACTGTACCTGAAACCTTAAGGAACATCAAAGAATTCATTCTGGAGAGAAACCCTACAAGTCTAAAGAATGTAGCAAAAGATTTTAACGCTTACATATAACATTCTCAACAGCAGACTATTCATATTGGAGAGGAAGAGTATGACTGTGGATAATGGCAAGGTCATTCACCAGTCTTCTGGCAACTGAAATGGCCCTCTTTCTCCCCTAATTATTGGTTGGCCATGGCATTTATCACTACAATAGAAATCAAACAGGGTAAAGAATATTGCAAGACTTACGCTTGGTGGTGGTTGCACACCACCCTTGGGAGGCAGAGGCAGGCGGATCTCTGTGAGATCGAGGTCAGCCTGGTCTACAAGAGCTAGTTCCTGGACAGGCCCCAAAGCTGCGGAGAAACCCTGTCTTGAAAAACAAAAGACAAACAAGCAAAAGAATATTGCAAGACTTTACCATTTCTTATTACCTTAGTTAACATAGAAGGCTCCGTGCTGCAAATAATGTCACAAGGTTTTGAAGTTTCTTCAACCATAAGTCACACTCAGACTTCACTGAAAACGAAACTGTTGCAAAGAATATTACAAAGACTATTGCTTTTTATCTGTAATTTAACACCCCCCAAAAAAATCATATCTTGAAAGTTACGGCCAACCAAGCCAAAAGGAGCCAAGCTGGAGTCTGCCTGGTGTTGTTAGAGGTCTGTCGATAAGGAGCAACCAAGCAGTATTTCCTGAGGACCTAGCAACAGGTGCTGTCAGAGGTCCTGATTGTGCCTAGCCAATGAGAGATGAGCATGAAATGTCAAGTGTCAATAAATCAGAAGGCCTGATTGCTGGGAGGGCATATAAGTTTTTCTTGTTATTAAACAAACGAGTCTGCTGTAAACCTACCTGACTCCCGGCGTCTGTGATTATTGATGTCACACCTTTTCACCCCCTCCCCTAAGAAAAACCTTAGGGCCCAGCAATATTTGGCCCCCGGAACAGGGACTTCTAACAGGTTTTGAGCTCACCTGCTCAGAGTCCTTTTTTCATGGTTGCTGTAATTTTTGTATTTGCCCGGCACAGGGTCTTGTCATCTTCCTCTCCTCACTGGCAGTTCTGCACAGCGCACCCAAAGGTGTACTTTTGGTGAAAGACCCCTCGGTTCCTTCGGCGGGTAAGCATAGGGACCCCCATCCTTTCCAACTTTGGAAGGGCCCCCTCAGTCCCATCCGCGGGTGAGTGTCCTTTCCTTCCTTTGAAAGGCCCATCAATCCCTTTGACAAGTAAGCATTGGGACCCATATTCCTTCCTTTCTCTTTATCTCCCCATCTAGTTAGGAAGGCATTTTTTTCTTTCCTTTTTCGGTTCACCGTAAGGGCTGACCCCCCCAGGAGTCAGAACCAATTTTTGGCTCATCCAGAGATATCGTGTGTGCATATGGCTGTGGCCTCAAGAACCATAGAAATTCCTCACCAATCACTAGGCATAAGAGTCTGATGCAATTTCCCACCCCTGTTTACTATGGATTGTCCTCTCTCCTCTCAGAGGGGTGCTGACAGGCAGGGTGGAGTGACCTGTCATCTGTGAGAGTGCCACATTAGCTCCAGCAGGGAGACGTGAGCTGCTGAAGGTTCACGAGATGAGGGCCTGGAGGCCTGTGCTGGGCAGCCCTGAGGTGTGTGAGCTGTGACCGGTGTGAGCTTCCTGCTTGACTGAGGTCTCAGGGTGCTGGCTGAGCCTCGGGTGTAGGTGACAGTCTGAAGTGTGGGCTCAGAGATAATAGTCTTCCCTAGCCTGGTGTGCAACGAGGCCACAGTGAAGGCTCTGGGCCCCTCTTTGACCTCCGCTGGACTGTGTACCCATCTTCTAAAACTCCTACTTCATCAGGTGATTCTGTCCTTCTAGACGGCCCCGATAGGTCTTCCTGTGCAGCTGACAACGCTGACCTCACAGTAGTGCATGGAGGGTGGCCCGGCCCCGTTGGGCTTCTGCAGCCTGGGGCCCACGTTGGGCTTCTGCAGCCTGTCCAGTAACCGCAGCGTGTCACTGGTAAAGCTGGGGTCCCAAGTCCAATGGCCTGGTTTTCCCTAGTTGTCCAAGCCCACTAGAGACTTTCAGGAGCCTGCTGCTTCTGAGGTGCCTGAAGGAACTTCAGTGGGTCGTCTGGGCTATGGGAGCTTGGGCATGTTCCAAAGAGAGAAGCTGAAGCTGGCTGCTGCTATGTGGCCCCACAGCTCCTGGGACCTTTGACTCTCGACAGCTGGTAGGTAAATGCAGCTGTGGCCACAGCTTCATGCTGCTGCTGTCTGTGTGTGCCCCTCCTACCTGGGGCTGAACTTTAGTTGGGTGCCGCTGGCTCTTGGGCTTCTTGGCTGCTGGTGCTGCTGGAGTCACGGCCTTGAGGCCAGCTGCCTATGTCGTGTACTGGTGCTGTTGGAGGGCAAGGAGCCAACTGTGCACCTGGGCATGCACGTCTGCAGTCTGCCCACCTGGGTCCATTGTCCAGACGCTGAAAGAGTAGAATTGTAGTGATGAGGCGAGCGGGCCTGCTTTTCATCCCGCCTGGCTCCCGCACAGCTTCTTAGCCCCAGAAATAATAACACAGAAACTATTCATTTAACACTGCCTGGCCCATTATCTGTAGCCTCTTATTGGCTAACTCTCACATTTTGACTAACCCATTTCTAATCATCTGTATGTCACCACGAGGTCGTTGTGGCTTACCGGCATGATAGACTCACGCCAGCGTCTGTCTTGGGAAGGGGAATCATGGTATCTGCCTGACTTTGCTTCTTTCTCCCAGCATGACTCTTCTGTTCTGTCTACTCCACCTATCTAAGATGCTGTCCTATCAAAGGCCAAGGCAGTCTCTTTATTTGACCAATGAAAGTAACACATAGACAGGAGCCCCACCTACATCACAGAATGGCTAAATAAGGTGGTAAAGCACACGTGGCCCTTTATTTGCGATTTATAGAGAAGCTCTTTCAAGAAACCATAGCACCAGCTGTGTGGGGAGCAAATGCCCATCTCAGCTCCTTCAGTTTCACTAAAGTAACTGTGGATCAGCAGCCCCTTAGAGTCAATGGTGTTAAAGGTTTATACAGAATTGTAAACAAAAGGCGAATTATTCTGAACCTTCAGATTAATCTTGCAGGAAATTGTGAGATTGAGTTAGAGATCAAAAGGTACTTTTTAAGAGCCGGAGTGAGAAGTATTCAGATTCATGGGACAATGTGGCTGATTCTGGAGCCCTTGATTGGTGACATGACTTTAGTTGGAGCATTGTCTATCTTCTTCCTGAGGAAACCCCTTTTAGGGATTAACTAGACAGGACGGACTAATCTCCTGGATGTCCCTGAACTAATGATTTATCAGACACTATCATTTTGGATACAATATCAAACTAATTGGCAATCATTTGCCAAAAAACAAGATCTTAACAGGCCCTCTTTAGTTTTGTCCCATGTTCACTTCCTCTCACCTGTTTTCTTGCTCTGCATTTTGACTTATGGTTGATTTTATTTAACCCTGTTTACAATATTCAAGGAGAATGCTCTTAAGTGTGTGTGTGTGTGTGTGTGTGTGTGTGTAGGGTTGAGCCACAATATAACTACAAGCAGGTTTTCCAGTGAATAAGGCAATCTTAGGGTAAACAATGTGACCAAATATCCTACAACACTCTTTACCTTCACTAAATATTTATGCTATAAGAAATAGGTTATAAGGTGTATATGTTGGACAAGATTACTGCTAGAGCCATAAGTAGGTTTCTATATAATATAAATTCACTAGGGGTAAATCAGAATGGAATTTCAATAAAAGGCATTACAAAATTTATATCTGTAAGTTTTCTCAACAAAGAAAACTTCCTGATATGAAGGTGTGTCATATAACCTATCATTGGTGTTTGTAATAGTTTCTCTTAAATAGGATTTTCTCATGTTCCATGTAATCAGATTTGATTTCCTTTTGTTTTACAGGATTCCTCTTCAGTATGATCTTTTTGGTGTTAAATTGATAAAAAGCAATAAAGTCTTTATAATATTCTTTGGAACAGTGGTTTTTTTTTTTAGTGTAATTGTTGAGGGTGAGGTAAGTTTGAAGAAACTCTAAAGCCTTGTGATACTATCACTAGTAGGGAGGCTTCAGTGTTAACTGTTGTACTAAGAGGATGCAAAACCTTGTAACATTCTTTACCCAGTTTGATTTCTATAGTGGTGATAAATGGCGTGACCAAAAACTAATTAGGGGAGGAAGGTGGGTCATTTCAGTACACTGGCAGAACATCTTCATCCACGGAAGGCAGGCCAGGAGAACACAGCAGAAATCTAAAGGCATGGCGTGAACTAAAAACCATGGAGGAATGCTGTATTCTGTCTTCTTCACTCTGGCTTGGGATCAGCCAGCATTTTCATAAACCTGGGACATTCTGGTCAAGAGCAGCACATACAACAAGGTGCAGTGCCAACATCTAATAGTCTAGATTCTCCTACAGCAATTAGCATCAATAAAACGACCCACAGAGATTTCCTTGGGACAATCAGATCAAGGAATCTACACAATTGTGATTTACACATATGGCTAGGCTGTTGAGAGCAGAAGCAAATAAAGACATCAGCATTTGCATTATTCCTAATTCAATAAATATTTAGTGTTGGTGAAGATTAGAATATTATTGAAGTTTTCCCATTATTTGGAAGTGTGGAATTATAGGTTGGTGAAAAATAGTAATATTGAAGGCTTTTCAGAATTATTTGGGTATACAGCTTCTCTTACAAGTGTGAGGTCTCAGAGGATATTTCCAATATGAAAGTCAGATAAAACCTTGCCATAATCTTATCATTTGTAGTGCCCCTTAGCAGTATGAGCCCTACAATGCACGTACAGACATGAAGAAAACCTAAACACCTGGTCATATTCTACATTTGCATGTGTGACGTCCTCCATGCTCAACAGCGGGTGAATGATAAAAGAAAATTCCCAACATTCCTCACATTTCTAGGGATGTTGTTTAGTATGAATATTTTTCTTCATTTATGGAAGCAATTATTAACCTGTGGGTCAAAACCCCTTTAGGGGTCAAAGATCTTTTGCCACGAGTCACCTAAGTCTATCAGATACAAAGATATTTACATCATGATTCACAACAGTAGCAAATTATTAGGTTATGAAGTAGCAAAGAAAATATTTTATGGTTGGAGTCATCACCAAATGAGGAATCCTGAAAAGCATTGTCACACCATACAGTCCTTGCTGTTTCCTCTGGGATAAATTTCTAAAATCAGAAAATGCTGGCTGAATGGCAAGGTACATCACTGTATTCTTCACATGGATTTCTTGTACATGGATTCTTTTGTCTTGGGTAAGGTTTGAATGATTACAAAGGCCTTATCACACACGCCCTATTTGTAGTGTTTCTATTCATGCTTTGCCCTTCTCCATATTCATGTTTGTCTCCAATATAGTCTGTAGTTTAGAACTGCGGTGTAAGTTCTAAAGGCGGCTGCCATATTCTTTACACCTGTAGGGTTTCTCTCCAAAATGAATTCTTTGATGTCCCTAAGGTTTTAGGTACCTATAATAGAAACACATATAATAAGGACATCCCACATCATTTCTCCATTTGTTTTTTATAAAGGAAGGTTTTAACTTTCATATAGTAAAATTACATATAACACAACAGTTATCAAGCAAGAATTAGTCACATTTAGTCTCTTTGTATTAGACAAAATTAAAGAAAATATTCTATCTTACCTTTGTGAGTTTAAAGTTTTATATCTAATTTATCTTTCATTAAATTTAAGACAAACTGTCTTCAACTCCAAAGACCCCAGAAGGATATATTACCTAAGTAAACAGGAAGTGCACTTTGTAAGCAATCTCCAAAACTCTAGAATTGGCAGAGATATCTCACTGCCTGGAGAGTCCCCCAAAGTTCTTCTATAACATTGGAACATCAGTCTTGGGTCTATAGGCTTAGCATATCTGAAAGACTTTTCTGTGAAGCACAATATTTGATGATCTGTCTTGTCTAGATTGGCAAAGTTCATCAGTTGTTTTCTTCTGTGTCCTGTAGAATGACTGGCAGACTCTTTCAAAAATCAGCCCATTAAGGTTTATTTTGGTGTTAAGTCTATTAAATCTTAAGATTCCTAAGGTCCAAGTGTAAATAAAATCAATTAACTCAAGCATGTTACTTCTGCATATTCTTTATTCTGTGGGTGAAGAACCAGAGAGAAAAATGATCTCCACCAGATTTTTAGTTTTCTATACATGGTTTAAAAATCCCATAGGCAAAAACAATGATATTAACATGCATTTCAAAATCACATAAGGGGAGGTAGAACCTGATCAAGCAGCACTCCAGGAAAAGGAGACACTACCCAGAAAGGGCCAGCATCCAAGCCAGAAAACCTGATATTTCAAACCATTAGAAAAAAATTACTAAACATCTGGAACCCTGGACTCACCCACTCAGAGATCTATTTGTCATTAAGCATGGGCATGCTGTCATCCTATCTTCGAGAAATTCCTACATGTTTCATTACTTACAGCAGACATGTCTCACTGCTGAGGAAAGTCTAAGTTCTTAAAAACATTTAAAAGCCATATTCTGTTGGTCTTTGAAGGTTACCTATCCATCTGAAATATATCTCTGTATATCTAGAAAATCTAATTTGACTACAACTTCGACTATTATAAATGACTATTAATCTATAATTTTAAATGAGCCGTATGAACATAATACCTTAAATGAGAGTAGAAATATATATATAAAACAAAATTGACATTAAATTTGTATCAATAAACCAAAGTCCACACCATTGTAATGTATTCATTTCTGTATCATATCCCCTTCTTCTGTAGAAAGATATTGAATGTGACCATTAACCATTTATAATCAACCCCCTTTAAATAAAATCAAACATTTATGATCATTAAGAAATTTGGGCATAGTTTTCTCCAAACTATTTCCTGCTGGTGGTTGGGTAAAGTATTTTTAGAGTTCACAGAGACCTTTTTTGAAGGGAGTCTTGTTCCATTAAACCACATTAGCCTAGAAGGAACCCACAGGTTCCAATCCTCTGTGGAAACAAAAGTAGAACCTCTTTTCCAAAGTAACATATTCTTAGACTCAAATTTTGAAGTCAACATATTTTAAAATATATGTTGCTTTAGCTTTGCAGTTCTCAAATCAAATGTCTCTCTGCAGTCAAAGAATCAAAGAAATAACAAAAATATACATAATCCTGACTATTTTCCATCTTTTCATGGCCCATTTTTATTCTATTATTCCTTTAAAAACCTCAGCTTAATATCCTTAAATTTTTTTTATCTATGACTCTACCTTTTATCTTCTCTGTCGTAAGTCCAGGCACATTTAACAAACATACTTTGGCCTGTTTAGAGGCCTTTTTTTTTTTTTTGGTCTGAATGTCTTTACTGTGTAGCTGTAATCTGTTTATGATCAGGAGCATTTTTTTAAAAGTGTTAAACTGGGATGACTAGGACCAGTGCTGCGGCTTTGTCTGTTGGCTCTTTCCCACTAAACATGGCAGAGGTGTGTTCACTGTCTCTGGGAGCCATGCTCACTGCCTCAACTCCAGGGATGCAGTGGGTCTTTGTCCCCATTAAGTAAATAGTAGCATGTTTTTCACAAATCCCATTTAAGTGCTCTGTAGCAGGACCTCTGAAATATCCAGAGCCATTTGGGCCATGAGCATCAACCAGGAAGTTATCTCTTAATGAAGTCACACTTCTGCTCAAAGCCAGCAAACAGTGTCTATCTGAAGAAAAATGCAGCTACCAAGAAGCTGCAATTGACTTGTGTTTTGTGGGTCTAGAAGCATTTATTAAAGCTCCCTCAGGTTTCTGTGGAAGAACTTTGACAAACAGTGGGTGCCATTAAGTAAACAGAAATTGCACTTTTATTTCCCAGTGGCCCAGACTCAAATAATCACACAGAAACTACGTAAATTACAACACTGACCAATGGCTCAGGCTTATTTAAAACTAACACTTTTGTGTGTGTCTGTGTTTTGAAAGTATTTTTATTTGATTCTTTTTTTTAAATTGATATTTATTGAGCTCTGCATTTTTCTCTGCTCCCCTCCTTACCTCTCCCCTTTCCCTTCAATCCTCCCCCAAGGTCCCCATGCTCCCAATTTACTCAGGAGATCTTGTCTTTTTATACTTTCTACTTCCTGTGTAGATTAAATCTATGTAAGTCTCTCTTAGTGTCCATATTGTTGTCTAAGTCATCTGGAATTGTGGTTTGTAGGCTGGCTTTCTTTGCTTTATGTTTAAAAACCACCTATAAGTGAGTACATGTGATAATTGTCTTTCTGTGTCTGGGTTACCACACTCAAAATGCTTTCTAGCTCTATCAATTTTCCTGCAAAATTCAAGATGTCATTATTTTTTTCTGCTGTGTAGTACTCCACTGTATAAATGTACCACATTTTCCTTATCCATTCTTTGTTCGAGGGCCATTCAGGTTGTTTCCAGGTTCTGGCTATGACAAACAAGGCTGCTATGAACACAGTTGAGCACATGTGCTTGTGGCACAATTGAGCATGCTTTGGATATATACCCAAAAGTGGTATTACTGGGTCTTGGGGAAGGTTGTTTCCTAATTTTCTGAGAAATCGCCACACTGATATCCAAAAGGGTTGTATCAGCTTGCATTCCCACCAGCAATGCAGAAGTGTTCCCTTTTCCCCACAACCTCTCCAGCATAAGTTGTCATCAGTGTTTTGATCTTGGCCATTCTTACAGGTGTAAGATAGAATCTCAGAGTTGTTTTGATTTGCATTTCTCTGATGACTAAGAATGTTGAGCATTTCCATAAGTGTCTTTCAGCCATTTTAGATACCTCTGTTGAGAGTTCTCTGTTTAGGTCTTTACTCCATTTTTTCATTGGATTATGTATTCATTTGGTGTCAAATTTCTTGAGTTCTTTGTATATTTCGGAGATCATACCTCTGTCAGATATGGAGTTAGTGAAGATCTTTTCCCATTCTGTAGGCTGTCATTTTGTCTTGTTGACCATGTCCTTTGCTTTACAGAAGCTTTTCAGTTTCAGGAGGTCCCATTTATTAATTATTTCTCTCAGTATCTGTGCTGCTGGGGTTATATTTAGGAAGTGGTTCCCTGTGCCAGTGCATTTAAGTGTACTTCCCACTTTCTCTTCTATAAGGTTCAGTGTGGCTGGCTTTATGTTGAGGTCTTTGATCCATTTGGACTTGATTTTGTGCATGGTGATAGATATGGGTCTATTTTCATTCTTCTACATGTTGAGATTCAGTTACGCCAGCACCACTCGTTAAATATGCTTTCTTTTTTCCGTTTGATATTTTTTGCTTTGTCAAGTATCAAATGTTCAAATATGTGTGGATTGATACCCGTGTCTTCTATTTGGTTCCATTGGTCCTCCTGTCTGTTCTTATGCCAATACCAGGCTGTTTTCAGTACTGTAGCTCTGTAGTAGAGTTTGAAGTCAGTGATTGTGATGCCCATAACTAACTCTTACATCTTAAATCCACCCATTTCTAATAACCTATGTATTGCCATGAGGCTGTAGCTTACTGGTAATGTTCTGGCATCTTTCTTTTTCAGTGGCTACCAGGCACCTCCTCAACTCCACCTACTCACTCGCACTCTTGATTTACTCTGCCAGGCCATTGACCAAAACAGCTTTATTCATCAACCAGTAAGGGCAACATATATACGAAAAGACATCCCATATCATCCCATTTGTATGGTTTCCAGACAGAAGAGTCTTTATATCTTTTAGGAACTGAGAAAGTATAAAACATTTTATGAATATTGTAATGTTGGTATCATTTCTCTGAAGTTTGAACTACTTTGTCTTGAGAAACACTAGAAAGTTTATTAAAGGTTTTTTTTTTTTTAAAACATGTTTGGCACTAATGGCATTTTTCTCCAGTATGAATTATCAGGTGTTTCAAAAGTTTTTATTAAGTGCACAAGACCTTGGCATATTCTTCACAGGCTTTCTCTCACACATAAGTTCTTAGAAGTTGTTTAAGACCAGAAGTCAGGGGAAAAGCCTTGCCATTCTCCACACTCATAATAGACTGGTGTTGAGAATGTGCTATGTAATTTATAAATTCTTTGCCACATTCTTCACACTTGTAGGGTTTCACTCCAGAATGAATTCTTTGAGGTCCCTTAAGGTTTCTGGTACAACTGAGCAGTCTGCCACTCTTCACATTTGTAAGGTTTCTATCCAGTGTGAGTTCATTTGTGCTGAGTAAGGTATGGCTTTTTATAGAAGGCTTTTCCACAATCCTTATAATTACAGGGTTTCTTTCTATTGTGGATTATCAAGTGAGAATAAATAATCCAGAAAGTTCTAAAGAACTCACCACATATTTTAGATTGCATACTTTCTTTCCTATATGAATGCTCTTGCTTCTGAAAGTAGTAATGGAAAACAAAGCTTTCCCACATACTTCTCAGCTGTAGGGTTTCTCCCCTATAGGAAGTCTCTTGTGTACTTTAAGTAATGATACAGCATGGATGACCTTGCCACATACGTCAAAATGCTAGGGCTTCTCTTCTGTATGAATTCTCTTGTGTTCAGAAAGTCCTGATGGATGAATGACACACTCTTCACTTACAGGGTCTCTCCTGTATGAATATTCATGTGCTTAGATAGTCCTGATGGACCAGTAAAGGCCTGGTCACATACTTTACATTTGTATTTTTTCTTTCCTATATGGGTACTCTTGTGTTTAGAAAGTCCAGAAGGACGAGTAAAAGCCTTGCCACATACGTCACATTTGTGGGGTTTCTCTCCTGTATGAATCCTCTTGTGTACAGAAAGTCCAGATGGACAATTGAAGGCCTTTTCGCACACTTCACACTTGTAGGGTTTGTCTCCTATATGAATCCTTTTGTGTACAGAAAGTTGTGAAGGAATATAGAAGGCCCTACCACATACATCACACTTGTAGGGCGTCTCTCCTTTATGAATTTTCTTGTGTACACAAAGTCCTGATGGACCTCTGAAGGCTTTGCCACATACTTCACACTTGTAGGGCTTTTCTCCTGTATGAATCATCTTATGTATAGAAAGTCCTGATGGATTACTGAAGGCCCTGCCACACACTTCACATTTGTAGGGTTTCTCTCCGGTGTGAATTTTCTTGTGGACAGAAAGTCCTGTTGGACGTTTAAAGGCTTTGCCACATACTTCACACTTGTAGGGTTTCTCTTCTGTATGGATTTTCTTGTGGACAGAAAGTCCTGATGTAGTATTGAAGGCTTTGCCACATACTTCACACTCATAGGGTTTCTCTCCTGTATGAATCCTTTTGTGTACAAAAAGATGTGATGGAATATAGAAGCCCTTTCCACATAATTCACACTTATAAGGTTTCTCTCCTGTATGAATTCTCATGTGTTCAGAAACTCGTGACGGAAAACTGAAGGCTCTACCACATACATCACACTTGTAGGGCTTGTCTCCTGTATGACTGCTCTTGTGTTCAGATAGCACTGATAAACATTTGAAGGACTTCCCACATACTTCACACCTGTAGGGTTTCTCTTCTGTATGAATTCGTTTGTGTACAGTAAGTTGTGATGGAAAACAGAAGGCCTTGTCACATGCTTCACACTTGTAGGGTCTAATTCCTGTATGAATTCTCTTATGATCAGAAAGCCGAGATGGAGCACAGAAGGCCTTGCCACATACTTCACACTTGTAGGTTTTCTCCCCTGAATGAATCATTTTGTGTAGAGAAAGTCTTGATGGAATGCAGAAGGCCTTTCCACACACTTCACACTTGTAGGGTTTCTCTCCAGTATGAACACTTTTGTGTACAGAAAGTTGTGATTGAACATGGAAGGCCTTGCCACATACTTCACACTTGTAGGGTCTCTCTCCTGTATGGATTTTCTTGTGTATAAGAAGTATTGATGGATGTTTGAAGGTTTTGCCACATACTTCACACTTGTAGGGTTTTATTCCTCTATGAATTCTCTTGTGTTCAGTAAGTCGTGATGGAAAACAGAAGTCCTCAGCATATATATCACAATTGTAGGGTTTCTCTCCTGTATGAATTCTCTTGTGCACACAAAGTGACGATAGAAAATGGAAGGCTTTCCCACATTCTTCACACTTATCTGGCTTCATTCTTAAGTTAATTTTCTGATGACTAATAGGTTGTGAGTTCCAAGGAAGGGTTTTGTCACATTCTTTGCCTGTATAGTATTTGTTTCCTGATGAGTAAAAGTTAAGAAATGAATGAAAACTGAGCAAAATTCTCTATATTTATGCTTATTTTTAAAACCAGAAATATTGATTCATACCTGTAATTTATAATATAAATAATGCTACATTCAAATTTCTAAAGCTGTGTTCAGTGTAGCCTAATTTAAAAAAACCATAAATTGAAATTATGTAACTTGTAGTGAAGGATGAAGACCATGACGACATAGAACATAGAAACAAATCAATATTAATGAATGTCAAACATGTAAAGAAGGCATAACATCAAGAAGAAAACAAGACTATTACACTATTGTAAATGAGCCATTTATAGAAATAGAGAAACTTTATAACTAGATAAACACAAAGTATAACATTAGTCAAAGTTGGAAACATATGTTTTTATAGTACATATATTTGCTAAATTCAGACCTCTAGTTTTGGAAGGTCTGAAAGTTAGACTGCATAACTAGAAACCTGTCGATAACAATATTCGATAACACTGTTCAAGAATTGAAGACAGGAGGATCTCTGCATAGTTTATGAATAAATATCCACTGACCAACTTAGGAAAAATAGATCATGTTCACCCTCAAATGAGAGAGCTTAGTCACTTACTGTAAACATAAGCTGACCTGATGGGAGAAGGACAGAGCATAAGAAAATCAAAGTACCATAAATATCCACTTTTCACAGCAAAAGATACAAAAGGAGATCCTTAAAACATTATGTCCATGAGAACATTGTGAGTCAGTGTTCGTGATAAAACCTGGCTTTCTGTTGGGTCTCTGGCCTTCCCCTCCTTGTTACCTCTGTCTCCCTCATTCCTACACACCTGTTTCCATGGCAGCTGCTGTGAGTCTCTTCATGTCTGAAGGGTCTTGTGTTTGCTCCAGAAATGTGATCAGGGAAGGCTTAGAGGAAGCAAGACCTATTTATGGGAAAAGAGAACATCATTAGTTTTTTCTCCGAGGATAGCTGTAGTAATGAGGTGAGCAGGCCTGCTTTTTGAGGGCCGCTGCCCGGCTCCTGGCCCTGGGCTAGCTTTACCCAAAATAATTACACATAAATTGTATTCTTTTAAACATTACCTGGCCCATTAGTTCTAGCCTCTTATTGGCTAATTCTCACATCTTGATAACCCATTTCTAATAATCTATGTAGCATCACGAGGTGGTGGCTTACTGGGAAAGATTCGGCACGTCTGACCTGGCAGCTGGCTCCATGGCGTCTGACCAACTATGCTTTCTTTCTCCCACCATTCTGTTCTGTTTACTCTGCCTACCTAATTTTCTGTCCTATCAAAGGGCCAAGGCAGTTTCTTTATTAACCAATGAAAGTAACACATAGACAGAAGACCCTCCTCCATCAGATAGCATGTCCTCTCTAGGACTGTATGTATAAGGAATGAGAAGATACAATGAGGGCTGTAGAGGATTAGATGTTCATGAGTTTCCTGACGGGCACATCAGAATGCTTAGGAAGAATTTAGGATTTGCAGGTCTTTAGTTAGCTTCATGTCCCTCAGTTACAAGAAGAAATATTAAAACTGAAGAGTGCAATATTCTTTTTATCATATAAGCTTCCCACTCATGCCATTTACTTTCTAACATTACCACCAATATAAAGAATACCTCTATAAAAAGGATGGGAAGCTGCTATGAACACGAGAAGAAATAAAATTATTCTAAGGTATAGGAATATTCTCTTCAGTTTTTCTTAAAATTTGCCCCATAAATTTCATTGTTGGAAGCACAAGCACCCTTGAGATACTGTAGAAAGAAATCAAGTTTATGCTGACAGTTAATTAAGAGCACACCATGGAAGATTCCCTCACGCACACTGTAGAATTTTACCTTAAGCTGTGTTTCTTTTCTTCATGCTCTGGAACATTTGTTTAACGATGCAAAGATATGTTACATTTGTTTGAGTAAATGAACTTCCCTTGCAGTCAGGATGCTGAGTCAGCAACTAGCTGACAGGAAGTGGGAGGGAGAAGCCAGGTGGAGAAGGGTTTTTAAACAGGGGTGAGGAGAAGAATGAGGGCTTTTTATTAGACACAAGCAAGGAGAGGAGTTAGCTGCTATTCAGACTCTCTGAGGAGCAGAGTTCCACCTGAACCTTTGAATCTTGAGTTCTTTAGAAGGCCAGGGATTTCGAGAAGTTCCCTCACAGCTTTGAGAGACTGCCTGAGGGAACTCTCTCTCAGGCTGCAGCTCTGGTGACTTAACCACTGTTGGCAGTGGCAGAATTGCACTTCCTAATTAGAACAGCCATTGATTAAAAGGCAGCATCAATTGAAAGGACGACATACCCAGGAACACGAGGTTGCTGTAATTCTCGAGTATCACATCCCTGTACAGACTCCACTGAGCAGGCTCCAGGTAGTCACCCTCCTCTGCAGAGAAAACAATGGCCACATCCCTGAAAGACAGCATTTCCTGAAACAAATAAGAAAAATGAATGCTAATTAAAACTGCCAGGGAAAACACAAATAACAAGAGGCATATGTACTTCTAGATATTAATCTAAAGGTCACCCAGAGTGAGAAGAGAGCTAGAAGCCCTTCTGACATAGGTAAGCAACGTCCCTAACATAAGTCTGATGCAGTACTGTGATGATACACAGGACTCATCATTAAGGAAAGTGAATGACAGAAGATCCTAGAAACTCCCATGGATATCCTACCTTTAAGAACCATACAATGGAGAGCGAGTATCTACAAAAGAGTATTGTTGAGGCTGGAGAGATGGCTCGGTAGTAAAAAGCACTGACTGCTCTTCCAAAGCACCTGGAATTGATTCCCAGCAGCCATGGCTGCTCAGAACTGTCTGTAACTCCAGTTCCAGAGGCTCAATCTCTTACACAAGGACACTAGCATTCCCACCATGCACACAACATAAATCCATCCATATATACATAATAAAATTTTGAAATAAAATAGGCATTTTTGTCCCATTCTTATAATACTCCATACATAATGTATATTTCTCACAGTAGATAACCATGGTGATGGAAAGGGTACTGCTCAACCCCTTTATGAACAATCAAAAATGATAAACACAATGAAGATGCAGATCTGATGAAGCAACTCTGGGCTGAGGTTTGGCTTCCCGAGGATGTACAGAGTGATGCAAATGACTGTGTATCAAGGGACATGAGTTTCAGCCATCAAGGGGAAGATCAATAAATGAGCAATTTGTAGACAAAATGGAATCACATGTATTTTAACAAATTTCTAATGAGGCAATTTAGCAGTAAGTTCACTCACTGCGGGGACTTACGCTGACTCAAGTTTCTCAGAAGCCCTGATGAAAGGACCAAGGGAATGATGTAGAAGGCACAGCTTACAGAAAGCATTAGAGGAACTAGAATTGTTAGACATGAAGGATATATTTCTTCAGTCGAAGAAAATGACTGATGTCTGTTCACTAGGAAACCTGGAATGGATGCTGTCTACCACGGTGGTGATTTTCTGCTAGTGTACGGCTGCAGCGTCACCTGAATCTCACCTCCACCCCAAATCCTCGGCGTTGTTCAGGCTCCCATTCCGAGCTTTGTCTCTCAGGGAATAAAGCCCTCCTTATGAAAGTGGTCCCATGGAATCTGCATTCTCAGTCAACAGAAACCAAGCTTATGCTTATTACAAACCTGTCCTCCTCAGGCCCTTACCCTAAACTCTGTTCCTCTGTGAAGAGAACCCATTTTAGGGTAAAGGTCACAGGTGCCTCGCCAGGGAAATGTACATTTCAATGGAGTTTCAACGTAGCCATGCCCAAAGCTTTGTTGCCATAATTTTAAATGGAAACCTTTTCCCAATGTTTAACTGTGTTTAAAGGTGGAAAAAAAAATAAACTGCTTGGTCAAACTCAAGAAATTTTTGACCCAGTGCCAGCTAATGTGGTGCTGACCCTGGTTTCATTCTTAACTTCATGTGGATATTTTCTGTGACAGCAATAAAGCCTGGAGGAACAATGACAATGTGGGGCTGGGTCCAAAGTTAAGGAAGGTTTTCTTTCATTAGAAATTAGGGACAAACCGACAAAGAACTCACTTAAAAGAATTCATGATCTTAAATGAGAGAGTGGGATAAATATAGGTTCTTCTCAGGACCCAGTGACAGCGTTTTACACTTATTGAAATATTTGTTAAGATCCCAAGGAACAAAATACTCAGAGCAATACCTCTTCCACTTTATACTCATAGGAACTAAGGTAACAAGAGGCTACAAAAGAGGAGAGAAGAATCCTTGTCAATTATTTTTTGCAAACCACAAGAAATAGAAACAAACAGAAACACACACAAAATGAACTAACAAAAAATAAATAACATTTTTCCCTTGCTGGACACATCTTGGCAGGTCACAGCAAGGCTCCATGTACTAAGGAGCTGCTTGGTTTCCAGGTTTAGTCTTCCTGAACAATTTTGATTGGAACTCAAAGCCCTTTGGCCATGTGGGCCTTTTCTCCCAATGGGATGCAAAGTGTGGCCTCTATAACACCCAAGGTCTAAGAAATGGTGGGCGGGCTCTGCTCTACAGCTTGAGCCAACTCGGCTACCGCAGAGCTTAGATTTTGATGTTGTTATTTGCTTATTCTTGTTAGTTTATTTTGTTTATCCCACAGAGTGGTAATAACTCAACATAGATTGCTTAATGGTCCCTTCATGGGGAAAATTAAAATGGGCACAGTTTCTAGTACCAGAACAATTACAATTAGGAATAAAACCTTAAACCAACACTGTATAAGTTCCCAGAGTTATTAGTCCTGCAATATATGGACAATATTCTCTTCGGCTCATCTGTCAAATCCATACTTAAATGAGTGCTTAATTTTCATGGTAAAGAAACTAAAATAACAAAATGTATAATTTTGTGCTATTTCAACTGGGTAAACACTAACCTGCCAATCACTACTAATGATTTGGCTCTGTGCTTTAAGATGCTTTCTGAAAGCTTTCCTTCTAAGAAATGTAACACCTGAAACACAGCAGGTTATTAGCTTGTTAAGTAACGTTAGATAGCTCATAGATTTAATCCCTTATTGGTAAAGAACTTCAGTGATTATTATACCACTAAATACAATTCAGTATGGTTATCTGTTCTGTACTAATAATTGGCAGGTTGCAATGTCATCTGACTCAGGATCTATAATCACTGTGGTAGTTGAATAGGTATGGCCCCCATGGATTCTTGTGTTTGAACACTTGGCCCATAGGGAGTAGCACTGTTAGGAGGTGTGGCCTTGATAGTGTGTCACTATGGAGTCAGGCTTTGATATCTCATATATGCTCAAGCCAAACCCAATTCTTTCTGCCTGAGGATCAAAATGTAGAACTCTCACCTCCTTCTCCAGCACCATGCTTGCCTGCCACCCACAATAATAATAATGGGCTAAAGCTTTGGAACCATAAGCTCACGCCAAATATGTTTTCCTTTGTAAGAATTGCCATGATCATGGAGTCTATTCACAGCACAGAAACCATAACTAAGACAATCATCATCCAAAGGATACCATTCAAAAATCATTTTCAATAGCCCATGGGTGTTGCCTAAAATTACATCTAAAAATCTTATAGAGATTATTTTCAATGTTTTAATAAATGGCTTTTCAAAAGGACAAGGAGTCTACTCTTTATATCCAAATTCTGAATACTCCACAGAAAATATTTTACCCATTCCTGGGTTATATAGCTCAGCAGTCTAAAGGTGCTATTATCAGTCATCTTTATTAAGTATTTTCCAACCACTGAGTATTTTGACTAACCTCATGTATAAACTAGCACATGATGCATTGAAATATCTCTCTGTTCTCTATAAATTCTTAAATTAGGATTAATAAATTCATTCGAGTGTAAGAGGATCCGAGCATCCTGCACACTGAGGAAATGCGTTTCCTGAGGGAGTGGGTGGACAGAATTTATTTATTATTGGTTTGAGATAGGCTCTCACCATGTAGCTCTGCATACTGAGAACTTGTATAAACCAGACTGGCCTCAAATTCCCAGAGATCCACCTGTTTCCACCAGCAAGCATAAGGCTAAATCAGAAGAAAATGTCAAGGAAGAAAAAAGAGATAATAAGACAGAGGAAAGCATAAAGACAGACAAACCATCAAGTGAGGAGAGTGATCTAGAAATTGACAATGAAGGTGTACTTGAGCCAGACCCTGATGTCTCTCAAGAGATGGGAGATGAAAATGCAGACATAACTGAGGAGATGATGGATCAAGCAAATGAAAAGAAGGGGGCTGCCACAGAGGCCCTAAATGATGGTGAGCTGCAGAAAGCTATTGACTTGTTCACTGATGCCGTCAAGCTAAATCCTCGCTTGGCTATTCTGTATGCCAAGAGAGCCAGTGTCTTCGTTAAATTACAGAAGCCAAACGCTGCTATCTGAGACTGTGACAGAGCCATTGAGATAAACTCTGATTCAGCTCAGCCATACACCTGGTGGGGGAAAGCACACAGACTCCTGGGTCACTGGGAAGAAGCAGCTCATGACCTAGCCCTGGCCTGTAAACTGGATTGTGACGAGGATGCCAGCGCAATGCTGAAAGAGGTTCAACCTCGGGCTCAAAAAATTGCTGAACATTGGAGAAAATATGCGAAAACACGAAGAGCGAGATAAAAGAAAGAATAGAAAGGGTGAAGAAAGCTCAAGAAGAGGATGAAAGAACCTAAAGGGAAGAAGAAGCCAGAAGACAGTCTGGGGCTCAGGATAGCTCTTTTCCAGGTGGTTTTCCTGGAGGAATGCCTGGAATGGGAGGGTGCATGCCTGGAATGGGAGGGGCATGCCTGGAATGGCAGGAATGCCTGGACTCAAAGAAATCCTCAGTGACGCTGAGGTTCTTGCAGCAAAGCAGGATCCAGAAGTCATGGTGGCTTTCCAGGATGTGGCCCAAAACCCAGCAAATATGTCAAAATATCAGAGCAACCAAAAGGTTATGAATCTCATCAGTAAATTGTCAGGCAAGTTTGGAGGTCAAGTGTAATGTCAAACAGAGCCCTTGCTGAACGAAGAGCAGCTTAGCTCACTTACTGGATGTTGCGATAATACAAATCAGTGTACCTCTGACCTCATCAGGAGAGCTGGGGTGCTTCGAAGACTATCCCTACCTTTCTGCATCAAATGTGGCTGAAGCATTTTACAGTGGTTTTCCATTAGTGTCTTCATTCAGATAATGTTTTCCTACTAGGGATTATAAACACTTTTCACCCTTAAACATATTTTAAAAATTTAGGGGGTATTAATTCCTCCATTTTTCTTTACTAATCTCTTTGGGTTTTTCCTTTGAGTTACTGGGCAAGAAAGCTGAATATGGTCAACTTACTGCTCTCATGAATGGAAATAAAGATTCGTTAGTGGGAAGTAAATAAAACTCATTTAAGTTGAAAATAAATAAATAAATTCATTCAAAATGGTAAAGAAAAACCAAAAATTCAGCTTAAACTTGTAACAATAGGCTGATAGTTAAATCTATAAATAGGTCATTTTAATTTACTGCAGTATACGACACATGTGATTCAACTCTTGTTTAGGAAAATGGGTCCACTAGATAACATTATAAAAAACAGATGTTTTTAAATAATAGTCAAGTGACTTGACTCCACTTGGCTGATGACCTCATCAGGATTAAAAACAACCATGTGGCTAGCAGCCTTCTTTAGAATGATTAAAGAACACTTGTCATGTGATTACACTGTGATTTGGATCAAAATGACCACGGGATATAACCATTTAAGGCAGCACCTATAAAACTTCTTAGTCCATCCGTGCCCTTTATGTATTATTGTATTTTCTTTGTAGACTAAGCAGACAACCGCGTGTCTCCAAGGTATTTTAGATTAGAATAGATTTTTATATAACACTAAATTCCTCAGGTTATAATGATATATTCAAGCTAACAAAAAACCGACTGACAGATGTATGTCCAACAATTTATGTCTTTGTTAACTTGTGTGTAGCCACTTATTTCTTTGTTAACACAAAGCCATGCCCAACTATGATGCTTATAAATCGCAGCAATGACCTTCATAGAAAGATAACCCTATAGGTGCAGTAGTGGCATCCATGCCATGGTGGCAATGAACATCTTTTTAACTGGATTAAGATCCGCTCAACAACCCACACAGGAGCACTGGACTGAGCTCCCAAGGTCCCAAGGAGGAGCAGAAGGAGGGAGAACATGAGCAAAGAATTCGGGACCACGAGGCATGCATCCACCCACTGAGACAGTGGAGCTGATCTACGGGGAGCTCACCAAGGCCAGCTGGACTGTGACCGAAAAAGCATGGGATAAAACCGGACTCTCTGAACATGGCGAACAATGAGGGCTGATGAGACACCAAGGACAATGGCAGGGGGTTTTGATCCTACTTAATGTGCTGGCTTTGTGGGAGCCTAGCCAGTTTGGATGTTCACCTTCCTAGATATGGATGGAGGGGGGAGGACCTAGGACTTACCACAGGGCAGGGAACCCGGACTGCTCTGTGGACTGGAGAGGGGGGGGGGAGAGGAGTGGGGGGAGGGGGAGAAGGGTGGGAGGAGGGGGAGAAGGGTGGGAGGAGGGGGAGAAGGGTGGGAGGAGGGGGAGAAGGGTGGGAGGAGGGGAAGGGAAATGGGAGGCTGGGAGGAGGTGGAAACTTGTTTTTTGTTTATGTTTTTTTTTTCTTCTTTTCGCAATAAAAAAAAATAAAGCATGAGGCCAGAGGGGGAAAAAAAAAAAAAAAAGATCCGCTCAACAAGAGGAGGATCATTCCCGGTTCAGGAAACCTAGACAACAACGTAGAGCTAGTGAAGTCAAGGAACTTGGAGGAGAATCTGCAACTACCAGTTAATTAATTCAGCATAATCCCCAATTCTATTCTAAGGGTTTGTCGTTCTACTCACAGGTAAATATAGTAGCCACCCCTTTTCTTTACAGCAGGTAGAGACCCATATGAGGAACTGTGGGATGTGGACAGCACAGCTCCTACACCTAAGGCTCCGCTATCATTTCAAAGGAGCGGGTAGGAAGCTCTGAGAGCCAGAGGAGTTGGGATTTTTGTTGAGAGACTGCCTCCTGAGGATGAAAGAAGTTACACCCAGAGTCTCACCAAATGACTTCAAAGATGATCTGAAAAAGATGACACCAGCAAACACGGCAATGCAGAATGGGAGGGATGCGAGAGAGACCTCAACATTACACAAAGAACTAGAGCCAATGAAGTGATGCTAGGGGAACCAGAGGTCATCTTCCCAAGGGAAGAACACAATAATTGGTTATTTCAATGCCGAACAGTTACATACACAAGTAAGATTGTACACGCCAAGCAAATATATACCTATGTGTGTATTCATATATGCATATGTAAGTACATATATATATCATATGCATATATAACAACAGTTAATGAAAGAGACCATGAATGTAAAGTTTAAATGCTCAGTATACAGTTACCGATTGTACCTAACGAATAGTACATGGACTTGAACCTGGAAACACTGCGTTGACTTCTCTTCCATCTGGCATGTATTTAAATAGTTACCACAAAAAAAGAGAACAATTGAATACAGTCTTTGATAGTCAAGTAGACAAACTGACACATACACTTACACTCAAAATATGTCACTTCAGTTGGACACTGTCCTTGGAGAAAACTGACCAAAATGTTTTACCGCAAAAGCAGAAAATGACAACAAACTGCTTCTCAGGTGTATTCCTTTGTTTCTCTCAGCAAAACCGGTCCAAAAGACTCGTGCGTCTTCTCTACATGGCCTCTGACAGATACACAGTCTTCGCCAGGAAACACATCTCAATACCCAAACCCGAGGTCCCTTCAAGAGTTTACCCAGATTTGTTGAACATGACAGGTTACCACCTGAGTTTGTAAAGACCAGTAACTCCAACTCCATCCACATCATCACTCACACTGACAGTAATCAGGATAAGAGCCTGGGAGGAAAGGGCAGGACTGCACACCGAGGGAGACTGGATGCCTTCCCAGGGGAGAGGAAGGAATCCCATGTTCACAGTTTACTGCCTGGATGGTGGCAATACCACACGTGAAGGACAGTGGTAAGTGTAGTTGTATTACCATTTGCTGAGCTGGAATTCTCATCTGGAAAATTCAGGTAATGTTAGAAGAAAGAACCATGATGTTATGATAGAAAATAATGATGAATATGCAAAGATAACAAACATTCCCTGAAAATCCAGAGAAACAGTCAAACAGGCAAAGGAGATGTTCCTTCGCGATAGAAGCATCTAGTCATCAACACATGATGAAGTAACAAAAGGATGTTCGTGAAAAAATGGGCCATTTCTCCCCTCTGCTGTGGAATAATCTTCTTGTACACTGTAAAGATTTGTCACTAGAACTGGTCTAAAATGCTGATTGGGCAGCAGCCAGGCAGGAGGTATGGAATGGGCAACCAACTGAAGGTGAAGGGCGGGGCCTGTGGAGTCTGCCAGTAGACTCAGAAGGAGCAGGAGATTAATGTTCCATATTAATAAAGATACTGCCATGTGGCAGGGGGCAAATAAGGGGTTAATTTAAAATGTAAGAGTTAATAAATAAGCCTGAGCTATTGGTAGAGAATATTAAATCATATTCACGGTGATTTATTATTTGGGAACTGCCTGGGGGAGAGACACATCCGCCTACACCTCTCCCTTTCAGAGATATCCAAGCCTCCTCTTGTCAATCATGAGATCCATTTATCTCATCACACCAAGTCCTCTCTTACATCTGAAAAGGAGTCAAAATTTCCGACATCACAGTCTCAAAAGGAATTGGATGCAGTATTACTCTCAGTATGTTTCACTCTGCAATGTGAAGTTCGTAATTATCTGGATTCAGCAAAGGTAGGTTCATACTGACTACAAGATTATCCTGTGGGTATATGGGAGTGGAATGTGACGATTCTGATCTCAAGAGCGTATATAACTCGTTTTTATTCCACCAGAGGCTTCCATAAATCTCCCAATTCATTCCAAGGGAAAAGGAAATCCCATACAGCAATCTGTCCCTGGAAACTAGGAACTTTAGGAACAGAGAGGTGAGCTTCCTAAAGTATGGCAGGATATAGGTGTTCTATAGCATATAGGTAGAGCCAGGCGGTGGTGGGACACGCCTTTAATCCCAGTACTCTGCGAGGCAGAGGCAAGGGGATCTCTGTGAGTTCAAAGCTGTCCTGATCTACAGAGTGAGTTCCAGAATAACCAGAGGTGTTACACAAAAAAAGCGCCTATCTTGGAAAAAAGAAAAGACAAAAAACAAAACAAAAACAAACAAACAAACAACAAAAAAAAAACAAGAGGGAGAAAGAGAAAAAGAAGAAAAAAATATTATAGGTGAGTCTAGGTGTCCGCCCTTTCTGGAAGTCCTGAGAAATCTGACTATTGCCATGTGACCCAGAGGCAGCTAAGGGGGAGCATGCTTCTCCAGCCAAGCAGGAAAGAGAGCCTCCTTCAGCTCCTCAACCACCAGAAGCAGGGATGGGCTCTGGCAGCAGGGGCGTCCTAGGAGACTGGGCACTCACAGCACATGGCTTTGGCGTGGCGCCCTCTCCCCTGTCAAACCGGCACCCGTGTGCAGTGGCCCAGCCTAGCTCAGCACAGCATCTAAAGGTCAGCATCTCCCGCCTCCCTGTTAAGCAGCCCAAGTCAGCAACCTCCACGCCGGACCCGCCACCTTGCACAGTCCCTCAGATCTGCAGGACGGCGCTGCACCCTGCACCAACCTCCATGTCAGAGATCCAAGCCCAGCGCTGAGAAGAACACTCGTATAAGTTAGGGGAGACGGTTAAGTTAGAAGACTGAAAGCGGAAGTTCGTTATCCACAGCCCCTTCTTGTGATGTCATGGTGGTCGAGACTACATTTCCCATAACTCAGCGCGAAGGATTTCCGGGAACCCACAGAAGTTGATTCACTGCACCGGGGCGAAGTTAGAAAGGAAAATAGGAACCCCCATAGGGGATCGGGCTGTTTCAGTCCTGCTATCTCAGCACCCGCTGTTAGCCTGTGAGCCCAGCCTTTCACAGTGATGTTTACCACTAGTATTTCCTAGTTATTTCCGCTAATACTTGTGAGTTTAAAGCTCAGGTCTACTTAGTGTGGGATCAACTAACTGCAGCATGAAAACTAACATTGGTCTGTTTTACTAAAAATAAGGAAGCAGGAAGCTAATGTAGGACTAAGCATCATCTCTTCAAGATGCTTTTTGAAACCATCCTTGGTAATCCTGTCGCTCATACAGCGTCTCGGGTGTTTAAGACAGAAGACTCAGAAAATAAGGCTAACAAGGACAATTTATAGATGCGTTTTATCTAAACACACGGTAGAGAATGATCAGGGCTAGCTTAGGGGTAAGGGCTATGCCACTTGACTATAATGAAGGTGGCTTTGGTTTAATACCCAGTAACAAAAATAATCCTGTCCTCCTGTGCTTAGACACAGTGTGAGTCAGACGTGGATCAGACTCCAGGGCCAGCATAGGGTTCATATGAAGGCTGGAATCCACGCAGTGAAGAGCATGGGTCAGGGCCACGGAGATGGTTAAAGTCAATGAACAAAATGAAACGTACAGAACTCTGATGTTTACTAGCAGGGAATTTCCAGAATCCATCTAACGATCTTTCCATCTGTCTGTAAATTCTTTGCCCGCACTTAAACCCATTACCCTGTGTAATAAATATGATTCTGCCCACAACCACCTCACCCACTTCTCCCTGACTTTTCACAAACTCCGGCATATAGCCTCCACCATCTGTGCCCTGAGCACTTGATTTCCTCCTCTGCACCTCCCGCAAGGGGCACAGCTCCTGGGATCACACTGAAGTGTGCACCATCTACTGGTCCATCGTGTGCTGTGGGATTTCTCTCTGCCTTCAACTGATGTTCCTCATTGAATTTTCTCTCTCTCCTCTGATCCTGACATGGTTCATCTTTGACACTATCTTGAACACCAATGGTATCTGTCTTGACCCTCCCTCATTTGGGCTAAGCAGAACACTGGGATGATTCCTCCTCGAATACAAAGGTGTTAGAAATACATTCTTAGGACCATGGATTGCACTCACTGTCGTGAAGAAGCTACATGGAATCATGGAGTACTGAGAATATCCATCTCTTCTTTGGAAGATTTTGATGCATTTCATGCTTGAGACAAAGACACAAACCCCATCACAAGAAAGATTTCATGTTCCCATGATGGATACTGATTCACAGTGAAGCTGTTTCTGAACAGATACTGTGAGAAGTTTCATATTATTTCTTAATTCCAAGTATAATGTTCAGTCCAGTGATGCAGAACAGCTTCCCCGCCTTAGAGAAACTAGTTAACAATCAGTGCCTCCACCTGGATATTTGATTGACAAGTCTGTCTAGAATGAGGTCATGTCTGCTCTGTCTTAGTGTTGAAGTGAAGGCATTGTCAGCAACCTTAAGACTTACCATTTCTCAGCACAGCTTGGTTTCCAATATGGGTGTGTGACTGTGTGCATGTGTGTGTTTGAGCGTGTGCACATGTCTGTTACATGGAAACATGACTGGGAAGGTGCTGTGTCACATGAGACGTACTGAGCATTCATTGACACCTCTTCAGTCTGGTATAGGCATAAAAACAGACAGGAGGACCAATGGGACTGAGTCAAAGACCCAGATATTAATCCACACACCTTCGAGCACATGATTTTTGACAAAGCAAAAAATATACAGTGGAAAAAAAGAAAGCATATTTAACAAGTGGTGCTGGCATAACTGGATATCAACACATAGAAGAATGAAAATAGACCCGTATCTATCACCATGCACAAAACTCAAGTCCAAATGGATCAAAGACCTCAACATAAAGCCAGCCACACTGAACCTGATAGAAGAGAAAGTGGGAAGTACACTTGAACACATTGGCACAGGACACCACTTTGTAAATATAACCCCAGCAGCACAGACAATGAGAGAAACAATTAATAAATGGGACCTCCTGAAACTGAAAAGCTTATGTAAAGCAAAGGACACAGTCAACAAGACAAAACAACAGCCTACAGAATGGGAAAAGATCTTCACTAACCCCACATCAGACAGAGGACTGATCTTCACTTTTTAAACACAAAACAAAGCAAATCAAATAATTTTAGCTTATATGACCATGAGCAGAAAATGCTGTACTCTCCTCAGGGATCCAACATGAAGACATCCAGTCTAATCTATGCTTTTCTACAGAGCACCAAGGATAATCTAGAATTTCCATGAAATAAATAGAAATCAAATGTGCCCAAATCAAGAGTAGGAAAGTAAGATTATTCACTTTTACACATGACATTTTTCTATATGCAGTAAACACTAACATTTATGAATAATAATTCAGAAGTTTCAGGATATAAAAATCTACAAATAAAAATATGAAATAATTTTAATTGCTTCCAGAATAGCAATATGTCTCACAATAAAATCAAGGAGATAATTCCATACATGGGAGCACCAAAAATAATACATTCAAATAAATTAAAACCAAGAAAGTGAAAAACTGGCAAGATGGAAATTATAAAATATTGATGAAAAAACCAAACAAGACACAAATGGATTATAATACATATTCTGTATATGGACTTGAAGAATTTGGGGTTGAAGTACCCTCACTATCTAATCAGAGAAGTGTAATAAACAGTTTTACCCCGTTGTGAACACAGAATAAAAACATGTCTGAGCAACATGTTCCAATAGTGAAATCATGGCACAATTCATGAGACTTCCTACCCATGTTTGGACTGGATTGAAAGTACTGCGGTAGATGCTTATATTTGGTAGTGTGAGTTGGCTCATAAGCCTGTGCTGGGCTAGGGCAGAGCCTACTCCTATCACTGTGGTAATGGACAAAGTGATGAACTGTCCCAAGGTCATACCTACATAGTAGGCTGTGGTTCCCCTTCTTCCTCGGGTTCACCAGCCACCACCAGCAAGGAGGGAGGAAGTAGAGGCGGGAAACAGGGTCGGCTGTGGATGTGATGGAGAGAACCCTCCAGGAGTTGACTTCAATGAGACAAGGCAACTTTATTTCAGTGTATAGGAAACACACAGGATTGGGAAGCCCAGAGACAACCCTAGTTTGCATCACGTGGCATACTCCTATCATAAAGCTGGGTTAGTGGCAGCATTGTTCTATGAATTAGCTAGAGCATGCTACTCAATTACCATGTGTTCCACAGGGGCAGGGAGGGGAGCATTTGCAGGGAACTATGTCAAAGGTCATCCTTGAGATAAGTCAGGCATCCAGACCTAGAGACATCCTCTAAATAGGAGCAGGTAGAGAGCAGAAGGCCGCGCTGGAGAGTGAGTCCGCCATGTTGTTGAGCTTGAAGCAAGCTGCCAGTAGACTGCAACTTCTGACTAGCAGGGCCTCCCAACAGTTATTCCACATCAGAAAAAATTAATTCTGCAGTAGTTGGTATAAACACAGAGACTTATAGCTGGTCAAAATGCATGGATAGCAGATTGCTGTGTGCTTAGCTCTAATTGAGATACCTATGTCATATCTGACACTCAAGGCTTAGCAATCCTCAAGGTGGATAAGCTGGAAATAGTGTAAGAGCCAGAAACAGTAGGCGTGTGCGGCAGCTCTGCAGGACGTGCAGGGAATGTCTAGGTTGTCACAAGTGTAAACTTCAAGTGGTTTGACCACAATCACAAGATCTGTGGAAGAGTCAACAAAACACCGGTATTCGATAGTGCAGTGCTTTTAAGTGCCTCACCCACCTGATGAGGTATTGGTAATAAATGGTAGGGGAGCTAGTGGAGCAGTCTGAGGGGCTTCCTGTCCTTCAGTCAGTTGTCCAAATCTTGGCTCAAAACCTTAGCAGTAAAAAGATGCTGCATTTTTAAGAAAACGTTTGTAAAGAAAACGAAGGTAGGAATAGAGAGTAATTTATAAGGAAGGAATGGGGAGGAGATTTGACCAAAACAATTTTTATATCTATATGAAATTTTGAAAAATAAAAAATACATAAACTAAGTATAATACGACTTTTGAGAATATTCAAACCTGACCTGGCCAATGTGATTTCAGTCCATGACTTTGGGTGTTGCAAGCTCACAGAGGGATAACATCCTACTATGAAGGAATGATGAGCAGGCAAAGGAGCAGGATCCCTCAGCATCTCAGGGGCTGATGGTTTAGGATCTCCGCTTCAGTGTCAGCTCAGGGAAGAAAAAGTAGATGTCTCACTGGAGGTGAGATAAGATGGGGCCGGCCTCACCCTGCATCTTCTTCCTGGATTTGCTGTGTCTACAAGAGTACAAGAGAGGAATTATGAACAGCTGGCTTTTCTAACATCCTTTTCTTTCCTTCTGCATACATCGTAAATATGACTAGATTGACACTTATTACCAGTTAAAGCCACTAGTCAGAATAAATGAAGATCTCTACATACTGACAAACATGACATAACTATCACAAGTATTTTCACATCAAATCACGAGGTCTCTGATTTTATATAGATAACTTTGGAAAGCATGGAAGTTCACGTTGTTCAAGCACAATAAAAATGGGACACTTCAATACTGCATTGTCATTTCTAGATAGCTTCCCTAAATTAAAAAAATATGCAAGAAATCCCCAGAGTTAATCCTTCAAATATTATATAGACTCAAACCATAACTGCAGAACAATACCCATTCTTCTCAGAGGCACAGGAACCTTCTTTAAAATGGACTTCAGTACAGGCCAAAACCCAAGTTTTTTATACATAGAAAAAAACCGAGGTAATCTAGTACATCCTATCAGAGGACCCTGGTTTAAAATAGAAATGAAAAGAGAGAAACCTTGGAAAATGCAGAAATTGGTGACTATATTTTCGAATGACTAATGGTTCATTGAATAATTCAGAGAAGTCAGTCCCAGGTGGAATTGTTATACTGAAAACTTCTTAATTTAAATATTAGAGTTCTCTAGTAAGCAATCTAATCATGCAATTCGAATATGGGGAAAACATGGGGGCAGGGCAGCAGTGGCATGTGCCATTAGTCCCAGCACTTGGGAGGCAGACACATGCAGATCTCAATATAAAGAATTATTTAGCCTGCATGCCAGAAGAGGGCACTAGATCTCCTTATAGGTGACTGTGAGCCATCATGTGGTAGCTGGGAATTGAAATCAGAACTTCTGGAAGGGCAGCCAGTGCTCTTAACCTCCGAGCCATCTCTCCAGGCCTGATTAATTCTTTATATTTTCTTATCATGTGCATAAAGGTTATTTTAAGGTCCGCACCAGGCAGGGCCCTACCTACACAGATCCTGTGGAACACCCTGCTTTCCTCCCTCTTCTGAAGATTCTCCTCTACTCCCAACCCCTCCCTGTGCCTAGGTCTCAGGTCCCAATACCCAGAAACACATTTTACCTTGATGCTCCCATGCCCATACCTATCAGGACCCAAGTTGATCTTCCTAATGGCAATACACGGCCACCTCACTCCCTTAAGATCCGAAGAGGAGAAGGAAACCAAGGAACAAAACACGTACTAAATTAGGACAAGACCAGATATCAGCACCTAGAATAATAATCTTCCCAATACCAGATGCCCAGATGTCAGCTCAAAAACACAATGAAAAACAGCCAGGACAATATGTCTCCACTATAGCAGCAAATCCACCACAACAGGCCCTGAAGAGAGTTGAGGCACAAATAAAAGACCTTAAAATAACCTTTATGCACATGATAAGGTCCTTAAAGAAGAAGCAAATAAATACGTTAGAGAAAGAAAAGAGACAGAAGCCTGGTGTCTTCAAACAGCAGGCTGGCTGGGCTGACTGGCTGACTTTTCCTCTGCCAGCTGGTCCCTCCTGTTGATGGATCAGGTCTACAAATTCAAGGAAAATGACATTGGAGAGACAAGACTGAAGTAATTTTAAACCCAGGCCCTATTTTGTGAGAATCTAACCTAGCAGGCACCCCATGCCAGGCTTCCCACCCCGTGTATCTGGAACTTCCCAGAAAAGCCACAAATGGCCCCCAAACTGCCTGGCTGCAGTAAGACCCAAGGACAGCCAATCAGAAGCTAGAAAAACAAGTTTCTACAGTTACCAGGTGTTTTTGTGGAAAGTTACAAAAGTTCTCTCTTGGATTAGAGCCAACTGCAACAGAAGTATATCTCCCACCCAATCCCGTAACACCAAGGCATGCAGATATAGCTCCCTGCTTGCGGTTTTTCCCTTTAAAAACCCCTTGCACTGTGAGCTAGGGTCCCTCCTCCCTCATCCTCTGCGTTGGTGTGTAGGATGAAGCCCCTGCTTGGGCTTTATTATTTATTATTATTTATTGTAAGGCATGGTCTCGTTGGGGATCTCCCAACTCAGGCATAACAAGTTACTTCAAGTTGTGTCTCATCACCCTCGCCCTGCTTACCAACTCAGCCTGGGAGGGGGAGAGATTCCTGAAAACCCTCCAAAGCCCTCCCTGGGGAAACAAGATTCAAGCTCCTAAGTTGTCACAATTCAGCAGAGGGTCCCTCTGTGTGCCCTGCTGTGTTTGGTTTCCTCGGCCCTAATAAAAACCCTTCTATTACGGTGGATTCTCCCCTGTGGTTTGGTGTTTTCCCCTGATGCTACATGTTGCAGTTGAGATTTTTTTCCCCTTTAATTCTTCATCTGGCAGAAAAACAATAACAAACCAAAAGTGATCAAGACTCCCTTAGGCTGTGACACCACAACAGCAGAAGGTGCGCTCCACACTCCAGCCCCACAAGACTTCGTTTTCTTCTGTTGTGTTGCTGTTTTTAGTGTTGTGTGCTAAAACCCAGGGCTCCCCGACTTCAAGGAATGCGCCCCATTACCCAGCTACCTCCCATTCCTTTTTGTTCTTTTCATTTCAATACAAGGCTTGTTTGCTTTCTTCCTTTGTTTCTTTTCTTTTCTTTCTTTCTTTCTTTCTTCCTCTTTCCCTCCCTCCCTCCCTCCCTCCTTCTCTTCCTTCCTTTTCTGAGACAGGGTTTCTCTGTGTAGCCCTCCCAGGTGGTCCTGGAACTCACATTGTAGACCAGGCTGGTCTTGAACTCACAAAGAGCCACCTGTTTGTCCCACCATTTCCCAGCATGTCCAAGGCTTTCTTAAACTGTCCAGATCAGCCTTGAACTCACCCTGGAGATAAGGCATCCCTGGAGCTGTGATCCTTGGGCCTCTGCTCGTAAGAGGCAGACACCAGGTGGCCAACATGCCTCTGCTAATATTTCATTTTAAAGGCTTAGCAGTGACTTTCCATGTGAATTTCTTCTAATTATCTCAAAATAAAAAGAATCAAAATGAATGTTTTACTCAGGAGTAATTTTCTATATCAAGCAGACCTGTGTGTGAAATCACAGGTAAAGTGACCAAAAATAACTAATAAATGTAATAGACATTACTGTAAGTTCTCCACTCACATCCAAACACCTTAAGAGCAGCCTGACACCCAGCGTATCTCCCTCTAGCGGCAGAGACTGCAAGTTTCATTTCTTTCTCATGGTAACAGGCCTTCTCCGACTCCTGGAATCTCTGTATATAGTCACTCACCCGTTGTGACTTCACAAGCAAGGATAGTCGAGGCACCTTCTGACTTCTTCCTGCACATGTTCTACCCTCTCACAGTTTACCTCAGGTAAAAGCACCAGAACATAACACCTGTTGGTATTACTATTACTATTAATAGTTTTAATTAGTTATATTAATGGTTTAGTTTATTGTGTGGTTTTTATTCATTGATCTTTATTTCAGAGCATGTTGTCATTCAGGGATGTGGCTATTGATTTCTCTGCAGAGGAGGGCAAATGTCTGGACTCTACTCAGTGGAGTCTGTACAGGGATGTGATGATGGAGAATTACAGCATCCTGGTGTTCCTGGGTGAGGATCGTGTCCAGAGTGAATTCCTAAGTCACTGTCTGTCTGTAACCTCCTTCTCTAGACCCTCTCATGGGAGCTTGCACTTTATTTTTTTTAAGATTTATTTATTTATGTATACAGTGTTCTGCCTGCATGTATGCCAGCCGGCCAGAAGAGGGCACCAGATCTCATATGGGTGGTCATGAGCCACCAATGTGGTTGCTGAAAATTGAACTCAGGGCCTCTGGAAGAGCTACCGGCCCCCTTAAGCACTAAACATCTTTCCAGCTGTCTCTGCAGTCATTTATTGTGTCCTTTTCTCCCCTTATAAGTACAATAGCAGGATAAAAGTGTTAATTCTCTTTTTCGTCCACAGGACTTTCTTTCTCCAAGCCATTACTGGTCAGATTTCTGGAGAAAAAGCAAGAGCTTTGGCATGTGAAGAGACAAACAGCAGCTGCGCCCCGAGGTGTGTAGGAATAAGGGGTCAGAGGGCAGAGTGGGAGGTCAGATCCAACAGAAGGGTCAGAGGGCAGGGTGGGAGGTCAGATCCAACAGAGGGGTCAGAGGGCAGGGAGGGAGGTCAGATCCAACAGAGGGGTCAGAGGGCAGGGAGGGAGGTCAGATTCAACAGAGGGGTCAGAGGACAGGGTGGGAGGTTAAATCGAACAGAGGGGTCAGAGGGCAGGGAGGGAGGTCAGATCCAACAGAGGGGTCAGAGGGCAGAGAGGTCTTATCCAACAGAAAGCCAGGCTTTACCGTGTACATTGAGATGTCGTCTTCCTGTGGAAGTCATTTTGTAGCTGTCTCACTCTATGACTTTCGCTGTCAAGGAAGGACATCTTGCAATTGCTTATGATGCTTTAAATCTCTAAGCGTTGAGTTCTGCTTAAATTTTGAGTGATTGCCAAAGCACTTCATTTTGGTAAGAGTCTACATTGCAATAGTATTTGCACTATTTCCTACACCTCTGAAAATTTGCACACATTGCTGAAGATAGACATGTAAAGCCTTTGTATTCAGTAACACGTACGTTAAAAGTTTAATTTTTTGAGATTATATCATTTCCTCCCTTTACTTTCTTCCTTCTAAACCCTCCCATATACTCCTTGCTCTCTTTCAAATTCATGGCCTTTTTAAAATTAATTTTTGTTAGATGCATACATGTATATATGGTTACATTCCTAAGTAAGCTGCTCAGTCTGTATAATGCTACTTGTAAGTATGATTTCAGGACTGAACACTTGGTATTGGATAACCAGATAGTATGCTCTTCCCCGAGGAAGACTCTTTCTCCTATCCACGTTTCTTGGTTCATCTTGGTTTCTTGGTACGTCTCTGTGCAGGGTTGAGGCCTTGCGGGCCTCCCCGTCCACTGTTACATGTCTATTTGTTGTCCTTGTTTAGCTCTTGTTCCAACTGTCAAGTTGGTGAGACTTTGAGTGTGACTTCACCCATTACTAGGAGACACTATCCCGCAGTAAACTCCCTAATCCCCGGGCTCTTAAAATTTTTCTCACCCTCTCCTCTGCAGGCCCCTGAGTCTGAGGTGCAGGAGTTGTTGTGGAGATGCAGTCCCTGGGACTAGGCTCCACAACCCTACATTTTGATCATTTGAGGTTTTCCATAGCGGTCTCTTGTTTGTTGCGAAGAGCAGTGTCCTCGATGAGGGGTGAGGACTGCACTCCCTGTGGGCATAAGGACAGACGTTTAGAATGTAGCCTTAGAGATGATGCTAGTTTAGAAGAGTGGTGGCTGTAGGTTATTCTCCAAGATCCATGATTTTCTTACCCTGGGTAGTTGACTAGGTTTCCTATACCAGGCATGACCGCTCTTGTTGAGTGACTCATGCCTGGTGTTCAGGGTTTTTACATGAGATTTGTGATTTGCTTGTCTATTTTATTGTGTATTATATATTGATTTGCATATATTGAGCCAATTTTCCATTGGTAGAATGAAGTCAGATATAAGGTCAAAGTTTTACTATAGTTAATTTTCTTAAAAACTCTATATTAATTATGTCTGCGTGTATGGTGTGTGTGTGTTTCTCTCTCTGTGTGTGTACTTTTGAATTTTGGGTTACAGTGGCTCCTTAGAATGACTTCGGTAGTGTGTGTCTTTTCCTATTTGTGGAAGGGGTGGAAAGTGTTGATACTAGATATTCCTTGGAAGTTTTAATTACTGCGTCAGTCTCCTCAGTGTTACTGGTCTGTTTAGGCTGCTTATATTTTCTGGTTTTAGTTTCACTGGCCATGAGTGTCTATAAAAGGATCTATTTCTTCTAAGCATTTCTGAAGTTTTAGGTGCACAGATTTTAGTGTATCCTGTGATCATCTCTTTGTTCTGATTGGTTGGCCAGTGGATGGATACAGTCATGTGAGCTTTCATAAAGGACCACGCTGGTTAATTCTCTATGTCCTTAAGTCTCTGGAATTATGCTCTGAATTTTATCATTTTTATTGCTCATTTCTTATTATCATCTGTATTTCTGTTTGGCTTCTTTTTCATCTTGGAATTGCAGCATAGATGTTTTCTTCATTCAGATCTCGTTGCTGTTTCAGTGAAGAACTTTTCAGTATAACTAGTCCACTTCGAGCTGACTGTGCAATCCTTCAGTGCCACTGTTCATTCAAAGGTGCATCATTTAATCACCGGTTACATGTGCATTTTCCTTGGCTATTCTTTTTATTCCTTTCCAGTTTCAGTACAATGTGTTCTGCTAGGGTGCACAAGACTATTTCTTTTCTTCTGTTTATGTTGGCTTGGTTTGTGGCATGAAATGTGGTCCATAGAGAAGATATCTATGCCAGTGAGCAGAATGTGTATCCTTATCTATTGTGTGGAATGTTCTGCAGTTATCTTGTAAACCCAGTCCATACCTTGGAGGGTCCTTTGCACATTGTTTTGAGGACCTGTCTAGATGTGAGAATGCAATCTTGAAATGTCCTGTTTTCATCTTCCCTGAACTGTTTGGTCTTCCATGTCTGTAGTGACATCTGATGGTTTTTGTAGAAACATTTGTGTTAGTTGTGTCCATTTTTATGTACATGTAGTGGCTTTCTTCATCTCTTCTGATTAGTTTTCTGTCTGTAGTCTCCTCATCCGTTAGGATTACTCATTCAGGATTTTGTAGCTTTATTTGCTTTATGGTTTGATGACCTGGTCCAACAGATCATTCTTCATGGACCAGGAGATCAGAAGATAAAGAGGAATGTAGAGAAGACTGGGTTGGCTAAAGAAACTCCATTTTCTGCTAGGCAGGTGCCCACTAGACATTCGTCTCTGGAAGATAAGTTTCCAGGAACCCTACACACAACAAATGTACAGCCATGACTATCTGAGTGTTGGGACATGACTGACTGCTTTTTGGCTTCTGTAACTGCTTGTGCCGAAATCTGAAGACAGATCTGAGGTCACTTTGACTACCTAACCTTGGCAGAGCAGAGCAGCTCTATGGCCGCTTGTGTAGATGCTCAAGGTCTTCTTGTGGTTTTGCCTTTAAATATCCTTCCTTCACTCCCCTTCAGATGACAATCTCATGTCTGTCAGAGAGTGTTGCTCTGCTAGCAGCTTTAACAAATTTACCTAAATTATGTAGTTCAGATCATGGTCTTTTCCCATGGGTCACAAACTCCATAACAAAGATAAGAAAGTTTGGGGTCAGATGGTCTTGCATAAGCTACATCTTATTCCAAGCAAACTTATTAAGAAATATGACATTTTATATACTCTTAGCAGAGGGATAAATGGACAAAGTCAGCAGAAACTATTGTACAGTGGGAAAAAGTCAGCAGGAATCTAAACAATGTTGAACAAAGGGAGCACACAGTATCTCAGGAATTTTACAGACAGAGCACACAAGAGTCTTAGGACTGGCAACCACATACCTGTGGGAAGTGTTGGGGTCTCAGGATCTGAAGACACAAGTCCCCCAAGGTCATGGCCCCAAGCTCTTCCACGCGTATTTCTGGTCTTGGAGAAGGAACTGTGTTTCTTCTTTATACAGCAAGTCTGCAGGGAAAAGCTCCCCATGGTCTGGCTCTGAGCCAATACTGACTCTGCCAAGCATGTACCTGGTTTTGAGGAGGCCAGGGCCTTTTCCATGTATTGGGACCTCAGGGAATCCCTTGGTTGATCAGATTTGATCACCAAGCAAAGAGAATTATCACTTAGGAGGAAAGGTCATCTGAGGATAATAATCACTGAATATTAAATGGAATAATAGTCATGACTCACTTAATAATCAAGCTGGCTTTGGAGACATCATTTAGGGGTTGTTTATAATTGGTATAGGGTTGGGGTGGAAATTATGTAGGCTCAGGGATCTCTTTGAAAAAGAAAAAGGTAAATTGGATGGGATAATAGATTCGTGTGAGCTTACTTACATTAATAGTACACTGAGAAATAGAGTGAATACATGTGAGCTATCAGTTATAGGCAATTTACATTGATATAGATTCTTGTATATTGATACAAACTTAAATTATATTAAATAAGTTCCTATTTTCATCTACTGTTTGTTGACTTAGGCAAAGTTATTTTGTCATATTGTATGCATGCATGCTTCTATATCTCTGCTTAACAAGGGTTCTGTCCTTCTTTAAATCCAAGCATGTTTTTAACAGAAAAATTCAGAATTTCTGTCTCATACCACAAGCTGTCACATTTAGGGCAGAATGAAGAAAGGATTTAGAAAATTTTTTACTTTATCCACACCTATTTTTGTCTCTATTGTACCTTTCATTGAATATATGTCTGTATAAAGTGTTTAAGTTTTGCACAAGGAATAATGAATTTTCCCGCAGCAATCTTTGAAGATTCTAGGAAGAAGACGGGATCCCACAACAACAAGCCAACCTGGTTGATGTGATATCATGATGCTGATAGCACTACTATAAGACCTATTTTGGGTACCAGGTTCTCAACATGGTTCCAACTTGGTTACCTGAAATGGTGCACTTTTTTTTTTTTTTTTTTTACAATGTTCTGGTCAGAACTCAAAATAGGAACTTCAGAAAAACCCTACCGAATACTCAGGGGTTATTTACAATTATACCTCACAGTAATCTTGAAACTTAACCATCATTTTACTTTCGCAGGATCCCATAGAAATAACACCCCTATGATAGCTGGAAGTAATTCTAGAAGACATCGTTCTCCAACCCAACAAAGTTTGTCCTCAGGGTGAGAGACATCATTTAGGGGTTGTTTATAATTGGTATAGGGTTGGGGTGGAAATTATGTAGGCTCAGGGATCTCTTTGAAAAAGAAAAAGGTAAATTGGATGGGATAATAGATTCGTGTGAGCTTACTTACATTAATAGTACACTGAGAAATAGAGTGAATACATGTGAGCTATCAGTTATAGGCAATTTACATTGATATAGATTCTTGTATATTGATACAAACTTAAATTATATTAAATAAGTTCCTATTTTCATCTACTGTTTGTTGACTTAGGCAAAGTTATTTTGTCATATTGTATGCATGCATGCTTCTATATCTCTGCTTAAGACATTTTGTATATTGATACAATTTTAGTATATATTTATCATATTACAATATACATTTGTACCTCTGATCAAGATACTTATACATTGTTTACATTTTGAGGTCATTGTCCTAATTTGTTACACAGTTATTTAAAGATTGTTTAATATTCCAATATGAAGCCTTAGTCTTTAATTTATATAGATATTAAGAATTATAGGTCAATAGTCATCCATGTTTGTCATACTTTTTGGATACATATAGATTGTATTCCACATAGATAGTTAATCTTCAACCACTTCTAAGAGTTGTAGAATAGGGCATTTAAATAACTTAGGGCTCTATTGTCATGAGACACGATTGTTCTGGGCAGCACCAATCCTTTTCCTAGAGAATGTTGAGCACTGAAGACACTACAATTGGAGCTTGTTTTCTTCTTGGCAAAACTGGCTTTTGGGCAAGGAAATGCCCATGCATCAACTACTGACCAAATGCACGATGTCCAGACAGGACAAGAAGGATACAAGAAAAAAGACTGTCAAATCTTGCCAAGACAGGGTGACACAGTTTTGAAAAATTTCTTGCCTTTGATAATGGACTGTCAGTCACTCTATGCCTTATCCAAACTTCGCTGCTGCAACACTGCAGATGAGACGTTGGGTGGTTGCCCAGGTAGCCAGTTTTCTCTGCTTTTGTTGCACATTTTGGAAGTTGCTTGATTGCACCTCCTGCATACTCAAGTAATATTATTTCCCTTCTCAGGTCTTTGATGGGATTGAAGACTAGATAGTTAAGGCAGACTGTGGTGGTGCATGCCTTTAACCATAGCACTCAGGAGGCAAAGTCAGGTGGATCTCTGTGAGTTCAAAGCTAGACTGGTCTACAAGAGCTAATTCCAGGACAGACTCCAAAGCTACAGAGAAACCCTTTCTTGAAAAAAACAAAACAACAACCAAAAAGATTATATAGTTGTAATTACTTTCCTCTTATGACTTTGCCAAGTTATTTATAAGACTTAAACTCCCTAGGATAGGATAATTATTGAAACATTTATCACGTTTCTTCTTTGACATTGTTTATGCTGGTTCTTATTCTAATTTTTATACCCTTTATTTGTTTTTATTGTATATAATTTTGTATCAAGCTTAGAACTCTCTTATTTAAACAAAATGGAGAGGTGCTTTTGGAAATCCTACAGCCAGTAGCCTTTAAGTTACCCCCACACCTGGGCATGACCTCTTATACTATAAATGCTGATGTAAAGCATGCATTTTCTCTCTCTTCCAGCTACTGTATTCAGCTCCTGTTCCGTTTGTGCAGAGGACTGTGATCTGTGAGTCTACCCCTAAATAAAAAACCCTTTATTAAACTCGATTCTGAGCAAGTGCAGATTTCTTCATTTTAACATTTGTATTATGGACCCAAACAGCTTTAGTAATCAGTCAATAAAAGCAACAAATACACAGCAGGATATGCCACAGTGTCACCCCTATCTGAAGGGTTTCTATACAGAATATTTTTGATATATTTTAGGTAATATAAAAGTATAAAACATAATATTTCATGAATATTTGGACACTTGTATTATTTCACTGCAATTTGAACTACCTTGTCTTGAGAAACACTCGAAAGATTATTAAAGAGTTTTTTATTTTGAACATTTTTGGCAGTATTGGCATTTTTCTTGAGCATGAATTATCAGGTGTTTCAAAAGTTCTAAGTAAGTGCAAAAGACTTGGCACACTCTTCACAGGGTTTCTCTCACAAGTGTATTCTTTGATGTTGTTTAAGACCAAAGACGGCTAGAAGGCCTTGTCATTCTCCACACTCACAATGCCTCTCTCCAATATGAATAATCTGGGCTAAGAACATGCTACGAAAGCTCTAAATTCTTTGTCACAGTCTTTACACTTGTAGGGTTTCTCTCCAGAATGAACTGATTGATGTTCCTTAAGTTTTCTGGTATAGTTAAATAGTTTTCCACCTTCTTCATATTTGGAAGGTTTCTTCCAACATGAGTGAATTTGTGCTGAGTTAGGTATAACATTTTACACAAGGCTTTTCCACATTCTTCAAACTTGTAGGGTTTCTTTCCAGAATGGATTATGAAATGAGCAGAAGGAATCTGTGACATTTTAAAGATCTTGCCACATATTTCATATTTGTAGGGTTTCTCTCCTATATGAATGCTTTTGTGTTCTGAAAGTAATGATGGAAAACGGGAGACTTTGCCACGTACTTCTCAGTTTTAGGGTTCTTTCCTATATGAATGCTCATGTATATAGGTAGTCCTGATGAGTAATTGAAGGACATGCCACACATTTAACACATGTATGATTTCTCTCCTATATGAAAGCTCTTCTGTACAGAAAGTCATGATGGAACAGAAGCCTTTACACATAGTTGTATGATTTTTGCCTGTATGAATTCTCCAAGTACTTTAAATTAATGTGCGAACCAATCCCACACAAAGGAGTGGGATTCAAAGGAGTATTTATTTTAGGGGGAAAACATACAGAACACTGACAGCCAGAAAAGGAGTCTAATCGCTGGAGCGAGAGCAGGAAGCAAGAGAGCTAGCAGAGTGCCGCCACTATTTTTCAGAGAGAAATAGACCACGCCCCAGTGGGCTGGTATTTCAGCGGCAATTGACTGAAGGAGCGAAAGGCGGTCCACAGCACCAAACAATGATGCAGCAGGGAACCATGACACACACTTCCCACTTCCAGGGTTCTATCCTGTATGATTTCTCTTATGTCTAGAGAGTGCTGATGGAGAATCGAAATCCTTGCCACACTTTACAATTTTAACGTCTCTCTCCTGTATGAATGCTCATATATTTAGAAGGTTATGACAGATCAGTAAAGGCCTGACCACATACTTCACATTTGTAGGGTTTCTCTTCTATATGAATCCGCTTGTGTACAAAAAGTTGTGACGGAATATAGAAAGCTTTGTCACATACTTGACACTTGAAGGGATTCACTCCTGTATGAATGTTCTAGTGTTCAGAAACTTGTGATGCAACACAGAAGTCTTTGACACATACTTGACTCGAGAAGGGTTTCTCTTATGTATGAATTTTTTTGTGTGTATAAAATGCTGATGGGCTTTTGAAGGTTTTGCCACATACTTCACATTTGGAGGGTTTCTCTCCTGTATGAATAGTCCTGTGTATACAAAGTATTGATGGAGAACGGAAAGTCTTAGCACATTCTTCACACTTATATGGCTTCTTTTTTAGATTAATCAATCAACTTTAAGTATTTTGCAACCACTGACTATTTTGACTAAACTCATGTATAAATGGCACATGGAGCATAGAAATATCTATCTCTTCGCTATAAATTCTTAATCTAAGGATTAATAAATTCATTGGTATGGTGAAAAAACCATAGCAAAAATTTAGCTTGATGCTTATAAAAATATGCTGATAGTTAAACCTATTAATAAGAAATTTTTATTTACTACAGTATACTACACATATGATTCAACTCTTGTTCAGGAATATAGGACTATAACAAAACACTGCAATAATAGAAATTTTTAAATAGTAGTGACGTGGTTTGCTTCCATCTGGACTGATGACCTCATCAGGATGAAAGCAACCATATGTTCAGAAGTCATCTTTAGAAAAATTGAAGAACACATGCCATATGACTTCACCATCATTTGGATTGAGATGACCATGATGTATAAAACCAACTACGCAGCACCTATAAAACTGACTAGTACAACTGTCCCCTTTATGTTTTATTGTAATTTTTTATAGACCAAACTGTCAACAGCAGGTCTCTAATGTATTTTAGATTAGAATGGATTTTATATACCATTAAATTCCTAAGGTGATTATTCAAGTTGACAAAAAGCTGACTGAGAGATGTATGTCAATAGTTTAGGTCATTGTTAAGTGTAAGTTTAACCACTTATCTCTTTGTTGACACTAGACTTCTAAAATTTTTAAAATAAAAAACAAGATATGTTTTATAAGTGAGAACTAAATTCCTAATGTCTACTCAGGCTAGCAGAAACCAACGTAAAGAAATATGACTAGCATTTTTGTCTTTATGAACTACAACTGCATTTTAAAGTTTACTTCAATGCTAAGGGATCTTGAATTCAAAATTTTAAGGCTCAAGCTTAACAGGGATAAAACTGTAAAATCCTCACCTTATAGAAGCTACTAACTTATTATAAATTGTGAAAGATAATTAAAACATACACGTTAATGGTCAGTCACCTTAGAGATGATTCAATTCTTCCATGTGCTCAAAACTATGTAGTTAAACGTAGCAAAAATGTAATTCATTTATGAGAACAAGTTTTAGTCTTCCATTCATATTTTCAAATAGAGAAGTAAGTATATACAAAGAAAGTTTGTTTAAATTCAGGCATACTTAATAGATGGTCCTCAAAATCCATAGAGATCCATTGAATATGACATTTAAAATATTTATTAATTGACACAGAGGCCATCTGGATTATACTTCCTGCTCTAACTTTTCCTTCTCAGATCTCTGATGTTGAAGGAAAACTGTAGAGTTATCCACTTAACAGCAACAACAACAAAATAAATGAATAAATACCATGCCTCTTTATTTTGGATTTTTGAGACAGGGTTTCTCTGTAGCTTTGGAGCATGTCCTGGAACTAGCTCTTGTAGCCCAGACTGGCCATGAACTCAGAGATCTACTTACCTCTGCCTCTCAAGTGCTATGATTAAAGGTGTGCACCACCACAGTCTTGCTAATACTGATGTTCTTTCCTGGCACAAAAATTTAAAATAACGAAGTAATCAGATTTGAGATAGAAATGAAAAAACTAATAAGGTGTAAAAGGAATTTATAAAAATTTTAAAAGTATTTCCTCTGGGCAATATGATGTTTAAGAAATGCAAAGATAACGGCATGTTCTTGAAATTTCCTTAAAGGCCAAAAAGGTTGAATAGAAATTACAAGTTTAGAAGTTAAATTTTCTTCAGATTTTCATCTCTAGTTATTTTTGGTATAGCCTGAGAATCTGTTCCATCAGACAATCTTCAGAATGCAGTAAAAATGAACGCCTGCCGGCTAGTTTTTCCTCCACGGAACACTTATGCATTGAGAGTGTTCACATTTTTTTTTTATCATTTACAGTATCAGCTGCATATATACTTTAATATTTACTTGAAAAACTTTCAGAATTTTCTATTTTTCTCACAACTTCTATATATCCTGTTATCTAATATGAAGGAATTCCTGAGCTCCAAATAAAATTGTCATAAATATTAAAGACTTATAAGTGATCAGACACTGGCAAGGGAGGAGATTAAAGAAGGCTAACAAACACCTACACTATAAGAAAGGAATCATTTTCTACAGTATAAAGGCATTATTTTATTCCAAGCTTCTAGTACACAACTGGTAATAAAGAGATGACAGCTTGATCTGGAAACTATTTCTCTCTACGTATGGAACCTTCTCTGCGGTCAGTTTTGCAGAGATCTGTGATAAAATTCACTATGCAGTTATTAAGAGACCATGGATGCCAGCCCAGACTATTATACCCAGCAAAATTTTCAATCACAAGAAGGACAAAACAAGAATTCCATGAAAAATCTAGATTTCACCAATACCTAGCCACAAACCCAGACCTACATAAAATACAAGAAGTAAAACTCCAATCCAAGGAAGTTAGCTACACCTACAAAAACACAGACAATTGATGGACTCATGGTGGCAAATACCAAAGAAGGGAAAATGCACAAATTAACATCACCAATAATGAAAACTAAATTAACAGGAGATAACAATCACTGGTCATTACTATCCCTTAATGTAAATGGACTCAACTCACCTATAAAAAGGCACAGGCTAACAGATTGGATACAAAAACAGAATCCATCCTTCTTCTGCATACAAGAAACACATCTCAACCTCAAAGACAGACATTGTCTCAAAGTAATGAGTTGGGAAAAAATACACCAATCAAATGGACAAGCGGGTGTAGCTATCCTAATATCTAACAAAATAGACTTCAATTAGTCAAAAGAGACAAAGAAGATCATTTAATATTAGTCACAGGAAAAATCCATCAAGAAGAAATTTCAATACCGAACATCTATGCCCCATATACAAGGGCACCCTCATATGTCAAAGAAACACTTCTAAAGTTTAAATCATACATTAAACTCCACACACTAATAGTGGGAGACTTCAACACTCCCCTCTCACCACTGGACAGGTCATTCAGACAAAAATTGAAAGAGATATAAGAGAACTAACAGATGGTATGACTAAAATGGACTTAACAGACATCTATAGAATATTCCATCCAAACAGAAAAGAATATACCTTCTTCTCAGCACCTCATGAAACCTTCTCAAAAATTGACCACATAGTCGGCAACAAAACAAACCTCAACAAATACAAAAAAGTTGGAATAACCCAATGTACCTTATCAGATCACCATCGTTCAAAACTAGAAGTCAACAGCAATACTAATTCCAGAAAACCCACAAACACATGGAAATTAAACAATGCTCACCTGAATCATCAATGGGTCAAAAATTAAATAAAAGGGAAAATTAAAGACTTCCTAAAATTCAATGAAAATGACCATACAACATATCCAAACTTATGGGACACAACGAAATCAGTGTTAAGAGGCAAGTTCATAGCACTAAATGCCTACATAAAGAAGCTGGGAAAATTTCACACTAGTCAATTAACAGAACATTTGAAAATTTTATAACAAAAAGAAGCAACCACACCTAAGAAAACTAGATAGCAGGAAATAATCAAATTGAGAGCTGAAATCAACAAAATAGAAACAAAGAAAACATTATAAAGAATCAATGAGACAAAGAGTTGGTTCTTTGAGAAAATCAACAAAATAGATGAATCTTTATCCAAACTAACCAAAAGGCAGAGAGAAAATATATCCAAATAAACAAAATCAGAAATAAAAAGGGGGACATAACAACAGACATGGAGGAAATACAGAGGATCGTCAGGTCATATTTTGAAGACCTGTACTCCACAAAATTGGAAAACTTAAAGGAACCGAACAACTTTCTGGATAAATATCACTTACCAAAATTAAATCAAGATGAGATAAGCAAATTAAACAGACCTATAACTGCTGAAGAAATAGAAACAGTCATCAAGTCTCCCAACCAAAAAAAAAAAAAGCCCAGGACCAGATGGTTTCAGCTCAGAATTCTATAAGACTTTCAAAGAAGAACTAATGCCAACACTCCTCAAATTATTCCACACAATAGAAACAGAAAGAACATTGCCAAACTCTTTTTATGAGGCTATAATTACCCTGATACCCAAACCAAAGAAAGACATTACTAAGAAAGAGATTTACACACTCAAGAACATTGATGTAAAAATACTAAATAAAATACTGGCAAATCAAATCCAAGAACACATCAGAACCATCATCCATGACCAAGTCGGCTTCATCCTACAGATGCAGGGATGGTTCAACATACAAAAATCTGTCAACATAATCCACCATATAAACAAGCTGAAAAATACAAACCACACGATCATCTCATTAGATGCCGAAAAACCTTTTGACAAAATACAACATCCCTTCATGATAAAGGTCTTGGAGCGAGCAGGCATACAAGGAACATACCTAAACACAATTAAGACAATATACAGCAAGCCAACAGCTAACATCATACTAAATGGAGAAAAACTCCCAGTGATTCCACTGAAATCAGGAATAAGACAAGGTTGTTCACTCTCTCCATATCTATTCAATATAGTTCTTGAGGTCCTAGCTAGGGCAATAAGACACCAAAGGGAAATCAAGGGGATAGAAATTGGAAAAGAAGTCAAACTCTCACTGTTTGCTGATGATATGATAGTTTACATAATTCATCCCAAAAATTCTACCAAGGAACTTCTACAACTCATAAACACTTTCAGCAATGTAGCAGGATACAGGATTAACTAAAAAAACTCATTAGCCCTCCTGTACACAGATGATAAAAGGGCTGGGGAAGAAATCAGAGAATCAACACCCTTCACAATAGCCACAAATAGCATAAAATACCTTGGAGTAACTCTAACCAAACAAGTGGAAGACTTGTATGACAAGAACGTTAAATCTCTGAAGAAATTGAAGAAGACACCAGAGAGTGGAAAGATATCCCATGCTCTTGGGTAGGCAGAATTAATATAGTAAAAATTGCAATCTTATCAAAAGCAATCTACAGATTCAACACAATGCTCATCAAAATCCCAGCAAAATTCTCGAAAGAATGGTAGTCAACTTTATATGGAAAAGCAAAAAACCCAGGATAGCCAGAAAATTCTGTACAATAAAAGAACTTCTGGAGGCATCAAAATCCCTGTCAGGGCCCACAAATCCCTGACTTCAAACTCTACTACAGAGCTACAGTACTGAAAACAGCCCGGTAGTGGCATAAGAACAGATAGGAGGACCAATGGAACCAAACAGAAGACCCGGACATCAATCCGCACATCTTGGAACACCTGATCGTTGATAAAGAAGCAAACAAAAAATCAAATGGAAAAAAGAAAGCACATTTAATAAGTGGGGCTGGCATAACTGGATATCAACATGTAGAAGAATGAAAATAGATCATACCAATCACCACGCACAAAACTCAAGTCCAAATGGATCAAAGACCTCAATATAAAGCCAGCCACATTGAACTTTATAGAAGAGAAAGTGTGAAATACACTTAAACGCATTGGCATAGGGAATCACTTCCTAAATATAACCCCAGCAGCACAGACACTGAAACAATTAATAAATGGGACCTCCTGAAACTGAAAAGCTTCTGTAAAGCAAAGGACATGGTCAACAAGACAAAACGATAGCCTACAGAATGGGAAAAGATCTTCACTAACCCCACATCAGACAGAGGTCTGATCTCCAAAATATACAAAGAACTCAAAAAACTGGACACCAAAAGATCACATAATCCAATAAAAAAAAATGGTGTACAGACCTAAACAGAGAACTCTCAACAGAGGAATCTAAAACGGCTGAAAGACACTTAAGGAAATGCTCAACATTCTTAGTCATCAGAGAAATGCAAATCAAAACAACTCTGAGATTCTATCTTACACCTGTAAGAATGGCCAAAATCAAAAACACTAATGACAACTTATGCTGGAGAGGTTGTGGGGAAAAGAGAACACTTCTGCATTGCTGGTGGGAATGCAAACTGGTATAACCCTTTTGGATGTCAATGTGGCAATTTCTCAGAAAATTAGGAAACAACCTTCCTCAAGACCCAGTAATACCACTTTTGGATATATATCCAAAGCATGCTCAATTGTATCACAAGGATATGTGCTCAACTATGTTCATAGCAGCTTTGTTTGTCATAGCCAGAACCTGGAAACAACCTGAATGGCCCTCGAACAAAGAATAAGGAAAATGTGGTACATTTATACAATGGAGTACTACACAGCAGAAAAAAATAACGACATCTTGAATTTTGCAGGAAAATGGATGGAGCTAGAAAACATTATTTGCAGTGGGGTAACCCAGACCCGGAAAGACAATTATCACATGTACTCTCTCTTAGGTGGTTCTTTAACATAAGGCAAAGAAAGTCAGCCTACAAACCACAATCCCAGAGAACTTAGACAACAATACGGACACTAAGAGAGACTTACATAGATCTAATCTACATAGGAAGTAGAAAGTATAAAAAGACAAGATCTCCTGAGTAAATTGGGAGCATGGGGACCTTGGGGGAGGTCTGAAGGGGGGAGGGAAGAGGCAGGAAGGGGAGCAGAGAAAAATGTAGAGCTCAATAAATATCAATAAAGAAGTATAAAAAATAAAATATACCCTAAAAATAAAATAGGTATTAAATCAAGGCCTCTTCCACGTGATACAAGTGCTTTATCACTAAGTGGGCCCCTTTGCCATTTGGGACATGGAGTTGTGAGCTTTCTGTCTCAAGCCCCGGAGTATCTGAGATTACAGAACATTTCCAGGAAACGTGGTTTCAAAAAAAGCATTCCTAAAGAGTTTGTGTGTCCCAACGTAGCTTTCTGCTCCGTTATCCTGAAGTAAAATTGTGTCAGTGTGAACTTTCCTCCTGCCCTAATTTCCTAAGTACACCTGAGCTTTTTAAGTCACGACATATTGATCAGAGTAAGCAATAAAAGCAATACACATTGCCGTTAAAAGCTGAACTCACTTGGTAATCTGGGATTTCAACAGCAGCTTCATTTCAGGGATGGTCCGCTGGCAGTAAACTGTGCTTAGTGTGCTCTGAGGTTTGAGGCAGTCCTTCGCATAGCCTTGTGGGAAATGTAGTCTCTCACCGCGACGTCAACTGGACTGGACTCTGCTGTCTGTGCTTCCGGGTTCATTCTACATTTTTGTGTTTCTCCAAACTCTGCGCCTTTCTCAAAGTTGGGAGCGTGTGGCTTGTGCTCCGCGTTCGCCATGGAGGTTGGTCAAGGGTGCAGCGTAGCCTTGCGGGCCCGGAGGCCTGTGCAGGGTGGGCAGGTCCGGCCTGGTGGGAGCGGAGGAGGGGTGGGTGGGAGGCGGGGAGAAGCTGCCTGGTGCGATCTGTGCTGACCCAGGGTTTGGCCGATGGCTGGGGAGCGCTGGGGAGTGGGCGTGCTGATGGTGCGGGAGGGAATGCTCTGCTGGGGACCCGGCGGCTGCAGCGACCCTGTGCTTCAGGGACCGGAGAGCTGGCCCGCTAGTGCAAGAAGGGAGGACGTGGAAGGAATGTCCAGGATTGCTAGAGCAGGGTGGCTTGGCCGACTGCTTGTGCCCGAGGCCATGGTGGGAGCTCACATTCCAGCTTGGCTAGGGAAGCATGTCCTTATTACCTCTTACATTGCTGCTGTCAGATTTCTCAGGACATCTACATCTACAGCAAGTAGGGTTTTCTGGTTCCTCCTGTACTCTGTAGCCGGCCTGGGAATCTTGGTTTAAGTTGACAGAAGTTCATAAAGCTCTTCGATTCCAGGACAGAGTTCTGTGGGAGAGTTTGGTATTTGGGATGTTTGTCTCGTTTTCTTTAGAACAAATGGTTAGTTTTCAGGATGGCTCACTTTGGATAGGAATCTGTTCTCTATACCCGCCTAGACCGGATCCTCCCACATGCTCACGCGAGGCGGGAAAAATTCCACAAAGGGCACACTCAAAGCGTGGCACGTTCCAACTGATCCTACATTGCAGGGTAAAAAATACTAGAAAACAAGACCACATCCAATCCCACCAGAGACAGTGATGTCAGCAATTCGGACTCCTTTCCCGAGAGGAGAGGTTAGTTGGTGTATGGATTGTTAATGGAGTGGCCTTGAATGTCTCTGGGCTGGAGAAATAGTCTCCTACACCTTACAGGTTGTCTACAGTGCGCTCTAATCGCAATCTTTTCTTCCATCCTTACGCTGTCTAGGAACTCTGAAACCAATGAGTCTGAGTTGTCTTGAGGGGGCGGGGAGATGCCCAAGTATTTATACAGTGTCAGAAAGATTAAACGATGAAGTTGATCTGTGGTGATTTGTATACAGTCGGCTGCTCAAAATGGTTTTTGTTTGTTTTTCGAGGCAGGACTTCTCTGTGTCACAGCTCTGGCTGTCCTGGAACTAGCTACAGGCCAGGGTGGCCTTGAGATTTCCCTGCCTCGCCTCCAGACTGCTGGGCTGAACGGTGTTTGCCACCACACCCGCTTCACCCTATTGTGCTGCGGTATATTTTGCCACCTTTAACCCCAGCACTCAGGAAGCAGAGGCAGGAGGATCTCTGAGTCCCAGGACAGCCAAGGTTCCACAGAGAAACCCTGTCTCAACAAAACAAAACAAACAAAAAGCAAAACTCTTTTGCCACACTTCAGTCAAACTGAGTATTCCTGTATTGGAGACTGTCTTACAACATTAAAGTCTATTCCTAGAAAGCACAGGCTTTAAACAACATCATAAACACTAATATTTTCTATGTATTATCTAGCTGTAATTGACAGAGACACTCCTAATTAACATCACGAATCTACAGAAAGCTAATGATATGCCTTTTTACACTGTTTAAGGTGTGAAAAGTTCATGTTCTTGTACCTCAGATCTTGTTTCTTGCAATGCAGAGGTGATACAGCCATGTGCTCATTTATATTATGGCTCACACACATATATATTTAATATATACATGTAGGCAGATGTTTCTTTTCTCGGAGCCACTCAGTCCCAGATGCCAGGCTGCTGCTTTCCAAATTGCCACACACAGGTTTAATATTACTTATAAATGCTTGAACAATAACTAAGGCTTATTATTAACTAGCTCTTACATTTGACGTTAACCCATCTTCCTTGCTTATGCTCTGCCACTTTGGTAGCTTTTCTCAGTACTGTGTGATCATCTCGCTCTCTCTGTGTGTGCCTGGCGTCTGGCCAGTGTCTTCCTGACTCCGCCCTTCTCCTTCCCATCATCCTTAGTCTGGTTGCCCCACCTATGCTTCCTGCCTGGCTATTGGTCAATCAGCCTTTTATTAAATCAATATAAGTGACAAATATTCACAGTGTACAAGAGGATTATTCCACAGTATTTATCCATGCACGCACATGCATTTATCATATATTAAATAGACCTGGGATTGAAAAGAAAAAGCAAGTGTATTCTGTATCATACCTTGTTATCTTTGCATTTGGGAGGAGGGAGCAAAAAAATCACTTGTTCAGGGTCACTCTCTGCTTCAGTAGCAAATTCAGGGCCAGATATGTTACATGAGTCTTAAAAAAACAAAAGAAAAGAAAACAAAACTTTTTTTTTTAATAGGAGCCATTGTTCCTTTACTGGGGCGGGGGAAATACTTTCAGTCCCCAGCAAAAACCTGGCTCCCTTCCACATGCGCTTGCCTGGGCTTGGTCTCCTGTATGTGTTTGCCGTTCACTGTGCCGTCCTAAGCACCATTGCTTTTCTTTTCCTACTGCATTCCACTGTTGGTTTGTTGATTTCCTCGTCTATTTTGCAGCCGTTTTCTTGACGTGTCCATCTGTATTCTTCTTCAGATACCAGAGGTAGATTCTTTGCTAAATTTGGGGGATGATCCTTTCTAATACATTTTTCTTGTTTGGGTTATGCCTTACATCTTATGGGTAAAGTCCTACTATGTAACTATAGCTGGCCTTGAACTCTATATAGATCAGGGTCTCCTTGAGCTTCCAGAGATCTGCCTACCTCTGCCTCCTGGGTGCTGAGGTTAAAGGCGCACCACTATGTCCATGCCTTGTAATTATCCTTGATATGTGGACTTTATTAATAACAGTGACCCTTGTTGGGCTAGAATATCTGGAACTTCTCAAAGCTATCCTGGGAACATGTGTAATGGCCTTTGGACTGTGTTTTCATTGGCATTGAACTTAACATTCAAGTTCTAATGTTCCTCCCAGTGGCTCTTTGAGAAAGGCAAGTCAGAATTCACTGTTTTGGTCAGGTCTCAAACAATACCGAAATTGAATGTCTGATCCAGTCTTTACATCCCCAGGAAGAAGGCAGACATTTGGAGGCTGTCCTCCAGTTCCTGCCTTTGTGGTCTACATGGAAGCAGGGTGTAAGCAAGTACAGCATCGTGACTTTTCTACATCTGAGCAGCTATATCCCAGCCCTGTCCTTTTCTGTTTTGTGTATGAGTCTCAGTCTGTCACCTTCCGTGCTGTGGGCAGTACACGTGGGTGAATCCCTCACAGGTTTGCTTTGGCACATCCTGAGAATACAATGCCGAGAGACCATGTTCAGCTTAGTGCAGGGACTGTTTTCTTTCCTCTTACACTTTCAGCTCTGTCTCTCTGTTAACTATTCACGGTTGTTGTAAAGGTTTAAAACCTGAATAATTAATATACCACAGTGTATTCTGAGCTCTGTTTTAACTCTGTCCACAAACCAGAAAAACCTTCTGAGGTAGTTTGGATGAAAATGAGCCCATGAGTCATATACTTTAATACTTGGTCTCTATTGGTGAACGCTTTGGGAAGGATTAAGAAGTGTGGCTTGGAGGTGTGTCATTGGGGGCAAGCTTAAGGTTTCAAAAGATTCCCATAATCCCCAGTTTGTTTCCTCTGCCTCGTGCTGGTTTCTCTCCATCTAGGGCTGAAAAATGAGCTGTGATTAACAAGAGCCTAGCACTATAGAACTGATGTTTGATACCAGGGACTGAGAAATCAGCTGTGATTAAAAATAGACCATAGCCACTGAGGTACTAGCTTCTGGCCTCAGCACAGTGAGCTACAGTCTGGAGCAGGTCAAAACTGAATTTCAAGCTGGCAGCTGCCCTTTGTATGTATGAGTCTGTCACGTGGTACTGATTTTGAAAGCATTAAGAAGCAATGGAGAGCAGGTGGGACATTGCACTGTGAAAGTTCTAGAAAGGCCATTGTCATTTGTAGTGGAGACCACATCGGTGACAGGGTCATGAAAACCAGGTACGTTCAGACATCAAGACCAAGACTGTCCACTGTGATCATCTCACTTACCATGGGATACAGGCTTGGATCAGTTTCTTTGGAGCTCTCTACTGGGAATGAAGTAGCTGGTTCATTCATATAGTTATATGCAGTAGGGAGGCTGCTAGTTAGATCCCAGCTGCTCAGGTGCAAAAGTACCACACAGATGTTGTAGAGAGAGGGAGCGGGCCCTTACACCCGAAATAATCACACAGAAACTGTATTCACTGTAAAACATTGCTTGGCCCATTAGCTCTAGTTTCTTATTGGCTGATTCTTACACCTTAATTTAACCCATTTCCATTAATCTGTGTATCACCGCGTGACTGTGACTTACTGGCAAGATTCTAACTGGCGTCCATCTCAGGCAGAAGATCCATGGCGTCTCTCACTCTGCCCTTCTTCCCAGCATTCAGTTCTGTCTTCACCGCCTACCTAAGTTCTGCCCTATCAGGCCCAAAGCAGTTTCTTTATTCATTAACCAATGAAAGCAACACGTGAACAGAAGAACTTCCTACACCACACAGAAACAGTATTAATTAAATCACTGCTTGGTTCATTAGATCTAGGTTCTTATTAGCTAACTCTTACATCTTAATTTAACCAATTTCTATTAATCTGTGTATCGTCACAAGGCTGTGGCTTTCCATGTAAAGATCTGGCATCCATCTCCTGTGGGGCTACATGACTTGTCACTGACTCTGCCTTCTTTCTCCCAGCATTCAGGTTTAGTTTCCCCCATCTAGCTAAGTTCTATAGGCCCAAAGCAATTTCTTTATTCATTAACCAATAAAAGCAACACATAGACAGAAGGACCTCTCACACTAGTTATATTTATAGGTTTCTGAAGAACATGCACAGTGCTTTTCCTACTGTCTGTGCCAGTTTACTTGGGTACCAACTGAGTATCAATGCTGTTGTTATCCATGATCCTTTCTAACAACTTTGTACAATTCACATGAGAGTGAATTCTAAGACTAGGCTGCAGATAGCTGAGGGAATCCTTGTGACTTTGCACTTTATGGTCTCCATCAGAAAGTCTTTTGACAAGGTTCAGAGGATCCTGCAAAGAGGGGAAGGTGGAGACTCTACATATGTTCATAAGTACATACACATATGTCCAGTGCTACAAAGAGCAAAATCTGTTTATTTATTTAATTTATTTATTGCCAATCCAAATTCCTACTCCCTCTTCTCCTCCCATTCCCTTCACACACCCTCCCATCCCACCCCCTCTAATCCTAAGAGAGGGTAAGGCACTTTGCTTTGTGGAAGGTCCCAGGCCCTCCCTACTACATTTAGGCTGAGCAAGGTATATATCCAAAGAGAATAGGATCCCGAAAAGCCAGTACATGTAGTAGAGATAAATCCCAGTGCCACTATCAGTGGTCCCTCAGTCTGAAAGAGCAGAATCTTGTCTATGACAATATAGATATGCTTATTATTTCGGACCTGGAAAGTAACACAGGATCTCAGCCATAGACAGACTCCAGAGAACTTGATCACACTGACACTGGAGGGATATGGGTGTTTCCAATGGTCCAGTGATATGAGGAAGAGATGCACGGGAAGTACTGATCAGTGGGTGCACAATGCAGTTAGGTCGGAGCAGGATGCTTAGGCTATTATTGCACAGAATCTTCAAAATTATTTAAGGACCATCCAAGGTATATATCTAGCTAGTATTATCTAACAAAGTATACAGCTAACATTATATAACCCTTCATTAATATGTACGTCTCTCATTTTTACAAGTTAATCTAAGCAGTAAGACTATTACTGCCCTCATGGATCATTTTGAACATTATACATTAAGATGACAGGGGAGCTAAAATATAGAAAATTTAAAAGTAAGAGGTAAAAAAGGTAGTGTCATATATTGCTAACACTAGACCTTTGAAGACCAATGCAATTGAGTCATGAGTTTAAAATCTGCTTTAGGAGCATCGCAGATATACGAATACCAGACAGAGAGGGAGAAACAAAAGAAAATATTAGTATTACATTTAGTGTATTTAGAATATTCAAATGTTGTCTATGCTGTTAAATTGTCCTATTTGATTAATTTGTGATAATTATTTTTATTTCAGGAACTTCTGTCATTCACAGATGTGGCCATTAATTTCTCTGCAGAGGAGTGTGAATGTCTGGACTCTGCTCAGTGGAATCTGTACAGGGATGTGATGCTGGAGAATTACAGCAACCTGGTGTTCCTGGGTGAGGATCACGTCAACAGGGAATTATTTATTCACTGTCAACATGTGACTTCTTCCATTTGTAGAATATCTTATGGGAGTTTGTGCTTTTGATTGATTAGCTTTGTTTCCTTCCTTCCTTCCTTTCTTTCTTTCTTTCTTTCTTTCTTTCTTTCTTTCTTTCTAAGACAGGGTTTCTCTATGTAGCACTGACTCTCCTGGAGATTGCCTTGTAAATCAGACTGGTCTCTGCCTCCCAAGTGCTGGGATTAAAGGTGTGTGCCGCCACCCTTGCAGCTGGTCGATTAGTTTCATATGCCCATTTTTAAAGGAAAAATTAGGGGAAATATCAATATAGCTAAGAAACATTCTCTTTTTGTGCTTTTATCGGGTTTGTTTTCCTAGTGTGCACCCTGTGGTAGCAATGTTAGAAGCTCAGTGGCATGAGACATGGAGCCCATGTGTTACAGAAAGTGTCCCACCCTTCATCTTTAATACTTTAATACTTTTCCTGTAATGAGGTTCAGGATCTGTAGGTTGTAAAGTACTCCTAAGCATCCTGTATTTCATGGAATATTTAAACACAGGATTTTCCATAATTGTGCACCATCTCTTTCCTTATAAGCACAGAACTGGGGTTCATGTGATAATTTCTAGAAGAAACAGCCAAGCATCTTGTTCTCTTTTCCAAACAGGTCTTGCTTTCTCTAAGCCGTATCTGGTCACATTTCTGGAGCAAGGTACAGAGCCTTGGAGTGTGAAGAGACAATCAGCAGCTGCCAGCCATGCAGGTGTGTAGGAACGGGCACAGTAGAGCCAACAAATGACAAGTCTGTGTAAAGTGTATATTGAGAAGTTGGGTTTTGCTGGAAACCTCTTACTGTCAAAAGCTTTTCCTGTATGATGTTTACTGTGATAATCCTCTCCAGGAAGCTTTGGATGTTTTAGTAGTGATTGCCAAAGTCCTTTATCATCATTCCTCGTTTTGTTGTATCTCTGTGTAGTGTCTATCTGTATTCACATCTGCACGTGTCTGGGTGCCTGTGTGCATACAGATTCCCATGCACACATGCTTCTGGAGGAGCAACGCTGATGTTGAGAATCTTTCTTGATCGCTCTCCTACCTTATTCATGAAGTCAGGGTTTCTTAGACAAACTCAGAGCTCGTCCCCTCAGCCAGTTTGCTCTAGGGATTTCCCTGTCTTCATCGTCCAGCCCTGGAACCACAAGCCAGACACCATGGCAACCCCACATTTACAAACATTCTGGTATCCGAACCCCAGTCTTCATGCTTGGGTGGCAGGCATGTGAACTGCTGAACCATCTTCCCAGTCCCAGTCCTTTCATTTTTTTTCCTGGAAGGTCTAGATTATTACAGGCTTTTCTTTGCTTCCTATGAACTAGAAAATATCTACACACTTCTACAAGCCTTAGTAGGACAGTGACACACAGATAAGCATCTCTGGTTTCATTTACATGATCATAAGCCGAACTGGTTTCATCAGAGCTCTCGTGTGTGTGCATGTGCGTACACATGACACTGCCAGTTTTGAGGACAAGGGACACTGGAGCTGATTTTCTCCTTCTGCCGTGTGGGTTGTGAGGATGGAGAAGAGGTGTTCAGACACATTTGGGGTTAATGCTCTTTAACTTCTGAGCCATCTTACTGGTCTGATAATGTATTCCTATGAAGGTTGGGTGTATTTTTATACTTTTTTTTGCCACACACTCAATGTTTTAAATTTAAAATGCCATGCTTTTACAAGTATATAGTCATAGCTGAAAACTATATATCTAGATAAATTCCGTTAGTAGATCTTTGATACTCTTTCCAATTTTTATGAGTCCCAACCTCATCTTCTTTTTTTTCTTATCCTGCAACTTTATTTTCTGTATTTGATTTTTTTTTTACTCTTGGCTCCTTTACATTTTATGATAATATGCTCAGCTGTACCCATGATGTTTTTCTAGATGATACTACCTGTTACTTACTGTATTCTTTAGGACAATGTAAGAAAGTAAGATATCTATGCTTAGGTCTATTGAGAGTGAAACTGTTATCATTGCCTATAAAAATATCATTTCTGATTTCAAGCCATGTGTATTTTCTCTCTTTGTTGGATACTCAATAGTTGTAGCCCTCTAAGTGGGTGTTCCCAGAAATTGTGCAACTTTTGTATTTATTGATAGACATGTTCCCCTTAGCTGGACTTATGCCACTTGTAAGTAAATGAGAAAGTTTTTTGTAATTTGATTTTTTTAAAAGTATTTATACTATTGTTGGTAAAACATAACACTCTCTGAAATATATATTGTATACTGTTTAAAAGTTTTATGTAGCAAATCTTTACAAGATTTTATAGCTTTGAAACATGAAACTGTATGCTCAAAAAAATTTTTGTATTTCTTCCTCCAACCAATCTATCACAATCACCATTGGCTTCCTGTTTGACATGTGTTTTAACTGTGAGTTTTTATGTAAGACCAAAAATAGAGTATTTATATAATGGCTTTATTTCCTTTAGTACAATGCTCTTTCAGAATTTTTTATTTAGGTGTTATGTCAAGTTTGGCTAGTTAAGGTAAGTAGTTCTCCATTATTCGTTTGTTCCACATTGTCTTCACATTCTCAGTTCAGTGGTAGATTAGGTTGTTACAACTGTATTTTCTAAATGATGCTACTAGGGACATAGGTGTGCAAATGTCTGTACTTTCCCATTATGATGTCTCTATGTGTCAAAATATAGTCACAATTTTAAAGTATTCATATTAAAAATTGAGCAGCACAATTATAAAATATGATGGCATACTTATGCTTGTACTGACCCTTCAACCCTTTCCCTACAGGATCAAAGCCCCATAAATGTAAAGAATGTGGGAAGGCCTTTGATAGAAACTCAGTCCTCATTCAGCACCAGAGAATTCACACTGGAGAGAGACCCTATGCGTGTGAAGAATGTGGGAAATCTTTCAACTATTCTTCCAGCCTTAAACAGCACCAAAGAATTCACACTGGAGAGAAACCGTACAAATGTGAGGTATGTGGCAAAGCCTTTAGCTGTTCGTCATATCTGGGTAAGCATCAGAGAATCCACACTGGAGAGAAGCGCTACAGATGTGAAGAATGTGGTAAGCCTTTCACTAATTGTTCAGGCCTTGTTGTTCACCGAAGAGTCCACACTGGAGAGAAACCCTACAAATGTGAGGAGTGTGGCAAGGCCTTTAGCGTTCGCACAACGCTTTCGAAACATCAGATAATTCACACTGGAGAGAAGCCGTACAGATGTGAAGAGTGTGGAAAGACTTTTAATGTTCATTCAACACTTTCTAAACACCAGAGAATTCACACCGGAGAGAAACCTTACAAGTGTGAAGAATGTGGCATGGCTTTCAATGTTCGCTGCATCCTCTCTAAACACCAGAGAACCCATACTGGAGAGAAACCCTACAAATGTAAAGAATGTGGCAAAGCTTTTAACTGTTCGTCCAGCCTTCACCAACACCAACAGATACATAGAGGAGAGAAACTCTACAAATGTGATGATTGTGACCAGGCGTTTAGCTGTTCTTCTTACCTGTACAAGCATCGGCGAATCCACAGTGGTATGAAACCCTACAAATGCAAGGAATGTGGCAAAGCCTTTTACTGCTCTGTCAACCTTATTTACCATCAAAGAATTCATACTGGAGAGAAACCATATAAATGTGATGAGTGTGGAAAAGCCTTTAGCATTTGTTCAACTTTTATGAAACACCAGCGAATACATAGTGGAGAAAAACCTTATAAGTGCAAAGAATGTGACAAAGCCTTTAATAATTGTTATAATCTAATTCAACACCAAAGAATCCATACTGGAGAAAAGCCCTTCAAATGCAAAGACTGTGGCAAAGCCTTCAATTATACTTCAAGTCTTGCTCAGCATGAAAGAATTCACACTGGAGAGAAACCCTACAAATGTGAACAGTGTGGCAAGGCCTTTAACTCTTCTTCAAACCTTAAACATCACTGGAGACTCCACACTGGAGAGAAGCCCTACAAATGTGAACAGTGTGGCAAAGCCTTTAAAAATTGTTCAGGCTTTACTCGACACTACAGAACTCATATCAGAGAAAATCCAGATTAGTGTAAACACTGTCTCAAAGCCTTCAATAGTTGTTTAGTGATACTTCAACACTAGAGAATTCATATGAGAGAGAAACTCTACAAATAAAAGGGATAAGGGAAGACATTTAATAACCCTTATTCAACATCCAACATTTCATACTGGAGAGACCTTATAATGGTGAAGAAGATGACTCTCTTGAGCATTCTATATTTATGCAACATCAAAATTTAGATTTCAGAGAATCCCTACAAATGCCAATAATGTGGGAAGTCCTCTTTAACCACAAGTGAATTCTAATCAAACTTCATATATACGTAGTGACTTGGGAAGGAACAGTCAGCTTTATAACACTGGGAGAAGCAAAGAGTAAAACGCACTATGTAAGCAGTGTTGCAGGACTTTCCTCATCATGTAGACCTTAAGAGGTTTAAGGAAATGAGCGTAGACAAACTTCATGAATTGTATGCATAGAATTTAACACAGCATGGAATCTTGCTTATAATTCATAGTGGATGGTATAGAAAAACTCATTATAGACTTTGGGATATAGATAACTTAAGTTTATGAGGATATCAATATGTTATAAATACAAGTTATAACATAAACTCAATTTTGAAAACTATAGGATCACAACTGTTAGGTAATTTTATCAGAAGAATATGACTGAGTCCTGATACTTAAGTGTCTGTTTCTTTTTTTTTTTTCAGAAATCATATAATACACTATTGGAATATGAAGTTTAGTGACTTTTATAAATAAAACTGAGCAGTTCTTAAATGCATTGTCAATGTTGTGTATAGAATTACATTCTGCTATAGACATTAAAGTATCTACCTTAGTGAGGTGTGATGGCTCACCTTGGTTGTCCTCTTGACACATCCAGGAAGAGGGAACGTCAATTAAGAATCATCTCTATCAGATAAGCTTATGACCATGACTGTTACGTTTCTTTAGCACACTGATATAGGAGGTCCCAGTCCACCGAGGACTATAGCAGCCCTCGGCTATGAGCCTGGGCTGTGTACGAACCGTATCCAAATGAGGCTGCGAGTAAGCCAAGTAAGTAGCATTCCTTTGTGATCTTTGCTTAGGTCCCTGCGTCGCATTTCTTCAATGACGGACCGTAATGTGTAAAATGAAATAAACCCTTTCTTCTCCAAGTTGTTTTCTGGTCATGGGGTTTATCAAAGTAGCAGAAAAAAACTAGGGCCTAAGGAATCTAGGTAACATTTTAATTATAACTACTGGCGATTAGTGGGATAGTTAGTCTGTTCCAATGTTAATGTGCTTCATCTAATTTGTAGCATATTATCATTTATGTTATATCATTATTCATCCACTTATCAATTAGTTTTATATCATGCGTTTTATAATAAAGTTATGCCCTTTTGACTCTTGTATTTTATATCAAATTCTATCAAAGAGTTTTACTATAGAACCTCTTCAGCATAACGGTATACTCACTGCTAGGAGTCATTCACATCAGCTGAAATATGTAATTATAATATGTACGCTGGGACTGAGAGAATTTGAGGGGACTGCTCAAGTAGAAGATGTCTTCGGATTTCTGTTGTCATGAAGAGACACCATTACCACAGCACCTGTGACAAAGAACATCATTCAGTTGTGGTGGCTCACTTGCAGTTCAGAGACTCAGTCCATTGTCATGGTAGGACATGGCAGTGTTCAGGCAGACATGGTGCTGGAGAGGTAGCTGAAATGTCTACATCTTGCAGGTAACCGGAAATGGATGGTCTCACTGGGTTTGGCTTGAGCATATATGTGATTGAAAGCACACCTCCACAGTGACATCCTTCTTCCAACAAGGCTACAAGTGCCATGCCCCTTGGGAGCCATTTTCTTTCAAACCGCCAGAGAAGCTAATTTGAAATAGTTGACATCTCATAATCGACCAGTCAACCACACATCCTGAGGCACACACACACCCCTGATCTTCAGAGAGCTCATTTCTCTAAATAATTTGCTTTTTAGTCTTTTGTTTGTTTGCTTTTTTTTTTTTTTTTTTAGACAGGGTTTCTCTGTGGCTTTGGAGCCTGTCCTGGAACTATCTCTTGTAGACCAGGCTGTTTACAGACATCCGCCTGCCTCTGCCTCCCAAGTGCTTGGATTAAAGTCATGCGCCACCACCTCCTGGCTGCTTTTCAGTCTTTTTATGCTGATTCTAATATTGTTAGTCTTGCATCACATAATATATTGTTTATAAAAGAAGGAAGGTTTAGTTTACCAATTACGTGCTTTTAGTAATGTCTGATTTTATTAATCATTTTCAGAAATTGCCTTTAAATTATGATACTAAGTGAATATACTAAGATACACATTCATTTATTATTACATCTTATTTTTTAAACATATTCCTCTTCATTTTGGTAAGATACAGCTTAGTGGTTGGTGTTGACTGAGATACTATGTTGAGGCGGACACTGGGAGAGCTTCATATATGCTTTTGTTAGAAACAACAGAAACAAAATAATCTTCCCTAGCAAGCAGAGAACTCAGCATGGGATTCTTGGTTTTTTGAAAAGGAAAACTGATGGTATGAAAGCAGTTGTGCTGTCTCTTCGGAGCGCGCACTGAGCTTCTGGAGAGCACGTCCCGTTTCCCAGTGTCTCCTTCTTTAACTCCCAGCTACATGCTCAACACAGCCATTGTCCTTTATCACCACCACTACGACTCTTGCTTATTTTCTCTTCTCCCCACTCAACTTCATCTAACCGGAGATTTCCATTTCTGATGTGTACTCTCATTTTCTCTATTGTAAGGGTATTTTTCAGGTACTCACGGCATCCTTCATTTTCAGTGCTCGTTCCTAATTGACCCAAAGTAGCCATAGTTGTGTATGCTGTAGAATATGGTTTTGATATATTTGTCAATTGTGTAATAAATGGAATTTGCAGATTTAGCGCCTCAATCATTTATGATTTTGATGGTAAGAATAGCTGGGGTCCTTCAGGCTACCGTGTTATGGATCGCAAGTTATGAGCTGTCAGTATCCCATAGTGATATTGAGTGCTTCCCATATAAATTATATATTAGTATGTCTCATTTGGAGAAATAATTCCTATATATGTCCAATTTTGAACCAAATTATTTGAGTAGTTTTGATATGTCGTTTGACAACACTATCATCTGAATTAACCATTGAGGGATTCATTTCGGACAAACATTCATCATCGAATTCTAGAACAATTTGAATGCACATACTCCTACTACACACTGCATAGATTTCAGCTATTTCTATCAGGTAATCAGTAGGGAAAAACTCATGAGTGAAGCCTCTCTAGAAGCCCCAAATCACATATTCTTTTCTCTCTTCCCTGGTCCTCATTTTTTGAGAAGCCTCCACTGACGGTGTTTTTCTTTGTGTGAAGGAGCACTGCCTTTGTAGCATTCTTTACTGCAGAGTTTGGCTTAAAGCATACACTTCGGTGTTTTCAGTTTCCATTGCTTTCTTTCTGAGTGAAGTACCACATATACCAAACTTGTTTCAAACTTGCCGTGTACCTAAGGATGACTTCAGACCTCTGATGGTCCTATTTCAAGTACCCAGATGCTGGGATTTCCAATGTGTAAAACCAGACTTGCTTTTATGCAAGCACCCAGTTCGAATTTCCAAATACTCAGACCATGAACACCTTTTCACATATTATCTGTTTGCATTGCACATTTGAAGAATGGTCTTTTCAGAACGTTTGCCCACTTTTTAAGATTAGTGATTTGCTTTTTCTTATGAATTCTTTTGTAGTACTTCATAACACCCTCGATATTAAACTTCTGTCTGATACAGTGGGCCAACAATTGTTCCCACTCTTTCACCTCTTACTCTCTCCGGTGTTTCTACTGTTGTTTCCATTGCTTGGCAGAAGCTTCTTAGTTTCATGTGATCCCATTTGTCGGTTCCAGTGATAATGTCTTATGTTGCTGGAATCTGCTTACCTATCTGGTAACTTAGAAATTTAAAATCTTTGACCTTTGATTTTTCGCAGCAGGGTAAGAGATGTGGATCTACTTGTATTCTCCTATATATGGAATCCAGGTTTTCCACATCATTTATTTAAAAAGGTATTTGGGGCCTGGGAAGATGGCTCAGTGATTAATAGTACTGGCAGCTCTTCCAGAGGTCCTGAGTTCAACTTCCAACAATCCACAGGGTGGCTCACAACCATCTGTAGTGAGATCTGATGTCCTCTTCTAGTGTGCAGGCATACATGCAGGAAGAATAAATAAATTTTTAAAAGTAGTATTTCCTTCAGTATATATTTTTGCTACTTTTGTCAAAACTGGGGCTGTAACCATTTGGTTTGTTTCTTGATCACACAACACATACCCCCTCCCCCTGTGTGTGTGTGTGTTTAGTTTTTTATGAGCCACGGTTTATGTAGTTCTGGCTGTCCTCTGTAGACCAGGCTGGCCTCACACACAGATCCACCTGCCTCTGCCTCCCGAGTGCTGGGATTAAAGGTGTGCGCCTCCACTGTCCAGACCTAGATGGTATATTTTATTCCAGTCTGTTTAGTGATATGGCTTTCAGTTTTTACTGTGGCTGTATAATCTACATTGAGGTTGGACACTGCGTTACTTCCAACAATGCTTTTTATAGCAGATATTGCTTTATTTATTTAGAGTCTTTTGTGCTTCCTTGTGAATTTCTAAGTTGTGGCCTTTTCTATTTCTGTGACCACTGCCATTGGAGTTTCTCCATCTCTTCTTACAACCACTTTCTGAATTTCTCAAGTAATTCCGCCATTGCTTTGTCTATCTAGTTTTCAATTTTTGCTGCTTTTCAGAGGTGTCGAAAGAGCTACAAGTCATGAAATATTTTTACAGTTCTTCACTTAGGGAGTTTTCCATGTTCAATTTTGTCATTTGATCTTTTAACCTTTTCAAGAATTTGGTCAGCTCTTCCTTCTTCCTCTGTTGAATATTAAAGACCTTATTCATAGTTTGGATTCTGGTGTTTGATTCCTGATTCCTCTGCTAAGAAGATCCCCACATCACTCATATATTCCCGATGGGTCTTGAGGTTATTATTCCACTGGGGATTCTGGGCAGGATATTCAACATCTGTGGCCCAAACCCTGGTAGAAATGGAATGGTCCCTCCTATATGACCATGGCAGCCTGCCTATTCATCATCATCCTGCCCTAGGAAGAGAGTGGCCTAGATCAACATCTAGTTCATTTTGTATTCCCAGGAACAATTCTGAAGCCTTTTGTATTCAGGGTATAATTGCTTCTCCATTCTGAGTTGGGGGTAGTGAGAGAAGTTCAAAGCAGATCCTCGATTTTCAGAACACTCTCTGAAGAGCAGTGTCAGGGCCAGGAAAAATACTGGAATTGAACAAACTAGATCAAGCCTAATGTGGCAGGAAATCTTACCAGACAGATGTCACGGCGCATTATCCTCCGCCCTAAAGATGAATTCTCTCAGGGAAAGGCATAGCCTGAAAAACCTTTTAAACAACATGGAATAACGTTGAGAAGGGCACAGACTGATCTCAACACTTCTATTCAGATGCCAGATGCCCTGAACTGGGGCTCAGCCTTGTATCTATCTACTACATTTCAATTGCTAAACACTTATGCAATAGCACTTGGGTAGGGCAGTGTGATAGAACCGACTTCCCAAATTACACGCTTAAATCAGGTCTAGAGCTTCTATTAATCTGATAAACTGTAGGGGATTCTCCTCTGAACTTTACTCAAAAAGAAATTCCCTTTGTTCTTGCTGGATGGCCTCCATTTTCCAGCTTCCCCACTGCGAATGGCCATCATTACTGAAAGACTTGATCTCCCGAAATGTGCCTCTGAGCTTCTGTATACAGAACCTGGGAAGAATGGTCAACGTTTAAAACATTCTGTAGCAGGCGAGTTTTAAATCACAACATACAGACCAAAGTAAGCAGTAACCCTAATAGTCACTGCCGTCAAAGGTTCGACTCACATTCAAACAGCTCATTTTGAGAACCCGAGATTTTAAAAGCGGCAGCCTGACTCCCTGTAGCTGTCCACGTGCAGACGATGCTTGTTTCTACCTACCCCTTTGTCAAACAGACCACACTAAGCCAGAAACTTCACAAATCACCTTTCCGTGCTTCCGGAAACTCACTCGCACTCAATTGTGGGAAATGTAGTCTCGCCCGCGGCGACGTCACAAACAGGGACTCTGGAGAGGGCGCTTCCGCGTTTCTTTTGCGCCTGTGCGTCCCCGGCTCTTGGCCGGCTTCTCCAAAGTTGGTCCAGTGTCACGGGCCCTGTTGCCGCTCTGGTAGCATCTCTGACAATGGAGGTTGGTCCAGGATGTAGCGCAACCGGAGGGACGGTGCAGGGTGGGCGGGTCCGGGTCGGAGGGAGCACTCCCGGCGTTGGTGGGAGGAGGGAAGAGCTGAGTGGGAGGTGCTGTGCCCACCTAGGCTGGGCCATTGCCCCAGGGTGCAGGTTAGCTCTGGGGATAAAGTGTCGTAGGGATGGTGCTGGGGGCGTCAGTTAGGATGCGGCTGCCTTAGTCTGCCCTGCACTTCTGGGACAGGGAGCTGACTCGGTTGCCCAGGAGTGGAGAAAAGTGACAGACGCCCCGGCAGGGTGCATCTGATGACAGTTTGGCCCTGAGGAGCTTGCCATTTCTAACAAACACCGTCTTGATGGCTGCTTTTCTTGTGAAGTTCTTGGCGTATGTGGAGTGAGTGGAATCTCTGGGCCCTCCTGTGCTCATAGCCTGCTAAGAGTTTTCCCTGGGGGCTATTGAATGGTGTGATAGTTGGTTCGTTTTGTGAACCTGACACAATCTAGCTTCACAGGGAAAAGATTCTCAATGATAAGTTGTCTAGATCAGGTTACCCTTGGGGATTGCCTTGATTAATTAATTGGTGTGGAGTGACGCCGCCCTACGGTGAACCTCACCATTCCCTGACTTTGGGTCCTGGACTGTATAACTGAAGAAGGAAGCGTGTGTACGTTTTTTCTGTCTCTATTCTTCTACTGATGTGACTAGCTGCTTCAAGTTATTAGTGCCTTGACATCTTGGCAGTGATGGATTCTAGGCCAAAACTCTGAGCTTTTTACCTGTACGATTTTTTGGGGGGGGGGGTATTTTATCGCATCAACTGGAAGTGAAATTAAAACAGGATATTAGTTCCTATCTATTATTCTAATTAAAAATTCTTTTAGGATTCCATACGTGATTACTGTATTTACATTATTTCTATTTCTTCTTCTCCCCTCCAATTTCTACTGTTTCCTCCACTTTCTCTTAAATCTATACGTCTTCATAATTATTGTTTTAAACACACATACAGATACATACACACACAGACACATACACATACAGACACACACACGCACATCATGGCCATTCAAAATTTATTTGAAAAATATTAGCTTTAGCAATTATATAAATAACTACTACCCTTTGAATCACTTTTCTGGTGGCTGTGACAGACTACCTCACAAAAGCAATTTCAGTAAGAAAGGAATCACTTTTGCTTATATTTCCTTAAAGTTTGGGGTCTAGTCCATCCTGGTAGGAAAGTCATGGTGGTACGGAAGTGAGACAGCCGCTCACATTGTATCTGCAGTCAGGAACCAAAGAGAGATGGACGCTGTTGCTCTTGCTTTCTCAGCTGAGCCTGGGACCCCAGCCCATGGGACCCCAGCCCGAGGGATCCCAGCCCGTGGGACCCCAGCCCTAGGGACCCCAAGCCCGTGGGACCCCAGCCCGAGGGACCCCAGCCCGTGGGACCCCAGCCCGAGGGACCCCAGCCCGTGGGACCCCAGCCCAAGGGACCCCACCTTGTGGGACCCCAGCCCGTGGGACCCCAGCCCGAGGGAAGGTGCTCTCTTCATTTCCACTGGGTCTTCCACCTCGATTAGTGCCATCTGGAAACTCCGCCACAGGCGTACTATGACATGCTGGAGCCCACTGACTTGGCAGCATTGACCTTTTACTTTATAAAACTGTGACTGGAAAAAAAAAATAAAACTGTGACTGGATTTTAACCTTATGGCTCTGTGCTCTTGTGGAATTAGCTTAAGGTACAAACCTTGCATAGCTATAGAATATTTTCTATATCATATTCTTACATTATATCTTTGTTTCTACTTTTCATACTTTGAAATGTTTTGTTAAAAACTTAGGCACAGGCACAGATTTGCCCAGGTCTACTCAGAGTTATGCCTATAATCCAGTCATCTGGGAAAGTGAGGCCAGAGGGTTCCCATGAATTTGACATCACCCAGCGCTATGTAGTGAGTTCCAGGCCTGCCCAGGCAGCATTCAGAGGCCTTGTCTCAAACTACAGAAGAAAGCAGTAAAGGAGATTTCATGCAGAATGTCTGTAGTTGGGTCTGGTTTTTCCCATCTGATCTTTCATGCTGTTCACTTTATCGTTTTGACCCCATTGCCACATTGCTGGGACTTTCTATGTTCCCTCAGCATCCCAGCCACTTACGCTTCTGATGATGTCCCAGCACAGATGGTGGCTTTCCTTTTCCCTTTGGATATGCTTCTGCATCCACTCTTCCCAGCCCCCATTCCACTTCTCTGCTTGCTCCCAGTTTTCCTGTTTCACTTAGGTTTCCTTCACACAGTCCTGGTCACAATGACTTCAGTTACTGATGAGGCTCTGTTACTTTCCAGACTGTTTCAATTCAGTTGAGATATTAGGTTGATCTACAATCCTGAATCCTATTGACTGGTTGGAAATCCATTATATCCAATATTATGTAATCTATTGTGTTCAAGTCTTTTTAAAAATAATATTTATTTAATCTGTGAATTTCATATATGTATTCAATGCATTTGGTTAAATCTACCCCCGCTCCAACAGTTCAAGGCATCTACCAAAATATTCCTGCCCCAGTTTCTTGTCCTGGTGGTTTTTGCTTATTTTTTTTTTAAATATTTATTTATTTATTATGGATACAGTATTCTGTTTGCATATATACCTACAGGCTAGAAGAGGGCACCAGACCCCATTACAGATGGTTGTGAGCCACCATGTGGTTGCTGGGAATCGAACTCAGGTCCTTTGGAAGAGCATGCAATGCTCTTAACCGCTGAGCCATCTCTCCAGCCCCGTTTTTGCTTATTTTTTAAGCCCACTGAGTTCACTTAGTGTTGCTCTAGTGTGCATGAGTGTGGGGACATCCTCTAGATCATGGGCACTCACTGACCACACCTCCAAGGAAAAAATGAGAATCTCTCTTATGGTGGCCGTCAACTCCAGCAGCTCCTCAACTAGGGCTGGGGCCTGTGAGCCCCTCTCCTTCCCCTTTTACAATTTTGACTGACTTATCTTTTTATGTTTTGTTTTGGGTTTTTGAGACAGATACTTGTGTAGTTCAGGTTGTCCTCAAACTTGCTATGTAACTGACATTGACTTTAACTTCTATTTCTCCTGACTCCTGTGTGCTGGCATTACAGGTGTGGGGCACCTTGCTCACTTTCCTGTCCTGTATTTTACTCCTCTGTGCCCTGTAAAGATGGTCAGCTGTCATTTTGTTCTTTCTTTGTGACTTATCCTTAAAACATAACTTATTGTTAAGACAGGACCTAATTGCTTCTCTAATTAGTTTAGGAAGTGGCAAAATTCCCCTGGGATGTAAGCAGGAAATTTGGAGGGTTGTGTGTGTGAATTTATAAGTTATTATTATTATTATTATTATTATTATTTTGGGTTTTTGAGACAAGATTTCTCTGTAGCTTTGGAGCCTGTTCTGGAACTAGCTCTTGTAGCCCCAGCTGGCCTCAAACTCACAGAGATCCACCTGCCTCTCTCTGCCTCCCGAGTGCTGGGATTAAAGGCGTGCACCACCACTGCCCAGCGAATGTATAAGTAATTGTGAGTGAGAGGTGCTTAGCATTTTTGTTGTTGATATTAAATCCGAAATATTCCATCATCGCTCAACATCATTGTTCAAGTTATGGTGCCAAGTTAGATTTATAGTGTGTGTGTTTTGTTGGTGTCTTTACTGTTGTATTTCTAAAGTTCCCTTGGAATCAGAGACTAATACTAATTATGGAGAAGAAAGTTATCTAATAGGCATAAAAGCATGAAGTGAAGTGTTAAGGTCAGAAATATATAATAAGAAAATATTGCTTATATTTTGACTGTGTTAGTAGTTAAGCGTAAGTGCTGATTGTCTTCTGCTAACAGTATTCACTGATGTCCAGAAGTATTTATGGTAATTCTTCTTAGTGATAAAAAATAGAACTTGTTTCACCCAAGCAGTGGTGGGTAGCACAACCAAAAACTGCTGCCAGCCACCTGATTAACTGTTGGGGACCTCCACTCAAAGTTGATCCTTTGATTTTGCTGTGGAAAAGAATTTCTGGAAGCGGAGTGGGAATTTATTAAAAACAGAGTTCGGCTGTCAGGGAAGGAATAAGCATGGGGTGGACTTCCCAAAGGAGTATCTTTACAATAGCCTTACACAGCATTTTGGGGGCTCTCAAGCTCATTTTGGGGGAACTCAAGGGTTACCGAAGGACCTCCATTGAGAAAATGCCCCCATAAGGCCCAGCTGTGGCCAGGGAGCTGGTATCCTGGATGTTTTGACCCATTGCTGCTTTGTTACCTCAGATGGGCAGTTATTGAATTACTCAGGGTTTTTGATAGAGAAATGTTTGGGATTCTCTCTTCTCGGTTGGATTTGTGATTGGAAAGATCTGTGATCCATAAGGTCTTCAGACTCTCCTTTCTCCACATAGGCATGTTGGACCATTTAGTTTCTCAGTCAGTGACCTCACTGTGAAGAGGTTGGGAAAAAACAATAAAACAAGAAGCCCATTTGGAGTTCTAACTCTTTAATTAAAAAATATACGTTTCCAGTCACCTTTTATTTATGTATTGATATTAAACTCCCAATTATACTACTTAACTAAATTAACATACACTGTTAATTTATTTTCATTTCAGGGACTGCTCTCCTTCAAGGATGTGGCCATTGATTTCTCTGCAGAGGAGTGTGAATGTCTGGACCCTGCTCAGTGGACTCTCTACAGGGATGTGATGCTGGAGAATTACAGCAACCTTGTGTTCCTGGGTGAGGATCACGTCCAGAGTGAATTCCTAATTCTCTGTAGACATGTGACTTCCTCCATTTGTAGAATAGCTCATGGGAATTTTTCTTTCCAACAATGAGTTTCGTATTTTGCATGATCACAGTTATTTCACAATTTTACGCATGCATGTAGTATACATTGACTATACCCACCCTTATCCTCTGAGCCCTGTTGATGCATGCTGTCTGATGAAGGTCTTGTGCAAGTTACTATCCCTGCTTTGAATTTATGTGTACAACAGCCATGTATTGTCTAGAATTCAGTTCTCAATAGTTCTCTTTCCAATTCCCTTAACTCTTTATTTTTCCAGCGTCCCTCCCATGAAATTTCCTGAGCCTTAGAAGGATTGCTGCAGATGCCCACGTAGTGTTGAAAACCCAGCGGTTAGCTGTTCATAGCAGTGCTTTGGCCAGTTGTGAGTCTCTGCATCAGCTACTACCAACTGCAGGCTACAACTGCTCTGATTAACATCGAGGGCAGCACTAATGTATGCGTATAAACACAAATATTTAGAAGTCAGTTGGACTTTGTGTGCATATAGTAAAACAGTTTTACAGTACCAGGCACAAGTGACTACTTACACATAATTGTCGTGCCCCATTTCTGCCACTGGACACATCTTGCTCAGGAGGTGGATACTATGTAGGCAGATGTTTTGGTAGGGACAGTCAGCTCCTCAATAAGGACATAGAGATTTCTTATTAAATATGAAAGCTTGACCGATAACTCATGCTTGTTTCTAACTAGCTCTTATAACTTAATTAACCCATTTCTATTCATTTACTTTCTGCCTCGTGGCTTTATTGCCTCATCTGTACTGCCCATCCTGCTTACTCTGTGTCTCCTGGTGTCTCCACCTTTCTTCTTCCCAGAACTCTCTCTGTCGCCAGAAGTCCCCTCTTCCTACCTACTAATGACCATTAGTTCTTTATTAAAGCAGTCACAGGGACACACCTTCTCACAGTGTAAAGATTCCACAGCAGTATCACAGCTTCCAGGGCTCCCATTCCTTAAGCTGCCTTTTCACTCAAGGGACAGTTTCCTTTGCTTTCAGAAGGTTTTTTCATCAATGGAGGTCCAGTTCTTCAATTGTTGACCTTACTTCTTCAGTGACCTTTCCTCTTCAGAAAGACCGTATTTATTCCTGCGTTGAACTACACTATTTTTTCCTCAAGCACTTTCAGAGTTTCTGGTCTCTCATTGAAACCCTCAGTTCATTTTGGAGTTGATTTTATTTAGTTTAGTTCTTATACACATAGATAGCCAATATTTCCTGTACCATAGTGGAGGGCCTTCTTTTCAGTGAGAATTTTTGGCAAGCTTCTCTAGTATCTATTGGGCTGTAGTCTGATGAAGTTATATCTGGGTATGCTAGTCTATTTCGTCCCCTATGTCTGTTTTTGTACCAATACATACTCTTGCTATTACTGTGGTTCCATATTAGGTCTTGAATACAGGTATGATTACATTTCATTCAGTATTTATTTTACTCAGTATTACATTGGCTAAATTTTAATTTTTTTTCTGTGAAGAATGGGATCACTTTTTTTTTATTGGAATTGCATGGGATGTGTAGATTGCTCTTACTAGGATCGTTGTTTTCAGAATATCATGTCTCTTCGATCCATAAGCATGAGGAGTTTTTCCATCTTCCAGTATTTTCTTCAGTTTCTTTTTATTTATTTTTTCTTCAGAGTCTATTCTTTAATGCGTTAAATTTTCATTGTAGAAGATTTTTATTTCGTGGGTTAGGTTTATTCCAACATATCTTCTTTTCTTTTTCTTTGGGTGGGAGTATAGGTTTAGTGAATGAGAATTTCTTTGTTTTTGCTGTATAGGAAAACACTAATTTTTGTTGATATTTGTATTCTTTTTTTCTGGTGAAGTCCTTTGGGTCTTTTATATAAAAAAGTCAAATTTTCTGAAAACAAGTATTTATTGGGATAATTGTATAATTTCTGTCTTTGAGTTTGTTTATGTGGTAAATTACATTTATTGATTTATGTATGTTAAACTGTCCCTGCATATGAGGGATGAAGTCCTGATTATTGTGATGTCTTTTTTGTAAGTATTGAGACATTTTGCATCTATGTTCATCAGTGGGCTATCATTTTCCTCCCTCCCTTCCTCCCTCCCTCCCTCCCTCCCTCCCTCCTTCTTCCCTCCCTCCCTCCCTTCCTTCCTTTCTTCCTTCTTTCTCCCCCCTCTTTCTTGTGCCTTTGTCTGCTTCTGATATCAAGATCATATAAACTAACAAAATTAATGCAATATAAGATAAATAATTTAAGTATATCTACAACAGATGATGAAATTGATAGTAATTAAAAAACCTCCCAACTTCAAAAAGCCTATGTCCAAATGGATTTATTTCAGATTTCTACCAAGGTTTTCAAGAAGAAATAATAGTAATGTTTCTCAAATTATTGCATTAACTAGAGAGAGAAAGCCTCCAAATTTCTTTCACAAAGTCAGATTGCTGCTCTTCAGGAAGACTTAGGTGTACATAGGTGTAGTTGATGAAGTTAATTACTGTTCTGTGTTTTCAACCTTGTTATTTTGGTAGGGTGACTCCTTCCTTCTACTTGGAATTTTAGAAATTGAGACACATGCAGTGAGAAGCATGTATCTTAAAAGAAAACATTTTACCCAGAAGCTTTATTGTTTTTTCTTGAGGTAAAGCTTCAAGTATTGAATATGTCCATCAGGAAACATCTAAAGAAATTATTTTCTACCATGTTTTATTCTGTTTTCCTCTTTTAATAAATACAATATAAATGTCAGTCCTAGAGAAAAACATACAACCATCACATTTGCCTTTCCTTCTAACAGGTCTGGCTTTCTCTAAGCCGTACTTGGTCACATTTCTCGAGCAAAGACAAGAGCCCTGGAATGCGAAGGGATCAGCACCCATCGCTGTGCTCCCAGGTATGTGGGAATGAGAGGGTCAGAGCACATAAGCGAGAGACCCAGAGATGCTGCAGAGGGGCAGGAACTGAGAGGTGGATGGATGGATTAGAGGCCTTACATCTCTCAGAGGAGGACATTTTCCAACAGATGTTTTTTATGCTTTTATTTCCTCATATCTGTCCTTCCATTCAAGTGATGTCTGCGTGCATTTCCAGTGACAAAAAAAAAAAAAGTCTGTCCTGTTGTAGGCGAGGGTCTGGGCCATCACAGCCTTGTCATTGCTTTCTATGCCTCAGCAGCTTATACACAGTTCTAGCAACTTCTGTGTCAAGCCTTTATAGAAAAGTATCACCACAAATAAATTTCTCTAATTACATTTATATGCTTAGTAATTAAAGTTGTCCCATCAGATTTCTTTGTAAATTATTATAGTTTATAAATTGTTATAGTGTATTTCTGTGAATTTATCTGCCATATGTTGATTGTCAATGATTTATGATTTACAATGCATTGTTTTTGTGGGTATGCGATAGCAAAAAGTTATACATAGGTAGATATTGGAGAATATTTGTACACTCTATGAAGATGCATTGCTGTGATTGTTATAATAGAGAGCTGAATTTAATTTAAGTTATAAGAACTAGGTAGAAACAAGCCCAAGCTACAGGCTGCACTTTCATAATAGATAAAAAGTCTCTGTGTCATTATTTGGGAGGTGGCAGGACAGAGAAAGACTCAGTACACAAAAGGTGAGACATTTTGGTTACATTCTGATGCGCCCAAGACTGCCAATAAAGTTGACTTTGAATCAGGTCAGAGTCTGGCTGACCAAAATTAGCCAAAGAGGTTTTGGAGGACTGAGGACAAATAGAGACACGGGAATTAGTAGGGAGGGGCTGAGAGAGCATCTTGGCCCTTTTTTGATTGAGGAACAAGGGGGTGGTCACTAGCCTCTTTTCTGCTGCCTCTCTGATCATTCAGGTTCTTACCCTGATATCTGACTCCCAAGTTTTTATTGTTAAAGAATAGTTAAATAAAAGTTTCAGCTAGTTGAGTAATTTTAGTAGCTTACCAATAATCTTTCAGAATTTTCCTGAATTTGCAATTGCATTTTCTGTGTTTTACTTTTGTATCAGCTCCCTTATATTTGTTGATAATGTTCTTAAATATAACTTACATTATGATTGGATGACAGCTTTTAGTAGTGGGTTTTTAGGACAATGTAAGATAATAAATTGTAAGTCATGACTAGTTCTAAATGAAATTGATGTTCTGTTTTCAAATATTAAATACTAGTTCTGTATTTCATGCTTTGTGTCTTTGTCCTTCATTGGTTACTTAATAGTTGTTTTATCCTGCTAAATGAGTATTTCTAGAAGTTATAATTTCATAAACAATTGATAAATGTTGCCTTTACTGAAACTTCTGTATTTAAAGGTAAACTTGAACATCTTTTTTTTTTTTTTCAAGATTGGGTTTCTCTGTGGCTTTGGAGCCTGTCCTGGAACTTCCTCTGTAGACCAGGCTGGCCTCAAACTCACAGAGATCTGTCTGTCTCTGCCTTCTGAGTGCTGAGATTAAATGCCTGTGCTACCATCACCCAGCAAACTTGAACATTTTAAAATTATCTGATAGTTTTTGTTTATTTTAGCAGAGATTGAAAAATAATATAGCATGAAATTGCTGTCTTAAATTTTTGGGGCATTGTTCAAAATACTCAAATTGTTATGCATAGTTTAATTTTCAAACAATAAACATAGGAAAATAATTTTGTATTTTTTCTCTAGTCACCATTCCAGTAAGTGTTCTATGAAGTTCTCCATTTTAGAATTTTCATGTATCAGTTAATATCTGTCTTATGTAGTGGGCATATTTCATTATTTCCTTATCATAAATATTCCATTATTGTTTATCTTAAATGTGGTGTGTGTGTGTGTGTGTGTGTGTGTGTGTGTGTGTATGTGTACTGAAGGCTTCTGGTTCCTATGAAGGGCAGAAAACAACTTGCAGGATTCTGTTCACTGTTTCCACCATGTAGGTCCCTGGGAACGCCTTTATCCACAGAGCCAGTTCACTGGCTTGAGAGTACTGAAATTTTGAATAATGTTCCATTTCTTTTCAGTGGAAGTTGGCATTGTTTCACTTATTATATTTTTTTGACTTCTGCTGCAGTGAATACGGTTATGGGATCATGTTTATTTTCCCATTAATAAGAATACATTGCATTTGGAACTGCATCTATGGATGTAAGGATTCATATGAAAGATAAGCTTTATAATTATAGCTATGAGGTTAATCTTTTACTGATACTTCCACCTTCACTCAACAGGAATAAAACCTTGTAAATTTAAGGAATATGGCAAGACCATTCCTTGGAATTCACTTCTTATTCAACACCATAAAGCTCACCCTGGAGAAAAGCTCTACAAATGTGGTGAATGTGGCAAGGCCTTTAATGTTCGCTCAACACTTTATAAGCACCACAGAATTCATACTGGAGAGAAACCCTACAAATGTAAAGAATGCGGCAAAGCTTTTACGTGTTCTTCCAGCCTTAACCAACACCATAGAATTCATACTGGGGAGAAGCCCTACAAATGTGAATGTGGGAAAGCTTTTAATAATTCTTCAGCTCTCACACAGCACCAAAGAATTCATACTGGAGAAAGACCATACAAGTGTGAAGAATGTGGAAAAGCCTTTAATAATTGCTCGGCCCGTACGCGACACCAAAGAATTCACACTGGAGAAAGACCCTACAAATGTGCAGCTTGTGGCAAGACCTTCAATTTTCCCACATCCCTGTCTCAACACCAGAGAATTCACACTGGAGAGAAACCCTACAAATGTGAAGAATGTGGCAAAGCCTTTAACTGTTCTTCACATCTTAAACAACACCGAATTATTCACACTGGAAAGAAACCGTACAAATGTAAAGAATGTGACAAAGCCTTTAATTGTTCGTCCAGCCTTAACCAACACCGGAGAATTCATACTGGGGAGAAACGCTACATATGTGAGGAATGTGGCAAAGCCTTTAACAATTGCTCAGCTCTTACTCAACACCAAAGAATTCATAGTGGAGAGAAACCCTACAAGTGTGAAGAATGTGGCAAATCCTTTTATAATTGCTCAGCCCTTTCTCGACACCAAAAGATCCATACTGGAGAAAAACCCTACAAGTGTGCTGACTGTGGCAAGGCTTTTATTTTTCGCTCATCCCTTTCTCAGCACCAGAGAATTCACACTGGAGAGAAACCCTACAAATGCAAAGAATGTGGCAAAGCCTTTAACTGTTCTTCACACCTTAACCAACATGGAAGAATTCACAGTGGAGAGAAACCTTATAAATGTGCAGAGTGTGGCCAGACGTTCATCTGTTCTTCATACCTACATAAGCATCAGAAGATTCATGCTATCGAGAAACTCTACGAATGCAAAGAATGTGGCAAAACCTTTAGCTGCTCTTCATATCTTAAGTATCATCAGAGATTCCATACCGGGGGAAAATCGTACCCATGCAAAGAATGTGACAAAACCTTTAGGTCATCTTCATACCTTAGGAATCATCAGAGATTTCATACTGGAGAGAAACCGTACACATGCAAAGACTGTGACAAAGCCTTTGTTAATTCATCAAGCCTTCTAGTCCACCAAAGGATTCACACTGGAGAGAAACCATACAAATGCAAAGAATGTGGCAAGGCCTTTCGGTGTTCTTCTTATTTTAAGTATCATCAGAGACTTCATACTGGAGAGAAACCCTACACATGCAAAGAATGTGGAAAAGCCTTTGCTAAATCTTCATGTCTCATTCTACACCAAAGAATTCATACTGGTGAAAAACCATATAAATGTGCAGAGTGTGGCCAGGCCTTTATCTGTTCTTCATACCTGAGGAAGCACCAGAGAATTCATACTGGCGAGAAACCGTATACCTGTGAAGAATGTGGCAAAGCTTTTAGCATTTACTCAACCTTCACTCAACACCAGAGAGTTCATACTGGAGAAAAACCTTATAAATGCAAGGAATGTGAGAAAGCATTTAATAATCATTCTGCCCTAATTAAACATCAAAGAATTCATACTGGAGAGAAACCCTACACATGCAAAGACTGTAGTAAAGCCTTTAATAATAGCTCAAGCCTTATTCGACATCAACGAGTTCATTCTGGAATTGAAACTCTAGAAGTTCAAAGAATGTGGCAAGGCCTTTAGTAATAATTTAACTCTTAGCTTGAAAGACTCTTAGTAGTGAGAAAGTAAAATGGAAAAAGGTGATTAATATGTATATTATACATATACAGTGTAAAAATTCATGCATGGAAGAAACTCTACAAGTTCAAATAGTGTTGCAAATCTGCCATCTCTTCTTCATATCTTAATTGCTAGCAGAGGATTTGTATGGGAGCCCCCAAAATATAATGTGTCAAGGCTCTTAATGAAGGCTCACTCCTCATCAGGGAATTCGTGTTTCATAGAAATCGTAGCATTTATTGACTTTGGAAGGAACTCTGTCCAGGGTGTGAGCAAAGTAGTTATGCAGGAAGAAATTATGTAAACAGAGCAGAGCAGAACTCAGATCTTAATGGCTATGAGAATTACTATAGGTGGTTAATTTTTATGAATATATAGAACAATGTAAAAATAAAGTAAATATTGCCTATAAGTTATGGGACATTATCTATGGGACATTATGATAGAAATTATCACAGACAGAATCATGCACATAACTAATGTCAGTAAGGATATGAATTTGTGAATGAGACCATATTTACTATGTAGCCTCATGTTTGAAAACAAAACTTAACACAACTCTCAAACTGTGTTAAAAGAACAAGACTAGTTTCTGATTGATTTTAGTCTACTTTTCCCACAGAGACTATATAGTGGGTATAAATAGGGGTTCTGTGTAAATCTTCCTTCTTTAAATAAACAAACTTGAACAGCTTGTAGAGTAGTGTCTCTTTTTATTGTCCAACATATCCTATCAAAGACAGTAAAATATTCTACCTTATTGAGGGAGGTAGGTGACAGGATTCAGTTGTGTACTGCTGAGAATTATTTAAGTAACTGGTCACTGTATCCCAGATGCCAGTGTCTTTCAAATGATTTAGAGGATATTATTCCATATGTTACATATTTGTTAACACCCCCATCTTGTGGTAAATAGGAATTAAGGAGTTTTAGGAGGATAATTATGTTCTAGTTTTCTGAATCTTGAATTGTATTAGTATTTATAAAATTTCATTTTATATATATGTGCTACTCTTTTTACCTGCAAAACCCACTTAAATTTTGTTATTTATTACACTGAAATATCTTATTCTTAAAATCAAACTTTAGGAATTAAGAGACTAGAAACCCATGTGTATTTCCATGCTTTTATATAACGGTTGCTGGCCTGACCAGCAAGAATTAATATATTCTAAAAGAAATACCTGTTCTCCTCTCTTTGTCTTTCAAGATACTGAAACAATGGTTCTCAAAAAAATTAGAATTTTGCTAAGATCCTGCTGGGAGAAGAAAAAGCCCTGGGGCATCCACAGGATGCACGTATGTTTTTGAGGAAGACTTTGTTTGTCTGATAGCTTTGCTGAAAAGACTAATGCCAGAGAGATGGGTTGTGACCATGCTGGTCAGAGGACCACTTCTTGGCCTGACTGCATAGTTATGTGTCCATTTTGCCTTCTAGTTAAATCCTGTCTTTGTGTTAGGAGTCTGAAGATGGACTAGCAAATTAATGGATCTCTTTTTCCCTTTGTCCAGTGTGTCTACATTGAATAAATCATTGTGGGCATTTTTTTCTATTTATTGGGGTGTTACTTGACTTATCGTTGACAGATGACAGAACCTGGGTAGTTGTGACACAGGCTGCGAGAAGAACGGGGAATTATTGAAATAAAAGTTAATTTTTAAATAGTTGGCAGTGCTTAGGAAACTATTAACCACTTTTTTTCTGAAAATGAAAGATACATACCACACACACACACACACACACACACACACACCACTCCACAAATTCTCCAAAATGACACGGTTAATGGCTTTAATTCTCTTATTGCTAATTCTCATATCTTACATGAGGAATTATGCATCACCTAATATATAACTTTGTCAACATTCACAAAGTGTGATTCGGCCAGCTAAGTGCTTTTATGAATATTTTAATATTATTTAATGGCTTTCAGAATTTACTTTAAAATTCCAGAGTTTCCACATGTGGGTACATTGCCTTTTCATCATTATTTTATTTTTAACACCACAATTTAAGTCATTCTTTTACTTGTTCCCATCAGTTTGATAAGGTAAATCTTAATATTCAGTAAGTTTACTGAAGCAGTTCATTCTGGTGAGAACTAGGAAGGCTCCGTGTATCATGGGGTTTGTGCATAGGTGGAAGAATCACAGGACAGGCACACAGAGGAAGGTGCACAGGGTTAGGAAGCTCCACAGGCCCTGGGCACAGTGGGAAGGGCGGAAAGATCACGCCAGGGAAGGTGGGAGCAGCAGATAGCTGAGGCTACTGTGACGGAGCCACAGGTGTGCGGAAAAGACAACCGTTTGTTTCCTCTCGTTTACCTTAGGAGAGAATTGTTGTAAGAGAACCCATGTGACATCTCTCCCACAGCTCAGGGTCTCGAGACAGAAATGAAAGCCAGGACAAAAGGAATTTCTGAGTTATTTTCTGGGGATATGTAAAAGTGATGTCTAAGTATAGGGTACAGTTATACTTTAATGTACCACTAGCCAGTCAGTATTCTTGACCTCAGAGTGGGATCAAAAGGTGAAGTTTTGTTACAAAGGAAAATAGGATTGGTGATCTGGCTTTTTCTTTAGAGTCTGAGTACCGAACTTGTACCAGTTTTTTAGAATACAGCCCAGGATTGACTTCTGAGGGATCTGTAGGATCCATTGCAGTTCCTACTAGAGATGCAGTGATTTCCATAAAAAATGTCGTTCAGGGTGTCTGCCATATGCTGGTATCGGGAGTGAAATCCAGACTCATAGCTTGACTTGAAAATGTCCATTCAGGTTGTCTACCATATGCTGGTATCGGGAGTGAAATCTAGACTCTTAGCTTGACTTGAAAATGTCTATTTAGGCTGTCTGCCATATGCTGGTATCGGGAGTGAAATCCAGACTCATAGCTTGACTTGACTGAGGTGTGCTCAGAAGGGGAGACCCCATGCAGAGAGATCTCCTGACTTCTGGGTAGGAAACCCAGATCCAAACACATGGTTGCTCAGAACAGAATACTCTTTATTTTTCGAGACAGGGTTTCTCCGTAGCTTTAAATAGGTATTTACAGACTTCATTTAATTCTTAGACAGTTCCATACATGTGAGTTACTCTTTACCTTTTTCTTCCTTGTTTCCCTCTCATGCTTATCACTCACCTTCCTCCATACTGGGCTCTCTGCCAGATGCAAGACTGTACTGGCTTTTGGTTTTGGTTTTGTCAACATAACACTCCCAGATAGCTGGGAAGGGGGAAGGGGAATCTTAATTGAGACGGATGCCTCAATAAGCCTGACTTAGAGGCTGCTCTGTGGGCCATTTTCTTGATTAAAGATTGATGTGGGAGGACTCAGCCCATTGGGGCTGGTGCCAGCTATGGAAAGGTGGTCCTGGGGTGTATAAGAAGGCACACTGAGCAAACCCTGGAAACAGGCCAATAGGCAGCATTCCCGCATGGCTTCTGCCTAAGTTCCTGGCTCCATGTTCCCGCTGTATTTAAGTCCCTTCCTTGATGAATGGTGTTATGGAAGAGTAAGCAAAATAAAACCCTTCCTCCCCAAGTTGGTTTTGGTCATGGTGTTTTATCACAGCAAAAGAAACCCCAACTAAGACAGAAATGGGTACCAGGAGTCAGGTATTTATGTGATTAGCTTGACCATGTGTTTGGGAAGATTGTGGAAAGACTTTAGCCCTTTGAACCAGAATAATCATCCATTGTTCAGGGCTTAATGAACTATTTTTAGAACTTAGAAAATAATGTTGACATCAGTGTAGATGATGGATGTCTGGCTTGTGAGATTTGAGAAGGAAGTTTTGAGAATTTCTTAAAAACTCTCCTGGGGCCATTTGCTAATTTGAATTAAGATTCTATAGTTGGAAACGAGATATGAGTGAGTACATCCCATGTTCCTCTTTTTAGGTCTGGCTTACCTCACTCAGGATAGTGTTTTCTATTTCCATCCATTTGCATGCAAAATTCAAGAAGTCCTTGTTTTTTACTGCTGAGTAGTACTCTAATATGTATACATTCCATACTTTCTTCATCCATTCTTCCATTGAAGGGCATCTAGGTTGTTTCCAGGTTCTGGCTATTACAAACAATGCTGCTATGAGCATAGTAGAGCATATACTTTTATTGTATGATAAGGCCTCTCTTGGGTATCGGGAACTCACCAAGGCCAGCTGGCCTGGATCTGAAAAAACCTGGGATAAAACCGGACTCACTGAACATAGCAGACAATGAGGACTACTGAGAACTCAAGAACAATGGCAATGGGTATTTGATCCTACTGCACGCACTGGCTTTGTGGGGGAGCCTAGGCAGTTTGGATGCTCACCTTACTAGACCTGGATGGAGGTGGGTGGTCCTTGGACTTCCCACAGGGCAGGGAACCCTGATTGCTCTTTGGGCTGACGAGGGAGGGGGACTTGATTGGGGAAGGGGGAGGGAAATGGGAGGCAGTGGCAGGGAAGAGACAGAAATCTTTAATAAATAAATAAATTAAAAAATTAAAAAAAAGATTCTATAGTTGCCGTTAGTTGAGGTTTGAATAATTTCTTGTAATTAATGAGTAACAAGATCAAACAAAGTGAAGCCTGTATTCTGCTAGGACAATCAATACTAGCAAGCTGGGCCTGAACAATCAGCTGTGATTCAGAGATCATCACCATCCCTGAAGCAAAATCTGGTTCATGTTTCCTCAGAGTCAGCACACAGAAACTGTACCAGAGGTAGCCAAAGTTGCAGCTCATGCTAGCAACTGAACTTGCTAATGTTCATGTTTCACAGGTGATTCTAGTTTTGAAGGCACGAGGGGATCACGGAGAGCAGCTGAGGCTTGGTACTGTGAGAGGCCAGGAAAGGGCATTGGTGAAGCTGTGCTAGAAACCCCAGTATTCACAGGGTCATAAAAATGGAGGCTTGGCGCCAGTTGGCAGTGTCTCGCTTCCTGAAGAGAGCCAAAAGAAGCTATTAGTAAAGATTCAACCAGTTGCAGTACAGATTCAAACATTTTTAGATGCCAGTACTAGGGGAAGCCCAAGAAGCAACTGTGGAAGAGTAGACACCCTGAGCCCACAGACAAGTAGTATTTGCTACGGGAGGTAGAGCCAGTGAAAAAAATAATTTAGGGCCAGTGGGAAACAGGAACTTCTAACCGTCCCAAGAACAGATGGGACCTTCAGATATATCCTGTGCTTTTTCCAGAAGAGAAAAATACCTCCCCTCCGCACTAGAAAATGAGCTCATGGAAAGTTCCCAAACTCTGTCCCTTTGTGTTCTCGGCTAGACCAATCGCTGTTAGCAAAATATGCTTATGATAATTCTGTGGCTTTGCTCTATGGAGTTGGCTTTCATTGTTTTTTTTTTTTCTTACTTTTTGGTAACTCTTCTTCACGTATAGTTTTGTCAATATAGTTAACTTTGGTTGGCATGTTTCAACTTAACCAAATTTGTTTTCAAAAAATCAAGAAGCCAACAGTGGAATCATACCATAAAGAAAAAGATCTAATTTCATTACTACAAAGCAATCAGATTTGTGTTCTCCAGGATTTTCTCACTTAGATTATTTTCTCTACCTTTTTGGGATCTCAGAACTTGTGTTGGATTTTAAATTATAGGGGCATGGTGTTTCAAAGAAGAGAGTGAAGCTATGAGAAAGGGGAGACACTGAGAGCATCTAAATGCCAAAGCTTTGCTGCCTCTAGAGCACAGGTACCTGCTGCGTTTCAGAAATCCATTCTACTTAAGCAGGAATGGATGCTCCCCCCTCCCCCCCCGCCCAATGCTCCCACCCTCCACCCCCACCACCCCACAATTATGGTCTTCATATTGTGATCAGCAGTCTCACTGTGCCATTGCTAATTAACACAACAATGCCTAATTACTGGTATTCAATATAAAATTTTAATATTAGGGGAAGCCTGAGTTCTCAAGTACAGTAAAATTTTATGTTAAATATTTATTGAATATTTATATTGTGGTAATTGATGAAATCTCATCTAGAGGCATTTATAACTGTGACCGTTTTTTTACTTTATTAAATACAATCTGTCTGCAATTCAGGGAAATTATGTCTTTAGCTGCCTTCCCCTATAGGGTGTTATGAGCCACACTGTGGAATGATATAATTGAGGAGCTTTCATCTGCTACACTCAGCATACACAATACCATATCAAAGTAAAATAGAACCTTATTTTAAATACTGCTCTTGTCACAAAGCACCTTTCTACAGTTCCTTTTGCTTTGGACTGGGGTTTGTGACCAAACAAAAGACCATTCTTCCTAAAGCAATCTATTCCAAACATCACATATTTACACTTATATACCAAAACTATTGCTAGTACAAATAATATAGCAAGAAATGGAATGTATTTACTGTCTAGTACTTACATCTAGTTGACCTGTAAAGTGGAGTGGCTTTTTGGTTTCTAGTTATTATCTTCCTTCTTTGACCTGTTATAGTCCCACGTGACCTCCACATGTGCCCCATAGAATGTAATGCTGACTGTCATACACTAATGCATGCATACATACACATGCTGCACTGATATACACAAATGCATGCATGCACACATGCTCCACTGACATAGTAATGCACGCACACACACATGCTGCACTGACATACACTAATGCACATGCGCACACACATGCACACATGCTGCACTGACATACACTAATGCATGCGCACACACATGCTGCACTGACATACACTAATGCACATGTGCACACACATGCACACACATGCTGCACTGACATACACTAATGCATGTGCACACATGCTGCACTGACATACACTAATGCATGTGCACACATGCTGCACTGACATACACTAATGCATGTGCACACATGCTGCACTGGCATACACTAATGCATGCGCACACACATGCTGCACTGACATACACTAATGCACATGCGCACACACATGCTGCACTGGCATACACTAATGCACATGCGCACACACATGCTGCACTGACATACACTAATGCACGTGCACACACATGCTGCACTGACATACACTAATGCACATGCGCACACACATGCACACATGCTGCACTGACATACACTAATGCACGTGCACACACATGCTGCACTGACATACACTAATGCATGTGCACACATGCTGCACTGACATACACTAATGCACGTGCACACACATGCTGCACTGGCATACACTAATGCATGTGCACACACATGCTGCACTGACATACACTAATGCACATGCACAGACACATGCTGCACTGGCATACACTAATGCATGCGCACACACATGCTGCACTGACATACACTAATGCATACGCACACACATGCTGCACTGGCATACACTAATGCATGTGCACACACATGCTGCACTGACATACACTAATGCACATGCGCACACACATGCTGCACTGACATACACTAATGCATGTGCACACATGCTGCACTGACATACACTAATGCATGCGCACACACATGCTGCACTGACATACACTAATGCATGCGCACACACATGCTGCACTGGCATACACTAATGCGTGCACACATATACACACCACAAAGACTTCAGAAAAGGAAAAAAACTGACCACAAGCATTCATCTGTCTGTGCTCTCTGATTCTGGACACAGATTGACCATGGTTTCAAGCTCTTGCTGCCATGCCTTCCCTGCCACAGTGGATTATGGGCTCACACTGTGAGGGCTTTTTGCCTTGCAGGTGGCTGGAAGCTGCCATTTGGGTGCAAGAATTGAACTCAAGACCTCTGAAAGAGGAGCTAGTGCCCCTAACCACTGAGCAATCTGTCTTTCAGGTTCCATATAATGACTTTTATAACTATATAACTGGAAAAATAAGAATGTTTCAGAGAAGCCAGATAGTGATGCATTTTAATTCAATATTTTAATCTCCATTATCTTATCCAAAGTTTTTAATTTGTCATTTCCCTCCTGATGTATACTAGTGAATTTTTATGGTTGGCTCCCATTGGAGGAGGTTAGTAGAAGCCTTCCCCAGAAGAGAGCTTATTTGTAGGGCATCCAGTAAACAGAAAAGCTATTCTGCCCAAGTAGACAATTTTAGGTAAATAAGCCCTTTGCAAGAACTCATGACACATCTCTGCACCCACAGTTCATTATAGTGTTTGGTGTTATTGTCATCTTCTACATGTAAATACGCCATGCATCATGACACTCATTTTACAAGGTACTCAGAAAAGGAGATCATACTTTATAGACTTCCTGGCTCTTGTGGGGAACTAAGTTTATTGAGTCATTCTGTTGATCATGAAGAATGCTTATAAAAACAACCATAATAATTTCAGCTTTCATGGTAGACTTCAGTTTTCAACTTCGGCAGGTAGAAAGAGAACTAATGTTACTATATGTAAGACGTTCCAACAGAATAAATGTTACTAAAAGAAGTTCCCGAGACAATCAGTTCATAAAGAAAAAAGTGGGGAGGTGGTTGGCTGTTTCAGAATTTCCAGTTTATGTTCAGCCAGTCCCATTGCTTTATTGCCTGTGGGGGCAGTACCCTGCTGTGGTGGGAATGGATGTCATTGAAACCACTCATCTCATGGTCACCGAGGAAAGAGGGTTGAGTTCCCCTATCTGATTTAAGGATGTGTCCATGACCTCCCCATATTGCCACAGGAGTGTTTCACGTCAATTCAGATGAACTGGTGACACAGACCATGTAACAACTGTGTTCCCTTCTTTATTTATTTAAGTGTTTGTTTGTTTATTTAGTGTAGCAGGATTTCTCTGTGTAACAGTTCTTATACTTGGCTTTGCAGACTAGACTGGCCTCAAGCTCAGAGACAGATCTACCTGCCTCTGTTTCTTGAATGCTGGAATTAAAGGCAGGCACCACCACTGCCTGACATCCCTTTTTTAAAGACAGAATAATATCCTATTGTGTGTACATATGCATACACACACACACACACACACACACACACACACATTTTCCTTATCAATTAAGTTATTGATGAACACTCAGGTTATTCCTGTCTGTGGTTCTAGTGAAAACAGAAACTTCTACAGCCTTTTGAGACTATGTTTTTATTTATTTCTTAAGGTGTAAAGCCAGGTTAGGTTTGTTGGATTCTATGGCAGTCCTTTGTTCTTATTATCTTGAGACACTCCCGATGGTTTTCCACAATGCCATTCTAATTTGTGTTCCCACTACACTGTTTAAGTGTTCTCTTCGTTCTCACATTTATTACATGTCAAATGGTTTATATTTTAATTTATGCATAGTTCTAAGTATGCTATATTTATAAATATTTATATACCAGGGTGATATTTAAATACTTGGGGACCTTTTATAATGATTAAATGAGGTTAGTTGATTGTCCTTCACCTCAAACATTTATCAATACTTGTGTTGGAAATATTCGAAATATTTTATACTGACTTTTAAAATAATTTAATCAATCTGTGGGAGGTATGCTGTACTGGACAGAATGAATGAGAATTTGGCACACAAGAACTTTTAGGGTACAGTTAAAACTTGGATGTGCATTTGTCACTTAAATTTTTAAAAAATGCATCTCAATTCTAATTTCTTTCTCAAGACAATTAGGAAAATGACAGAAAAATATTACAAAAAGAGTAAGGAAATGGTGAAGAGTAGGTGATTAATGAAAGTAAACAGAAAACAAGAGGAACGTCTGTGAACTCAAGACCTTGTATACGCTGCCTATGTCTGAAGTTCAAGAGGAACGTCTGTGAACTCAAGACCTTGTATACGCTGCCTATGTCTGAAGTTCAAGAGGAACGTCTGTGAACTCAAGACCTTGTATACGCTGCCTATGTCTGAAGTTCAAGAGGAACGTCTGTGAACTCAAGACTTTGTTTACGCTGCCTGTGTCTGAAACTTAAGAGGAACGTCTGTGAAATCAGGACCTTGTATATGCTGCCTATGTATGAAACTTAAGAGGAACAGTCTGTGAAATCAGGACCTTGTTTACGCTGCCTGTCTCTGAAGCTCAAGAGGAATGTCTGTGAATTGAAGACCTTGTTAATGCTGCCTGTGTCTCTGAAGCTCAAGAATAGAGCCAAGAGCAAGAGCCAGCCTTGGCAACAATGGCAAATGCTGCCAGTCTCCACACAGCTGAGGTTTACACAGCATTCTCATTGGGCCTCAAGACCATTTCCAGGCCGTGTGTTAGATCAATACCAACACTGACAGTGAGCGTACATCAGTTTTCACACACCTGAGAGTTTAACTCCCACAACCCCAAACCCCATTTTCAGACTGCAGAGCGAGGTAAGTAAGACCAACATGGAAAATAACATTTAGGAATGAAACTCCTTTACACCAGAAAGCTGCTATGGTGAAAGAAACAGCAGAACCAAGAGGCAACCTAGGAAAGGGAGAAAGTATGTACAAACTATATATCTAAGAAGATTTTGAGTTCCAGAGCAAAGACTGTTAACTCAGCAGCATGGGAGCAAATACTTTACTATAATTGGGCAGATTAGATGTTTTCCACAAGAAAAAGTTTAAAGTTACTCAACAGCTATATGAAAAATGCTTAGAGTCAATCATCAGGGAAATGCAAATGGAAGCCACAATGAGATGTTATCTTACTTCAGTGAAACTAGTTATAAAATAGAAAATAAATAACTTACAATCAAATATAGAGACAGGGAAGCTTTGTATGGAAATTAAATTATCATAAACATGAAAAATTGTGTAGATGTTTCTGAATATAATCAAAAGACTGTCACTATATGGTCCAGATATACACTTGGATAGACACTTGAAGAAATTAAAGTTGCCAGGTGGTGGTGGCACATGCCTTTAATCCCAGCACTCGGGAGGCAGAGGCAGGCGGATCTCTGTGAGTTCGAGGTCAAGCTGGTCTACAAGAGCTAGTTCCAGGACAGGCTCCAAAACTACAGCGAATCCTTGACTCAAAAAAAAAAAAAGATAAAGTCAACATATCACAGGGATGCTTGTACCTACAGTTTATAATGACACACAACTCATGTTGGCCATGGATGTGGGGTCAGCCTAGATGCCCATCTACAGATGAACAGATTAAAAATATGGTACATATACAGAATGGAATTCTGTTCAGCAGTTAAAAAGATGAAACCATGACCTTTTGCATGAAAAAGCCACTGTTAGGTTAAACAAGTCAGACTCTGAAAGTGTATTTTCTCTTGGGCAGAATCTAGATTTTAGAGAAAAATATATTATGTAAAATTATGCTATGTAGAATTATAAAAACAAGCATCACATATTTTATCTCATGAACAGAGATTAGATTTCTAGCTATCAGCATATATGGACTTATGTAGGAGAATATGAAAGAAAGAGGACTATTTGGGAAAACAAAGAAGAAATAGAAAGGGAGGCAAGGGCATAAAGGCACAGGATGTGAGCAAAAGGCAATAGAGCATGTATATGAAATGTCATAGTGAGATCAATGAGTGCCTACAACATTAACTTTAAAAACAAAACTACCACTTTACAGCCCAGCAAGTTCACTGCTTGTTGACCTCCCAGAGGAAATTAATCAGTGTATGAAAGTGTACTGGCTAATCCTGATTGTCAACACCTGAAATCAGCTAAAATCCAAGCAGCTAGACACACTTTCAAGGGATTTCATTGTTTGGATCATTTGGGGTATTAATAGCCACATCTTCTGGTGGCAGCTCATATAAAAGGACACAGAGGAAGGAAGCCTTAGCTTTTTGCCTGCTTCCCCTCACTCTTGCTGGAAAGTTCATCTACCCTCCTGCTGAGGCTTTCTTCACAGCCATTGTTGGATTAGTCGGCCGCAGTCTGTAGGCCAGTAAATCCCATATATCCCATTTCACTGCATCAGTTCTGGTCCTCCACAGAGCCCGAATACAGGAAGGCACAGCTGTGCTCTTGCACTAATTACAGAACTAGTCACAGTGAACAGATTATTAAATCAACTAATGCCCAGGAGCCATTGACGAGATGTTTTTAAAAAGTGTGACACAGAATAGAATGTTATTTGGCTAAAAACATGAAACTCTGTCCCTTGTGACAATGTGGATAGGCCCAGAGAGCTTTGTGTTAAGTGAGATTAAGTCAGAAGAACAAACATTGAACGATCTCACCCATGATGAGAATTGAAACTCTGGATCTTATAAAATTCATAGAAACATAGTGATTGCCAGAAACTGGGGGGACAGTGATTAGGAGGGCAAGTAAGAGTCAACTGTGATCAAGTAAGATGAGTAAGTTCTCATCTTCCGTAACATTACAGTGAATATAACTAATAATAACATAATTATATATGTTATAATATAAGAATATTATTATATTATTTAAAACACTGCTTGGCCTATTAGCTCTAACTTCTTATTAGCTAGCTCTTACATGTTAATTTAACCCATTTCTAGTAAGCTGTGTATTGCCATATGGCTGTGAATTAAGATAAAGTTCCTTCTGGCTCCAGCAGGGCTACATGGCTTCTCTCTGACTCTGCCTTCTTCCTCCCAGCATTCAGTTTAGGTTTCCCTGCCTAGCTCTGTTCTACCCTATCAGGCCAAGCCAATTTTCTTTATTAATTATCCAACCATATTCACAGCATACAGATATGTATCCCACATCAAATTTGCCTTTTTATCTTATCTATATCCTCTCTCTTTTCTTTTCAGAGTAGATTCAATAATCTACCCTTTGATCCTATCAATCTATAGTCCCTTTTTTTTCTTTTCAAAACAAGAACCTTGAATCAAATTTTCTTTGTTCAGCTTTTTTCCTGGCCATTATCCATAACAACTTGTAACCAACGTATTAAACAAAGACAAACATCCATAATCTATGTTTGGGGAATGTGGGCATAGTTTTCTAGGATACTTCCTGCTCTCTGGGGGCACTGGTAATCTTATGGGAACCCAAAGAAACTTTAGTGTCATAGTCAAGACCTGACTGGAGGATTCTGTGAGGCTGGATCATCTCAGTTAGCAGTCTTAAATTGTTCAGGATGTAGAACTCACAGGAAGCTGCAACAGAGGTGCTCTAAAATGTTGGATCATCTGGGCCATCTGCTTCTATCAGAAATTTCTCAGGGGTCTTCCTTGATTAAACCTTAATTTTTTTTTAACTCATAATGAATCTAAAGCCCCTCACTTCCTGTGGAAACAAAAGCAAAACTCCTTCCCCAATTTAACACATATCCTGATTTTCACTCTGAAGCCAGTACGTCTTTAAAGTATAGTGGCTAACTTAATTGTGTAGTTTTTTTTCTACTTTCCACGTCTCTCCACAGCTGCTGTTCCTTTCTCATTAGCATTTAGAAAATTCAAAGTTAATAAAGCATTATGCAATCTATTTGTGGGGGTATTTTTCATTCTTTTTTTGTTTGTTTATCATATCCTTTATAATTCAATTTGATCTTTTTATAATTGCCCGACCTGTAGGATTTTTAGCAGTTGTTGCTCCTTCCTCCCCTGTCAAACAGTTTAAAGACAACACAATAACATACAGTATCTACATTCCCTGTGTATTTTCCATCTTTATATGGAAACTAAGCCAGAGTGGATGGGAGCTGGAAAGGCTAGTTTTTCTCCCAAACCCAGATGACAAACTTAGTGTTCCAGTTCCTAGATCTGGCATTCCAATGCCAGCTCTGGCCTGGGTGGTGACTAAAAAGCCTCAGGCAAATGGATTTTTCATAAATTCATGCCTCAAAAAGTTGGGTGCCAAAATTAAGCACGATTAATAAAATCTCATGAGAGAATTTGGGTTTCAGCCTGATGACCTGAAAAGCAAAGCAGCCAGCCAGTAGCTCTTACCTCAACCTCAGTCCAAAAGTGGCAATCCTGCCTCCAGGCATCTCAGAATGAGACTGTGACTGAGAGTTGTATCCTGCTGTTTTTTTCCTCTCTAGTTCTGGGATTAAAGGTGTGCACCACTGTTATTAAAGTTATGCACCATCCAGTTTCTATGGCAACTAGTGTGGCTGCTGGGATTAAAGGTGTGTTTTACCAGTAACCAGGTGCTAAGGCTGACCAGTGGGGCTGTTTTACTCTCTGATATTCAGGCAAACTTTATTTATTAAAATACAATTGAAATGCCACTACATTCTGCCTGTGACTTTGGGCCATTGTGGAATCAGGAAACTCTATGCCTTCAAAGACAAAGCCTCTGGAAACTATGGACATTACTGCCGTGCTTTTTGATGGACAGCAAGAAACAGAGACACTTGCTACACCTGTAATGGCTCCTGAGCCTGAAGAGCAGCCTCAGTCTACCCGTGTAGGCATATCGCAGCAAGTGGGAGCTTGCATCTCATAAGAGAAAGAGACTGAAAATGATAATCCCCTCTTTCATTTAAAAATATAAAGTAAAAATTTAAAGTATGCTTTTTGCTGCAATGCAATTGGCCATGAACCTGATTTGTGCCACTTCGGATACAAGGAAATCCTAAAACAGACATTATCTTTGAATCCCTAACAAAAGTGGATGGAAGAGAGATACGTGGGTGACTTTGCATGAAATACTTAAGGCTGGAGAGGGATAAAAGATGTGCTGATTAAAAAAGGCTAAAAATAACCGTGAGGCCATCTGCCTGCATGATAATGTCATGTGTGTACCTGCATACACATTTGGAATTAGATTTGCCGATAAAAAATACATAAGAAAGAAATTATACTTTTGTTTTGGAGCATTGCTTTCAAAATAATGGTATGAGATAAAATCTCTTTGATTATTCATAAAAATAATTTAAAATGTATAGACTACTTGACATTGAGAAGTTGCAGATCAAAAGAATAGAGGAAACTAGTATAATTTGGTGCCTGTAGTGGGTGTAGGTTTTTTTTTTTACAGTGTGCTCTTAAGAGTGCTTTATGAAATTACTTAATATGACTTATGTTTACTCGTTTTGCTTTTTGAATTAGAAATGAATGTTTATTGAGTTAACCTGAAACACCATAAGTAATTTTTATGAATACAGAAAAAACAGCTGAGTGAAAGATTAATTTTTCCCCAGCACTTGGAAGCAATAAGATTGCTAGAGAAAGACCACATCTTTTATTTTTATTTTTTAACTTTTGAATACATTAACTAGAATCCAAGGACACTGTATTTTAGTTAAAGATCTAAAGTGTGTGAAAGCCAAGGTTTAAGTGGAAGAATGCATCAGTGTGCTGCATGTGTCTTATCTGTTGTAATAGGAGCGGCGGCGCTGCGTCCCCGGCACCCGGCCGCCCACACGGCTAGCTTATGCCCAGAAATAATTACACGGAAACTGTATTCTTTTAAACACTGCGTGGCCCATAGTTCCATCCTCTTATTGGTTAGCTCTTACATATTGATCTAACCCATTTCTAATATTCTGTATAGCCCACGAGGTGCCTTACCAGGGAAGATCTTAAGCTGTGCCTCTGTTGGGTGGGAGAATCATGGCGACTCCTTGACTCAGCTTCTTTCTCCCAGCATTCTGTTCTGTTTACTCCACGCATCTAATGGTTGGCCTATCAAATGGGCCTAGGCAGTTTCTTTATTAATTAACCAATGAAAGCAACAGATTAGAAAGAAATCACTCCCACATCATTTCTCCTTTTTCTGTTTAAGCAAAAAAGAAGGCTTTCATTTTAACATAGTAAAATTACATATAGCAAAACAGTTATCAAGCAAGAATTACAGTTACAATATTTATATCTATTTTATCTTTTATCATAACTAAGGAAAACTATAACTATCCATTCTTCAACTCCATCAAAGACTCCAGAAGGAATATTACCTAAGAAATAAGAAATCCAAACTCTAGAAATGACAGAGACATCTTGCTGCCTGGACAGTCACCCAAAGTTCCTCTGTACCGTTGGGGCATCCATTTTCAGCCTACAGGCCCATAGTTTCCAGCAGACATTTCCATGAAGCAGGAAATTCCAAAGACAGTTCAGTCACTTTCTGCTGTGTCCTGCAGAATGTTTCGTAGACTCTTTCATAGGTCAGAAACCCCGAAAGACCATCTCACCTTTAGGCAAGTTCAGCAGTCCTCTCTCTGCAGGTTCTTTGTGTCCAGTTTATGCAACAGTCCAGGAAAGTGCAGTTTCTTGCCCAAATGGCTAACCAACTCCATAACGAGCCTCTTCGATGCCCATCCTCCTCTTGAAGTAGCTGGTGCTGCCAGGAGCAGACGTGTCTCATTGTCATGAAAAGCCCTAAATTATTAAAACATTTAAAATGCCATATTCTGCAGTCTTTGAAAGATATGAAGAATGCCTATCCAACTGAAATGTATCTCTATATATCTAGGAAATCTAACTAACATGACTACAAGCTTGACTATTATTGATGATTATCCATTAACAACCTATATTTCCTAATTATACATTATATTTTAAATGAACTACACAATCACAATACCTTAATCAATATCAGAAATACATATACATATACATATAACAAAATTGACCTTAAAATCCATACCAATGTAAATTATTCATATCTATATCATATCCCCCTTTAAATGTAAAAGAACATTTATAAACAATATATAGGAACATGGGCACAGTTTTTTCTCTCCAAACTGCTTCCTGCTGAATGGGGGCGTTGTTAATTAGGTCTTTCATGGTATAACCTGTGTGCCAGGGTCATCTCAGTTGACAGTTGAGTGAAGTAATTTTTTGAGGGTGTTCACAGCAACCTTTCAGGAGGGCGTGGTTTATCATACCATATTGAGATAGATGCAATCCACAGGGTCTGGTCCTCTGTGAAAACAAAAGAAGAAACTCCTTCCCAAAGCATCATGTCCTTAGACCCAAATTCTGAAGTCATTATTATGACTTCATGAAATCCATTTTGGTTTAGCTTGGTAGCCCATGTAATGAAATGTCTCTCTGTACTTAGCTCCTTCACAGTCAAAAAATTCAAAGAAAACACAATGTACATAATCCAGACTCTCTGTGAATTTTCCATTGTTATGTGGCTTATTTTTCTTTATTTACTCTGTCTCTTTAAAGACTTTACCCTTTTTTTAAACCATTAACATTATTCTCTATATTTTTTTTCTTCTCTCTCCCAAGCCTACGTACATCCATCCATAAAGGTCTTTTATGTCTGATATCTGTTCTATTGTGAATCTGCAATTTTTTTACTATCCACTTTGTTTTGCACCTTTAAATCACTAAGCGCTTAAGAATCTAAGCTGTGACATTCCTAGGTCAAAAACAGGTACTGCCTGCTTGCTCTGCCCATCCAACATGGCGGAGCCACTTGTGACTGAATCAGTTGCACCTCTGAGCTGCAGGGCGAAGGGCTGCTCTGGATATTGGCTCCACTTCTCTCCAATTTCAAAATGGAGGACGTACCATTTTCTACTAGCTCTGGGGCCGCCAGGTAGGAGCCGCCCTCAGCACTTTAACTCTGAGACTGAGCGTGCAGCACAGAAACTCTTTTCATCCAAGTTACAGCCAAATCTGACATGCAGAGCACTGTGCAGTCTGAAAACACGTCTCTGTGTGGCGGAAGGAATCCGCCATGCTCTTCCGCCTGCCTAAGCCTGATTCTGCTGTCTGCCCAGGTGCAGGCAGGAGCACTGAGCCATTGGCACGGTCTCAGAGCACTCTCCTCCTGATCCCAAGCGGGAACACAAACATAAAGCCAGAGTTTGCACTGGCGGCACAGCCCCTGGCAGCCGCGCTTTAAAATGATGCAGCTTTTTTTCTGCTGCTGTTGCTGAATCAGGAAATCTCTCTATAGCACGCCACCAACAAAGAGCAAAACTCTGCAATAAACTCTGTTTTTTCTCTGTTTAAAATTAAGCTCTCTCAGGTTTTTAAGTGGATTTAGCCCATCACGTCTGGGCACCACTCTGGTGTCACGAGTGGGCCCATTAGTTCCAGCCTCTTATTGGTTAGCTCTTACATATTGATCTAACCCATTTCTAATATTCTATATAGCCCACAAGGTGGCTTACCAGGGAAGATCTTAACCTGTGTCTGTGTTGGGTGGGAGAATCATGGCGACTGCCTGACTCGGCTTCTTTCTCCCAGCATTCTGTTCTGTTTACTCCACCCACCTAAGGGTTGGCCTATCAAATGGGCCTAGGCAGTTTCTTTATTAATTAACCAATGAAAGCAACAGATTAGAAAGAAATCACTCCCACATCACTTATCAAATGCTCCCTTCAGCATTTAGCTGAACCACATGTTCTGTGTTTGGACTTTGGTCCCAGATCTTTGAGGGGAAAAGAAGTATCTCTGAACTGGGGCTTGAACAAAGCCCCTGGAGTTAATTTCCTAAAGTGGGGAGTTAAATGATTGATTGCGGCATGACATTTGCTGAAATAAAAATACTGATGAAATTGGAAGCAAGTTTTGGAAACATAGACTCAATCATTTTGTAAATAGGTTGACAATTTGACTTAAAAGTCAATCTGGAGCACTTGGGAAAGGGAGACAGGATGTTGTAACTGTGCCAAGAGAATTAAAAGTGTAAATCAGGATGTATTCTTAGAATTGATCTTCAGAAGTTGGCATTTCATCACTCCCTTGAGCTGATACATCAATGATGACACATTTCTGTATTATACATTGAAAACCTGTAGAATGTGGCATGCCTCATTTGTGTCAATTTCATGCTTAATGCCACAGCTGTCTGTATAATTGAGTGTACCTAAGTGTGTCCCCTTGCCTTCCTGATGCTATTTTGAAGGAAGAGACAGTTGTAAAAGACGTGCTCATGAAGTTATTCTAATTTGAAATAAAAAGTCCAAACTCACATGTTTTACATGAGTTACAAATAGAGCAGGGTTTATATAGGTAAACTATGTGCATCAAGCCCTGAATTCCACCCCCTTTTATTATGTGATTACAAGTAAGAGCTTTCATCCCTTGATGGAATGCTCTGGCTCCTTGATTCTTGAACACATGTGGCTTAACAAAGAAGATATTTCCCTGTTTCCCACTGCTACGAACTATATCCTTTGTCAGATGTATGTACACATAAAGAAAATTTTATAATATTCTTGTATTTGGTGGCTAATAATCCCAAGTCATTCATCTTCTGCACAAGGCTAAGAGCCACAGGAGTCTCTGAACGTTTCCCAAGCTCCATTTTCCTCCTTTTGGTGAAATCTATCATAGACCATGATAGAGAGGTAAAACGGTGTGTTTTAAATTATGGGTGCAGGAGACACAAAGTGGAGTTGTGATGCAGATGTCCGTTATCATCTCAGAAATGAAGGCGAAGAGTGCCTATAGGGTCTCTTCAGTTTTCAAGTAACATTGATGAAGATATCCCCCTGCGGAGTCTTGCAAGTATTTATCCTTCTTGAACAGTGGCCCCCTGTAAATGAAGACAAACCATATGCCTTGGAGAATGTGGGAGTGGCAGGCAACTCAATGCCTCATTTGCCCAGCACATAAATAGCACAGGGAGAGAGAGAGGTCCCCAGTTAGTTCCTTGGGCAGTTGAGAATAGGGAACCTGAAATGACCCTATCCTTGAGCAATACTGACGAATATCTTGCATATCATCATAGAACCTTCATCTGGTGATGGATGGAGATAGAGACAGAGACCCACACTGGAGCACTGGACTGAGCTCCCAAAGTCCCAATGAGGAGCAGAAGGAGGGAGAACATGAGCAAAGAAGTCGGGACCACGAGGGATGCACCCACCCACTGAGACAGTGGAGCTGATCTATTGAGAACTCACCAAGACCGGCTGGACTGTGACTGAAAAAGCATGGGATAAAACTGGACTCTCTGAACATGGCGAACAATGAGGGCTGATGAGACGCAAAGGACAATGGCACGGGGGTTTGATCCTATGTAATGTGATGGCTTTGTGGGAGCCCAGCCAGTTTGGATGTTCACCTTCCTAGATATGGACGGAGGTGGGAGGTCCTAGGTCTTACCACAGGGCAGAAAACCCTGACTGCTCTTTGGACTGGAGAGGGAGGGGGAAAGGAGTGGGGGGAGGGGGAGAAGGGTGGGAGGAGGGGGCGTAGGGGGGGAGGAGGGGGAGAGAAATGGGAGGCTGGGAGGAGGTGGAAACTTGTTTTTTTTTTCTCCTTTTCTCAATAAAGAAAAGAAAAAAAAATAGCGCAGGGAGGCCAACTATTCAAAACAAACTTGTGGTATAAGCTTCTAAATGGGCCCTACAGTGACTGACATAGTCTGTCCAGTGAACAGCCAAATTATTCCATCGAGGAATCAGATGAGAGATGACATTTTTTATTTCCTTATAGAAAATTTATGTATCTGAGACTGGTTGGACATCTGTAAAAATATGAGAAAGTAGATATTGTAAGGCAACAAGGGTTTATTTTTCAGTTGTAAAAACCAGGAGTTCTCGGTAGAGGCAGAGCCCAGTAAAGGCTCCTTCTGTTCTCCACATGGTGGAGAGGGGGAGAGTCTCTTTGACACCTTTCTTAGAAGCCATTGATTCCATTAATGAGGATTCCATTTACAGAACTTGGGCGGATGTGATCTAACTGTATCTTAGCTGAGGATTCTCAACACCTAGACAGTAACACAATGGAGAATTTGTACTTGGATTTTGATGAAAATAATTGCTTATGGTCATAGATAGTCTATGAACCTCTGTATGTTTCTTCATACACCCATGCACGTGTGCATGCTGGTGTCTTTTTGTAGTCAAATTGCTTACTGTCACCACCAATGCCTTTTAATGCACTTGTGTGTTATATATGGTAATCACTTATAAATACTCAAGCATATATTTTAGGTTTTCTTCTTTAATAAACACTCAATTTAAATAGAATAAAAGCAAAGGATAAGACAATGGATTACTATTTTTACTCCCTTAAACTTCATCTCAAATAAGGTGAGTAGTCCCAATACTGTATACAACAGGAAAGAAAGTGGATAGACGGAACTCTGTGCCCCGAGTATTTGATGACTATGTTTGAGCTCTCCAGCCCACACCCAGGTGTCATGTAGACAACTGTATCCCAGATGTCACCCAGGTGCCATGTAGACAACTGTATCCCAGCTCACACCCAGATGTTATGTAGACAACTGCATCCCAGATGTGCCTACTTAAGGGCTTCAGAACCTGTCAATAGGAAGTCAAAATCTTTATTAGACACATAACCATTAGTTTCAATTCCTCTGTGATTTTAACCGCTGGCTTCAGAATAAAAGTACTTGTTTATGTGTTGGGTGATTTTTTTTTTAATCTGAGTTAGTAGAGATAGCCCCTAAAGCAATGCCTGGAAAGTTACAAATGCTCTCCCAGAGTTATGTACCATCATCATCATTATTTCCAATAACTGAGTAATAATTCAAAAAGCAATGAACAGAAAACAGTAGTTATTAAATAATGGTTATAAGATTAGTGAATGCACAGGAGTTCTATAATATTTCTTCATTATTTTTGTTAAAGAAAAATTAATTAGTGCTATTGGGGTACTTTGCTAGCACTGCCCAAATAAAGTACTATAGGTTCAAGCTACAGAAATGAATTACATCAAAATTCTGCATCCTAGGAATCCAAAGTCAGGATGTTTGCAGGGTTGGATCCATCGGGGGAGGGAGTGTGCAGCCAACATGGTCCAAGCTTCTTTCTAGCTCTCGGTGGTTTGCTGGAATTCACGGTATTTCACAACTTGCTTAAAATGGCATCTATCTATCTTTGCCTTCATCTTTGATATTCTTTTTCTTATATATGTTCAATATATAATATATATATGAAGCCTCCAATAGGATTCTGTTCTGCACTGCAGTTTAGGGCTTTACCGTGTAAATTTTTTTTTTGAATTTTTTTTTTTATTGAGAAAAGGAAAAAAAACCAAGTTTCCGCCTCCTCCCAGCTTCCCATTTCCCTCCCCCTCCTCCCACCCTTCTCCCCCTCCTCCCACCCTTCTCCCCTCCTCCCACCCTTCTCCCCCTCCTCCCACCCTTCTCCCCCTCCTCCCACCCTTCTCCCCTCCTCCCACCCTTCTCCCCCTCCTCCCATCCTTCTCCCCCTCCTCTCTAGTCCAAAGAGCAGTCAGGGTTCCCTGCCCTGTGGTAAGTCCTAGGTTCTCCCCCCTCCGTCCATATCTAGGAAGGTGAACATCCAAACTGGCTAGGCTCCCACAAAGCCAGCACATTAAGTAGGATCAAAACCCCGTGCCATTGTCCTTGGCTTCTCATCAGCCCTCATTGTTCGCCATGTTCAGAGAGTCCAGTTTTATCCCATGCTTTTTCAGTCACAGTCCAGCTGGCCTTGGTGAGCTCCCAATAGATCAGCTCCACTGTCTCAGTGGGTGGGTGCACCCCTCGTGGTCCCGACTTCCTTGCTCATGTTCTCCCTCCTTCTGCTCCTCATTGGGACCTTGGGAGCTCAGTCCAGTGCTCCAGTGTGGGTCTCTGTCTCTATCTCCATCCATCACCAGATGAAGGTTCTATGGTGATATGCAAGATATTCGTCAGTATTGCTCAAGGATAGGGTCATTTCAGGTTCCCTATCCTCAGCTGCCCGAGGAACTAACTGGGGACATCTCCTTGTTTAGGAGATACCGTGTAAATTTTTAAGAAGGATTTTCAGACTTTTTAAAATTAAGTATATATTTGTGCGTGGGAGTTGTTCACTCACGGAATCCAGAAGAAGCTGGAGTTGCAGGCAGCTGTGAGCTGACTTCTTTGTAAGAGCAACAAATTTTCCTAACCATAAAAACTGTGACTCTGCACAGTTACATTTTTGATCTAATAATCTCACTACCCACCTTTTTTTCTGGTATGTCTATCCCATATGAAATTTGTATTTCATAGTATTGCTTTGCATCGCGGACTCTCCGTTTAGAGGCATCTGCCACAGCAGCAGTCCGCCTCTGCCGACAAAGCAGTTATGCCATTACCTGTCACCAGGTGCCTTTCACCGGCAGCTCTGTGACCTGTGCCCCCTTCAAAGTGCCTGCCGGAGCACAGCTCGCTCTCTTGTCTCTCACCAACCTTGCCTCTTGCTCCTCTTTTTACCTCCTGTTTTTTCTCTTGCCTCTTTTTTCCTATGGCCTCTTCTTTCCTCTCCTGCCTCTCCTCTCTTGCCCCCCTTCTTCCGTCTCTCTTTCTGCCTGCCTCTCTCATGTGCCCGCTCCAACATGGCCTTTGCTCCCTCCCTCTCCTAATAACCCTCTTGTACTAACTCTGTTGTGGTGCTGTGTTTGCTTAGTACTGGCATGGCCCACCCAAAGGTACCCATTTTATCTTTCTTTTTTATTTATCCTTTCAAAAATACCATAATATTCCTTGGTAAATAGTTCAAAAATTGCTAGTAAAATGAATATGGAGATCAAGTTTAAATTCAATTATCCATGTCACCACTACTCTAAATATAAATAATACAGTCTTGTAATTAAATTATAAATAGTTATTCAATAATGATTCTAATTGACAATTAAAAATAAACACTCTAATTTTGAAATGTGTTAATGTTTTAAAGTAATTATTGATTTGCATTAGCTGGTCCTCTTCTGAGACACAGGTCAATAGGATGTGTGTACATAATCATATATACATAAAAATACATATACAATTTAATTTTCACAAATTGCATCAATCAGATTGGGGAGATGAAAGGCATGAATCTTCAAGATAAATCATGAATGCACACAAAGGAACTGAGGTTGCCTTCCCAAGTCTGAATGTAGTCTGCAGGCAGGATTCTTCATCCTAATCTATTTCCCTTTGGTTTCTTGTGTGTGTATGTGAGATGGAGGTTGTTTTCGAGTGATGTATTCAAGCCAAGAGCTAATGCCATGAGAAATGCTGAACCTGAAAGAGAATTCCAAGCTGAATGAATGGGTGGAAAAGTTTAAGGAAGTTTGGTATTTGGTGAGCAAGTCTGTGTGTGAACTGAGGGAAGAGGGCCAGAACGAGGGAAAGGAAAGGAGCTGCTCTCTCAGGAAGAGAGGGTTTTTAGAGCTGAAGGTCAGGTTTCACCTTCAGGCAGTAAGAAGTTTCCTTAAGTGGGGAGGGGGCAAATCAGGCTAGCAATGGAGAGTTCTTAATGGCTGTAGACCTTGGGGCAAGTAGAGAGGGTGGATAGAAAGACTAGCTATGAAGCTGGTTTCCAAAAGCAGATTGGAAGGAATCAAAGGAATCTTGATGGAGGCCCAGTGTGACACTGTGTGAAAATAATTGTCACATTTGAAGATCAAAAACTGGAAGCAATGAAGATGCCAGCTATTTTATGTGAAAAAAAAATCAGATCCTTCAGAACATTTGGTCACACTACCAGAAGTAAAATGCAAAAGAACTTTTTTTGTTCTAACTGTTCTTTCTTTATTTTATAATTGTTCTTTCTTTATTCAGCTCATCATTGTAAGATTATTATCTAGTTAGATGCCTTATCCAAGGAAGATATGTCCTTAAAACCACAAATCTGTGTGTGTCGCTGCAGCTGAAGAATTTCATTTTAAGTTGTAAACTTGTGTTTCTCTAGAAGTCAAATAATATTCATTTCTCAAATTCATTACATGTATTATTTATGGCTCTTTCATTCTGACTTCTTCAGTTTCTTATTGGTGGGAAATATTTTTTTTTATTGATTTTTATTGAGCTCTACATTTTTCTCTGCTCCCTTCTCCTTCAAACCTACCCCATGGTCCCCATGCTCCCAATTTACTCAGGAGATCTTGTCTTTTTCTACTTGTAGATTAGATCTATGTATGTCTCTCTTAGGGTCCTCATTGTCGTCTAAGTTCTCTGGGATTGTGATTTGTGAAATGGCTTTCTTTGGTTTCTGTTTAAAAGCAACCTATGAGTGAGTACATGTGATAATTGTCTTTCTGGGTCTGGGTTACCTCACTCAAAACGATATTTTCTAGCTCCATCCATTTTTCTGCAAAATTCAATATGTCGTTATTTTTTCTGCTGTGTAGTACTCCATTGTATAAATGTACCACATTTTCCTTATCCATTCTTTGGTCGAGGGCCATTCAGGTTGTTTCCAGGTTCTGGCTATGACAAACAAGGCTGCTATGAACATAGTTGAGCACATGTCCTTGTGGCACGAATGAGCATCCTTTGGATATATACCCAAAAGTGGTATTACTGGATCTTGAGGAAGGTTGTTTCCTAATTTTCTGAGAAGTCGCCACACTGACATCCAAAGGGGTTGTACCAGCTTACACTCCCACCAGCAATGCAGAAGTGTTCCCTTTCCTCCACAACCTCTCCAGCATAAGTTGTCATCAATGCTTTTGATCTTGGCCATTCTGACAGGTGTAAGATGGAATCTCAGAGTTGTTTTGATTTGTATTTCTCTGATGACTAAGAATGTTGAACATTTACTTACTTGTCTTTCTGCCATTTTAGATTCTTCTGTTGAGAGTTCTCTGTTTAGTTCTGTACTCCATTTTATTTTATTGGATTATGTGTTCTTTTGATGACCAATTTCTTGAGTTCTTTGTATATTTTGGAGATCAGACCTCTGTCTGATGTGGGGTTAGTGAAGATCTTTTCCCATTCTGTAGGCTGTCATTTTGTCATCTTGTTGATCGTGTCCTTTGCTTTACAGAAGCTTGTTTCAGGAGGTTCCATTTATTAATTGTTTCTCTCCGTGTCTGTGCTGCTGGGGTTATATTAGGAAGTGGTCTCCTGTGCCAATGCATTCAAGGGTACTTCCCACTTTCTCTTCTAAAACTTTTTAAACATTACAAAACCACATTTTTTCCTGAGGTACATGCATGCGTACACACACACACACACACACACACACACACACCCTCTATAGAGTATATACAGAGCAGGTTCATAAATCCTAAACAAAAAGATCCTCTTTTTTGACCCATGTTAGTTAATATTAAATGTGTTCCTCTCTTTCTGTGTTCATGACCCACTCTGAATTGCCCCATAGCTGAGAGGCATCCTCAGTACATCAGTGTCTTCTGGGGTTTTTAGGTCGTGAAAAACTTCTAGAGCCCTTGACTCAGTCCCAGGGGATGCACATCTCCCGTGCTCTACAAAGGCATCCGTGAGTGAGCAGAGATGCCAAGAGTGGCACAAGAGGACTCAACTCCAAGGAATTTAAGCTGCCAAAAAATGTCTCAGCCATGTAAAATAATTGGAATTCCCATGGGATATTCCCTTCATAATACACTGAAGTTTTAATTGCTTTGTTAGATGTTACAAAGTGTATCTACTCAGTTACATATTAATAAAACTCTCTCTCTACTGGTCCTCATCAAAGTCATTTTCTTTTGTTAAGGAGGTGTTTATGAAATTCATGTTTCGTGAAGCTAGAAATGGATGCTTTAAGTTTTTATTTGATAGTATTACTCAGGACAGTTTTGATTGATGAGATGTGTCTAGTTATTAAAATATACTTATGGGCAAGTGTGAAATAGCCTGTGAAATATATACACATGCTTGATAGTAAATGGATTTCTCACTACTTCATGTGGATATGTTTCATACTTATATTATAGGCAAGGAGGTAGAGCTGGCAAAGTCACGTCCCCTCTCTGGATGCTCAGATATAGCCATGACAGCAGATGGAACTCTAGTGTGGACTCAGATTGCTTTGCTTCGTGGGAAGAACTTGGCTAGAAGCCTATGTTACCTAAGTGTAGGATCTATAAAATAACGTTTCATTTTTTTCTAATAGACAGACAAATGAAAAGCATATCTAACGTTTAATCAAGCTTGCAAAAGTAATATATATGTAAACTTTAATTTTTAATGAACCTTTAATCTTGTGCTTCTCTATGACTCATAATTTAAATACTTAAAGCAATTACCAGAGTTCTTTGTATCATTTATAATGCTGAAATTTAAATATATAAGAAAATACTATTACTATATGAATAAAATAGTGGATGAAGTATCTGGAAATGTGGCTTATTGTTGAATGAAGAAATGAGTTAGTCTTTGAATTATGACTTTAACCAACTGTGATCAGTTATTGAGGGTATGACGTAGGGAGTTGACAACATGTAGAGCTCTTCCAGGCAATCAGAGAAGTTGTGGAAATAGTGAGTGAAAAAGGATTTTGATATTTAGAATAGCGGAATTAAAGATTTGGTATGATTCACTATAAATGGCACTCCAACAAATGCCAGCTAACACGACATATATACATACATTTAGAGAATTAGGTAATGAAATACATAGTATGAGGTTAATATTGTCAACCTGACAGGTTCTGGAACCACCTAAGACACACACCTTTGGGCATGCATACGAGGGAGGCAGGCTCTGGAATGTGCTAGTCTCCAGGTTCATCTGTGAGAGGCTGTCTAGATTAGGGCCATTGCCTGTGAATATGGACAGCATCGTTCCACGGGTTGGGTTTCTGGATTGAATAAAAAGAAAAATGCTGAGCACAGACATAATTGTTTTCTACTTCCTGACTGTGGATTGATTGTGACCGTTTGTTTTCTGTTTGGTTTTCCATACCTTTTTCACCTCTGGAGGTCTGTGTCCTCCAGAAGCTATAAAACAAACCAATCCACCCTTCCTCAGGCTGCTTCCCCAGGTGTTATGTCAGAGTCACAAGACAAGTAGTAAGAAAAAGAGATTGAGGAAAATCAGGCAATGGCAACAGAAGCTTTAAAGCTAATAAGTACAAGACTGTGTTTTTTGAAATGACCCTTGAAAGTAATGATAAGAAAGGAAACATGAACATCATCAGTGCTCATGGTACTTAAAAGATTCCATGCAAACTCCCAACCGAATCAACCACAAATGATGACAACTCTGAACCATAACAATGACCAACAGGAAAAAACAACCCTAGGTGTGCAATAGTGGCACTCATACCTTGGCAGGTATGAATTTTTAATAGCCCTCAGATTTTCATGGCTAGATATTATAATATACTTTAGATTAGAAAATAGTTTATTATTAAACTATTTTATCAAAGGAAGAGAATGTAAATATGTATGTTGAAATAGGAGCGGTGGGCTATGTTCCTGGTACCCGGCCGCCCGCACGGCTAGCTTTATACCCGAAATAAATTATATGGAAACTGTATTCTTTTAAACACTGCCTGGCCCATTAGTTCCAGCCTCTTATTGGCTAGCTCTTACATATTGATCTAACCCATTTCTAATAATCTGTGTAGCCCACGAGGTGGCTTACCAGGGAAGATCTTAACCTGAGGCTGTGTCGGGTGGGAGAATCATGGCGACTGCCTGACTCGGCTTCTTTCTCCCAGCATTCTGTTCTGTTTACTCCGCCTACCTAATTTTCTGTCCTATCAGGCCAAGCAGTTTTCTTTATTAGTTAACCAATGAAAGCAACAGATAAGATACAAGACCCACCTCCATCATATGTATGAGTCTGGGTCATTTATTTTGGCATATATTATTTAGTGTTTGTGTGCATAATCTCTTAGCCAGAGAGGTAAGGACCTAGTTTAGATGCTGTAAGATACATAAACTACTTTGCAATTTACTGTCTTCTCACAGCAGCGCTCCTGATGAAGGAAGCTAAGGGTAATAAGCTCTATGGCATGTACTGTATTGGAACTATACCCCTGGTGTACAGAAGAAGCCTGGCGTAAATAGTGACTCTTCTGTGTTAGAAAAACAGTGTGGGGCTGGAGAGATGGCTCAGTGGTTAAGAGCATTGCCTGCTCTTCCAAAGGTCCTGAGTTCAGTTCCCGGCAACCACATGGTGGCTCACAACCATCTGTAAAGAGGTCTGGTGCCCTCTTCTGGCCTGCAGACATGCACACAGACAGAATATTGTATACATAATAAATAAATAAATATTTAAAAAAAACAGTGTGATGTTTATATAAAACCATTGGTGCTGCCCTCCAGGACATGAGTACACTTATACAAATATCCAACATGGTATCTGAGACAACAGTAACATGAGGCAAATCATTCTGCAGCACAGAGTTAAGAGTCATTGCTGACACTAGGAAAGCGCCTTGGCTTTACAAATGACAGCCTCTACCTACATAAGCCCCAGCTGCTTTTGCTGGAGAATATTATAAACCAAATCTGGGATCTAAATATACTTATAGTTTGGGGTTTCACCATTCCCAGGTTACCTCAGTAGATAGATCTGAGAATATAGAAATTCCCTCTTTCTTGAAGCTCAGGTTTTAACTTGATAAGCCAGGCATATGTCCACATCCCCACTGACTTTTGGCACACATGTTTGAGATCTTTTGAGTGGATACTCCCATGAATTAATTCATCACACTCCTCTCTACATTTATTCCTTTTCCTTTATGGACATTATTCCATTCCACCTACATGTATGAGGCAAGAAGATAGGCTGCTGCTTCTTCTCAGGGACATAGTCCTTAACCCTAATCCTACACAAGACATGGCTGTTCTTTATAAATTAATTCACAGTGGACTATCTTGAATTCGATGCGGCACTCAAGCACCTTCTAGATTATTGTGTGTAATATTCATTTATTCATGTTAATGATGCATTCATTCAGAGATATAAGGATACATAAATTTAACTATATTTCTTTGTATATGCATGTTTGGGTTGTTTCCTGACTCCCTTGTAGACTCTCTCACATCATGTGTGCATTTGTACACTTAAGGTATTTATAAATATGTATGTATACTTAAGGTATTTGTAAATATGTATGTATACACACACCACACACACACACACACACACACACACACACATATATATGCATTAATTCTTGTATGTCTGTAGCTGTGCAATTCTATAGTGTGTTCCTCACAGTTGAGTTTCTGGGTCATTAGTAACACTAATGTTTACATTCATAAGAGAACATTATGTATTTGTAAAAGTACCTTTTTGACTTAGAGTCCAGTCAATTCTGTATACAATTCTCCATCAATTTCTCCAGTTAACAAAAGTCTTGACAGTATCAGATGATCTGTTTTTAAACTTAGGTGCTAAAATGTCTCATAATAGACTTAATTAGCATGTTCCTTCCTCATGGATACCGTTACAGATCTTTTTTTTTATGTATTATGATAGAAACATTTTGTTTGTTTGTTTCAGAAATATCTTGGCTGTTCTTGGTTCTTTGTTCTCCAAAATACATTTTAGTTTTGACTTTAGCTTTAGCTGCTCAGATTTCATGGAGAACAGTTTTAGAAATTTGATTGTTATATTGAATCAATAAATCAATTTTGAAAGAATTGAAATGCTGATCATTTCACAACTTTCTGTCCTTGAGTAACTTATTACTCTCCACTTATATAGATTTTTAATGTCTTTCAATAAACTTTTACATTTTAATGTAGGTTTATATATCTTTGCTTAATTTTATTCCTAGATATAAACTATCTCCCATTGATTTTAAATTGTGTCTCTTAAGAAGATAGATGTTCTAAATCATAATTACTAGTGTTCATAAACTTAACTGTTTTCCTCTGTATTACTCTTGTGTATATAGTAAACTTGCTGCATGTGCTCATAAATTCTGATATTTTATAGGAAAAAGTCAATAAATCTGAGTTGTATTTCTTGTTTCCATTCTTCATGTTCCTTATTTTTTGGTTTTCATCATCCAACATCATCCAGTACTTTTTTAGATGACAATGGCACTAAATAGCAATAGCAAGTATGCTTAACATTTTATTTGCCTTTTTGAAATTCTTTAGCAATTCCATATATGTAAATAATGAAATTTAACCATCCAGATGAAAAGTCAATACATACTCACTACTAAATACCTAATGAGTTCAGGAAGAAACAACAATGCTAGCTTTCATACAATAAAAACTCAATCATAACAAAAATATCACAAATCAAAATTAGTATAAGATAGTAATAGAAGTACTAAGAAGGCAATAAAACATTAAAGCTAAAAAGTAGTATAGCCGAACAAAAATCGAAGAAACTGAAGACAAAAATAAATAGCAATGAAGTAGGGAGCAAAGATATTGTTAAAAAAAGGAAGACTACATCCAAAAGAACATTCTTTTAAAGATCAAAGAAATAGATCTAAGGATATAGATATCAGAAAAAAGAAAAAGTCCCAAAATTAATCTTAAATTTGATATATTTGGCATAAAATAATTACTTAAAATAGTTTTCAATGGCAGTTTACACAATGCTATGAAACACATTTATGTCAAGAAATGAGAAATCAGAGGTTAATCAGGAACTTGTTCAGCAAATCCTTATCATGCTGGAAATTCCCAGGGTAACGGTTGGATTGCTAGGAGGATGCCCAGAGTATTGCTGTGCTCCTGTCTATTGTCATCAACAGTCAGGAGAAGGAAAAGGGATATGAAGGAAAATTCAGGGGAAGTCAGGAGGAACTTCCAAGAACTCCTTCCCCAGCACAGATGACGTATTTATTCCCTCTATCAATAAGCAGAGATGATGTACAGGAGGTTTGGTGTGCTACAGGAATGTCTCAGATTATTTCATAAGGAAAAACGAAGCCCAGTCAGTTTTCCATCTACATTCTACTTCAACTTCAAACAGAAAATATAAAATATAATTTTATATTTATATATGCTGAAATATAAAACTCTCTAAAATAATTATCTCTATCAGCATATAAGGGGCAATTTTCTTAAAATCCACAACAATGCTATCGAAGGATTTTCTCACTTTATCTGGAGATTATCTGTAACAGCATTCCTAGATGTCATTCTTACCTTCACAAGCTTAAAATGAAGTAATGTCCATAGATAAGAACAGTTGTTTCTTGGAAAATAATTGTAAATGATAACATAATTGCTATCACTCCAAGAACAGAAATACATCTCTTTGTGAGCCAGGGTTTGTTGAGGTCAGTGACAGGAGTATGGATGACTCACAAGAAACGGCTTTACTGTGAAGTCCACCTGTCTTAGTCAGGTTTTTATTACTGTGAAGAGACATCATGCTCATTGCGATTCTTATAAAGGAAGCATTTCATTGAGGTGGCAGCTTCCAGTTTCAGAGGTTCAGTCTGTTATCATCATCACAGGACGCATGGCAGTGCGCAGGTAGACATGGTACTGGAACTGAGAGCGCTATATCTTGCAGGCAACAGAAAGTCAACCAATTGTCACACTGAGGGAAGCTTGAGCACAAGAGACTTTGTAGCCCACCCCACAGTGACACACTTCCTCTAACAGGTCACGTCTTCCAATAGTGCCATTTCCTTTAGGGAGCATTTTCTTTCAAACAATCATACCACCCCAACATGGCTATAATTCAGGAGAGTTGCATTTCTTGGGCTCCCAGTATGATTTGCTAGTAGCTTCTACCTGAGAACCTCCCTTCCCCTTCCCTGAAGTTGTTTAAGCTTTTCACACTTAAGGGAGAGGACTTGTGAATTTTATAACTTTTCAGTTTCCTGAGACTTATGAATTTATTTATTTTTTGATCTTATGAATTATCCTTTTTTTTATAGGAGAAAATGGTTCAACTTGAAGAAATAACTTTGCAACAATTTAACTATCTTTTTTTTTTAACTTTTACCGCTTTCTATGGTCTTGTATATAAGATCTTTCTTCTGAGAAATGTAGCTGCCCCTCTCTTTGAAAATAAACTAATTCTCTAAAAATTTTGACCATTCAAATATTTTGTTAACATAGACTATGTTTACTAATATTTAGCATATTACAAATTAAAACAGGGAAATCGTAATATAATTATTTAGTTCCTAAAATTGATATTCATAAATTATTATAAATAAATATATCGTTTTAAAAATAACTTTTTCTAAAACAAAGAAAAACTTATGAAATTGCATATCCTTTTTTTTTCTAAATTTCAAAGAGTGGCTTAATAGAAGATCCTGACTTGTATTTTATTTTTTGTGGTATCACGTAAGTTTGAGTGTCTGTAAAACTCGGCTATACATTTGTGAGAAAGAGGAAAAAAGAAAATGATCCCTTGGAATTGTTACAAAGATAGTTTTAGCAAAACTGCTGCCTTCTAATTCAAGGAATGAGCTAGCATATTGATAACTGCTGCTCTGACCTAATGTGAAACCTTTATACAGAAGCCCTAAGTGACCTATTCCAATTATAGATTTCACAACGGATGCTTGCTGCTATGATTCTACATTGTATTTTGTAAATGTTTTCTTTTCTTTTTATGATACTTCTTCCTTTTTACTCTTTTTAGGAGTTATGTTTTAAAAATTGTGCTGTTAGATTATATTTAAGAATATATATGTATATACATCTATGTATTTAGTAACAATTAGTGAAAAAAAGAGGCCATGAATTTGAAGAAGAGTGAAGAGAGTTATAGGGGAGAGTCTGAAGGGTAAAATGTTGCAATTAAATTATAAATTCAATAATTTAAAAGAATTATGTTTTTGCATGTAACATCTTTCTTCCATACAACTGGTTGGGAAATCCTGCAATTTATTTCTAGGAATTAATTTATTAAATAATAAACACAATATGGAGTTTATTTCCACAATATAAGAGTCTTAGGTAATATTAAATCAATTTCCTCTTCGTAACTTTTATGCCATTGTTGTTTAGTATTTTAGTTGTTATTTTTAACCTCCCCAGTTCTTTCCATATTATATCATATGTGTATGTATTATGCAAATATACACATTATATATTTACCAATCACGATGTTTCTGACTGAGGCTGACCATCTTGGACCATTTTCTTTTTATGGGACGTCTTTTATTATGTCTATTGTTGAAGGAACTATGATTATTTTAAAACGTGTTAATTTTTCTTTTTGATTTAAGAAACAATTTCAGGTTACCCACTTTTAGGTTTATGATCATATGACTTCAGTGCTTTGACCATCTTATTTCACGGGTTTCTGTATTCTGTTGACACTGCTGACAGCGGTGCGGCCATAGTTTCTTTGTTTATCACTGATTCTCTCCATACACATTTAAGATGTTTCTACCTTAGGTACTCTGATTTTACTGGGGTATAGTGCTTGTGGATTCACTTTTTTGTTTTCTCCTTCTTTCCACTGTTTTCACATTTCCATCTGTTCTCAAGTTTAATTAGTTGTTTCTTAAAAACAATGAAATTGTCATAGTTGGCTACATGGTGCTGTTGTGTTTGTACAAAGTTATGATTCATTAAAGAAAACTGAACTTTCAATGCACAGACTATTACTGTGTTCTGATTTTCCACCACTTCGCATCACTGTTTATTGTACACAGTTCTTAATTACATAGCCAGCATCTAGCACGCTGCAAGTCTCCATGTCTCTCTGCATGAGAAATATCAATCTTACTTAATGTGTGTTTGGAACATCTTGTCTCGGTTCTACTAATGACTGAAGAAAAGACATTTACTTAAATATTGATTAACTTTCCCGGTTTTGGCTAAGTAGCTGCCTTTTTAAATACCAAAACCACTTATAAAATAGCTGTTAAAAGAGCACAAGTAACTTCATGCTTTAGCTATTTTGCTTTATTCTCAGACAGGCTTCTGATTGGCAGCCATCACTGTCAAGCTTGTCGTTTGAAGGTCTTCTGTTGTGTGTGGGTTGTTGCACATCTGTCCGCTGCCCATGGGTCTCAGCAGTCATTGCCATATATGCTAAAGAGTGTATTTTAGAAACTGAAAGTAACACTGACATCCTTCTGAGAGATTTTAGATCAAATCAGAGTAGAATATTTTGGTAAAATTAATGTGTGATGTGGTCACTCTTAGGATAGATGGTGTATTAGTTATTCTTAAATTGCTGAAATAAGACACCATGATGGAGACAATTTAAAGAAGAGAGGGCTTATTTGGGCTTGTAGTTCTATAGAGATAAGAGTTCATCACCACCACAGGGAAGTGGCAGGCATGGTGGCTGTTGTGGCGGCTGGCATGGTGGCAGGAATGGGAAACTGAGAGCTCCCATCTTGGACTAAAACCACAAAGCAGAGAGAATGAGCTAGGAGTGGCTTGAGTTTTTAAACTCCCAAAACCTGACCCAGTGAAACATTTCCTCCTGAAGACCATAGCCCCTAAAGCTACCAAAGAGTAGTGCCAGCTTGAAACGAAGAGTTCAAATACCCAATACTATGGGGGATATCTCATTCCAACATCCAGATTCCACTTCCCGACTATCAAAGGCTTTAGGTCATATCATAATGTAAAGTGCATTTAGTCTAGTTCAAAAGCCCCCAAAGTCTTTCATGATCTGGACTTTGTTTTAAAGTTCAAAGTGTCTTCTGAGATTCAACCTCTTCATTGTAATCCCTTGTAAAATAAAAAAAGCAAATTTCATACTACCAACATTTAATGACATTGTAGAATATTTATTGACACTGTGTGAAAATGTGTAATTGTGATTGGTTTAATAATAAACCAAATGGCCAATAGCTAGGCAAGAGAGAGACGGAAATTCCAGGAAAAAGAGACAAACTCTGAATGAATCAAGTCATACAAGGGAGACACCAAGTCAGACATATGGAATGAAAGAAATGTAAAAAGCCATGTGGCAGGCTGTAGATTAATAAAAACAGGTTAATTTAAGTTATACAAGCCTAAGCTAAGGCCAAACCTTCATAATTAATAGCATTCTGTCATTTTGGGGGAACTGATGGTCCCACAAAGGAAAGTCTGACTACATTTGAGAACTATTGCTCCACAATGGCATATAAAATACATTATCATTCCAGACGAGAAGAATGGGAGCATAGTGAGGAAGTAAGACCAAAACCTAGCAGGGAAAACTGCAAACCCCAAGCACCGTGTCTGATGTCAAAGGGCTTAAATGACTCTGCTCTTTCAACTTTGCTGACTTCAACACACTCCTCTTTTTTGAGCTGGTTCCACTCCCTGCATTCAATTCTTTTTGGCAGATACCCCACGACTCTGGCATCTTCAACATCTTGAGATCGCCCCAGAACCCTAGTCTTCACCGTCATAGTTTTACACAATGGCCTTTCAGGTTCTCTTGCTCTCCTCTCACAGGCTGACTTGTCTCAGTAACTCTGTGAAACTGGGAAAGAAGATTCCATGACCCACTTACACTTGTATCCTTCAAGACTGAAGAGCAAGCACTGTGTAGACAATACTGCCATGTTTGGCAACCAGCTTGGGGGAGACTGCTCCCTTGAATCACATTTGCAGCATCTACTTCTTGCAGATTTCCAGGGACAGAGAATACTGCATAATCTTCTTTACAAGTTGGAAGCTCAGCTGGTGGGACCTTGACCTGAGGGCACCCTTTTGTATATTCCTCTTCCAAGCCTGTGACCTCTCCTTATGGCATTAATACCCTTAGGTATTGCAGGCAATCTTTCAGCAAAAGTCTTGGCTGAAACATTAAGCTTGCCAGTGTTCTTTATCTCTCTCCAAATTGTACAATTTATATTTCTCTTTCCTTCCATGGTCCACATTGCTTTTTGCACCTTTGTCTTCCAGATTCTGCTAGGATGTCCTGTCAAGCTCTGTTTACAGCATTCAATGCTTTCCTGGTTCAAAGTTTCAATGTCTTCCAAATTCCTCCAAAAACTAAAACCAAACAACAAAAACAAATATGATCAGATTCTTCATAACAAAGGCCTACTCCCAGTACCAATGTTTGTATTAGTTACTTATGTATTTCTGTGACGAAATACCATACCAAGGCAATAGACAAAAGGAAGGGTTGATTTGGCCTTATTGTTCCAGATGGCTAAGAATCTATGATAGCAGAGTGGGCCCGTGGCAGTTATAGCAGGAAGCTAAGGGCTTCTATCTTCAAACTGTAAGCACCAAGCAGAAAGACTGAACTAGGGGTAGCTCATGTCTTTGAACTCTCAAAGCCCACCCTAGTGACTTACTCCCTAAAGCAAGGCCATACCACTTAAGCCTACACAAATACTACGACCAACTGGAGATCCAGTAATCAAATGCCTGAGACTAAGGGGGACATCTCATCCAAACACCTCAAATGTGTTTCGATCACATTAACTCTTTACTCTCCCTTCTAGGTCTCAACCACCATAACATTGTATCTTCTTTTCATAACCCAGTAAGTTCAATCCGTCCCGTTCATAAGTGTACAGAGGTAGGATCACCCACTGGAGCATGGGCAGTATTCCAGGGGTTACTGCTCTGAGGAGAGCTGGCTCTCCCTGCCCACTGGACTCCGACTGCTAACCCTCCTCAGCCATGCTGGAATTTTCACTGGCTTGATCTTGTGCAGGTCTTGTTCATAAGTCATAGTCCCTGGGAGCCCATGAATACAATGTCCCTGTGGTGTCTGGAAGTCGCTGTTTCACAGCAGTCCTCGGTGTATCGGCTCAGACTCTTTACATCCTCTTTGCAGTGTCTCCTGAGGTGTGTGTGTGTGTGCATGCGTGTGTGTGTGTGTGTGTGTGTGTGTGTGTGTGCCCCATTTAGAGCTCAGCACTCCACACTTGTTCATTCTCTGCAATGGGCTGTGAGCGTGAATGACTGTCCTCACTGCAAAAGGAAGCTTTGTTGGTGAGGGTTGACAGCTGCACCAATGAGTATAGAGAAAGATTTTAGAAGGCAGTTGGATAGCAATTCTGTTTAACATAGTAACAATAGTATGTTCTCCCAAGGGTTATTGGCTGAATTTGAATACTGGGCATGCATATTATCCTGTAGAGCAAGTCTTAAAGCCAACCAGAAAGTGATGAGTTAACCTCCATAACGTTCATGCCACTGTTGCACCCACGGTTGTTTCTTGCTATGTTGATCATTATTGTAGCTAGCAGGGTTCACAGCTGGGTAAGAGTATCGATGACTATTCTTGTTCACTCACTTGTATAGCAACTTCAGGAACTATGGAAGCCAGAAAGTAGGAAGGAAGTTTGCAATTAGTAACCACTCAATTGCATGTCTTAGGACCAAAGTATGTGTCAAAGGGTAATGGTAATAGGCTGGGCTTTTACTGTTGTTGCTGTTTGTCTCTGGTAAAGGATGCATGGAATACCCTGATCTGTTGATCCACAGCTCAAATGACAATATCCCAAACCTGGCATTGAGCTTTCTGTTTGATAATGGGAGAGAATCAGCATCCATCTATATATGGTAACTCCCTTTATACTCTTGGAAAGCATTCTTTCACTTTTTACAAGGACTTAAGACTAGGGAAAAAAAAAGACACTGTGCCCAGTTCTTTAAAAATTCATTTCAGGGTCTGGAGAGATGGTTCGGTGGTAAAGTACTGATACTTCTCCTGCAGAATGCTGGAGATTGATTCCTAGAACCCATATGCAGGGCCTCACAACCACCTGTGACTCCATTCCTATGGGGGATCATAAACATCTGTTTCGGCTCTGTGGGCACCTGCCCTTGTATGTACATAGCTCCATAAAACATCTGTTTCGGCTCTGTGGGCACACACCCTTGTATGTACATAGCCCCAACAGATGCCACTCATATATACATAAATAATTTTTTTTACTTACATACGATCCCCAAATGTCGCTATAACACTATGGTTTTTACTGCCGTGAAAAAATAAACTCATTTAAAATATTCTGTGTATTTTTAACTAACAAGAATGGTTTATTTATTTAATCCAATAGATTGGTAGAATAAAGTAGCACTTGAATAACTGTTTAGTGGAATTGCCAGATTATAGTCCAACATGAGTAGTGGAATGTATGTATTGGGAGAGCATTTTATTTACTAAAGATTTGTTCATTTGTATTGAATGCTCACAAAGAATTTCACATTAAAACACCATTTAAAGATATGCCTTAATTCCTGAAATGATATTTTATTTACATTTACTATATAAAGTAAAACATACCTTTATACAAATAGTATAAAGGTATAGTACATGAATTATATTCCCTGACCGTTTTCTATGTGCCTATATTTTGATTTGAAGTCTGGGATGGTAAACAACAAAATACTAAGAAAATGAAATGACCGAAGAAAAAAACTCATTCCAGCAGATGAATTCCATCTCCTGGTATCCACTTATATCCTCTGCAACCTCAAGACATGGAGTTTCAAAGCCATCCCTTCTCTCTGATAAAATGAAAAGATTGACATTTTGCTCAGAACCAGACAAGATAATGGGAAATGGATCATGGTAGAGCTCCTGAAGAATAGACGATCATGGATTTACATTTTAGATGAGATTTTTATGAGAATGATTTAAAATGGGGTTTTAGTAGAAAATCCTAATGAATGCTCATCTTTCTTTTTTGACCTTGGCTAATGCCCCCACTCAGTGGGGACTCTCATGGTAATGTGATAACAGTGTATTCTGAGCACTAGCCTGGCTTTGAGACAGTTCTATTCTTTTTTGAAAGCTCAAAGCCGCTTTCATCTGAGTACTATTGATTAAGAAATTATTCTTTCAAATAAAGCAAAGAAGAAAAGAAAAGAAAAATGGGCATAAGGGGTTCAGCGCAGGAAAAGTTGAATTTTCAAAGAGAACAGCCCTTACCCTGTTCCTTTACTTTTAATGCGCTCGTATTAAAAAGTGGGAGACCATTGTTCTTGGCTTTCTTTCCCATCATCAGCACACTTTCCTGAATTCGTGCAATTTGCATTCATTAATGAATACAGCAAAGGCATCTCAGGCTTTTGCATAATTAATCCTAATGTTCCAGTGACTCCTCTCAGAAGACCTGGAGGGGATCCTGTTCACACTCGCAGCTGGGAAGGTGGGGCTGGACTCCGAATTCCCCACTGTTCAGGCTCATAGTTCACGGCAGGAGGTTGAGGCTTACCCTAGACCTTGGTTTCACAGTTTTGAACTTGAGTTACAGCAGCCCTCTGCATCTACCCAGCAGAAGATTGGCTTTAAGGTGCTTAAAGATGCTTTAAAACATAATAAAACAGTTTATTGATCAAATACTAAGGCCGGCTAATTCCCAGGATAGCTCCAATAAGTGTCATGAACCCCTTCATGCTCTGCTGTCTTCTTGTTCCCCATTACGATTGCTTTCAAACACTGGTCAGCGATTGGTTATTTGAAACCCTTCTAAGAATAAATTGTTATTCTTATAAGCATCACCTGCAGGAGAGATTTAGCTCCAGATCTAGCTTTAACCCTCTTAAAATGAAATGAAAATGAATTTGGTATTTTCTATAGTATGGTCTCAATTTGTAGAGAGACCTAAAATAGGAATTAGAGACTTAATTTTCACCACAGAACTTAAGGGAAAGATAAACCAGCATTTCCATTTCTTGGAGCATCTCCTTGAAAAACCTTACAATTGCTAGGTTTCTCTCTGTCTCTTTGAGATGTACGTAAATCTTATTTTCTGCGTGAAATGGACCTTTTGCTCACTTTAAAACCAGAACTATTTGTCTAGAACCTGGGAGCCATCCTTTGGAAATGTGAGCACTGCTGGCTGGGATTCAGGGATTATGCTGTCCTCTGTCACCTGGCAGGATGAACCCAGGCAGAACCCTAGCCAGCCCAGGGTCCCTTGGCTGTTAAATCACTGTGTCACTATGTAGTCTGTATGCAGATGCAAAGGTCCTTTGAAGAGACAAGCTCCATCTATTCCTGCTGCTCTTTTGGAGAGGGAGACTGATCCTTGCGTTTCTACCTCTTTCTCTCTGTACCCACTCCCTCTATCTCAATAAAACTCCCACATAATCTCTGTCTGCATGGCTTATATGTCTTCTGCCCACCATGAGGCCTGTGGCCCTTACCCGCCACGGGTCCCTCTGTACCCTGTTACAACAAACATGGCATACGTCTTTAATCCCAGCCCTTGGGAGGCAGAAGCAGGTGGATCTCTGTGAGTTTGGGCCAGCCTGGTCTACAAGAGCTAGTTCCAGAACAGGCTCCAAAGCTATAGAGAAACCTGGTCTAGAAAAACAAAAAACTAAAAACAAAAACAAAAAATCCAGAAAACAACAGTCATCAAGGGAGAACTGCTGACTGCCTTGCATTGGTAGCAACATCTGCAGCTGGGCTCAGTGTCACTCATGTTGCTGGTCTTGGAAGTCATAGCTTGTGTCCCCCAAAGCCATTGATAAACCACTAGAACACAACAGATTAACAGTGAAAAGCAATGAAAGGAGACATTCTTGAGGCCACACTGCAGCAAGGGACAAAGACCCAGTTACCATCCATGTTCTCCTTTACCATCCTAACCTAAGGTTTCAACAGTAGCCCTCAGCTTGCCTCAGTACACTGGACAAGGTGTGGTCCCCACACCATTGTAAGAACAGCCTCTTTGTTGTATGTCTAAAAGCCACTTATGAGTGAATACATATTTTCTTTGTCCTTCTGGACCCATCCTACAGGCCACAACCCGAGAGAAACTAGACAACAAAGAGGACCCTAAGAGAGACATATGTGGATCTACCCAGAAAGGTGAAAAAGTCAAGATCTCCTGAGTAAACTGGGAGCATGGGGGTTGCAGGAGAGAGTAGAAGGGGAGAGAGGAGGAAGGGAGAGAAGTGGAGAAAATTGTATAGCTCAATAGAAACAATAAAAAACATTATTTAGAGGGGGAAAAAAAACCCAGCCTCTACTTAGGAAGATCAGCCCAAAAGCTTGCAGCTGGAGCCAAGTTCCTCCTCTGAACGCCCCCAGGGCTTCAACCACTTCCTCCCCCAGCAGGAGGCAGGGAAAGTCTACTTTCCTGGGAAATTAGACAATTGTTAGACAATTAGACTATCTCACTGGCTGGTGCACAGCATAAATGTTTCTAAAATATACTCATATAAATGTTTCTAAAATATACTCATTCCTGTCAGACAGCCTAATTACGCTCTGATGTGCCTCAGAGGGGATGGGCTTCTTGCTGCCATCCAGACGCCCTTTAGGGAGAAGGTGTGAGTCTTTAAAGGTCTGAAGGAAAGTTACAGCAGCTCCTGAGCTTTCCCTGACACTTCTGCAAGGCTGATTGATTTATTAGCATTTCAGTGGTGTGGAGAAGTTGGGCAAACGCAAATTCAGAGCTGAATTGTCTCAGGGGCATCTTTAATCTCTTTAAGAGGCTTTCTCACTTTCCTGGACAGGACTCAGCATCTTGGTGAACACTGGGGAGATCTTTTGTAATATGTGAACAGACCCCTTCACCCCCAGCCTCCACCTAACCAAGGGGCTGAGAATACTGTGGAATGGCATCTGAGGCACAGAGCTGAGTTTTCCACATGTAGTTGTAATCTGTATAAATGGAAGTTTCTGAGGGGGAGGGGTGCGGGCAGGGAATGGAACCTTCATCTGAACCCTGTGAGGCTCGATTTGCTGACCAGAACGAATGATTACGTAAGGGACTGGAACGCCACAGGCGTGGAGCTGAATTACATTTTATCTTTTATTTACCCTCTAAGTAGCCAAACTTGTCTACCTAGGTATCTGAATTAACATCCCATGACTAACAGATAAAAACCTTTTGGGTTATATTGTAGCACAACTATAGTTTCCACAAACCAAATGGCTAGAACACCAGCAGGTACCATGGAGACAATTCCCTCTCTCAGGGTTGCTTTAACCAACCTACTTAGTGTTTCTCAATTTACAAATACTTCATCAAAGGGCTACCATGATGGAATCCGGGGTAATCTAAATCCATGCTCCTAGGCCATGGTCACTCAGGAAAAAAGACTCTTACCAACCCTTTGATGTGAGAGCTGTGTTTTTCTATCAGGTTTTGCAGGAAATAAGCAGTAGGATTTGCTCCTCCATTTATATCTGGGGCATTGAAAAGGGGTGCAAATGCAGAATGTCACACATCAACGTTTGTGACATTATGTCTTTATTTTCTTCATAAATTCATCGTTTTCTTCCATTATCTCCTTGTATCAACAACAACAAAAAGACACATTGCATTCCTGAGTTACCATGACAAATAAGCCTCTTCATGATAGGTGTGTGTGTGTGTGTGTGTGTGTGTGTGTGTGTGTGAGAGAGAGAGAGAGAGAGAGAGAGAGAGAGAGAGTGTGTGTGTGTGTGTGAGAGAGAGAGAGAGAGAGAGAGAGAGAGAGAGAGAGAGAGAGAGAGAAATCCTAAGAAAAATCTCCTGTGTTTACCACAAAAGAAAGAGTGGTTTCTGGTCTTCAGTTGAAAAGGCAAAGCTTCATGACAGAAACTTATTATGGCAGAATATGTGCACCCAGGGTTTAAATTTCATCCTCAAATAGGAGATGGAGGGCCGAGCTGCAGCCTTGGTGGAAGCAGTCTCTAGCAGACACGTCCTGCTTCCCTCCACTGCTACATGGAGCTGTTTGCTCCTTGCTTCCGTTCAGTCACTACCTGTGAAAACCCGTCTTTCAGATCTAATTAAAAACTGTCTGTCTGTAAGGAGGCTAAGAAGAGTTTAACAGATAACTGCTGGTTTATGAGGTGGGGGAAGTGGGATGTCCATTCACTTGCACTGTGGTGAACTCAACTCTCTCAGAGAGGAAAGCTTTGTATGTAGACCCTGCCTGACACCACTCAGGTGCACACTGTTAAGACAGCAAGTCAAAATGTTTTTCTTAGATTTAATTGCTAGTTATCAATCCCCATAAGGTGGCAAACTAGGATGATTTAGGAAGAAATATCTTAGCCAGAGAAGTCAATTAGGCCTTGTTTGATTTCATTGGTAATAATGTATTACTCATCGTCTCTCATGCTGGAAGGTCAGGAGACAGAAGTGGAGAGAGGAAAGCCTTATTCAAAGCCTTCCCTGAAGCAGACATTCTGGCTGGAGTCTCATTTAGAGAATTTGGGGATGTGAAGGACTTTCATTGGAGAAAAAGGAGTAAAAAGGGAAACAATGTGTAGAAGTCCAGGTGCTGGTGGGTTTTTCTCTTTCTGAGGAGGAATACCATGTTGACTTAGATCATCTGTGTCTAAATAGCTGAAGCCTAAACGAGGATTCTCAGCAATTTGGAGAGGGCAATAGCAAGAAGCCTAAAGAGCCCCAGCTACCTAGAGCAATCTCCCCAAGGAATAGTACCTCAAATTCTCAAAAGTTAAACACAAAGAGAAAAGCTTTGAAAACAGCGAGAAAGCATGGGCAGGATCTTTATTAGATCTTGAACAGATTTCTTTGTACAGACCTGAGAGAAAAGCAGAACTTGGAATGGTGGTTTGGCTTGTGAGAAAACAGAAAATGCCAAGTGTGGTAGTTTGATTGTAACTGGCTTCCATAAGCTCATAGGGAGTGGACCTGTACTATTGGGAGGTGTGACCTTTGAAGTAGGTGTGGCCTTGTTGGAGGACGTGTGCCACTGTGGGGTGGGCTTTGAAGTCTCTTTGCTTAAGGTTTGCTCTGTGCCCCAGTCCACTTCCTGACGCCTTCTGATCAAGATGTAGCCAGCGCCAAGTCTTCGTGCACACCACCATGCTCCCCACCATGATGATAATGGGCTGTACCTCTGAACTGTAAGTGAGCCACCTCAATTAAATCTTTTCCGTTAAAAGAGTTGCTGTCTCTTCACAGCAATAGAAACCCTAAGTAAATGAAGAGGCAATAAACACTGTTCCAGACCAAAAAACAAGTGTATGGAAGTCCTTACCCTTGGATCTGATGAAGAAAGAATGTTAACTGGAGGTTTTTTTGCATTGAAATAAAAAACCAGCAGCATAAAAATATTAAACTTATTTTAAAGACAAAAATATCGCCAAATGCATAACATCCAATACTATGGGAATGCCATACAAATTGCTTTAGCTTTAGAATAAAAATGAGACAGAAATGTTCAGATATTTAAAGCTATAATGATAACAGATATTCTGTATATGGAAGCTAGGACTAACATTCAGAAGTATGAGATGAGAAATTTCTTTGTTTAAACGGCACCCAGTTTTTAGCGTCAGCTCTTGTGAACTGGCACAGACCCTATGGGTCGGGGCTGAGTCTCCAGTGGCTGAACTAGAAATCAGGTCAGAGGTTAAGAAGGTGCAACTCTGGCCCTGTGAGATCCAGAGTTCTTTCCGGGGTCATTTGGAGGTTAGATTCTTGAACGTCAAGACTTCTAGAACACTGCAGGTGGCCACTGTCAATGCTTTCTTTGACAAGGCTCACTGAGTTGTCAATGACAGAGCACTGTGTCTGTTTTGAGGGTACCTCAAAATCTGCATGAATGCCGATGCGGCAGGTGATGTGGGAAGCACAGCTGACATGGTTGTAATTATAGAATCTATACAAAGGAAGAATGAAGAGTGTGTGTGCCTGTGTGTTTAGGACGACAGTTTGAGCATGGCAGTTCTTATTGTTTCTAGCGATGCAGGTTGTTGTAAACTTGCTTTAACATCTTGAAAGATTCTGCAGTTTACAAAACTAAATCCCAAAGCACTATTTAAGTATGCTTGTAAGCCTTCACAAATGTACAGGTGGCTTGTTAAGAAGGAGCCTAGGCAAGAAAACTGACCACACTAATAGAAAACAAAGCACCTTCGTTACCCTCTGAGTCTTCTCTCCATACCTCTCTTCATATTGCCTGGGAAAACTCCTAGATATTTTCTCATTAGTTTTTGATTTGTGCACCATATATTCTCCTTCGCTGCCTTTGTGAGTTCATGAGGAATATAAAACTATGCTTCCTTGGGCACAGTTTTCTCCAGCAAGAAGGCTGGGGACAATTTTAATAAAACTGTCATTCAGATTCATGAGTGGTGCCTGCTGCCTGCGGCATTTCCAGGAGCGGGCTCTTCTTGGCAGGAAATGGAGCATCAGAGTTTGCATGGCACACTCTGATATCAGAAGCCTGCTTTCAGTCTCTCTGGTCCTGACTCTGTGACCGTCTCCATGTGAAATTGTACGGTATAAATACCCATTTGCTTGATAATACTGATAACAGAAAATAAGATAAACCCCTCTCGCTGTCTCTGCTCCAGGCTCACTGTCTTCCTTGAACATTAGCTCTTCTTCTGCTCTGATATTCATGGGCCATCTAAAGGTCAATGTATACTGTTCCTGGTTCTTCCTTGTCATCTCCTCCTCTGTTGACCATAAGCCAATGTAGGTCTGGTACGGTTGCCGGACACTGGCATATAAAAGAAAGGCGTGAGGCTGTTAGTCTTGTGGCATGAGACAAACACTAGGCCTTTCTCATGTTTGCAATGACACAGAAGCACATGTCCAGTTATCAATTTTTCCATTAGATAGATCCCACAAAGGTAGAGACTGTGTGACATTTTCTTTCTTTATTGAAAATGTACATTTATTTGTGTGCATATGCATGCATACCCAGTGTCACATACATGTAGGTCAAAGGACAGAAAGAGTTCTACTCTTGCACCGTATAGATTCCAGGGATTGGATTCAGGTCACCAGTCAGGCTTGGCCGCAAGCACCTTCGCTCATTGAGTTCTACACCAGCTCCACGTTTTCACCGGTGCATTCCCGGTGTATGTAGGGAAGGAGTCTTGGGATGTGATGGAGGCTCAATCTATAGTTTTGTTTATGAATGAATATGAGTTTTCTGTTCTTGATAAAAATATTTACCGATGTATTTTGATCATGTTTCCCCTCCCTCAAATCTTCTAATATCCTCCCCACCTTCCTACCCTCCCAACTTTATGTTCTTTCTTCCCATCTCTTATAAAAAAATAGAAAAAATATAAAAGAAAAAAACAGATTTTACAAGCCCACAAAAATGAAAGCAAACTGGCAAAAGACATTTCTTCCGAGGAGAGTGTCCTTTATAGGAATGCCTACACTTATCAGTCAGTTACCTTGTTTTTCTGTCCCATGGCTTCTTCTCCCTTCCTGACTCCATGCACTGTTGATCCCTCTCTCCTCCAGTGGCCTGTTGTCTTGGCCTACTGAAGTGGTTCTCAAACTGTGGGTCATGACCCCACAGGGGTTGCATATCAGATATTTAAATTATGGTTCATAACGATGTCAAAATTACAGTTATGAAGTAGCAATGAAACAATTTTATGGTTGGGGATTGTCACAACACGAGGAACTGTATTAAAGGGCTACAGCATTAAGAAGGTTGAGGACCCTGGCCTACATGGGAAGGGGAAGGTCTGTCCTGCGTTTGTTTTCGCATCAGCCTCCTGCCTGTGTCCCTTGGAGGCTGGTTCATAGTCACCCTCTCCTTCTGCTTGTCAAGCTTGGTTTTCACGGTGGTCCATGTTGTGTTGTCTGCAGACCCCTAGTGATGCTGCCTCGTGTGAAAGTCAACCCAGAGTCCCTTGATGTTCCAAATGAACACACATCGGTTCCTACTAAGTTCTTCTTGCTCAAGAGAGTTCAAGAACATCTCAGTCTGGCTGCATGTCCAAAGGCAGCTGGTGGGTAAATGTATGCCATTAACCCACAAATTCAAATACAGCGAGACTTGACTGTGGTAAGAATGAAGACCTTCTCCTCCGGAATCTAAGAGGGCAGGAGGTCGGCCCGCAGAGTAATGACTGGGAGCAGATAGCATACTCTTTTTGTTTCATTGCCTTCTGTTTTCTGGCCCTGCTCTATGACCGCTGGCGTAGCAGCAAGAGGGCTCTTTTCTGAAAATCAGGTTCGCATCCATCTCTGACAACAAGCAAGGCCACGTAGAGAATGGAAAATGAAGTGGTGATGATTCAGGCATCAAATTTATGCTTGCTTACTGACACTTATTGATCCAATGGCGCAGGTTTGCACCTGCCCATCATCTTTCCCATGTATTGGAAAAACAGTAATTTGTAAGAGCAAATGAATGAATAATGCCAAAAAGTGATGAAGACTTTCCCTTTACACTCAAGACTGTGAAACTGACTGAGCTGATACTCTTGGATTAATTTCCCTGAGTTCTGTGTGTAAGCGGCATAATAACCAGGCTAGCTTAATATGAAACTGCAAATTTTGATGAAGGGATAGCTTACAGCACCAGGGATCCAGCGATGAGCAGGAGATACAAAAAAAGAGAGCGGCAGGGGCTCATGCCCTCCAGATTTATACGTAAACATTAGCCTGAGGCGAACACGCCCCCCTCCCCCCCAATGGGCTGGGCTATCCCTACACCTGTGATGCAACTGATTTGCACATCTGGGCACTGTAAGGACCATTCAGTCCTAGATCTCTAGATCAGTGTAGATGTCACATAGTTGCCTTGGGAGACGTCAGAGTGATGGAGTTATACAATTACATCTGCAGTGATAATCTTGGATTCTTTTCTCTGTAAATAATGTGTTTTATGCATCTTTCTTTAACCGTCATCTAGGGGATTAAAATTGTTCCTTGAGGTACTGCGCTCATGTAGAACCCCACTGTAGTGGTTTGAAAGAAAATGGCCTCCAAAGGGAGTGGCACCATTAGGAGTTGTGGCCTTGTTGGAGTAGATGTGGTCTTGTTGGAGGAAGTGTGTCCCTGCGGAGACAGGTATTGAGGTCTTTTGTAAGCTCAAGCTATGCCCGATATCTCAGAACGCTTCCTGTTGCCTGTGGATCAAGATGTGGAATTCTGCAACACCATGTCTGCCTGCTTGCCGCCATGCTGTTCTCCAGGATGGCAATGGACTGAACCTCTGAACTGTAAGCGAGTCACTCCAATGAAATGTTCTCTTTTATAAGAGTTGCTGTGTCTTTTCACAGCAATAGAAACCATAAGACAACCCCTTACCTACTACTTTTGCATCTCTATACAAGACTCTTTTGTCCTTGTGGCTTATCATATCCTGAAACAGATTCTTAGAATGGGCCCTGCCTTTGGCTCTCTCTAGGCAGACAGATGGACAGAGTGCTTTGTGTTCTGAGGTAGCTGTTAGAGCAAGGAACAAGGTCCCACCTTTGGGCAGGTTTATACTACCTGCCATTTTTCACATCATGGTAGAAAGTGTGGTGGTAACAATAAGGTCATGGTATGTATGAGGCTGGGTCTAGAAAACTGTTCAGTCTCACATGGCTTGCTTTCAGAGTTAGAGAGGTCTTTAAGAGCCTCTGAGTTTCTAGGGATCACTGAAGCAATATGTGGGGTTGGTGTTTCTGTGTGGCACCAAAAGTAGCTTATAGCCATGTATTTTGACCCATTTTTCTCTTAAATATTTGCATGGAGAACCATTGCCCAGGAAGTCAATAGGGGATCCCATACCCACAGAAGCCCAGGTGAAGGAAAGACTCTACTGATTCCATCACAACTCTTCCCTGTCACAGAAGGGAGTGCACATTCACCTTAGACTGAGTTTCACCACAAATCCGCTGCTGGGGCTGCTCAGAGCCAGACCTAGATAACTTCCTGAAGAAGGCTTCCTACCTGGCCAAGGCATGTTTTCTTCTAGGTCGACCTGAATAGAGTGCTCATTCCTGGTTCTACTTTTTTTGCATATACCCTTTATACAAAGCTTTGAGGGAGTAGCCTAGTCCTGAGGAAGTCCATAATTCATTGCAAGACTTTTGTAGTAGGCACAACTCATTTTTACAAACTGCAATTACAATTTTAACATGGAAGTATGCTGACTGTTCTTAAATTTTACCACGAAGCTGGAAAAGCATCCAACAAGCCACCTCTATGGCTTCCCTTCATGTGTGACACTGTTAATAATGGTCTCAATCTGTTCACTGTTGATGAAATGGTCCACCTACAGTCCAGTGATGAGTCCTTCCTCTACCCTGTTTAATTTTTAATGTTAGAGATTAATCTAAGAGCCCATTTGAACATTTGCCAGGAGCTCAGTAAAAATAATTTAAAATAATTTATTCAAAATCCTCGAGTAGTGTAGACTGACTTTTCAAAATCACGGTGTAGCAGGAGCTCCTGATTCCCCTGCCTCTTCCTCCTCAGTGCTGGCATTATAATCACATGCCATCATGCCAGATGGAATGAGTGAATTTCACAAAATACAAATTATACCTCAATAAGGTTTTGAAAAATGAGACTAGTCTGAAATGATCTTCCTTTCCCAATACTAAACTATTCTGTGATAATGCCTTTTGCATGGCTATGGAAGAGACATCACTTGTTACATTTTAAAAACTAGGAAAATACCATAGTGATTTTGCTTAAAAATGTCCCTTCCATTTCCACCTTTTCAAACATCAGCATAGTGTCTAGCTAGAGAGGTTTCAGCATATTTAATGGCTGGTTCTAATTTTCGACTCTGTCTCTATCTGAGCATCTGTCCTAACATTTAAAATGAAAGGTTTTTAAAATAGAAATTCGAAAGAATTCTAACAAAAAAGAATAGCTAGTTGTGTTGGCTAGTTTCATGCCAACTTGACATAAGGTAATTATTTGGAAGCAGGGAACCTTAATTGAGAAAATACCTCCATAAGATCTGACTGTAAGGAATTCTCTGAGTTAGTGATTTGATGGGAGAAAGCCCAGCCCACTGTTGGTGATGCCATCCCTGGGCTGGTGGTCCTGGGTTCTACTAGGAAAGCAGGCTGGGCAACCCACGAGGACCAAGCCAGTGAGCAGCACCCTCATGGCCTCTGCATCAGCTCCTGCCTCCAGGTTCCTGCCCTGTTTGAGTTCCTGTCCTGGTTTCCTTCAACAGTAGTCTAAGATGTGGAAGTTCAAGTCAAACAGCCCCTCCCCCGCCCCACTTGCTTTTGGTCCTTAAAAAGCAGTGTTTCACGAAAGCAATAGAAACCATAGCTAAGACACCAATTAAACTAAAACCATCTCAGGAATGTAATCAAGCTTAAGATGAAAGAAAAATGCCTCTAAAACCTAAATACCACATGACTTGTAGGGTTTCTCCACCAAAGTGAAGTCCTGTTTTGTGAACCCTGCTTACATGCACTGCTTTTAAAACTAAGATTTTAGTTCTTTGGCTATTTAATAATAGTAATACCATTTGCACAAGATGGGATGATTTCAACACATACCTTTGATAACATTAAAGAAAATGTTACAGAAATCTTCCAGAAACTTCTGATAAGCAAGTCACAATGATACTAACAACTTTTACTTGAAGGCGCAAGAAACATCATTATATATAGAACGATACCATGAGTATAAAAGTTCGAATATATTCACTGATAGTTCCAGTCACTGCTATTATTTCATTTTTTATTTTAAATCGGCAACATCTAGGTGGTTGGTGTGAGTTCTCTAAATCTCTCAACTTTTGCTTTTATCCTGCATTTTCATAAAATTCCACTAAAGGCTGAAAGATGTAAAGAAGCTGAGCAAGCATTTGGCATTACACACTCTGGTTTCTAAGACTTCTGAGACTAATTGGATCTACTTGTTAATGGCCCAGGGTCCTGGAGCATCATGACCTTCCATCCGTGCATTGCTCACAGGATAGGGAGATTTTTAAACAAGGAAGTTAAACATAACAGAGGATGATTTATTTTTTTGCATAAAATACATTTGTTTTCTCTTACTTTTAACTTTGAGGGAAAAGAGAATTTGGGTATTCAAACCTGTCAAGATTTTGTTACTCAATGTCCTTTATTTATGGCTAGAAACCAAATATGAGTGAGTACATCCCATGTTCCTCTTTTTGGGTCTGGCTTACCTCACTCAGGATAGTGTTTTCTATTTCCATCCATTTGTATGCAAAATTCAAGAAGTCCTTGTTTTTTACTGCTGAGTAATACTCTAATATGTATATATTCCATACTTTCTTCATCCATTCTTCCGTTGAAGGGCATCTAGGTTGTTTCCAGGTTCTGGCTATTACAAACAATGCTGCCATGAACATAGTTGAGCATATACTTTTGTTAGCCATAATAAAGGACATTGAGCTTATAATTCATGTTCCTAGAGAAGCTAAATAAGAAGGTGAATCCAAAGACAAACACATAGGCATCCTCATGAATATTAACCTTCATCAGGCGATGAAAGGAGACAGAGACAGAGACCCACATGGGAGCACCGGACAGAAATCTCAAGGTCCAAATCAGGAGCAGAAGGAGACGGAGCACGAGCAAGGAACTCAGGACCACGAGGGGTGCACCCACACACTAAGACAATGGGGCTGTTCTATTGGGATCTCACCAGGGCCAGCTGGCCTAGGTCTGAAAAAGCATGGGATAAATCCGGACTAGCTGAACATAGCGGACAATGAGGAATACTGAGAATTCAAGAACAATTGCAGTGGGTTTTTGATCCTATTGCACGTACTGGCTTTGTGGGAGCCTAGGCAGTTTGGATGCTCACCTTACGAGACCTGGATAGAGGTGGGCAGTCCTTGAGCTTCCCACAGGTCAGGGAACCCTGAGTGCTCTTCGAGCAGATGAGGGAGGGGGACTTGATCGGGGGAGGGGGAGGGAAATGGGAAGCGGTTGTGGGGACGAGGCAGAAATCCTTAATAAATAAATAAATTTAAATAAAAAAAAAGATTTTGTTACTCTTTCTTCTCTTTAGACTGAATGAAACTTGGACCATTGAGATGATGGTCACAAGTGCGGCCTGGAGAAATAAAAATTAGTATTAGTTGGTATGTCAGCAGACGACACCAAATTCAGTGGCTAAGTGAGAAGGAAAAAAGCAAGAGAAAGATAAAGAAATAAAAATATAAAAAGAAATCTAGAAACATACTATTCTCTCCTCACAATAATTGAACTGGAAAACAACACCACCAAAGAAAGGGAAACGTGGGGGGCATCGTAGCCTGAATCACACGAACCAAAACAGAACAATTGCCTCACTGAGGGCTGGGCATATCCCGTGTCTTTGAAACTGATTTGGCAAGGTTGAGGGGGAGGGAGCTTTATGTTTGAACAGAAAGAAGCGTGATGTTTGTATTTGCTAGTTACCAACCACTTCTAACCTTCTTGTTGAAGCATTAACTTTCAAACTTAACCAGCTTCGTCTTTAAATAATAAAATCTGAGAGAGGTTTGTACATAGAAACCAAACTGTTGCTATATGCATTGGGAGAAACTGTAAAATGCTAACTTTCTGCATTTCAAATTAACAGATAAAGCAGTTGTTATCATCTACTGGCCTGGCCTGCGAGCTGGGTACCCAGTCCCTTTAGGTCTTAAAAAACAATAATAGCAGTAGTCACTAAAACTCATAATTTAAAACTTAAACAAATCTGTTTTATAGTTAGAGCGGCAAACAAGTCTAGAAAAGGGGTTGGAGAACAGAACAGGAGAAACAGAGGAGAGAAAAGAGGGGAGACAGCGTCCATGGGAAGAACGGGAAGGGAAGCAACCACAGAAGTGCCTGGGGAAAGGAAACCTGACTGCTAAAGCATGGGTTCCATTGTCTTGTCAATTTACGGCAGGGGACAGATAAACTGTAGCTTTTACTTTTTATGTAAAGAAAGTTTTGGCTTGGCTTTAGGGCACAGAAGGAAGTATTTGGTAGCTATGTTTGTGGAAAACCTGATCAGTAGGGCTGTTTTCTTCGTTGTGATTCCTAAGTCGACCTGGTCCTTAGTTTAGGTTCCCGGGGAGATTTACTTGTTTCTGTTGGGAGTGTATATGTATGTTGTGCACTTTAATGATGAGGTAGATAATCAGTCTCTGTGTGCACGTTTTTTTCTTATCTAGAAGAGCAAATACTGCGTGAAAAACGTGCTGATTGTGAGTACGGTGTAAGTGTCCTTTAGATAAGGCTGCTCTTGGTCACATTGGTACCTGGTTGGCATTATTGTTCTTTTTTAGCTTTCTTCCTCTTATACTTTTCCCATTTGTTATATGACCTTGGAGGTGTCAAATATTCATTTTCTTGTGACAGGAACCTTGTATCAATCACCTCAAATCTATGCAAATCAAGTCAGATAACATGAAGTGAATTTGCAAATACAATGAATAGGAAGCCATAGAATCTGGCCAAGGTTGTAAATTGACAGGACAGCCGTCATCTCCCATCGCTATAATGCAGGGCTTTATATCTCAGGTCCTCTAGAAAACCGAAATATAAAGTGGTAATACACAGGACATAGCAGGATTTTATAATCCTGTGTGTATTATTCTGTAATAGAACACTCTTAATTATAGCCCATTTTGTGAGGCACAGAAAACAAGACTTACCTTGCATGTGGCCACTTCTCAGACCCTTTCACAGGTTTTTATCAGAGGCCTAAATCCTTGAAGACCTCCTAGAACAGCTCACAGCTCCGTCCTCTGGAGGCTTTTTAATTAGGCTCTTATCTGTCTTGCTGCCCTGGGCCGTCTAGCTAGGTTAAGCGGCTTCAGGACTTAGGAAAGAGCTTCTTTTGCTAAACGAAGATATGGTGTTGGACAAAGTGCTTTCTGAACGTGCCTACTTTACATTGTTCCCAAGGTTATTTCTCACTTCTGCTTCTGACCTTTCTCCCCACCACCCACAAGCTGGTTCCATACAAAGCACAGACGGAAGAGCGGTCTGTAATACAGCACTGCTGTTGGACTTGCTGTTCAGATACCCAGCTGCACTGTTTCTTTCAGAAGACTGTAGCGATTTAAATCAAAGGAGTGGAAGGACTTCGGCCAGATAAATGCCTCGTGATTAAACACCTTGCAGTAGTTTGTTTCCTCTCAGAGAACGAGGCAAACAGCAAGGGCAGGAGGGTAGTCCCAGACCCCACACAGCATTGACAGAACACCCAAAGCTAGTGACTACGTTTATATTACCCCTTGGAGGCATACAAACTTTTAGCAACAGTGATTGCCAGGTTTTTTTGTTTCTTTCTTCAAGCATTAAGAGGTATGCTGGGGAAACCTCTGAAACACTGTTTTCTAACACTAGGAAAGCTGTAGATAGATGATTCTACCCAGCCTGGTTCCCAGTGAAGATGGTCCTGGAGGCGTCACTACGGTAAGCCATGACGGCCTGCCGCTGTTGGTAGCAGCCCGCCCCTGATGGTTGCGGTCGCTACCGTTGATAGTGTGCTTATGGGTGTAAAAAAGTATCTTTTGTTTATGAAAGTTTGTGATATTCAAATGGGTGCAGGCCTTTGAACACTTGATTCCCAGTTGGGTGTTGCTATTTGGAGAGTTTTGGGGGTGTGGCCTTGCTGGTGGGGTAGTCACTGGAGGTGGGTGTTGAGGGCTCAGCAGCTCTGCCTGTTCTTGGTCATGCTTTCTTGGAGCTGTAGTTGAGAACATTATCTCTCAGCACCATGGTGGACTCGAATCCTCTGCAGCCATAAGCCAAAGCAAACTTCCCTTCTTTTTATTTATTTGTTTGTTTGTTTTGGTTTTCCGAGACAGGTTTATCTGTAGCTTTGTAGCCTGTCCTGGAACTAGCTCTTGTAGACCAGGCTGGCCTCGAACTCACAGAGATCCTCCTGCCTCTGCCTCCCAAGTGCTGGGATTAAAGGCGTGCACCACCACCATCCGGTGCAAACTCTCCAGTCTTAAAGTTTCTCTTGGACATAGTGCTTTATCGCTGCAGCCGAGAAGCAACTAAAAACTTCCATATGTGCATGCGATGAATTCCAGCCGTTTCCCCACTCCCCACTTTCTCTTCCTCATCCCCTCCCCCACTGAAAGCCTTATTCTTAGTAAACCCCTCCTACTTGCACACAAGTGTACAGAGGGTTGCTTACACGAGCCCCGTTGGGAAATCAGTTCCTGGAGGATGTGTGGTTTATCAGAGGCTGAATTTTACCGCTAGAGCAAATGGTAGTCCTCATCCCTCTCCCATGACGAAATGCTGAATGTCTGATCTTTCCAGGTCTTGTGCCCATAGTCAGAGCTACACTGAGTTTATAGTGAAATGTGCACGTCATATTCGGAAAAAAAATGACTTTAGGTCCGTCTCCCCATCTCTTACGTTCTTTCTGTTCCTGCTTTGCTGGTGTTCTCAGCACCTTGGAGGGGTAGGTTACAAATGTCTTGTGTAGGGCCAAGCACTCCACAGTCACTTAGTCTCATCACTTGGATCAGTAATGAGTCTTTCCATAACTACTGCCTTTTGCAAAAAGAGGTTTCTCTGGTGCAAACTGAGAGCAGCATTAATCTACACATACAAACGTGAGTATTCAGAAGGAAGTTTGACATCATGTACACTTAAGAAAGTGCTATCAATTTTTCCCCAGTCAGGCTCTTGACCAGGTTTCACTCCCAGCATGAGTTCCTTCATGTGTGGTAGATCTTCGAGCCAAGGTTGTGGGGCTATTTTTGGTGGTCATAATGGTGCTAAGGAATGTGATGGGTTGTGGTCATGGAGATATTGGTAGATGTGGTGGAAGGGCTAGTTCAGCCTTGTTATCTCTTTCCTGTCTGTCTAGGGGATGGCTGTATTTGGAAGGAACTGGCTAGCCTCTATTTTTCTTTATAACAAATGAGACAGTTGAGGGGCATGTACGACGTATTGTGTTTACATTAAGAATGTACAAGGTTTAAGAACATTTAGTGAACTTTTAAATGAAACCCACAATAGTAATTTTATTTTACTTCATTGAGTACTATTCCATTTCACCTGTTTAAATGAAGCAAGCTGATTTTTGGCTATTACAAATAAGGCTCTCATGAAGCTTGTGGTTTTGTGTGTGTGTGTGTCTGTGTGTGTGCATGTGAGAAAGTTCTCAGCAAGCTATCCCATGCTGTCCTGCACAGATGATAGATAGATAGATGATAGATCATATATATAACAAAGAAGTAATGCCCACCATTATTAACTAATAAGAAAATGCAATTAAATCACAAGCACTGTCAGCATGTGTGCATGTGTGTGTATGTGTGCATGTGTGTCTGTGTGCCTGTGTGTCTGTATGCCTGTGTGTGTGCATGTGTGTGTCTGTGTGCATGTGTGTGTCTGTGTGCCTGTGTGTGTCTGTGTGCATGTGTGTGTATTCAAGAGCTTTATTTAACTTTTCAAGGACAATTCTCCCTGAATGCAACTGATAGGTAGCTGCATATAGTGTTTCATGAGTCAGATTCAGTTATCAAAAATGCCTGCACCTGACCATCGGCCACGAATCTCCTTTTCTGAACTCTTGCCAGCATTTTATATTCTCCTCTTATACTTTATCCATTCTAAAATTGCGGGTGCTGACAGTGCTTCTGATTTAATTGCATTTTCTTATTAGTTAATAATGGTGGGCATTACTTCTTTGTTATATATATGATCTATCATCTATCTATCTATCTATCTATCTATCTATCTATCTATTTATCTATCTATCTATCATCTGTGCAGGACAGCATGGGATAGCTTGCTGAGAACTTTCTCTATGTCCTGTTTCTTTCTGTGACTGTGCGTAGTCCTTAACACATGGTCCCTTCATCCATTATCAAATCACCTCTTTGTCTCTATTCATTTTGTGTTCCCTTATCAGCACTGTTTAATTACAGTGGATTCACTCTGATGATCAAATAGACTCTCTCCACTGAAGATTCCTAATGACAGAGAAGGTAATCTTTTATAGCTTCTTGGAGTAAGGTGTGATCATCTTTGGGAGGCCCAAGTGCAAGTGTCTGCTGGTATTTGACTAGGAAATGTTTCCCAACATCTCACGTGTTTGGGTCCTTGATCTCTAGTTGGCAACACTATTGTGGGAGCTAGCAGCTCTTTTGGAATATGGGTAGCAGACCTCTGAGGATTATATCCTGGCCCCGTGCTTGGTCCTCTGTTCTCTGCTTTCTGATCTATCAGAATGTGACTCAACAGCTCCTCAAGCTACTCCCTGGCATATTAAACTTACTTCTCAACCATGAGCCAAAATAAATCCTTTCTTCCCTAATGTGTTTCTGTTAGGCATTTTGTCAAAATAACCACTAGCTAGCACAGCCTTTTTCCCTCTGAAGAACAAAGCTGTACCCAAAGACCATGGCTCATTCTGACACACCTGTGCCCCATGGTCTATCACCCTCTGTGCAGCGTTTAGGTTGCTACCCAGGTCCACACTTAGTGCCCCCCACACAAACGTGTAGACGCATATCTCCAAGGGTCCCTCTCCCTCCAGGAAATGAAGAAGCACAGAAGCTTCGGTTTCTCTTTGTCCTTCAGCTGTCCTTCAAAGGAGATGTGAGAGGCAGGTGGCCACTATTCACACCTCTGCACACAGTGCCTCGTCACTTTCTCTGTGTACACCAGTCTCTACCACGCTGATGAGTGGGGTGGCCTCAGAGGAAGTATGAAGATGGCTGTAACACTGAACATCCACCTTTGGCTGTGAGTTTCTTCAGACGATGACTGGAAGTGCTAAGAGGCGGGTGGCCTGGCGGGTTCCACTGCAGTGCTGCGACACATGGGAAATTTTATTTAACACATGACTGCGAACAATGGATGTCTTGATAGCTCACTGTGCTCTTGAGTCTTGGACACCGTCGATTCCTGAAACATTAATTTTATCTGGGAGACACATGTGAATATAAGTAGAGCCCATTGATAATGTGTAAGTATATGAATATGAAAATGTCATAACAAATCCCATTTGCATGCTAACTGGAAATGACAGCAATAATAAGGCAGTAACAAATATGACTATCTCAAAATACTAATTCCATAAACACAAAATATGGATCTAATCATAACATCTCATGAAGACAGCGAATAAACAAGTTTCTGATCTCACATCTCCAGTCCTGCATCTCAGACTTAACTACTTACAGTGTTTTTCATTGCACCTGTAGATAAATGAGGATTTTAAGACTTCCTTTAGTTTTCTCTTTCTTTAGAAAGTTTTCTCTTTCTTGGTTTTGTTTCCAGAGAATCAATCTTCTTTAGCTGTTGCTCCTATTTCATGTACACTGAAAGGATTGGTATTGGTTCAGGACCTCCATGACCAAATTCTCAGCAAAGAGGAGGGATAAAAGACAAGGGCAGGAGATAGAGGACTAGGGAGAGGGGAAAGAAACAAACAAGAGGGGACAGGCATATTTGTCCAAGAGGGGACAAAGGACTGCCTCTGAATAGAGAGGAGACAGACATGGCCCATAGGCAAATGGCAGCTTAAAAAGGGTAAAACAGGAAACCCTGTATAGGATGAAGTGTTTAATTTCAGTTGGGCGTATTACTCAGGTAAGCCAAAAGGTGCTTTTGATTTCTGGACTTTAACGCTTTGATAGCTGGACCTTGGTAGTCAGACTCAGGAAGAGGAAATGACCAAACAAAAGAATAGACCTTGATGTCTAGCTTTAGGAGTGTAATCGAATGGGTTTTAAGGTATTTTTGGCTAGCGTCCCTTCATATACAATCATCATTTCAGATTTTCTGTGTATTGCTGTCTGTTAGTTTTCTGTATATTGCTGTTGGGTTCTTTTTATCCAAAATTTTACTCCCTGCCTCCTCTGTGTAACTGAGCATACGCTGAAGTGACTGGGCTTATTTTTCTAGCCAGTTCACACTGAACAACCTTAAGATTCACTTTGGACAATAAAATGTCATTGACGAACTGGAGAATATTTGTGTGGTTGGCCTTTCCTTCTTAAGCCTCTGCCACCCCACTAGTGTGTTCCAGGGATCTGCTGACTCGACCAGATGTATAAAAGAGCACAATGGGAAGGAATGGTGTCAACTCACAAGTTACAGCTTAAGTGGAATCAGCCAGCCAAACCCAGCCTGACATGCAGACTGTGAAATAAGATGAGGAATGTTGGGTAGTTCTAGGATGGTTAGTGTGTCTCGTGAGCCATTCACACGGCAGGGAGCCTGGATATGTGGAGTATTGGATGGCATGTGGATGGACCAATTGTCTTCGATATGGTGTCCCTTGAGCCTCACTTTCTGTAAGTGGTGGGGATTATGGTCCTGGTTATTTGTCTCTTGAGCATTCTGCTTCGTACATCTACCTTTTGTTTGCAAGGTTGATGTGTGCATGTTAGGTTCTCAGACTGTCTTAGTTGGGGTTTTCATAGCTGTGAATAGACACCATGACCATGGTAACCCTTATAAAGAAAATCTTTAACTGAGGAGGCTTGCTTCGTTTCAGAAGTTCAGTCCATCATCATTATGGCAGGACGTGTGGCGACATGTAGGTAGACATGGTGCTGGAAGAATATCAGGTAACAGGAAGTTGATTGTGTGCCACACTGGGTAGAGCTTGAGCATATGTGACCTCAAAGTCTGCATCCACGGCGACACACTTCCTCCAACAAAGTGACACCTACTTCAACAAGGTCACACCTCTTACTAGTGCCATTCCTTTGGAAGGCCATTTTCTTTCAAACCACCACACAGACTATCATGTAACTGTGGTGCTTTTATTGCTGTTGTTGAATAAAGAAGGTGAAGGTGAAAATGAATTGGTTATCAAAATACTCAAAAGTATAATTATTCATAATATTCCAAGGTACATGATGATTAGATCTTTAAATATGGCTTCTGAAGCTTGTACTACTAGAAGTCACTTTGAGGGTAGTCATTGGATGATCATCCCTATCTTTTCATTTGCAATAAAAGAGCCTCCATTCTTCCTTAGAATGCATCTTAAAATTTACATAATAAATATAACCTGGGTATATTAGTTTCTTGTCTTATTGCTGTGACAAAATACTTTGAAAAAGCAATGGAAGGAAGGCAGGCAGGAAGGAAGGCAGGCAGGAAGGAAGGAAGAAAGGAAGGCAGGCTGGAAGGAAGGAAGGCAGGAAGGAAGGAAGAAAAGCTTATTTTAGTTCACAGTTTGAGCATACAGTCAGTCAAAGCTAGGAAGCCACAGCAATGGGAACTTGAGGTGCTGTTCATATTGCCTCCGGACTGAGGACACGTAGAAAGAAAATTATTGTGCTCAGCTGGCCACCACCTCCTCTACCCCATCCTTCTTTTCGTTTTTATTTCTTTCTTTGTTTTGTTTTTGTGAGACAGGATCTCACCACATAACTCTAGCTGGCTTGTTACTTACATGCAGATAAATATGATCTTGAACTCAAAGAGATATAGGTATGCCTCTCTCTCTCTCTCTCTCTCTCTCTCACACACACACACACACACACACACACACACACACACACACACACCCCTCACATGCCTCTGCCTCCCAAGGGCTAAGATTAAAGGTGAGTGGGAAGTCTGGCTCCTGACTTCCTCCTTCTGATTAAGTCTGGGACCCCAGCCATGGTATAAATGGTACTGATCACCCAGGCCATCTCACCTCAGTTCTCCCTCACAGCAGCTTTTAGACATTTGTTTCTGTTCGGATTCTAAATGCCATCTAACTGACAATCAGGATTAAGCACAACCCTGCCTTAATATTTTTGAGACATACTTTTAATTTCTTTCAGATAGTAGCTAATTACCCAGAATCAACTTGGACAAATCAGTAATTTACCCACTGATTTGGTAATTTTTTGCTTAGCATAGACATGTAAATCTTATAGTAACTAGGTTACTCTTCCTCTGCTAGGAAACTGGTACAGAAAGTCCTTCAATAGATATGTTTAACATATTTATAAAATAAATATATTAAAACCATTAGTTAAATTATTTATAGTTTGGTTTTCAATATCTCTCAGAGATGTGGGTAAGGTACGTTGTTCTGAACTGATTCTGCTGGACAACAGTTGAGATTTGGTAGGCGGGATCTAACTGGAGACAGAAATACTTGGGGATGCATTCATAAGAACACGTTGAGACCCAGAATCCTTCATTTCTAATCCCTCTCTTTGGTTAACAAATTAGCTTAACCCTGCATTCCCTACCAGGGCTGAACTATGAAACCCAGTAACTCCAAACTGAAATCCACGAAACTGTAAAGAAGTAACTGCCTCCTCCTCAGATCTCATGTATTTTCCACAGTAACAGAAAGCAAACAGCACACTCCTGGATTAGTTAGATTTAATTCCAAATCAATTTCTGCAGCAAGGACAACTTCGTTAAAGTCTTATTGAAGTTTTATGAAAAACTACACATCCCCCAAAGAGAAGATGGCATTGATGCAGCATATTTTTTGTCTCTGGGAACTTCATTGTCCTCTGTGAAATATATCAATTTTCTGTGTGCATCTGTGCCTTCCTGATTTTATTTTCTTGTAGGCATTTGATAGCTTATTGTTATTTTGGTCTGTAATGTTTTTGCTTCCATTTCTTTGTATAGATAGTTTCAGTATATTTAAAGGAAGTCCATTGGCTAATCTGTAATTTTTTGTGATTAGTTATTCTATGAAGACAGTCGTCTCCCTAATTCCTGAAGCTTTTATTGTGTATTTGTGTAAGTATGCATGTGGTGTGTCGATCTTCAATTGCTTTCCTGTCTAGGCCATATCAGCAGGGTGGGCATCCGTCTTTCTTTCATCTGACCCTGTCTTCAGGTTCAGAATGACCCTCAGAACATCATTGATCCCACAATTGTCTACATTTCCCAAGGATTTCTCATTACACCGCAGCAACTGTCAATGCTTTGATATATCCGGAAGTGACTAGGGCTGTCAGATAGTTAATCCATGGTTGTGTACTGTATAGAAGGTGCTCTTATCTTCTTCTCAGTCCCAAGAAAAGGCTCCAGGGATGCCTGGGAAAATGAAAATGAATTCATGTCTGCATCTAACTCTGACAATACCCCAGGCTATGCTCTGAGCCCCAGATAAAGAATCCCTTTGGCCATTGAAATGGCCTGGTGAGCTGAACAGAGAACTCCGAGCAAATAAAACTAAGAAAGGAAAGGGGAAACGCAGCTATAGAGAGAACACATTGTGCTACCGTATACCCTCAGAGAAGTCTGAGCGCTACAGCAAGAGAGTTGAGATAAGCCAAACCATTCTCTTGTTGACATAGCACAATATCAGAATATCAGATGGTTACAAGAATAGAAATAAAAAAGGAAGGAAATCTGATGGAAAGATTTCCTTTTTCTAGCAATGCTGTTCGGATGAGAACAGCAAAATCACATCTGGTGGGCTTAGCAGACTCCTGGGAAACAGAAATGTGAGGGGGATAATCTGATGATACCTCTTCCCAGTCAGCAGGAAGGACAGAAACCGTTCTGCAAGTGAAGGGCAGCCTTGTCCTTTATGATCTCAGTAAACCTGCACACCAGTCCAGATGTAAAGATGAGCACATGGAGGAGAGAAGCATGGTAGTACCCTTTATTACCAAATTGATTATTTTCTTTCTCCTTGTCTTCCAGGCTCATTTTCTCAATTGAAAAGTAAACATGGTTGATATTGTTTTAGTCCAACACAAAATAAAGGATACAGCTTTGAGGGGGATTGTACCCGACCGGACAGCAGGCTGAGGTTGAAGCACAGCTCACAAACGAATGTCCATGATGACGATACTGTGTATATTCACTAGTCTCTTTCTTGTTGGTGACATTTCATGCTTTTCCTTTATGCTCCTATTTGTGGTGGGCTTAGTGTTTCTGCAAGCCTCTTTCTTTTTCTCATGTTTTCTAAATACTGCTAAAGTATATATATTTTTTCCGTTTATTGATTTATTAAAGATTTCTGTCTCTTCCTCGCCACCTCCTCCCATTTCCCTCCCCCTCCCCCAATCAAGTTCCCCTCCCTTGTCAGCCCATAGAGCTATCAGGGTTCCCTGCCCAGTGTGAAGTCCAAGGACCACCCACCTCCATTCCAGGTCTAGTAAGGTGAGCATCCAAACTGCCTAGGCTCCCACAAAGCTAGTACGTGCAGTAGGATCAAAAACCCACTGCCATTGTTCTTGAGTTCTCAGTAGTCCTCATTGTCTGCTATGTTCAGCGAGTCCGGTTTTATCCCAGGTTTTTTCAGACCCAGGCCAGCTGGCCTTGGTGAGTTCCCGATAGAACATCCCCATTGTCTCAGTATGTGGGTGCACCCCTCGCGGTCCTGAGTTCCATGCTCATACTCTCTCTCCTTCTGCTCCTGATTTGGACCTTGAGATTACTGTCCGGTGCTCCAAATTGGGTCTCTGTCTCTGTCTCCTTTCATTGCCTGATGAAGGTTAATATTCAGGAGGATGCCTATATGTTTTTCTTCGGGTTCTTATTTAGTTTCTCTAGGATCACTAATTATAGGCTCAATGTCCTTTGTTTATGGCTAGAAACCAACTATGAGTGAGTACAACCCATGTTCCTCTTTTTGGGTCTGGCTTACCTCACTCAGGATAGTGTTTTCTTTTTCCATCCATTTGTATGCTGAGTAATACTCTAATATGTATACATTCCATACTTTCTTCATCCATTCTTCCATTGAAGGGCATCTAGGTTGTTTCCAGGTTCTGGCTATTACAAACAATGCTGCTATGAACATAGTAGCGCATATACTTTTGTTGTATGATAAGGCCTCTCTTGGGTATATTCCCAAGAGTGGTATTGCTGGGTCCAGGGGTAGGTTGATCACGAATTTCCTGAGAAACCACCACGCTGCTTTCCAAAGTGGTTGCACAAGTTTGCATTCCCACCAGCAATGGATAAGTGTATCCCTTTCTCCACAACCTCTCCAGCAAAGGCTATCATTGGTGCTTTTGATTTTAGCCATTCTGACAGGTGTAAGATGGTATCTTAAAGTTGTCGTGATTTGCATTTCCCTGATCGCTAAGGAAGTTGAGCATGACCTTAAGTGTCTTTTGGCCATTTGAACTTCTTCTGTTGAGAATTCTCTGTTCAGCTCAGTGCCCCATTTTATAATTGGATTGATTAGCCTTTTACGGTCTAGTTTCTTGAGTTCTTTATATGTTTTGGAGATCAGACCTTTGTCAGTTGCAGGGTTGGTGAAGATCTTCTCCCAGTCAGTGGGTTGCCTTTGTGTCTTAGTGACAGTGTCCTTTGCTTTATAGAAGCTTCTCAGTCTCAGGAGGTCCCATTTATTCAATGAGGCCCTTAATGTCTGTGCTGCTGGGGTTATACGTAGGAAGTGGTCTCCTGTGCCCATGTGTTGTAGAGTACTTCCCACTTTCTCTTCTATCAGGTTCAGTGTGTTTGGACTGATATTGAGGTCTTTAATCCATTTGGACTTGAGTTTTGTGCATGGCGATAGATATGGATCTATTTTCATTCTCCTACAGGTTGACATCCAGTTTTGCCAGCACAATTTGTTGAAGATGCTCTCTTTTTTCCATTGTATACTTTTAGCTCCTTTATCGAAAATCAGGTGTTCATAGGTTTGTGGGTTAATGTCAGCATCTTCTATTCGATTCCATTGGTTGACTTCTCTGTTTTTATGCCAATACCAAGCTGTTTTTAATACCGTAGCTCTGTAATTGAGTTTGAAGTCAGGGATGGTAATGCCTCCAGATGATCCTTTATTGTATAAGATTGTTTTGGCTATCCTGGGATTTTTGTTTTTCCATATAACGTTGATTATTGTCTTCTCCAGATCTGTGAAGAATTTTGATGGGATTTTGATGGGGATTGCATTGAATCTATAGATTGCTTTTGGTAGAATTGCCATTTTTACTATGTTGATCCTCCCAATCCAAGAGAAGGGGAGATCCTTCCATTTTCTGGTTTCCGCTTCAATTTCTTTCTTCAAAGACTTTAAGTTCTTGTCATATAGATCTTTCACTTCCTTGGTCAGAGTTACCCCAAGATATTTTATGTTATTTGTAGCTATTGTGAAAGGTGATGCTTCTCTGATTTCCCTCTCTGTTTCCTTATCCTTAGTGTATAGGAAGGCCTCTGATTTTTTGGAGTTGATCTTGTATCCTGCCACATTACTAAAGGTGTTTATCAGCTGTAGGAGTTCTTTGGTAGAGTTTTTGGGGTTGCTTATGTATACTATCATATCATCTGCAAATAACGAAAACTTAACTTCTTCCTTTCCAATACGAATCCCCTTGATCCCCTTATGTTGCCTTATTGCTATTGCTAGAACTTCAAGCACTATATTGAAGAGGTATGGAGAGAGTGGACATCCTTGTCGTGTTCCTGATTTTAGTGGGATGGCTTTGAGTTTTTCTCCGTTTAATTTAATGTTAGCTGTCGGCTTGCTGTAAATAGCTTTTATTATATTTAGGTATGACCCCTGTATCCCTAGTCTCTCCAAGACCTTTATCATAAAGGGGTGTTGAATTTTGTCAAATGCTTTTTCAACATCTAATGAAATGATCATATGGTTTTTTTCTTTCAGTTTATTTATATGGTGGATTACATTGATAGATTTGCATATGTTGAACCAGCCCTGCATCTCTGGGATGAAGCCTACTTGATCATAATGGATAATTTTTCTTATGTGTTCTTGGATTCGGTTTGCCAGTATTTTGTTGAGAATTTTTGCGTCGATATTCATGAGTGAGATAGGCCTGTAATTCTCTTTCTTGGTTGGGTCTTTGTGTGGTTTTGGTATCAGGGTAACTGTAGCTTTATAAAAGGAATTTGGCAATGACTCTTCTGTTTCTATATTGTGAAATACATTAAGGAGTATAGGTATTAGGTCTTCTTGGAAGTTCTGGTAGAATTCTGCAATGAAACCATCTGGTCCTGGGCTTTTTTTGGAAGGGAGATTTTTGATAACAGTTTGTAGTTCTTTGCGACTAACAGGTCTATTTAGATCATTCACCTGGTCTTGGTTTAGCTTTGGGATATGGTACCTATCTTAAAAAATGTTCATTTCTTTCGTATTTTCCAGTTTTGTGGAAGATCTAATGATTCTCTGAATTTCCTCTGTGTCTGTGGTTATATCCCCCTTTTCATTTCTGATCTTATTTATTTGTGTGTTCTCTCTTTGTCGTTTAATTAGTTTGGATAGGGGTTTGTCGATCTTGTTGATTTTCTCCAAGAACCAACTTTTTGTTTCATTGATTCTTTGCATTGTTTTCTGTGTTTCTATTTTGTTGATTTCAGCCCTCAGTTTTATTATTTCCAGTCTTCTACTTCTCCTGGGCGTGTCTGCTTCTTTTTTTTCTAGAGCTTTCAGGTGTGTTGTTAAGTCCCCAATGTATGCATTCTCCGTTTTCTTTAAGTGGGCACTTAGTGCTATGAACTTTCCTCTTAACACTGCTTTCATCGTGTCCCATAGGTTTGAGTATGTTGTCTCTTTATTTTCATTAAATTCAAGGAAGACTTTAATTTCTTTCTTAATTTCTTCCTTGACCCAGGTGTGGTTCAGTAGTTGACTGTTCAATTTCCATGAGTTTGTCTGCTTTCTGTGGGTAGCATTGTTGTTGCCTTCTACCTTTAGTCCGTGGTGATCAGATAAGACACAGGTGGATACTGATATTTTTTTGTATCTGTGGAGGTTTCCTTTGTTTCCGAGTATGTGGTCAATTTTTGAGAAGGTTCCATGAGCTGCAGAGAAGAAGGTATATTCTTTCCTATTTGGGTGGAATGTTCTATAGATGTCTGTTAAGTCCATTTGCTTCATTATCTCCAATAATTCTCTTAATTCTCCATTAGGTTTCTGTCTGATTGACCTGTCCCTTGGAGAGAGAGGTGTGTTGAAGTCTCCTACTACTAGTGTGTATGGTTTAATATCTGCCTTGAGTTCTAGTAATATTTCTTTTACATAAGTGGGTGCTTTTATATTAGGGGCGTAGATATTCAGGATTGAGAGGTCATCCTGATGAATTGTTCCTGTTATGAGTATAAAGTGACCATCTCGATCTCTTCTGATTGATTTTAGTTTGAAGTCAGTTTTGTTAGAAATTAGTATGGCCACACCTGCTTTTTTCTTAGGACCATTTGCTTGAAACACCTTTTCCCAACCCTTTACTCTGAGTAGATGCCTGTCTTTGTGGTTGAGATGTGTTTCTTGCAAACAGCAGAATGTTGGATCCTGTTTTCGTATCCAATCTCTTAGCCTGTGCCTTTTTATAGGTGAATTGAGCCCATTAATATTAAGTGATATTAATGACCAGTGGTTTTTTACTCCGGTTATTCTTATTGTTTTTGGTAGTAGAGTTTGTGTGTCTCCCTTCTTTGAGTTGTGCTGGTGAAGGGTCACTAGATGCCTGAGTTATTGTAGGCAGTGTTGGCAGTGTTGGATTCCTTGGGTTGTGATTTTCCTTCTATTACTTTCTGTAAGGCTGGATTTGTGGCTACATATTGTTTAAATTTGTTCTTATCCTGGAATGTCTTGTTTTCTCCATTGATAGTGAACAGTAGCTTGGCTGGGTATAGTAGTTTGGGTTTGCATCCATGGTCTCTTAGCTTCTGAAGTACCTCTATCCAGGACCTTCTGCCTTTCATGGTTTCCATAGAGAAGTCAGGTGTAAGTCTGATCAGTTTACCTTTATAAGTTACTTGGCCTTTTTCCTTTGCAGCTCTTAATATTCTTTCTTTAACCTGTGTATTTAGTGTGTTGATTATTATATGGCAAGGGGATGTTTTTCTTTGATCCAGTCTGTTTGGTGTTCTGTATGCTTCTTGAATATTTAAATGAATATCTTTCTTTATGTTGGGAAAGTTTTCTTCCATAATTTTGTTGAAAATATTTTCTGAGCCTTTGAGCTGTGACTCTTTTCCTTCTTCTATTCCTATTATTCTTAGGTTTGGTCTTTTTATTGTGTCCCATAGTTCCTGAATGTTTTGTGTTGAGAATTTGTTGGCTTTGCTGTTTTCTTTGATCTGTTCGTTTATTTTCTCTATGGTGTCCTCAGCATCTGAGAGTCTTTCTTCTAGCTCTTGTATTCTATTGATTATGCTTATTTCTGTAGACTCTGCTCGTTGGCCTAGATTTTCCATATCCAGCTGGTCCTCAGTTTGTATTTTCTTCTTTGCCTTCATTTCAGTTTTCAATTCTTGAACTGTTTCCATTACCTGTTTGATTGTCTTTTCTTGGTTTCCCAGGGTATCATGTACGTATTTACTCATTTCTTCAAACTTTTTATTATACTTCTCATCCATTTCTATAAGGGTGTTTTTCACATGTTGTTTAAGGGACTCTACTGCTTTCATAAAGTCAATTTTTTCCATTTCTGTGTTAGGGTGTTCAAGTCCTTCTGTTGTAAGATCATTGGGTTCTGGTGTTTTCATGTTGTTTTTGAGATTATTGGGTGAATTTTTGCCTTGTTGCCTGCCCATCTCCTCCTATCGATGCTATCTAATGGGTCTTTTAAAACCAGTTCAGGTTTCCCTGCTGGCCAGGGGCTCCTCTTACAAAATGCCCTCGCTCTGTTTCCTGGCTCCTGCCCGGGGGGCCACGATCCCTCTCACCCCTCAGAAGGGTCTTCAGGAACAGGACCCGGCTCCTCTTTTGCTAGGGACCTTGCCAACCAAAGGCTTACCTCTTTGGTTTAATTGTAGTGGAGCGATCTGCTCTCGGTGTTGCGCGCAGGACCCTGTCGCCTGCGGCCCCCATGCGTTGTCTGCCGCCGTGCTGGTCTCCAGCATCCGCCTGCGCCGTCCGCAAGTATATTTTTTATTTTAAAATGGAAAAATATGTCCTGGTGTGATGATATAGAGGGTAAAGATAGTTGCTGTCAAGACTAATGACCTGAGTTCAATTCCCAGGGTGCATGCAGGGAAAGGAGAAAACCTTGACTTTCACATGCCCATAGACAGACAGACAGTGAGGCGGGCGGACAGATACACACACAAATAAGTAAACAACAATTTGATTATACTTGTTTAGAGCAATTTAATGTACTTCTGCAATGTACAGTTCGATCGATATCATTGTATTCAAATGTCTCATATTCATAACTACTATCTAATTCTAGGCCTGAGATATACAGTCCTGTCTCCTTGTTCATGTGCTGCTTGTTGCTTTTTCTAAGACTCTTCTTGTAAAAGCATGTGGGGACTTTTAAATCTGTGGCAAAAGCTGTGAGTCACATCCTTATTTCGTTCGTGCAGGGAGGGGGAACATGGACCCCACATATGCACAGTTCCACCAACATGACGCTGCACCAGGCACATTGATCTATGCATTTCAACAGAAAGAGTCTCAGAGGCTGCGCACTGTGATATCAATGGCTGCTGTTATTTGGGTAACAGAAGCCTTCAAGAAGGGTGTAGGTAGTGGGCTTGGGTGGATATGCTCAAAATACTCTATATACCTAGATGAAAAGAACGTTATGTAAGTCGATCTAATAAAAAATGTAACACAAAAGTAAATCAGCAAATAGTTTAGGCAAAATGAATGCATTTGCTGGTTTTCAAAGTTGACAGAATGAGGGTTAACATGAATGAAAACTTGTGTTTTGGGACAGGGGGATGAAGCAGTTGGGAAAGTGCCTGTTGTTGGCACTGTTGTCTGACACTGTTCCTGAGTACAAACTTCTCTGCTCACACAGGGAACTGACAATAGACCAAAATACAGATACTATCATAATCCAGCTTTTTTAGCCAAATGAGTTTTACTAGGGTAGCAGGAATATGGGTAACTGGTTACTAATAGGAGCAGAAGTAACTCAAAAACACCTGTATCACTAAATTCCATCCCAGCTGGTGACAGCTCAGGAAACCCCAGGACGCTGCACAGCCTGCAGGCAGCTCAGCAGATTGGAGCGCATTATACCCTTTAGAGTTAGCTCAGTAGGTCTGAGACTGCTCCAGGCACCTTGGCTTTTTCCTGCCTGTGTTTAGGGAACTGGATGATTTATGCTTCTTTAATGGAGCTGCCAGTCTACCTACAGGTCAGCCACCTTACAGGTCTGAGCCTTTTCTAAGCAGCACAGCTTGTCTGAGACTGTCTCTCAGTGGTCCTTACAGCTCACAGATGCAAAGGGAGTGGGGGAGGGTCCTGTGAATTCTGTCAGTTTCATGAACTTCCTGCAGCTATTGAGTTGCTCACTTCCTGAGCTTTACCACCGTCCTGCGGGATGGAGTGTTTCGGCTCCTTTTAGAACATTCTATGCTTTAATGAACTTCGTTTTACGATGGGTGGTTCTACCTCAGACAACATCTCTATACGACAATATGTAAGCATGAAAACCTACATCGGGATCCCTGGAACCATAAAAAAGCTGGATGTAGTAGCAAGGCTGTGTAACACCAGAATTAGTTGGGGGAGGTTGGGCAGAAAGGCTTCCCGGCCATCCGGTCTAGCCATATCTATGAGGTCCAGGTTCCAGAAGGCACTATATCTCCTAAACTAAGATGGGGAGTGATAAAGGCAACAGCTTCTGTCAGACTCTGACCTCCTCAGGCACATTTGTGAGCAAGCACCCCCCTCACCCCTCCACATATACGAAGACAACACTATATTTTAAAAAGTAGTATGTATTTAGATTTATAAGAGAAGTAACAAATATTACTCTCATATCCACATTGAGAGCTTATTAATTTAAATTTCTGCTGTTTTCTTGTGTGGGTTTTGTTTTCAAAGGAGACCTTTTTTCTAAAAGCTGACCGAAAGGTATTTACTGGGGTCCAAGAATAATCCTTAATGTTCCTATTTATCTGTACACTTATTCTGTATTCATGATCCTAGCAAACCGTATGGAGCCTTCCTCCTGTCTGTCAGGCTGTGGCCAGTAGTGAGTGATGAGCCACAGCTACCAGTGCAGGGCACCAAGATCCCAACAAGCAGGAACATCTCCATCACTTCTAAGAAAGGGAAGCAGACTCAAGGCTCCCTCCAGGGACTTCTAAAGTGAGACAACCCTTCTGTTCTGCCAATGGAATTCTTTCTGACATGTGACTGACCTAATTATTATCAACTGACGAGAAACATCAGTGATAAACCACCATTTTCTTAACCCAAAGAATTAACTTGTATGTTCAATTAAAAAAAAAACAGTTGCCATTTTAAATAAACCCTCCATAATCTTGCTACTTTATAAGTGATAATATTAAACATTTTCATTATAAATGGTTATGACGAGCTTTCCAGCTTGGAGAGGGCTATTAAACTGCTATTGTACCAAACAAACTGTAATCTCCAGCTCTATGGCAGGAGGCAACATTAACTAATCTTCTTCCTGCTGTCTCTGCTGCTGTGAGAGCTGGTACCCTCCATTTTCTGAAGCATGAGGTAAACAGACATGAAACCAGGAGTAACCAGAAGGACGGCAGTAGCCAGTTTGGATATGTGACTATCCCTAGTGACTTCTATGCCACCAGAACATTCACAAGAATTACTGATACCAAATGTAAGAGTTGGATAGTGAAATAAGAACAAAATTTTTGGCAGAACGTGACAGAGGTAGATGCATTATTGATGTTTAAAATGTCCCAAGTGCCATGCATGTCAAAAATCTACTTTGTAAAAGTAGCTCTAATATATAGTATGCCTTGTGTTGAATATATGTTCTGGAACATAAGGCAAGTCTCAGAATTAGAATTTTTTACATAAATACAACAGGGAAATTTAATCCATGGCCTCTTCACTGTGCTGTACCATGTTTGGTTATGCTTTGGCAAGGGCTTCACTCTTATAACTGATTGAATAATTAATTTTAAAGACAAAATCTCATGTACCTTAGCTTGACTTCTAATTCTCTATGTGGCTAAGGCTAACCTTGCTTCTACCTCCCAATGGCTGAGATTAATGTACATCACTAAGCCCAGGGCTTTGTGCATGGTAAGCAACTGCTCTATCAACCCAGCTACTTCTCTAGCCCTGATACAATCCTTGAAGTTTGAAATCTAAATTAGAGGAAATAGAAACATATTTGAGATCTACAACTCTTAGTGGCTTTATCTTTGGGAGTTTATAAAAATGCAGAAGGCACTGAAGGAATTAACTTACCCATTAGATTCTAGAAATTATTCAGTGTGCTCAGAGATATATCTGTGCTGGGTGTTCAGAGAACACAGTATTATGTCTTTGAGAAATCTTCAGGCTACCATAATGTTTTAATATAGATCAGGAAAAGTGTTATTTTGAATCTTAACTGAAGTTTAATTATTTAAGCTCAATAGATATATCACAAAAGAAAAGAATCCCTTGATTAACTGAAAATTAGTTAGCAATTTAGAAAAAATATATTGCTTTTATTTGTAACCTTTTTATGGACACATAAGAATTTCACGTTCTTCATTTGGATTGTCCATAGAAGCTGCAATAAAGCAGAACATAAAAACTGTGCAGCATCCCATCTTTTTGCTCTTCAACTGAATTAAACATTTCTGGCTCACAGAATCATCTATTCCCATTAATATTGATCCTGACATGCAGGCTGGCTTCCCAGATTCTTGTTGAAATGTGTTTTTTGTCTACTGTGCTTGAGGTATCAGAATTTACTCAAGCGTCTTTGCATTTTATTTCAATATTCATGCTCTTTTTTGATCAGCAAAAAATAGTTCGTTGCTATTAGAAAGGAAACTTTGTGTAAATAGAAGAGTGCAGTTTGAATTGAGGATCAAATGTATACCCATTCTAAACACTGACTTCTGTTCTCCACTGTCCAGTATCTGGAGGTAAGATGTAATAGAGGCATGAACTGCAATTCGGGCCTTCTTTGGGAGACTGTAATAACCATTTTTCTGTTGCTAAATTAAAATACTGTTCTAGTTTGCCACTTATGTTATGATATAAACTGTGACCAAAAACAACTTGGGGGAAGAAAAGGCTTATTTGGCTTATATAATTCCAATCACATTTGATGATGGAGGACCAGGGCAGGAACTCGAGCAAGAGCAGAAGCCAGGAACAGGTAGGAAAGCTGCTTATTCTTCTACTCTCAGGCTCAGGTTCAGTCACCTTCCTCTTTTTTTGTATGTCTGCATAGAGTTTTCTTTCTGCATGCATGTCCATGTGCCACCTGTGTGGTTGGTGCCCTCTGAGCCCAGAAGAAGGTATCAGATTCCCTGGGACTGGAGATAACAGACATTTTGAGTTGCTGTGTAGGTTCTAGGAATTGAACCAGGATCCCGTGGAAGAGCTCTTAACCTCTGGGCTATCTCTGAATCCTCTCGGCTACCTTCCCTATAACTTCCAAAAGGATCTTTCTAGGAGTGGCCCTGTCCAAAGTGGTCTGGACTCTCCCACATCAGTGACTAATCCAAAAAATGCGGGTCATACTTGCCTTCAGTCAATCTTATGGAGGCATTTTTTCTGATGAGTTTTCTCTTCCCAGATGACCCCAATTTGTATCAACTTGACAAAAAAAAACAAACAAACAAAAAAAAACTGAACCACTACAATGACCACAACCAGTATCATCTTAGAGGAGAAAGGATTTATTTTTGCTGACAGTTCTAGGAAGGATGTAGTTCATCATGGAGAGAAAGGCAGAGTAGTCAGAAAACAGAGAAATCACATTTCTTCCCCACACAGGAACCTGAGACAGAGTAAAAAAAACAAACAAACAGGAAATGACACCAAGCTATTGGATAGAGTCAGGTGGGAAATCCAAGCAGACAGAAGGGCAGAGTCTAGGAGATGCCATCCAGCTGCATAGGGAGCCACATGACACATGGTGGTACACAGATTGATAGAAATGGGTTAATTTAAATGTAAGAGCTAGCTAGTAATAAGCCCGAGCCACTGGCCAAACATTTATAATTAATATTAAGCCTCTGAATGATTATTTGGGAGATGGTAGGGAGGAGAGAAAACTTCGTTTACAATTAACCTCCAAAGACTTCCCCTATGGCCATTTTTCCTTCAGTGATTTTTCACATCCTATAGGTTCCAGAGCCTTCCCAAACAATGCATCCAACTAGATCTTGTTTAAAAAAGTAGGCCTATGGGGTCATTCTTATTGAAACAATCACAAAGACTTCTTCCTCTAGAGGTGAGGTAAAGCTATCCCCCCTCTAAGATTGAAAATTAGGAAAAGACTCCTATAAATGAACACAATACCACCTAATACAGAAAAGGGTTTGGAGTTTGATTTGACAATATATTTTCTGAATAAATAATGTGATTGCCCTATATAATGGGCCTTTTTATATTTGTGTTTGGGATTATAATATGTGTATAGAAAGAATAGCCTTTTAGTTTATGAAATTTTACATTTCATATTCATTTATGCATGAGTTTTACTTTATATTTGGAAACACATGAGTTGATGTTGGTTGCTTGTCATAAATACTGCTTTTGTTTCTTTGACTTGAACTAAAGGCTCAGTAAACTTGTAAAATATCAAGGGAACTAAATCCTCTAAGAATTTCTGTAAGTCGATTTCAGGAATACAGCAAAGCATCGATTTTAAGCTACATTTGTGCCTTAGGACAAAGGAAAGTGGCAGAGCTGAGGAATTCCAGGCTACTCAGGAGTCCATAGGAGAATGATAAAGTTGACAATTTGACACACTAACTTAGGAAATCCATGTGGTATTAATGTGGTAGGAAGGCACTATCTAAAAGTCCTGAAGTGTCCATCTACTTCCTTGTACCTGGAGGGCCAGGCTAGGATGGATCTGTGCCACTCCTTTCAGTGGCTTTAAAGTGATGAACATCCGGGTGCCATCCCTGCCTAGCCAGGTGGACACACAGCCCTTCTAGAACTCTGGACAGTGGGGAACACTCATCATGTGCTCAAGTACCTGTTCTCCTAGGTGAGGGGCAATAGGGCATCTTGGAGATTAACAACTTTATAATCACCCAGCTCAATTATCCAAGGGCTTCTCAATATTTTTCTGTGGCTTTCCAAGGAGATGCTTCTATCTCAGAGTTTCATTCAGTGAAAGAAACGGTGTTGCCACCTGCATGAATGAGGTCAATTCCTCTGGCTATAAAGAGTAGGGGAGAGCAAGGGGCAGGATGGGATAGAAGCTAAGGCATGTGCAGTGTGAGCCTTGTAATGACCAGGGAAATGGGGGACGACTTGTCCTGATGAGGAATGAGATGAAAAAGAAGCGCTGTTTTTCACATCTCTCAGCGGTCCCTATCACAAGTAGAGCCAGACTCTATCAAAGGCCTTTCCTGATGAAACTCTGTTTGTCAGAGAATGGTGAAAGGCGTGTAGTTTTAGTTTCTTCCTCATTTCTTTTCTCGGACAGATTTTATTTTATATTTGTCTTAGCCATGGCAGGTCATGCCAACATCCGTAACAAACGAATTAAGATGCTTAAAGAAAGGGGAGGGATGGTTGTTGAAAGTGAAAAACGGGCTGTTCTTATGCATACTGGTTCCGGTAGGGATGGTGGTGTTAAAGAATTCAAGTGTAAACGGCAGTGTTCATATCCCTGGGGTGCAGGCCTGGGTGACTGGGTGGTGTTCTGGAAAGGGTCTGAGATGAATCATCCTTTGGGAAACTGCAGCGGTTCCCTAAGTGGAGCTGCGACACTCGGACACTTTCTTTGCTATTTTGGCTATACATAGTCCATTTCAAGTTTAAAAAACAATAAGGTGTATTCATAATCGGGGTGAGACCGAGGGATTCTCTTTGTAAATCTCAGTGGTAGAAGCAGATGGGAGATAAGCATTGTGTGGGTCCTTCCTGAGCCTGGGAGTCTCGAGGATGGAAGGCTGACAGAACAGAGCGGACATTGCTGCTAAGAGGGATGCTTGGCTTGCATCAGGATCACTGAGATTTTCACACACAGGGCGCAAAGCTATAGCGCTGTAGAGATGGCGTGACAGATGGGGAGGTGAGTGTGCAGAATGCCAGACATGGAAGAAAGAGTCCTGCTGCAGCCTGCTCGAGACTGCGTGGCTTCTGTGAGTTCTGGGAAGGAACGCAGGTCGTTGGGCTTCAACTGCACTTTTGCCCACTGAGCCAAGAGTTAATTTTTAAAGTTAAAGTTCACACCTAAACAGTTTACTTCTGTTAATTTAATGTGTCTTACATTTAAATGTTTATTAAAATTAACTTTTGTGTTTAAATTTAGTTTAGTATTTGAAATCACTAACACATTTCTGAATATATGGTTACAAAAGCTGTGAGCTCCCCACCATATCTTATTCTTTTCTCCCCAAAGACAAAGAAATACAGCTCTTAGTAAGGAAATATTTCTTTGGAGTTTATATTCGTTTAACTAAGAATTCACTCACATTGTTACTTATATTAACGGTCATTGATTAATGAATTCATTAGTTGTTAGTTGATTAATGTATGTGCATGCGTGCATGTGTGTGTGTATGTGTGAGTATACATATGTACTCACATATGTGTGTGTGTGAGCATGTGTACCTATGAGTATGCGTGTGTACATGCAAGCACACATATGCGCACATGCAGTCGTGAAGACGGATGTCAGAGAACCGCTCTCAGGAGTTGGTTCTTTCCTGCCACCTTGTGGGCTCTGTCATCAAACTCGAGTCCTCAAACCTGCTCACAAGTGGCTTCCCTCTCCCTGCCAGGCTTCCTCCGTGGCCCAAACTGTTGGGTCTTGATTTTTCAGCCTTGTAGTGAGTGGAGTGATCTGTTTGCATCCTGTGGTCCTAGCGTTCCTGCCTAGATTCTGTGCCTTGGTCTTTCTTTTCTCCATCTATCTTTAGGTTTTATCCCTGTTACACCTTATCCAGTCATTTCATATTTACATCGTTAGCTGCATGAATGTTTTGTATGTAACACTATGATTAGTTTTGCCTCTTGCATGGGATTTGGTTTTCCTTTGTCACTCTCTAAACCCAGTCTCTTCTCCTGTGGTACACCCCCCCCCCCGTAGTAATAAGGGTGGCGGGGCTGTGTCCCCGGCACCCCGGCTGCCTTCTCGGCTAGCTTATGCCCGAAATAATTACACGGAAACTGTATTCATTTAATCACTGCTTGGCCCATTCTCTTCTAGGCTAATTCTCACATATTAATTTAGCCCATTTCTAATCATCTGTGTGTAGCACCCCAAGGTGCGCTTACCGGGGAGATTCTAGCCTATGTCCATCCTGGGTCGGAGCTTCATGCTGGGAGCGGGGCATGGTGTCTCTCTCAGGCTTCTGCTCCTCAGAGGAGAGCTGTCGCGTCTCTGACCTCACTTCCTCTTCCTCCCAGTGTTCTGTCCTGTTTTCTCCTCCCACCTATCCTCTAACCAATAAAATGGGCCAGGGCAGTTCCTTTATTAACCGATGACCTTCCTCCATCACCCCCCCCCCAGTGTTTTCCACCATGCTCTAACGTACATCTCCCAGACACTCCACAACCCTGGGCTGTTTTCTCTCTGGAGCTACCCTCCAGCTGCCACCTTGGGACCACACTCTCATGTCCTCTTGGGGATTCCCCTCCCACCCCCCTTTTACTTAAAAATAGAAGTTCCATTTTTGGAACTTCCTTGTCCTTCAGTCTTTTCTTGGATTCCCTCCAGCATCCAATTGAATATGTTTTATTTTAGTTTCCTGGGACAGGAAAATGTAGGATTTTGGCAGTTTGTCTTTTTTTTTTTTTTTTTTTTTTTTTTTTTTTTTTTTTTTTTTTTTTGGTTTTTCGAGACAGGGTTTCTCTGTGGTTTTGGAGCCTGTCCTGGAACTAGCTCTTGTAGACCAGGCTGGTCTCGAACTCACAGAGATCCGCCTGCCTCTGCCTCCCGAGTGCTGGGATTAAAGGCGTGCGCCACCACCGCCCGGCCAGTTTGTCTTTTTTCAAGTATTTTCTTTTACATTTAAGTTTGAGTTATAGTTTGACTTGTTACAGAATTCTAAGTTGGGAATATTTTTGTTTCTCAACCCTGTTTTCCTGTTTGGAATATTTTTGAACTTTCTCTTTTTTACACAAAAACTTGTCCTTTGCATGGTTCAGTATTGACCAGTTGTGTTGGGCAATGTCTTGTCCTCACCTAGGCAGTAATTAAACTGTTTCACCTACACCTTTCTCTTCTGTTTCCTCAATTCATTCAGCCGTCTCTGAGAATCTATAGTCTATTTTATTCTACTAATTTTGCCACCTACCACCCTTTAGACGCTTGGTTTAGTTTAACTGCACTACAGCATCACGCTGCAAAGACAACTCAGTGTAATAGTGAATAAACAGGCATTGACTCTGTTGAGATTCCTTTATAAACAACGCTTTAATTCCCATTTCTGTGCATCCACTTTTGTATGCATGTGCAGAATTTGTACCCTGTGCAAGCTATGGCAGGGAAAATGACCACTTACAGTTCAAGACACATTGGTACTTGTTTGCTTTACGTAAAGTACCAGTAGCAACTCCTGAAGTCAGTGACATTCTCACTGATGCTCAATATGATCAGCCTTTTTGGCTTTTGCTAAAATCATGGATGAGAATTTGTTTCTCAAATTAATTTTCAAATGAAAGTTGAGAGATTCCTCTTCTGTGAAGTGGCTATTTATATAGTTTGTCTATGAATTCTAAACTAAATTAAATCTAGATATTAAAAAATGCATGCCTCAAGATGTAAAAATAAAGCAAAATTAAAGCTACATAAAAATATGGCTGATGCATAAATAGGATTTCACAATTAAAAATTAAATAGTTGAATGCAAAAGAGGGATACATTTAAATAAAATGTATTTATATTTTCTATTGCACTCCATTGTTTTCAATGAGAGGTCTTTTTTTAAAAATTAAAATGGCAAATGAACTATAAACACTAATTTACCCTTACATATTAATCATTTTGGCCATATCTTCATCGTTTTGAAATATTGCTAATGTATCTCAGTAAAAGCAGATTCATTTTTAAAACCTTTAACAAAAGCATTAAGTAGTTTTCAATATTCAAAACAGAGAAGTATTATTAACTATAATCCTCAAAGTATAATAAAAAATATTAATATTTTATAGATTTGCTCTCTTCTCTAGAGAGATGGCCTCCATTCTGAAAGCACAAAGAAGAGAAGACAGGAAGTGGGACACAACTTTTTTAATTTTTATTTATTTTTTTATGTTTGTTTTCCTTGCATGCACACACACTCTCATATCTAAACAATGGAACTTAATTTGATTTCTAAAATTGTTTCTGGAAAGATTTCCTCTTTTGTTCAGATTGTTAATCCTGATTTTCAACTTGATTGCCGTGAAAAATGTGTGCCATCAACAAAGAGAAAGAATAATTCTAGAATTTGTTGTAGTTTTCTTGCATAAGGTATGTTTAATCTAAGGGATGTGTGAAATGTTTCAGGTCAAGAGTCCAAAGCAATCAGCTAGCTGGTAGTTTATATACTTCTTATATACATATCTCTCTATATGATCAAGCACTCTTTGCTCAAAAGTTTCCAGTGGGAATGTTATTACAATGATGTAATTAAATGATGTAAGTTCACCGTTATGACCTCATTAATGCAGAATACTTCACTGAGCTATTATGAAGATATTAATGTGTGAAAACTGTAGTAAAAAATGACATTTTATCAAAGTTCTTATGATTCTGTTTCCAAATTCAGGATCAAGGTTCATTCTTTACTGAAATTTTAGATAATAGAAGTAGTAAAACAAATGATCATCAAATTGATTTATAAGTTGTTTCCTTTTCATTTCTTAATTTTCTAGTGTTATTGAGATATAGCTCACTTCTTACATAGTTTGTTCATTCACAAGACATGTTGATTTTCAATACATATGCAGAGTTGTTTGATCATTACAAATATAACTAAATATTTTTGTTACTGCAAATGGAATCTTACGCCCATCATTAGCATGACAGATTTATTCAATCTGTAATCATTACACAAAACTGCATTTCCAAACTCTTTAGTATAAGATTGATTACAAAGGCATATATTTGTTCACTGTTTTAAAATATTTTAATTCCTTTAATATTGCCTCTGGATTGGTTGACAACCTTGACCTTAGAAGCTAGTAATTAATATCTAGGATGTATGAGGCTCTGGAGTTAATTCCATCAGCACAAACAAAATATCAATGATTTAAATGAATAAGGTAGAAGACATAAATGCTGGCGCATCAATGACTGTATTGAATACAAATTATCTAAACAAACATAAACTATCAGAATAAATTAAAGAACTTAGTAAATCAACTACATGCTAGTTAAAATAAGCTAACATTTTTTCACCACTGAAGATAGTATCTAGGACTTTATGCACGTTGGACAAGAACTTTTGGATGAGCATATAACCTTAGCCCCTGAATGCGTAATTATATATGATTGTAATTTATCAAAATGAGTAAAATTTAAACAAAAAGAAAACAGGAATGAAAGCTCAAGTAGATACATCCAAATTATAGTTGGGCATATTAATAAGTCCTTTTTTAGTTGCTACAAACACTAACTAGAAAGGTCACCTACGTTTAGGTTAGCATGAACAAATGGCTCCCATAGACCGCATCCCCAGAAACTGCAGAATACATATTGTTTCCAACTGTGAGAGTCCATTCACTAAGAAAGGTTTGTCAAGTCATAATAGAAGCTTACACATACTTAAAATATTAAGAATTACAAATTTTATTCTTTTGCCCAAATGCAATTTAATTAGATACCTGTCTAAAAAATGAGAAAACAACACCAAATACTAGGAAATTAACATATATTTTAGTAGTGTATTGGTCAAAGAAGTTGGAAAGGAAGTAATGAGAAACATCAGACTGAATATAAATTAAAGTAAAGTTTATATAAATATGTAAAATACAAGTAAATTGTACTCAAATGATAAAAGCATGCTACTTAGAAATGCCAAGAGATATTAAACCAGTAATATAATTTGTTAGAAAGAAGAGCAAGAGCTAAATGAAGCAGTCAATACAAAATAAACAAATAAACTAGTCAGGCGATTTCATCAGAGAAGAAATAATTCTACAGGATCACATCCTGAAATTACAAACAGCAGGGAATAAATTCAAAATTCAAGACTTTGTAGCATCCAAATCAGACAATGACCTTCCTAAAAAAGAAAGAAAATTACAAGTCATTATTTTTAGAATCATGCACACAAGGCTCCTCAATAAAAACTCAAGATGTACTAGAGTTCCCTGGAGGAGCAGAACTATAGGATGTACCTATGTATTGTAAAAGAGGATCCGTTAGATCAGCTTACACCATTGGGGTTGGATAGTCCGACAGTGAACATCTACACACTAGAGTCTGGGGACACAGACACAGTAGCTTCTCAGTCCAGGGAGCTTGATGCCTTAGCAATCCCAATCTGATGCTGCTGAAGGCATAGAAAATTCTGGGAATCTTTGGTATTGAGTCCACAATGAAAGACTGAAGAAGTTGAGTTCTGGTGTCAATAAAAAAAAAAGGTGTAGAGCTTCCATCCAGAACCCTCCCCACTTTGCCCCACCACCCTCTTTCTGCACATAACATCACCCAGCCCAGCCTGTCTGGGCACTGGGTCCGAATCCTCGGGGCACCCAAGCGGGCGGGAGTCTTTGTTTCTATGGCCTGCCTGCACCAAGCAGGATAGGCACTTTGTGACCTGCCCACCAGCACGGAGGCCTGATCTCTCGGCGCCAGGAGAGACAGCATTGGGGTGAGTTTCTGGCCCCGCGGCGCCAGCCTGGGAAGGGGAGTTCAGAGGTTCCTTGGCCCCCTATCCTTCTTGAGCTCTCTGCAGGGCCTCCACTCCCTGCATACAGCCCCTTTCTTCCTAGCCCACCCAGCTTCCATCCAGAACCCTCCCCACTTTGCCCCACCGCCCTCTTTCTGCACATAACATCACCCAGCCCAGCTTTGTTTCTATGGCCTGCCTGCACCAAGCAGGGTAGGTGCTTTGTTTGCGACCTGCCCACCAGCACGGAGGCCTGATCTCTCGGCGCCAGGAGAGACAGCGTTGGGGAGACCCAGCGTTGGAGAGAGACAACGTTGGGGAGAGCCAGCATTGGGTAGGCAAGGAGACCTGATCCGGTAAAGAAGATCCATAAGGGAGCATTTGGAAGAAGAGATGGGTAGACGCCAAGGCAAGAATTCGCCCAACAAGCTGAAAAGCAACATGAAGCCACCAGAAACCAGTGACCTCACAACGGGAGGACGTGAACACCTTAATCAAGAAGAAGTAGAAAAGATTGACTTCATGAAAGTGATTGACGCCCTTAAACAGCATGTAAAAAACACCCTTATAGAAATGGATGAGAAATATAACAAAGTTTGAAGAATTGAATAAATCAGTGAATGATACCCTAGAAAACCAAGGAAAAACAATCAAACAGATAATGGAAACGGTGCAAGACTTGAAAACTGAAATGGAGGCAAAGAACAAAACACAAACAGAGGGCCGGCTGGACATGGAAAATTTAAGTAAACAAACAGAGTATACAGAAACAAGCGTAACCAACAGAATACAAGAGTTAGAAGAAAGAATCTCAGATTCTGAAGATACCATAGAGAAAATAAACACACTGATCAAAGAAAACAGCAAGTCCAACAAACTCTCATCACAAAATATTCAGGAAATATGGGACACAATAAAAAGACCAAACCTAAGAATAATTGGAGTAGAAGAAGGAGAAGAAGTGCAGCTCAATGGTCCAGAAAATATATTTAATAAAATTATAGAAGAAAACTTTCCGAGCCTAAAGAAAGATATACCAATGAAGGTTCAAGAAGCATACAAAACACCGAATAGGCTGGATCAAAAAAAAACATCCCCTCGCCATATAATTATCAAAATACAAAGCATACAGAATAAGGAAAGAATATTAAGAGCTGCAAAGGAAAAAGGCCAAATTACTTATAAAGGTAAACCTATCAGACTTACACCTGACTTCTCCATGGAAACCATGAAAGCCAGAAGGTCCTGGATAGATGTACTTCAGAAACTAAGAGACCATGGATGCAAGCCCAGATTACTATACCCAGCCAAGCTTTCGTTCACTATAAATGGAGAAAATAAAATTTTCCAGGATAAAAACAAATTTAAACAATACGCAGCCAAAAATCCAGCCTTACAGAAAGTAATAGAAGGAAAATCACTAACCAAGGAGTCCAACAATGACCACAATAACTCAGACATCTAGAGACCCTTCACCAACACAAATCAAAGAAGGGAAACACACAAACTCTACGACTAAAAAAATGACCGGAGTTAATATCACTTAATGTCAATGGACTCAACTCACCTATTAAAAGGCATAGGCTAAGAGATTGGATACGAAAACAGGATCCAACATTCTGCTGTTTACAAGAAACACACCTCAACCACAAAGACAGGCACCTACTCAGAGTAAAGGGCTGGGAAAAGGCTTATCAAGCAAATGGACCTAAGAAACAAGCAGGTGTGGCCATACTAATCTCTAACAAAGTTGACTTCAAACTTAAATCAATCAGAAGAGATGGAGAGGGGCATTTTATACTCATAACAGGAACAGTTCAGCAGGATGAAGTCTCAATCCTGAACATCTATGCCCCTAATATAAAAGCACCCATGTACATAAAAGAAACATTGCTAAAACTCAAGGCAGCCATCAAACCGCACACACTAATAGTAGGAGACTTCAACACTCCTCTCTCACCAATGGACAGGTCAACCAGACAGAAACCTAACAGAGAAATTAGAGAATTAATGGAGGTAATGAATCAAATGGACTTAACAGACATCTATAGAACATTCCACCCAAATAAGAAAGAATATACCTTCTTCTCTGCAGCTCATGGAACCTTCTCAAAAATCTACCACATAGTCGTTAACAAGGCAAACATCCACAGTTACAAAAAAATATTAGTAACCACCTGTGTCTTATCAGATCACCACGGATTAAAGTTAGAATTCAACAACAATGCTACCCTCAGAAAGCCTACTAATTCATGGAAACTGAACAGTCAACTACTGAACCATACCTGGATTAAGGAAGAAATAAAGAAAGAAATTAAAGTCTTCCTGGAATTCAATGAAAATAAAGAAACAACATACTTAAACTTATGGGACACTATGAAAGCAGTCCTAAGGGGAAAGTTCATAGCACTTAGTGCCCACTTAAAGAAAACAGAGAAAGCTCACATTGGAGATTTAACAGCCCACCTGAAAGCTCTAGAAAAAAAAGAAGCAGACTCACCTAGGAGGAGTAGAAGACTGGAAATAATCAAACTGAGGGCTGAAATCAACAAAATAGAAACACAGAAAACAATACAAAGAATCAATGAAACAAAAAGCTGGTTCCTGGAGAAAATCAACAAGATTGACAAACCCCTATCCAAACTAATCAAACGGCAGAGAGAGAATTTGCAAATTAATAAGATCAGAAATGAAAAGGGGGACATAACCACAGACACAGAGGAAATTCAGAGAATCATTAGATCTTACTACAAAAGCCTATATGCCACAAAACTGGAAAATGTAAAGGAAATGGACACTTTTTTAGATAAATACCATATACCAAAGTTAAACCAGGACCAGGTGAACAATCTAAATAGACCTGTTAGTCGCGAAGAATTAGAAGAGGTTATCAAAAACCTCCCTACCAAAAAAAGCCCAGGACCAGATGGTTTCAATGCGGAATTCTACCAGAACTTCCAAGAAGACCTAATACCTATACTCCTTAATGTATTTCACAATATAGAAACATAAGAGGCATTGCCAAATTCCTTTTATGAAGCTACAGTTACTCTGATACCAAAACCGCACAAAGACTCAACCAAGAAAGAAAATTATAGACCAATCTCACTCATGAACATCGATGCAAAAATTCTCAACAAAATACTGGCAAACCGAATCCAAGAACACATTAGGAAAATTATCCATTATGATCAAGTAGGCTTCATCCCAGGGATGCAGGGCTGGTTCAACAAACGAAAATCTATCAATGTAATCCAGGATATAAATAAACTGAAAGAAAAAAACCATATGATCATTTCATTAGATGCTGAAAAAGCATTTGACAAAATTCAACACCCCTTTATGATAAAAGTATTGGAGAGATTAGGGATACAAGGGTCATACCTAAATATAATAAAAGCTATATACAGCAAGCCGACAGCTAACATTAAATTAAATGGAGAGAAACTTAAAGCCATCCCACTAAACTCAGGAACACGACAAGGCTGTCCACTCTCGCCATACCTCTTCAATATAGTACTTGAAGTTCTAGCAATAGCAATAAGACAACATAAGGGGATCAAGGGGATTCGAATTGGAAAGGAAGAAGTTAAGCTTTTGTTATTTGCAGATGATATGATAGTATACATAAGCGACCCCCAAAACTCCACCAAAGAACTTTTACAGCTGATAAACACCTTTAGTAATGTGGCAGGATACAAGATCAACTCCAAAAAATCAGTTGCCCTCTTATACACAAAGGATATGGAAGCAGAGAGGGAAATCAGAGAAGCTTCACCTTTCACGATCGCCACAAACAGCATAAAATATCTTGGGGTAACTCTAACCAAGGAAGTGAAAGATCTATTTGACAAGAACTTTAAGGCATTGAAGAAAGAAACTGAGGAGTATACCAGAAAATGGAAGGACCTCCCTTGCTCTTGGATTGAAAGGATCAACATAGTAAAAATGGCAATTCTACCAAAGGCAATTTATAGATTCAATGCAATCCCCATCAGGGTCCCATCAAAATTCTTCACAGATCTGGAGAGGACAATAATCAACTTTATATGGAAAAACAAAAAACCCAGGATAGCCAAAACAATCCTATACAATAAAGGATTGTCTGGAGGCATTACCATCCCTGACTTCAAACTCTATTACAGAGCTACAGTGATGAAAACAGTGTGGTACTGGCATAAAAACAGAGAAGTCGACCAATGGAATCGTATAGAAGACCCGAATTTTAACCCACAAACCTACGAACACCCCATTTTTGATAAAGGAGCCAAAAGTATACAATGGAAGAAAGAAAGCATCTTTAACAAATGGTGCTGGCATAACTGGATGTCAACCTGTAGAAGAATGAAAATAGACCCATATCTATCACCATGCACAAAACTCAAGTCCAAATGGATTAAAGACCTCACTATCAGTCAGAACACATTGAACCTGATAGAAGAGAAAGTGGGAAGTACCCTACAGGAGATGGGCACAGGAGATCGCTTCCTATGTGTAACCCCAACAGCACAGACTTTAAGGGCAACATTGAATAAATGGGACCTACTAAAACTGAGAAGCTTCTGTAAAGCAAAGGACATTGTCACCAAGACAAAAAGGCAACCTACTGACTGGGAGAAGATCTTCACCAACCCCGCAACAGACAAAGGTCTGATCTCCAAAATATATAGAGAACTCAGGAAACTAGACTTTAAAATGCTAATTAACCCAATTAAAAAATGGGGCACTGAACTGAACAGAGAATTCTCAGCAGAGGAAGTTCAAATGGCCAAAAGACACTTAAGGTCATGCTCAACCTCCTTAGCAATCAGGGAAATGCAAATCAAAACAACTTTGAGATATCATCTTACACCTGTCAGAATGGCTAAAATAAAAAACTCCAATGATAGCCTTTGCTGGAGAGGCTGTGGAGGAAGGGGAACCCTCATCCATTGCTGGTGGGAATGCAATCTTGTGCAACCACTTTGGAAATCGGTGTTTCGGTTTCTCAGGAAATTCGGGATCAACTTACCCCTGGACCCAGCAATACCACTCCTGGGAATATACCCAAGAGATGCCCTATCATATGACAAGAGCATTTGTTCCACTATGTTCATAGCAGTATTATTTGTAATAGCCAGAACCTGGAAACAACCTAGATGCCCTTCAATGGAAGAATGGATGAAGAAAGTGTGGAATATCTACACATTAGAGTACTATGCTGCGGTAAAAAACAATGACTTCTCAAATTTTGCATGTAAATGGATGGAAATAGAAAACACTATCCTGAGTGAGGTAACCCAGACCCAAAAAGATGAATATGGGATGTACTCACTCATAATTGCTTTCTAGCCATAAACAAGGGTCACGGAGTCTACAATTGGTGATCCCAAGGAAGCTAAGTAAGAAGGTGAACCAAAGGAAAAGCATATAGTTGTCCTCTTGGCTATGGGAAGTAGACAAAATTGCCGGGGAGAAAATTGAGATCTTGGGGGTGGGGTGGGATGGGGGTAAGGGGAGATGGGGAGAGAAAAGGGAGAAGGGAAGGATGGGGGGAACTTGGGGAAAAACGATGATTGGGATAAAGGAAGGTTGGATAGGGGAGCACGGAAGCACAATTCTTAGTTAAGGGAGCCACCTTAGGGTTGGCAAGAGACTTGAACCTAGAGTGGCTCCCAGATGCCCAAGCCGAGGTCCCCAGTTAGTTCCTTGGGCAGCTGAGGATAGGGAACCTGAAATGACCCTATCCTATAACAATACTGACGAATATCTTGCATATCATCATAGAACCTTCATCTGGTGATGGATGGAGACAGAGACAGAGACCCACACTTGAGCACTGGACTGAGCTCCCAAGGTCCCAATGAGGAGCAGAAGGAGGGAAAACATGAGCAAAGAAGTCGGGACCACGAGGGGAGCACCCACCCACTGAGACAGTGGAGCTGATCTATTGGGAGCTCACCAAGGCCAGCTGGACTGTGACTGAAAAAGCATGGGATAAAACTGGACTCTCTGAGCATGGCGAACAATGAGGGCTGATGAGAACCCAAGGACAATGGCACGGGGTTTTGAACCTACGTAATGTGCTGGCTTTGTGGGAGCCTAGCCATTGTGGATGTTCACCTTCCTAGAAATGGACGGAGGGGGGAGGACCTAGGACTTACCACAGGGCAGGGAACCCTGACTGCTCTTTGGGCTGGAGAGGGAGGGGGAGAGGAGTGGGGGGAGGGGGAGAAGGGTGGGAGGAGGGGGAGGGAAATGGGAGGCTGGGAAGAGGAGGAAATTTTTTTTCTCCTTTTCTCAATAAAAAAATAAATAAATAAATAAAGAAAAAAAGAAGGTTTAGCAGAACCAGGCAAGAACAAGAAGCAAAGACAGGGAATCAGGGAACACTGTTATTTCCTTGGACTTCTTTGTGTCTAGGAGACCTGCTTTGGGAAGGGACCTCTCCCCCATCAAGCTCACCATCAAGATTAACCAAAGCAGCAAATACTAGCCAACTAATTAGCAAGCCTTTGTGTTGGTTACTGCTACCAAGTGGGAAGTTATAAAAAGTTGATGGTGTGATTTCCCATACTTAATGTTATAAACAATATTGCATTGTCATATCAATTAATAGAGAAAATAATTTGCTGCATTCATTAAGAAATTTCAGCAACATAAAATTAGCGGGAAACACCCTAACCTTTATAAACCATCTACAAAAAACCAAGAGTAAATATCATATCTGTGTTGAAGGGCAGAGGCAGGAAGCAGTAGAGATCCCTAAAGTGCAATCTATGCATGCAAGCATTGATCCACCCATCCCATAACTTATTTTCATGGTTTCTTTTAAAGTGAAATATCTAGCTTTTCTCTGCTTTATTAATTATGTGCCTAAGATATAAAAACATGTTCAGCAAAAAGTACTTTCCAAGAATGTTCAAAATGTCAGCAGCTTCACTTGAATAATTTAAAATAAAATCCCAGTGTGAAAATGGAAGCAGATACGATGTTTCTTCCCTGGTTGAGAAGCTATTGACTATTAGTAGCTACTTGGAGAGGAAAGGTCAGTTTTCTTTAGAAGTGTGGCCACTGATAGGTTGACCATGCTTCCGTGGAACACCACACAGCTACAAGTATGAAGAGCATGAACTGCACTTAACGGGAACAGCAAAGGATAGCCAGAACACAGGGTCGGTGGGTACAGGAGATGGGGCGGGTCTGAGAGGAGTAAGACAAGGACAGGGAATATGGTCAAAACACTTTGTGTGAAATTCTCAAAGAACTGATTAAAAATACATTGGACATCACCCAGGTCTTCATCAGTAAAAAATGGATAAAAGAACTTCAGTGTAATACTACAATAAAAATAAAAAACGTTAGATGCATTTAAGGACCTAAGTGCATCACAGGAACACGTGGAGGAGAAAGTCACAGACACTTGAGAATATGTGGTTTCACTCCACTTACAGGAAATTAATCAGGCAAAACGGATCTGTTTTTGAAAAAGAGCAGAACCAGACTAATAATTCCCAATTTTGACAAATTTTGGGCATATAATTAGTAGAAGAGATATAATATCTCCCATTGTAAAATCTTGAAAAATTAATATTTCTTACTTTTTATGCAAATGTCATTTTATTATTGAAATGCAGTGCAGAAGTTTCTTGGAATCAATGTACTTTACTAATGAGGTTACTGGGGTTTGCCATTTTATTTTTTATATTAATAACCTTCTCTATTTCATGTTAGGACTCTGAGATGACAAAGCTGTGGCCTTTTATTCTGATATGCAAATAGTCTTCAGATTGAAAACTCAAATGTTTGGAAGGGTCTTGTTATTGTCTGACCTATATTTATAAGCACTATTATTATTGCTGCATAGGGAAATGCACACATGACAACCCTCCCCCCAAGATGCTACTGCAATGAGTACAGCTTAAGATGGAATCACTCATGTAATTAAGTTGCATTGATTTTCATCTGTCTTTATTCCCCTTCTTGTTTTGATAGCCAGCACATACTACTCAGGCCCTGGGAGAAAGACTGAGAAAAGTTTTTATGAGACTGGACAAAATGTAGTATTCATGGAGTAGTTTTTGAACTTGAGTTGTTGAAGAGGACATCTACAAGAAAATATCTGTTGGCAGGCAGTACAGACAACTAAAGTTTAGGAGGGTAAACTAAAGCTGCAAAAATGGCCCTGAAATTTGATGAAGATACTGTAAATACAGAGACCAGATTGTCATCATTGTTGTTACATTCCCATTCTCCAACACAGGTACCATAATGCCTGAAACTTGGAAGGTCTGGGCATTTGATCAGAAATGAATGCACATGGGCATCGAAAAGCAAGGGTTGCATGATCTCAGGGAAGGATTTTCTGTGTAGGGAAATCCAGTGTGCTAATCCAGTGTGTCTGTTGAAGCAACAATACTGACAGAAATATAGAAGGATCAAATGTGTTTGTAGAAGCAACAATACCCTCAGTGACTGTGGTAGTTTGAATGTAATTGACCCCCATAAGCTCATAGGGGTGGTACTATTGGAAGATGTGGCTTTGTTGTAGTATGTATGGCCTTGTTGGAGAAAATGTGCCACTGTAGGGATGAGCTTTGCAGTCTTGTCTATGCTCAAGCTACACCCAGTGTCTCAGACCACTTCCTGTTGTCTGCTGGTCAAGAAGTAAGAACCCTCAGCTTCTTCTCCAGCACCATGTCTGCCTGCAGGCCACCGTGTCACAGAATGATGATACTGGACTAAGCATCTGAACATGTAAGCCACCCCAATTAAATGTTTTCATTTAAAAGAGTTGCCATGGTCATGGTATCTCCACAGCAATAGAAACCTAAGATAAACATTAGTACCAGGGACTTGGGTATGGGGTATTGCTGTGATAGGCCTGACCATGCTTTTGTTTGAAGGAATATAGAGTGTGGAACTGTGGATTAGAAAAATATTTGAATGCTTTAAGTGCTGCTTAATGGGCCATACTCATAGGAGCATGGCCGACAGTGGTGCTGAGTGTCAGCTGATAAACTATGGGGACCTGGCTCATGAGGTTCCAGAGGAGAAGAATTTTAGTATGCTGCCTTGAAATCATTCTTGGGATATCTGGTGAGAATATGGCTTTTTTTTGTCCTTGTCTGAAAAATGTGCCTGAGGCTAAAGTGAAGAGCTTTTGATTAATTCTATTGGCAGAAGAAATCTCATAACAGTCTAGTAATGTGGTTATTAGTGTTACCTAATGAAGATTTGTTATGAAAAAAGCAAGCTGAGCAAGAAATATATATACAATTTGAGGAGAAAAGGAGCACCAAGAAGTGGAATGGAGCCAAGTCCTGGGTTCAAGGAGATAAACAGATTAAGAAATAGAATAAAGAGAGTGGTGACCTCAGAGCAAGATCCTACCCAGCTAAGTTTCCAACTTGTAAAATGGAATTAAAGATAAGTTTAGAGCTAGGTATAGTAGTGCATACCTCTAACCACATCCAGAGGCAGAAGTTGGCAGATCTCAGAGTTTGAGACCAGCCTATTCTAGTCTACAGAACCAGTTTCATTTCAGCCAAACTTGGGCAATGAAGGAAAGCATCAAAAACAGAAAGCTGGTGAATATGTTATTGAATGAGGGGGCCATATTCCAGCCCTAGCAACCAACAGAGCTTGGCAGCTTCAGCCACGTGGTTCTGATTTTAGAATCAAGGATAAAAGAAAGGTGCTATGGAACCTTCCTCCACAACTAAGGAAAGTCACTGCAGCCAAGCATTGTGTCAGGATGTCCTTGAATGGAACCCTACAGAGGTCATTGCATGAAACTGTAAAGTTGAAGTCTACATTGATTTCCTTGGAGATGCCATGATATTGGAGATGTCAGGGCCATGGGACACTTGCCAAAGAAAGATGCCGCCAGGGAGTGGAACCAGCTCAAGAGGAAGAAATGCATTGCAGTTAACAAAGCTCAAAGGATTTGGGGGATCTGAAGAACATTTTGGATGATGAAGAGTTTGGAGTTTGCCCAGCTGGATTTTGGTCTTGTTTTGGTCCAGTATTTCCTTTTCTATGTTTTGGAATGGTAATGTATATCATGTACCATTATATGTTCAAAGTCTGTGATGTTTTTTTTTTATTTTGACTTTATCAGGGATTACAGTTAAGAGACGGCATGAATCTCAGAAGAGACTTTGGACTTTGAACTTTAAACATTGTTGAGACTGTGATAGACTATGGGACTTTTGAAGGTGGACTAAATGCATTTTGCATCATGATATTGCTGTAAGCTTATGGGAATCATTGAGTGGAATGTGGTAGTTTGAATGTAATTGGCCCCCATTAGCTCATAGGGAGTAGCACTGTTGGGAGGTGTGATTTTGTTGGAGTAGGTATGGCCTTGTTAGAGGATTTGTGTCACTGTGGGGGTGGGCTTTGAGGTCTTCTATGTGCTCAAGCCATGCCCAGTATCACTTCCTGTTGCTTGCAGGTCAAGAAGTAAGAAGTCTCAGCTCCTCCAGTAACAGATCTGCCTGCACACGACCATGTCTCACTGTAAAAATATTGGAGTAAACCTCTGAAAATATAAACCACCCCAATGAAATTGTCTTCACTGTTGGGATAGTAGCTCCACTATCCAGTTCAAGCTAACCTGTGTGCCTTCACATCCTGTAGCCATCTGTATAGCAAATCTCTGTGTTAAAGTTCTCTACATTTGGGATAACTGAAGGAGTTTTTATCTGCCACCCGGACCCTGCAGATACAGAGATGTCGTATGGGGAGAGCCATTCATGCAGTCAGCAGAGAGAAAGGGAGTTTGTGGTGAGCTATTTCCCTTGTGCTTTGTGGCCGCAGGGAGGCAACATTTCTGGAAAGCCAGCTAAGCCAGGATTTAGAAATGTGGTTCCTAGTTCTACACTGGTGTTCTGAATCCACTGGCCCTGTTTTCTCCTCAACCATTCCTATTTCTCTGTTCATCCAATTTTACCCAAATTTAAAGATAAACATCAGAAAGTCTTAGTCTAACCATAACCATGAGTCAATAGCAATACTATTTCTTCCGTGTGTGGGTTCTTCCCATCCTTGTACCTTCACACTGCCTTCTTTCCACTCACATTTGCTGGAGACCTTTTGTGATTCATGTCTCCCGAGTTTGCTTAGGTTTGTACTTCTGTGATAAACACCATGACCAAAAGTGACTTGGAAAGGAAAGGGTTTATTTCATCTTCAAGCTCCTCACACAGTCTTCCTGAACAGCATGTCATGTTGGGTACAGCAATAGTCTACTCTGTGGTACTTACCTTTGTCTTAGTCAGGTTTCAATTGATGTGGTAAATACATGACCAAAAGCAACTTAGGAAGGAGAAGGTTTATTTGACTTACACATCCAGATCATAGCCCATGATGAAGACAAGTTAGGGTAGGATCTCAAGGCAGGACCATGGAGACAGGAACCATAGCAGAGACTATGGAGGAGTGCTGCTTACTGGATTGGTCTTCATGGCTTGATAAGCTTGCTCTCTTCTACAGTCTAGGACCACCTGCCCAGGTGGCGCTGCTCACAGTGGGATGGGAACTCTCATGTCAATCACAATTCAGGAAAATGCCCCATAACTTATGTAAAAGCAATCTGATAGAGCATTTCCTCCATTGAGGTTCCTCTTCCCAGATAACTCCAGCTTGTGCCAAATCCAAGAACCATGGATATAGAACAAATGAGTGTCAGGCTTCCCGAAAGGCCAAAGAATAATTCTGATGGAGGCTCTTCATTTGCCAGCCTTCCAAACTCATAACAAGCTCAGCAGTCTTCCCAAGACAATACCCACCAATATCTTTTCTTCACTTGACTTGATAAAAATTACTTACCTTTAGCCAAAATATCTAAGTACTACCATGAATTATTTTTTATGAATAGAGGAGCTCAACACACATCACCTTAGTGTATGTTGCCTAACTCCCAACAGAGATATGACATGCTGAAGCTAGTATTAGATATTCATGGATTGCCCTTGGATTGGCTCTTGGGCTCTGAAAATGTGCTTGATACCTTCGGAATCAAGCACATTTTCAGAGCCCATTTCTCTAGTGCCCACTGGGTAAAATGAACCAGCTGTGCATCTGCTAGGGCCATACTAAGTCACTGAGTCTTAATACCCAGTCCTGTTGTCCTTCTAAAACATAAAGTATACAGGGAGGTGCTGTAGGAAACTGGGAGCCACAGTGGATTCTTGTGTTGCAGGTTCTGCAGCCCACTGCGCGGTGTGTGTTAGGATAAATCCCAGCTGACTGCTCTCAGTATTTTAGGAGAAGCGGCACAATCAGCATCTGCTATGTGGAGTGTACATTGATTGTCGGATGCACTCTCATTATAAACTGTAACCTTGGAAAAGGAAAGGTTGAAGGTGGCTTGGGAGCTGGGTTTGGATCACTCTAGGGTCTCATATTCACCCCAACCCATAAAAGGTCAAACAAACCTACACCGTCAGAGATAAGACCCAGCAAAGTTGCTCTCAGAGAGGTGCCACTTGCCTCACCTGGCATCTGCACTGCTTGCTTTAGCCCCTCTGAAACAAGTATCCAGAACCTACTTTGTGAAGGTGGACTGGTGCTCTTGGCAGAAGCCAGGGTCCTGGTCCTCTATGATGTGGGTGGGTCTAGGGTCAGGTGTAGCAGAAAGCATCTACTCTCAGCACATGGCCAGCTGGCTTTTTCCCAGCAGGGAAGGGGGTTCTCAACATGGCAGGCTTGTGGTTGCCCACTCTAAATCTGTTGTTTCAAGAAATGATCTGGCAATCTGGTCTTATTTTCTCTGTTCTGTGAACACAATTGCCACACTGCATTGGAGGATCAACTCTAGACTTTAGCTAGTAAGCGCCAGTGTCTTTCTCTGGCTGCTTATCATACATAATTTGGTTTTATTAAATCTCTTGTCACATCCCTTATAACCTAGCTTATCTTGGCTTATTAGATAAAACATATGCCAATATCTCCTAGCCCTATTTATAAATTACTTTGGAGCCTCTCTGCTTGATAATATGTTTAAGTATTGGGCTTTTAAAAGAGCACATTAGATGTTACTTAAGTAATGTGGATTATTTGATGGGCATGTTTATTCCTCTGAAGGATAGAAATGACCAGCATCAGTTTTTAAACATCTGCTTGGAATAAGACAGCTAGTGACACTTTGAATTCCTGTATCTGATGTGCTGGCACTGTCTGCCTTGCCCCAGGACATCCCAAGAAGATGCTTGGGTCATTGCTTCATGGAATTTTTCAAGCTGAAATTCTTCTTACTGTTCACGCCCCCAATTTGGTCACAGCGGTCCAATGATAACCGTAGTAGATAGAAAACTGGTTTATCCTGCCATTTTGACCACTCACTTTGTGGTTACAAGCAGTACCGTGGTGAGTACATCGCCACTCACCTTTTGTGAGCATATGCATTAAAAGCCATTTCTTTAAGTTTCTCATGCTGTTTGGGGGAATGGGGAGGATGAGTAAATAGAAGGGATATTTGATTAGGATAGGCAGGACAGTACACATTCTGGTTTTTGGCCAGTATAGTCAGTTGAGTTCCAAAACTGTTGGGTCAAGGATAATTTGACTTTTAATTGCCTTGGGCTTTTCTCCCAGGGCTACTTGCATGGGAAATATAATTTACAAACATAATAAGAAACTTCCTAGGCTGTTCTTGAGGTTCCTTAGCAGTGAATCATGAAACACTGGGTATGCTTCACAGTTCAGTCACGGGAGTGTATGTATCCCAGAAGTTTTACTCTATGTCATTCATGCTTTCTTGGATTTCAGCAGGAATCTACATGGGAAAAAAATCTGCTACTGTAGACCGGTAAATGCTAACATTTTCAAGTGTGTGTGTGTGTGTGTGTGTGTGTGTGTGTGTGTGTGTGTGTATGCTGAGCAACACATCATCCCTGCAGAGAATGCCCTGCTACTTTGGGATGATCATTACTGCAGGTTATTCATCCTGTATTTTCAGAATAAATACAGACTTTATATAAATGGAAAAAGTAATAGTGTTTCCAATAAAAAGCAGAAAAGAAATCATCACCCTTAAGAAAGGTTCAAGAGATGAGTTTTTGGTGAATCACAGAGCAGTCTTGGCAGTAACACTGGGATCCTGTTGCTGCCTGATTTATTGTTTTCACTCTGAGAACACACTGAACACAAATTAGCAGAATTCAAATCATTATCCACTCTCGATTTTACTCTCAGTGTTTTCACAGTATGGGAACTCCTCTTTAATTATCAGCATCTCCTAGGTCCAAATTACTGTTGGCTTTCTCCTGGATTCGTGTCATTTTCTCTTCACTGCTCATCCCATCTTTATGGTTTCCCCAAGGTAAATTCCAAACGACATATAAATTAGCACCAAAAAGCAATATAACTACTATGCTAACAGTTCCCTGTATTATTTCTGCTGAATGGTTTTTTCAGAATATCAAACCCAAGATCATGATCTCTTGGTCTTTTAGTGGCACCGTCCATTGCTTCATCTTTGGCTGTATCACTCTGCCACCACCTCAGCACCCCCAGGTACATAAGCATTTCTCTCCTATTTCCAGAAAATCCAAGAACTTCTATTTTTTGGACTGTCCCACTTTCCCGCTATCTGTACTGTCTCTGTTGTGCTTTTCCTAGTTAACATTTACTTGTCTTGTGTGTGTAACGCTTCCGACTTCATTTTCCTCCAGATGAATTTTATTAGGCCACTAATGATTCTGACATAGTTAAACATATTCTCATTATGTGAGTAATATATGACTTGTCTCTAGGCCCAAAGGATCTTTGTGTTAGCATCAGAAAGGAGAGAGAGAAAAGGGTGGCCTTGTTGTTGCCACACTTGGAGTTGAAGCAGGTGGAGCTGTCCAGGTTATTATTTGAGGAAGAAAATGTGGTGTTTCAAGTGATGACAGGACCAATGAGCACAAACCAGTAGGAAGCCTGTAGAAGTTTCATGACTTTCTGTGAATTGTCATTATCAGCCCATTCAGAGTCTGACATGACCTGATAGAGTCAAGAATCTGAGCAACCTAGAGGAGATGACCATTGAGCAAACACAACACAGTACACAAAGCTGGAGACTGCCTTTCCATTTTTGCTATTAATTTTATTTCTTGTCCCAAGTAATGTACTAAGTATTTCCATTAACAACCTCACCCCTTCAGCCGAATGCTGACTTTGCTCCTTAGGGACATAAAATATTATAATCTATTTCAAATTTCAAAGGATTGTATTGAAATGCTAAGCAATTACTTTTTTATGATGTAATATTGATCACAATCCGACATTTCTATTGACCCAACAACATATTAATTATTGATGGAAATTGCATGAAATTATTGTCATTATCGCATGTTAATGCTGCACTTGTCACAAGACTGTTACTTGCTAGACAGTTTGAACATCCTTTTCAATGTGGCTCTATGAGTCAATGGATTCATTGCTGACATCCGGCAGAGGAGAAAGGGCTTGTTTTCATTAGGAAGTGAACCACATACTTACATTCTTGCTAGGGTTCCTTGGGTTGTTGCAGACATAGGGGGATATTAATCTCTTGATGTGGCTTCCCCAGATAAACCAAAGATGAGGGGGAACAACTTTTGCTGAAGATAATTTGTCTACCCTTATCAGAGAAGTGTCTTTGCATACTGGAGGGCACTTAATGCAGACACTCACAACTAGCTGAAGTACAGGGAATAAACACTGAAGTTCTCAGCCACAAATGGGATATCTCTATCACACACACATGCACACACACATACACACACACTCATAAAGGCTCAGGTTCCATTGTGGAAGAAGGGCAACGATATTGTAATAACAGGAGGTCAAGAGGACTGACCAAAATACTGTTTTCTGGACAAGACAGGATCATTGCACTCATGAATTGTCCCTGCTGATTGAACTTGTGGCTGACTGCGCAAGGTCTATACATGATCAAGTCCATCAACATTCCACCATGGAAAGGTTCATGAGTCCCATCCCTAGCAAAGAGCAATGAACAGTTGATGGCTTCTAGAAGAGGGAAAATTTTTTCTTTAAGGATGTGGCCCCATGTAGGTTACCTGAACTCCATCCACCACAGGGCACAAATCCCTGAATATATGGACAGAACAAATTGGACTCAACGGGTTATTTAAGAAAAAGAAGATAGAGCTGGGAGGTAGTAGGGAGGTGTGGCATATCTGGGAACAGTTGAGGGCAGCATTGAAAGGAAAATATGATCAAAATACATTGCACAGAATTTTCACAGAATTATCAAAAATATTATGTATACATATATATGATAATCTGTCTGTTTCCCCAGGTTCCTTAAAGATTGCTAGATTCCACATACACCTCTGTGCCTGGTAAGTTCAACAAGAAAAGCTATATCATTTAATGCTCTATTGTCTCATGTATCCAACTTTATTCATAGAAAATATTGTGGTGGGGAACCATTGTTATCAGAAATCAAGAAAAAAGTCCAATCATATTATATATACAATTATATATATATATATGGTGACATATATGATTAGACTTAAAGTTTCAATGAAAATATTTATCCATGTCTATACTTGGAGTCTAATTCATCTGTGTAACACTGAAATGGATGTATAGTGTAGAGATGTATATTAGTGTATAGATAAAGTAGATTTCTTCTTATAAATTTTTATAGCATTGGTGCCTTCTCACAAAAGTTAGAGCTACTTCTTAGTTCAATAAATTCTTTACGAAAAACTTACGTAATCCAAGAATGACAAGGGGTTAGTGTGTGTCATGAAGATGAATATCTGGTGGCTGGGATATGAGACTGATGGTCATTGTTGTAGAAAGGTCCTTCATGAATAAGAAGCAAGCACTTCTGCCCCAGGTTCCTGATGTAGCCCATAATTTCTCCCTCCACATTGCATTTGCAGCCCGACTGAATCACTGCATACTTGATATTTATCTACTTTTTATTGACCTCTTACAAGGTTGAGTTGGAGTCAAATATTCCTGTAGCTGAAATCACTAACAGCTTAAATAGGGTGGACGTTTCCATCAAAAGTCATTTTCCTAACTTCTGAGTCATTTCTCAGGCTCTAATGACTCAGACACTGGTATGTCCTATTTAAAATAAAATTTCGAAAGAAATCAAGCTTCGGTCCGTTTCAAGGATTCCGGGCCGCAGGTGAGCTGTGCTGTGCTGATAAGGCGTAAGTGCAATTGGGGCAGGAAGTTCAGACATCGGGAGACTCAGGTGCCCCTCCCCACATCTCCTCTCTGGACCTAGTGGAGCCTGCAGGGACCCCAGAGGTGGGACACCTGCGACTTGCCTGTGTGTCTAGTGGATAGCAATTCCCTGAGAGGACTGCAGTCTTCACAGGTTCATTCAGAGCCTCTGCATCACGGGGCTCATTAAGTTAACGGGCCAACTCCAGTAGGAACTGGTTGGAGCCACGCCCCCTTCATGCTCTGACAATCACAGATGATAATTGGTGAGAGAGGACCCAGTCCATAAACACCAGGATGGGTCTCTGTGATTTGATGCTGAATTCCCACCCTGGTTAAGGGATTGTGAAAAAATCTGAATATTTACATCACAAATACTTGCATTTGGTAGGAAAGGGCACCACACATTTCCACAATCTCTCCCATCAGCCAGAGATATCCTCAGCAATATATATTATTTTCCAATTTTTTCAAGTCTTTGAACACTTCCTCAAGAGTGTTTGACTTCCACAGTGTTTTGAGCTTTTCAGTTTATCTTTGTTTTTGCTGTTGTTTATTTGTGTGAGAATTTTGAGTCTGGATTCCTCATGTACCTCCGTCTGGCTTCCAGGCCACGTTCCACGTTTTCCATTTGCTGTGACTGTTGTGTCTGTGTGTGCACACACAAAGCACACACACAATGCACACACACAATGCACACACAATGCACACACACAATGCACACACACAATGCACACACAATGCACACACACAATGATGCACACACACAATGCACACACACAATGCACACACACAATGCACACACACAACGCACACACAATGCACACACAATGCACACACAATGCACACACACAATGCACACACACTGCACACACAATGCACACACAATACACACACACTGCACACACACTGCACACACAATGCACACACAATGCATACACACAATGCACACACAATGCACACACACAATGCACACACACTGCACACACAATGCACACACACATTGCACACACAATGCACACACACAACGCAGAAACAATGCACACACAATGCACACACAATACACACAATGAACACACAGTGCACATACAATGCACACACACAATGCACACACAATGCACACACAATGCACACACACAATGCACACACACAATGCGCATTATATGTTTGGCTGTAGTAGATGGGGTTTGATGACCAGCCTACTGTCAAGGTAGAAAATTATGATCTCCATGTTTTGGAGATACACTTAATTTATTACCAATTCATTGGCTATTAAAATTTCACCAGTGTATCTAGAAAGAGTCTCAAGGCAGAGGTCAAATATTATACCCTAATCTCAAAAACTTAAGCAAACACAGAACACCATACTGGAGACAGAAGGACAAGTGACCCCTTCACCTGACTCTTAAACAGCAATCACTGTTAAAGGTGCAGATCCTCTGGCAAACCCTTCATACTGACAGCAGTAATAGTTCTCCTCTGCACAGCCTCCCCCTTACATTCTTTCTGAAAGTTTCATTGTATAAACTCACTTGATTAGGACTGTCCATATCAATTCTATAGATTCTTGCTTTATTATAACATTAATACCTATTTCCTTCTCCCTCTCAATCTCAGACTCATGGAAAACTGCTTACTAGGGACACACTGTACATCAGAGATTAATAAAGCAAGGGACTCTCAACTTCCAAGAAGCAGACTTGATATTGGTTTCTCTTCACATTCAATGGCTCCCTTGCTTCTTGGCAAATGACAGAGAGGTGATTTGTGGACTTAGGTGAAGGGCTTTTCTATGGAGAGACAACAAGGATCAGGAACATATTCAAATGAGAAAATAGAAGGTAGATGGATAATCATTCTACAGAGGGTAGGGGAGATGCTAAGATGGGCGGAGGACAAAAGCAAGCATGTGTTGTTTCAGGCCCGGGATGTCAGGTTGGAGCCCTGTCTCATGCTAGAGACAGAGGATGTTGGCCATGTCACTGCCTTATTGCTGTGTTTCTTATGGTGCCGTGATCTATACATAAGGAGGAACACAAAGCACTGAGGGTTTTAGGCTAGAAGAATTTTCTTGGAATTTACCGACTTTCACAAGAGACCAAACCATCCTGCTTTTGAGTAAGATTTCTGTAGTGTTCGGTAATTTTTTTAATTTATTTATTTATTAAGGATTTCTGCCTCCTCCCCGCCACCGCCTCCCATTTCCCTCCTCCTCCCCTATCAAGTCCCCCTCCCTCATCTGCTCGAAGAGCAATCAGGGTTCCCTGACCTGTGGAAAGCCCAAGGACCGCCCACCTCCATCCGGGTCTAGTAAGGTGAGCATCCAAACTGCCTAGGCTCCCACAAAGCCAGTACGTGCTGTAGGGATAAGTCCCACCCCTAAGGGGCGTTTTCGCCTCGGGCTAATGTTTGTCTATAAATTTGGCGAGCGTGCTCCCAGCCATCACTTCTGCTTTCCTGGTCTCCGCGGGAACAGTGGTTCTGTAAGTCTATTTCGCCATTAAAGCTATATATATATATTTACAATCTGTCTGCATTCGTTTACGCCGTTACATTTTGGCGTCCAACGTCAGGCTATTTTGCCCCCCACTCAAGCGGGTAGCTCGCTAGCTAAAACAGCTCCTGGGTGCTGTTCATGACTCGGGCTCCAGTGCCGAGTCCAAGACACACTCAGCCACACAGGCCCATTCTGCCCCGCCTGCTCGCCAGAGCAATTAACCCCTCCCTGCCTGCCTTGGCTAAGTTTGGAGCAGAACCCCACTGCCTGAATTAGCAGAAACTCAAGTACCTGTGGTTTTGCAACAAAAGCTTCCACAGCGGCAGATTTGGTCTGATACAAAGTGACATGGCCGGGCGGTGGTGGCACACGCCTTTGATACCAGCACTTGGGAGGCAAAGGCAGGCAGACCTCTGTGAGTTTGAGGCTGGCCAGGCGGTGGTAGCACACGCCTTTAATCCCAGCACTTGGGAGGCAGAGACAGGCAGATCTCTGTGAGATCGAGGCCAGCCTGGTCTACAAGAGCTAGTTCTAGGACAGGCTCCAAAAACACAGAGACCACCACTGGCAGGAACCGATCATTGCAGGTAAAAAAATTTTCTTTTATAAATAAAATGTCTGAACACATTACTGTTCAAGAATTTAACAGTTTTTTAATTGTACCATGTGGGAGATTTTACAAGAGGTGTCTATCACCCCACATCTATGGATCCTTCTGGGATTCATAGTTTTCATTGGCACTAAATGGTTTGATAATAGAAATATGATAAAGTCTTTACGAGACGAATCCAGGATTCTTAAGGCAGAGATTGAATGCTTAAAAACAATTGAGGATGACAACAATCTTCTCAAGAATCAGTTTGAAGTTCTCTAGGCTGATGTTAAGGAGAAATTCATTACTATGGAAGAGGGAACAGCTGATTTGGATCGTAAGCTTCAGTCCCTTTCTGTAGGAAATGAAACATTAACTGAGAGAATCAAAACTGCTGAATGTGACAATCAGATTTTGTCTAAAGCTTATGACAGATTGACGGAAAGATTGTCAACACAAGAAGGCACGGTTTATGCCATAAAAATTATGTCCAAAGATGAGATGTTATCTCTAACGGACAAACTTCATACTTTAGAATCCTCAATGAAGGCTTTGGAACATAATTCTGGACAGGAGATTCAGACATTGCAGAAGGCAATGGTGAATAGAATTGAAAAGATTGAGGAATTTCTAAATTCTGATGAAGAAGAGCACAGGGTAGAAAGGCAAATTTTAACTACATCTGTGGGTAAATCTCTCCGGGACAATTTCCACAAAGCTCTACCTACAGCTCTACCTGCCTTTCCAGTAATAACAACAGAGAAAGTGATTGGTTCCAAAAACCCAAGGGTCATCAAGGAGGATACATGGGAGCCTGTCCGTATGAATGATCTCAAGGAAATAAAACAGGCTGTCATGACTTTTGGGATGCAAGCCTCTTTTGTTAAAGAGATGCTAAGATCTTGGGCCATGACAAGCAGAGCAACCTGCTCGGACTGCTCCAGCTGAGCTCTGCGGTACTTGAGAGTGAACCACAATTGAAATGGAAATGCTTATTCAGGCAAGAGGCTAGACTTTTAGAACAGCAGGAAAAAGCGAAGGGAATTGACATTTCCCTAGATAAAATTCTAGGTGAAGGGCTCTTTTCCGACCCTCAGGAACAAGCTAATTTGGATGAAAACACACTCTCCATGTGTACTACAGCAGCCTTAAGGGCTTGGGACAGGGTACAAGACCCAGGACAGAGAATGGAATCATTTGTCAGAATTAAACAGGGTCAGAGAGAACCCTTTAGTGACTTTTTACAAAGATTAACTAAGGCAGTACAAATAGGGATATCTGACCCAGAAGCAAGATGTATAATGATTGAGTCTTTGGCTTATGAAAATGCAAATGTGGAATGCAAAAGGATTTTGGGCCCTTTAAAGCTCAGATCAGCGCCCTTGGAAGAATGGGTCTTGCATACACTCAATGTTGATACATTTGATTATGGCACTAAAGCATGGGTAGAAGAAGCAATTTCCAATGGTAAAAGGAGACACCAGAATACCAAATGTTTTAATTGTGGCAAAATGGGTCATATGAAAAGGAATTGTAGACAACGGATTTTAAGAAATAATAATAATGATAATAATAATGCATCTTTCAGAAATAATAATATTAATAATAATGCATCTTCTAGAAATAACAGGAATAGGAGGACTCAGCCTTCAGGTTTATGTAGAAGATGTGGAAAAGGCAGACATTGGACGAATGAATGCAGGTCTACAAGAGATAGACAAGGCAACCTGATACAGATGGGAAACGTGAGAGGGGGGCATCACAGGCCCCCATGGCAAACATGATTCAGTCATTTCCAGTTTCTGCAGAGAATGTGCCTCGTCAGGACAATTAGGAAGCCCCATGCCTACTGTTACAAGCAATAATGATCAGAAAGATAAGTTATGTGTGTTTTGGCAAACTTCTATAAATGATCAAAGACCTAAACTGAGAGTGTCTGAAAATGGCATTTTTATTACTGGCCTGCTGGACACAGGTGCTGATGTAAGTATCATTACCCCAGAATCTTGGCATCTGTATTGGCCTCTTCAGAATGTAGATGTTCAGCTCCTGGGAATTGGAACCCTATCTCGAGTAAGGCAGAGCACGAGATGGGTTGAATGTATAGGGCCAGAGGAACAAATAGGAAAATTAAGGCCATATGTAGCCAATATTGCAATGAATTTATGGGGTCGTGACCTATTACAACAATGGAATACCGAAATTAACATTCCTGCTACTTCTAGAGCCTATATTTCTGAGAATAATATTAAATGATATTACAAACAGAGAAAACTGGCCATTCGGGCTGTACAAGAACAAGCAATTGATGTCCCTTCAGAGATACCAACAGCCTTGCCTCTAAAATGGTTGACTGAGAAACCAATATGGACAAAGCAATGGCCTTTAGCTGAGGAAAAGTTACAGGCTTTAGAACAGCTGGTACAAGAACAATTAGATGCTGGACATATAGAAGAATCTACCAGCCCTTGGAATTCTCCTGTATTTGTGGTTAAGAAAAAAATCAGGTAAATGGAGAATGGTGACAGATCTCAGGGCCATCAACAAGCTTATTCAACCTATGGGCCCTCTGCAATCTGGAATTCCTTTGCCCTCTTTATTACCAAAAGGATGGCCTCTCATAGTTATTGATTTAAAGGATTGTTTTTTCACTATACCTTTGCAAAAATAAGATAGAGAAAAATTTGCCTTCACAGTGCCTACTTATAACAATTCTCAACCTTCGAGGAGGTACCACTGGACCGTCCTCCCCCAGGGTATGTTAAATAGCCCCTCCCCGTGCCAATATTTTGTGAACCAACCATTGCAAATAATACGCAAGAAATTTCCCAAATCTATAGTATACCATTACATGGACGACATTTTGTTATCCGATTCAAACATGGATACCTTGAATAGACTGTTTGAAGAAATAAAGATAGTTTTACCTAAATGGGGATTGCAAATCGCTCCTGAAAAGATTCAGAAGGGAGATTCTGTTAATTATTTAGGTTATAAAATAGGTTTGCAAAAAATTAAGACACAAAAAGCACAAATTAGGAGAGATCGCCTATGGACTCTTAATCACTTTCAAAGACTGTTAGGAGACATTTCCAGTCTATGACCAGCTATTGGAATAACACCTGATCTAATAATTCATTTGAACAAAACCTTGGATGGTGATAAAGATTTAAACAGTCCCAGAGAATTAACAGCTGAAGCAGAAAAGGAACTGACAATGATTGAAGAAAAATTACAACAGGCACATGTGGACAGGGTGAATCCAGAGCTCGATTGTATTCTCATCATACTACCATCAAAAATTTCTCCTACAGGAATTTTAATGCAGAGAGATGATATTATTTTGAATGGATCTTTTTACCACATAAACCAAGTAAGAAACTGAAAACTTATGTGGAAAAAGTCTCTGAGTTAATTATAAAAGGCAAGCTGAGACTTCGTCAACTAGCAGGCATAGACCCAGCAGAAATTATAGTGCCTTTCACTGCTGATGAAATAAAGAAATTATGGGAAGATAATGAACCATGGCAAAGAGCTTGTGCTAATTTTTTGGGAGACATTAATAACAACTATCCAAAAAGCAAGAGGCTTAACTTCATAAAGAGAACTTCTTGGATTCTTCCTCGAATTGTCCGTGATGCTCCAATAACTGGAGCCAGTACATTCTATACTGATGCCAATAAATCAGGGAAGGCAGGTTACAAATCAGAAGACTTGGGTAAGGGGGAACAAAGTCCTAATAATTCTGTCCAGAAGGCGGAATTATATGCCATTCTTATGGTGCTAAGGGATTTTAAAGAACCTCTTAATATAGTCACTGATTCACAATACGCAGAAAGAGTTATTTTACATATTGAAACTGCTGAATTTATACCTGATGATACAGAACTAACTTCATTGTTTCTCCAGGTTCAAGATTTGATCAAGAACAGGCTTTGCCCTATGTACATAACACACATCCGATCCCATACGGGTCTGCCAGGTCCTCTAGCACAAGGTAATGCAGAAATTGATCAATTATTGATTGGTAGTGTGCTACAAGCCTCTGAATTTCATAAAAAACATGTTAATAGCAAAGGTTTGAAGAAAGAGTTTTCAATTACATGGCAACAAGCTAAGGAGATTGTGAAGAAATGCCCTACCTGCTCTTTCTATAACCAAACGCCACTGCCTGCAGGGGCTAATCCAAAGGGCACCCAAAGGAATGAAATCTGGCAGATGGATGTGTTCCACTTTGCAGAATTTGGCAAATTAAAATATGTTCATCACACCATTGACACTTATTCAGGCTTTCAGTGGGCAACTGCTTTAAGTTCAGAAAAAGCTGATTCAGTAATCACTCATTTATTAGAAGTCATGGCTATCATGGGTATACCTACACAAATAAAGACGGATAATGGTCCTGCTTATGTCTCTAGGAAAATGAAACGGTTTTTTGATTATTACAATATCAAGCATGTTACAGGTATACCATACAATCTTACAGGTCCAGCAGTCATAGAAAGATCAAATCGAACTATAAAGGATATGTTGAACAAACAGAAAGGGGTAGAAAACACCCCCAGAAATAGGTTACATAATGCTTTGTTAACCTTGAATTTTCTCAACGCTAATGAGAAGGGAACAACGGCTGCAGAAAGACATTGGATAATGGAAAAGTCTACTGAACTAAATCAACCAGTTTATTTTAAGGATGTGCTGACCTCACAATGGAAGCCAGGAGATGTACTGCATTGGGGAAGGGGTTTGCTCTTATCTCCACAGGTGAGGAAAAATTGTGGATACCATCAAAATTAATAAAGGTTCGGTTTGAAGAAGAGAAGCCACTTGGAAAAGATAAATAGCAATTCATTCACAAGGATGGCGAGCATACTGATGGTAAGAAATACAGATAGGTTGGGGGCAGGGTTCTTTTCTTATCTCCATAGGAAAATACTCATCTTCAAAGAAATTAAGGGACGCTGAATATTTAATTACTGATGGATGGACACATTTTTGTAAGTATTAATTTTTTATATATATGTCTTATTAAACATTTCTTTATAAATATGTAGAGCTGGTTTTGAAGTTGGACTCTGGCTCAGTCCCTCTCCAATTCCAAGCCTGTTAGTAAGAGAAAAACCCAGAGTTTCTGGAGTTTCTGTCTCATGTCAAGAGCCATGATTTGGGACAGAAAGAAATATGAGTTTAGAAAACATCTTTGCTTTTCTTCATATCTATCATACTTTTCATTGAATATATCTATCATGCCTTTCATTGAATATATATATGTATGTCTATATGACTAATGTTTAAGTTTTTCACAATGAACAATGAGTTTTTCCTGAAGTGACATTTGAAGTTTCCAGGAAGAAGATGGGGCCCCACAACAACAACTCTACCTGGTTGATATGATGTCATGATACTGATAGTGCTACTACAAGACCTGTTTTGGATACCAGCTGCACAAGACGATCCCAACTTGGTTAGCTGAAATGGTGCACATCTTGTACAACATTCTGGCCAGACCTCCACAAAATACTCAGAGACTATTTGCAATTTTAAAAGACATTGATCTTGAAATTTAACCATCATTTTACTTTCACAGGATCCCCCAGAAAGAACGTCGCCCCCATGACAGCTGGAAGTAATTCTAGAGGACGACGTCCCCTCTCCCAGTAAAATTTACCCCTGAGTTTAGGGGCATCATTTAGGGGTTGGGAGGTTGGGGGAGGAATTTTATAAGCTCAGGGATTATTTTGAAAAAAAAAGAGGGAATGATGGGATAATAGATTTATAATTGTGAGTTACTGCTTTTAGACAAATATATTGGTATCCATTCTTGTATATTGATACAAAGTTAAATTATATTGACTATTGTATGCATGCATGTTTCTATCTCTGTTTAAAACATTTTTTATGTATTGACATATATTGTATTGATAAATATATGTTGTATATATTTACCATATTGCAGTGTACATTTCTCCCTCTGATTAAGATACTTATATAATGTTTGTGTATTGATATATATTTATATTGCAATGTATATTTGTACAGTGTTTATATTTGGAGGTCATTATCCTCATTTGTTACACAGTTGTTTATTGTCTTAGTCTTTTAGTTAAATAGATATTGAGAATTATATAGATAAATAGTCATCTAAGTTTGTCATTTATAATTAGACTAATCTAGAGATTAGATATCTAGAGATTATACTCAGTATAGATAGATAATCTTCGACCTCTTCAAAGAGCTGTAGAAAATGGCTTTTAATCTAACTCAGAGTTTCGTGATAGTGAGACACAATTGCTCCTGGCAACACCGCTCTATTCCTGAGAGAATGTTGAGCACCAAAGACACTCCACCTGGAGCCTTTCGTTTTGGCAGAACTGGCCTTTGGCAAAGAAATGCCCATACCTCAACCACTGACAGAGATACAGAGCGTGCATCAATGGATAAAACAGGACTGTCATATCCTGCCAAGACAGGGTAAGATAGTTTTGAAAAGTTGCTTGCCTTTAATAATGGTATGTCAGTTATGTTCGGGCTTAGCCAAAGTTGGTTGACTCAACATTGCAAACGAGACTTTGGGTGATTGCCCAGGTAGTCAGTTGTCTCTGTCAATTGTTGCACATTTTGGATATATCTCATTTGTTAAGTAATATTTATTCCCTTCTCAGATCTTTGACAGAGTTGAAGATTATATAATTGTAGTTACTCTCTACATTATTTAGACTCCTTGAGATAGAATGTTTAGCAAAACTTTTGTTCTCAATATTGTTTGTTATATTTATTATTTGTTATTATTGTATATAGTTGTATTTGGTTTAGTTCTGTCTTATTTAGACAAAAAGGGGAGATGTAGGGATAAGTCCCACCCCTAAGGGGGCGTGTTCGCCTCGGGCTAATGTTTGCCTATAAATTTGGCGAGCGTGCTCCCAGCCGTTGCTTCTGCTTTCCTGGTCTCCACGGGAACGGTGGTTCTGTAAGTTTATTTCGCCATTAAAGCTATATATATATATATATTGACAATCTGTCTGCATTCGTTTACACCATTACAACGTGCAGTAGAATCAAAAACCCACTGCCATTGTTCTTGAGTTCTCAGTATTCCTCATTGTCCGCTAGGTATCCTCCGGAATATTAACCTTCATCAGGCGATGAAAGGAGACAAAGACAGAGACCCACATTGGAGCACCGGACAGAAATCTCAAGGTCCAAATCAGGAGCAGAAGGAGAGGGAGCACGAGCAAGGAACTCAGGACCGCAAGGGGTGCCCCCACACACTGAGACAATGGGGATGTTCTATCGGGAACTCACCAAGGCCAGCTGCCCTGGGTCTGAAAAAGCATGGGATAAATCCGGAACATAGCGGACAATGAGGAATACTGAGAACTCAAGTGTTCGGTAATTTGTGAGAAACACATTTTATCTTGATAAAATGTAATTTTTACAAAAAAGGAAAAAAAATCATCCTTGTATAATACAGAAAGAATAGCCACTGGATCGGGATATCACAAGATGGGGTATTAGCAAAAAATCTAGGCAACTGTCTGATTTCAGTCACCACAAATTTGTAGGAAATTAAGCTGAGGAAAACATTATCAATTAAAACTGACTTTTGCATGGCCACAGATGTTCAAAAACTACAAAATATGCAAACACATGCCGGTGATAAATTGCACCCATGTGAAGAACATCTTGTCTCTACAAAACCTGTTTAATCCAAATTTCTGACCATATGTAAATGTGTGTTGTGAAGTGTTAGCCTGTGCTAGGTTGCTTGAACTTCCTCTTGCCTCAGGGAGTCCTTCTCCCACACACAGGTCACCACTTTTCCAGCTTCTGGCTTTCTGAACGTGTAGGAGACAATCATTATACCATTAAATGCTACAAAATAAACTATACATTCATATACAGTTATATCTTGTGGTTGCCTTTTTATAATGTAAGCTACTTCTCATAGAAGATGAGAGAATAATGTACATAAAATTTATAGCATTTCAAACATCCTTCATTGTGCTTGAATATACATTCCAAAGAATTTATGAATTGCAGTTAAAATTAACTATAGTCTTTCTCAAGTGGGGAATTTATCATGGAGCTAAACAAACATCATTATTCTCTTGAGAGAGTAAAGTGTGGTTTATACAAAAACCTGGAACAATTCTCTTTGATGAAAATGAGAACCTGCAAACCAATCTCTAAGAGATTTAAATCCATGAATTTCAATACATCATTTTCTGCCTTTTCCACCTCTGACTACAGAGCTACATTTTTGCAGAATCACAGGACTGATATCACCCTGTGAGAGTAACAAAGCAGGCCTGCGAAAACGTCCTCTCCTCTTAGCCAGGACTGAAGCTTGTGGTCCACTCTGAACCGAGACACACAGACTCTACCTTCTGCTTTGCTCACTGCGGCTGCATAACTGGAGACTGGTTTACTGCTATAGACGACTGGGTTCGGAGAGATGCCACACCCACGTGTCTGGGCTGGTCTTGTGTCCAATACCTGTCTCCTCGGTGTCATTTCATTTTATTTTTTTATATTTATTTATTTTTTTGGTTTTTCGAGACAGGGTTTCTCTGTGGCTTTGGAGCCTATCCTAGAACTAGCTCTTGTAGACCAGGCTGGCCTCGAACTCACAGAGATCCGCCTGTCTCTGCCTCCCAAGTGCTGGGATTAAAGGCGTGCACCACCACGGCCTGGCTCTCGGTGTCATTTCAAGGTTCTGCAGAGAATGTGTTGTCCTTCCTCAAAGTCTTGTTTATTGAAGCCACGAGTCTCTCACTGTGTCAACCATGTGATTTCCAAAACTTCCATAACTGTCTCAAGGATGCTTTACAAAACCAGAGTGGGCACCAGCACTTCACAGACTTCAGTGGGCTGATTTTCCCCGCTTGCTGAGATCTCATGTTCAAGATAGTGCAGAAGTACTAAGCCCTTGGCTTGAGAGTTTGTCAGAGATATAGTAAAGAGGCAGAAGGAATGAACACAAGAAGAGTCAGGAAACTGTTTGTATTCTTTACACTCTGTGTTCTGTTTTAAAGCCAGGTATGGACATTCTTAAAACTTAATTGAGAAAAGTGACAGTAATATGTTTATAAATCAGTAAAAAACAAAAACAAAAACAAAAACAACCAGTATTACCAGATTGTGGGTAAAGATTGTGAGATCTCTCTCTCTTATCTTCCTTTCGCTCATCCTTCCATTTCCCTTTCCCACCTCCCACCCTAGCTCCCTCTCCCCTTTTTCCTCTTTCTCTTTTATAATGGAAAGAGCATTAATTATTTAGTGCTAGTTTAGGTTGTACCTAAAATAATGGTTTTTATTACGGCACCCTCATGCACATAAGTCATTGTACTTTCTTTTAGACACACGTTTACCGCGCATGTTTTTGCACTGGACCAGCACAGACATCATTGGCAGAGACTCTAACATTTGCAAACAGAGATTTGCATCACAGGAATTCAAGTGGTTTTTTTTTTCATTAACTTGGAATTAGAAGTGACTGGGAAAATGGCCTTCTTGTTCAAATCAAATGTCAGCTGTTGTTGCTGACTCTAATACTGAAAAAGTTCTTCCTGAGCAAATCTGCAGAGCAGATGATAATTATTGTTTTTCAGAACTGATATTAAGATAAGTTACAGTGGAAGGAGCAGAAAACAAATGATAATTATAGTCTGCACTAAGTGCCAATGGCTGAAAAAGAAATAGGAGGTGGGTTTCATAGGAGACTTTCATCTAAGGGAAAGCCAAACTCTACCACTGTCCAACCTTGTAGAAAAAATTCATTTAAAGTCCCTTTACAACTGCTGGAGACCAGTGAGTTACAAAAGCTCATCTTTTAGCCTGGATCCTTGGTTTTTCAATCACTTGGGGATTTTGTGGATATGTAATTTATCTTCTTAAACTTTCCTAAGCGGGGACTCTAAAGCTGTTTTGGTTATCGGTTCCACTTCAATATGAGGCAATATTTGCTGTGTTGTTATAGGATTTAATTTAGAGCAGGTGGTTTCTTAAATCCATCAAGGGTACTGGGGTAGAGAAACCATTTAGTTATTTTTTTCCTTTGAGAGATTTGAGCATACTGTGGTGATAATTGGATAGGTTTGGTCTAGAGTCCTTATTCTTCATGCTAAAGGAATAGACTATTTTTTGAAAGCTGATATATGCTATTATTGAAAAAGACCCCTGTTTTATGAGACCCAGGTCATAGCAGGGACTCCATCATGAGGAAGCATCAGAGGCAGAGTAGTCCAAAGAGTAAAGATTTTGTACCCAATCAATCACCCTTCAGTTAGCTCATCATAGTGTAGAGAAATTATTTGCTACCCTCAGTAAATCTGAGGTTGCATTCTATGCTTTTGAAAGTGAATGAAGTGATTGCTATTTCAGGATCTGTGAAATTTCTTTAGAGAATTAAGATATTTTAGAACATATTACTCAACCATTTAAGTATCTGATCTTGTGACCTACTAAGGTTCCTTGGGAGTCAGCTGTGACATCACACCTGTCAGGTTCCCCAAATTATAAGCACCGTGGCTTTTGTGAATGGTGGGGTGTGAATAAATGGAGCATAATTAATAAGAACTCAGAGAGAAATTGAAGTTCAACCTGAGGATCTGAAAAGCAAAACTGTCAGCTACTGGCTCTTACCTCGACCTCAGATTGAAAATGGCGATCCTGCCTCCAGGAGTCTCAGAACGAGACTGTGTGTCGAGAACTGTTTCCTCCCATTTTATAATCCTCTCTAGGGCTGGGATTAAATGTATGCACCATCGTCATTAAAGGCATGCACCTCCTCTATAACAACTAGTGTGTGTTACCATAACCTGGTCTGTAAGGCTGACCAGTGGGACTGTTTTACTCTCAGATCTTCAGGCAGGCTTTATTTATTAACATACAATTGAAACACCATACATAATGGCACTTGTGCATCCTAAAGGCTTGCAATGAAAGAAGAGAAAGTGACCAACAGTGCACTACCTGGATCTCTGCTCAGCACAGTTGCTGACAGTAGAAGCCAGGTAAGCATTGGGGAGCCATGTCAGTCTAAGATCTGACAAAGCTTGTGGTGGAAGAATAATTCCTAAGACAGCACAAGAAAAAACCATGACACAGGAATGAATATTAATTCAAAAGATGAACAGATGAAATAGCAAGCAACTCAATTTCCACGGATTTACTCGTTCTTATTTTATGTCTATGGTGTTGGGTCTGCATGTATATCTATTTACATGTGCATGCCTGGTGCTCAAGGAGGCCGCAATGGACTGTGTTTCTATGGTATGGAAACAATGCTCTGTGTGTATGTCATGTCTATAACTGAGTGAAGAAAACTGCAGGTAGGGTCCAGACAGGTGTGGATGTTGCTGGGCTCGGCGGCTGTTCCTTCTCACCTCCTATTCTGATGCCTCAGCTACCCTCAGATGGACAGGACCTATACCCGCAAACCGGGGTGTTATCACTTCACCAAGGGGGGGAACTCCTGAAGCTGTAATATAAAATGTAGGAGAGGCCTGAAACGTTCTTATGAAATATAATCATGCGTAGGAATTAGACTCCGGTTCAGCCATTTCCTTTAAAGAACAGAGATTATTTCTTAATTTATTTTCAATACTACAACCTTACCAAGTGCCATTCTGATGAAGGATTTTTAGCTGAATCAACCTTTACAGGCAATAACCTCACCAGGTAAAGTTAGCCCATTCTTTTTTATAAAGTTCAGCTGTCAGATCCCATTGCAGCATTGAGCTTGCACGCGAGACATCCTTTAATGGTGTTGGAGTTGTTTTCTTCTTTTTATCTTTTAAAAATGTTTCTTGCATAGACATGAAAAGTGTTCAAAACCAGCTGTACTGTGAGGGAGATTATTACATAGCCACAGGAGACCAATGCACTACCCTTCCCCTTATCCCCTCAGCTTCTGGGTTAGTCAACCCGGGAGTGAAATACATTAGTTTTACATCACAGAGAGAACTCATGTGTAAGAAATTACAAAAAACATACACTCTCGAAACATTTTCTTCTCATCGCTGTTTATGCAAGAAGCTCAACAGTCTCAAAAAATGTAGGCTTATTCAAACCTAACATAAGAAACTTTGAATTAAGGCTGTAGATGGCTCAGCAGATAAAGAACATGCAGACAAGTGTGAAGACCAAAGTTCAAATCCCCACAACCCATATAGAAGTCAGGTGGCAACACTCACCTATAATCTTAGCACACGGATGGTGAGCTAGGCAAGCTCTAGAGCAAGCTGCCTCGCCAGACAAGCCGTAACTGCAAGCCCCAGGTTTAGTGAGAGTCCCTGCCTTAGTGTATAAGGTGGAGAAGCATGGAGAAAGACACTTGATATCAATACTGGGCCTTTAAAGCATGCACTCATATATGCATGTGGATCTGCGTGCAAAAATGCATGCAGACCCACGTGAATGTGTATACACACACACAGACGCACCACAAAAAATATTTGTATACCTGCAACAAAGACTTTGAACATAGAAATCATTTTGCCCACGTCATCATTTGATGCAAACTGTTGAACATCTGTGACACACATGGCCATGGTAGGCAGAAGACACGATGTTCATGTCTTCAGTGTGACAGACGGCAGCCTGTCCCAACAGAAATCCAGCAGGGCCCATCCATCACGTCCTCTCTTCCTTCCCTCGGGACCCTTGTTTAAGACTGAAGCCAGCATCTCCATCCGCCTCTGAACTCTCAATTGAGTGAGTAGTTCTGCCACTGGAGACTGGATGTGACAGGTGACAACCTTGCTCTGGAGTCACTTTTGGCCGGCTATTTCCTGCACTCCCCATCTTCCCCATCTTCCTACTCAGGGCGTTCCTCATCCTGTCTTTGGTGGCTTTTGCTGCCACCCCTGCCGTCCTGGTGCGTGGATCATTCTAAGTGCAACTTGACTGGCAGTCTCCTAGTTTCCCTTGCTGCCTCTTTCCTCTGTGCCCTGTCTACAAACTGTGCACCCAGGCAGCAGTATCAGGGCCAGGGGATGTTCTCAGAGAGGACAAGTTCCTGCAGACCTTTTCCTTAGAAATGTTAGAGAAAACAAAGCTTGGCTCACCCATCCTCACTCTATAGAGAAGCCTTCTATTTAAAAACATGCTCACCACCCTGAGCACTTAGAACAGCAAAAACCAGTATAGGTCAGTGCTATGCAGGCCAAGGAGAGCCGTCCTTTATGGGAGAGGGCAGAAGAGAAACTGGAAGTTCTGCTTTCGTCACTGTGACCTGGACTCATGCCAGGAGGGAAGCGGGGAAAGGCAGCCCTATAGAGGCAGCCCTGTCTGAGCAAGGACGCTGGGCTACCAGTGAGTATGTAAGCTACATAGTAAATAGTTTTTCTCTTCCCAAGTGAGGAAGAACTCAGAAGGAAGAAGAGTTGCATTCTCATTTGAATTCCAAGGCCAGAAGTGTGTACAATTGAGTAACGCATCCTGTGGTCTTGTCAAGTGTGTAAATCCTCAAGTAGTGACAGAACATACTAGACCCAGAGAGGCTGTGATTTGTGCATTCCAATGTGGAGTGGGATTTATTTAATTTTATGACTTCTGTTGACAACCATAAAGACTCTCTGAAGAAAAAGCCTCCTTTGTCTTAGGATGACTTGCTTCTTGTCTAATATTTTGATGGGTCGCTGTGTTTCTGAGGTAATATGTTTGGGAGAGTACAGCACAGAAGTTCAGGGTGACACAGGCTCTGAAGGGGGGGCCCTTTCAGAAAGAGAATGAAAATTGAGAGGAACAGTGGGAGTTTCAACTGGAATTCTTTGCATCTGTATTATGAGCACCCAATGCTTCTGTGCTCACACTTGTCAAGTCCTAGCAGAGACCTGGAGACACAGCTTGGGGAAGGATGCAGGGATGGCGTTCTTCATAGCCAGATGGGCCAGAGCAGTCTCTATGCATTCGGCATGTCTCAAATTGAGGCCGCTACGAATTCAAGCTAAAAAAGGTGTTGTGGACTGACCTCTGAAAGATTCTCTACCAAAAGCAGCAGAGATGTAAGAAACGGCAAACGGCAGGATGGTGGGCAATTGACCATGGGATGGAAACGATGTCGGTTGAGCTATCCTAAGAAGAAGAAGAAGTGATGTTGCAGTCTGGACCAGTCAAGATTCTGCCACTTTCTCCCCAGCTCTGCTTTCCCTTTGGCCTCTCCACAACATTCAGGTAACTGGCCTGGGGCTTCCAGGTTGTAATCAAGGTTAATCAGAATCTAACCACAGTCTCAGCATCGAAAAGCACAGAGTCCTGGTTTTGTGTGTGGTGGACACTTCAGGAAGCAACAATTTGGAAAGAACTGGGTGAGGGATTTCTGAAGCTCAGAACCTGGCATCAAGGGGCCGTGGCTACAGATAAAGCATTTTGGCTAGGAGAAGTTGGAGCTGGAAAGACGTGCCCAATGAGGTGACACCTGAAGTGTCCTGGATTTCCCCTTCCTCTGCTCTGCAGTTCCCCGTTGGCAGAATCAGATGAGAAGCCCGGGGAAGAGATCGAATAATTATTTAGCTAAGAGAGCCACAGGCCAAGTATCAATTGATATGACAAAATGTTTGTGCGTTAACGAAGTCCCAAGAACTGAGCCAGACGCCACCTGGAGCCTGTTAGAATGAACTGCAAGGGGTCTAGCGAGCGCGATCTCTCCCGGAGCCACTGCTTCCAAGGAGACCAGCACAATGACCTGGCAGTGTGGACTTTAAGGTACATCTTAGAGGGTGGGCTAGGCTAGGTTTTGTCTCTGGACATAGAGAGATGTCCTCATCGCAAGCTCAGGAAAGAAGATGAGAAGTCAGAAGGCTGCCAGCTCTGCCTGAGCTTCTTCGAAGCCTTGAGATGCCAAAGGCAACTGCAAAGGTCACCAATGCTAAAACTCAGGCTGAGCTGTACACGATTTGTCTGCAAAGTACTGTGACTGTGACGGTCCACTCAGGGCTTTTGCAATGGACGGCCTTTCAGTCTCCCATGGAGCTAAGTTGTTGGAACTTTGACAGCTGTAAGCGCTCCCTAGCGGAGAGACTATAAATGTACCTTGCTTTCGAGCAGAGGATACCAATATATCATTCCAGGACATCTGGGGGAAGGGAAGTCCAGGAAAGCGTCTGAGGATTGGGGATAGGTGCACTGAAGGCGAGTGAGTCATGCTGTAAGGGAAAGCCCCAGAACAGAATATTTTCTGAAGAATCCCCCTCTGTTGTGGAATATTATTTTAAGTGGGCAAAGATGTGCTACATTTGTTTATGCTGTGGAATATTCCCTTAACTATGTAAAGGTGTGTTACTTTTGTTTGTGCTCTATTTGTTTAAGGATGCAAGGACGTGCGTGTAATTACAAAAAGATGCCTTGAGTTTGTTTCACCTTGCCTGCTCAAGGCACCTGATTGGGCTAATAAAAGGAGACCAGCCAATAGCTAGGTAGGAGAGGGATAGGAGAGCTGGCAAGCATAGAAAGTAAATAGGAGGTGCAATCTAGGTTTGAGAGGAGGAGAAGAGAGTGAGGGGAAAAGAAAGGAACACGTCAGGGCCAAGGAGCCAGGCAGCTAGCTGCCAGACAGACAGATGCAAGAAGCAGTGAAGTTACGATAAGCAGAAGGAAGAAAAGTAAAAATCCCCAAGGCAAAAGGTAGATAAACAGGTTACTTGAAGTTAAACAACCTGCCAGAAACAAGCCTAAACTAGACTGAATGTCCAACACTAATAAGTCTCTGTGTCATGATTTGGGAGCTGGTTGGTGGTCTAAAAGAAAAGCCTGGTACAGCACTCCCTAGAATTGTGGATGGGACGCAGCCTTAAGCTGTTCCTTAACACGAGACTGGAACACCTTCTTTCTTGGGTTATTGTGGAAATGATGTAATAACCACACCCCGCACTGTCACCATCACAGGAGTGAGACACTGTTTTTGTTATTAAACTCATGGGGAATTAGTTTTATTCTCTGTTAGCAAAAGGCAGATTTGAGGAGCTGTGATACCTTGTACCTAGGACAACCATGGCTGGTTGGTGGTCTGGAATTGCCTTCTGAAATGATGGAGGTAGAATCCAGATGTGGACACCATGAATGCTCTGATTCAGGTCCTGTGGTCAAGGAGAGAGGTACAGAAACACCACCTGCACATGTGCAAGCTTTTCCCCTATGAGTGTGTTGTGGGGAGGGGATGATAGGGTCAAAGCCAATCACCTCAGGGGCAGGCCTTGATTAAATCACACTAGGGTTTGGGATTGACCTGTTTTCCACTTTGGGCTAAGTGGAGTCTCCTTAACAGGAATCCACAGGTAGTTTGGGTCCTGTTGAGACAGCACTGCCTCCATTGTCTGAAAGGGGCCCTCCAGCTGTATTCCCCAGGCTGGCTACAGTGAGTGGAAAATAAGAAAGTAGCCCCCCCTTCCCAACTGGGATTGCACTCTCATTACCTGGGAAATTTCAAGTGTGAATACCATACACGTGTAACGATTTCTAAATTCTGGGGAAAGTGTGTGCCAAGAGCCTGAAAGAATCTAATTCTGCCGCTTTAAAGAAAAATCACTTGTAACTTGACCTCATGCAAAGTTAAGTTTCATTCGCATAAATTAAATATACTCTTTCAGTTTATTTTTGTTAGGAATGAGCTTAAAATATAATAATGAGTGATGCTATTTTTGACCATGTTTCAGAGGCAACTCTAGATTTATTTGTACAATGATGACCTTTACAGAAATATGTCACATGGGATAAATTAGAGTAGTCCTTCCTCATATAGTTTCAGGTTTAAATCAAAGCATCTAAAGACAAAAACGACCAAATGGTTGTCCCCGAAAACCTACACAAAAGAAACACTATACAGCCTCAGCAGTTTGTGTTTGTGTAGCTGGACAAAATTTAGATAGCAGCATATCTTGAAATATAGTTTTTTTAATAGTTATTAAAATGTTCCCCCTTCATCGGTGATGATAATAGGCAAGGAAAATGTTGGCTAGCCATTCAAAAGAATGGCCAAGATAAACGAGTTTATGTACATCCTACAGTACAAGTGGACCTTGAACACATATTAAGTAAAAGAAAAGGTAAAACAAAGACACACCCACACCTGCTTGTCCATGCTTCTGGGCTAGTGACCATAGCAGCTGTAGTCAATCAGAACTGCACTTAGTTTTCTGTTGAGCTCCCGTGATGTAGAAGCTGGTTGGTACAGTAAAGAACACAGAGTTTGGGTTAGAAAGATGATGCAGTGCTTAAGAGAACTGGCTACTCTTCCAGAGGTCCTGGGTTCAATTCTTAGCACACATGGTGGCTTACAACCATCTGTAATGAGATCTGGTGCCCTCTTCTGGCCTGCATGCATACATGCAGGCAGAACACTATATATATAAAATAAATCTTTAAAAAAAACACCAACAAAACCTGATGTCCGCAGAGAGCTCACGCAGAGCAAGCCAGGCAATGCAATAAATCAGTTATTTTCAGGACAGCTGATAATTTCATTAAAACTCATGATAGCTGTATTTTTATTTATTATCCAGTTTTACTTTTTTGTTTCTTTATATTTATGTTTTTAGGTGAAATCTGTAACATTTGGTTTTAGTCCAAAAGCAATTAAGTTCACATATTTTTATAAAAATAAACACTGTTCGAAAGTGGCCTAATTGCAAGTGTTTATGAGCAGTGGATCAGACAGATTCCAAGAGTCTTTCCTAAGTTCCTCCATGTGAGAGGACTTTCACTTTAGATGCTCTGTAATCCAAACATGACTCATACCTTGGTTCCCAGTTGGTCTTCCCAGAGCTCTAAAATAACACAAGTCAGCTCATCAAATACAATGATCATTGTGTCTGTCTATCTATCTATCTGTCTGTCTGTCTGTCTGTCTGTCTATCTATCTATCATCCATGTATCTGTCTTCTATGCATTTATTTATCTATTACCGGTTATTTTGTTGACTTAGTTTCTTTAGTGGGATCTGACACAACACACACACACACACACACACACACACACACGTGTGCATACACACACACACACAGGTTTTCTTTATCTCTTTTTTTCTCTGTCTTTCTCAATGTTTCCTGGGCACCCATTTTCTCTCTGAGTTCGTGAAGCACCTTTCTCCATGGTTTAGGAAAACTGGGCCCACATTTCCCCCACCTGTTCAGCAGTTTTTCCTGCCACCAGCCTGCCTCCCTGAACACCGCCCCTCCTCATGGCTGTTTCTTCTCTGTTTCTTCTCTTCCTTTGCTTCCTCTCTCTTCCACTGCCTGGAATCAGTTCTTTGTATCTGTCCCACTGACATGACTTCTAGGGACACACTCAGCTCTGATGCTATTATTGAGCTACTCCTTTAGGCGGGCCTTTACCCAGTCAGGTCTGCACTTTGCCGTGATCTGGAATTGCTCACACGCCTGCTGTATTTATCTTTCCCAACCTGTATCTCTGACTTGTCCTTGGTGGTGCAGGATCTGAGCTCTGATGTCTCACCTTAGTTCCTCCAAGGAAAATGCATGGAAGAGTTACTTCCAAGCGTCCTTTGTCCAACAGTGTTGTAACCTGTCACGGCCCTGCTCCGCTGTGATGAGATCTCCTCCCCTGACTTAAATCTCATCTGCACCCAGTTTCTGCAGTGAAAAAGTGATGAGGTATGAAAGCAGCACTAAGTTTTGGTCCCTAATCATCTCAGAAGCTCCAGGCCTAGCATTGATTTCTTTGCAGATGCAAATCTTGGTTCAGGTGCCCTGTTCTCAGGAATAAGATTTAGAGTAATTATGTTCTTAGGGATTAATTACTCAAACAGGCTCCCTGGCTTCTCTACACACAGGTTTTTGGAAGCTGCTTAATGTTTGCACTGCAAGCTTCCGATGCCATGTCGTCTTCTCTGGGAAGGATTCCCTCACTGACTGCACCTCTGTCCAATCTGCCCCAGGCTTTGGAGAAAGTTGTCACAGAGGGTGGCCTTTTCTCTCCTCTTCTAATCTTCCTCGTGATCTTTCCCATCATTGTTCCAATCAGCAACCTCACAGAACTCTTCAAAGCAGGGAAAAGGGATTTGTCCTCTGCGTAGCCAATGCCAGTGTTGTGAGTTCTTTGCTGTCACTGTACCACTCGGTTTCCCAGGAGACTCTGCTACCTTGGGCTAGAAATCCCGATGCAGTAAAGTCACCGACCCCTGAGTGCTAGAGAAAGCTTTGTAGAAAAGTGTTCAAGCCGGGGGTGAGGGCTCGTGTCTCTGACTATGAGGTAGATCTCCTGGAGTGGTGATGGAAAGGGTTGACAAGAACCAGCTCAATACTGATTGTTAACGCTGGAGAATTTCTAACTCAGTTGATAAACTGGCAACTTGAGACATCCGTAAAGACTTCACAGCACAGAAAGTCACAAGCCTACAGATGTGCTTTGGTTGGTGCTGTGTTCTAAAAAGCTAGTCTGCCGGCGCAGCTTCGGAGTATGTGTTTTCCTGGTCACTACATTCCATACTAAGTGATAGATTCCTCTTTGTTCCTTATTGGAAGGGAGAGATACAGGAAGGGAGGAGTGGAAGAAGAGAGTGAGGGAAGAAGGGAGGGGGAAAAGAGGGAGAGAAGAAGGAAGGGAGGGAAGAAGGGAAGAAGGGAGGGAGGGAGGGAAGGAGGGAGAGGGAAGAGAAAGGAAGAACACTAGCTTCTAGGATGAGCAACACCCTCCATCTCACCTCCTAACAAGAGCTACTCTCATTTTTTTTCTGGTCATGTGAGCAACTGTTCATTTTTCAAAGATTCAGCCCCCATAACTTGGTCTCCTGAGTTTGGGATGGGGTCCTCACTCAGGTACTCAGTTACCAAACAGCATCCACTGCACATATGTCTTCACCTGATCCCAGTAATGTTGACGGCCCCTTTAATGTCTGTCTGCTATAGTTGTCTGTGGCCTCCTGGAAGGCATGATCCTAGTTTTATTCACTATCGAGTCTTTTCAATATAAACACTCCACTCTATGTCTGAATATCAGAGACTCTCATTAATGCTTTCCATATTCATATAGAGAGACAAGGGAAGAAATAAGGAAAAGAGAGAGTACATCTAGTGACATAACCAGACCTAAGACATTCTAGTGGATATCACAAACCATGTCATTTCTTCAGCAGTAAGACCCCACCAGCTCTACCAGGAACAATCATGGTGGAGAAAGAAAGCTTGTAAAACCTAAATATGTCTCTGGAATCAGTAGGAACAAATCCCACAGGGCATTTAAATTGTAAACATAAGAGAAAATTATTTGTCTAAGTCAGTGGTTTTCAGTCTGTGGGTTGCAACCCCTTTGGCAAACCTCTATCTCCAAAAATATTTACATTATTATGCATAACATTATCAAAATTACAGTTACGAAGTAGCAATGAAAATAATTTTGTGGTCGTGGGTCAGAACAACATGAGTAACTGTATCAAGGGGTCACAGCGTTAGGAAGGTTGAGAACTTCTAGTCTAAGTTCCATGATGTGTTGGATTGGTTATTTTTATATTGGCGTCTTAGCTAGGGTTTCTATTGCTGTGAAGAGACACCATGACCACGGCAACTCTTATTAAGGAACACATTTAACTGGGGTGGCTCGCTTAGAGTTTCAGAGGTTCAGCCCATGATAAACATGGAGGGAAGCATGCCTACATGAAGGCAGACATGGTGCTGGAGAAGCGGCTGAGAGTCCTACATCTTGCAGACAATAGGAAATAGTCTGAGGGTCACACTGACAACAGTCTGAGCAAAAGAAACCTCAAAGCCTGCCCACAATGACACACTTCTTCCAACAAGGCCACACCCACTCCAACAAAACCACACCTCCTTATAGTCCCACTCCCTATGAGCTTATGGGAGCCAATTATATTCAAACTACAATTGGTTTCTATGAGTAAATGGTTTTTAAACTTCTCTGTAAGAACAACTGTCATCAAGTAGTCTGATTCTGTAGTATACATCGGTTGCATGACATAAAGCTTCTTTTTCATGAATAATAACTGTTTGAGCATCTCTAGTACAGAGAGAAATGACTGTACAGGCATTAATGAGAATACTTTAAATTGCTCACAGTTTAGGAAGGATTCACATCACTGTTCCCCAGAAGCCTCTGTAACTATGTCTATCAAAGTAATTGATGGAATATTTTAAACTAAGTTACTGTTGAAGAATGATTGGGCTGATTATGATTTTAGATAACACTTGAATAAAAATCTGTTTGTGATCAATTAACAATTACAATTTATGACTGGATAGAGATCAAGCAAGCGCCGCCCCAGTCCCCAACTCTCATCTGCTTTCTGATGTTAAAACAGGGATTTGGAAGGGTAGTTTGAAGGTAAAATAAAAGTTTGCGTGAACGCATACATTTTAAGATGGGAAATCTAAGCCAAGGGTGCGTTTCCAGATACTGAGGGCCACATGACCACACACACAGCTGTGAATTCTGTGTATTATTCTATGCACAGATTCTAATCTCTCTCACTGTCTCCCAACCCTTCCTTCTTACACACACACACACACACACACACACACACACACACTCACACTTGAGAATTAAAATCATTCATTAGGGCACATACACAGACAAATACACACATAAACACTTTGCTCTTATTTAGAAGCAGCAGTATAGTTAAAATTAATGCTAGTATGATCCAGATGTGCTGTCATTTGCACTGTGCAGTGGCATCCTGCCTTCCCCTAGGATGCTCTGTCCTCTGGAGTAGACACTCAGTGGGTACCTGTCTTCTCCGAGGAAGTCCTTGCTACCTTTCATGAACTGCTTGGAGAAGAATCATGCATAACCTCTTTCTTTCTCCTTATCTGCTCAGCATTTCACATTAAAGATCCAGCCTAATGGCTGTCCATGTAAAGCATCTCTGGATTGATGCTTTTGCTGATGGAGTAGGTCAAATGGAAATTTAATCGAATACACACTTAAGTAGAAAGAATAAAAGCAGGCACATTCATTATTCCTATACATCTCCAAGCCAGACAAGCTGATGTTATTTTGAGATCCCAGTTACGGGATTCTTTTTCTGTTCAAATGAGTATTAAGTAAAATGGAGCCCGCATCATAATTTAATGTTTCGGCTAATGTGATTCTTGATTCTAATCTGCTAGAAATTCATTGCAATTATTTGGTAGAATTATGTAATGCAATTTCGCCTGCCTGAATGTATTATCATTTGTCCCCAAGAATCTGTCTAGCAAATACCAAGAATGTATATCACTGACAGCCAACTGGATTTCCTTTCTCGGCACAGTATAATACATATTTTAAATCCATTCTCTGAGATTGTGAGACCGCATTAAATATACAGAAAGCAATCTTCCTGGTCAACTGAATTTATTCTATGTATTACACTTTTATATATCTCAAATAGGAAGGGTGTTTGCCTTAATAACATGTCTTCCCATGTTTTCATTTGATACATATATGTCCCAATATTAGTATTCCCCACAACATTTAAATCAGTGTAGCCGAGAGCATGTCTGTCCCTGAATGGGGAGTGTGCCATGAACTATGCTGTTAGTTGCTAAAGGCAGGGACCTGGGCTGCAACAGTGTTCCTTGACAATTAATTTATTGAAATTGAATAAATACCCAGTACTGAGGGAAAAATCAAACATACTTTTGAAGACCTTGCTGCAGCGATCCTAAAGTTCCTGGAAAATGAACTGACACCTTTTTCCCTTATGTTTCCCGCATCACTATTGATATTTCTTTCTACAGACGTCCCTTAGCTCTGTGGTAATTTCAGAGAAGGCCACAGATGCTTCTGAGTCTCCTGTTGCACACTGGAAGCCTCTCCTCATTGTAGACACTGACCTCAATGGAGATATGTGAGAGCGTGGAGAGAGGAAGCAGTAGGCATCAGAGGCTCAAGGGCACCACTAAGGGCACCACTAAGGGCACCAGGATGATTGCAAGCAGTTGTATTGAGATGCTTTGGCTGGATCACATGACAAGAATTGCCACGGCTGAAGAGGCAGCTGCCCTGGGTTTTGAGCCATTGAAGAGGGAAGTGCAGAGACTGAAGATGCAGTCTGTCGTCATGTGCACAGCTGAGCTGGTAAGGCAGAGAGTTCAAAGGGCTCCACATGACAAAGCAGATGGTGGGTGGGCAGTGGAACTGGCTACTGTTTCCAGTCTCTGAAGAAAAGCCAGGTGGTGGCAAACAGACACGGTTGCTGCTAGTATACAAGACTAGATATCTTAGTTATTCTGTCACTTTGATAAGCCCCCATGGCCAAGGCAATTTATAGAAGAAAGAGACTCGTAAGGGTTCACAGTTTCAGAGGCTTAGAGTCTATGATGGTCATGGCAGGGAGAATGGCTGCAGGAAGGCAGCATGCTAACGCAATAACCAAGAGCTCTCATTTCGATTCACAAGCAAAAGGCACAGAGAGCTAATTGGGAATGGGAGACTTTTGAACTTCAAAGGACTCCCCCAGTGATAAGTCACCTCCAATGAGGCCACACCTTCATGTCCTGCACAAACAGTTCCACCAACTGGGGATCAAGGATTCATATATATTAGCCTGTGGAGATCATGTTTCTCTCTCTCTCTCTCTCTCTCTCTCTCTCTCTCTCTCTCTGTATCTACATTACAGCTTCAAACTTGATTTTGGGGAAGAGGACCAAGTTTATTGCCCATCAATCATTACGGTGCTTACAATCTCCAGCAGGCTTTGTCATTTCATACAGTGAAATTGCTTGTTCTACTGCTAGGTGAAAGAAATTGTTTCTGAGGAGACTGTTCTTAATCCTTGTGTGTGTTTTCTGTAAGAGTCACACTGAAATTTCTATCATTTAAGTCATAAAAAAGCTTAGTGACATTAGAAAAATTATTCCAAGCAGTATTTTCAGTACTTATCTCGATTTGAAAACACTGAATTTCATATTTTGTCTTCTGAATTCATACTATGGTGCACTCTGAGGCCAGCACTTTCACAGTCTCAGCCATCTGATTGAACTTCTGCCTGAAGGTCTGGGTTTCCCAACTGGAAATCCATTCCTTCCTGCTCCACAGTAGTATGTGGGGGGAATCCCCAACAGTGCTGTTCCTTTTAGCTGCCATTCTCTCAGTGTCTGCTTTGCAAAGTATTCTTTACACTCTATGTTTACTTGGGGTTTTATGTTCCACTTTAATGTTCAGGGGAAGCAGTTAGATCTCCAAGGCACTGTGCAAAACCCAAGCGTGTCCGAATGCTCCTGCTCTTCCTGTTGTGGCCAGCAGTGCTCCCAGCAGTGCTCCAGTCTGAGGTGCTGTACGGTATCCACGCTGTGTTCTCATCACTCCCGTTAATTAGCCAGGACAGAGTGTTTACACTCTGTAGTTTTCATCTGTGTGACTGCTCTTCCTTATGAGTGTTTCAAAAGGTATCGTGAGTCAGTTTCATCCTGCTAAATTCCTCTACACATCAACAAGGGATCGTGGATGGTGTAGATGTTTGGGGGATGGTGATCATTTTAAAAGCCAACTTAGAATTCTACCAGCAATACATACTCAGCAAAGTTGGGGATATTTGTAAATAACCAAGCGTACCGATATCCATAGCTAATATAATGCAGAACCTTGGTACAGTGGATGGGAGTACCGACTTCACATCACTTTACTCTCCAGGGATGGCTAGTTGTGATAGGTCTTTCTGCTGCTGTTACCCTTCTATATCGGCAATAATGAAGTCTGTATGCAGGCAGCAGGTGCAGCCTATGAAAGGGAGGCCCAGACACCCCCTGTCTTCGTTGCTCTTCTCTGGAAGATTCTCCAGGATAGATCAGTCTGTGGATGTTGTGAGTAGAACATAATTTGATCACGAGTCATTATTCTATCCACCCAGGATATCTGTAATTGTGTGTCCTGGTTTATGTATCTGTCACTGGTGGCTCCCAGAGAGACCATCACAGGAGGCTTAGCAGCAGCCGGTCCTAAAATACCACCCCAGGGTAGGACTGAGCTCTACCCCGGGGTCTTGCAGGATGTTCAGACTGCATAGCAGTTTCAGAATTTTGACCTTTAGGTGTTTACAGCAGCTCGCACATATTGCGTGGCATGTGGCCAGGGATTCCATGAAGAACTAAAAGGTAGGCAAATGAATTTTAACCCAACTGCAGACAATTGTAGTTGTAACCAAATGAAACCTTTGAAAGTAGACCAGTATTTAGAGGGGAGGCGAACTCTCTCCCCTGGAGTGTTAGGCATTGATCCTCTTCCCTCCTCTCACCACGAAATTCTCTGTGGTATCATTCCCTCTCCGATCTTTAAGTTGCGCACATAGAGCTTCAGGTTTGATTTTCTATCCACACGTGCTCTACATGCATCGTGTCTCACTCAGCACTGAGCTGCTTCTGCTACCTGACTCATCTCACAATCAGAAGGCTCATTGGCTCAGAGGCCCCAGCTCAGCAAAGCAAGCTCTATTATATGACCCTGTTTAATAAGACACGCTGGGTGTGAGGGAGAAGCCTTGTCTATAGGGAGAAATGGACCCTGATAAGTTCCTTCTAGTGCCAAGACTTCTTGCAAACAATTTGACTCCTCGGAGCCCAAGTTTCTGCACGTGAAAACACCGCACAACTGTTTGATGATAACACAATTGTGTGTGAATGTGAAACCATCACCATTATCTGCTGCGGGTCTCATTTTCTAGAAGAGGTATCTGATGCCCCTAGGTGGAAAACCATCTGTCTAAGCTTCCAGGGCACAGCTGGGAGTGAATCCATGCTCCTCTCCCTCTCAGCCACAAGTTTCACATGGGATTGCCTAAGTCCTCCTCATAATCTTCCAGAACTGAGACTGAACATGAAATGTCTTATGAGAAATATTTGTAAATGATGTAATGGGTTGTCTTGCGTTTTGTAAACAGGTGGTAATATTGATTATGTCCCCAAAAAAGATCTGGTAAGGACTCCCCAGGCTATGCACCTAACAGTGCAAGGAGCCAGGATAAAGGATCAACACAAAAGGGTAATTTTTGTGCTTAAAGGAAACTATAACAACTTGAAACATAACACCTGGTAACTGTGGATTTCCTATGAGATGCATAATAAAGGGTTTTAGCTCAACCCAAGTGAAGTCAGCAGTCTATACAGCTGAAGTGCACCCACGAAACTTTCATATTATTTATATAAATATATCATGATATCATCTTATATATATGGTATTTATAACACTAACATATCTATGTGACTTTACAAAATTTTCACACATGTAGGCTCTTACGTTGTTTATGTCCTTCAGTTTTTTATTGTCATCTACCAGGTTAAACAGTGGTTATTCTGTATTTTATAATTGCTGTAGATTGCTGTGTCATTGATATCTCCAGATATTATCACCAAAGAAATATTGGAAATCTTTCTTATTGCTTAAAGAAAGTGAAGGGAAATAGCCATATTTAGTTAGGAAAACCTTAAAAGTAACCAGTACTATTTTGTTACCATTTTGCTTTGGCCTCTTTAGGGAGCAGATGAGAAGGAGGCTTGAAACAGGACCAACACTTGGTACCTGGCTTATTCTTATTCTGATTCTTGCCTGGGTAATTCTTGGATTGATGGTGATAGGCGATATGGATGATAGATGCATGTGTTCATATATGAATATGTATTCAATATTCATATATATTGCATATGGATATATTCCTGCATGCACATCAACATATCTCCTCTGTGTTAGCAAATATCAGGTGTGCCATTTTCTGAGAAGACAAACTAAAGTCTTCTTACAATCCTTGTAATAACTCAACATGGAAAGAGAAATCCCTAGTGCCACAGAGCTCTGGAATGCACCAATGAAGACAGCCTTCCAGTCTCTCCACCCCCTGGACCAAACTTTAGAGAGCTTTGTCTATTCCCTGAGCTCCTGGTTGGTATTTCCTTAGAGCTTGTGCTTTAAAATCTAATTATAAATTATTTCTACATCATTTTGGAATGTAATTTAATAAAATGAATCATCGGTTTTACATTTGAAGAATGTCTCTCTAGGACTTTGGATTCACCTTCTGAAATATACTAAAAAGTTTAAAACAGAGCCTTATCTTCCCAAGTCATCTTGCCCATCATCCCAAGAAACCGAGGCCATGGCTCTAGACTTTCCTCTGCTTGAATATCGTGCCTGTTGATTTTGGTCACATTAATGCAGAGTAGAATCATCTTGGACAAGAAAAGCTCAGCTGCGGGGTTTCTCTTTTAGATTGGTCTGGGTACATCACTTGGGCATTTTCTTGATTGATGGTTGATGTGGAAAATACCAGCCATGGTAGATGGTGCCACCTCTGGGCAGGTGGTCCTCGGTGTGTAAGAAAGCAGGCTGAGTAAGCCATGGGAAGCAAGCTAATAAGTAGCCCTCTCCACCGTCCTGGTTCACTTCCCGCCTCCATATTTCTGCTTTAATTTCCTTCCGGGTCCGTTTTTTTTTTAATTTAATTTTTATTTTTTTGTCATCTTGACACTAGATTGAGTTACCTGGGAAAAGAAACCTCAATTGAGGAAATACCTCTACCAGCATGGCCATTAAACAAATGGCTGTTTTCTTGGCTCATGGTTGGTTGTGGGACGGCCCAGCTCACCATGTTTGGTGCCAGCCCTCAGAGGCAGACCCGGGTGGTGTCTGAGATCAAACTGCACAAGCCTCAGGAAGCAAGTCAGTAAGCAACATTTCTCTGTGGTTTCTTCTTCATTTCCTGCCTGATTGCCTCAATGAACTGATTTTATGTAAGCCAAATAAGCCCCTTTCTCCTCATTTTGCTTTTGGTCATAGTCTTTATCACAGCAATAGAACAAACTCTGACAGCATCCTTTATGACAGATTTTGCGAGGAAGTAAGCCCTCTGTTTTCCTAAATCGCTTTTGCTCAGCATTTTACCACAGCAATAGAGCGCATAAAGACAGGAAGAACAGGTTTGTGAGGACCTGTGGGCGACCCTGGAAGAAGGACACTTAACTCTATGTCCCGGAAGTGCCTGTCTTTTCCCAAGGAGGCAAGGAAAAAGGTGCCAAGCTGGGGTCTTCAGACAAGGACTGCATAGAGAACCATAAGTTCTGTCTTATGTGGGGAACCCTTCCTGATGGCCATCCAAGGACAGAGTTACTAATGTCATTGCTAATGTATTCTAATCTAATGAATCTCTCTCCCTGTGGCAATGAGGTGTAACGTCCTCCTTGGAGGGGACAGGTGATTCTTAGCCCAGCTGGTCACCCCTGGATCTCAGAAGCATCGTGGAGGCTTCAAGACCAAATCAAAATGTCAGCAGGCCCATGTCCCTCAAAAATCTGTAGGGAGAGTCCTTTCTTCCTTTGTTCCTAGCATTGCATGGCTGCTGTCAGCCTTGGTAGCAACTATCTAACAGCTAGCAACTTTATTCTCCAATTTTCATCTCTCTATCTCACATCGAAAGAGCGTGGTGGGAGGGAAAGAAGAAGAGAGCAGAGAGAGATAGGAGAGGGATGGGAGGAGACTCTGTCTACAGTTTCTTGGTAACCACCACGAGAGAGGGGTCATACCCACACAGCCTTTCTGTGAGAGAGATGCTGCCTGTCTAGTCTAGCCGCAACTGGACATGTGGTCTCGTGATAAGCTTGCTCTCTCTGTGAGCTCCCTTACCGGAAGTCCCACCACACAGTACGTTGCACACGTTGCATCCTTGTGCTTTTCTTCCTCTCTCGGCATCCTGCACCGCTGCAGTAGTGCTACTGGGGTGCGGGTGATCGGAGCTGGATGTCACAACACAGACTACACTTCCCTTGCCTTTTAGTTATCAAATATTTATGCTGTTAAATAATTTATACATCCAGTATTTAGCCATCACATTTCCTGTGTATAGTAGATGCTGAGCACATTCTTAAATACAAGGGGAATTCTAAAATTAATGAGACAGAGTGTCTTGCATCTCGGGTTAAATTGTATTGAGAAAAAAAAAAGCTGAAAAGCCAAATCCCACTACCATTAAATGTCACTTTGTTTGGAAACAGAATTTTTGAAAATACATTCAAATTTCAGTGATGTCATTAGAGAGGGATCCTTATAAGAGGAGAAGCATTACTACACACACACACACATACACACACACACACACGAGAGAGAGAGAGAGAAAGAGAGAGAGAGAGAGAGAGAGAGAGAGAGAGACAGGGTGTGGGAGAGAGAGAGAGAGAGCATGTGTGATGAAAACCGGAGAATAAAGGTGTTAACTGAGGAATACCAAGGCTCACAGCAGTCATGCAATGTGAGGAAGGAAGCAAGAAAGGGCTTCCCCTACAGGTTTCTGATGGAAGTGCACCTGCTGACACCTTGACTTTGGACTTGAAGCCTCCAGACTTTGGACAATAACCTCCTGCTGTCTTAGGTGCTCATTTTGAGGCACTCTGTTGGGACAGAGACAGGAAACGAGTGTAGCTTTTCTCTCAGGACAACTGTCACATGGAGGTTTACGGAGCGCCACGGTGCTCCCTGTGACATTAAGTTATTTCTAGGGATGCATTGCAAATCCAATGTGACTACTTCCCTGAGGCTCAGGGACACTGTGAGGTGAGCGGATGATTTGATGGAGCTGGCCTTGGTAGGAGAATTGCTGAAAAGACAGCCAGGTTCCCTGGAGTTTTGTAGCATACTTTAACATGCCGTTTGAATTATACGTTTCTTTCTAGGGATGCAGGGTGTTTAAAAAGAGGTAGCGTTAGAACCAGAAAAGCTGACAAGAGGCAGTTACGCAAACTGCAGCTTTCAGCTTCTGTATTTATTAAGGCAGCATTTTTACAGGCAGGAGAGCTGGGAACCGTAAACCAATTCTGTGTGGCTTCGCAATCTCCCGTAGCTTGCAGGTTCTCCAATTGCTGTGTAACTTGAAATCTGTATATTTTGTTGATAATCACTCTTGAGTTTTGCACTTGTGTTATAGGCTGTGCATGTCAAATACGTGGCATGTTTGGTCTCAGGAAAGCCTTAGCAGTACTTGGCAAGTCGAGTGTCTGAATTAAAAGTTAAGCTAAAGGCAAGGGCACCTGCCCCCAGCAAAGGTCTTTGATTTCTTTCCAGCTGTCAGCATGGGTAACTAGAAAGAGGATTTTGAAAGCAGCTGAGCTGTGACAGAGCCACTGGCCTCATCACGAGTATTGCACTGAGTGACATGGACATACTCATTTTTAACCTCACGGTGAGTTGTGACAGGAAGGTCACAATGGATAAGTCTTCCAGGCAGGTGTTTTCCACATCTAGTCCTAATACCTGTGATCTAATCACAGTTTCCCTGGTGGGTAGTCTCAGTTAAGCGGAAGCTCATCGGCATCTCTTTCCTAATTTCAAGCAAATGTATTAAATTATGAGTCCTGAAAAATTGGGAATGACACAAACTCATTTACTGTCGCTTTCCCTGAGTAAATTAAAATTTAATAGAAATGAAACTAACAGCAGACTAAAATGGCCTCTTCCCTTTGGAACTGTGATGACTTCACTAGAAGGTTTGAATTCAACCACAAAATCTGCTTTCTCCCAATGAGGAGCTGACTTGTCTCATTTCTAGCACAACAGAAGAATGCAGTTGATTTATGAAGCTCAGATAATACTTCCCCACATCATGAAGTTCCTAATCCTGTTATATATACAATAATGTCTTCTCTGCCTGCTCCTCTCGGGCACTGTCCTAACAGTGAGCTTTATCGCTGCTACCCTGGGGCTCACTGGGAGCCATTTGGATGGGACATTGGATTGTAAGTCTTTTCTGTTTTCTTTTTATTATTAGTATTAGTTTAAAAATACCAATCCAAATTCCCACTCTCTCCCCTTCTCCCAGTCCCCTCCCTCTCCCTCCACAGACCCTCCCACCCCACCCTTTCAACCCTAAGGGAGTGCCATGCACCCCGCCCTGTGGAAAGTCCAAGGCCCTCCCTACTACATCTAGGTTGAGCAAGGTTTACATCCAAAGAGAATAGGATCCCATGAAGCCAGTACATGCAGTAGAGACACATCCCAGTGTCACTATCAGTGGCCCCTCAGTTTGCCCCAGCTGTCAACCCCCTTCATAGGGGCTTGGTTGATCCCATGCTCGTTCACTCCCAGTCCAGTTGGAGTTGGTGAGCTCCCATTAGCTCAAGCAAATTGTCTCAGTGGGTGACCCCCTCATGGTCTTGAATTCCTTGCTCATACTCTCACTCCTTCCACTCTCCAGCTAGATCTTGGGAGCTCAGTCCGGTGCTCCAATGTGGGACATTGCCTCTGTTCCCATCTGTTGTTGGAAGAAGGTTCTATGGTGATATTTAAGATGATCATCAGTCTGACTATAGGATAAGGTCAGTTCAGACACCCTCTCCTCTATTGCTTAGGGTCTTAGCAATAGTAACTGGTCAAGTACTGTGAATAACTGACTTCTGAGTGCTCCACCTACCATGGCACATCTAGGTGAACACCCACAGAGGGCAGGTGGCATTGTGGGAGAGGGTATATGAAGGCTGCAAGAGCTGGAGGAGGGCGCGGAGGTCGTGAGATGCTGTCTTCAGGCCAGGAGAGGTTGCTCATTCAGAAGCCCACAGCAGCTGGAGATCCCTGCTTAAGACCCGCATGAGAATGAACCAATTGACTTTCTAGAGTGGATGGGGAAGCAGCTCTGGAGGCTCCCTCCCTAATGAGGGACTTTTGGCAACCGATGGCCACTAGGGGAAGGAGAGTCACTTTTCTCTGGGGGTTTGACCACTGGCAGGTTGCCCATGCTAATTGGAGGAGACTTGATGGTTTAAATGAGAATATTCCCCAGATGCTCATAGGTTTGAATCCTTGGCCCTTCAGTTAGTGGAACTTTGATGTTTCAAAAACTCATCTCTGGCTCGGTCTCTCTCTCTCCCTTGAGCTTGCAGATCGTATTTGAGCTCTTGTACCAGTGAGTAAAAGTGTTATTCTGCCTGCCAGTGACCATGCTCCCCTCCGTGATGATCATGGGTTCACATTCTGAAACAAGCCAATTAAATGCTTCTTTTCTAATAGCCTTGCTCATGGCGTCTCTTCCCAGCAATAGAACAGTAACTAAGACAGTAGGTTATAAAAGATCATGAAGGACTGAAAGGTGGGTGTGTGTGTGTTAGGCATCAAGTGCTCAGGGGGCAGTGGATATTATGGAGATGAGTTGTATGTATGTGTGAAATTATCAAAGATAAATAAAAATATCAAAAGTATAGATGAACCCTGTATCCATGGGCACTGCGGGAACTGAAGACAGTGAGCATCACTGGAGGGTACCACTCTATGTGCTATCAGGGTCCGGTGTCAGTCCGAACCCGAAATTATTCCTCTGGACTAGAGGGGAGGCGTGGGATTAAAGACACAACTCACATGGCCTTTTTGGGAGGGAGATTCTCAGTGATCCCTCATGATATCCTGAGTTCACATCCTGAAAATTCCTAGCGTTTAATTCTCTAAACAGCCTTTCTACCAAAACGTAAACTGAGGGTAAATTCATTAGCATTCTGTTTTCCAGATAACCAGGTGAATGACTTTAGTCACGTTCACATCTTTCTATGCCCTCTCTTTTTCCCATCTTCTTGCTGGGTGTGCCAGCTCTGTCAGGTAGGCTGAATTAACATCTCTATCCCAGGTGTCCTCCAAATCACAAAGAAGGAGCAGAACAACATTAGCATATCCTGATCCTGGCAGACAGCCTGTCTGTAAGTGCTAGGTGAGCACCTCCTGTAAGGCAGGTGCAACTGTGGCCTGAGATTCTGGTGGCCATACCATGTAGAAATATGGGCCTACGATGCACCGATTGTGAACACAGCCTGTGAGTTAAGGACACAGTAATAAATTTTACTGTTTCTTAAATAAAGTAAGGGTCAATGGTAATCTTCATGAAAAGGAAACGGACTGGTGAAATGAGGGGGTTCATTTTCTCTATTTAAGCAACCCCATCCTCTGGGAAAAAATGTCAAATTTAGGTTTCTAAGTTGAAAGAAAAATTCAAAACTCACATTGGTCATTTAATACATTTAGGGAAAAAGACATTCATGCAGGCAAAAGCAGACATACACGTAAGATAAGATAAAATAAAATAAAAATAAATATTTAAGTTGAACTAAAATGACTATATATTGTTCTTTGACAGTTTGCATGAGGTTACTAGCTGCTAAGCTAAATTGGTTTGTTTAGATCTCTATCACTGACATGTAGTATCTCTGATATAATCAGATAAATACTTTGCTATTTGGCAGATTGCACCAAGGTTCTGGGGTTTTGCTGGGGGCATGGTGTGCTCATGGGCCACCTGTACTTGCATTGCCTGCTGGCTGTGCAGCTCTGGCCAGACACTGATCTCTCTGTGTCATTCCATTATCTTTAAGATGAGGGCCACGGGGCTGTCTGCCTTAAGGGTTAGCGTAAAGTGTGCAGCCTCAAAGAATCACATGAAGTAGGAGAGAGGCCAGTCTTTACACAGCACAGCCCACCCAGCGCCCGGAACAAATCCTGGGCTGTGCATTCCTCCACATTGTCTGAACTCCTCTGGATTGCCCTGAGGTCTGAGCTGTTTGCTGATGTAGCCTGCCTCTCTCTGGGATTATGGGATCAGAGACACACAGTCAGCTAAGCAGGACCTTGACCGCATGAGGTGTCTTTCTTTCTCAAGAGTTCTTTCTATTGTCCTGAGTTTAGCAATCATCTGTCGTACACACCAGCAGTGTTCTCTGTGTTGAGATCAATCCTCCTCTGGGTTTTTTCCGGAGAGGTTAATTTTTGCTTTCCCAAAGAATGCAAAGCATCATCTGTATGGTAGAGCTGCCTGCCTTAAACATTATGTTTCCTTTCTTAGCTCTGTGTGTCTCTTCCGGACCTGTGCACAGGGCTGACCTTTATCTTCACATAGCTTTTCTTATTGAGAAATTTGTCATGGCAGTGGGGACTTGGTCATAGTTGGAGCATGTCACATCAAAGAATGATAAGGCTAGTCACTCACTGGGTGGGCATCCAGGAGATCGTAGGAGAACGCAGTGGGTGGAGACTTCCCCCAGAGACGAGACTGCTGCTGGGATTAACTTCATTATGCAGACAGGAAAGAGTTCCACACACAGGAAGAAAGCAGACAGTTCTTTAATTTAGACATAGACTTGTGTATGATACTAACTATAGTTCCCTTTCCACTAGATGAGTATCCTTATTCAATCTTTCCAGCCCCTATTCTCACAACATAAGCCATCCTTCTGCAATCTTTCTGAGATTTATTACTGGAGTCAGAGAGGGCACTAGCTGATCAACACTTATCAATCAGAGTGGACGGAGGCTGCAAGCTAAGTAGGCCGACAAAGACAACACAGCTCTGTGAGGATTGACGTCTGCTTCAGTGAAAATAACAAAGACACCAACTGTCATTGTCTCGCTCATTAAGTATTAGCATGTGACAGGCCTTGAGGCCTTTTATGTGACAGGCTTGTGACAAACGACAATTAAGGTATGACTTGGCAAGTTTCAGCAGGAGATGCTACAGCGTCCCTTGTCTGCTGGAGGACGTGCCCAGCCGTCTGCCTGCCAATAATAAAACGCATTGCATTATGAGAAGGTGACCTCCTCGGTCTCTAACTCCGCTTGTGTCTGGGCACCTCTGCTCCCGAGACTGAGTGGCTGGGCGGTAAACAGTGTGGAGGGCCCTTGCACAGATGCATGAGTGAAGACTGGAAAAAAGTAGGAAGTGGAGCTTGAGAGGGGCATGGGTGGCTGCTTAGCCAGAAGACACTGAGTGAGTGAGAGCCACTGTTAGAAACGTTAGCACCATGGCCAAGGTCCCTCCTCTCTCGTCTGCCTGTTCTCACTCTTCCCCATCAGTCTTCTCAGAGGCTCAGCATCCCCTATACAAATTAACGAGGCTACAAATACTCTGAGTTCCAGGGTTGGGCTGTGTTTCTTCACACCCGGCCCCCGTCCATCTGTGGGAAGATGGCTTCTCGGGCTGGTCCTGCCCCTGAGACACTCACATATGAGAATACAGCAGGATCAGTGAATTCCAGCACCCACACCTTCATGTCTTGATGATAAGGGGACCAGTCCTGGAGCTTTATCGGCATCCCCTGGTGATCAAGCCAGCTGCCCTCGTAGACAAGGCGAGTGTTGCGTCTCTTTATCTTTTGCCTCAAGACTTTTCACCTTTCTTACTCTTTTGCTGTCTGTATGTCTGGCTGGTTGGTAACTGCCTGGCTTCTTGCCCCAGTAGTCTCCTTTCTTCTCTCCTTCTTCCTTCCATCCTTTGTAAGCCTAGATTTGTCCTCCTACTTATTCTCTCTGTCCGTCAGCCCCACCTATCTTTCCTCCTGTCTAGCTATTGGCTGTTACTAGACCAGTCAGGTGACGTAGGCAGGCAAGGTGAAACAGATGCAAGACATCTTTACATAATTAAACACACATCTTTACCTCCTTAAACAAATGCAGCATAAACAATAGTAACACATCTTTGCCTCGTTAAAATAATATTCCACAACAAAATGTACTTGATGAGGAAAATTTAAGATGAGTGATTGTGTTGAAATTTTGAGATGAAATAGCCATGAACTGAAACATGAAATTTCTACTTAAAGATCAAAATACTGCAAAATAAAATTTTTGAAATGAAGATTGCCTATTTAAAATTTAGCCCTATTGAATATTTAAATTGTAAAGGGCAAAAATCTATAACATTGGAGATAATTTACATTAACATGGTCTCCTATAACATCTGGATGTAATTTGGTACAAATATGCTTAGAATGTAAATATCAGTGCATTTGATGGTGTTTGGCATATTAGGAATTCATATGCTCTGACAGAGCAAAACACTTAACACTCCAAAGTGTGTACCTGTCACACTCATCTGCACACACATGGACATATACACCACTCAGTCACGCCACATACACACCACACACACACACGGAAATTTATTTTAAAAGTAAGTGAAAGACATGAGTCACTAAATGCTCCAAATCATGATTCATTTGCATGAAAAGTCTAGACCAGTGAACTCTGTAGGCACGGAATATAAATTTTCTTTTATTTGATGGAGAGGACTTGGGAGTGGTTAGCAGAGGCGATAGAACATGCAGCATTGACTGTAGGGATGAGAACACAACTGGGAACGCACTAAAACCATTGCACTGCGTCCTTCACTCTGCTGTATGGAACCTGTGCATTCAAGACAAGCTCTTCACCACTGACATACATATTTTAAATGAATGAATTTTGTAGCTTTTGGTTATATTTCAATAAAGATAGAAAATAAAGGACTAAAACTACAAAAATAAATACTCTCTTTGACCTAGAAGTTACTTTTAAAATAAGCTTAGCTGATTTACTGGGAATTAAAAGTATTCAGGTGTGTTCATGGGTTCAAGGCTGACTACTCTGACAGACCCAGCAGGTTCCATTTTTATATGTAAACAAAGATCTCTCTCTCTCTCTCTATCTCTCTCTCTCTCTCTCTCTCTCTCTCTCTCTCTCTCTCTCTCACACACACACACACACACACACACACACACACACACAGATGTAGCAACAACAAAAGAAAAAGAAGCTATCAACTTAAGTGGGGAGGACCTGGGAAGGTTTGAAGGGAGGAGATCTGGGAGCAGGGGTTGAAGAAGAGGAAGCTCAAAGTTATCCATTTCAGCTAGAATATATTTAAGTAAATGTTAAGGTGGCACTCCCTGTAATATCATATAATAAACAAAAACAAATTTGGGCTACAAATATAAGAAGATATATTAATGTATTACTTACTAAGAAAATATGGGCTACCCAATGCAAACAGAAGCCCTTTACACACAACAGGTCTTATTTCTATATACTTGAGCATTCATACACATGCAAAGGCATGCATGTGTATGTAGCAATAATAAAGAAGAAAGAGGCTATCAGCCTGAGACTTGGGAGCTAAAGAAGGAGTTCAATGGAGGAAGATGGAAGGGGTTGGAGGGAGGAAAGGCATGGGGGGTGATGTACTTATATCAATTAAAAACACCACAATTCAAAAACAGATTAATAATACAAATACAGTGTTCATTTTGAACATAGGCCTAGAAAATACATTTGCAATTAAATCACAAAAGAGATTTTTTTCCTTTTATGAGGAAATCATAAAAGAAATGGGCAAATGGAACAAAATAAAACACGCTTGAGTGTGGCAAAAATCACTATAAAATTAACCTAGGAACTGAAAGCTTTTAAACACTGCCAGCATGTACAATTATTACTGTTTAGAGTATATGGAAATATAAATATATGACAGAAAACCATAAGAATCTAACGGACCAGGGTAGCAAGCCTGAGGAGCAGACACCCAAAGTCCTGCAGACAAACACAAATAAGGCACAATTCTTCCCACATGAAACAGATGAGTAGAAAACACAGCCCAACCATGCCAGGCTTCTTTCCAGAAAGATTTACAAAGTTGGAAGCACCAGAAGAGCCTTTACAGTGGTCGACACGGTAAAGATACAGGGGCTGCCAATCACTGGGCAGACAGATTGCCGCAGGCTTCAGAGCCGCTCGAGAGTGCTTACAGATATGATGGATGGGAAGGTCTTTTGACCATGCTTTTCCCTTCCAACCTTAAGACATACTTACATGCAGATAAAATAAGATACAAAGAATTTTATTACACCTTTGCCCTTTAACTTCTAGCAGGGAAATATCTTGTTGATCATGACAAGGAAAGGCAGAATCAGTCTGTGTCACAGTGTCACAGGCATCCCACACGAAAGTCCCCAAACCTCCAGTGGAGTGTGCCCTGCCACAGTCTTAAATGCAGTCCTGCTGGGTTGACATGAAAATAAGATGCAGTGTGAGTATATTCATATACATACATTCATGCATACACCTGCATACATATAAAATGTGCATGCATAAGTGGATATGCAAATTTATGTATGAATTAAAATAATTGCTTTTTCCCCCTAAATATGGGGTGTTTTGCTAGATATATTGCTTTATATTATGATTGTTTTAGTTTTAAATTCAGTTTGGGGGCATTCTCGTAATAGTATATTTACTTTCATTTTGTTTGTTTATATTAAATTTCAGGGAGTGCATTTGAGTACACACATATGCACCTGAGTGTTTCTGCACCGTGCACACTTATAAAGAGTATGAATGCCCTGTATGTACATAGCACTGTGTGCAGGAATATATATGTGTTAGAGTTGGGAAAAATAAATCTCTAGGCTGAACATGAATTCCTGAAAAAATGCAAACTGGTCATGTGTATTCTAAATTATTTGCTTTGGATTTATCTCCCTGACTCAGTTTAGTATTTGTTTTGAATCTTTTCCACATTCAAGAAGAGGAATGGCTTCTGGCCTTCTGTTCCAGCTGTGTCCTTCCTGACTTAGCAGTATCTTTAAGCTTACCTTTCAGAGTTTTCCGCATGATGAAACACTGTGCTCCGCTTACCTGATACTGCGTCTGCTTGTTTGTCAAGCCGCTTTCTGTGATGTAACACTAAATTTCATTAGGTTTTATCATCATTGCTAGTTATTCCAATACTGGCCCTTTGACAGTCATTTTGTGGAGCTGTTATTTATCCATCCATAAGTCTACTCAGAGGATCTTTGTTATATAATTCCGCTCATTCTGAGTGGGTTGAATAAGCTCCGTGTTAATGAGGTCTAGCAGTCAGAAGAGCCGGGTATAAAGGTTGGAAATGTTCAGTGGCTGACTTAGATCTCAAGGCCTTTCAGTGACGGAAGTGAACAGCGAGAGCAAACACTAGGTAATGAGCAAAGGACCTGGCGCCTTGCAGACTTAATTAGCTAACCCACACTGCCTGAGAGCAGTAGAAGCCAAAATCACAGGATGCTCACGCTTGTACATGTCATCAGTTATTAAGGACTTTGTTGGATACTTTGTTTTATCTCTGCAACGAGCTAATGAAGTTGATTTCACAGGGATGTTCTCTATAGACCTGAAGTCAAAAGAGAGAACACAGTCATGTTCACAGCTTAATCCATTTGTTTTGTATCAAGCAGGCAGGTAAAACCTTGAAGACAAAGGCATAAAACATGTATTGGAGGAGGGGAACTTCTCTCTACACATTGTTCTAAGAGTGAACTTCATTTTCATCTCTATGTTTTGCCAAGATGCCAAAATGTGGTTTTCTGGTACACTTATTTTTAGCATGGGTGACTTGATAAAGCAACACTATTGTAATTGTCATAGAATAATACTATCGTGGGGGTGTTAACGGCAAGGTAACCCGTGGACAGCCTCGTTCACTGCCCTCCTGACTCCACTCCACTTCAGGCTTGTTTTCTGTTTCTAATTTTTTCTTTAAAGAACGTTAGAGCAATGGTGTCTTCCAGTACATAGTCTTTGGTGACAGGCTTTCATTGCACCCAGCACAGTTCTCTAGTTCCATCCAGGTAGCTGTCCGCATGAACTGTGTTATCCTTCTCACGCTTGAGTAAGATGCACAGCACATTTGGGTTGTCTGATTTGCATTCCTCCCTTCAAGAAGGTCTGGGGAAGTTGAGGCAGCCTCTACTGGCCCTGATTTTGCCAAGCTGTGTCATCCGCAGCGGAAAGATGAGCTCAGCGCATGACCGTTCTTCCCAGCCCACTTCCATGTACTCCTCCCTTTCCCTTCTTTCAAAGTTAAATCTCTGATGATTTATTTAATTTTTGTTTCCTTGATTGAGTAGTTAAATATTCCCCAAATTAAAGATTGCCCATTCTATCTCCTGTATACAATATCTCACAGCCAGTAAGAATTCAAGTTTGAATGTGAGTTTCCTAACTCTCCAGCATTTGTTTATGCTACAGTTCGGTGTCTGTCACTGCATTGATCTCTCTTTCCTCTTGAAATGCATTCTGGTTGGGGTGAGGTGGCATCTCAATGTGATTTTTATTTTGCAGATGGATCAGGATATTGGATGATTTTCCATGTTTATTGGCATAATGTAAAAGGAAGACTCTTTAGGGGTAGGAACAAACCTTCATGTAGAGCAGGAAGATCCGGTAACAGGGTGATTATGACTGAAGTGCAGTGATATGAAAACATTAAAATTTTTTGTATGATAAATGGAAAGTACACTAAAAGAACTCTAACATTTAAATGTTGCTTAATATCATAAACAAGTTTTCAAAGTTTTTTATATGTTGAATACTGACTTTATCACCTACAGGTCTAGATCTTGATCAGTTTATCTGTCAATTAAAGAATTAAGAAAATGGAAAAATCTTTAGCACAGCAGGTGGCAGCAGGGAGAGTCTGAGACACATCAAGCAGGTGCAATAAGTTAAAACAAAATAACAAAATAACGTATTAAAAGCAAAGAAGCACACACACAAATGCACACACTCTATCTGACTCTATTACTAACATCTGAAGAAGAATGATAGTACCCACACTCATTATGTAGATGGAAAAGTTTTCACTGATTTTTCTTCATTTCTGATATCAAGAACCTCATTTGAGGGCATTAACAATTTTTAACTGAAATTTTTTTTCATACAATGTATTCCGATCACAGTGTGCCCTTCCTTTACTCCTTCTAAGTCCTCATTGCCCTTAACCACCACCTCCATGCCTTCTCTTAAGTCTCTCTCTCTTCAACAAGAAATGCAAACGAATCAGAATTTTAAAAGAAATCAACAAAGAGAAAGCACAAGAAACGTATGTATAACACTGACATAGACAGAGACATACAGGCACACACGCGAATCTATAGAAACACAAAACCAGCGAAGACTAGTAAGATAAAAAAAAGTCCAAAAACAGGTATGCGAGGGGAAAAAAAGTCTATGAAAATATCTTTAAGTTCATTTCATGTTGGCTGTCTACTTCTGGCATAAGTCTCCCCTTAAGTGTGGTTAATAACCCCAACAAGGTCCATTGCAAATAACTAGTTTTCCTTTGCAAACGGATGTCAGCTGGAGAGGGACAGAGCTTGTGTCTAGTCTCCCTCTCAGCGCCGGAACCCCGTCTGACTTAGACCTATGCAGGCATTTTCCTCGCTGCCACAGCCCTGTGAGTTCATCCATGCCCCAGTCCTGTTGTGTCTGGAAGACAGCTTCTTGCTGCCATTCATTCTCTCTGGATCTTCCGCCTTTTCTGCCTTTTCTTCTGCGTATCTCCCCGAACCTTGGTGGCAGGGGAGGGGAACAGTAATAAAGACATCCCATGTAGGACTGGCTGTTCCGAAGCTTCTCACTCTCTGAACATTGTCATGACAAGTCTCTGCATTAGTTCCCATCTGCTGCAAGAGGAAGCCCCTCAGATGACGGCTGAGTGTGGTACTGAACTATGGATATGGCAGAATGTTATTGGGGTCATTTCATTGCTATGTCCCATTAGCCGAGCAATAGTATTTGGTTTTTCCCTAGGCCCATGGTTTATCCAGCCTCAGGTTCTCGGCCACAGGAGCAGTGCCAGTCTCGGGTATCATCCTGTGGAGATATTGGCTGGTTGCTCCCACAATGTTGGTGCCACTATTGTGCCAACATAGAATGCAGGCAAGTCACTGTTGTGGAGCACGGGGTTTGTAGCTGGGCTGGTGTCTTTCCTTTCTGGTCGCATGCAGGGTACCTTCTAGTAAGTAGAAGAATCTAGTGAGGCACCAGCTCCACTCACCTTTTCAGTGTTCAAGGAGATATCAATGTTTTCTTCAGTCATGGAGCCTTACCATCAGTATGCAGACAGCAATGAACAGTCTTGGTGGTAACTTGAGTTCTTTGAGGGTGACTATGGGCCCCTTTGGTCAATGACTAAGCTAGATGAATCTAATTCCTGGAGCTGTGGATTTTACTTGATGATGAAAGATAATCTAATTGGGATATCAGGTGCCCTGTTATTTAGTGATTTTATTTAGATTTCTTTCACATGTAAACATATATTGTATTTGTGTATGTATTTTAATGTATACACACACACACACACACACACACACACCTAAGATGATTCTACAGTAGTAGGTTTTCACATAACCCTGAAAATAGGAAGGTGTTAACATTGTTTAGTATGTAATAACTGATAAAAGTCTGTCATGTTTTGGTTTGCAAAATGTTTGAATTATGAGTCTTACATTCTGAGTATGTGTATTTCCAGGGGGAGGTTCCTGTACCCTTAAATGTCTTTTAGTTTTGAGAAAGAAACATTTCCTGTTTTCTGTGTCACTAATCTCTCTCAGTCTGATCTGTTAATTTGATCAGAATAATGAAATCCATTTAATTTTTCCCCTGGAGACTCACTTCATGAAGTCACCATGGTCTTTCTAATTTGGGCTGGTTGCTTTGTTGTAGGTGGTACAACTAGCAAAAAGTGAGCCATGCACTCCGAAAGATAGGGGACCTTCTTTGTACATGTTTAGACTAATGCCCCAAAAGGCATACCACCCCCCCACCACTCTGCCCATGCTCCATCCCTGAAACTGTCCCCTGCCCACCCCCACTCAATTTCTTACAGCTTCTATAGTTCAAGTAGCAGTGTGGCCACCAGAGGGTAGTCTCTGAGTCCCACTCCAACCAAAAGGATTTTCCTTCACAGTTAGATGTGCTTGCAAGAACAGAAACTGCAGGAAAAAAGCATTTGAAGGTAGATGTTTTGTCAGAGCGATTAAAGCATTTGAGGTAGCAATAAAAGGATTCCTTCCTTTGTAGACAAGGTCTACAGTATGACCTTTAGTCAGAGAGCTGTGGTAATCTTTCTGTAATGTAATTTCTTGCTAGTGTTTGTCTTGGTACGATAAAAGGAAGGGGTTTTAAGAAATGGGCAGAAAACAGCACACTTAAGTAAAATTTTAACTCATTCTATTTCTACTTAATCCTGTGATTTCTAGGCAGAGATTTCTTTAGGCAATCATAACACCACCCTGGTAAATTCCATACTTATCATTTTGATCTTTACATTGATGTTATAGACTATTGCTTAATTCCTAGAGAATGAGGACATTCTGATCTGAAATGATTTCAGTCAGAAGACAGAGTCTCTGATCCCCAGGACTGAATCGTTTCTCTCTGTGTATAATCTCAGCATTTAAGGGATGAGCTAACTCAATCTTTGTTCAAATTCTTTGCAGTGTGGACACTTCACTGTCTGGCCAATGACTCACGTGATGATCTGAGCCTTAGGTCAGCTGTCCACAGTCCCTTCCCTGGTTAGCTTAGTTCTGCATATTGGCATTAGACACTTCAACTAAATATCCCTTTCCTGTTAACTATACTGCAGCAGGTTTAGTTCTGAGCCTAGAAACATACAGAGAAAGCCGTGCAGATCAGCATGACTGCTATCAACATTAGTGTGCCAGCCCCAAGTGCAGAGCCAATGGGAAGCAAGTCCTGAGCCTATTAGAAACTGCTGGGTTTTATCTGTCTAATCCAGTGGTTCTCAACCTTCCTAATGCTATGACCCTTTAGTTCAGTATCTCATGCTGTGGTGATTCCCAACCATAAAATTATTTCCTTGCTACTTCATAACTGTAATTTTTCTACTGTTGTGAGTCACCACATAGACATGTGATATGTGACCCTGGGGGTCACAACCCATAGGTTGAGTATCATTGTGATTATCACTCAAATGTAGCTTCTGGGGGAGTTGTGCGGAAGAGGCCTGCTGTAGGCGTCAGTGGATGTGGTGGCATGAGGATGCTTCCACAGTGTCATCAGTGCCCTATGTGATGCCCTGTGTGCCCACGGCAGGTGCCCAGGAAGGCGCACCTCATGAGCAAGGCAGTATGGCGTCATGTGCGGAACCTTACATGTTGCTCCAATGCTCACGTGTTGAAGCATTGCCCTTAGCTGTGGGTGAAACCAGCAATGTCTACGTTTGTGCTAAGATGAGGAATCTAAGCCGTTATCTGCAGCTTGAGAAGAACTAGAGAAAGCAAGCATTCCTGGCCAGGCACATGGGTATGGTGTAAGAATACAGAAACATTATCAAAGACTTTCTCAATGAACAGCTCCAAGAAAGCTGGTTCTCCATGCTGGGAGCTGATCCACTGCCCCTCATTTTAATTCATAACCTTGATAAAGAATGCTATGTTTTGTCTAAGACTCAATTTATAGATATAATTTATGATGTAAAAACACTATTGGAAGGAGAGTTTATATAGGTACTAGGGCAATTACAGATAGGTGTATGTGACAGGGGAGATAGCAGGTACACACACACACACACACACACACACACACACACACACTCTTGTGTGGAGTTCAATAGAGGCAAGTACTCAGACACAGATCCTAGACAATTGAAAGTCTTTATTCCAGGTGGCTGGGAGTATATTCAAGTAAGGGTTCAGGAACCCAGACGTAGCCTTGCGAATCCGGAACCCAGGGTTTTTAATGTCAGAAGCCTACATTCTAGCATGTCACTCAGCAAGTGTAGTAGGCTTCACAGAGGCAAACATCTCACTTAGCAACTGTACAGGCTTCACAGAAGCCAGTAGTTTTAACAGAAGTTAAGCACAGCGATTACTTGGAGGGATTCCACACCAAAGGTAGTTTTAACAGAAGTTAACTTAGCTACCACATTCTGATCTTGGTTCCTAGAACAGAGTTGGGTGATTTTCCATGGGACTCTCTATCAAGATCAGATTCTACTTAAACCTGGAATGGCCTCAGCAGGAATACAAGCTGGAGGAACCTGTACTGTCTTCCCTCCTCACAACACTGGTTTATGAAAGTTCAACATTTTGTCTCCTTGGCTCATGGGCAGGGGGGATGTACTGTTTACCAACATGGTCTTCCGAGGGTCACTTTCTTTGACCTACTTTAAACCAAGCACATCAACTTCAAACCAAACATTGGCCATCTGTCTTCCTAATGCCTCTAAATGGCGTCTGAGTTTTCTGATAGCTTTCATTGCTCCTGACCTCACACCCCTGTCTGACTTCTCACCCCTTCAGGGACAGACCTGGCACCACATTCCGTATCCAACACCTGCTGGCTGACTCAAGACTGGGTTTTATGTCATCCGCATTTCCGCAGGCCAATAGATAGTGTCATTAGAAAGCAATTATACCTGATGCTAGCCGCGGCCCCATTAAAGGCAGAGCGCTAGTGATGAACTGTTCCAGACCCATTAGACGTCCTCGTTTCGGATACAAACTCTGGGGCTTGGTGCCTCGGGTATTCCCTTCCCGTTGCCTTCAGAAGTTCAGCGACGCTTTCAGTGCCTTCTTCCTAAAGGTCTCATTAGTTTGGCATTAAGATGCATGGCCATGCTTCAGTTAAGTGAGCTCATTTGGTAGTTTGTGAAGAAACACAATTAGTAAAATAGCTGGTGCATGTCTGAGTTTTTGGCAGGTCAACTTTGAAATGTTGTTTTGACAGATATTCTCAGAATAAAGTGAAGAAAACAGCTCATGCTGAACCGGTCACGTGTGGAGGTGGTGAACATATGCTTCGAATTCCGAGCTAAGTAGAAAGAAAAATACCCACAATTTTAGCTAATTTTGTTTTTGACAGCAGCTCAGGATAGTTCAATGAAGAGATGTGCACATACCTTGGGGAATTAAGACATTGTTTGGCTGGGTGTGAGCATAATGCTTTCATGTTTGAAGCTTCCTGGCTTTGTGAGATCATGTGTTCTGTAAGCAGGGTCGGGATTTTGAGCTATTTGTGGGCTTCCCCATCAACAGACTGATGTTGGGGCTCCTGGAGGTGAGTGTGGTGTGTGGGGGGGAGCAGAGTCCCTCCTTACCTCACTGTTCAAGCTGAAGTCAAAAGTCACATCTGGATGTGATTGGATGGTTTGATATCCTCCGAGGAGAGTGGATTATCATGTCTTTCAGCAAGCATGCGCTCCACGTGGAGGATGGTTTAGCACCGTGATGTGAGGCTTCATTTTCTTGCACAGTTGTTTTGCTGGCATCCTTCAGACTTTCAATGACTCATTTTTTTCTAGGTTCAGATGCACAATGTTTACTGTTGACTGTGGAAGCGGCTTGACTCCATGCTGAAACTTACAGAAGGAACCATTTCAGAAGCTTCCTTCAGTGACTTCCCTGGACACTGCATTTTGTAAGGTCCTTGCGATTCTCACGCATACAGAAGTTTGAGAGTTGATAGAAAATTGGCCCAGCACAGCCGCAGGTGTTTACAATCTAGTCTCTAGCTAGGAGACGAGCTTGGAGAGGCACAGCAGAGCAGAGGCCTTCAAAGGCCTCTCCGTGGAAGAGACAGGGGCATACCATGTTCCACCTATGCATCAGTCAAGCTGTGTTAGCGGCTGCTTGTCCATGCTGCCTCAACCCTAGCCTCTGCCTCAGGCACTGACTCAATGATGTCACAGGTCACAGAGATGAAGGTACTGTCCCCTGAAACCACTTCCTGCAGGCAGTGAGGCCCTCTCATGCTCAGCTTCTATCTTCCAACACCCTTGCTCTTCTGAGGTGCCTAGAGATTTCCAGAAGCCCTCTGTCCCTGTCTGAAGTGCAAACTGACTCTCCTCTCTGCATGTCTGAGAGGGATCTGGGCCATGGCATCTCCTTCTCATACCTACATCTCAGTAAGGCCTCCATGGTGCCTTCCCTAAAAGCTTCAGACACAGGACTGACCTCTCCGAGTTTATTTGGATATCCTCTGAATTCATCTTTCCTCTATAAACCTGAAGCCATAATCTGACGGAAGGAGGCTTCTGCAGCCAGCATGATCCCATCAGGTCCAAACGTTTCATCTGTTGACAGCAGCTAGCAGTGAGTTTACTTCGGCCCCCGGGACTGGTAGTGGTTTAAACTTCCTTGTGTTTGGAAATGTGTCGGAACCTGTGAACTCTGTAGTGTCTTCAGCTGGGCACGTCAGCAGTTTCCTTTCCAAAGAACTTCACCCTCCCCTCAAAAACTTGCTTTGTGAGGCTTTCCCCTTGTGTATCCATAGCTAACTTCACTTCTCTGCCCAGCTTTCTGTGCTGTAGTGAAAGTTTTCATCACGATTTGTCAGGCAAATCCCCATTAACAAAATTTGCTCTTGTAGTTCACCTCATGACCTTGTGCTTCACCTCATGACCTTGTGGTTCACCTCATGACCTGTGGCTCACTGCATGACTTTGTGCTTCACCTCATGACCTTGTAGTTCACCTCATGACCTTGTAGTTCACCTCATGACCTTGTGGTTCATCTCATGATCTTGTGGCCTCTCTGGTCCCCCAAAGGTTATTCTGGAGGAATTTACCAGAATGCTTCTTTCATAACCAGCTGTTGGTATGCTCTGAGATTTGCAAGCTATTTATGACTTCAGGGCGGGGAGATTTTTAAAGACATCACTACAGGTTTGCACAAGTGTTTCATAGTTAAACTCATGCAGCAGAATCCACCTGTAGATTGCTCTGCAAGTTGAGATGGAGATTTTGACCTAATTTTATTTTGTCTGTATAGTGAGCTTTGTCCAAGCTGAGATATAGATATTTTTAGGGTCTAGTTCCTAGAGAACAGTGGTTTGTAGTCTAGGCTGGATACCAAGCCTGGGAATCCCAGTCTGTGCCCAAAGCCAGGCTCAGTCACCCATCCTCAATAATCAATTATAAGGCCGAATCAGGTTCAGTTGTTAAAATCCTTGTTGCTCTTGTAGAAGACCTGCTTTCTGTTCCTAGCACCTACAAAGTGGTTCCCGACCATCTCTAACTCTAATTTCAGGGAATCCAATGTCTTCTTCTGACCTCCACAGGTACCACAAATGAATTTGTTATTCAGATATGTGCAGACAAAACACACATAAAATAAAATGAATAAATCTAAGAAATAAAAAAATTAAATGGCCAGATTACTAAAGGAAAACTGATAAAAACAGATTTATTTATTTATCTATTTGTTTATTTATTATTTGAGATGGTGTTTTCTGTGTAGCCCTGACTGTCCTAGAACTCCCTCTGTAGACCAGGATGGCCTCAGACTCAGAGATTTGCCTGCCTTTGCCTCCCAAGTGCTGGGATTTGAAGGCATACACCACCATGTCTGGCTGAAAGAGATTTATGTAATACAACCACATCGGGAAATGGACAAAGAAATCTAAAGACCTTCTCTCATCTCTCTTCTGACCCTGAAGTGAGATTAGGTTTTAAATAGATAACCGAAGAGTTGTCTGGTCAAGGTGTGGTCCTGACCCCACCACAGACCCATCATTGTCTGGGCTTCTGTCTCACCCTGTAGGATTGTCCGATAAGTTGTTAAAACAGTGTGAAATCTCTTACTACTGGGAGACGAGGTTCCTCTTGGGCTGGAACCTTCTCCGAGGCTGGTTATACACTCTTACCTCGTCCCACTCCTCCCATCTTGAAGGATGCTGGTCTTTGACTTCTAACATATATTTAAGTGACAGAATAAGTCTTGCCTGTCTCAGCATTTGTTTATAAATATAAGTTGTTTTACACCATCATATAAATTTGGCACATTGTCTAATTCTCTCAAGTGTTTCTGGAATCTGTTGAAGTACAGTAAATATTTCACTTTAGGAAGGCTGGATCTATTAGCAGAACTCAAGTGACGCGCCATTTATTTAGTCTTTTGCTTTCCTTAGTTGACATTTAAAATTAGGCTCTCAAAAGCCAATTATGCATGAAATTTCATAATGAAACCTATTACTCTGTATGCTAATTAAAAGTAAGCTAAAATAAAAATAAAACTTTTAAAATGCTCTGATTAGCAGATGTACCTAGAATAATTCCTGGCTGTGTGATCAGCTACCATTACACAAATAACATCTTAATGTGTTTTCTCCTCTGACTTCTGTGTTTGATCTTTACAGCCATGGTTTACTCAGGCTCCGTGTTGGTCTTTCTTTGATTCTTCTGGATGTTATTTGTGTATTTAAACATTCCTTCTAGGAAATGTTCTAGGCTGCCTCTACCTCTCCATCTTCATTCAGTTTTTATTCATTTTGCGGTGACAGAACAGAAATCTCACATAGACTCATCTGTATGATGATTGAAAAGAATACCAGCAGGGGTAAAGCGATTAACATAGAATCTATATTTTCATTTTATTAACCAATGGCTCTTGTCAAAATCATAGTAGCTGTTCAGATCAAAATGAAATGAGTAAAGGAACACAGCAGCGTAGATTCATTGGCAGCAAGACTGGAAAGGCAGCCTGCTCTCAGAATAGCGTTGCGCATGCTTGTTAATAAGGAGAAGGCCTTGGGTTTAAACCGCAGTGGTCCTTTCGCCTCCCAGTTGTTAGCATTTTAAACTGATAGGTAAGATTTGTAAGTAGAAAGCTTTAAGGAGGGTCTCAGGTGGTAATTTGGAAGAAAAATTCAAAATGAATTTGGAGGAAAGAATATTAAATTGAAACATACACATAAGTCTCAGCAGTGTTGAATGTGGTGGCATTCACCTTGAATCCCAGCACTCAGGTGGTGGCAAGCAGATCATCTCTGTGAGTCTGAGTCCAGCCTGGTAAGGTCTGGACAAAGTAAGGTCCAGGAAGCCAGGACTGTTACGCAATGAGACCCTGTCTCAAAAACACACACACAAACAAACACAGTTTCAGTGGTTATTCTCCCAAATATTTTCACCATATGTACTAAACTTCCCCCTAAATTACAGTTGGACAGGAAAATGTGATTGCACTGTAGAATGATTATAAGATGAAATGATTTTTATCTTTAGCCTAAGGAAACAATATACAAGGGCAGATGAGATGGTTCAGTGATGGGCTCGCTGCTGAGCCTGAAGACCTGAGTTTGATTCTGTGAATGAACACCCCTGAAGAGAAGCAGTGTCTGTGGAGACTGATGGGCTGATCAGAATCTGAGTACTGTGGAGAGGTTGGAACACTGTGGGTCCAGAGGCTAATTACCTTATCTTGGGCTAACGATAGCCCTGTGCAACAGCTCTTCCTTGGCCACCTCTGTGTCAGAACTAGCATCTTGTTCCTGACAGATAAAAAAGACCCTTTGAAATCTATTAACTTAGTAGAACACTAGCTTTAACCAAACCCAAAGCTAAGGCTGTCATCAGATAGCATCTGGGGTCTAGAAAAGGCCCCCTTCTTGCTCTATGTGCCTCTCTGCTCTACCCATCCATGTATTTTAAACTTGCATTGATTTATGACTTTCTTTTTTTCTATAACATTATAAAATCATCATGAAGCTGCTTCCATGATGGAACATGGAACTTAGGGTAACCTAAATCTGTGTTCCAGGGCCATGGCCGCTTGAATTGACTTCAGAATTAACTGTCTTGTTCTGTTTACTACAGAGTGGCAGTCAACATTTTTTTTTGGTAATAATTTCCAGGATCCACATGGTACAAGAAGAGAAACACCTCCTGTAAGTTGTCCTCTGACCTCTGTGTGTGTTCTGTGGCATGTTGCACATCCACACAAATGTGCGCTCGCGTGCACACACACACACGATAAATAAGTAAATGCATAAACATAAAAAAATTAGAAATAATAAATGGCTATGTTTAACCTGAGTAAGCACTTCATGATATGTGATAGACACCACAGCATACCTCATTAATATGATAGGTGTTATATTTTATATATCAGTTCTAAAAAGAGAAAATGTCTCTATTACTCACAATTAATTTTCAAAAGACATTGTTAGTTTTACTACCAGGTTATATATCCAAGGAAGGGTGAATGAGCAAATAATTTATTTTGCATGGTACACTGATAAGGAGAGCTAAAATTAATATTTAATCTTTAATAAGCATGAATCAGATATAGCCCGCTCAAGCCTAGATATTTAGAAATGTGATCCATGTTGAAAGAGGCATTTTTCAAAGATCATTTCACCACTAAATATAAACAAGGAGAAAGCTTAAATCAATAAGAAATACCCAGCCCAAGGTAGCATAGGTTGTTTTACAGGTCAAGGTACATTTATCTCAAAATCAAATTCTGTTAAAAAGCCACATCTGACAAATGTATATACATCTTTAAGTGTATAAACAGAAGCATAGGATTTTATAAAGATGAAATGTGTATAAACTATTTTGCTGTTATAAAATAGATATTTGAAATGCATTTTTCTTCTCTAATTGTTTATCTTTAACCAATGTGTCCCATCTTCTCTTCCCTCTCCAGCCATCCCAAACTTTGATGGTCAGAATTCCACCAACCACTGCTATGAGATCCATGCTTTCAGGCTCTACATTCCAGGGATACCACCCAGTCAGTATTGGTCTCTCTTTGTATGGTTCATTTTAATTAATATAATGATCTCTGGTTCATCCATTGCAAGTGGCAGGTTGTCAATCCCTTTGTGTCTACAGAGAATGCATTTAGTATCTCAACTCCTTCTCATGAGTCTTTAAATTCCTGGCTTTTGTTCCAGCTGCTATCATAGCCTCAACGGAGTGGCCTGGAAACAGACTTTTTCTTGTTCCTGGAGACCTACAGCAAATGTTTTCTTTTTATAGCTGCTCTTATCACCTCACTCTTCTGAACTCTGTGGTCAGCCCAGTGTTAGAGAATGCCACAACAGGCGGTGTATATTTGAAGGCTCCACCAGGTCTGTGACTTGTTCGAGTTGTAAATTATATGCAGAAGAGCATCAGGCAGAGTCTCCTGACCCTAGCTCACCTACATCCCTGAACACAGAGCTGCAGTCTGACTGTGTGCTGGTTTCTTCCCTGCACACCATGACAGCCAGGGTGAGCATGAGCTCACATCTTCTACCCAGTGGACAACCATTCAATTCATTAATAAAGCACTGTCTAAATGCAAATAAAATGTGACATATAAATTCTTAAATAGCATATTATAAACTTCAGTTTTGATTCATAAACTTAAAGTTCTAAAACAGTTATCCATGAGCTGTGAGTGACAAAAGTATTTAGAGTTCACAAATGTTTTATTACATTTGAGATTAGGAGCATTATTTCCCTGTTGAAAGTTGGTGGCGGGAGAGTTGTAATTTTATAGTTGGTCATTTGTAGATGCCGGGCATAGTTTATGAAGGATGTAAAGGACAGGTAGTGTCATGATGTGCAAACAGTTCTCTTTGAACAGAAAAATAAAGAAGCCTGGGTTCTACACCCTTGTAACACTAGATATCTCTGTATGCAGTAAGCATATATTAAAATTCGCTGCATTTGAAATTATGAGTCTTCCCTCTGATGAATCTAGCTACTTCTCCCTCAGGTAAATTTAATCACATGGATTTCAATAAGAAACACATTTTTGAAATATAAAAGATACCACTTTATCTTCTTCAGAAATTCTGTCAAACAATTCCCTGCAGAAGAAAAATAACTTGTCATTGTGGATTTGAAGTTGGAGGTTATAATAGCTGACTTCAGAAAAATAAGGTAAAACTTAGCATGGTGGTGCATACTGTACTCCTAGAACCTGGGAGGGAGAGGAGAAAGCACTGCCATGTCCAGCTGCCTTCAACATTCATCGTAATTTTGGGGTCAGCCAGAGCTACATTAGACACTATTTTAAATGTTAAAACAAAGCAAAATGAAATGAATAAAATGTGCACATGGACTTACGGGTTTGCACACACACAGGCACACACAGGTGTGCACACACAAATGGGCACTTACTCACATGCACACACTTTAATATAAAAGCTATTCTGGAAATCATTCTTCCAAGGAGAAGTCTCTTCGAAGAACGGGAATAATATTTTTAAAATGAGCTTTGTGTAGTCTCAATAACATTTTTATTTCTGTTTAATTTTAAAGTACCTGTCTGGGATTCCATAGAAAGGGCACAATGCAATCAACGCAGCAATTTTTAAAGCATCGATTACAGCTGGATGCTGGGAATAGAGTAGTGAATAAGACATTACTTTATCCTAGAAGAAGCAACCCTGCTCCTTAGCATTCTGTTACTGGGCAAAGGTCTTGAAATATTTTTTTTTTTTACCATGGTTTCAGAACTTTCCATGAAGGATTACTTGACTCTGTTGTTCTGGGCCTGGTACAGCATAGTACAGACAATAGCAGAAGGGAACTTTATGTCATAGAGCCACGAAGGAAGTCCCACGCTGCAATATTCCCTTCGAAGGGGAACTTCCAATGATGTCACCTCTTTCTACAAGGCTTTGCTTACCCTAAGTGGCCCCACCTTCAAACAGTGGCAAAGCTCTGAGCTCTTGGGCCCTTATATGAATGCATGGCTGTACCCTGAGCAAATGGGAAAATGGATATTTCATTTATTGACATGCAGGAGGAAAATCAGAGATCATGATTGCTGGGGTTTGGTAGCTGTGACGAGGGACAATGAATAAAAAGGGCTTGAATGCACGAAGAAATAAGGAAGGGAGAAGTGAAGATGTGTCTGGTGCTTGGGATTGCCATAGCAACACAGGTTTGAGACACTTAAAGTTCAAGGGTGCGATAATGACAGTAAAGTATACAAGAGCTCAGGAAACGTGACAATTTCAAGTCTCTTAAGATGTTGATATTTATTGGTGAAGAAGCACCACACACAGTGAGGTAGAGTGGTAGCGGCAGCTCTGAGAACGATGATGTCACTGTTTCAAACAGGATCGGGGCCACCGGGCATCTTGACACATGGATGACCTTGATAGACAGAATTTCCACTGGGTAAGGGACCAGAATGAGAACGGCAAGAGAAGAGTGTGGGAAATATCGAAGCTGAGACCGGAGCTGTGGATGGTTTGCATTGGATTGAGGATATGGGCAGAGGGGCAGGGGCAGGGCCAAGGAGATAAAATGATACCAAGTGTGATGGTAGTTTTAGAAGGTGAAGCGATCCAAGTGGAAGCAATTAGCTTCCTGTAGAAGCAGGTCCATACCGTTCATTATGGGGAGAGGGCTGACCCGAATTCCCGTACATTTTCGTTTCACTTCAGCTAGTTTAAGTCAAAAGATGTAAACTGATACAGAAAAATGTCCAGGAAAGAAAATTTCCAGGCACCATCTTGAAACTGCGTATGTCCTCTGGTGCAATAGCCACTTAATCACCTTCTCCTTCCACTTTCAATTTGCCTGTTCGGTGGCTTATAACATCTTAATGCTAGTGGTACAGGAAAGCCAAGTAGCAACATGTATATAGAGGGCAAAGAACATCAATCTCGTCCTGGTAAATGAGAGCCATCTGGAAACCAAACTCAGCAGTAGTGGATAGATACTGGAGAGAAGGCAGCTCTACCATCCACGGGTAGGCAGCCAGCAGTCTAACTAGGAAAAGATTATGAGTAAAAGAGCTTCATGTATGTAGCTTATTTGAAATCCCTTGAGTTACATAGAAATGTATAAAAGACAGATACATCCCAGCTCATCAATCTTTATCTTAACAATCTTCAGGAGCATGTTTTAAAGAAATCTCGAATGCGCGCGCACGTGCATTCATATGTGCGCGCATGCGTGTGTGTGTTCCACATGTGTGCCTAGGGAGGTCAGAAGAGCATGTCAGACCACCTGGGGCTGGAGGCGTAGGTGGTTGTGAGACCCAGTGTGGGTGCTGGGAACTAAACTTGGATCTTCTGGAAGAGCAGTAAATGCTCTTTACTGCTGAGCGATCCCTCCAGTTCTCAGAATGGAGATTCCCATATTCCAAACAGGTCATTCACAATGTTTTCAGTTTATTAAATTAATATGCCAGCTCTCTTGAATGAATATCATTGCTAGTTTTAATATTATTTTAAATTTCTGACATGCATGGAGTCCTCTCAAACTTTGTAAGGTACTAACTTCTAGGGGGATAGTAACAGGAAGTCAGATCTTTGTGATACGGTTTAGCTGAAGTCATGAGGGCGAAGCCTTCATGCTGAGATTAGAGTCCTTATAAAATAAGACACCTAGGAAAGAAGTCTCCCTTTTCCTCTCTGGCCCCAGGTATCAGCACAATGGAAAGGAAGCCGTGAGAAATAGACCTCTCACCAAAAATCCAATCATACTGGCACTTTGATATAGTTCTACCTCCAAGAACTATGTGAAAACAAGTTCTCATTTATGCCATGTGGTCTGTGTTCCTGACCTGCTCTGCAGCTTGAACCTAATATGATTACTGACTATGTAGATAATCTGAATCTCGGATTGGGTTTTGGTCAGTGTGTCTTAGTGCTGTTACTCTGGCACAGCAGGTCAGCTTTGTAATGGAGTTGTCACATGGAAGGCAACTTGATCCACGTGGGTCCTACCCAGAAAGTGCCAGTATCATCCTATTGTTGGACTAGAAGTCCAAACATCAGGGAAAAGTTGCTCCAGACACCATTCACATAACCACAAGTTGATACAAAAGCAAGAGGATTTTTATTCTGTCATGACAGGGTCCTTCAGGTTCGGGATATGAAGGACATCGATAGCTGTTACAGTCCATCTTTTAAAGCGAAAAGCCACAGACACGGGGGGGGGGACCTGTAGGTTGTTTTCCAACTTACTGGACTGGCTTATTCAAAGGGTTACTAGCAGTGATTGGTCTATTCCAGGGCAGGAGAATAGCTGCGTGGTCAGGTGATAAGGGGAGCATCTGTGGTCCATCCTGACCTTTGGTCCAGTGACTAAATCAACACATCAGGAACTGAGTCAACATCTGTGGGGTGTATTTGCCTCAATTCCCAAAATGGAGTTACGTTTGGAGATTATTCACAAGGACACAGGGGGATGAGCAGTCTAGCATGTGGTTATTTACAAGGACACAGGAGGATAAGCAGTCCAGTATGTGTGTGTGTGTGTGGAGGGGGGGGGGTGACTATCCCTTTTCCAAGATAGAGTGAGTGTAAGTTTTTAGAAAAATGTTTAAAGTCTTTCACTATGTCCTGATAAAAATCACTGTTTAGAGCAATCTATAATTCTATAATGCAAATAAGTAAATTTGAGTTGGTTTTAAATACTGTAATAATATTGTCATTCTTACTATGTTTCTAATCTGAGGTCTAAGAGTACTGATTGGAATGTATATACATTGACACATTTACATATATATATTTAACACAAAAGATTAACAGATGAGCAATATCCAATGAAAAGTCATTGGATTCGTTGGTCTGATTCCTAAAGAGATTCTTAAAGATGAAAACAAACAAACAGTTCAAAGTCGATAGTGGAGTTAAATACTAATGTGATCACAGCTAATAAATCATTTTTAAGTGTGCCGTTTGCCTAATCTCTTCTTCTGCTTGCTTTCCACATAATGATGGATAAGATATTTCTATTGCTATAGGAGATCACTGAAGTGTATTAAAGTTAGGTTCTTTGGCGGTTGATATCCTTTTAAAGGCTCTCGAGAAGTTTCAGGATATTTGCTGTCAACGAGCACATCCTGAGCAGCCTGACGAGTGTTGTGCTATAACAAAGGAAGCAGATGACTCAGTGGAACACAGGGTTGGCTTTGCTAGTGTGGAATGGCGTGCAGGGGATAGATTTGTGTTCATGGCAAATACCACTGTCAGCATGGTCTCCATGGAGACCAGGACCTCTCTGCCCATCAGACCTGTATATCCTGCTCCTCCCAGTGGAACTGAGGAGGCAAGAACAAATCCAGCCACCTAATTAGCATATTTTACTCACATCAGCCCCCTGCACACTGTCCAAACTGTTCACTATGGACGATTATATTCATTTCAAGTTGAAAATCCTACCTCTAATCCATGGGAGTTCATTGACTTCTCTTGAGATGGCAAACTTCTTCTCATGGTGAGACTCTCACAGAATGCCCCAGTTTTTGCACAATGGAGTGATAGGAATGAAGAGTCCCTTACAAGTCCCCAGAGAACACCACGTGTACTGTCAATTACTTTATTTTGCACAAACTGCATTTGTACAAATGACATTATGCTCTCTCTCTCTCTCTCTCTCTCTCTCTCTCTCTCTTTCTCTCTCTCTCTGTCTCTGTCTCTCTCTTCTTTTCTTTGCTTTTTCTTTTTTTTTTTTTTGGTTTTTCAAGACAGGGTTTCTCTGTAGCTTTGGAACCTGTCCTAGAACTAGCTCTTGTAGACCAGGCTGGCCTCGAACTCACAGAGATCCGCCTCCTGAGTGCTGGGATTAAAGGCATGAGCCACCACTGCCTGGAGTGACATTATGCTTTCAAATCCTGCATTGATCCATCAAATTGTCACGCTGGAGAAGAAAGTCCGTGCATGGCGATAATGTATGGGAAGGCTAATCGTGAGCGATAGGTTAGGTGATGAACTTAGTACTGTTTAATTCCTAGTGTCATTGTCATCTGGATCTTTTTTTTTCATTTTAACATGTCTATGATTTTATAATTCTGTTCCTCATTTCAGCAGAATGTCACCATAAATATTATGAACATTTTTCATTTCAACAAGTCTGCTTCTTTCTGAGCACTTATTCTCAGTCATTTCATGGCTCAATTCCTCATAACCACTATTTCTAATTAGCAAAGAATTGCAGAATTTTATCTTTCCAGACTGTTAAATATAAAAATTTTGATTCCCAACACTAGAAATTTTTGACATTTTAAAGAACATATTTATGCACCTATAACTTAGAGTATATGTAGAAATATATGTAATGGCCCTGGTGGTTTTTTTTTTTTCGAGACAGGGTTTCTCTGTGGTTTTGGAGCCTGTCCTGGAACTAGCTCTTGTAGACCAGGTTGGTCTCGAACTCACAGAGATCCGCCTGCCTCTGCCTCCCAAGTGCTGGGATTAAAGGCGTACGCCACCACCGCCCGGCTTGGCCCTGATGGTTTTAAACTATTTTACAAAGGGTTGTGATATCTGATGATCTTCTAATGCTTGCTGGCAGAGCTGGTCAGAAGTATGTTGTTCTTTTAAATGTCTCTCAATTTAAAAGGGACACTCATTATGTCATAGATTTCTCCTCCATCTTTAATCCCAATCTTGGCAACTGTCACTGGCTGAATTAAAAGTGATACCCTTCTTTTTTTGTGTTGAAATATTCTGAGGCTTTATGAGAATATAGCACTCCTATGGAACTAGGAAGCATTTCACAGAAATCACTGGCAAGTTTACTGAAGGAATACAGTCCCTAAAGAGAAGCAAAAGTTTGGGACCTGTAGCAATTTAATCAGCATCTCAATGTTTTATGTAGTCCAGGATGACAATGAGTCAAACGACACTGGAGGCTTTTGTGACCTATTGATCCAAGAGTATTCTACTTTATACTTTCTCCTCAACACTCGGCTGTTGTAGAACCCATGTTCTGTCATGAGTGGGGAGACAGAGAGAGATGAGAGAGCTATACAGAGACACAGAGAGAGCCTGACACTTAGCATCTCTCAAACATGCAGGTTCAGAAGCCAGCAGTACCATGGATGTGATGCTACTTGTGTTATTTTGGCCTAAATGTCACCGGCTCCAACCCCAAAACAAGGAGGCATAAATTCCAAAGAATATGATTGTCTGAAGAATGCCAGTATTCTCTCCAAGACCAAGATTCCATGGTGGACACAATTCCTGGAGTAGTTCCCATCAGACATCCCCAGCTGTCTGTTTGGGGCACAAATGCCTTGTGTTTCTTTCCCTCTCATCTATGACTTCTGTAGTCAGGCTCTGAAAGACACTCACAGACTGGGCAATGAGGATGCTACGATCTCGCTTGTGATGACTATGTTCTCTAGAATGAGTTAAAGAAGGTCCAGCTGAGCTTGTGGGATCTTGTATCAGACAAGAACAGACAGCTCTGGATGTGGTGTAGTGCTGGAATGGTCTCAGGCACAGGTTCCTCTTCAGCTGTTTTTGCTGTAGTTAAAGTGAGTCTTGAATTACAGCTGCTCTAAAAATTTTAAAGTAAAAAACTTTAAAATAAACTCAAATACCTTTGATTATGTTGAGGGAGAATAAGACACATCTTTCTGTTTTGTGCAATAATACACTTATAATAACTTTTGTTTGATTTATGATTCTAACTCAATAGTAAATGGAATAAAAATCCAAATGTCTTCATCCTTCTGTGGCTACAAGGGTACTTATTGTCTTCCTTTAGCAATAAAAAGGAACTCAACAAACATGATGCATGAGTGTGCCCCTGGCTGTAGCCTCTTCACCTGCACCATAACCTTAAATACACAAAGTATTTTCTGGGTAAATCATGAAATAAGCAAGCCATTGTCCAACTATAGTCATTGTAATTAATTGAAAATGTGAGGACTTGCTTCTTTCTTGCAGGTGAGAATTTGCACGGCTCTCATCTCCATGATGGCTGTTCTCAAACCCCATGTACAGGCACGTCTCATGTCTCAGCTGGACATGCAGATGTGCCGGCCGGCCCACTTTTAACTCAGTAAGTTCAGGACCATGGTCAGCACCTAGCCCCTCCTTTGTCTGTCCTCCCAATGTCAACTTTTACAGCCTTTCATTCCAGGTTGAGGATTCACTCTAGTTCTTTAGAAACGCTCATCATCATATTTGATTCATATCAGTTCACCTCATGTCATGGGAGCACAAAACTATCAAATTGTTTTTTTTTCTCCTTTCACTGTGTAGGAGTTGGAGCTCTCAGAGGCTCATATGCAAGGCTGGTCTTTGGTTGGCACTTGAGAATTTGACTAGTAAACAATTTCCTATGAGACTATGAAGCATTCCAAATGCTAACAGTAGATCTGGGTCTTTTTCTTCAAATAACATGTTCTATATTGATTATAACTAGGCAGCTTCCCATCATTGTGGGGATAAAGCCACTTGAGAACGTGAATTTCAAAGGAGGAAAGAATTTTGTTGTCTATTGATCTCAGAGGTCTCAGCCCCTCTGTGACTGCATTGTTTCTGAGCCTGCACAAAGCATTCTTGTGTAGTCTGTATGGTGTAACAAAGAACTGACCTCATTACAGATTGGAAGGAGAGAGAAAGACAAGACAGAGAGACAGAGACAGAAATAAAAAGAGAGAGAGATGGAGAGATTTTTAGAGACAAGCTCTTAAGGATCTATTTCCTTCAACTACTTCAACTGGGCCTTGCCTTCTACGTCTCTATTTTCTCATAGTAGCCAATTGAGTTATAACTTCATCAGGAGATTAATCCGCTGATGAGGCTGAAGCCCTCATGATTCAGTCACTGTCCTTGTGAGTACTATTTCACTGAGCACCAAACTCTATGTACAAATTTAGGGAATAGTTTTTCAGATCTAGCCATAAACTGAACAATGATTGTTTTTTCTGTGGGTGGTGTCTATGCTAGAACATCTGTCTAGAATATCGGGCTTTAGAAGAAACCTGTGCTATTGAGTCTCTGATGCTCCTCAGGGGTAGCTGGGGTTCCTCACACATTACCCAGTTCCTTACTGGCCGTATCCTGTTAGCACTGGTAACTTGTGTCCTTGCAAGCTCGAGCCTTTCCTTTTGTTGAGTTTTCTTTCATTCCTCTGATTATTCCAAATCTTGCTGATGTCTCAAACTAATTCCATGCTGAGCTCTGGGAGTTGCCTGAGAATTGTTGGGTTGGTCATGGTTTGCAGGATCACATACATACTTACCTTGATATTTTCTCCTATTTGTCCCATCTATTTCTATATAGCATCTTTATTTTACCCGTCAGTTAGCACCAAAGCCCCACAGAGTGTCTTCCTGACTAGATTTTCAGTCTCAAAAACAACTCCATGCATTTTTTTCTGATTCTCATGTATAGTTAATTTGTTTCTGCATTATTTCATCCCCTTGTTTCAGCTTGCTTTTTAATTTTCTCACTGGGATCATTATGGGAATATTTATCTGCTACCACCTGGCTCTAACCCTGCATCCAGTCCATACTTCACAGTGTTTTCTTTGTAGCTGTTTAATTAATTGTGTTAAAAATAAGCAATACTAGTTTCTTTATGGAATCTTCAAACATTTTTTGTTTGTTGATTCATAATCTTTTCTAATGTTATATAGAATACAAGTATGAATAGGGCTTCCACAACCTTAAACAGTCAAAAGTTTCTCCATGTGATAGCCCCTGATATGTCACAGGAGCATCCTCTCTCTAGCCTTATTTCTTACTGACCTTGATGTCATTTTTAGGATATACTTATGATGTCATCTTTATAATATACTTATAGAAAGCAACCATATCCAGCTGCCCATGATCTGCCCTTCACGTACTCAGCATTTTAGTGTTTCAGGTCATTGGGGACCGTGGACCCTATTGCATGAATAGATTTGCCATGCAGCAGTAATTGAATTTTCAAGACTTAATTCAAGAGTTTCATCCTCTTCTTGCCTTCTCATTATTCTCAGGAACAATGAACTGATATTTATGCTGCGTCTAGCCACCATATGGCACTGAATCCTGCTGTTTCATGTGTGAGTGTCTGTGTGTGTTCTGTTTCACGCACAAGTGTGTGTGTGTGTGTGTGTGTGTGTTTTGTTTCATGCATCTGTGTGTGGAAACAGTCATTCCTTTCTGAGGAGAGCATATCCCCCAAATCACATTCACTGAAGGCCTCTCATGCCTGCCTAGTTGCTGATGCCTAGCTGGTTATGCTTGTTCTGTTCCTTCTACAGATTTATTAGTGCCTAGGAAAGGGACTGAAGTTATCAATCTCCAGTATAAATTCAAAGTTTAACCTGTGAAATAAAATATACGTGTTGTAGTATAGACAGTCTTTGTTTTCATTCCTTTTTGATGTATACACACACACACACACACACACACACAGGCACACTGGGGTGGGGAGAGAGAGGGATAAAGAGAGGGGGAATGAGAGAGAGAGGGAGGGAGGAGAGAGAGAGGAGAGAGAGAGAGCATTCAAATTTTTATACTTTTCAGCGGCCAGATAAATGGGAAAGGTAAGTGATTCATATTCTTTCAGCTGCTGCTGTTTGTGATAGTTTTTTAATATCATCTTTCATTGTTCAGAACCAGATGCCAAAATATCTACAATAATTCTTTTCTGCATTTGAATTGGAAAAATTTACAATATATTACTCATGAGAGACAAAAAAACAAAAACAAGGCCTGAGTAATTCTGATATTTTCACTGTGAGTTCTCATACACATTTCATAAAGCAAAATAACATTTTTAAAATTTAAAAAACATCGAGGTATAATTTTGGACTGGTGTATAAGCTATGCAAGGTAGGAAAAAGGGACATTTTAGCTATATAGATATGAGAAATGGAGTAATAACAGAATTATACAGATTTGGACTTTGTTACATAAACTTAATAAAAGGCTGAAACTTGTTCTGCGATCTTCCAGCAAGAGAAATCAGGGTGAGTGGGTGGGGAAGACTAGATTGAATCCATGTGATTATTATTTTACCAGACGAAAGCACGCATTCTGCCCACCCTATAGATAGACTAATGCAGCTTTTCAAGTGCTAGGATTGATCAGGGGAGGTGTAAGAAGTTTTGTAGTATTATTTTCCATCTGCACTCTGAGCCAATGTTTTATCTGGAAACAATCTATTCAAGAAGTGTTAATGACCTACTGAAAAATGTGCTTTCTTGACCCAACATCCATAAATGTATGGCGACCACAATAGTGTTTCTGCCGAGAGTGATTTTACCTGAGTCTGTCCCTTAATTAATTTAGAGGAATTTTAAACTAAAATACACAACACATGTGAAATGTTTGGAAATAGTGCCGTGTGTTCTTTATCTACTAAAAGAAAATACTTTTTCAATTAGGAATTTCATTTAGATCTTATAGCTAAGGAAACTATATGAATGCAATTACATCAATTTTCAAAACATATTTTCTAAAATATGTTCATTAAAACTAAAGGAAATATTCCTTGAATTACTATATAACAATAACACAGGATTTGATTTTCCTGTTTGAATATAAAGAGCAAATAAGAAAGAGCCCTGAATTGTCATTTAGGGATTGTAACATCAAAGGTGAACCCAAAGCAATAAAAGCAATGGCTGAGCAGAGCAGTCTGTCGTTTCCTGTCAGCTCTGCTGCTGGGGAGTCAGAGTTTATAGTATTTGTCACTCAACCGTGTGAGATTTACTTTGAATACTAGTTCCTCATCAGATCTACAGTTTGGAAATACCTTCTCATTCCACAGCTCCTTCTTTGTTTCAATTTTTAGAAGTAAAATAGAATCGCATAATTTCTCTCTATCTTTGTTTCTCTATCCAGACTCTCTGAAGTCTCTTCCCATGTTGCTCACTCTCAAACCCATGACTTCATTTTCTACTGTTATTGATAACTGTACACATACATATATAAAACAGTTCACTTGGATCATTTAGGTGTTACTGGGATGCGTCTGGACTGACTAGTTGCTGTTGGATAACCAATCAGGGGTCTTGTTACTTTGGAAGATGTTTCTCAGGTTCTCAGCCTTTCTTGGTTGCCTATAGTTCTTTGTCTAAAGGTGGGATCCTGCGAGATTTCCCCTTTCCTGCTAGTAGGTCTATTTGGGTCTTGCTTAGGCAGCAATGCTGAGGCCTGAGGTATTTTAAGTGCAGTTAGGGTTTATGTTCTGTTGGTTTAGTAAAGTGGAGGAATGCTGTTCTTCTTCAAGATCTATGCCCTCTCCAGCCACAGGAAGCTGAGGATGCTTCCATCACCAGGCATGGCTTACTACCTGCTGAGCTGGCCTTAAGTCTAACCGGACAGCTGTTGGCTATCTCCAAAACACGAGTATTACATCCTGAGGGAAACCTTGCCGCGTTGCTTGATCTTTGTGAGAATCACAGGCATCACAGTTGGGTAGCAGTGCTGGCTTCTTCCCTCCCTTGGAAATGTACCCAGTACCCTCTGGAACTGTGACAGCTAGTCCTCAGGAAGGAGGCTTTCATGTCAGGACTGGCTTGGGTCTTCTGTGTCACAGGCAAAGGCCTTGAGAATAGCATAGTCCCTCTTGTCTCTTTTATCTCCATTGGGTGTGTTTTTACTAAATAAAGTTAAAATAGTGTTCTTTTTGTATAGCTTTTCTGTGTACAGTTGAAAACAGAGCACGTACCTGCCACGGTGGAAATTGCATGCTGCCTCTCATTACACTCTGGCAATCTAACTCAGGTTGGGTCAACAAAGGGAGCAGTTTGATTGGCAGTCATCTTAACAAACCGTATAGATGATGGCTCAAGCCTAAAGATGAAGCTTCTTTTCATTAACTAAGGCAGCTTCTGTTGTTTTCCACAAACCCCTGCTTTCCCATTTGTCTTTCCCTATTGCCTCATTGATATTTTTCTGTTTTAGAGAATTCCTAATCTATCAGGAGTGCCCATTCTTTAAATAAATAGTAGTTTTTTCTTTATCCGATTTTTCATGCTTATTTTCTCATTAAAGATTTTTCTTTTAGTCATGTATATATAATTTTAATTACATTTAATTTTTTAAGCCTTAAACTGTAAGAAAATTGTAATTCTTGGGTTTAACATTGTGCCTGTGCTTCATTCAGAAGATATAAAGCTCTGTTTTTTTACATTTGAAATGTGTCCTTTTGAGCATTGTGAAAAGTTGACATTTTTTCCCTGCTTAGCTTGTTGATATAATGGTTTCCCAAATGTTTATTAATTACAATATTGCCAGACTTTCTCTTCTTGTAGTCAGATGTTCTTCCTTCCTGGGCTCACGGTGTTCCTCTCTTGCACCTGTGTTGGAGGTGATGCGCTGGCTGACCTTGCTGACACTCCTTTGTACTGGAGTGCTTTCCTTCCAACTCTCAGTACTAAAAAGGAGGCCCTTTAACTGGGTGGCGCTCTCTACCCAGTGATGGAGTAAGACCCCAATGCTCCTGGTAAACAAACTACCTGCTGCTAACTCTTCTGCTGGTGACTGGGGTCGTCTCCTCTTCCCTGGTAGTGTGCTTTCAGTGCTTTCAGCAGTGGTACGTGATTACTGTTCTACAGTTCAGCATCCTCCAGGGAAATCTTTCAGTGGGACTGAGAGGTTCTTCTTCCTTGAGTCTATGGTTTCTTCAAGCCTGAAGACCAGTTGATTCTCTCTGGGTCTCAGTTTCCCAGTGAAGGACAAAATGTTAGATAACTTTATAATGCCATCAGTCCCAGCGCACAGTTGGGGGTGCAATTTTTGGTCCTTTGTGTTTCCTTTTACAATAGTGTTTCATTACGGCCTTTTGAAATTAGGTTTTACAATATTCAAGAAAGGGTAAGTTCTAGACTGTGAGAAAATTGCAAATTCTCCCCAACTATGTGTGTGTGTTTGTTTGTTTATGGTATGTTTTGTGTGTGTGGAGTGTATTTGTGTGTGCGTGTGTGCCTATGGTTTTATGTAGTCTGCACATGTATGGAGACTGGAGGAAGACATCAGGTGTCCTGGTGTTTCTCACTCTACTGTATTATCCTAACCAAAAGCTTCCTGTTTCAGCTAGATTGGCTGGGTAACTAGCACCAGGGATTCTCTTGTCTTCACTATCCCACAGTGTTTGGTTACAGGAATACTTGACCATGCCTTGTTTTTCATGTGGGTGTTGAGACCCGAAAGTCCTCATGTTTGGTACCCACTGAGTCAGCCTGAAAACTGCAAACGCTCATTTAACATTGGTGTTTGAAAAGAGAAATGGTATGGACTTGGGAACCTTTGAGCAGTGGTGACATTTTAAATCCAGTTAGAAAAGTCCCCAAAGGACTTGGGGAAAACCTCTTATGAATCATTTAGTACATGGACTTCTGTGTCTGATGTAGGAACTCTTACATTTTACATCACCGATCATGAATACCAACCATTTGCACTGTCTCGTGCACTGAAGCCTCTTTTCAGGGATTTAGAATGAGAAATTATTAGCAATAACTACCAAGTATGAGTCTATGATGGGCACCATGTATGTGTGAGAGCATTGTCCACTGCCATTCACAGGTTAGAAGGAGTTAGGGTGGTGTTGAAGAGACAGGCAGAGAGAACAGACTAGACAGGGCTGTTGTGTTGGTGAATATGAAAGTACTGTGGTATACTTGGACATACAGCCTTTCCCAGGTTGTCAGAGGAATCACAGGATCCAATGCTTTTCTACAGTTACTATATTTTATAGTAACTATATTTTATAGTTTTATATTCAGACTCTGTTAACAGTCAGCTCATTCTTTCAACAAATGGTTTAAATAATTCATTACCAAATGAATCTCTCTAAAAAATCAACAGTTTTATGATAGGTGCATTTCATTCCTTAGAGGAGATTCTGTTTTCCCCCAGTGGAATTACCATTGATTTATTATCTTTTAATAGTTTAACTATTTATGAACTTCACCATGCCCTGAGATTTAGTATTTAAAAAGTTCTTACATTTATGTTCTTCAAAATTGATCATTAGCATTACAATATTATAAATCAAGTCATGCAGTAACATGATGGACGGACCAGTATTTGAAGAAGCCATAGTCAAACTCACTTCTTAAACTGAACATTTGGTTTGTCCTTTTCTGAATGAACTTTGATGAGTGTATCTATACCCTACAAGAACAGTCTGTGGACAGGGTCTAAGAAAATTGTCTATTAGTGGTCAATTGGAATATAGAGTAAAACAACTAAATCCAATATCAAAAATTGTGTTTATTATTTGTTACTACTAAATATTTCCTGTAGCAAACAGTATAGCCACTGATGCATTATTTGCTTCTCTCTCACAATAAATTAAATGTATGAAAAAAGAATAAATTGTATTTTATAAAAGTAGTGTCTGGACAATTTCCATGCAAAAAGCCACTGATTTCGTTACGATAACTCCATCTAACTCAATGTAGGTGCAGGTCAGAACAAATCAACGATCCCACTCTGCCCATATGATCTTTATACCCCCACTGCTCTGAACTTGAACTAGGAACCATCTTCAATACAGATCAGGAGTAATTTACTGGGGAGCGGAGAAACTCACAATGCATATTTGTGCTACATCACACCTTGTCTGTAAACATGCTTTACTAGAGTGTGCACACTGCAAAATCTGTGCAAAAGTTGGAGTAAAACTAAAAAGATGAGGGCCAGCTGCACACAAGGAATGTGCATCTTCCTGCTCTGTTGGGTTGTTTAGAAAGTGAAGCTGTAAGCTTCTGAAAAGTTACTAGAGATGAATGAATTGCATAATTAATTGGAAGCCTTTCGTAGTGTGTAACATCCCCTGCAATAATGTTAAAACAAGACAAAGACCAGTGAGATAGGTCAGTAGGCAGACATGCTTGACTTCAATCCTGATAACCTGAATTTGAAACCATGATGGGAGGAGAAAATGGTCTTCCCGAATGTTGTTCTATGACCCTCATAGTGCACTGAATCACCTGTGCTCCCCCGGAAACACACGCAGTGTGAGAAAATTTTCATCAAATGAATGAAAGCTAAACAAGCCATGTGTGATCCAGTAAGTGCAGCCAAACACCATTGCTGTGAGAGCCTGGCCACTGACCACTTCCTTCGTCTCCCAGGTCCCCTTTTCCCAGGCTGTCTCTCCGCCTCCTGCCTGTCCAGTACACCCTCCTCAGTCTTCTTGTTGCTGTGTCTCACTGTAGCTTTTTTCTTCCTTTCCTGCTTCAAGCTGTTAAATATTTCACCACAATTAGATCCTCTTCACATTCCCGGAACTGAGAATCAAGGCATTACCACCCAGCGGCATCGTCACGTGTTTCCCTTTCATGATGGAGGTCAAGGCTCTTTGCCTTGTTCCGCGGCGACCTTGCTTCTTCTGCTGTGGACCATTGGATGCTTACCCTGGCTGCAGGCTGGGAAGGAACTTGTTCTTTATTGAATGCATTGTTTTCTAGAGGGCACGTTTTATAAATGACTTCTCTTTCCAAAAACTGGGCCTGGGGTGCTTGTCTCCCTTCACCTGCTGGAGGGATTTGCTCTGTACTGACTTTAAGAATAAATGAAAAATGACAAGACATCAAGTATCAGACTTGGGAAATGAGTGTAGAGTGGTTCCACATGTTCAAACGCACAGGAATAGATCCACGGAATCTTAGCGCTGAAGAGAAGTTACTACTCAACCAGTTATAAATACAATCACCTTTCCTGTAAGGAGAATGGGGAAGTAGGGCTGTGTGCTTTTTATTTCCTGTGGGGCTTGGATGCCTGTCTTTGTGGCACCCAGAGGCTGTGAACTCACATGGTAGAATTACATGCTTGTATTTTAATGTGTGGGTTTGGAGCGCTGCTTCCTGAAGCATCATAGAGGGAGCAATAAGAATCTGTCTAATAGAAGTTTTAACAGAGAGATTGAGCAGTCAATTAGGAATTTCTGTTTATTGTATTGCCTGATAAATCTGGCTAGTGGCAAATACCTATCACACGAAACAAGCGTGTACTGAATCCACTTAGGTGATAACATGAGTGCCTCATTTGTCAGAGTGGGGATTTTAGGAAATGAGCAAAAGCCCTCTAGCTGTCTTAAAATACAACTCTGACAATGCCGTAGCTCGTGGTACCTTTTACATTTCACCCACTTTTCAAATCATCAAATAGTTTGCACTGGAAATAAGTGAAATCTCTTAATTAGGCTTTTAGTATCTGTGGATACAATTCTGTGAAATGAAGCAAAAATACATTTTTTTTTGACATTTGACAAAGGCCTATTTAGATGCTTTTAGTATCTGTGGATACAATTCTGTGAAATGAAGTAAAAATACATTTTTTTGACATTTGACAGATGCCTATTTAGATGCTCTTAGTGTCTGTGGATACAATTCTGTGAATGAAGTCAAAAGACGTTTCCTGACATTTGACATTTGCCTATGGTCTTGCTTTGCATTAGAGCAAAATATCCTGCTGCACAAAAAGTCATTTGGTGATTATTCAGAAGACAATTATATAGTTGACATCATTAGTTGCATCTGAAAGGTTCTTTCCTGAAATGGTGCATCTGTGTTCAGCTACAGAAAAAAGCAAAAAGCGGGACAGATATGCCCTGTGTGGGAAGACAATGCTGCTCACAGGATACCTGGGCTGTTCAATGAAAGCCTCAGTATGAGGAATGGATAGTTCCCTACAAGTTATTGGTTAGGGAGGCCCCGGAGGCAGGGAAAGCCACACAGGTATTGACCTTGCTCCTGGCTGCCCACCTTAATTAGATGCTAAAAACTGATGGCTGGAACTAACTACTCACTTTGACTGTAGAACACAGAGAAATGAATCAGGAACCAACTTGGTAGCTTTCCCTCGTGGCTAACTTTCATGGTGCCTGGAAGTGAAAAGCATCAATGGTGTGACCACTGCTGGTCCTGTAGGTTCCAATGCTGAGCTGCTGGCGAGATACACAGATGATGGCCGTGGGGGTGGCCAACCACTCTCTGTGGTTAGTTATGAGGTCTTCACAGATCCCTCTTTTCATGACTGGTACTTATTTCAGAAGTCCAAGACTAAAGAGATCATAAGCCCTAGTGGGGACCCTTCTATTGTTTTGCTCTGAAATTTCATTCTAAATATTTATGTTTATGTCCATAGATTTGTCCTGCTCTCAGCTTTGATCAGAAAAGTTTGCTTTTTGAAGTGGTAGTGTAATCAGAGACTCTGACAGCTTGTGATCTGACACTGGGTATTCAGTTGTGGATGAGTCAAACCTCATGTATATCAATCTCTATCAGCACAGTGCTCAGGGAACACTGGAGAAGAGGGACAGAAAGGATGTATGATTGGTGGATGGGAGGAGATCTGTGAAGTGCTGACTTCTGGGTGTAATATGGCTGCTATATACATTGATTAACAATAGCTATGATTTTCTGAGCAGATCAAGCCAGTCAAAAGTCCAGCATGGATGGAGCAAGGGATCCCAAAGTCATCTTTATATATTTTTGCTTGGTATATTAGAAATATGTTACTTAGTTTCTAGATTTGGGGGGCATGTTTTTTTTTAACTACTCTTTTCAATTTAACCATTTTGAGTGATAAATCATATTTTTCATCTTGAAATACTTATAAATTTATTGAGGCTTAATAAAGGGTTTGTAGCATACTGTATACTCTGTAAAAGCCTTGTATGTTCACTGGGTCTGTGTAATATGTTATTTGTGGCATGTTCTGAAAAATGTCAAATAGCTCAAAACCCTGATAACTTTCGATTGTCTTAGAATTTCTCCTTTCTACTCTCTTTCTGTCTAGACTCTCCCTCAGTTATTGGGAGATGACTGTTGAGGTTTCTGACCGTGGTTGTGCTTTTTCCTATTGCCCTTTTATTAAAGCACTCTTATTAAATTGTTGGGACATCTTGTTGATTTGACATCTGAGGATAGTCAGAAAAGTTAGCCACCTTAATGCCCCTATAATAAAATGGAAGGCATCATTTTTTTTTTGCTCAATATCTTGATGATTTGTGATGGAGGAAGGTCATTGGTTAAGTAATAAAGAAACGACCTTCCTCCATCAGATTTGTATCAACAAATTGATGCCAGAGAGCTTGAAATACTGAGAAGCAACTTCAATTCTGGAGGAAACTGGGTAGAAAGATTGGCGTGTGGGCCCCTGAGAAAGACGAGAAAACGCCCAGCATCTGGGTTGCCGAAATCTTGCCATGTGGCCCGAAGTATCTGTGTAATGTAGGCTGGTGGACCTGGGATGACTCGTCCCTGTAAGTGACCCACGATATTTTCTTTTAAGTCTAATTTTATACTGTGTCCTTTATTCAAGTAGGTTCTGCAATACGATCTAGAAAAGTTTCGGGATTTTGAGAAAAGTTTGAGTCAAAGACTCAATCCACAGTTTTGGTTTCTAAATGGGGGTTTCAGAGTTCGAGGGAACTTGGAAAACTTTGGACTTTGCCAGACTATGGAACTCGAAGCTCAATGAACGCTACCCTTTTTGGATAGAAGGTAAATGAGCAACAGAAGGAAAGATCATTAGTGAAGTCTCTGGGCTCAGCTTTCTGCAGGGATGCGAGGAAAGAGGTCCCCACCCGACTCCACACAGTGCTTCCTGACTCAGTGTGAGAGACAGGCAGACATGCTCTTAGGAACTCTGTAGATTTTCATCCACGGTGCTTTCCTTTTACTGAATTAGCTCCTTTGATAAGCTCTGATGTCAGCGATCAGTACATTCTGAATACTGCACCTTTCCTCCTCTTGTTTCTTTAAACTTCCCTCTAAGACCGTTTTCCACATTCACGTCTTTTTGTTTTGTGACTTACTGAGTTTTACCAGGTCCGTCAGTGTAACTATGGTTTTGCAGTGGGAGAGTGGGGTGCATCGGCACATGACAGGTTCATCAGTGGGTACACAGCTGCTGATAGTGCCCCCTGAGCATCTGTCGATAGCTCACAGATCATCAGGGAGCAGCCAGGCTACAAGGCCCCGCCCTCCTCCATGATTGACATACCCAGTCTTGGGTGAGCTCACTGCTGGCTGCGGCTGATGCTGTGAGATCATGATTTGAGAGTTGTTACACATCGGTTTACACGTATGTTTTCGCCAGAATTTCCACACACGTGCTTGAAGTGAGCTGTAAGTTTATTTGAGAGGATGGGAGAGCCCAGCTGCAGAGCCTTTGATGAAGCGGTTTGGGCATTGTTTACGTCTGTCCATAGGCCCAACGAGCCATCCCACACACAATGATAAAGGAATCGTTTGCAATCACTCATATTCGCTTGCATGTAAAGACTATGTTCAGAAATGTTTGAAGAAAATTAAAATGAGAACTGGCAATTTAGAGAATACAAGCTATGAAGTGCGTTGTCTCCTTTAAGAAAGAGACAGGCAATAGGGAACCCTTGGGAAGTTCAAACCCACATCCTCCTCAAGCTGGTAATTGGGGGCTTTGGAGCCTGAGCTTTGTGGCTTTGAAATTTACCACGAATCTGCAAAGAAGGTGAGAGGATCGCAAAGGGAGGTGGCTTCCAGTGCAGCTGGCGGCACAGTGCTCAGTATAGCCTCCCTTGGCTGCTTACTGAACGTCTCTGAGCCTCGATGCATCATCTGGAAGACACAACAGCGTGTAGTGGGAAATTAGTGATGTGATTCACACGTAAAAATGCCCAAATTACCACGCGCAGCAGCGTCCACAAACATTCCCATGTGTTGTGAAAATAGTTCCTTGCCAAAGGAAGGCATTTATATCTTTTTCATTCCGCCTGTGTCATATGCAATGTCTTAGTATTCTTATTTAATGATCTACATAAATAAGTTTATGAATCATAAAATACAGTAACAGCAATTCATTGGTTTCTGAGCTCACTAAGCGCAAATAAAAGACATGAGCATCCAGAAGAGAGATCTGCATCACTATTAAGCATCAGTAAAAGGCAGATAAGGACTTGTTATTTTAAGGGAAAGATGAACTTTATAACAGTAACCTACACTTTACTCAATTTTTAAAAATGTATTTTGTGAATACGAATGTTTTGTCTGGTGTATGCATCTGTACTACTTGTGTTCCTGGTGCCCAGAGAGGTACAAAAGGGGTATCAGCTCCCTTGAAACTGATGGTTATAAGCCACTATTTGAGTGCTAGGAACCGAGTATCTGTACTGTGCAAGGACAGTAAGTGCTCTTAACCATAGAGCCATCTCTCCAGTCCTGAACAAATATCTTCGTATAAAGCATCCATAAGGAGAAAAGGCAGGTTGCTCAATCCACTCATTCCCACTAATCACATTAAAATGAATAAATTATCATTATTCTTTACAAACCTTTCAAGAATATCCTAATTTCTAAGATGGTATCCACATGATAGAATTCATATAAAAGAGCAGAATTTTAATAAAATAAATTCTGCCATTAAGTATTAAGTAAGGAACCAAACGTTCATTTTTATGGAATTCAGATTGTGTTCTGTATGAGTAATGGGAAGCCATCTCTGTTTTCATGAATTTTCTTGGAAAGTGCAGATGGCTGTGAGGCCCGATACACGAGGCCCAAATAGACTGGATCAAACTGATTGTTTTCCCTCATAATTTTTTTGTATTGTGTGGAGGATACAGATAATGAATTATGTTATCACAGTGAATTAAGTACAGCTTTACAGTAAAATAAACTGCAGTGGTCATTTAGTAAAATGATAAGTTGCTCAGAACCAATGAGAGGCTGAGAACTTGACAATAGGAGAATGATGGCTGGGTGAGAGATGGACAGGCTTGATACGCAGTTGGAGGACTTGTCTGTTATCACTATTCTTCATATTAATATGTATACCTATATATACACACACCTGCGCGAATATGTGTGCATGCGTATGTGTACGTGTGCGCATGTACCCTCAGAGGCCCGAAACGGGTGTCAGTTCCTTTGATCTAGGGTTACAGGAAGGTATGAGCGCCTCCGATGGGTTCTGGGGACTGAACTGTAGACTTCTGCAAGATGAGTCAGTGCTCTTGCCCATTGAGCCGTCTCTCCAGCTAAGAACTCACCTGCCATCTGTGATTGTTGTCAATTAGAGTATTGGTTGTTGATCTGACTGTATCTGTAATCAGCTAAAGCCCAAGGTGCTAGGAGTGCCTGAAAGGGATTTTCTTGACTGAATAATTTGGGTGGGAAAAGACACCCTAAATCTGGCCGACACCTTCTACTGGCAGCACACACAAAAGCAACTAGGAAAAGCAACTGGCTTTTGCTTTTACCTGTTTGCTCTCTCGGTAAGTGCAGCTGTCCTGTTGCTGAGGCCAGCATTAAAGCCAACTCTTGAGGATGTCAATCATAGGCTGAAGACCAGTAGCTCTCCAGGAATTGCTCAGGAGTCCAGCACCACGCAGAGACTGCGGAGACAATCGAGATGTTAGTGGACTGACCAGCTTCTGCATTCTCGGCCTTTGTGTAGTGAGGCGGACTTTGCTGGGCTTCTTAGACTAAGTTTTGTGAGTTAGTCTAGTTTATTCCCCTTAATGTCAGTTGCATCAGCTCTTTTCCTTTGGAGAGCCCCAACTACAACACATCCCAGAGCAGCAAGTGAGTTAGAAGCACTCATAGGAGTCAGGAATGAGCACACGAGGAAATGAGACTTATTTTGAATTTTAATGTCTCATGCAAAGTACTTCATTTTACGAGCAACTTAATTTATCCTCATGGAGCCATTCATATTCCCTGAAAACCCTAATTGAAGATCTACTCTTTAAAATCATACTATGTTTTAAGGTTTCCACAAAATCCTTTTTTCATATTCATGACAAGAAGATATTTCTTATGTTCTCTTCCCTTCTGTATGCTTTACAAAGTTACCTGCTTCTGACATTTAGTTGTGGGATACAGAACCACCAAACCACTCAGTTCCATACACACAAAAATCACATAAAGTTATTAAAAGAAGGTTACTGCAAAAATTAGAAATATTGTGTGAATCAAATATTCGGCAATGACTGTGACTATAACAGGCACAAATGTATGATTTTATAGTAATCATTAATTATAATCGAAAATTATTTTTCTGTCATTAGCTAAAACCATTGCTGTAGATGTGTAGGAAAATTGGGAGTTCATTGCTCGAAGAGTCTAGTTAAAAGTTTACTGCTCTTGAAAACAGCTTGACTTGGGTCATTTGGTGGCTTTAAAACACTGGCACATTCTGAGATTCGTACTTCTTCATTTCGTTTGCGATGCTGAGACTGATGTGTTCTTCCAGTCTTATTCTGAGGTTTATTCTATATTCTATGAATCTATCAAGCCATCAGCTCATCTCTTTTCTATAATAATCAAGCAATTTAGAATTATCTGCACATGTGTATGGTAGTGAATCAGAGAAAATAATTACCGACCTCCAAATATGAGGCTTATACTGTGGAAGATGCAAAGAAAGAGAAGGCCTGTCCCCAGCAGCCCCTCTTCCTGAAGTGGTGGTGGCAGTAACTCACACCCTTCCTCCCTCTCACATGCACGGCCTCGGTTTCTTTGCTTATTGTTGTTACACACACACGTGCACATGCGTGCATACATGCACGTGCAAACGCACCTTGCTGAGTCCCCTTTGCCTTGTTGTATATGATTTCAGGGCTGAGCACCTTCTCTCTGATAACAAGTTAGGGAGGCTTATTCCTGGAGAAGACCAACCTTTCCTCTCTCAGCAGCTGTTAATTGCCTATAGTTCTTTGTATGATGTGGACTCTGGGAGGTTTTTCTCTTCCATGTCAGAACATTCACTAGTGTTGTATGGTGCTTATTTTTTTTAAGTACATGAGATTAATAATCATAACACTGCACACATGCTCAGTGCTATATCAGAGATCTGGAACCAAGTCAGAAGAATTTGTAAACTCATGTTTCCCTCTATATTTTTTTCTTGACAACTCAGAATAGAGCTTAGTGGTTGAATGTTTGCTTGTTTACACAAGGCCCTAAGGACTATTCCAAACACAGCAAAAATAGTTATATCTTTTTATAAAGTTGATAGTGCGGATAGACATTTGGCATATGTAAAACAAGTATGTTTTAAATACCATTGATGCTGCCCTACTTGGTCTGTTTTATTATTGTAAAGATTTATTTTATTTTTAGTTATGGATTTATGCACATGAGTGCAGGTGCTAGCAGTGGCCAGAAGAGGGCGCCAGAGGTACGTATGCTTGAGTTATATGGTGTATTGCAACCTGATGTGAGTGCTGAGACCTAGGCTCGCTTGTCTTGCAAAGCAACACGGGTTTCAGCCACCAGGTCTCTCCAGCCGCTGACCTGTTTGTCAGAGCATCTCCAGCTGGAATTTTCTAGTGTACAAATCATCTTTCCCTCATTGGCAGTCTCTACGGCCTCATATCCTTTCCATGGTCTCATGGAAAGTGCTTAGACTGTTGCCCCCACAGTGTTGATCCCTCTCTTTGTAAGAACCAGGATGACGTAGTGAGAAGCAGAGACTCTGAAACTGTCGCCCTCCAGGTCATGTGAACTCATGTGCAAGTATCATGGGACTACCTTAGTAATAGTTTAGTCCCGTGATACCTGGCTGCTTCTCAGGCTCTACCTAAACATGCCTTACACCATGCCCTCCACTATCTGAAATGCCTGAATAATTTGGAAATGGGAATTAACATTTATAATTAATAGAAGTTTCTTAGCTAGAGGAGAAATTCAAGTCTCTCCACACTTTTGTTTTTCTTTTCTTGCAACCACTACAAACTATATAATTACTATCGATAAAGTTATTTATAGAAGTGAATGACAGTTTAGTAATGATTTGTTTTGGAAGATAGGTTTTATGTGACACATTTTTGTTAGTCATGGTTTTAGTAGTGACATTACTTCATTATATTTCAATACTGTACCCCCAGGGTACCTACAACAGTCCTGTAGGTGCAATGACTCTCAGTTTGATTTTGATGACGGGACAGAAAGACCCAAATCAATCAACATTTGGGGAATACGTGTTTAAACAGAATTCCATTCCACTTTTTCTGAGACTCTCCTTCTGTACTTACAGTATCAAAAAAACGAAAGAGAGAAAATTGCCTTTACATTTTAGTGTTCATATAGATAATGGTGTCAGAAGACAGACACCTGTTATGTCCTTTGACGCTGCACTGCTTCTCCAGGCTACTGTGCTGGTGCTGTTATAACAAATGAGTAAAGAGCCGTTCGCTGAGAGTGGTGTTGAACTATTGAGCAAAGCCTCACACCCAGGATGCTGGCTGATAATGTCCACATGGTAAGGGTTAGGACCACTGCCACCTCACCAAGGCTTAGCTCTTCTGGCTTCCTATTCTACACCTAAGGTCCCACTGCCAGCTAGTCTTCCACACACAGCGATGAAAAGTTTGACGTACCCGAATCATATATGAGATCCAGGTGAGCTGAGACAGAAGTTCTCTAGGCTACAGCATTTACATTTGACTGTTTTCGAAGACGAGAAAGGTCAAAGTATTTACCATGCTACCCATCTGCCAGCGCTTCACTTTTGCTCCGGATAATGTGAGGGAGACTTTATATATTTGACATTTTGTTGTTCACCTTCCTAGCCTCCGTTCTACGAATGTAAACTGAAGGCTGAGGGCCTACCGTGAAGGGAAACAAGAGCAAAGGCTCATGGTCTCCTGCCATCTGGAGAAGAGGAGCCACGGAACAGGCAAGCGGTGTCCATAGTAACAGTTTCCGTGATGGAGGAAGGTCATTGGTTAAATAAAAAGAAACTGCTTGGCCCTCATTGGTTAGAAGATAGGTGGGAGGAGTAAACAGAACAGAACGCTGGGAGGAAGAGGAAGTGAGCTCAGACTCCACAGCTCTCCTCTCGGGAGCGGACGCCTCAGAGAGACGCCATGCTCCCAGCTCCCAGGCAGACGCACGCGATGAAGCTCCGACCCAGGATGGACATAGGTTAGAATCTTCCCCATAAGCGCACCTAGGGGTGCTACACAGATGATTAGAAATGGGCTAAATTAATATGTGAGAATTAGCCTAGAAGAGGCTAGATAGAAATGGGCCAAGCAGTGATTAAATGAATACAGTTTGTGTGTTGTTATTTCGGGCATGAGCTAGCCAGGCAACCGGGGTGCTGGGGATGCAGCCCCGCTGCTCATATTACTACATTTCTGTGTCCTGATTTCACTACAGGATGTATAGGCTCCCTGATGCTGAAAGGGCTGCCCAGGTGTAGGCACCTGAGTCTGGCGGTGTCCTGATCACCTGCTGAGGTAGATGAGGGCTCTGAGGGTGGGTACAGGACAGGATGCTAACAGTCCTCTACTCCCAATCCTAGCTTTGTCTCTTCATGGGAATTTAGAGAAGACACAGAGTGTGAGCCTACAGACAACACACGGTACAGGAACCTGTGCGGATTTCCCTAATTTAGTTGTTAAGTACCCAAAGCCATCTCCTGGGAAACCAGATTGGAGCACATGGAAAATAGAGTGTTTGGGACAGTGTGAAATATGCCTCGTCGTTGAGGGAAGGATGAGAGTTTTCTCCCCACATTTCTCTGCAGACTGGACCCCAAGTCGCAGATCTTGTTGAGACGCGGGTGATGATGGATGGACATCATTTCTAGGAAATCAATGATCACAAAACCTGAACAAAGGCAGGGAGAAGAATCTTTCTCTGGAAAGTCCCCGTGTCTGCAAGCCACTGTTCATCTCTGCAGACTCAGGGAGGTCTTCAGAAGTATGATCTTGGGAAGCAAGAAACAAATTAACTAAATAATTAGAAGTTAGGATTAAACAAGGAGAGCGGAGTTCCCATACTACTTTTTCTTTTGGCTATCAAATATCTATCAATGTAACTGGAAACATAGTAACTGTGGAAAACCAAACTAGGCAAGATTATCTGTTAAAAAATAACCTGAAGGTGCTGAGTCCAAATCAAACTTGGATTAAAATCTTTTTCATACTTTTGACTTTGCTAAAAAGGTTTTGCTTAAAATGCATTATTAACTTGGAGTTCTAGCCCAAGACAGAGTCACCTGGGGTAAATAAATAAAGCACAAATGCAGAATAATGGTCAGAAACACCACTCACTGGTGATTTTGCTTCACAGCCGTCGGAGGAATTTTCTAATACAAAACAAAGTTAATGGGATACTTGGCTCGTGGTGGTGATGATATGTCTGCTGCAGGAGCCGAGGGACAGGCTCTTAACTGAGTGTATTGTCCCAGGGTTCCTCATCACTGATCAGCAATTGCTCACCCAGGTCCTGTATTCCTTGACTGACTCCATCGTGTCTTATCCGTGTCTTCCTGGGATGACATTGCCCTGTGTGTTGCTGCTTTCTCTCTCACCCTGTATGGAAGTGGAATGCCACACAGTAGGCTAGCAGAGTGCAGATGGGAGCAAAGAAGGGAGTTCATTAAAGTGAGATGACATGTCCACATTTATCTCAGATCTGGGCCACTTTTATTCACTTTGCTGTCTTCACGGAGGTATACGACAAGCCTGTCTCTGTCACTCTGAGCTCCTCTGATTCCTCTTGTCCTTATTGTTACCCTACAATTCTGCTCACCTTGACCGTGGTAGAAAGCATTGCTATGAATATGGCCACTTTTCTAACATACTTGGGTTCTGGCCCAGTCACCAATGAGTGGCATCAGGACAATGTGACTACCCAGCTCTGTCATTTACTTTTGGTATTACTTTAATTGCATGGAATCACAGGCTGCAGTTTGATAATTTGGTAGATGTGCACCTTGCATAAAGAGCAAACGGGAGCGGTGAAGAGATGGTTACTGCTCTCTTTCTCTAGGGTGACAGTCTCTGCCTCCATGCGCTGCTGAGATGAGGGTGAGTGTGCAGAGCCCTGGCTTCTGTTTCCGCTTTGTTCATTACTGAGTTCTCCCCCTTCTCTGGTCTCAACTGCGCTTTCACCTTTCCTATGCTCTTTTAACTTCATCTTTCATGTTTACTCAGTTCCTTCTTCTCTCTCTCTCTCTTTTTTTTATTGCGAAAAGAAGAAAAAAAAACATAAACAAAAAACAAGTTTCCACCTCCTCCCAGCCTCCCATTTCCCTTCCCCTCCTCCCACCCTTCTCCCCCTCCTCCCACCCTTCTCCCCCTCCTCCCACCCTTCTCCCCCTCCTCCCACCCTTCTCCCCCTCCCCCCACTCCTCTCCCCCTCCCTCTCCAGTCCACAGAGCAGTCCGGGTTCCCTGCCCTGTGTTAAGTCCTAGGTCCTCTCCGTCCATATCTAGGAAGGTGAACATCCAAACTGGCTAGGCTCCCACAAAGGCAGCACATTAAGTAGGATCAAAACCCCCTGCCATTGTCCTTGGTGTCTCATCAGCCCTCATTGTTCGCCATGTTCAGAGAGTCCGGTTTTATCCCATGCTTTTTCGGTCACAGTCCAGCTGGCCTTGGTGAGCTCCCTGTAGATCAGCTCCTCTGTCTCAGTGGGTGGATGCACGCCTCGTGGTCCCGAATTCTTTGCTCATGTTCTCCCTCCTTCTGCTCCTCCTTGGGACCTTGGGAGCTCAGTCCAGTGCTCCTGTGTGGGTCACTGTCTCGATCTCTATCCATCACCAGATGAAGATTCTATGATGATATGCAAGATATTCGTCAATATTGCTCTAGGATAGGGTCATTTCAGGTTCCCAATCCTCAGCTGCCCAAGGAACTAACTGGGAACCTCATCTTGGGCACTAGGGATCCCCTCTAGGGTCAAGTCGCTTGCCCACCCTAAAGTGGCTCCCTTAACTAAGAATTGTGGTTCCGTGCTCCCCTATCCACCTTTCCTTTATCCCAATTCTCCCGTTTCCCAGGTCCCCCCTCCTTCCCTTCTACCTTTTCTCTCCCCATCTCCCCTTACCCCCATACCACCCCCCCCAAGATCCCATTTTGTTCAACTATGTTCATAGCAGTATTATTTGTAATAGCCAGAACCTGGAAACAACCTAGATGCCCTTCAATGGAAGAATGGATGAAGAAAGTATGGAATATATACACACTAGAGTACTACGCTGCGGTAAAAAACAATGACTTCTCGAATTTTGCATGCAAATGGATGGAAATAGAAAACACTATCCTGAGTGAGGTGTCCCAGACCCAAAAAGATGAATATGGGATGTACTCACTCATAATTGGTTTCTAGCCATAAATAAGGACCACGGAGTCTACAATAGGTGAACCTAAAGAAGCTAAGGAAGAAGGTGAACCGAAGGAAAAACATATAGTTGTCCTCTTCGCTAAGGGAAGTAGACCAAATTTCCTTCTTCTCTTTTTTTAAAGAAATATTTTTCTTTTCATTTTGTTTTTTTGATTGGGTCTTGACGTGTCACCCAGACTAGCTTGAATACCTAGCTCTCAAGTGATTGAGTGACAAGCGTGTCGGGCATCGATTTTCTAAGACTTCTTTGACATTTCAGTTCCTACTGTCTCTCATTTCTTTGAACCTCTGTGAGGCAGTGACTCCTTCCTTTTTAAGTTGACTCCATAAAGAGGGATTATCTTTGGATTTCACCAACTATGAAGCAAATATTTTTGAAGAGTTGCATCTGTCCAAACCATGTGCCAAACTTTGACTGTAATTGCCAAAACAGAGAGTAACTATTTCAACGGCATTACCTTTACAGTGGATATCATAAGTAATCTAAAGATGATTAAAAGCATTTGGGAAGGTGTGGACAGACTGTGCACAAACACTACCCTCTTTTATATAAGGAACTTGAACACTGTGGAATTGAATTAGCCCTAGGGGACCCTGGAGTCAAATCTCAGTGCATGATCTAGTCTTCTGAGGGTTGCTCTTTCACGAAGTCACAGGTCTGAGTTCTTTCTGCTCACAGATGATTTTATATGATGGAATAAATACCATCAATGTCTTTATTGTTTCACGGGATGTCCACAGCATGAGTGAGAACGTGGCTACCATTCTTTTCTCAAGAGAAATGTCTGGCAGGATCAGAAGTTATCTAGGTTTCATGAAAGGAAAGTTGCCTAGAAAATGAAAAATGGCTTAGTCAAGAATCCATCCAGATAAACTTTGGGAAAGTTTCCGAGAGATTATAATCATGCTGTGATTGGCAGCTCATCAGATGTGTGTGCTTTTGTTAACTGCACTCAATCATATCCAGTTCTATGCAGTTATGAATTATGCCACCTGTCCTAACACTGTTTTTCCTCTTTGCTAGAATTGTATCTTGTCTTAATTTATTCTTGCAAATTCAGTGGAAATAAGCCTTTAGGAATAAACTAAAAATAAAGTCATGTTTCTAAGTTTCAAAACTGTCTGCTATTATTTACAAAAGTGTATGTATCCCAGTAAAATTGTCAGAGAGTTGCTAAATTAGCCCACAAAGGAATTAAAGTCATTTGAAAATTCTGAAGTATCTGGACATATGTAGTTTCTAAAGCAAAATAATTCTTATTAGTCAAAAGCTCCTTGTTAGTTTTTTATCATGTGAACAAAATGTCTGTGCATTAAAGCATTCTCAGGACCTCAAAGATGAAAAACACTTGAGCGTCTTTTACAGGAAAGCAAGGCAGTGTGTATCAGTGTGTAGCTTATCTTCCTGCTAAGGTTTATGGATTGGATTTGGGACTATCTGGGAAGAATTAGTGGGATTTTTCTAGTTTTTTTAAAAAATATTTATTCATTTATTATGTATACAATATTCTGTCTGTGTGTATGCCTGCAGGCCAGAAGAGGGCACCAGACCCCATTACAGATGGTTGTGAGCCACCATGTGGTTGCTGGGAATTGAACTCAGGACCTTTGGAAGAGCAGGCAATGCTCTTAACCTCTGCGCCATCTCTCCAGCCCCCTTTCTAGTCTTTAAAATCATTGAAACATAACTTTTTTTCTGTATAATTATAAATCTGAATATGATATTAAATGGCTCATGTAAGAACCAATACCAATCTTTGAGTAAATACCCAAAATATGACATTTATTACATGGATTTACTATGTAGTATGGTGTGGTTTGAATGAGAAATGCCTCCCATAGGCCCGCCTGTCTGAATGTCTGAACACTTCCTCCCCAGTTGAGGCCAGTCTTTAAGGTGGGGCGTACCTGACAGAAATGGATCATTGAGGTGGGCTTTGAGGTTTTGTTGTCGTTTTAGCCAAGACACATTTCCTGTTGTCTCCTTGGTTCCTGATTGTGGACACCCTATGTCCTGTCCCCTCACACTGTCTCCATGCTGTCCCCCCCACAGTAGGCTGTGTCCCTTCTGACTGTGAGCCAGAACAGACCTTTCTCCCCTTAAGTACCTGTGTGGTCACAACCACATAAAGTCATCAGTACATAACGCAAAAGTAGGCGTTAGAAAATACAAAATGTGTAGACCTTTTTAGTAAACTTCCAAGTTCTTAAGTTTCATTTCTCAGAGTTTCCCCATTTTGCCCATGTGATGTTACACTGGGTGTCACTTAAATCAAGTAAAAGGACACTTGAGTTTCAGTAGATATTAGTGTAGAGCTGTTCTGGAAATTTCTGCAGTGTCTCATCCATCATTAGCTTTAGGCTGACGGCCCATTAGGATGCCATGTATTAGGTCTAATAAAAATCCCAGGTTTGAGAAACTAAGTCCCCCTTTAGCTTCAGCATCTTCCTTGCTTGCTCTGTGGACCAGGACAGGCACAACTGGTTACTTTCTCAGTCAACACTCTGTCGGTGACTACACCAGCTAGGATACATGCTTTCTCTGAAATCAGGACAGCCATATAGATGACATTTCATGGAGGTCTTCTAATCTCTTCTTCCTCTCCCTGAAGCTTTATAAGATTTGGGGAATAGAACACCTTTGAAGAAAAAACTAACATGAAAGATAAAGACCACAGCAAGTGATGGAACCACTCCTCCAACCGTCGGAAACAAATATTTCTATCAAGCACCCACATAGTATAGGCAAGGGCCTGGGTTCAATATGCAATGCCATTTTTTTAAAAAACATTACATCTGTAAAGAATCAAATGATTTGTTGCACAGTACATCTCTCAGATAACACTCAGTTGTTATTAGTCCAGGAAATTATAATGAATTAGTATTAGCAGGATAATGATCATAGTTGGAAGAAGGATGGCACACTGTTATGCCAGACTTTGTTAATATTAAAAATGTAAAAAGTTTGTGTGGATAGTTGCTGTTGTAATTTTAGATTTGCAGTTGGGTTATTTCATCCTGCTGCATTGTGCTGCTACTACCTAGAGTTTAAACTCTATAGGTCCAGCCTTCCCGTTTGTCTTCATCTGTGCAGAAGTTTGCACGAGCCTGAGGCTTTTCCAGATGTTGCACCAGTACCTTGAGTTTTAAGTTTCTCACTGGTGTAGGATGTTAGACATTTGATATTTTTTGCACCATTTTTCTGGAAATCCAGTGTATTTTTTATTTGTTAACATCTGCAGCTCTTGTTATTTAAGCAACAGCTTTACTAATTGCAACGCACACCTCACATTGTTAAAGAATTGCAAACATGCCTCTAAACTCCATAACTGACCACAGGAAATACTGAGTAGATGCAGTGCCGGTGGATAACAAAAGAGAAAAAGTGTGCAGACAGAATCAATAATTAGTAAACCCATTGCTACGATCCATCCTGGTGATGCAAAGTCACTCCAGTGTCTAAGACAATGCGTGATGCTTCTGAATTCTGGGAAAGGCAGAGGCAAAAGGTCTACCAGGCAATCTTGCTTGGGAAGCACTGTCCAGGGCCCATGTGACCATCCACTGTTTATATAGATTATTCTGGAATAAATAGATTTTGAATGTTTGGTCTTACCTCCCAGACAGAATCTCTGCTTTAAAACAGTTTTGAAATGTTTTCTTGCTAGGAGTGCTCAGCTGTGCTTGATCTGAGGAGCTTGCCTGAGACACTAAGACACCTGCTGTCTTTGTTAGCCTTCTCTGCCCCAAGGACACCTCCCACCTTTGTGGTCCTGCTGGATTCTGACATTGCAGACACAGACCTAAATGTGTTTGTGCCTCTCTTTGTATACATTCGCTCTTTAAAGGAGAAAATGAGCAAATGTTAGCAGCACTGGCACTTGGTTTGCCCTACATACGGATTTATCCAGTTGTTTAGTTTTAACTGTGCTCTTTAAACAATGGCTGCTACCTGGAGAAGATGTGATAGAGACACCCGCACATCGCATTTACTACTGCAGTCTTCACAACGGCAAGGATATAGAACAAGTCCAGACATTCACCAATAGATTGACAGATAAAAAAAGTGGGCAGCATGCACCCCGTCTGAGGCTCAGGGAACACTGCAGAGGAGAGCAGAAAGAACATAGGGACAGAAGGTGAAAGCAACTGGGAAAGTCCTTGGGTAAGATGGGACTAGAGCCACAGCAGTCGGAGACGTCACTGCTGGGCCTGCAGAAGTGAGCTCAGGAGCGGTCCGCCCTGGTAGAGGATGGGGTCAGGAGGGGGCTTCCACCTTTCACTTCTAAACTAGTTGCTTAGTTCAGAGAGAGATATTACTAGATTCAGAGAGAGAGAGAGAGAGAGAGAGAGAGAGAGAGAGAGAGAGAAATTGCCTTCAGTTGTGTTTCTACTGGTGACACAGACGCCCCAGCTAAAGTAAATGGTTTATGACAAAATGGAAAGGCATAGTTCCAGGGAAAAGGATTATTAGGGATCGGGGTAGTTTATAGGGATAAGGTTGAGATGGGGGAGGAACTCGGGGAGACAGTAATCAGAAAACAGTTTTTACAAGTATGAAATTGTCAAGAAAGAAAGCCATTACAAAAGAAAGGAATAAAATGGGCCATATGACTATATGTGAATATGTATGAGCAATGGGGTTTTATTCAGCCATATAGAATAATGAATTTACACCATTTGCTGGAAAATGGATACAATCTAAGATCATCACGTTCACCAGACTTGAAAGGAAAATGTTTTCTCTTATTTGTGGATCTTAGATTTATAAACACACACACACACACACACACACACACACACACACACAGAGAGAGAGAGAGAGAGAGAGAGAGAGAGAGAGCGAGAAATAGACAGAGGAAGTAGGTAAAGGAGGAGACTAATAGTTCGTATAAAGGAAAAAGGGAGAAAGAGGAGGAGGGTTGAACACAGATGATCAAAGTGCATGTTGAACGTGAAAGAGGTTGTCTTTCTAAACCGAGCGGTATTCATAAAGAAACACCCCAGTAAAACAGAAAGAGTTATCTGTTTCTCCTTGAGGATTTGAATTATGATTAGAAATACCCACAAAACCATGGCTTTTCAAAACCAACAAGAATATTAACAAAATAAAATAATAAAAGAAAAGGAGAATTTCCCTCATATACTTAGCAGGAAATGTTCTCAAACCTTTGGAGAGCACAGTCACATCTTTTTTTGGAAACCAGTTGAAGACACGAAAGCAGGAAAATAATAGTTTAGTCCAGAGCAAATTCTTGCACAAATTTGAGCAAGATATTTGGAGAATTTTACCACAGAACCCATGAGTTAAGAGGTTTTCTTCTGCGGCTGTTGGGTGTGGCCTCCCTTCCCACCCAGATGTCAGTGTCAAACACACCTCTCTTTAGTGTTAACACAGGTTATTTCCTGAGTCTCCAATATGGGCTAAACTGACTTCACAGAACACTGGAGGGGGCTTCTGAGGGTTATAGCCCCTGGGTGCTGGCTGTTTGCTCCTTCGTATTTACCTGTGAACTCGCCTTGGCCCCCAGATCTCTAATCCACTCCCCAGTGCTGCACAGAAACCTCACACCATGACCTAGAAATTCTTCTCTAGATGGTAGTTTGGGGAGGGGGTGGCTTCCTTTGTCTTGTGTCTCTGTGGATCCTCTCTGATATCTAAATGTTCTCCAGTTATCCTGAGCTTTCATATCTTGTCGACATTTCCCCCTTTACAGCTCTTCAAGGGAAAAGAGAAACCAGGTTCTCTCTATCTCAGCCAGAATAAAAACCTAAATACTGCACGTGTCTTTAATCCCAGCACTCAGGAGGCAGAAGCAGAAGGATCTCTGTGAAATCGAGGCCAGCCTGACCTACAGAGCGAGTTCTAGGACAGGCAGGGCCACAGCCCCAGCTGTGGGAACGCGTGCAATGTGTGCGTGTGTGGAGATCAGAGGACAACCTCCAGTACCATTCCTCAAGAGCCAATCATGGTCTTCCATGAGGTGGGGTTGCTCGCTGACTTGGAATTCACCAAGCAGGCTGAGATGGCTGTCTAGAAAGCTCCAGGGATTTGCTTGTTTCTTCCATTGTGATTACCAGTGAATGTCACGGATGGCGGTAATTGCACAGGGCCCACCCCAACACATGTACAAATGAGCAACATTACATGGACTTGGCAGATTGCATTTCTATGTTTATTTATACTTTTCATTCTCATTTATGCATATATATTCATTGTGTTTAACATGTAAATGTATGCTAAATATATATGTGTGCATATATTCATGTGTGTGTGCACATGTGTGTGTATGTAAACAAATAATAAAGGAAAAGACATCATGAATTTGAAAGGACTTGGAGGGGATGTGGGAGGAATTGGAAAAAGGAAAGATGTGGGGAAAATAATGAGTATACCTATATGAAAATTTAACAAATAGCATGAGTTCTAGATTTCAAATTTATGTCCTCTTCTCCCAGGCCATCTCTTTAGTTTTGAAAACTTTGTTTGGTAACATTTGATTTGATAGTGAGTTCCTTAGACTCTACATATGAAGACATTTTTTTGCACTGCTAACTGACAGCCCATCAGCTCTACTGGACCATTTATTATAAAGAGGCTTCAAAATGTAAAACTTTTGTGAAATAACAATAGAATAAATAACTCAAATACTTAAATTTTAGACATTTCTTAGCAGTACTTTAGAAATTTGTTCCTATATATTTTGTGCATATTTTTGAAGTTTATTCCTATTCTATAAACTTTTATTACTCTTGAATGTATCATAAACAAATTAAGACTTTAAAATATACTACAAAACCATAGTCACCAGAACAGTCTAGTACTATCAAAATAAATCAATAAAACAGATATGTAGAACAAATTAATAGAATTTTTTGAATTCTCACTGGAACAGAAAAAGCATTGGAATAAAGTCCCAAGTGCACAGCCAACTGATTTTTAGAAAAGGAACTTAGAGCAACAGAGAAACTACAGGTTTTTTTTTTTGCAATAATTAATGTTGGAAAAATTGAATTCACACTTCAAACCATAAAACTAGACCTTATTTTACACAACTTATAAAATCAATTCCAATGAGGTTGCACAATTAAAAAGTTAGAATTTAAGCTATAGAATTTTCTAGAAGTAAACAGAGAGAACACTTTAATGGAATAGAATGGATAGGATGGTTGGTTGAACAAGACTCACAAATCACAGAAACCACTAATCAAGAGATAGATGGGATCACATAGGATAAAAAACCTTCTATCCAACAAAGGATCAATGGCTACCGTGACTCCTCCGAGACAGTGGTCCTCAACCTGTGGGTCACAACCCCCATGAAGGTCACATATCAGATAATCTGTATAGTTACATTGAAATTAATAACAGTAGCAAAATAACAGTTGTGAAATATCAACAAAATAATTTTATTATTGGGGGTTGGTCACCACAGCATGAGGAACTGTGTTAAAATGTCACAGAACTAGGGAGGTTGAGGACCACCACTCTGAGAAAACCAGGGGCTGTCTCTTTTCCAGTGGCTCTCTGCTTTTAAAAAGTCACACAATGTGTAAGGGAATTTCTCTTAGATTAATCTAGATTGCTCAAAATAGATTTTGCATACCTATTAAGATTTAGCACACTGCTCTATCTTATTAATATTCAAAAATAAAAATGTTCAGAACATAAGCTTTGTAAAAGGCTGCGTGTGGTGAGAATTTAAAGTACATGAGCATAAGTTAAAGACTCTGAGCTTAACATAAATCTTTTGGCATTAATAGACTAAGTTTAAATATATGGCTTACAGAAGCGTAAATCACCCAATGCCTTGAATAGATCGTGGGCACAGGCATCACGAAAGGGGGGTATTAATATTACCAGGATGGGCACCTTTCACTTGTTTCTAACTTTTCCCTTGGAAGTTAGAAAGTATTATGGTATCTGTGAAGTAGCTGATTGCAAAAATTTCAGAAGGCGCTCCGATAAAACTTAACTGTGCTTTGCCATGAAAATACTGTAAACAGAGAGTGCAGGAACATTTGGGGATAAGGTGAACCCAACAAAGAGCATCCTATATAAGGACTGTGGGGCAGACAGGAGCTCCTGTCCCTAGGAAGTGGCCACATGTCCCACTCATTAGCTGGCAGCCTGCCTCTCATGCTCACACAAGTCCATTTCTCAGGAAGCTGACAAGTCTGTTAGCTATGACTGTCAGCAGCCATGACCATGAGGAGGTCCTTTGTCTGGAGCCCAGTGGGAAGTCAGAGTAAGAGCCAGCTCTGAGGATAATGGCTGCACATTCTTTACCATCTTCCTAATCTCTCTTAGTCTAGCCTGGGAACAGATGGAAAGAGAATTCTTTTCCTCAATGATGCAGAAGATTCTATGGAGGGTGGGGGATGGACAGTAGCCTCAATGACGTGGTTGGGCTTGGTGTGTGGAATTTTCTCCTGCTTGAGACGTAGAGAGTCAGCAACTCCACCACCCCATTTTGGTGGGGAAGTGGAGGTTTGTAAGGAGGTGTCTGCACTCTTCAGGGACAGAAACCTCCACAGAGTCGACCCTGACCCAGACACCAGCAGCAATTACATGAGTCTACTTCCTGGGACCATTTCAAATGACGGAAGGAAGAAGGATGGTGCGGGTGGAAAGGGTTTGACAAGGGTTTGGTAGATAAATAGTCATAAGGTTCTAATTGAAAAATAAGCCAAGTGTGATACATGACAAATCGTAACAATATGGACCGCTCTGTCAGAGTCTGGGGTTGTTTCCTGTAAAGAGGTTTCAGGGTTCGTTCTCAATGCTTTGAAGGGTTCTGGTATTCTAGAGTCTAAACAGGGGTGCTGGAGTAATCCCCGACTTCACTGTAGCTCGGTGTGAAAGCGGTGCTCTAACTGTGGATCCTGTGAATGTCCTTCCTCTAGAGGAATTGTCACGTGGCTGGCCCTGTCGAGCACTTGCCCATCTTCACTAAAACTTGACAGAGCAGGATCAGAACTTTGCTGTGAAAACACATTTCTAAAATAACAATCCGGAAAAGACCATTTTGAGTGGTACTCAAGGGCCTACAATATACCTATTTGGAGTTTAAAACTTATCTATAGTTGATAGTATTGTTTCTTTTTATGTAGAAAACCATCTTCCTCTTATTATTGTGAAAAGCTGCGGGACACCCAAACTTTCACTCGGAATGTTCAGTAAACAAAAGGAAAATAAACACATGTCCCTTAAATATCCATTAAGTACTGCTTGGAAGGACTCCCTTACCCGAGAACATGTTATATGACATTTTTAACCTAAGCAAATCTTTCTGAGTAGTTTGTAAGGACTGAGTGATTGGCTTGCATCATGTACTTACTTTGCTTCTACACCCAACTCTCAAAAGTAGGTGCTTTACTTTCTTATACCTAACAACATCAATGTCTGTTGTATTAAATTCTGTGAAAGAATAAAAGCATCAGTTAGTGTTAAACAGCCTGACCAGCCCCTGGTTTCTCATCTCAAAATGCCAAGTGTGGTGGTTTGCACTAGCACGGCCCTGGTAGGTTCATGTGTTTAAATGCTTAGGGAGTAGCACTATTTGAAAAGATTAGGAGGTGGGGCCTTGTTGAAGAAAATGGGGCACAGTGGGTGGACTTTGAGGTTTCAAACACCCAAGTCACGCCGAATGACTCTCTCTGCTGTCTGCCTGTCTGGATGTAGACCTCTCAGCCCTTCCTCCAGCACCAGGTCTGCTGCATGCCCTCATGCTTCCTGCAGTGCTGATAATGAGCTAAACCTTCAGAACTGTAAGCATGCCCCAGTTAAAGGCTTTCCTTTATGAGAGCTGCCACGGTCATGGCGTCTCTTCACAGCAACAGAGCATGGACTAAGACACAGGCGTTCACCGCAGTCATGCACCAACAGATTTTTTTTTCACACTTCAGCTCTTGTTGCTAAAATTCTACTGAAATTCACACACTAATACCCAATTACCTACCCTATATTTAGTTTGCAATATTGCATTCATTTCTCATCACAGACTAAAAGAAGTTGCAGAGATAAATGGACTGTGTTTTCCCAAGAAACATTACTGTTTAAAGGAAAAAGATGAGTTTTATTGTCTATTTCCAGGTCATTCGTATTATGACCTAAATCGATTTAACCATTAACAGTTGCCTGACTTATGACTTTGTCAGGGCTTATCTCCAATCTGTTTAAAGTCTGAGGGACATTAAGAAGAATGCGGCCTAGTGCCAGGCCGCACTCTTAGCCCTGACAAAGGTTTTTTGAAATCATTTATTTGCAAACAATTCCCTGCTCTAAGACAAGCTTAGCTCAAAAGGCCTCACCTTGTAGATGCATTATCCAGAATGCGGGCGGAGCAGACTTCAAAGTGAAATCAACGACAAGATAATAAAAAACACAGATTCACACAATCAAAGATTGAAAGTGGTGTTATTTAATTTTTCACAAAACACCTTTTCATACATGCATTTGGTAAACGTGAATAGCTGTAAACCCTAACTCATGAGCCAAACGGGAGACACATGCAGAATTTGTCAATGGTCACATTGGGGGGAATTGTAATTTATGGGAAGATAGAAAGTACTCTGTGCTTATCCATTTTTTTTTTTTTTTTGGCTTTTCAAGACAGGGTTTCTCTGTGGTTTTGGAGCCTGTCCTGGAACTAGCTCTTGTAGACCAGGCTGGTCTCGAACTCACAGAGATCCGCCTGCCTCTGCCTCCCGAGTGCTGGGATTAAAGGCATGTGCCACCACCGCCTGATGCATATCCATTTTTGTTATTGTGAAAGAAACCTGGAAGGAAAGGCAATAATAGAAATTAAATTGACCCCATCTTAAAGAGAGTGTGTGTATATGTGTGAGTCAGATGGTCAGAACAGACTCTGAAAGCAAGTGTGTCCTACAGCATCTCACACAGGGAGGGTGTACTCCCTGGTATACCTTATCTCATGGTTTGAATATAAAGTGCCCCCCCCCGAAGATTCAGCACTGTAGCCATGGTTACTAATACTTCTGTGTACACAGGCAATTGGGTCATAAGAGCTCTGACCTAATCAATGGAACAATCCACCCATGGGGTTCCAAAGTTGTGTTGGAAACCGTGGGAGGTAAGGCCTCATTGAGCCCTAGAGACATGCCTTTGCTCTCTGGCCCAGGACTCCTGGTTTTGGTTCTTTACTCCCAGTCTGCTCCCTGACCACTATGAGGTAAGGAACGATCCTTTCATGCTTTGCCCCAGCTTGTACACAGACACAAGAGAACAAAGTGAGCATGAACTGAGACACCCAAATCCCTGAAATGAACACTTCCTCCTTTCTGTTGTTGACGTGGGGTGTATTCAGGCCTGGGTGGCTGGGAAACAAAGGAACAGTCTCCGTTTTCATGCTGTCCTCCCAGGAAGTTTGTAGAGGTAGCACAAAACTGTTGGCCCATGATCTGTTCATGGGCACAGCTTTGGATTAATGAATAGAGGCATTGATTGTGGCACATATGATACATGAACCACCCCACTTCACCCCCTGACATCCCACATCTCACACAGGAGTGGAGTCGCTGACATCACTCAAATCCATTCAAATGATTGGAAGTCTACAATGGCCTAGAGAGATGCACACTTCAGATTTTAGTGAGCCACGTGAGTTAAAGACGTAGCATTCTTCATGGAGACCCCAGTTACATGAACAGGCCACTGGATCCTGTGTCTCCCCCCTTCCCAATCCTAACCCCAGAGTGTGCATTTCATTGTGTGTGCATTTTGGGAGGGAGGTCAGTTCATGGGTAAAGACACTTGGCAGTAAACCTGACGACCTGAGTTCCATCCTTGTGACCCATACGGTGGGAGGAGAGAACCAACTTACTCAAATTGTGCCCTGACGTCCATGGGTGTGTTGTGGCATGCCCTTGTGTGAGCATATGTGCATATGTGCACACAAAATAAACAAACAAACAAGCAGGAAGTATACGTTCCTTCGTGGGCAATGAAACAAATGAGATGGAACCGCCTCATCAAAGGAAAGGAATGTTAAAAACATGCATTTGTTCACAAGACTCATTAGGTGGACTCATTAGATTGAAGATGTGTAGATAACATTCAGTTCCCCCAGTCATTTTGTTACACTGGAGAGATTTTCAAGCATCAGTTTTGAAAACCTAGACATACAAAATCACAGTTTAATAACTATTCCCACTGCACTGGAAAACTTTTAGCTTTTTATGATTATAAGATTTTATCTATCAATATTTCCAGAAAAAATAGTAATGAGGTAAACGTGGCTGATAATCAGTTGGTACCAATAAGCTTTAGTTTACTCCTTTTTGTTATCAACTTATTGATAATCCAATGTGGTATAAGTACTTAATGATGATTTATAATGTATTTATAATATTAATAACTTAACACAACTCTAGTAAGCTGATTTATACCTAAAGTTACAAGCTTATTTATAAGATTTGTTAAGACATACATGCTTCTTTATATGCAAGGCAGAAAGATTATAATAATTGAAGCAGTAAGTGGTTATAAATTCCAGCAGCCCAGAAGTGAATGCCCTCTAATGGCCGACGACTTCTCAGCAAATGACTCACGATGCACTTCCCGGTCCTGGTGAAATATGAGCGCTCTGGTTGCGGGGGATAACAGGCTGAGGAACAGCACTGTAGATCACTGGTGATTTGCTGCCATGCTTCTCCCCAAGGGCTCCTGCCACAGCATCTCATTAGTGTATTAACTGTGTCACCAAAATGGAGCAAGTAAAACCACCAGATCCTCCGTTCATCTCAGTTACTCATCCCATCTGTGCTTGCGCCAAGGGAGAAACCGAATGTTAACACTCTGGAACTCACAGAACAAATGTTCACAGCGATTTCTACTGCTTTATGCTAAAAATATCATAATATTAAATCTGCATATTGATTAGTAAATCTCAGATCATCTGAGTATGCTCCTAGGGCTGCCATGGGATAGTTGGTATTTATAGTTCTTTTCAATAAAAAAAAAAACTGATGAATAAGTATAAGATTTCTTCCCTTCTCTTTATATGTCAGTATTTTGATACTCTATCTACTGCTAAACTGTTCAGGTCAGAAGACTCCTACCATGGTGTGTTCTTCTTGCAAGCTACAGTTTCAAATGGCTCTGGTTTGGTGGGTCAGTCTACTAAGAAGCACCGAGCGGAAGTGACTGCATTGTTTGAGGAGGCATTTAAGTCTGCAATGTGCCTTCAGGCAACAATCTCTATCAATTATTATTCCCCGCTACTGAACAGAGTAATTGTAATAACTCCATTCATGGGAATCTAGAACTTTTACTTTTAGTGACATCCCAAGGTTGACTAGTCTCCTAGCTCTCTCCTGCCCACAGACCAGCCTGAAGCAATCTTTTTTCTCTAGTATTTCTTAAACCAGACTTAAACAAGCACATCCAACTACACATTGTGTTGGCTATGCTACAAAATTGAGAATGAAGTTTGAATTAACCAAAGCAAATATCAGCCCTGGAGTTAAGAACTCACAGGACATCGCTGCAGGTCATATAACTGAGAACCTAATAATGTTTCTGGAAATTACTATAAGGGTATACAAAATAGATTGTCCTTCTTAGGTCCTGGTGTTCATGGGTCACCACGTATCTTGGTAGCATGAGAACAACAAACTTGCCCTGTTTCTGCTGCTCACCTGTCGTGTATGTCACCAAAACCCAACAAACCTCAGGGCTGGGCAAAACTCTCCCAAGGAAAGGAAGAGAATGGGAATAAAGCCCCAGAGATTTAGCGCTGGGCAATGCTTTTGCTCCATTCTTTCTCAAATCTATTTTTGGCCCTTGTCACCCTGAATGAAATGATTAGATAGTCGTTGTACTTTTTGTAACCGTGGGCTGCTGCTGTTGGAACAGTCAAATACTCCAGAGAATAAAATCACCTTGGAAAAAATCCATGAGATCACCTGTCTCTGGTGCCGTCAGTTCAACTCCTGGTTCCTTTGGGATGCTGTTGAGATTCACACCTAACCATCTAATAATGAGGCTGCTTCGGGGACTCTCATTTCATAGGTGATGGAGGAAACAGACTGGTGCATGGTTCATTTATAGTGTGCTTGACATTCCCTTCCAGGGGAACTTATGTGACCTGGCTATTGCGGCTCCTTTAACATTCCTGCAACGGACATTTGCTGCCGTCAGTAGTTTGCCAAAGGTTGCTGGCAATTTTAAAGACTATTGCACACACACGCATGCGCACACACACACATATGCAAGGAAGGTAGATTCCAGTGTGGCTTTCTTGTATTCATGATATACTTGGTGTTTGGTAAGACTTGCGACTTCTTGTTAAACACCAGAAAGGTAAAGAGTTCTTTCTGTTTGTTTCTTTTCATGAAGGCTGCAAAGTATTCACATCAACAGGTGTGTTAATGCTAACTTCTAAAACTTATTGTATTGTTTGCACAGGCCTGCTCTTTTAATCTTATGAATTTACAAGTCAGGTTTATATTCATAAATGGTTCTGTGGGTTTCTATTCCTAAGGTATATTTCTAATAGAGATTCTGGCTCACGTTATTCTGGATAATCTAGACTGTAGTGAAACAAATGAACCTATTTTATCTTGTTCCTCCCACCTCAATAAAAAAAAACCAAAACAATGAGAAATTAAAATGAAAACAAACAAAAACTCCAATAAGACAAAATAGGCTTTTCCCATCCACCTTAGACTATTTATTGTTGCTGTCCTTGCTCAGCGTATGTTTAGGACACATGTTGGTGACACTTTATGTATGTAGCTTCTGATGTTCCTAGGAGACCCAGGGATTTTGTTTCAGGAAGGAAGCATTGTCGGTCAAGATGGGACGTTTCATTTTTATGTATATGTATTTATGTATAACTATGTATGTGTATTTATACACAGACTTGCATGTACTATAGATTTTTCTGGGTTGACAATTCTTTTTGACTTTTTCAGACATCCTCACTGTTATTTTACCTTCCTTTCTTCCTCAGTAGAATCCCCCCACCCCATTTCCCCCGTCAGTCATCTGTTTATTTATACATGTCCATGAGGAGATTGGCCATGATTTTTTCCATTTGTTGTTGTGTGTCATTACCCAGTTTCGGTCATGAGATTAGAATGGATTTGTTAAAAGAGCGTTGTAGGACTAGTGACATGGCTCAGTGGGTAAAGGTGTTTGCTGCCAATTGTGATGATGGGGGACCAGTCCCCAGGACTCAAGAGGTAGAGGAGAACCGACTGCTACTGGCTGTGCTCTGCCATACATGATCCCCATAAAATGATAAACAACCAAATTTATCCATTTGTAGGTAAATACAAAATTTATCTTAGAGATCATTGTAGTATTTATTATTTATCTATGGAATAATTTGAGAAGCATTCAGGGTTAGCCATTTTTTTTTAAAAAAAATCTAGTTTAATTCAGTTGCAAACTCATCCCATCTTGGACTTTCTTAGTTGGGAGTCTTTATTATTGCCTCAAGGACATTACTAATTATAAATCAGTTCAAGTTGTTTTAATTCTCTTGGGTTAATTCTGGCAGTTTTTAATGCGTCCAAAAATTTGATCATTTATATCAGACTTTCCAATTAATTTTTATTATAGTTTTCAAAGTAAGCTCTTATCATTCCCAAGGTTTCATTGGTATGTGAGGTAATTTTTTCCCTTTTATCTCTATTATTATTAGTTTGAGTTTTCTGTATTTTGGATTTGGTTGAGGTTTCTCCACCATGCTTCTTTGCTCATATTCCACTCTTTGCTTCACTGATTCTTTATATTGCTTTTTTGTTTCTATTTTGTTGAATTCTGCCCACTCTTTATTATTTCTTTCAATTTACCACTTTGGATTTTCTTTTTTCCTTCTTGGTGTCCTAAGATCTTGAGATATATTATTAACTTATTTATTTGAGATATTGGATTTTTATTGTAAGAATTGATAACTATAAATTCTGTTTTATAACCATCCACCTTCATAAAATCTCAGGGCACTGTTAGGTTGTATTCTTATATTCACTCATTCCTAGGAATTTTTAGTTTCCTATTGAGTTTCTTGATGAGCAATTTACCCTCCAGGTGTTTGTTCTTTGGTTTGTGTGGTTTACATGCCTGTCAGGGTGTTGGCTTGGGGGTGTGTTTCACACAGAATGTATAGACTTGCTTTGTGCTCCAGTGGGGGAGTTTCAGGGAAAGCTCTGTTGGCTCCGGAGAAGAACCCCAGCTCTGCAGCATTAGAAGGAAGTGTGCCTCCTTTGCTCTGTGTACTTAGTGTTGAGCTGTAATGTATATGCTTGTAGGGCTTGGCTGTTCCCATTCTAAACGCTTCCTGTGTCTGGCTGTCCATCTCTTTCCTTGGATTCAGAGAATTTCTGCAGGATCCCAAGATTCCTGCCTAGCTGGGCTGAAAGTTTCCTCTGTGATATGTTCAATGTTGTTTTTTATAATGTTTCCCCTCATTAGGCTTCCAGCCTTTCCTTTCTGGACACGCTGACAGCCGCCCCACAGACTTTGTTATAATCTCTTTCTCAATTAAAAAATTGCATGCTGACTATACACTAGATTTCTTAGACTCTTTCCTAGTATTAATTTGCACGATGCCAACTCTCTGAAGCTGCACCCCATCAACACAGGAAGCAGAACCATGCTCACTGGCACCAAGCCTCTGGGGTGGATTCTGCATAGCCATCCTCACTGAGGCTAAGCCCCTGCAGTGGATGCTTCTGCATCTACCTGTGTCCTGGTTTCTAAAATCACCTTTCTTGGCTGCAGCAGCTACCTCATAAGACAGCATTGTTCTCTGTGTCTCTCTTGTTTATCTAACCCTGAGGTTTGTTAGTATTGTGTGTTGTTTGCTGTTTTTCTTTGTCCTAATTATACATTCTCATAACATTCAGGCAGAAGCTATTTTAGTGTTTCTTATATACTTTGACACATTGTTTTAATCCTGAAATAATTTATATCCACATATTTCCGAGACCTACCAAGTTTGAAGGTGTTTTATTTAATTGGGCTTTCATTCACACCTTTTAAAAATGTTATTGTCTGTTTTGTATTTATATATATATTTAAACTACATGGTGTTATTGTCTGAGGTTCCTTTTTATGACACAACCTAGAATCACCTGAGAAGATAGCCTCATAAGGGGTTGCCTAGATCTGGTTGTCTCATCGGCATGTCTGTAGGGATTGTCTCAATGGATTCATTGCTATGGGGAGACCGAGTCCACTGTGAGCAGCATCATTCCTTAGGCAGAGGGTTCTGAACTCTCTAAGAGTGGAGAAATTGAGCTGAGCATAGGCAAGTGGCGAAGGAGTGTGTCTATTGTCTTTTCATACCCTCTTGACTGTGGATGTGACAAGACATAGCTGTTGGAAATTCCTGCCTTGACTTCTGTATAATGCTGGACTGCCAGTTGGCACTTTAAGCTGAAGTAATATCTTTCCTTTCATAAATTGCCCGTTGTCAAGGCGTTTTCACCATTGCTACAGAATGAAACCAGAATAGCCTAGTAGGTTAGTAGTGGGTTTATTTTTCTATTGATTTTATTTCCTTCTAATTTAAATTTCTTTTTGTTACTAGTTCAGCACTCAATGACTTTGTGCTCGTCCATGAGACTTTCTGATCACAGTGCTCTCCCCTCCCTTTCTTATCATCCTGGCGTCACCAGTGCATCCTCCCTTACCTAGTCCCCCGTCCACCTAAGGCTTTCTCTTTCATGTTTTCTTTTCCCTTGTGACCCACTGGGTTCAACTAGGACCACTTGCGTGAGGATAGATATGAAGTTATCTCTAGGGACGAGGTAACGCATCAGTGGTTCTATGGCAGAAGACAGTGACTTCTCCAGTAGTCCTGAGTGTCATTAGCTCACCTTGGTGGCATACAATAAGACTCTTTCCCGATGATAGAATGTTTACAGGGTTCAGTATTACATAGATAGCCACAGCTGCTGTGAGGCCACGAGTGTCGTGACCACGTTATACCCCTGTGACAATGCTTCATTGGCTTCTTTCCCATTGTTTGGAGCTTGTGTTCTTTCCATCCCATCTTCCATGATGTTCCTTCAACCTTCCGGGAGCTGACACAGGTGTCCCACTTAAGGCTGAGTGCTAAGCAGGCCCTTGCTCTCAACACCTTGAATAGCTGTTAATCAAGTGCTATTACATGCAAGGGGAGACTTCTCTGTTCAAGTTTGGGGGCAGCATTGGATCATGAATATAAAAGTAAAGGTTTAGGGGGCAGTTGGAAAATGTGTCCATTTAGAAAAACAAGAGTAGTAGATTCTTATTGCCCATAACCTCCCCAGTCATGACCTTTGACACTGTACTGGGCAGGAATTCACCCCTATGGATTAGGCCTCAGATCTAATCAGAACAGTTGGTTACCCTCCAATCAGTTTTGCCACTGTGGCTCCAAGAATCGCTTTTAGCTTGGAAGGTTAGTATTGTGGTCTGCAATGTCCAAAGCTGAGCAAGATACTGATACAAAGCTAATTGTCTTTTAGTTCATGTCTTCAGTTGATAAATTTATTTTTTATTTGTTTTAGTCTTCATTATTTTATGCCTATATTTGGAGGATTTTTATTTATTGAATAGTTCTAAGTTATACTTATTTTTCAACCATTTAACGTCATTTCCTGTCATCTGACTTTCATTACAGCTATGAACAATACTAGCTGTCCATGCTATTCTTTAATTTATGCCAAGTTTTATTCCTGCCTCCCTTTGAATGACCCTTTACCTGCCACTTAGAGCCTATTGTTGAAATTTGTCCAGGTTTGGTCACTTTGTATACAAGTTTCTCATCTCTGACAAGTTTCTTGAGTCTATGAGTAGATTTACTTATTGATTTTTGGAAGCTGTGAAATTTCTCTCTGTGTCTTTTTTTCTTATAAAATTTCTAGTATACATAAGGTAGACCATTGGCAACAACGTTGTCTCGAAGTTCTTGATATTTCAGGGAAAGCTTACCAAGCTGTATGGTAGATGGCTATAGTGGTGTACATCCATGTATTTTGGTTAGACTTGAAATCATCTAATCTGTGTTGAAACTCTGAAACTCCTCTGAACTCTGTTATTGCCTGCAGCCTCTGCGTAACTTCCCTAATACCAGGCATAGAGCGCATCTCTCATCAGGTGTTGCAGACATTCAGGCACTCAGCTCCGGTGTCTGCACCTCTACAGGGGAACATCACGAAAAACACATCTTGCTGCTCAGCTCCTGTCCAGGTCTCATGCATCTCACCCGTGCAGGGTAAAAAGCAGCTGGTCCCTAGAGGAGGCATGCAGCAAGTGGAAGCTCTCCTCTCCTGGCTGCTTTTTGCTCAACAGGAAGAATTTATCAGTTTTGTTGTAATTGTACCTTTTAAGAATAATCTTCAGGTAAACAGTCTTATCGTTCATAATCTTTTGATAAATACCCCTAAATTATTCTATACAAAGACTTAATAAATGTTCTTTCTTACCGATCTGTATAAAAGAAGGGATTGCCCGTTGTGTGAGAATGAGCAATAAATAAAGATGAACCAAATTGCAAGAACGGCTGTGCCTACACTGAACTTCTCCTCTAAATAACAGGGAAGTGTGCTGTCAGAGAATCCCTTTTAACTTAATAAGACGAGACGAAGTAATGGCTTCTTCTTGATGAGTTCTAAGCTTTGTGTTGAGGTCGCTATAAATTTGCCATTAAAGAATCTATCAAAGAAGAATGTCACAGAGAGCTTGCAGCTCCCCTCAGATTGTTTGGCAGTGAGAAGCGATAGGCTTGTGTTCTGTGTCTCTCTCTGTGCTTCCAGAGTCCCTGAAGAGTATGTCGTGATCTTTAGTAGACTGGAAATGGCTTGAGTTGGGGACTCCACTTGCTCTTCTTCCCCTGCTGCTGTTCCCAGTGTACAGCGAGTTCTTAAAAATGGTGGACTATTTGGAAAATGGGCATTGGTAATTGGTTGAGTTTCCGTTGGTGAGAAGATGATACTGGTGAGTCCAGACATAGAAGGTCTTCCCTGCTTAACCCAGCTTCATGCTCACAATGAGTCACAGAATTGGGTACATCAATGTCCTGGTTAAATACTCTTTCTTCTATTTCACAATTTCATCATCTTTCCCCCATAGCCCAGCAATATGCAAATCAGAAGGAATTTATGACTTACAATATTAAGATAGAGACATAAAAGAGAATTTGACTTCATGATTCTTAGTATCTATAAGGAATATAAACACTTGAGGCTCAGTAAAACTTGTGGTTTCCGAATGCTAAAGGATTCTCGGACTGCACTCACTCTGAGATTCAGTGGAGAGCCTGAGGAGATGCTTACAGTGACTTCTCTCTCGTCTCCTGCGAAGATCTCCTCTCATCATTGAAGCCTCAGGGCTGCACAGGCTCTGCTGGATCAAATATGTCTCCAAGGCTTCAGGAACGTTCTCACAACCGCTGTCTCCAGGCACACATTCTATAGGGCAGTGGAGCAGAGTATCGATGAAGCTATTCATCAAAGTGGCATTACTTCCAACTTTTAAATTGCAGTATTTAATATTCTCCTGACAGTCATGATTTTAGCTTCAATTTCAATGTTCCTATTATATTAAAAATATTCCTCACCAATTCTCAGAAACTTAATGTTTGGAGTGATAATTTCTCCCTAAATCTTGGCATTAAGTTCAATGAAGTTAACCTGAGTTCAGGCAAAATCTGTGGCAAATAACTATCTGGAAATAGCAGGGGTTTGTTTCTGCCGCAATCATTTCCTCTTTACAAAATTCTTTGCCAACGCAGGTACATGTATAGTTATATTGTATATATCCATGTGCATCTATAGTCATATTTAAAAATATTTTTAAACAAGTTAAACAATAAAATGGAACAAAACTAGCAAAAGTATTATTTGAACCCACTCGAAGCAAATCTCTGACTTGTGAAGTTGATAGAAATTAAGAGATATTAAAAAAATATAAAGAACTGTTCCAGGAATATTATCTGTTTTCTGAGAAACTGAAGACACCTGCTTTAATGACTGAAAGCTGCTGATTTTTATTTGAATGGTCACATTTCTAACTTCAATGCTTATACACTATTTCTATAAAATACACTTATTAAAATTATAGTCAAAATACTATGCATTTGTATTAATGCATAGCTGCAGTACTATTGAGTAGTCATGGAAAATATCCCATTAAAATTTTCCTGTTTTCTCTCTTTTTGTTCGGTCAGTCTTTCACAGCCTATTTTATTCTTTTGAGTGATGTAGTACATGATTTAAATAATAGGTTTTACCCTCACACTACTTAAGTGTGGACTTGAGAAGAAAATGTTTTCATACACACATGGTTAAAAATTAAACATGCATTATCTAAAACGTAGAGCATCTATTATGTCTCCATCTAAATGGCTTTATTACTCTGTTTCGTGTGTCTAATGTGCTCTTTCCACATGTGATTTTCTCATATCTGTCTACTTTAGTGTTGTCTGTTACCTTCTCACCCCTCCTGGTTTCACCCACTTCTTCACATTGTCATTTACTGTTTCTTTCTAATTTTTTAAACGTTGGCTAAGTATTTTGGAAATTTTTCTCAATGTCAGTGTCTATGACGTATCTTCATCCCCTGCTTTAATGTGTGCTCTTCCGTGTGTACCAGATCTGATGCTATGTCCACTCTGTAGTAACTTTAGCTTTCACTGGTGGTATGAATTTCTACCACCTTGTTAAAAATACTCCTCTTAGTACTTTTCCAACCTTGAAACTTATACTGTTGGGAAACTAATCTTTAGTAAAATTATCACACTCACATTATTTATTCCGCTTTACAATATACACAAAGTAGGTTCAGAGACTCTGAACTTGTGTAACTTTAAAAAGAATGCCTGACGATAAGAAGCAAGGTTAATGTGTTTGTTATTCAAATGAGAAACAAACCTCGCTTATTTCGCCTTTTGTCAGAATTTTAGTTAATTTTAATCATCTCCCTGAAGTAAAAACTTTGCCATGCAGACTCTACATGCTCGTTTTTTTCACCTCTCTCCTTTATTATTTATTTTTAGAATAGCTCATCTCCTGGCCTTATTAATTTCTACTGGGTGACATGCTACTTAAAGAACCATTGTAGCTCATGATTCTGGAGGTTCAGCTGTCTTGTTCTGTTGATCTTTGCTGGACTGGTGGCACACCTATGTCCAGAGGGAGAGAAGAGTGCTATTGGCTGGTCCATGAGATCTGTTTTCAGTAGCGTTCAGTTAGGCTGTTGGCAAGAGCAGTAAGGTAAACCTGGGTGGTGTGTTCTTACCACCAATCAGTGTAGACATGGCAAAGTCTCTGGAAGTGGCAGCTTTTTTACAATCAGGAAGAATATTCCAGAGTTCTTACAACTTAGATTTAAGATGGACCTGCCTTACCACTCTGTCTCATTCATTAACTAATGTCACAGAACAGGCACATTTTATGAAGTGGAAGAGTCCCAGACTCAAAAACCTGGGAGAGACTGTGAAAGTTTGCATTACAAAGCACATGGAAACAGAGGAGTGAAGAACTACAGTTTTCAACCCAAGAGGGGTTGCTTGAATCTTCTGGAGAAAGGGTGTGGTTTAAAACAAAACCAATCACAAAAACAAAACAAGAAGGAAATTCCATATGGTCATACAAATTCTATGAAGAAGCACATACAAATTATATGTTATTTTGATGTGTGCATGTGTTTGCATGTCTTTCTTTGTTTCTGCATCATATTCTCAACTGTGCAACACAGATACCAGCAAAAGTGGGTGGTAGTGGAGTATTGTGAAAGATAGACACCCACGAAAAGACAAAATCAGCTCTGATATCATCTGTATGAAACTGTTCAAAATAAATCTCCATTATTTTAGGTACCCTAGTGTTAAAATCAAAAGACCCACTGGTGAAAACTGCAGAGGCCCTGGGAGAGAAAGAAACTCTCTTGTATTCAAGCATTAATATTAGCCTCATTGTTTTAAAACCTGCCTGGTATTGATGTTGAGGGCTTTCTGTAATAAGGTTTTATTGTAAGAATATTTTTTATAACACCGGTACACTCAAAGGCTCTTAAAGAAATCCCTTAATATCTTGAGTAACATCTATTTTTTTAGCAGTGTGAAAATTAACCAGGAGTTTTTCTTCATTTTTACCATAGGCTTGGTGTTCTAAGCAATCCAGACAGCCTCAGCTTGAGTCCAAACTGAAGCAGTTTAGTAACATCTGTTCCCCTTTTCCAGGTTAACTCCATTCTGGGATATCCCACTTCAAATCTATCACAGCCAGGTTAAAGAAGAGCAGCTTCAGTGTCTTCTGCTGCAGCCCAATCCCAAAGCTGCAGCCTGGGCCATGTCACAAGGCCCTCCACATTAGGCAGTCAACACACCTCACCTGTTCTGGAGAAGCAACTGTCTGTGTAGAAAGGGCCGTCTTTGTCGAGAGATGACCTTGCCTCCTCACCCCATCACGAGTGTTAAGTTGGTAAAGATCCTTTCTTAGTCATCTTGTACCTAGGGTAGACTGAGACATCTCACAATGACTCACCTCATTATGGTGTATTGATTTTATTTGTTGATTGATTTTAGTTTTGCTGATGAAGTTCTCTGATGAAGTTCTCTAGAAGAAAGGAGAGGACAGATGCTTCCTGGATGGAATAATACTCTTTATAGGGTTTGAGTGGAAATCGTGGCAATTCTCTGGGAGAAAGAAATTGTAAACTGAGGAAGACTTTAGAATTACTGTAGGCTAACAGAGGCAGGAGAGTGGATGTTACCAGAGAACAACAGAACAATCAACAAGGGGGAATACCTGTAAGATAGGAGCTGTGGTTGGAAGGCAGCTACAGCTCCAAACTGGCATAGATGGGATGCAGAGGAAGACGGCAAGTTAGGGACACTACACATCATGTATCTCCATGACACTGATGGAGTTGGAGTTGGTGTCTGTTAGAGGGGATGGAGGGTATAATGGAGAGGCTCCACAGTGCGTCAGTAGCCAAAGACCCAGGGCAATCTGTATTGCACACCTTGGAATTGTAACATAAACACGAAGGTCAAAAAGTGAACATTACCTGGGGTCTGGTGGAGGAAAAGGCAGAATCCAGTGAGACTGCAACCAAACGTTTTTAGAGTAGATGAGGGAAGTTCACTCCACAGAATTCAGCACAATCTGAAACAGATGGCGTGTGTTCCGCACTGTATGCTAGTGCAGAAGAGCTCTTTCATACTTTCTAGCTTAGTGGTTGCTGCCACGATAGGGAGCTAACTTAAGAGGGGTCCTACCATCTTGCCCTACTGCCAAGTGGATCAGAAGTCATTATTTTTGGATCTTTAAGTCCCCAGATCCATTCCTCTTCACTGACTCAGCTGGCAGGCTCATTCTGGGACCAAATGTGAGTTCAAATAAAATTGTAACTACAGTAAAACTTGAATATACATGTCAATATTGAGAGAAGGGCAGTCAAGGTTACAGGGCAAATATAGCAAGCACTTTTATTTAGCCATAGTGGTTCAACATCTGGGGTATTATGCTGTTATTCTCATTTTAGATGTGTCTTTTTGATAAAGAGGTGAGTACTTAGAGGTAAGAGGAGTGTGCTCCCAAGTAATCCCTAGGAAAGAAAGAACAAATTGAGTTCATCTGTACTGCACGGTGTTAGTCTGCTCAAGATGCTATACCAAAATGCTGTAAGCTGAGGATTTATCATATATATGTATTTAAAGAAGCCAACCTAATTCATGGTCACCTTTCCTAATTATTCCCAGCCATCCCACTGTCTACTAAGTACTCTGATCCTAAAAATCAGAATTCCAACATAGGAAGTTTAGGAAAACATAGACATTCACAGCACAGCACTTATATCCACTGTGCAAAACACCCCAAAATTGTGTCAAATTAAAAGCTCCTGTCTTTTTTTATATTTATGCCTTCCAAGTATGTATTTGTGGGTATTTAAGAAACCAGCATATAATGGCTTGACTCTGAGCACCTTGATGATTTAGGGACCAAGTGGATAAACAGGGTGGAACCTCATGAAGATATACCCCCAGATGTTCAGTAAGACATGAATAGGTAAACTCCGTGGCTGTTGGTGTTGTTTGGCATAAAGAAGAGAACGTCTAGCTAGTGTTGATGTATTTTAACATTGACAGTCCTCTTTGTTCCTAATTTAGCATCTATAAATTAGCTGATGCAGTCAGCTCTGTAATTTTACCACAAAAAAATGGATTGCATTTGTTCTATTAACATTATACAGAAGGAAGATAAATTAATTTTAACAACAAACCTCATAACTGTCTGACTTTTAAAAAAATGTCTTCATGTAAGAAGAAGGAGAAACAAGGGACAAATAGCACCAAGGTTGTTTGATAAAGCTTAAAATAAAAATATTATTTATATTTAGATAAATTATCATGGTGTGTGTGTGTGTGTGTGTGTGTGTGTGTGTGTGTGTGTGTGTGTATTAAAGGAAATTAAACCTCTTAGGCTGCCAATACTCCCTACAAGAAACAAAAAGTATTAAAAAGTTTCAGTACCAGGCTTGAGAAACCTCTTTAGCATGATTGATCAGACTAGGCCAAGTGACTTTCAAAACCATATAGATAATCAATGCAGCCCACACTTGCCTCTCAGGGATTGAGAGTGACCACTATTTCTGGAGACATCACACACTTAGGACTTCAATGACTTGAGCTGGAACTGGCCTGATCAGAGGCTGTGGTCTAGCTTCCATGGTTCCAGAAGAGAACATGTGAGCTCTCAAGGGAGGGAAGCAGTTAAGCAGGCCTGACGTCTCCTCCAACAAGGCCACATGTACTCCAAGGCCAAATCTTCTAACCTTCCCCAAAGAGTTTCACTAACTGGGGACCAAGCCTTGAACTATATGAGCCTTTGGGGGCCATTTTCATTCAAACCACCACACCCTACTTCAGCACTTCAGTGGTAGAACGTCTTCCTGAAGAACACAGAGTAACCCACCAACAGAAATATAAATGTAGGTTGTCTAAATATGAACTACCCTCTGTTTTGGCTCCATGCCACCCTCACTAGGTGGCCTAGAGTTTCTTGGATCCCGACATAAAACAGTATTAATTGGCTACCTGTGAGAACTTCTTTGAATATGTGTCAAATTGCTGCCCTAAGAGAAGTAGTAGTAACTTACTACTCTACCGTCTAGAGCTTGAAAACTCCAAGGGCATCAGATAACTTACCTATTTCTTTATATGCTACGTAAAAATAGTTGAGAAAACAATGTATAAAATTGTTACTGGTTACTCTCCAGGTAAAATACATTAAATAGTTAAGGTCTTTTAATTTTTTTTTAATATTTTAGTTAGCATACAGAATGGATCTCATTGTGGCTTTTACACATAATATACATGTTACACACACACTGTACAGGTACAGGTTGCTTTCTTCAGAAGAACAACCTGTTCTTACCTCCCTTCTGCACCATTGTCTCCTGCTGATTCCATGCCCAAGGGGTGTACAAGGCAATAGAATTTAGGTTAACAGCTGAGGTGGAACCTTTCAATGTAAGGATTCTCTAGTATGACCCATGGAATTCTGAAGTTCAATGTGGTGGGTTTAAGCCATAGATCACTCTTAGGGACTGGCCTTTTCTTGTGTGTCATGAACGTGACTGTTCATTTCTCTTGGTGTTAGGATTCATTTTCTTTCCAGAAGTTGGTGACCTTACAGCATTGAGGAAGCTCCTTGATCTGAAGGAGATAAGAGGCTGCAGGACTCTTGGAGTCCCCAGAGGTGACTTGTGCTACCATGAATCTGTCAACTCAAGTTTACCATGTTTCTATTGTAGAGTGTTAGCAAAGCCTGGAATTTAGATTGTTCTTCTACCCATCTGAGGAACACAGGTGTTTGTTGTAAAGAACTTGAGGGTGGAATTCATGTCAGAGGACAGTATCTTATTGTTGTTAGAGGTAGTATGTAGGTGGAGGCTGCTTGTTCATTTCCCAGCTACCCAGATCCGAATAATGATACAAAAACTGTATTAATTACAACACTGTTTGGCCAATAGCTTAGGCATATTTTTAGCTAACTCTTGCACCTTAAATTAATCAAGTGTATTAATATGTGTATCTCCACAAGGCTCCTGCCTACCAGTAAGGTTCTGGTTGGGAGCTGGTGTCTTTCTCCTTTGGCAGCCATGTGACGTCTCCCTGACTCTGCCTACTCTCTTATATCTCTGTTCAGATTTTCCGACTGGCTTTACTCTACTAAGCCATTGGCCAAAATAGCTTCGTTCATAATCTTAATGGTAATAAAACATATTCATAACATATAGAGGGTAATCCCACATCAGTAGAAGTTCTATCATCTAAAGTATTGGAAGTGTGTCACTGGGGGTGGGCTCTGAAGTCTCAGATGCTCAAGCCAGGCCCAATGCACCATGTCTGCTGCCATACATCCCACCATGCTGGTAATGGACTCAACCTGTGAACTGCAGGCCAGCCCCCGTTGAATGGTTTCCTTTGTGAGCTGTTGTGGCCATGACATCTATTCACAGCACTAAAACACTAGTAAAGACATGGGCCAAGATGGGTTAGTTGTTGTCTACAGTTTACATTTCAGACTGGAACTCAGAGATTGACTCTGGAAATCCCTTATATATGTTATGAACTGATGTGGGAGTGTCATATATCAATCTGTTGATTTCATTGGTTAAGCAATAGAGAAACTGCTTGGCCCTGTGGGTGGAGTAAACAGAACAAAATGCTGGGAGGAAGAGGAAGTGAGGTCAGTCTCGACAGCTCTCCTCTCTGGAGCAGACGCCTGAGAGAGACGCCATGCCCTGCTCCTGGGATGAAGCTCCGACCCAGGATGGACATAGGCTAGAATCTTCCCGGTAAGCGCACCTTGGGGTGCTACACACAGATGATTAGAAATGCGCTAAATTAATATGTGAGAATTAGCCTAGAAGAGAATGGGCCAAGCAGTGTTTAAATGAATACAGTTTGTGTGTTGTTATTTCGGGCATAAGCTAGCCGTGCGGGCGGCTGGGGTGCTGGGGTGCTGGGGACGCAGCCCCGCCGCCCTTATTACTACAGATTGGCGCCCAGACGTGTGGACAACTGAATCCTCTGAAAGCCTGAGAAAGCTTGGGAAAGAGAAGAGCATGTTTTCTTGGTAGCTGCAATTTAATAGAGGCTTCCTGACTCAGCTTGAGCTGCAAAACCCTGCAGCTCATTAAGAGGTCCTGCCACGAAACACTTAAATGGTGTTGATGAAAAGCTGAACACATGCTTTTCGGTTTTCAGCCATAGCAGGAAAAAAGCTGCGCCGTTTAAAAATGCCAGCTTTCTGGGCTGTCCTGCCAGGGCAAACTCTGACTCTTTTACACAGGCGGTTCGTGCGGTTTGCAAGCACAGGCTGCTGAAGCTCGCTTGCTGGCAGGGACCTTGAAATGCCATAGAGTTATAGCAGTAAACATGGCTACAGCCAGTACCTCAGCCATGAGGCTGGAAAGCTAAGGAATGGGCTAGATCCAGCCGTCAAAGCTACGGCTTTAGTCCTACTGAGATTGCTTGGTAAATTAAAGACTCATGTGGTCAGAAAAAGAGAGATTCAAAGACAAAGAAAATTTCTAAATGGTTTACAGTGTGTTAAAAATATATGCAAGCTACAAGTTAAAAGTTCTTAAAAGTAAAAAATGAAAGAGAGTTGTTGTGTGTGGTAGTGCACACCTTTAATCCCAACACTTGGAAGGCAGAGGGAGATTGACCTCTGTGACTTCAAAGTGTGGTAGCACACGCCTTTAATCCCAGTGCCTAGAAGGCAGAGACAAACAGATCCCTGTGAGTTCAAGGTGTAGTAGTGTACACCTTTAATCCCGAATGCCTGGGAGGCAGAGACAGGCGGATCTCTAAGAGTTCAAAGACAGCCTGGTCTACAGAGTTACTTCAGGTCAAAGATACAGAGAACCTATCTCAAAAAGCAAAAAGTTAAAAGTAAAAATAAACAAAATAGAGGTTAAAACAAAGCTGCACAAAGATGGAAAATACACAGAGAATTTTGATACTGTATGCTATTATGCTCTCTTTAAATTATTTAAATGCTGAGGAAGGAGCAACAGATGCTAAATGATATTTATTTATAAATGCTGCTGAACTAATCCAACATAGATATTTTGATGCCTTGACTTTGAAATTTGGATCTAAGGACATGATGCTTTGGAAAGGAGTTTCTTATTTTGTTTTCACAGAGGATGAGACGCTGTTCATTTCTTCTATTCCGATTTGGTATGATGGACCACGCCCTCCTGAAGGGTTGGTGTGAACACCTTCAAAAAATTGCTTCGCTCAACTGCCAACTGAGATGAAACTAGCACAAGGTTATACCATGAAAGACCTAATTAACAATGCCCCCATTCAGCAGGAAGCAGTTTGGAGAGAAATAACTGCGCCCATATTCCCAAAAAAATGTTTATAAATGTTCTTTTACATTTAAAGGGGGATATGATATAGGTATGAATAATTTGCATTAGTATAGATTTTGCTTTTAGTATAGATTGAGATTTATGGTCAATTTTGTTATATGTATATGTATTTCTGATATTGATTAAGGTATTGTGATTGTGTAGTTCATTATTAAAATGCAATGTATAATTAGGAAATATAGGTTGTTGATGGATAATCATAAATAATAGTCAAGTTTGTAGTCATGTTAGTTAATATTTTCTAGATGTGCGTAGATATATTTTAGATAGGCATTCTTCATATTTTTTAAAGATTATAGAATATGGCATTTTAAATGTTTTAATAACTGAGAACTTTTCATGACAATGAGACACTCTGCTCCTGGCAGCACCAATGTACTTCAAGAGGAAGATGGGCATCGAAGAGGCTCGTTATGGAGTTTGATAGCCATTTGGGCAAGAAACTGCTCTTGCCTGGACTATTGCATGAACTGGACACAGAGAACCCGCAGAGAGAGGACTACTGAACTTGCCTAAGGTGAGATGATCTTTCGGGGTTCCTGATTCATTTTGAAAGAGTCTGAGAGACATTCTGCAGGACACAACAGATAGTGACTGAACTGACTTTGAATTTTCCTGCTTTATGAAAATGTCTGCTGGATAGCATGGGCCTGAAGGCTGAAGATGGATGCCCCAACGGTACAGAGGAACTTTGGGTGACTGTCCAGGCAGCGAGATGTCTTTGTCATTTCTAGAGTTTGAAGTTTCTTCGTTCTTGTTTACTTAGGTAATATTATATCTTTCTGGATTCTTTGATGGAGTTAAGAATAGTTAGTTATAGTTATAGTTTTCCTTAAATAAAGATTATTGTAACTTTTACTTGATAACTGTTTTGTTATATGTAATTTTGCTATGTTAAAGTTAAAGCCTTCTTTTTTGTTTAAACAGAAAAAGGGGAAGTGATGTGGGAGTGTCATATATCAATCTGTTGATTTCATTGGTTAAGCAATAAAGAAACTGCTTGGCCCTGTGGGTGGAGTAAACAGAACAAAATGCTGGGAGGAAGAGGAAGTGAGGTCAGTCTCGACAGCTCTCCTCTCTGGAGCAGACGCCTGAGAGAGACGCCATGCCCTGCTCCTGGGATGAAGCTCCGACCCAGGATGGACATAGGCTAGAATCTTCCCGGTAAGCGCACCTTGGGGTGCTACACACAGATGATTAGAAATGCGCTAAATTAATATGTGAGAATTAGCCTAGAAGAGAATGGGCCAAGCAGTGTTTAAATGAATACAGTTTGTGTGTTGTTATTTCGGGCATAAGCTAGCCGTGCGGGCGGCTGGGGTGCTGGGGACGCAGCCCCGCTGCCCTTATTACTACAATGAACTAAATATGGATTCCTTGCACTCATACATACCAAAAAAATACCTGCATATCAATGTGCTCAGTCACTGCCCCTAAAGTCATGATATTTGGAAGTGGAACTCTAAAAGGAAGTGGATAGTTTGGATGGTGAGTTCACTGGAATTGAGGCCTCCCTAAGAAAGAGAAAAACCAAAATTTATTCTCTCCACTCCCAGGACAAAAGAAGAGGGTAGACACCTGCTACTCACATGACATGCTGCTATCTTGGCCTTTGATGTTGCAGTGGCATCCAATTCTGTGAGAAATAACAAATGTTCAAGCTACCTAATCTACAGAAATTTGATGCGACTCCCCTGTCAAAAACACTGTCAAATCTGCCACCATAAGCATTGTAGGGTGGTTTGGGAAGCATAATAAGTGAGCTGAGGATGTGAATATTTTCCTCCTAGTTTGTATATTTGAGACAGAAGTCATTTAGCATTTGAATAGAAATGATACACACACATGTGCACACATGCATATGTGTGAGGTATTTGCTACAACTTTGGAATTCTAAAGGTTTTAATCATCCAGCAAGGATAAAATGATCTGTGAGTTTAGCACTAACAGGGCCTGGATAGAGCGAGCTGAAGTTAGTGCTTCTCTCCCTCTCTCTCCAGATTAAATTTATTTTAAAAAGCTGAATCATATTTGGACATGTGCTAACATAAGTGGTAACTCTGGAGTGTCACACGGTGCAGCCCCAGACCGTGATGGGGTTTGCCAGCTTCCTTCTCTCACACTTCACACTGAGCTGCCAGCATTCGCTAAAGATCTCACAAACGCATTTCCATATGGACAGATGACTTCCTACTGCATGGCAAGCCTCATGAATTTCTTCCTAGACCACCTGAAGTGAGGGGTGTGTTTTTGAGGTTTAAGGCATCGTCTCAGGTACATAAATTCTATAATACACATATGCTACGTTTTGATCTCAATGAGGGTATTAATTCATTTTGTATGTGAAGAAAAATCTTTCCTCTTAAATGCATAGTGTTTTCTAAAATATATTTTTATAGAATAAGACTTTAGATTGGTAAATTATTCTTTTGGATATTGGGGTCTCCTCTTGCTAGTTTAAGTCTAAAACACCCCATTGCTCAAGTCTGGGAAAATTTGCACAGCACAGGTGTGTGATGCACATTGGTCTCCAAATTTGGTGGCACAACTCAGTAAAACTAAGCTGTTTGGTTACTTTAGGGGAGGGGTATCACAACTCAGTAAAACTAAGCTGTTTGGTTACCTTAGGGGAGGGGTATCACAACTCAGTAAAACTAAGCTGTTTGGTTACCTTAGGGGAGGGGTATCACAACTCAGTAAAACTAAGCTGTTTGGTTACCTTAGGGAAGGGGTATCACAACTCAGTAAAACTAAGCTGTTTGGTTACCTTAGGGGAGGGGTATCACAACTCAGTAAAACTAAGCTGTTTGGTTACTTTAGGGGAGGGGTATCACAACTCAGTAAAACTAAGCTGTTTGGTTACCTTAGGGGAGGGGTATCACAACTCAGTAAAACTAAGCTGTTTGGTTACCTTAGGGGAGGGGTATCACAACTCAGTAAAACTAAGCTGTTTGGTTACCTTAGGGGAGGGGTATCACAACTCAGTAAAACTAAGCTGTTTGGTTACCTTAGGGGAGGGGTATCACAACTCAGTAAAACTAAGCTGTTTGGTTACTTTAGGGGAGGGGTAGTATAATGGGTTTTGGTTTGTCCATCCTTTCTAGTTCCTCAGGTTAATATTAAAAGTTAAGAATGACATTCACCTAGACATGAGAAAATATTGGCTTCTACACTTTTAATGCACAGAAAAGTATTTCATAGTTTTATTCTCAGGATCCACTGGTGTGAACAGAAGACAGAGAAATGAACCACAGAACACAGCTGTCAGATGGCTGTTAACATAACTGATAGGCTGCTTAGTGGAAAAGCATTTCAGCATTAGAATTAAACCACTCACAGATAACAAAACTCTGTGCTTCCTGAAGTATTTGCAAGTCTTTGGGACAGAGGGAGCTGCTGAGTTTTTCCATCGTGATGTACTTAGAAATGCTTGCATCACACATGGTTCTGGAAGAAGGTGCTGGACTGTGGCTCTGCCCCCACCCGAAACAGGCAGTGTTCCCCTCCAAGCATGCTTACTAATGTCTCCAAAAGACCTGGTTTCCTCATCTAGATTTCCCTTCTTTGACTGCTCTCCAGCACCTGCAGACATGATCACCTTGGCCTTCCTCACATCTCCTTGGGGGATGTGAACAGCACATACTTGAGATATTTAATATAAAACAGTTAAATGAACTGGAAACAGAACAGATGTTTTTGTTGTTTTTGTTTGTTTAAGCTGCTGGATGCAGCTAAGAAAATATCAATGCAAACAAATTCTTATTTTGAAGACAGACCTGAAGCTGTTGAACAGGTCTGCAGGGAGACAAACTTTCACGGTGCTGGGACTCATTCATTGCCACTGCATTGGCTAATTCTGAATTAAAATGAATCTCCATGCAGCTCCTCCAGCAAAGCTGGCATTGGACACATGGTCTGCAAAGCTTCTCCTTATACTCCCTTATTGTGAAGATGAATTTTAAAATTATACATTTTATGTAAAACAATGAGTATACATACTAAAAAAGAACATAGTGGGATGATTGGCTACTGTTTTAAATGGAAAAAAAAGGAGATGCAGATCAGATTATAAAACTACTTTCTTCAGAACAAACTTAACTATCACTTTTTCTAAATGGATTAATGTAGCAAGTGCAGGTAGTGGGTTTTATTCATTTCTTTAGTTCCTTGCTGATAACCAGTTTTGTTTACTTGGTGTTTTATTTTTTTCAGTTCTTTGTAAATTCTCAGTGTTAGTTCCGTGTTCACAGTATAACTCAGACTGCCTTTCTCCTGTTCTGTGATGCATTGGTTTGCTCTGCTGGTAGATGGGGTCCAGTTTGGAATCTGGGGCATTCAAATTGCTTTGCTTATTTCATGAGAAACTCAGCAGAAGTGTCATGGGTTCTCTCCAAAGGTCAGGAACACACCTGTCTTCCTACCACACTGCCTTTCATCAAACCATCACAAGCAGGTTTGTTCCCTTCTGTAAAAAAAAAGTAAAACATTCTCGTGAAAAGAAGAAAAGTCAAGAAAACACACACACACACACACACACAAACACACACACACACACGAGCAAATCCTTACTTCAGGTTGCTTTGGGGGAAGATACCAGGACAAATTTTGGTGGTGTTTTTACAACTCTAGGCAACCATCAAAAGCAGACATAACATGAAGGTGGATCAAGTCACTTATAATACTCTTTAAAGAAAACTGTAGAAATTCTTACCAGTGTGTTCACAAAGATTCTCCGAGAGCTTGCTTTAGGAGTAGCCTGCTGAGGCACTGGCTCTTACTCAATTGGCAGGTCTATACTGTGGTCACTAAGGAGTGAAAGAATTCCAGTTTCTGTTGAAAATAGGAGCGGCGGGGCTGTGTCCCGCCACCCGGCTAGCTTTGCCCGAAATAATGACACAGAAACTGTATTCTTTTAAACACTGCCTGGCCCATTAGTTCCAGCCTCTTATTGGCTAGCTCTTACATATTGATCTAACCAATTTCTAATAATCTGTGTAGCCCACAAGGTGGCTTACCAGAAAAGATCTTAACATGCGTCTGTCTGGAGTGGGAGAATCATGGTGACTGCCCAACTTGACTTCTTTCTCCCAGCATTCTGTTCTGTTTACTCCATCTACCTAATTTTCTGTTCTATTAAAGGGCCAAGGCAGTTTCTTTATTTAACCAATAAAATCAACACAAAACAAAAGACTCCCACATCAAGTTCCAAAGTAGCTATGACACTGGTCTCTTAAGGATGGGGCCATTCATTTGATTGAACTAATCACCCTTGGGTGTTTGTGGACCTACACAGCATTTATTTGTTTTTTGACTAACACCTGGTATTTATTTTAATTTCTGAAATTTATTAAATTATTAACACATAAATTGACATATATACATCATAGCACTTGCTACTATTATCAGAATGCCTCCTGTATGTTGGTATGCTGGATCCTTAGGACAGCCTTGAGTCTCAACACCAAGTTAACCTATTCTGTTCATGGTCCTTAGTTCATCAGTTCACATTAGAGTTCAGGGCTGTATGTTTTCAGAGCTCCCCATCTCAATGATCATGACTTAACACCCAAGTCTTGGCCTTTAGGGGCTCTGTTTCCTCTGGTCTGATGCCCATGCTGATACTCTCCTAAAGTTGCAGGAAGAGCTCACATCTTTGCTAATTTCATTTAGGGAAAAGGAAGTACTGTGCTCTGTTCATAGTTAAAGTTTAAATCTACCACTGTAACTGGGTATTTGAAAAAGAGAAAGAATCACATTCTTTGGTTCTGTGACTGTTTCTACCTGTTACAGATACTGAGAACCCATCTCACTGGGATTCAGTTTAGGGTGATGGACACTGAGGGCACTGGTAAGATGCTCAGGCTGTGACCAGCATAGGCTCAGGGAGGAAGAGTCAATGAAGAGTTCAACTCCCTATCTCCTCTGCTTTTTCCCTATGGGATGATATAGGGGCAAGGCTTCAAGAGGTGGACACAGAGGCTTTCTCAGTTAGCTGCAGTGTGCTTTTGTAAAGTGACCTGGATTATAGCTCTTCTCTGCTTCTGCTTGTATCACATTGAGGGTTTTTTTTTTGATAGATAGAAAATATCATTGGAACAGGATGGTTTTAGTTGGATGTAAATCTTATCTCACATCATGTTTGTAAGAAAATATCTTTCAGGGGTGGTGGTGGTGGTGCATGCCTTTGATCCCAGCACTCGGGAGGCAGAAGCAGGCGTATCTCAATGAGTTCAAGGCCAGCCTGCTATACAAAGACAGGACAGCCAAGATTGTTACACAGAGAAATAATGTCTCACAAAAACAAAAATAAGAAAGAAAAAAGAAGAGGAAGAGGAAGAAGGAGGAAGAAGAGGAGGAGGAGGAGGAGGAGAAGGAGAAGGAGGAGAAGGAGAAGAAGAAGAAGAAGAAGAAGAAGAAGAAGAAGAAGAAGAAGAAGAAGAAGAAGAAGAAATCTAGAAATCTTTACAAAGTAGTTCAGTGTGAGGCTCTTTATTCACTTGTGAGCAAGTGAGCAATTCTGGGTGACAATCTAGTACTATGATGGCAAAGAAAATTATTGACATAAAATATTTATTCTATGTTACTCATAAGTTACTTTCACAATGTTGCTTTGGAGAAGTTCCAAAATCCCCTCTGCACCCTTTCTATGGATTTTTTCCTCACGATTTTCTTCTGTTTTCCCATAAAAGGATTAACTTTGCAGCTGGAACCTTTGAAAGAAATACAATTAGAAATTCCCATTCCGTATCATTGCCACTCTTTTCTGTTGTAAGAAGCTGGCTCGTGAAGTAGCAGGTATGAGATTTATTCACTCATAAACTGAATGTTTCCCAGTCTCCTCAGTGCCTTGTGTCGTGATTGGGGAGGAGAGGGAAACACACGGCGGTGTCAGGAAGGCACATCCCTCCTCCACACCGTGATGCGCTCCTGTCTCTTGGGTCTTACTCAGGTGATCTGGAGACAGTGTTGTATCTGGGCATGAGGGAAGTCTTGTGTTTAGTTTGGGAACACCTCACGCTGCAGTGGTTCCGCATGGATCATTAAAAGCAGAGGGCGGTGAAGTGTGAGTTCCTCTCCCTAATTCATCACCAGCTTTCACTTCCGTCACTGTCTGACAGGGAGCATCTGGTTTAGAGCCTTGGGTACCCACCTCCCCCATAGGGGAGGCAGCAAGTTACTGTAGAAACCAGAAGTGAAGCCAGGGAGCTGTTTCCTCAGCAGCTTCTGCCTTAGCTCCATCAGTCTGAGAATTTAGCAATGGCAAGAAACAGACTGTGGCAGATACTATGAAGCAGAAATAGGGATACTGATGGTGGGGGAAGGTGGGGAAAACGGAAGGAGAGGGTGAGAAGGTTAAATAACAATGAGGATGATTGAAAAAATCATTGGAGATTTTTATTTTATGCTTATCAAAATTACATATAAATTACGTCTCTCTCTCTCTCTCTCTCTCTCTCTCTGTGTGTGTGTGTGTGTGTGTGTGTGTGTGTGTAGTTTAAATGCACTTATACTACCTGGTAGTGATAATTCTTTCCCAAAGACCCTAGTACCAAGCAAGTTGTTGCTTTTGAGTTGTTGGTCAGGCGAGTCCAAGCAACTCCCAAACAATATAAGGTTTAGCTGTTGCCCCCAGTTGTCACCCAGAATTAGAAGGTAAATTCCTTTCATTGAAGACATCATAAAGGACTTGGAGGACTTGTGTGCAAATTGACCCAGAAGCTTCCTTCCTGAGGATGAAGTGCTGTGTAAGCTGTCAAGGAAAACAAAAACAATTGATAGTCTGACCAGCTCTTACAGTATTAACAGTAAGAACTGGTTTTTATAAGTTGTTAAATACAGGGTAAGATATCTTCAAATGTGCAATAGTGAAACTCCTATCTTATTAGTAACCTAAAGCTGCTTGATTGGATGTAAAACCCACTCAGTAGAACAGAATTCTTGCCTAGTGTTGTAAACTCAGCCAACAACCCACGACTGTTGAGGCCATGAAACCTAGAGGAACCGGAGCAGTAAAAGTCTAATTGCATTCTAAGTACTTATCCTTAGCCCCAGAGAAAAGCACAGTGCCCAGCCTTCAGCAAAGCACCTTCTCTTCGCGGCAGATACAGACCTTGACAGAAAACCATAACCAGTCAAAATGCTGAGAACAACTCCCCATGGGGTGCCCAGAGCGAGCTGGCACATCTACAGAGTGACCTCTACACCTACAACTAAGGGAGCAGCATGGAAGAGGGAGTGAGAACATTACAAGAGTCAGAGAATTGGGATTTCCGCTGACATTGTGTCTTCTATATACGACAGGGAAAGCTGGACGCATGCTAGTTACCCAAACAAGATCTCCAAAATAGTCACATCAATTGACATGCCAAGATGGATGAGAGACGTTTCATGAGTTGCAACTCCTCATTGAAGAATTATTAATGGCTGCTCCCTAATTGATGAGCTTGTTAATTGGTTAATGATACCAAATGGTCCAAACTAAAAGCACCTACATGTGAGCAGCATTAAAGGGACTCAACAAGCTATATTGCTTATATATGAGCAATAATTACAGGTAAAAATAAACCATGAATTTGAAAGGCAGTTGGAAAGAACACTGGATGGGGTGAAATGGAAGAGACAGTGTGGAAATGGTGTTAATACAGAACACGTGTGGATTTTTCTTTTAAGGAGGAAAGATGCAGGGAAAAATGCCAGGTGCCATGTCGTTTGCTAGTCTACTGAGACTTGCCTTTTACAATCTTTGAGCATGCATTAATGTGCTGTTAATTGGTTGTTGTGATGGATGCTCAAGCCTAGGAGTTTTTGTTATTATGGGACTCATGTGATGATTGCGCTAATTCGCAGAAGTTTAATACCCAGGAGATTCTACTAAGTGTAAAAAGCACATCTCCAGTGCTGAAAACCTGTTTGAAACATCTAAAACTTAGTCTGCAATCTGTCACTTCTCACTGGAAACTGTCAAAAGCTAACAAGGAACAAGAAGAAAGAAAAGAGTACTCCAAGAACCACAGCAGAACTCCACTGTGTAAAAGTGAAATCGTGAAGGGCTACATCATCATGATTGGTAAAATGTTCTTAAAAATCAAACCTAGGTGCAAATGGTTGCATCGGATAAGGGGGTATGGGGCTAGCCTGTCCCTGATGACAGTAAGGACTCACATGCCTCTCTGTGTGATCAAAACTTCTCTCAAAGCACCTAGCCAGGCCTGTGTTCATTCTTCAGAGGGCAAGGCACTCATGCCAAGTAAGGACCACACAGACTGTATGGAGGTCACTAATATTGGCACAGAGGGGCTCACAGAGGCTCACAGTGTTGACACACTTCCGTTAGTGGCAGCTGTGTGATGACCGGGCTCTTGCTCACTCCAAGGCCAGACTGCAGGCTCACACGGGTAAGGAAAGCCTGCACCATAGGATCTTCCTGAATATGTGATATCAGCAGGCTGTGCCATTCAGGAACTGCAAGGGAAAAGGGGGAGTTTGCTCCATGAAGAAAGATGAATCTAGAAGTAATTCATTTCCACTACATCTCAGAAGGTGTGGAAACTCTGATCATGGTTCTGTATTTGACACAGCAGTCCCCATGAGTAGGTTCAATATCATCTCTTAACCATGCAGAAAAAAATGAAAGTCTGTTGGGACGAAGAGTCTTGCTCTATATCACTGACCTAAAAGCACACAACAGACCGGAGCCAAATCCAGACCCTCCTGTCCCCAGAGTTTAGCTAACAACTACTATACCTCTGTCCCCCTCTGACAAACCTTGCCCAAGTCCACACTTCTCTTTAGTCCCATCCTGCACTGTTAGAGTGAACTTTCTCCACCTGTGGAACCTCTGCCTTTTCATTGACATTCATCACAGATGATAGTCACTTTACTAAGCAAATAAATCAGTGTCCATGAAAGGACAAAGGCTACTACATTGACAAAGTACTTGGATAATCAGCCCAAGGTCAGAGCCATACTTTGCAAGTTAGGCAGCTAGAGATTTAATTTGCTCCTCATTAGCAATCAGTGTTCTCCATTGGACTGTTAAGGGGGAAGAGCAAAGCACCTTGCTATTTCTTAAGGGAACCTGAGACTTGGTACTAAACCCCTTAGAATGAGCTTAGACTTAATATCCCTTCCTGTCCCCTAAATTTCAGTTTCAGCAACACTCTGCATAGAAAGTTTTCTCTGCCCTCCGTATACTTTGCCTGTGTCTTTCCAACCTCTCTCCATCACATAAATGCTGTAATTCTTGTTATAATTATGACCATGGGTTTGCTGTTAAGTTGTTACCCTGCCCTGTTCAAGTACCATGTGTTCAAGTAGGCCAAGAGTTATGCATGGGAAGCAAGGCTGCAGAAAGCACTTGAAGCTATCTGCTTTGCGGCAAGAAAGCAAATAGGGTCAAAGGTTACTCTCTCCGTTAATTATGCCATGGGAATCTCGCAGGGAGAGAGGCTTTGGTCATGTCATTAAGGGAGAGGCGGGGAAGGGAACAGAAAAGTGTAGGGCTCAATAAAAACCAGTTAATGAAAGGAAGACCTCTGGAGAGCGGGGACATTTGAGTTGTTGCATGTCTCCTGAGAGAGGCAGCACTCGGCATATCCTGGGGCGTTTTGTTGGAAGAAATGTAAGCTGCAAAAGTCTTTAAGACAGGATGGAGTTTGGCATGATATAAGACAGAAAGGATGTCAATTCAGCTAGACGGTGATAAGTACAGGGGTGGAATCAGATCCCAAGAAGGAAGACAGAAACAAAATCCATCTGGGCCAGTTTGTATGTAAACCAGTTTGGTGTCTATGCAGCCTACACTTGTGTGTTTGAAATCGGGGCTATCCTTGATTTCATTTCCGCTCACTCTTTCCAATCACACCTTGCCTCTTTAGTTCATGCTCCGGTGGATGGCGTCAAGTCCATCAGCACTAGAGTAGTCCTAATCTTGGATTCAGTGAACTATAAAGACAACAATAACAAAGAGAGGTATGGTAACAGGGTACAGAGGAGGAGCTGAAGGAGGAGAATGGGGAAGGCATATGATCAGTTGCATACAAGTATGCCATTCTCAAAGAGTAAAAAAAAATTCAGTAAATTTTATTTGGAAAGTTAATGACGAGAGTTGGTTTCTTTCAATAATTAATTTGTAAGCCATTGCAGCTTTTAATTCACTGAGGAAAAAAAATCAATTTTCACACACTGTGTTTATGAATAATCTGGAAACATTTCTATCAAATTGCTGTCAGGTTGCACTCTGAATTAAAAATCAAAGAAAAATAATTTTTTCCCTATACATACTCGAGGCCAAGTGAGGCAAAGAGGAACAGTAGCTACATCATTTCTGTCTCTGTGGTCCCTCATCAGGATCAGCTCCAGGGAGCCACAGAGGAAACAACTCTTCACGGAATACAATCACTGCACAGGCCTGTCTGGATGTTGATGTACTTTTAGCACTTCAAAAATTACAGCATATGAAACCTATTATTTTTATATTATCTCTTTCCCTGCCCTCTCCTTCTCTTCCTCTCCCTTTCCGTTGTATGTGCCTGTTTCAGTACATTTCATATACTGCCTTTTTCTCGACTTCTGTAGTATCCTTATGGGGTGTGTTTACTGTTTTTGTAGGATGCTATTTATCAATAACTTCCTTGGTTATTTCTGGTTTTATCTCACATTAAGTCCTGCGATCCCAAATTCCCATTGCTGCAAATTTTGAAGCAGTTACGGAACCTGCCTCATAAAATGAGTGGATTCCAAGTCTCCTTCGTCTTCACCTCAGGGCATCTGAACCCTACTTTATCTCAAGGTTTTGTTCATCAGTCATCAGCATCCTTTTCAGAACCCCAAACTCTCTTGTTCTCAAACATTTATGTTTTTCTAAAACTGCTTGAGGTGGGGAAATGTTCTTAGCACCCCGTGTCTGAATTCCGTTGGCTGTGTTACCTTAGGGTAACCTGCATTGTCTTTAATTTGAATGTCAAGCAGTTCCTTTGATGGCGATGTCAGAAGACTAAGATGACTGAAGAAAATCAAGTCATAATTTCAAATCATTTTTTCTTATTATTTTGGAGGATAGTAAAATCTGAACTCTTCAGAGCACCATCCAGTGGTTTGAATGTCATTTTGTTAATAATTAGCTACACACACATCCCTAAGTAGCAATGTTAATACATTTACTTTCTCATGCACTGAAATGTTTAAGAAGTACGCAGTGTTACACATACCAAGATGTACAGTTGACAGAGAACCCATAAAGTATACTAACAAGGTAAGAGAGGTCCGTCTGAGATCTTGTCTCGAGGAAGATAATTATTGGTAGAGTCCCAGTTCCACAATATTTATGTCTTAAGTTGTGAACTGAGAGAATATTTGAATTGAAACTTGTAATTCATTTTTTATTACCCAATTTAACCTCTTCTAAAAGTACAATTAGACGTTTATGAGGAAGGAATAAGAAACCATTAAAGGGTGAAGCCTATCAACTCCCTAATTTATGGACTTCATACCTTCAGCTTTCTGCTCTCTATATTGACGAAAACTCACGTTCGTTACTAATTTATTTGAATAAACACTTGAAATAAAAAAATGCATCAAAATCCTTTTGCATGTTGTTTGTTGATGTTATTTGGGGTATGAATTAAATATATGTAAGTAAAGAACAAATAATCTCTATTCTTCTCTTTACGTATTAATATAAATGACATATGTAGTATAATCCATATCATATACTATATATATATATTTTTTTTTCTTTGATTTCTCTCCATCTGCCAGTTTACCTACTGCAGAAACTAATCTTGAATGCACGGAAACAATTTCACATTAGATTTTGTGAAACATCTATATATAAGGTAAATTATAGCACACATGCAAACTAGTTAACCAACAACAGAAAAATAGATAAAGACAGTATGGTATAAATACACCATAGAATTCTTCTTCAGCCGTAAAAAAGTATGAAGTATGGAATGTTACTTGTGGGGAAATGGGTGGGACTGGAGACAATGATATCAAATGCGTTAAACCAGACACAGAAAGACAAATACGTTGTGTTCTTCCTCACATGTGATTCCCAGAATTTACTTGAACATATGAAGTTGTGTGTGTATGTGTGACACAGATGTAGAAGCGATATGTCTGTGTGAACAAAGGGGCCAAATGGAAGCAGTGAGGCTTGAGAAAAGGGGAGAGCAGGGAGGGAGTCTACTCAGCATGATTTATGCTTGAGCAACAGTAATGTCCTCATGCAAAATTAATAAGTAAATAACATAAAAATTGCAGAGAAACAATTTCTCTGAAAATATAACTTCTTCAAGATTGGAATTAGGAAACCAAGCTTAGAATATAGGTAAATTAGAAAACTGAATGCTGCCCCCAGTTGTTTTTCTGGTGTTTGTTTATAACTGTGACCTATTATTGTTGGCCAGTTGTATTTTTGTGTGTTGCTGCAATAAATAATTGGACACTTTTATATCACCATCTATAAAAGAAAAAACCCTCCAATGTGTGAATTCCAGTAACATCGTTCTAAAGTAAGTAAATATCAACAGCTTTAGATAGTAAGATTGCAAATGTTACAAAAGGGGCTATTAATAAAACATGCAAGAAGTTTTGTAAAGCCAAGTATCAAGTGATAGATATTTGCAGAATGGGCAAGATTTGAAAAACAGCTAAGCAAGCACACAGAGATGAAAAATGCAGCCACTGGTAATGAAGCTTAATTTGTGTTGCTAATGTCAAGGACGCATGGGTGAGAAATCAATAGGGTCTTTGGAGATACAACTGAAGAAATTCTGCAGAATGTAGATAGCACCTATACACATCGCAGATTCTACTCCAACATTATTCACCCACCTCCGAAGGTACCAGCTTAGAATAATCTTTTTATTGGGTCTATAGATTTAATGCCAGTATTTCAGGGTACAAGTACAATTAAGGCTGCTTTGTCTCCGATACATAATAACCAAGGGTCTCAAATCTAGAGGGCATTGAAATCATCTCAGGCTGAAGTTGCTTCTCAGTGGTATCCATACTGAGGTGTCAATCAAAACTGCTACATTTTCCCTCTGAACATGAGGTTTCACCTATGGACCACATAGGAGGCCTTGTTTGGGGTTTGCCATGTTGTGATGCTTCCTTCCAACATGACTGTGTCTAAAGACAGTGACATGACTATGACCTAGCTCTGACCTTCAGGCAGAATCACATTTGTTTAAGAGTTACATGGTATCCAGCAGATTTCAAGGCAGGAATCTTCTGGTGCCTTGCTCGTCCAGCACCAGAGAAGCTTCCTTCCGCAGCAGATGGGAACAAATGAGACCCACACCCTGACATTAGGAAGAGAGCGAGAGACTGCGCAACAAGTAGCCAGCCCTAAATGGAATGTCTCCATCAAATCTCTTCCCTCAAGCTCAGAGTACCCCACGCAAGAAACGGTGTAAGAGCCAGAGGAGATGGAAGACACCGAGAAAACAAGACCCTTTCAATAACATGTAAAGCTCATATGAAATCATAGAGACTGAACAGCAAGCACAGGGCTACATGTGTCCGCACCAGGTCTGTAGCCTGCAGACTGTTCACCTCCAGAGACTGCTCCTACCTAGATTAGTTAAGCCTGTCTTCTTGATCCAACTGTAAAACATAAACCTCATTTACTTGTTTGTCTGTCTGTAATGGCCCCACCTTCTTCCTTAACTGTATACAGTAACCTTGCCTTCATGTTCAGCTCAATATAATAAACACACTGAGCCCCAGGAGGTAGAGGTTTCTTTGTCAGAGAGCCCAGTCCACTGGATCCTGTTTTCTATGTGTCAGAAAAGGAGGGGGGACCTTAGGTATATCCCATTACTTAGGGATATCAAGACTTCATTGTGAGGAAACCACATTGTTCCAATTTAGAAAATACACCTACACACATAAGGTTAAGACCATGGGGCAAAGAGAGGAAGTATGATATATTAATACACAGAATCCCAGAAGTAGAGATAGCCACAGAGAAACAATTTTAAAAGTAAAATGGCTGAGAATTACTTTATAATGATGAAGGCACAAGTAGAAAGATAGAAATAACACAGTCAATAAAAATGAAAAAAGTTTCCTGCCTGTTGCAAAGGAGCAGGTTAACAAACAAAAAAACAAACTGAAAGAAAGCGCATAGAGCTAAAGGGTAAAGGGAAAGCAAAAGGCAGAAAGAGATGCCGTGTGGGCTCTCTTCCATGACAGACATAAGGCAAGCCTTAGCTAAGAGTTTCAGGTTGAGCTAGGCAATGTAGTAAAACCCCAGTTAATAAAAATCATCTAACAGAAGGACATGGAAACACTTCCTGGGGTGAAATGTTGAAGCCAAAAGACAAGGTATTGTGTGAACGAAGAAGTGAGAAAAATACAGGTCCTGGAACTGCCTCTCCAGAGATACTGGCCAGACGTGAACACCGATCACCAAAAACTGAAACTTAACTTTGCTCAAGTATTTTAAAGGGTTTATTTTTTTTTAAGAAAAAATTAATTTGAGAAAAAAATAAAACTTCTAAAAATATATTTATAAATAAATATGAGGTATTATGCCTACATACAAATGCAAAATTATATAAGCAGTTTCTATATTTTAATTAATCAAAATTAATTAATTAAAAAATTTTTTACATCTTAACCAAGTTTCCTCTTTTATGTTGGCTATAGGTATTTACTCTAGTGAACACTTGCCTTCAAACAAGACTGCCCCCAATTGCAATCGAAAGTGTCTGGTATTTGGCTGAAAACAGCAAACATGTGCATTTTCCATTAGACCCCCCCCATTAGTCTATAATTTCTTTTTAGAAAATGATTGTTTGCTTCATAAAATAGAAGCTAGAGATTACTTGTCCAAAAACTTCATAATGATGATTCCTTTAGACACACGACCTGGTAGATCTGACCCATCGTGCCTCCCCACCCTTCATACCTCACACAGACCGCTGGCTACAGTTACCTTTGACCACTTGGGTAACAAGGCTGTGCAGTGATGGGCCATGGAAAGCAACACATTGCTCCAGAGAAGAGAAGCACAGAAACCTCTGAGGGACAGATTATGGAGAACAATGATGACTGTCAGCACTGGTGGAGGGTAGAGTGTAAAGAGATGGACGATGAATTAAAGTCCTGAAGCCAGACAGGTCCCCATTCTCACCTCCTGCAGAGAAAGAAGAAAAACGCCTGTGGGAATGAAGACCAACCAGATTGTCCAATGCCTCTGCAGAACCCAGGGTCAGACAGGCAAAGCAGGCATCTCAGATTCTGTGAGGGCGGAGGCGATGCCAGTGAAGGCTCTGGCCCCTGAGATCTGTGCTGTTCTGTGCACTTGGTGGGTGCAGGAGAACGGATGCCTTAGCTTTCCATCCGTTTCTTCATATGTGCGACTCCTCAGTGAGTTCAGAGCACGAGAGAGGAGTACTAAGCCCACTTGTTTGTCTGTAATAACAATAATTTCACTAAAAAATTGGCGTTCAAATTGGTCTCTTCAGGAGACAAATGTTCAGCTTCTAGGGATTGGAACTTTATCTCAGGTAAAACAAGGTACAAGATGAGTTGAGTGTATAGGGCCAGAAGGACATACAGGAAAATTAAAACCAGATGGGGATGTGATTTGAAGCAGGAATGGAAATCACAGATTAGCATTCTTCCGATCTCAGAAACAAAGCATGAAATGAATGCTTCTGAGAGACATATTAAAAGGGATTATCAAGGACAGTCATCAACTGTTCAACTTTTACATAAGAAGGGTACAACAGCTTATGTACCAGCTTATGCTGGTCTTTCAAAGGCACCCACAGCTGTACCTTTAAAGGGTTAACTGACAAACTTGTATGGGTAAAACCAAGAGCCTTTGACTGCAGTCACATGAACTGCTGGTTCTGGAGCAGCTAATTGTTCAACATATTGAAGAATTGACCAGTCTTGGAATTCTCCTATTATTTATCATTAAAAACATTAAGAAAAATGGAAAATATTAGCAGGTTTAAGAGTCATTAATAGGGTGATTCAGCCAGTGGGATCTTTACAGCCTGAAATTATCTTGCCTTCTTTATTACCTAAGGAATGGTCTATTATCGTGATTGATTTAAAGGAATGGTTTTTTAAACTACACCTTTACGAAAACAGGATAGAGAAAAATTGCCTTCACAGTGCCTACTTATGATAATTATTATTAAAATTCCTAGACTCTTTAAAGGTACATTTAGAAAATTCTGTGAGAATAAAATGATAGTTTAAGTTTCAAGATTACTGTCTGGTATAATTGCAAATAGTTGCTGTGTGTTCAGTGGGGTTTTTCTGAGGTTCCTATATGGAGTTCTGGCCAGAATGTTGTAAAAAAGTGCACCATTTCAGCTAACCAAGTTGGAACCATCTTGAGCAGCTGGTACCCAAGGCAGGCTGTATAGTAGTGCTATCAACATCATGATGTCATATCAACCAGGTGGTAGCCAAAACTGGTCTTATAGTAGTGTTATCTGCATCATGACATCATATCAACCAGGTGGAGTCATTGTTTTGGGGCCCCATCTTCTTCCTGGAAACTTTAAAGATTACTGCAGGAAATTTCATTGTTCATTGTGGAAAACGTAAAATTATTTATACATACATACATACATACATACATACACACACACACAGACTATATATATATTCAATGAAAGGTACCATAGAGACAAAAATAGGTATGAAGAAAAGTAAAGTTTTTCTAAATTCTTTTTTCTTTCTGTCCCATACCAGATGGCTCCTGACATGAGACTAAAACTCTAAATTTTTCTTTTAACAACATGCTTGGATTTAGAAAAGAATAGAGCTGTTGTCCAGTTCCAAAGCCAGCTTTGATTTTTGCAGCTCTCTGAGCCCCGTCTGCGCTCTATGTACTGCCATACAGTTCGTGAGCTTTGGGCAAGGGGCTGGAGGTTGAAACACACAAACACACACAGAGACAGACAGACACACGGACGTCTAATCACTGGTAAGAAGCCCTTTATTTCATAGCACCATGGAGGCTTATATATACAACAGTCAAGTGGGCCAACAGGTGAGAACCTTATCTTCTGATTCTCGAGGCAAGGCACAGCTTTTAGTAACTCTAATCAGAAGGCTCTAGCAGGAAAGAGCAGCTGAAGGCCAAGACTCCAAATGGTCCCAACAGATTTTTAAGTGAGTTGTGACTATTTATGTTTATGTTTAGATATTCTTACCCTCAGATGACCTGTCATCATAGTCATAATTCTTTTCGCTTGGTGATCCTATCTAGATAATTATCTCCTCCTCTTTAGGCATCCAGATGTGCAGGGCTTTTTGACTTTCTGAAGATGAGTATTTTGCTGCAAAGACAAGAGCAGAACCCTGCCCCAACTCTTATGAGGTTTCCTTACCACCTGATTGGTTGTCTCCTTTTTGGATAAGCCGTCATTTCTTTCTCACCCACCCAAGTGGGCAGGTAACTTAAAGCTACTGGCTGTTGGATTTCCTACAACATTAAAGTATAATCAATGAAGCATAGCTTCTAATAGTAAAGTTTAGAAAAGAGCCCAAAAAATCCTTAGCAGGAATAAGTCAATAGATTACATCATAAAGTGTAGTAGAAATAAAGTTATATCCTGTGGCATACCCACTCTTATCATATAACCTAAAGTTGTGTGAATATGTCATTCATGCCAAAGCTGTGTATGACCAATCAGTCCTTCAGAAGGTTATGTATCAAAAGCCATTATTGCTGCAATCATCGATCTAAAGAACATACTTTAACTCAAAATATATGAGCGATTGCAATCATGTTTTAAAATGTTTTCAGTTGAAGCAACTGAGAATTTAATTATAAGTAAATTGGTACCATGGTAAATTCTAACACCGCATCCCTGGGTGTGGCTTCTGTTGTTATCACTCTGGGAAGCAGAATAATGAGATCAGTCCAGGGAATCAAAAATAGGAATAAAAATGCATACAGGACCAATTGTTCTTATCGCGTCTAGCATTTTATTCTGCCACAGGGTAGATTAATTACTCATGAATATGTAGTGATGTTTAATGAAATTCTAATTTGCATCTCTCAAACAGATAATTATGCTGGACATCTTTTGTTCCTTACCTGAAATACTTTTAATAAGTTCGCTTTCACAGTTTTGCTTTGTCTGTTTGGGGGTTTTATTTTGCACCTTGGCAGCCGACGAACAATTATTTGTTTGGGAAATAGTTTCAAAATATTTTCCCACAGCATGCAACTATCCTGTTTTCATTTGCCTGCAGTATTTTTCCCCAAAGCATTTATTTAAAAATGTTTGTGAAGTGCAGTCATATTTGTTGGGTGTAAGGAATGCATGTGTAATTGCATGTCACCAGCATGTCCTCCCTCTCCATGTACATTACCATTGTTTAGCTTTGAAGGGGATCAGAGGAACAACGGTAGGCAGGACTCTGAAAGCAGGCTCCTGAGATGGTAGCTTCATGTTTCACAAAACATTACAAGGTGAAATGGTGGGAATGCGGGGGGTAGCATCTAAACAGGATAAAAAGGGGTAGGGGGTAGAGACGCTATAAAATACCCGAACCTTGTAAGATGAGACGGTCACAGGTCCAGACTTAGCTCTTGTGCAGGTAATGGCAGCTGCAGTGTGTTAACCAGTTCAACCTCCGTGTCCGACTGGAAACACACTGTTCTGCAACACTCCACAACCTGTGGCTTTTATATTATTCCCCCTTCTCCTTTGATGCTCAGTGAGCTGTGGAGGAGACAATCTAGATGCTTTATTTAGGGGAATACTATCCAGTCAGTTTGGAGAGCCTCATGGCTTTGACTACATCAACTGCCCCCCAGGACAGAAACAAAACGAAGCACAATTGTCTGATAATTGCTGAGAAGGGCATTGACTTTTGGATGGAAACACACACATTCAGAAGGCAGCATGGCACTATGTATATTTAGCAAACCCATTTCAGCAGGTTTTCCCCTGGGCCTGACTTCTGCCGCCACAGACTTTCAGCCAGGTTTACAGTACAGGCATGAGTTCCCTTCTGTGGAATATGCCTGAGATGCAGTTAGAAAAGGGTTCGTTACCCTGTAATGCCACTATTGTACAGGTTGCTAGGTATGCTGTGATTGTATCTTGTGGGTCCCCAGCTAGGTAGGACTGTGGAAACCCATCCCGTCTCAAAAGCTTACACAGTACCTCTGACACCACAAAAGCTAGCCATGGAGGAGGAAGGTGCCTGCTTAGAGATTTAGATTTCTCAATGTCCTACAACCGAGTATATGGTGTCTTTAGTAACATGGTAGTGTGATCAAGGCTAGAGAGATGGCTCAGCAATTAAGAACACTGGTTAATCTTCCAGAGGACCAGAGTTCTAATCCTCGCACCCAAATGGTAGTTTACAACCATCTGTATATATAGTTCTACATCTTATGCCCTCTTCTGGGCTCCTCGGGTATTGCACACATGTGGTACACAGACATGCAGGCAAAACACCCATACACATACAAATAAATGAATTTTAAAATTATGATAGGGTCTTATGTTCTGGTGGGAAACCAAGTTATAAATTCCTTGAGCAGAAAGTAGGAAGAATTTTTCATGAGAGGGGCATGCCCAGGTGCAGACTTTCTGAACAGCACTCTGGCTTCTCAGAGATGAGGTCAACAATCTACAGCTGGGGCGGTATGAAATTTAAAAATTTTCTTACTGTTAATTAAGTGAAAAAAGGGCCTACATAGCAATAGAAAATCATTGCCAACTGTACATTTGAAAGATGATTAATATATAACTTATACAAAGAATTCAAAATCTAAACATCAATAAAATAGATACATTTATCCAAAAACAGGCTATAAAACCAAACAAGGAGTTCTCACAAGAACAAATGCATATGGTGAATAAATACTTTCAAAAGTGTTCCACATCTTTAGCTGTCACAGAATGGTGAATACATACTTTCAAAAGTGGTCCACATTCTTAGCTGTCACAGAATTGCAAACTGAAACTTTGCTTCGAGGTTGTGTTTCACCTCTAGATTAGTCAGAAATGGCTGTTAAATAACAAATTAGAATAAATTCTGGCAAGCATGTGGGGAAGGGGGACTCTTATACACTGTTCATGGGAGTTTGACTCATTTAGCTACTCTGGAAAGCAGTGTGGAGGTTTCATAGGAAGCTAAAACTACTTCTTCCCCTCTGTGTGTGTGTGTGCGTGTGTGTGTGTGTGTGTGTGTGTGCATGTGTTGTGTATGTGTGTGCATATGCATGCTATGGCCTTTGTTTTAAAGTCAGTGGACAGCTCCTCTCCGTCAACTTTACTCTCCCTAAGACAGGCATAAAAAATAACATGCACTTTTCTTGTTACCTGTAGCATGAATTCTAATTAGTCTTAATAATAAAAACCAAAGTCGGATATAGGGGTTAATGCTGAAGATCAGAGAAGCAGAGTGGCCAGCCACTAGAGCTCTTACCTCTATGAAAGCACAGACCAAAAGGGCTATCCTGTCTCTATGAAACCTCAGACTGGACTCCATCTTGGATTGAATCCTCAGACTGCATCCATCCGTCTCCGCTAATCCTCAGAATGCATTTGAGCTCCTGTTGCCTCCCACCTTAACATTCTTTCTCCACCGAGCCATATCCTTTCTTGTGCTGGGATTAGAGGTGTGTGACTCCCAAGTACTGGGGTTAAAGGTAAGAGTTCTCCTCTTTTAGGCAGGATCAGTCTCGTGTAGCCCAGGATGGCCTTGAACTCACAGAGATCTGTCTGCCTCTGTCTCCTAAGTGCTGGCATTAAAGGTATGTACCTCCACTGCCTGGCTTCTCTGGCTAACTTAGCTCTGCAGTCTTTTCTTCAGGCAAATTTCATTTGTTAGAGCTCAAACAAAATATCACTGCAGTTACTATAGGAACTAAATAAGAGAGTGCATCTAACTGCTTGCAATAGCCATGCATGTGAAGCTAGAATTAGAAGACCACTGTTCTTGTTATTTCCCAGTAGGACACACAGTTCTGACTTATAGGCGAAATTTTGAAAGAAAAATAAAAGCAGTCATTTTAAAGATATTGGCTTATAAAATGGAGTTTTAAGATGGAAAGAACTTGACATAGTATCTAATTCAAAATCCTCATTTTCTAAAGGAAGGGGGGAAAATGTTTTGTTCTGAAGGTCCTTGCTGAGCAAGTGGCCGGGGCTGCTGGACAGATAATGTGCTGGGGCGCACAGGTCAGAGTGGTCGCTGCCACACGGGAACCACACATTGCAGAATCTCCTAAAAGATCCAACTGAGTAATTCATTTGAAAACCGCTGAGGGAAGGGAAGAGAAGGCGGCAGTTTGTAGTACGTGTGTGTCGGTGAGACAGTCTTACATTCCTGCTTTTCTTTCTCCCTGTAGCACGCTTTTAAAATTTCTAGAACATGAGATTCCTGTGCCTGCTGCTCCAGCTGTGTAAACACACAAATTCTCTCTAACTACTTTGAATCTCATCTCTGAGAAAGAAAGGCCCCCAACTACATGTCCTGAAAAAGCCATTGCCCCCAACAGCACGCCAAACTGTGACAAGTTTTCAGATATCACAAGAGGGACGATCTTGGTTTGGGCTCTCTGTTCTCATGGACTTTTGAAAAGCTGTGAAATTTCTCTCAAACACTAAAGCACAGAAAGACAACCAGAGAACAGGACAGATGGACATGTTCTCTTTCAGCCCCTCATCAGGCATGTTCCAGATGAGCAGACACACAATTGCCGGAACCACCTCTGGAAGAGTCTACCTTTTAACAGTCTAAGAAGTCCTCCTGTCTTCAAGGAGGCAGAGGAATGGTGGTGCAGGTATGCACAGAGCTGGTCTTCTTCAGGAATCCACAGATTGTCTTTAGGCAGAACAGAAATACCCCTTCAACCTCGGCTCCTCCCACGCTGTTGACTCCAAAAATCCAGGCTCTCCTCTGTCGGGCAAATGTAAAGAACTGAGACTCTCCTGCCTGCTCTTTTCCCATCTCTGCTTCCAATGATGGGGACAATGTCGGGTATGTTTGAACCCCTGTGCTCCCTCACAGCTGCAGGAGCAAGTGAGGTGGAGTCCCTACCTCAGGGTGTCCCATGACTGCCAAACAGCAGACGTGAGGGCATTCTCGGTTCTGAATGCAGAAAAGCCTGGGGAACGTAGAGCTCTCACGTGCACAGAAACATAGACTGATTAATGGCCACTAAGAGCCCATGCTTCAGTGACAGACCCACTGGAGGCAAATCCTGCTTCTGTCTCTGTTTACAACCCAGTAGAAGCTGGTATCTGTATCTAAAGAACCCGTTTTATTCTCATGACCTAAAGTGATAAAAATTACAATAATCACACATCTTATAAAAAGTCAAGTAATAAAAAGAGAAGGCCTGCTAGAATCCTTGTATGCCACCTTCCCCATCCTCATCATGGGAAACTCTCAGCAATTAAGTGTTGCATAAGTTTGCTACATTACACAGCATTGCCTGGGCATGGTCCTTCACTGGACTTCCACATTTATTTCGTTTTAAGAACATGACCTCAGTCTATACGTTTTCATTTCCTTGACATCTGGTGAGGTCTATGGCATTGGCATTCTTTAGTGACTTTTCTGTATCTTTTATGAACAGCTTCATATCCTTTGTCAGTTGTTTAATATTTCTTTCTTCTGTATTAAATTTTAGAATACTGTAATTGGCAATATATTTTTTTTACTATTTCTTCTCAATTTGATACTTTAATTTTCATTCATATCCTGTTATTTACTCCAGAAAACGTAATTTATAGAAAATCAAATTTGATATGCTGGCCTTAACTTTTCATTTTAACTTTTTCAAGTTTGTTAATTTAGTGGGTTATATGTGTGCATGCCACAGCACATGTGTGGAGGTCAGAGGATAACGTGTAGGGTTTTCTTTCCATCCTGTGGGTTCCAGACATAGAATTCAGGCTGGTAGTCTTTACCAGTGTCTTTAACCACTGAGCAATCCACTACCAACCCATTTGCTTTTGATAATCATTTAAATGCTTATTTATTATTCTAGGGCTCTAAATTAGCTTACCCCTCAATGACTATGCATCTGTCATCATGCTATTTGTGTGTGTATGTTCATGTGTGTTTTTCCCATTAGAATACAGAGCTGATATTTTATTGACTATTGTATATATTATGAGATCATGAATTAGTCTTATGCATATTTTAAGGCTATGATCCACAGAAATATCAGCAGAAATATTTCTTGAGGGATAGATATAACTAAATTGCTCCAAAAAAACTAAAAATTATATGACTTCCAAAGAACAGAAAATGAGTTAGGGGACCAAAAATCCTGTGCTCTTAAGCTCTACTTTCATGCCTCCCTGAGACACTGTGATCTAGACGAGAGCTCCCAAACCATTGTCCTTTACACTTTGTGTGATTCATATGATGGTGACTGAAGACACTCTTTGAGAACAGTCCGGGGAGTAGGATTTGCTTTGCAAAGACGCAAAGCAAAATTTGGTTGTATTAGTTTTATTTCAATTTTGTTCTCTGTTGTTAATATCATCAGAGGGGACACATGTCATGCCCACACATGAGGTCAGAGGACAGCTTTGTGGCATTCACTCTTTCTTTCTGCCTACATTGGTTCTGGTCCAGGGACCAGACCGGTGAGACAAGTGTTTTACCTATGTTACCATCTTGCCTGCCCCAAGTCTGGACTTTGAAGGCATCAGAATATAAAACATACCACTGAGAACAAATTCAAAATTAGGGCCTGTATTCAGTGGGCTATTGGCAGGCTGATTTGATGTTTTATGGAATGCTGAGATTTCAAGAAACCTGATATGACAGGGGTGGAGATTGTATGGTGCTGAACTTTGATTTAAGAAGTTAGGAACCAAACCCTTAGTTTTACAAAGACAAAGAACTTACCCAAGAACATTTACTAAGGATGACAGCTGTCTGGAGGACAGTTACTTTCACGGGACCAAGTTCAAAGTGACTTGCTTAATCCTCAGTCACATGTTCTCCTACGGTCAGTTATTAAGAAATATTCTGGTTGTCTTTTGCTGTGTAATCAACCACCCCTTTGAAGGCGTAAGTCACAAACAATGTCACACCAGTTTGGAATTATGATTAATAGGGTGGTATTTATTTAAAGGGGAAAAAACTTACAGATTGCCGTCCCAGACAACAGACCTCTATGCAACCAGGAAGGGAGTCTAGTCGCTGGCGGAGCAGGAAGTGAAGAGAGAGAGGAGAGGGAAGTAGCCGCTTTTTTAAAGGGAGAGAGACCACGCCCCAATGGGCTGGTATCTCAGCGGCGATAGGCTGGAGGAGTGGGAGGACCTCCTGCAACACCCCTTAACTAAGGGAACTAGAATGACTCATTACTTATGCTAGGTCTACAAACTGATGGCTCACCTGCACAGGTCCCTATCTCTTTCAGGTAAATAGGCTGAGGCTTCCTCTTTACTCTGGTAAAAATGTCTACGGATGCCATATTCTGGCCCTTTAGACTTAAAACTTGGTCCAATTTTGAGAAAAATATGGTATGAACCCAGCAGTGACCTCCCTTTAGGTGATAGTGCTACCCAGGACTACATTAGGCAGAATGGGTGATGGGTCTCCCCGGTGGTCGCTAATGGCCAAGCAACTTCCTTGGATAAATTCTCTGCTTCCTGGGAATCCACATACTGGGCAGTGATCAGGTTGTCAGAGTTCCACAAGGGCAGGTTTGAGAATCCCGGAACGCAATGACAAAGACATCTCAGGGCACAGTGGTGCTCCTATTGACTCAGCTTCCTGCAGGTAACTGGAGTGAGGTGTGCTTGCAGGCTGAACCCCGGGTAGGGCTCTCAGATTCCTGAGGGCAGAAAACCAGACTGTGTCTAGGAGTAATCAGCTGGGGGCAGAGTAGGGTCCTGAAGGCATGTCTGGGAATCCCCTTGCCTTCCTGGTACTCAGGGCCTGCATCCCTTTCCTTAAGTTTAGAAAGTGAATATTTACTCAAGACTGGTGCTTGTAAAGGCCTCCTAGAAATCCCCGAAGAAAGGGACACATTGTTCTCAGAACTTCTGGTAAGGACAGATTACTTAAAGCTAGAAACTGACAGTAGACTAAATTGAACAAGGCATTTAACTCCCCAGTGTCCCAGCAAATGTATCTGCAGTGCTTGGTGTGAGACGTGGCTCGTGGATTTGACACAACGAAGGAAGGCAATTGCAGTGTTCATGGTGATAAGGCACGCGGTGAAATCTTGGCTTCCCTCTGTTGTCTTCTAACAGTGTAGGTCCGGCACCCACTGGGGTTGAGACTCAGGGCTGAAGGGACAGTAGAACAGGGAGAGCGTGTGTACCTCGTCATGAGAACAAGGGTGAGACTTCGTGGAGAACGTCTGAAACGGCGTAAACGTGTGACGCCCTCCCCATGTGTGTGTGTGTGAGATGGTGCGAGGGCACAGGTATGAAAAAGTGCTCTCATGATTGTGAGGTGCTGGGGTGTGGTGAGACTGGGACCAGAGTGTCGCCTAGTGAGTCAGTATGTATGAGCTCCTGTTTCTGAGCGTGAGTGTGTGGTCACAGGGCCTGGGCAATGGTGGTGTTGGTATGCGCTTCAGCCTGAGGTATAGCAGGATGAAGATGGGGTGCAGAAAGCCCTCTCGGTGCTTTCCTAGGTAAATACAGGGCCTAGGATTTGGCTGAGTCCACATGCACAAAAGGTTCTTGCTGGAATTTCTTTTTTTTTTTTTTTTAATTTATTTATTTATTAAGGATTTCTGCCTCGTCCCCACAACCGCTTCCCATTTCCCTCCCCCTCCCCCGATCAACTTCCCCGGGGAAGCCTGGGGAAATGGTGCGGAAGTTCTTCAAACTGGAAGCTGAGACCCTGACAACACAGTTTTGCTTTGTTCTTTGCAGCGTCCCGCGGCGTGTGTGTTCAGCACTGGGTTCTCTGTCTAGAGTGCCCTCAGCTGTGGAGGATTTCAGCTCTGACCGTCCCAAACATCCCCACTATGTCTTTGCTTCCTGGTTTGCCCTTCCAGGACCCGCTCGTTCTCAGACCCAGGAGGCTGAGAACTCCAGGTTAATAACTTTAAAGCAGGATGTCTGAGAAGTCTGTTGGCTATACACAGATCCTGCTTCCGTAAGCCTCTTCAAGCCTCTAGAGCAACAAGTCAGCATTAAGGGGCCCTTGAGTGGGCTGTCTCTGCTTCATCCTGTAGAAACCGCCTGTAACCAGGCATGGTGGTTTGCAAGGCTGACTAGGGAGAGTGGATAAAGCTCTTCCTCTCAACTGAAGAAAAGGCTTTGGGCTTTGGGGAACACCTGCAGAGCAGCGGAAGGGTAGCCATGGGAGCGCTGTCTTCTGTCAAATTTCTTGGAGGAAACAAGAGTGGCAGTGCCGAACCCCAAAAAGGTCTCTCACTCTCCAATTCTTCTCACAGAGATGTAAATGGCATTCATCATTTGGGGGATAAGGCCACATGCACGGTAGGAAGAAAGATTGAGCATTCCACAGATAAGGACCTCAGAGAAGACATGAAGCTTCAGGTTCAGCCTTTCCTGTGAAATGTTCCAACTTTGAAATTTCGTAGCCCCCAAAGGAAATGTTTGGTACTGAATTTTTTGAGCCGTTCCTTATTCATGAGTGTCACAGCTCAGCACTAGGAAACTGCAGAGGCGATCTTGAGTGAGGGCATGTTTACCCAACTCAGTTTTCATGAGCTAGGCACTGCAATGCAGCCCTAAACATCAGAATGAGACCATGCCATCCCCGACCTGTCCTCTGCTTGGTCCTCTCTGCTGTGCAGTGGTAGCTTCTGTTCTTGTCCTGGCAGGTGACTTATGAAGGGGAGGGAACCTTGGAGCTGATCTAGGGAGCTCATTTCTTTCTGGAATTATGGGGGCATCAGCTGCTTTTCCTTTTGAGAAAAAAAGTCAATAATGTTATTCCCATATAGTAGACCCTATGAAAACATATTACTCATGACTTGTTTCTGAATTCAATATTTATTTGTGATCTTTATAGTTTAGATTTAAGCCAGAACAAAGAGAGAAAGAGCAAGAAAACTACAGAATGCATTCAGCCTTACCCCAGCATCTTAGGAGCCAGGATGTTTTCATTTCTCCTGCAGTAGAGTTTTATCTCCTGACCTTTTTCATGTTGACACTAGCATCCCTGGACTGAGAAAGATGGAAAGAGAAAGAATGAAATCCTTACATTGATCATGAGTATTTTACATTGGTCAATGACATTCAAATGATGCAAATTCCCATAGTTTCTTAATATATTTTATATTCAGTGAAAAACCATCTCCCTTAGCTGTAATAAGAAGTGTTTCTGCTTAAGCAGTTTTCATTTTTAAAAAACTCATTAGAAACCAGAATTTTGGGTCTGACTGGATGCTAAAAACCAAATGTTGCATAGAGAAAGATTGTTGGACCACCAAGATGGTGTACGTTCTATTGTCATGTGATCAAGGAAGTGGAGTGCTTTAAGGCAAATCTAAAACTAATGCTCTAAGTGTGTGTCCTTATAGGGTCAGAGCATTGTGTTGCTGGAGTGTATGACGGATGTGAGTACCACACTATGTTAGCCACCAGTATGGGGATTGAAAACTAATGAAAACAGAGAAGTCATTTAGAGCATCAATCAGGATATTGGCAGGTGATTCATGGCAGGAAAAAGAACTGCCAGTTAGAATGAACTGAACTGGGAATGAGCCCCATCTTCCCAGAGCCGTGTTCAGGAACAGAAGCTAAGAATGTTTGCCGGGAATGAGCCCCATCTGCCCAGAGCCGTGTTCAGGAACAGAAGCCAAGGATGTTTGCGGGGTTTCCCCAGATGTAGCAGCATCGCTTTAGCTTTGTCAGTAGACATAGACATGAAAATCAGGTAATTTCATAACGTTATATTCTGAAATGAGTAGCTGAACTCAAAGCTTAGGGGAAAGGGTCACACTCACGCCCTGCCCTCAGAAAAGCCAATCAGATGTAGTTTTTATGCTGGTTCTACTTACTTGAAGCCCTTGTGTTCATATATTCTGAATATTTATTATACATAAAGTAATATAAAGTAAATACATGTAAATGTATATATTAAAAATATAGTCACTAAGTAATTAATATTGAATATTTGGATACTTAATGAATCATTGCTTTTTTGCTCTCTGATATTTTATGTTTGTGGTTTTGTTCATTTACTTTATGATTAACATTCATTATTAGTCATTAACAAAATTGCTAAAGGCAGTCTCATTCTGAGAAAAATAACTGCTTAAGAAATATGAAGTTGGCTGTTCTCTCTTATCTATATTTTCCCCTAAGATATAGTGGGCTGTGTAGGGCTCTTACAAACAAAATGTAATATATTACATTATTATGTTACAGTTAAAATATACTTTTAAGGGACTAGCTAAAATAATTTCTTTTACTCTAGCTGCAGTGGTCTGCTTCATAAGTACATACACTTTTGCATACAGAAAGCTGCAAAGTTAGGGGTAGATCTCACTTCTCCATGATTAAGGCATCCTCACCCCAATCCAAAGACTAAAGAGTAAAAAAGCACCCCCTTGTGTCTCTTATAAGGTGTTGGCTATTCTCAGAATACAGAGAAAATACATAAAACCTGAAAATAATTAACAACTGCCTTTGTTCTAATAACTCGTCACAGTTCCTGTGCCAGTCCTGATTTCTAAAGAAATTTATCTATCAATACTTGCTGGGTTATGGATTTCTCTTTCATACAAATCCATTTTTCCCAGGACACCTGGTAGTTTCTAATAAAAATAAAATGTTGATCTTTAACACAAACTTCCTGATACAAGATAAATTCAGAATAAAACAAATTGAATCCAATTTCCTTTCCCCCATTGCTCAGTGACAAAGATTGTAGAAAAAGAAAATTACAGCGCTGACGGTCACACAAGAAGAGGACAATGGGAATCAAACAGAAGAAAGAAAATCTTCCCTGAGTAAATATTGTTCGATGATATCTTGGTATCACAGCATTTCTGTGTTAAATAATGAAAATGTTCTGCAAAGTGCCTTTACTGTTCTAAAAGCAAGTTAAGGACGCAGGTACACGGAAAGACTCAGGTGCAGGCTACTGCCTTTGAGACTGGCACCAGCATTAGCACAGTGGATCCTGTCCAATGTCTGTCCTGAGCCCATATGTTCTTCCGTGTTCTCCTAAGTCCGTGATATCCGAAGTGCTGGGTCCTGGAGTAGTAACATGATGAAGACTCACAACCAGAAAGTGAACATGGCCCAGAATGTTCTCTTAGTCCAGAGTAAGCAGTGGGGTAGTGGAGAGAGTCCAAGGCTCTAGGGACAGTTCACACCTTGCCTCTCTAGAAGTCTGCTTGAGCTCAGGGGAAACTGAGCAGATTCCTCCCTGGAGCACCAACCACGTTTTTATAAGGACTAACTGGAGGGCAGGGGCTGGAATGAGAAGAAAGTCTCAGTAGGGAGTGAGTAGGTGATGGTCCACTCCCACCCAGATCAAGGGTGTGGTCCTACACACAATCACGCTCTGCTTGGCATGGTCTCCAGATGGACGCAGATTCTAGCTGAGTACACCCAGTCTATTCCCAGAGTTCTCATGTGCCTTCCTGGGTAGGAGGTAGAGAGTCCAGAGATCTTTCTAATGAAACTTAAACCCAGGGATAAGAATCCGGATGCCCAAAGGGATCCACACTTGTGTTTGCTTTAGGGCTGGGTTCATCTGACCTTGACCACAGACCTATATCCATTTAAAGGACAATGCTTGACACCCATAGATCCTATCCCATAAAAAAATTGAGGGCACATTTGGACAGGGAAATTAAATAAAAGGGCTTGAAATACATAAAATATTTAATAAATGCTGAGCATGTTTGTGTGCATGTACACACATGTATATATATATTATATATATTTATATATAATAAGTATAAAATGATTCTTGAGGCTTTATCAAGTAACCTTGCTGTCCTATGGCTTTCATTATTGTATAAAAGATTTATGCTAGTCCAAGTAGAAAGCAGACATAAATGGCTATGCTATACAAGATGTGGGATTTTGAAACTCACGACAAGTGGCAGAGGAGCTCTACTCATTGCAAGCAAAATGCCATTTAAGTTTCAGGGAGCCACAAGCCCTTAAAACCCACAAGCCCTCAGCTGATCTTTCCAAAGAAACAATCAGTTTCTTTCCGTTACATCCAATTTCGATCAGGAACGGGCACACGTCCCTGGATTCTCAGCTACAGTACCATTGCCTGCAAATTTCTTCTTAAATGCTTTCAATCCTTTGGACATAGTAAAGGTCTTCTGGCCATCTGTCTGTGGAAATCTCACATGGATAGAACCATCAGTGCCACCGGGAAGCTTTTGTCAGCAAAGGAATCAAGAGTGGAGGTTTGGAGTAGCGGACACAATACCTGACTCCATTTCCTATGGAAATGGCCCATGGAAGGCATTACAGGACAAGGAAGGAGATGGGGAGGATCCAGGAACGGAGTGTTCCTGATGTGAGTGCCTCAAGAGAGAGGCCGCCGAATCCTTCGAAGGCTCACTGGCTGGGTCTGGCACCCTCGTATATCCTTCCTCAGAAGATTCTGGCAGCACGTGCACAGGATGGTTATCTAGAGCTGCAGAGGGGACGGACAGAATCCAGATAAAACAAAGAAGAAGCAAGCCTGAGCCCTGCTCTGGAAGAAATGATAAAGACATTCCAGTCTTCGAATCCCAGTCTCATTACTTGGTGGCAATGATGGAGGTCCCCGAGGGATTCCTGCACCGCAGAGAAAGGCAGTAGACACAGGAGGTTTCCACTTAGTGTTTTCACAATGTCCTAAGCAAGACATCTCAGAATCCTGAATCAAAAATGAAAATTACCAACCGAGCATTTGCTTTGTACGCATTTCCTTCCCGTCTCCTGCAGATTCATGTAGAATTGGGGAAGTTGAACTATTTAGCATCTCAGGGCCCAGGAAAGAGAACACCATTCGTCCTTATGTCTCTTCAGTCTTCGGACTTTACCAAACCTAGCTTTACTAAATGTGACTTCTTCCTCTTGGGTCTCCTGTTTCCTGACGCCTTTACTTCGTGCAAAGCGAATTCAATCTGCCATCAACTGTAAAAGCGTCCATCCCAAGTTTTCTCTGCATTTCTCTTCCTCATGCGGTTGAATGATTGCTACGCTTTCCTTTGCTTCAAATTTCTGTAATCAAACCTCCACAAAGAACCATGTCTCCACTCATTTTTCCTCCCATTCACTGATCAAATGGTACCTTTTGTTACTTCCTTGAAATCATTTTGATTTTGTCACATTCTTGAAATTGCATTTGCCAAGGTCAGTGGTGGCTAAGGGTTTATTAATGGAACTTTTCCTGTTCAAGATTACAGTTCCTAAATAGTTTGTTAGAATGGTGGAAGTGGGGCTTTGTTTGGCCTTTGACAAGACCTGCGTTCTTTTTTGACCATTTGCTGGAAGCTCATCCTCCTTTTATTCCCTCTCTTCCTCCTCTGCTTTTTCCCATCTAGTATTACTCTGTAGTCTGATGTGAGACCAACATCTTCTCCACTTCCACTTAACACTCTGACTTTCCCATCCGTTTCCATCTTTTTTGGTAACATTGACAACTTCTAAACTTTCCTTCAAATACTGACTTTGTTCTGAACGTAAAGTCCATGCTTCCTAACTCATAAAAGAACACTTTTTCTTTTTAAAAGAAATCAGTTTATTATAAGCTCATACAGAACATTTCCATAAAAATATTCTAAGACAATCAGTTTAAATTACTAAAACTATATCTCATTATCAATAATCACTGTTCTAAATCCTGTATGGAAACATGATTATTAATAATTAGGTGTTAAATATAGAGCATCTCTCCTGTTACAAAGTCTTGTAATGAGAGTATTTTCTGACTTGTTTAAAACGCTTGAGGTAGATGCTGATTTTAGGAAATAACCTTAAAGAGGTGGGCTTAGTGAATTTTCCACATCAGCATTTTGGGAGCCTGGGCCCGTTTCAGAAGAAAGGAAATAAATAGTATCTGGTGGGGAAGCCGAAACCCCTGTAAAACGGCTGATCATCAGTGTGGGAAGCTAGAAGAAAATCCTGGCCATTGTGTGGCATCCTTTGCAGTGGAAGGCAAGTCAAGTGTTGCTGGCTAAGTGTCTTCTATCCACTTCAGCAAGAAATTAGAAAAGGGGAATACGGCAGATAGTATCTTGGATCTGGAAAGGTGCCACAGCAGTGAGGAAGGCCTTCCTTAAAGTACACAAAGAAAACTGACTTCACAAAGGTAGTATTTTGAGAGTGAACACAAGAAAATATAGACTTGGTTTGAAGTTAGATTTGTGAAGAGTGTTTTAGATTTCTGCGTTTTTTGGAAAGGAGTTAGGCTTAATCTTTCTTAAATGTCAGAAGGTCAAACATACTCTACTTCAGTGGGTTTCCTCACAATATCTAGTATCTTGGTTTCCAGAATATGCCTGGGTTCCAATTTACTTAGTAACATCCCTCTCCCTGGGCTGAACCTGTTGATCTCTACCCCTCATCCTTTCCTTTCCCTCCATGACAGCTTTGCCTTGAGAGATGGAGCTAGAAGGAAGCCTGAATGGGAAAAGGAAGATCTAGACAAAAACAGGAAACCCGGGAATTTCTTTTCTTCCCTTGCTCTCAGGCAGAGTTCAGCAGCCAGATGGAATCCTGGGTTCTCCTGCCACTGGGGGCCGCCTTTTACCTTTGACCCTCAGTCCAAAGGACAGCATTTCCCTGCTGTAGTCCTACAGGCAACAGCTTATTTCAATTGTGACTTTTTCTGTCATGTGTGTAACCAACACTGTTGAGATTTTTCTCTGTTTAAAACACACAAAGTGTTTTTCTTGTTGGATGCACGCTGATAAGTTATTCAGTCCCAAAGCCCCCAACAAGTCCTCATGAGGAACTTCATCTTCGATAGTGTATTTCAGCAGTACCATTCTTTGGATTTCATATGAGAAAGATATCTAGAAAATAAAGTGTGATTGTATTCCAAACATGTTGAGTATAAAATAGCTTTGGAATATAAAATGTTTTATTTAATACTTTGAAAACCTAGGGAAAGCAATGAAACTATTCAATCACTCATCTCTCCATTTCTGCCTCCATTTATTTGGCGCACGTTTAGTAGCCCTCTCCACGAATCAGAGGGGAGGATGTGAGTAGGGAGGGTTGATATTAAAACCACAGGCAACACAACTTGTTTCGGCCTCTGAGGGGTTCAGATTCAATTGCAGAGAAGAGCAAACACTTTCTGTGACTGGCACCCTCCCACGAGGTTCTGCACAGTGTGCACATCAGTGTCAGCCAGAAACAGAGAGATGACATAAGTCATTTTTCTTCGGGGATACAGAAATATGATTTCAAGTAAGCATCATCTTCCTTATGACTACTGCGACTGGATACCACTTCTCCATATCTTCCGTCTGCTGCAACTAAGCCCGTTTGCTGCTCACCCTGGATGCCTTGCATCTCCACAGCTGGTGGGGGGCCAGAATCTATGTTTTTGTGTTAATTTCATTTATCATATAGGAAATAAATGTATTGGTTGCAAAATACCAGAGCTTCCACGTAGCAAAAGCTATTTTTAAATGGACTGACTCATACTTTTTCTCTCCAACGTATTGAATATTTCACAGAGCAGAAATACATTTAAGTTTGACATTTCACAGATTTGTCTGTGTGACACCAAACATGCTACCACATTTAATTCAAAATCAAATGCAGTCTAAGCTGAAAACCCATATCTTCCATGAAATGCTGCAGTGTGAAGCAAGCTTTAAAGAACCCCAGGCTGTGACTGATGTTCTGTGAATCACCTCTACATCTGGGGACACTGGAGGGCCAGAAAAATCCCCATGACCCATGACTCAGGCTTAATTGAAAAGCAGAGGGCGCAATGGCATTTTTAGAAAGCAGTTGTTAAGACATTGAACGTAAGAGTGGGTAGTGATAAGGCCACAGATGAACGAGACACCTGACCTACAGTCTTGAACACCCAGCCTGTCATCGACAAATCCTCAGTGGCAAGTCTAGAAGTCAGTGTGCTCTTGGGAAGTAAAAAGCCAGACCAAAGACCTTTGAAAAGAACCTGGGGTGTCAGATCAGCCACAGCTAGGGGTAAAGGACCAGAAGTCGACCAAAAAAAGAAAACCCAAAAGGTTCTTTGGTTTTCATTCCTATTTCCAATTAGGATCAACAGGAGAGAGTCAGATACATACCCCTAAACATCCCACAGGACACCTTTGGGTGGGTGGCTACCTGCAACCCTGCTTCATGTCAGTCCCTTGAGGAGCATCCCTGTCTCCTGCCACAGAGTATTTCCTCTCCTCTGCCTGCTTCTGACGCCTGGCCAAACACGGTGCTTAGCTGTCCAGCTGCCTGTGATAGCTGAGGACCAGTGACTTTTGTTCCTCTTGTTGGCTTACCTCTCATTTGTTTCCACATGTGATTTATCTGCTCTCTCTTCTGACTTGCATCCAGTTTGCTAGACCTGACTGACACTCATTGATGATTAGAACTTTGACAAATTGCTTCCGAGAGAAGCTGTGGAATGTCTCACTATAGAGACAGCTCTCAACCAGAATATTTCTAATAAACTGAATAAACGTACCAAGGAAGGTTCCTATTGAGTTTAGATCATCTGTGCCAAGAAGACAAGTACATTCTTATAAAGAAAAATGGTAGAGGAATGAGTTTAAAGTGTTCCCATGGAGGACTCTACCATCCAACAGATATTCCACGAACAAGTACAACACCTTTCAGGAAGCAGACAGGGCATTGGGGAGGGAAGGAAGCATATGCAGAAAGGACTAGTTAAAGCAGGTGAGCCCTATTCTCCATCCTGAGCAATGAGTAAAGCTGCCATGGTGGCATGTGCCTGCACTCAGAAGGAAGAAGCAGAAGAATCAGAAACTGGAGGTCATCCTCAACTATGTAGAGAGTTCAAATTCAGCCACAGGCACCTATTAAAAAGTAAAAAAAAAAATACAGTTTTTAAGAAGGAGAGAGGGGAAGTGAACTCTGTCCACCCATAGTAGAGGTTACAGAATATTTCACAGTCTCCCTCATAGATGTATGGGCTTGGAGGGAGGAGACACAAGGTTGGTTAAGCTGTGCTCAGGGGTAGAAAATGGGACCAAAATGTGGAACATGACAAAGAATACTCCCACATACTGTTATGGTTATGGTTTTGGTCCCTTTAAGAGACAAGCCACACCCATTCCCCTCCCCATCCGCTGAGGCAGGCTAATCTTCAGCTTCCGGCCTGAGCTCGTTCTTTCTTTTCCATCTTCCTCTCGGAGAGGCAGCTTCGCCTCTGCCTCTCTCCCACTTCTCTGCTTCCCCCCTTCTCTGTCTCTTTCTCCTCTTCTCTCTCTCTCCCTCTCTCTCTGTCCCCCCCTTCACCCTTCCTCCGCCATAAACCCCTGAATAAACATTCAACCTCACCCTGCATGTCGTGTGTATCCATGTTTCTGTCTTCTGCCTGCCCGCCATGTGTCTCCCTGCCTGGGACCAGCCATTGCTCTGGGACCAGAAGCCATCTCTGCCTGGGACTGACTGCTCCCAGGGCCTGCTGTCTGCTGCCACATGGCCTGCCACCACCGCTCAGGCCACCTCTCTGGGACTGGCAGCCATTTCTGCTGCCTACTGCCACCGGGGATCTTGGAGCATTTTTTAAAAAAGAATAACAGTTATTCTATTGCATTATTTCAATGGGTCTGTGTGCTGGCTCAGTGGGCAAAGGCACCTGCCACCAAGCCTGATACTTGAGTTAGATTCCCTGGACAGTGGTTATAAAGAGAGAAGCAAAGCTCACAAGTTGTGCTCTGACATCCGTATGCACTTGGCTCATGAGCACACTTGTGTGCATGCTCACACTCATATTTGAACACACTATGTTCAGCCTGCTCAAGACCACACATCAGACCTTGTATCCTCTTGGACCCTCCAGAAATGTATCCACAGGAAGCACATTGAACCATCATGTGAAGATGGAAGTCAACATGCCTATCACCAGCACAGACAAGTCAGAGGAAGAACATTCTGCAGTCCAGTGATTCTCAAAACTGCCAAGGTCATCAGCAACAAGGGGAGACTGAAGAAATGTAGTGACCTACTGGAATGGGGAGAAGCCTAACTGCTAAGCATAACAAGGCACTCTGGATGGGAGTAGAAAAGGATCTTTAGGTATTCTAATTACCTGTGACTGTCATCCTGACAGAGATAGAAAACCTCAGCTGAAGAATTGCCTAGATCAAGGGTGTAATGATTTCAGCCACAATAAGGCTCATACTTCTGGGTTCTAGGGGCCATGCATTTGCAGATATCAGGCAGAAGTGCCTAATGGCCCCTGGGGATGTTAAAGCCCCTCCATGTGACCAGTGTGTGACATGGATCACATCATCCACATGTGACTCAGCTAAGCCCTTGCGCACATGCATGAGCCCCATCATCTGCATATGATGTAGCCGTGTCAACCCCCTGTGCATATGCGCTAGGCAGCTTTTAAAAGCTGGATGCGCCCTCTTCCCCCCTCTCTCTGTGTCTCTGCACACTGACTTTCCCAGGCCTGTACACGCCCTCTCTAATAAACTCCTAAGCGGTTTTATTCCGTGTTTCATGTTTCCTTCTCACTCGCGCCAGGTAATTTCAAAGGTGGCTTATGGACATGTCTGTGGGACCTGACCCTGACTGCAGATTGATGCAGGAAGACCCAGACCACTGCAGAATGTCCCAAAGAAAAGCAATGGTGGTGCACAGCTTTAATTTCAGTACTTGAGAGGTAGGTGGATTTCTATGAGTACAAGGCCAGCCTGGTCTATAGAGCGAGTTCCAGGACAGCCTCCAAAGCTACAAAGAGAAGGCTTGTCTTGAAAAACAAAAGAAAAAGAAGAAGAAAGAAAGGAAGCTAACAATGCATGAAACTGTGAGCGCATCTGGGACAGAGAGAGTGAGAGCAAACCAGCAAGTAGCATTCTTCCATAGAACCAGCCTGGGTTTTCTATCCTGGGTTCCTCCCCTGACTGCCTTCAATGGCTCAATGATAGAGTATGATTTGAAAGTGAGTGCCAAACAAAGCCTTTGCTCTCAGAGCAGCTTCTGGTCAGTGCATTTTACCACAGCAACAGCAAGAAACTAGAACATTGTGTTAAAAAGTTAGAGAGATTGGAATAAAGTTTGTGTTGCAATAATGTGCCAATATTGACAAACTGTAACATGCACACTGTGCTAACGTCAAAGGAGATCATGGAGAAACAGTGTGCTGTCTTCTCAATCAATCCTTATGTAGTAATATAGGGCAGCGGGGCTGCGTCCCCAGTACCCCAGCCGCCCGCACGGCTAGCTTATGCCCGAAATAACAACACACAAACTGTATTCATTTAAACACTGCTTGGCCCATTCTCTTCTAGGCTAATTCTCACATATTAATTTAGCCCATTTCTAATCATCTGTGTGTAGCACCCCAAGGTGCGCTTACTGGGAAGATTCTAGCCTATGTCCATCCTGGGTCGGAGCTTCATCCCGGGAGCAGGGCATGGCATCTCTCTCAGGCATCTGCTCCAGAGAGGAGAGCTGTCGAGACTGACCTCACTTCCTCTTCCTCCCAGCATTTTGTTCTGTTTACTCCACCCACAGGGCCAAGCAGTTTCTTTATTGCTTAACCAATGAAATCAACAGATTGATATATGACACTCCCACATCACTTCCCCTTTTTCTGTTTAAACAAAAAAGAAGGCTTTAACTTTAACATAGCAAAATTACATATAACAAAACAGTTATCAAGTAAAAGTTACAATAATCTTTATCATAACCAAGGAAAACTATAACTATAACTAACTTCTTAACTCCATCAAAGAATCCAGAAAGATATAATATTACCTAAGTAAACAAGAACTAAGAAACTTCAAACTCTAGAAATGACAAAGACATCTCGCTGCCTGGACAGTCACCCAAAGTTCTTTTGTACCGTTGGGGCATCCATCTTCAGCCTTCAGGCCCATGGTATCCAGCAGACATTTCCATAAAGCAGGAAAATTCAAAGTCAGTTCAGTCACTATCTGTTGTGTCCTGCAGAATGTCTCGCAGACTCTTTCAAAATGAATCAGGAACCCCAAAGATCATCTCACCTTTAGGCAAGTTCAGTAGTCCTCTCTCTGAAGGTTCTCTGTGTCCAGTTTATGCAATAGTCCAGGCAAGAGCAGTTTCTTGCCCAAATGGCTATCAAACTCCATAAGGTGCCTCTTCGATGCCCATCTTCCTCTTGAAGTACATTGGTGCTGCCAGGAGCAGAGTGTCTCATTGTCATGAAAAGTCCTCAGTTATTAAAACATTAAATGTCCTATTCTGTAATCTTTGAAAGACATGAAGAATGTCTATCTAAAATATATCTCTATATATTAAGAAAATCTAACTAACATGACTACAAGCTTTACTATTATCGATGATTATCCATTAACAACATATATTTCTTAATTATACAGTACATATTTAAATGAACTACACAATTACAATACCTTAATCAAAATCAGAAACACTTATATATATAACAAAATTGACCTTAAATCTCTATCAATAAAGCAAAATCTATGCTAATGTAAATTATTCATATCTATATCATATCCCCCTTTAAATGTAAAAGGACGTTTATAAACCATATTTGGGAACATGGGCGCAGTTTTTTCTCTCCAAACTGCTTCCTGCTGAATGGGGGCGTTGTTAATTAGGTCTTTCATGGTATAACCTGTGTGCTAGTTTCATCTCAGTTGGCAGTTGAGCGAAGCAATTTTCTGAAGATGTTCACAACAACCTTTCAGGAGGGCGTGGTCCATCATACCATATCGGAATAGAAGAAATGAACAGCGTCTCATCCTCTGTGAAAACAAAATAAGAAACTCCTTTCCAAAGTATCATGTCCTTAGATCCAAATTTCAAAGTCAAGGCATCAAAATATCTATGTTGGATTAGTTCAGCAGTATTTATAAATAAATATCTTTTAGCATCTGTTGCTCCTTCCTCAGCATTTAAATAATTTAAAGAGAGCATAATAGCATACAGTATCAAAATTCTCTGTGTATTTTCCATCTTTGTGCAGCTTTGTTTTAACCTCTATTTTGTTTATTTTTACTTTTAACTCTTTGCTTTTTGAGACAGGTTCTCTGTATCTTTGACCTGAAGTAACTCTGTAGACCAGGCTGTCTTTGAACTCTCAGAGATCCGCCTGTCTCTGCCTCCCAGGCATTTGGGATTAAAGGTGTACACTACTACACCTTGAACTCACAGAGATCTGTTTGTCTCTGCCTTCTAGGCACTGGGATTAAAGGCGTGTGCTACCACACCTTGAAGTCACAGAGGTCAATCTCCCTCTGCCTCCCAAGTGTTGGGATTAAAGGTGTGTACTACCACACACAACAACTCTCTTCCTTTTTTTATGTTTTTTACTTTAAGAACTTCAACTTTTAGTCTGCATATATTTTTAACACACTGTAAACCATTTAAAATTTGTCTTTGAATCTCTCTTTACTGTATATCTCTCTTTTTCTGACCACATGAGTCTTTAATTTACCAAGCAATCTCAGTAGGACTAATGGCGTGACTTTGCCAGCTAGATCCAGTCCATTCCTTAGCTTTCCAGCCTCATGGCGGATATACAGGCTGTAGCCATGTTTACTGCAACAACTCTATGGCATTTCAAGTTCCCTGCCAGCAAGTGAGCTACAACAAACAACACTCAAGTCCTCTCTCGGTAGCTGGCCCTCCTGCCTCAAACAGTCAGAGTTTGCCCTGACAGGATGGCCCAGAAAGCCGGCATTTTTAAATGGCGCAGCTTTTTTCCTGCTACGGCTGAAAACCGAAAAGCATGTGTTCAGCTTTTCGTCAACACTGTTTAAGTGTTTCGTGGCAGGAACTCTTAATGAGCTGCAGGGTTTTGCAGCTGAAGCTGAGTCAGGAAGCCTCTCTTAGATGAGAGTAGAACCGAGAAATTTCTGCTACCAAGAAACCAGGCTCAATGCTTTCATTTTGTTCTAGAATTACTTCCCAAGCTGTCTCAGGCTTTATGTGGAAGCAGTTGTTCATGTGGGCGCCATTTGTAGTAATAAGGGCGGCGGGGCTGCGTCCCCAGCACCCCGGCTGCCTGCTCGGCTAGCTTATGCCCCGAAATAATTACACGGAAACTGTATTCTTTTAAATACTGCTTGGCCCATTCTCTTCTAGGCTAATTCTCACATATTAATTTAGCCCATTTCTAATCATCTGTGTGTAGCACCACAAGGTGCGCTTACCGGGAAGATTCTAGCCTATGTCCATCCTGGGTCGGAGCTTCATCCCAGGAGGCCCTTTAGCTCTAGCACTTACAGGCTAATTTTCACATCCCGATCAACCCATCTCTAATAATCTGTGAGAACCAGTCTTACTGGGAAGATTCTAGCCTAGTCCATCCTGGGTCGGAGCTTCATGGCATGTGACTGCCCAGGAGCGGGGCATGGCATCTCTCTCAGGCATCTGCTCCAGAGAGGAGAGCTGTCGAGATTGACCTCACTTCCTCTTCCTCCCAGCATTTTGTTCTGTTTACTCCACCCACATGGCCAAGCAGTTTCTTTATTGCTTAACCAATGAAATCAACAGATTGATATATGACACTCCCACATCATTCTTTTTTTTATTTTTTTTTATTTTTTAAATTTATTTATTTATTAAGGATTTCTCGTCCCCACAACCGCTTCCCATTTCCCTCCCCCTCCCCCGATCAAGTCCCCCCCCCCTCATCTGCTCGAAGAGCAATCAGGGTTCCCTGACCTGTGGGAAGCCCAAGGACTGCCCACCTCTATCCAGGTCTCGTAAGGTGAGCATTCAAACTGCCTAGGCTCCCACAAAGCCAGTACGTGCAGTAGGATCAAAAACCCACTGCAATTGTTCTTGAATTCTCAGTATTCCTCATTGTCCGCTATGTTCAGCTAGTCCGGATTTATCCCATGCATGGGAAAAAGCATGGGATAAATCCCACATCATTCTTAAGTCTAGGAGTATAGCATTTTGTAAAGTATGTTAAAATACAGAACGGGCTCCTTATAGGTTTGAATTCATTTATCATTAAGTGCTTCTGATTCACATATTGCAAAGGAAAAGGTAGTTTTCCAGGTTCCTTTTGTTAGAATTTGCTTACCAACCTCCACAAAGATGCTGATTCCTCACCTGCGTAGCAACTGCTCACTGTGCAGATGGCTTTAGCCCCAAGCACCACTCCAGTGTGAAGTCACAGCTCACGACCAGCAAAGCATAGGGAATATTTCATGCCCAAAGCTTCCATGGTTTGTGAATACTCTCTGCTTAGGCGTGGGTCTGAGAATAAAGTGTAGGACTCAGCCAACCATGATAAACTTAACTGGAACAGACCAAAGGGAGATAAGTTCAACTGTTATCACCTGCCAGTGTGGGATAAGTTTAATGGAGGCCTGAGTCTCAGTAGTTTGCCCTGAGGCAATACCTGGTTGCAAGAAGGACCGCAAACTGAGATTACCCAGGCACCACTCAAGAACAGATGATCCAAAGGAAATTCCTAATGTTCCAACCATTGTAGATAGGATCACCTTCCAGCACACATTCACCAGGACACCCCTAGACAAATGACGGTCAATCAGGGAACCTGAACCTTAGAGATCCAATTAGAGGTCCTGAACCCTAGAAACCCCTCACCTTTACTATCATAAAAACCCAACTGTTACTGAGCTCGGGGCTCTCTGATCACTCCAATACCTTGGAAACACAGAGAGACCGAGTTTGCAAACTTGTATAAAATAAAGGCTCTTTGCTTTTACATATAGGACTTGGTCTCCTTGGTTTTGGAGGGACTTCGTGGATCTGGGCATGACAAAAGTCCATCCTGAAACAGACAGCACTGTGAAGCCTTAGTGAATACTGAAGCATGTGGAAGAACTGAAAACGATGAATGAAACCCAGGAATGAATCTCTTCTCTCCGTAGACAATGAGGAGTGAAATGATGCGGCCTTTAGTCACAGTTAATGCTCTGACAGTTCTACCTTCACTGTTTGAGAACGACGTAGGGATCTCACCACTCCAGCCTTGTGGAATGTTGTTATGGAGCATGGCAATAACAGCGAGAAGGAATGCACACAGTGCTCCAGGCCAAACCCCACACTACGTCCTGGGAATGCGATTACAGCTAAGGTATTCTACCACCCAGTTCTCTTGGTTTTGTTTTCTTTTTCCCTTTTCTATACTGTTGTGCCCAAGCTGAGATCCCCAGAGAGACCACCAGAGTCCAGTCAAGTCCAGAATGCAAAAGCAAGGTTTATTCAGCATGCACAGTCCAAGCCAGGCTGGGAGCTTATCCGCTACACACACGATGCAGCGCAATATAGAGAACTCTTGTTCCTCATTTGGGGTTGATGTATATAGGCAAAAACTGCAAGCTGGATTCATTTTGGGTCAAGGGAGTTGGTCTTGCTAAATGAAGGGTGTGGACTACTTCTGCATACCCCCCTCCTCCTTTAAGCAGCTACTTCTGCACATGCCCCCTCCCCCAGCAGTTACTTCTACTTCTGTTTGTTCCCTGTTAGAGACCACAAAGCTGGATGTCAACAGGTGGCTAGCTGCTAGGAACATCTTTTGGTTTTTATTCAAACCCAATGTCCTAACCAGCTCTTGATCTTGCAAAATTTTAAAAATTTTCCATTTCCTTTCACATACAACTGAGAAGTAAAAAGCACCTGCCTTACAGGGTTGTTGTTTTGCCTTTGTCAAAATTTAAATTCTAAACACATCTAGAATCTCACTGAATGGTATTATTACTCATTGTCTTAAGTTAGTTTCCCTTCGAAGGAACTACAAGAAGAAGGAATTAATCATTCCTGTACTGTGTTTGCCATTCACTGTCTCCTCCTGGATTCTTAGACTGACAACTGGCTTCCTTTCCCCTCAGTCTGAAAAACAGCCCTTAACACCTGCAGGCCCACCTACTGCTGACAAACCGCAGTGCTCTTCTTAGACAGGAGATACACTGTTTTTTTTGCCTATATACAAAGACTAGTTCCTGTGGTTGGCATCTCATTTGTTCTTCAAAGATTCCTGGACTTGGTCCTTCATGTAACACTGCTTTGTAACTATTTTCTTGGTGCTAAAACTGGCTGTCTTGCTGGGAGCTCCTTAAGTCAGGGATGTTTTAAGGGGGTGGGATGAAGCAATACATCCTTCAGGGGAGCTTGTTACACATAGAAAGAAGGAACTCAATAGCTTCTCGAAACTCCGCCAAACTGACCAGACTCACCAGGGCTCTCCTTCCCCAAGTATATATAAGTTGTCAGACTGCTGAGAGACACTTAGACATGCTGAGATACCTGTTATCAGGTTCTGGTACCTGAGCTGCCTGAGATTCTCCAACCCATCGTGCTGGCTTCTGGCTGTGCAGTGGGTTCCAGGTTCCCAAATGTTATGAACCATTGCCCATGCTGGGGTGAGCTTTTGGTAATACGGTTTATCAGAGTCATTTCTGTTCCTGTAAGTGCCCCTTCATCTGCCCTATTAATTAATTCTATAAAACTCTTTGGCTCTCCAAGTTGGGCTTTGGTGGTGTCCCTTTTTATGGGTCTGTGGTTCCCTCTTGGGGGTGAGTAGACATTTTTTTCACATATCTCCAGGAATTCCGTCATTCAGCACAATGTCAGGAGGTGAAGGGGAATGTAACGGAGGTGAAGTCATTGGTGCTCTGCTTTGAAGGAGTCGAATGTTTCTTGTGGATTCTTGTTAGTTCTCAAGGAAAAGTTTTTCTAAGAACCGTCTGGGTTCTCTGGCTTCCTGTCTTGGAATGTGGTCTGCCTCTCTCAGCTGCACTGCTGGGGTGGGACTGTCTGCTAGGGTGGGAGAAACAGAGGAGCGCCAGGAATGCTGGGGCATCATCAGCGCTGCCCTCAAAGTTTAACACTGTCTGCCAAATCAAGCTCTTTTCTTCAAGAGTGAGGCATCCCCAGGTACATTTTACAGCCGGACCAGGGAAGGAATAACAAAGTGTGCAGTCGTGTGGAGCCTAGAAGTCACTTACTCAAGAGAATGGTATGGTAGGCTGGGGTCTGTTTGTTTCAGGACAATGAGGCCCCAAGAGCACCTCAAAATACAGGAAGCTGTCTCTCATTCCAGGATTAGGGTCTTAGCAGGGTGTGATGGCTGCTGGGGACCACTGAGCATTCTCTACAATCCATTACATATATTAAACAGGGTTTTGACTCTTGTTCCTCACTGAAGCACTCTGCCTCTGTAGCTGTGGTTTAGCTGGACCCTGGCAGACTATCACAAACTTCTTAGTTAAGTATATATGTGGTTATGAGACAATATGAATGCATATGTTGATGGGATGCTGTCTTCTCATTAAATAGTTTAGACGTCTATATGTCTATGAGGCTCAGTTCCCCCATGTGTCCTTTTACAGATGAGTTTCTGCAGGAGATAGTGGTGTCCTTCTGGAGAAGTACCCTTGCCCAGCTTTCTGCCATATGCATCACAGCCTCCTTTGGTCAATAACATGGAAGAAAAGGAGCACTTGGTACTTCCGTGCCTTGCTGCCTGAGCTGATGACCCCTGCTCCGTGTTCTCCAGCATCCCAGAGAAAGACTTGCCATCTGGCTGGCTGAGGCATGAAAATGACAAGCTTGCAAAGATGAACAATGACCACACGGAGGAGTGTGTGTGAGCTCTGTATTAGAGTGTGGCTATCCTGTGTTTGAAAGTCAGCTCATCCTGATGATACCTTGGCTCACATACAGATATATTCACCAATTTCAGAAAACTTCATTATATTTCAAGATACTTTCCTAGATGTCGAGGAGGAGTTTATTAGCTCATAAACTAATTCAAAATAGTAGACACATCTATGCTAATGAATCTTCCTCGGGTTCACAGCATGTCTTTCCATTTATGTAAATCTTCCATTGGGCCATCCAGGGGCACTTTCATTTCTGTTACAGCATAATTTACTGCAACCTTTTCTTAATGAACAGTATGTAATTATTTCTATCTTTAATCTATTAATAGCAGAGTAATGAAAATATTTTACGCAAATATTTGCCATGACTTCTAATTATCTCTCATTATAATTGTATGGAGCAGGAATACTAAATTAAAGTTAATGATGATCTTGAACCCCCATCACTTTCAAATAATATATTAGAAAGAGAGTGTGGATGTACTCCACCACACCAGCGTTATGTGTGCTGTAATTTTAATGCAATCTTACTCATGCTGAAATTTTTCTTCAGTAAGATATCCAAGTGGATAGACAGTGACACAGACAGACAAGCAAAAAAGATAACATGTATGCATTTGTGTATGTGTGTGTATGAAAATATGTGCATATGTATGTATATGTTGGTAAACTATCTCTCCAACATAGTATATAAGATCTAACCATGTATCTAAACCTACACAATGAATATACATACATATATATGTATATGTATATGTATATATATATATATATATATATATATATATATACATACCTTAATGTTTGTATCCACTTGTTTTCTGGCCACTGATTTATAAGAGGGTATAGAATAGCTGTAGGTATTAAAGGGTTTTTGTTCTGCAAAATTTGACACAATGAATACAGCTATTTTTGTACAATCGCACAGTTAATTGCTCCTCAAGCTCTCCCTCGGCCTTGTCTCAAATGTCCTGATCACTGATGCAAAGGCTTGGACATGTAGGTAGGTCACACTGCAACTCAGGACACAGTAGTGGGATGCTGACCTGTTCTGCTAGAGGCCACTGGATGCTCCCCAGCTGTGCTGGCAGCTGGTCACTTTCAGAATCGCATGTATCAAATGTGTTTTAAGGAAGATTGTTATGCTTCTGTGTCATCCTTTGAAGGCCTTTCCAGCAGTAGAGCACACTAAGCAGTTTTACCGGTGTCTCTGGGCCTGAGAAAACCATAGCATGGCTCGTCACTGCTATGGTTTTATTACGGTGACATATGAACTCTGTATTTTTATAGTAGGATCTTATTTGAATGCTTTTCTTAGTTTTAGCAACACACACAAATTCTTACAAATGTGAACATGCTATCAATGGAAATTTAGATGTTAAAATTGATTGCTCATCTGTTGATTAGTCCCTGATTTGATTCTATGATTTGACTATTGTGGGTACTTCATGATAAGCATGAGTGTTTCTGTAGTAAGCTGAGTTTGGGGGGTGCATAGCCAGAGAAATGGTAATATGACAGTTTCTGCTTTTTCCCCCAGACAGGGTCTCACTATGTAGGTCTGGCTGCCCTGGAACTCACTCTGCATACCAGATTGACCTTGACCTCACAATGGATCCTCCTCTCTCTGCCTCCCAAGTGCTGGAATTAAAGGTGTGCACCACTATGCCTGGCTATTCCTCTTTTATTCTTTAGGAACCTCTATACCAATTCTCAGCTATAAGAAGAACAAAACTGCGTCAGCTGCAATAAAATGGATGAACCTGAAGAGCGTCACGTGAGGTAGGATAAGTTAGACTCACAGACAAGCTGCAGGGAGCAATAGGAAGAACCCGAGAGTAGGGCGACCGGATGAGAAGACGGCCAGGAAAGAGCAATGGAGGGAGGTGGAACTAAAGCGATTTGGACGCACTGGTGGAAATGTCCTCGGGCCCTTTACCAGCCGAGCCACCACCTCGGTCTCTCAGCTCACACGTGTTTATGACAGATTGTCATTTTAATTGGCAAGTGAGACTTTTCCTTCTTTTTTTTTTCAGTGTTTTTCCTCTACTCATCTTAGTATTTTATTTTACTACATAAAAATCGTAATTAATATATTGAGTTTAATTTCAAAGTATCATGATTTATATAGAAGTATTTTTAAATATACAAATCAATTTGTATGAAATTAACAATTTAGTTTTGGTTGTTCCCAAATCTCTCCATTGTATTCATCTTCTTTTAATTCTTACTATCATTTTTTTTGTATTTTCTACTTATAACTTCCATGTCTTATTATTTTTTCCTTAGGAGGCATATAGAAAAATTTTATGCTTCTTTTCCAAACTCCTACTTTCTCCCAGAGACATACCAAAGTTAGAAGTGGGCAAGAGACTATATTTTATCAAAGACTCTCTGAAAAGTGAGTTTTTCCTCTTCTTGTGGGCATATTTGTAAACAAGAACCCTTTTCCACACGATCCTAAATATCTCATGGCAGCAAGTGATTTTTGGTATTGTAGATTCTTCTAGAAACTGCAGTGTCCATAACACATTTCTGAAGGGTGATGTGAAGGACAGTTGATCTGAAGACACAATCAGACTTACAATGGACTGTGAGCCAGCTAGAGGGAGGGTGTTTGGGTAGCCTGACTTATTTTGATCATATTGACACTATATCTTCCTGGCTTTTCCATTGTTGTGAGTGTGGGCCAAATGTTATTATCATTATCAATGAGTGACATAATAAAATAATTACTCATAGTTCACAGGACAGACACCTTTGTAAACACACTGCAGAAGTCTTTACCACCAACAATTTACCTACAGACCCTAACAGACTCTCTATGTAGACATTAAGCCTAGAGAGAAAATCAATTCTAATTTCTTCTTTTGCAGTTTCCATACCACATCTACTGACATCTCTGTGCCTTGGAAGGAACATTCATGAAATATGCATATCTGTTGAATATCAGGATGCTAAGGGGCAGTGATGTTCTTGAATTTCTCCTTTGCCTCATTGAATTACTTATAACAGTAATATGGTAATATGAGTGGAAATAGGAGAGTTTCTTTTCAATTTTCTTGAAGAATCTCCACACTAATCTTTCAAATTATATCTTCCAGAGGTATGGTATTCAGTATGTGTCTGGTAACCAACCTTTACTAGGTAGTGGAATTTTCATTTTATTTAATAAGATTTATTTCTTATGAATGATGTTAAAGTCTATTAAGCTATTCAATATAGCCTTTTCATGAAGCTAAGACTTAGAATGTCTCTTAAAATCAGGGATTCTTTGTATATATAAGTCCTTTGCGTTTCCAAACACACTTTAGTGTGGGCTTGGGTTTCTACAGCAAAACCGAGATGAAGAAAACCTGCTGAGATTTTTATTCAACTTTATTTTTAGGGAGTCAGTAGAAAAATTCTCCCCAAAGAGGACCATCCTTTGTTGGGTGGACTTGATGACAACTGACCTCCAGTCAATCAGGAGCTGATGATGTCATCCCTTGTTGGGTGGACGTGATGACAGCTGACCTCCAGTCAATCAGGAGCTGATGGTGGTCTTCCCTTGTTGGGTGGATGTGATGACTACTGACCTCCAGCCAATCAGGAGCTGATGTTGGTGACAGCCCATCAACCCTCTGGTTTCAGGTAGCTATAAATTCTGGGGTTATTTCTATTTTACACCTGCTTGTGTTAGTCACTTTAACGTCACTGTGACAGAATGTCTGAGATAAACTATGTAGGAGGAGGGAAGTCATATTTGCCTATAATCTCAGGTTTCAGCCTAGGGTTGGCTGCCTCCACTACTTTGGGCCTGAGGATGGCAAGAGGCATGGTAGGATCAGGTTGCAGAACATAACTGGTTGTCTCATGGCAGCCAGGAAGCAGAAAAATAGGAAGAGGTTGGGGCAGAGGGACACAATTATACCTCCTAGCCCTTTCTCTTCTCCCTGGGGCGTACCACTTGTAACAAAGCTATGACCATATTCCATTCAGCTGTGAATGTATCGTCATTAATTCATTAAAGAAGAGACTCCATGATCCAATCACCTCTTCACCTCTCAGACAAACAGGGCCATATAATACTTGAGCTTTGATGGGGACAGTGTTAGACCAGAACAGCTCTAGAAGGACACTGCCTCCAAAACATCAAGGGAAGGTAGTTCTGTTCCCAAAACAGACTTTGTCAGACCAAAGCTCAGCAAATACAGAGAGATGCTGCCTGCTTACAGATGTGTCTCAACAGCTTCACAAAAATGCAAAACCTGTGGCTTTTTATTTTCAAAGCATAATCCTGGGTCTTGGTTCCCCTTTCCAGAACTCTTTCAGTACGCAGATTGAATAAAGGGTTCTTTGTCCACATAGGATGTCATTTCTGCCATTCCTTTACCTATGGATTATCTTTTGTTTTTAATCTTTAGCCTCATGTGAGGTCCTTGTTTTCTGATTTATATGGTAAGGGTAGCACTTTGTCATAAACTACTACATCCTGTTTTAAAAAGAAAGTTGGTATAGCAATTTGCAATTAAGAACTTGGCAGTTTCTCAGAATCGTGTTATGACTGCTGGCCTTTTAAAGATTTCTGCACTTTGAGGTGAACATAGTAATTGCCAGAATACATAATTCATTGGCACTTTCAGTATTGACAGAATAGAGAAGCTCACAGTTCTCTATTCTATGCCATCCCATAACTCACATTATTTAAATCTTCATTCTTTTACTTGTAACCAACCAGTGATTTATTTTATTGGTTTAAACATATAAATCTCTTTTCATCTACTTTCAATTTGTGTTTAATTTCCAAATTTTATTATAGGCCTTTGTTTCATTGCCTTTCATGGAGCCTTAGTTATTATCTGTTGCTATGAGTGAATTCTACTGTATTGGCTGTTTTTCTTGCTATCATTACAGAATACCTGACAAAAGCCACGTAAGGAATCAAGGACTGAATTGGGTCACACTTTAAGAGTAACGTCCCTCATGGTGGGAAAGGAGGGAGAGCTGTTCACATTGGATCTGCGCTAGGGAAGCAGACAGCATAGAGTGTTAGCACTAAGCTCAATTTCCACTTTTTCTTCACACCAGGAGTTCCGCCCATTGAAAGGGGTTAGATCTTTCAGTTACAATTAACTCAATATAGAAACTTTCTCACACTTATACCCAGAAGCGTCTCTTCTAGGTGGTGCTACATTAATAATATAAATTTCACCACCACAAGTCCACCCCTTGTCAAATGGGCACCCAGATGTATCACCATTCCTTGGGAGCCTGAAAAAATAGTGGCATGTTAGGTAAGGAAGTGCCCTTCCCAGGATAGGAGTATGCATGCATGCATGTATGTAGGTATGCCCGTATGCATTATTGCAATTAAGAGACCACAGTTCTGAGTCTGATACCAAGTCACTTGGTGGTCAGAGAGATGATCTTGTGCTCCCTCAACAATCCATAAAGATACTCCTAGAGCAGAAGGAGATTCAGCCTGAGGAAGAAAGGTATTACACACTGAATGTGTGTGCTAATCGTTTGATCACAAGAGTCCCTGGGGAGAATATCCACATGGCCCTTCCCCAGTGGTTGATTTCAAATCAACTGTTTAGCAATCTCACGCTGCCACCTTTCCACACACATCTCAGGACCCTTGTCTGACTTCTGTCTCTTAGGATCCATGTCTAGGTAAGAGGATGAACAGAGAGATAGCCTTGGACTAAAATGTTCTCATCTTTGGAAATATGTCAGATTAAGTCTTTCAATGAACCAGTTAGGTCGCTTAGATTGTTCTCATGGCCACATGACCTTCCCTTTCTGGTTATCCTTCCTTAACTTACCAGGTCTCTTGCCTTTACTTCCTTCCTAGCCTTCCACCAAGCTCCCACTGGCTTTCTCCCTGGCATAACCCTGCACTTCGCTCACTCATTGACCCACCCCACCCCGTGAGCCACTGTAGCCACTGTGCCTCTCTTTGTGGATGCAACAAGACGCTGCTCCTCCACTTGGAATATTACTCTCCATACCACCAACCAGGCACACCCTATCTGTGGATTAGAGCATGCTCGCCTACTTAATGTGTTTTTTTTTTCTCGCTCATTTAATGAAAGCCCTAGGACAAAGGGTAACTCTCCAAGTCTCTGATGAGTTGGGCTTCGCCCACTTTTCCCTAAGTAACACTGGAATCTCATAGTGTGCTTGTTCTCCATAATCTTCCCCTTGCCCCAGAAATACATCAGTCAGTTGTATTCTAGAAAGCCCCTCATCTCTGCCTTGATCAGATGGGAGTTCTTGTTCTTTGTCTCTGGCCAGATGTGTTGCAATGATAGTTTCTAGACCATACAAACACCTTGACAAGCTCCCCTAAATCACTTTTTAAAGTTGTAAGACATGATTTTCTAACTTCTTCTATGATCATTGTGGCTATGTTCCTTAAAATTGATTCTTTTTGAAATTGTTGATTAAACTAAAGGTACCATTTTTTCTTTACCCTGTGCTATACATTTATGTCTTTTCTTTGGTCAAGAATAAGAAGCAGGGTCATGGGAGCCTGCTGATCACCATGGGCTACTTTTTCAATACCAGGAAGGAGTTCAAGTCTTAATACATTAAGAGAGCCGTGTTCAGGGGCTACCAGCTGGAGTTTTTGCTGGAGTTCCCACCAAGCCCCACATGGGTTTTCTGCCTCCTCGTGGAGAACAAAACACCACTTTATTCTGTTACGAGAGGTAGAAATGAGTCAGTGCAGTTCCTAATCAGGGTAATAAGGGTCAGGCAAGGCTTCCCAGCTGCCGAGGGCAGTGGAGGCTGCAGGAAAGGGGAGAGCAGCAGAATTCTGTGACCATAAAGCAGAACTAGGACAACATGATGGTGGCTCTCCTGAGACTTAGAAGGCTCACTGCGGCTTCAGATGTTGGTATTGAGGTGACATGCTATAGAGACTGCCTAGATTATTATGGGGCACAGGAACCACACATCAAAGCATGGAAATTCATCCTACAGAAGCAGTGGCTGCTCATTGCAGCACATGTACAGCCTCCCTGTTTTCAAGAGATCTAGCTCCTCATCCAGACAAAGACCGTGGACCCCACATTTACTGGTGGCTCCTATCAGAGGTTCCTTGCTCCAGCGACACTTGACACCTGGGAGCTCATGCCTGGCATTGTTAGTGCTCCTTGATGCATGTGGCCTAGCCTATCTCTGGTTCAGTGTAAAACACCAAGTATCACCATGCATTAGTTTGTCTGGATCTGGGAATGTCTTCTCCTGTGGGGATTATAACATGGCTAGAGCCTAATTGAGATCAACGACTGTCGCCTCTTTGTCACATACTCATAGTGACTTTGGAGTGTTCTTTTAAATTTTTTGATATGAACTTTAATTGATCAGGTTGGACAAAACCCTACTGTTTGGATTTGACTTTAAAATGTGGTCCTCGGAGTCACTATCACACTCAGGAAGTCTCTGTGGCGTTAATGTTACCAGGCTAATAACGGTTTTTTATTTGTTTGCAGAAAGCTAAATAATATTCTAGTGATGTTTTTCTTTGCAGTGATGATTTGTGGTTTGTTTGTGAACTGACCAAGGTAATTAAGATTATTTTTTTGTACTAGAAAGTCACATGAGCTGGGAAAACTACTAACAGGCTACTCTTGAAGTCAGAGTTGAGGTTCAGTTACCCTGAAGGTCAACCACTCTTGCCTGAAATTCAGCTGTGACGATTAACTGTAATGGCTGTTCCTTCAGTCTTTGGGGAGATAACACAGAAGCCATAGGTTCAGGAGTTTGCACCCAAAGCTCATACTGAGATAGAGTATTCCAGAAGATTCAGGGATTGTGTACTATCCCATGATTTCCATTTACTTATTTTGAGATCTGTCATGGAGGTAGGAATGCTAGGAATACACCAAGGGTTGTGGAGTCATGATTTCAGATAAAGGAAATATTGAGTATTGGTCAGTTGTTCCATAATTCTGTCTTCTTAATAGTAAGGATAATTCTGTTTACATAATTTTTTCTGATTTTCACCTTTCCTTAAATGAATCCATTTTCTGGGTTAGCGAGATGCCACTGCCTTTTTCCTTCTCCTAGAGTTGAGATACTTTACATAATCAAAAAGGAGAACTACCGAGGGAGGAGTGAAAGGGCGTAACTATCCTTTAAATCCAGAGCACTATGACCATCCGAAGGCTGACCCATGGGCTGGGTCTGTCCTCTACTTGTAGGTTTTGACTTATTATGTGAAGAAATCGTACTGGGATATCATGATGGTTCCTCTCCACCTGTGTTCTCTCCCACCAGGAGTCTAGTGGCTTGTTCTCTACAGAGATTTAAATGCATGAGTTCTTCTGCCTCCTCCTAGAGCAGTAGCTTGTGCCTTTAACCCTCTCCAAGTGGGCTGGCATGCGAGCAGACTTGGAATGCAAACGGGGATGACATGGCTTCAAGGAGAGTTTGTCATGCAAGTGTATATGATACCCCGTGTCCTCACTCACCTCTTTGGCAATTGTGGTGATGTATCATGACATGAAGTGTTTGTGAGTGTGGCAGGGAAAGACTGTCACAGCCAGGATTTCCTTACCAGGACACATTCTGTGAACAAACCCGAACTGTGTTAGACCTGAGCTTTTGTATAGGCAGACTGCTTCTTCATTTCCCAGCCATTCAGACCCATATAATCACACAGAAACTATATTAATTACAACACTGCTTGGTCTATTAGCTGAAGCTTCTTATTGGCTAGCTCCTACAACTTAAATCATCCCATTTCTATTAATCTGTGTATAGCCACAAGGCTGTGGCTCATCAGAAAGGTTCCTGGGGCATCTTTCTTCTTCAGCAGCTACATGGCGTTCTCTGACTCCACCTCTCTCTCTCTCTCTCTCTCTCTCTCTCTCTCTCTCTCTTCAGATTTTCCATCTAGCTTTATTTGCTAAGTCCTTGCCGGAAACAGCTTTATTCATTATCCAATAAAAGCAACACATATACAGAAGGACTTCCCCCATCACAAAACAGTGACTTCTTTTGGCAACTTCTAGAAATGTGATTTACATCACTCAATGAATTCCAAACTTTTCTGAAATTGTGAATAAGCAGCTATATTTCTAGAATTATTTTCAGGATATGGACTTTAGGTAGCACACACTAAAACATTCCAAAGGAACTGCTGTTGATACAGTTTGCTGGTGGTAAATAGTTTGGGCATTGATAGCGATATAATCTCTAAGAGGAACTTCAGGAGAATTTAATACACCCCTAGTGATTTTATCTTGTTAGGTTTATTGGTTCATATTTAAAACTTAATATTAGTTTATACTTGCAACAATTAAGTAGGTAAATGGCTTTCAGCTGAAATTCTAGGTAAAAAAATTGCATGAAAAGTAAAATGATGATGTTCATCTGCAACACCTGTTTGCTCCTGACTGCATCACTAATGAGAGTGTTTATCCTGTGGAAAAAACTTAGACTTGAAGGTGCAGAAATATACAAGAGCTAGGTAAGCTAAGACAGAGAAAGGAAACATTATTGCCAATTAAATATCAATCAGGTATTTTTTTGAACCTCACACACTATATTGGGAAGTGTGTTCATTGTGTAATGAGGGAATGCATGTTTGACTTCTGGGAAATGACATGCTGAGCTAATATGAGTTGGAAATTGCCTTTGCAATTTATATGCCAGTCATTGGGAAAGGAAGTTCTTGTACTTTTGCTTCTTCTGTTTCTCAATAGGGCAATTGCTGTTTGAATTTGGAACATTTTTAGACTAAAACCCTAAGGAACTACACATTGTTGAGTGGTAATTGGATGGGAGGCTCCTCCTCTATACGTCAACTACTGTTTTGCAGGAGGATTAGATATTCTGAGATCTTTTCTAGCAAAGGAGCACCCATTCCCACCCTCTCACTCCTGGCTCTCACCACCCAACACCCATGTCTTAGTCGCTCTTTTTATTAAGAGCCAACATAACCAAGGCAACCTTTATATAAAAGAAGCTATTTGCTGGGCAGTGGTGGTGCATGCCATTATTCCCAGCACTTGGGAAGCAGAGGCAGGTGAACCTCTTCAAAACCAGCCTAGACTGCATAGTGAGTTCCAGGACAGCTGGGGCTTCACAGGGAAAACCCTGTCTTGAAAGAAGATAAAAAGGAAAGGAAGCATTTAACTGGGGGCTTCCTTACAGTTTCAGAAGCTTAGTCCATTATTATGGCAAAGTTATACATGCATCATGATGTAGAGAGAGAGAGAGAGAGAGAGAGAGAGAGAGAGAGAGAGAGAGAGAGAATAGAGGATACTGTACCTGGCATGGTCTTTTGAAGCCTCAAAGCTCACATCCCAGAGTCATACTTCCTCAACAATGCCACACCCACTCTAACAAGGCCATGCCTGTTAATCCTTCTCAAACAGTGCCACTTGCTGGTGACTAAGCATACAATTATGTGAGGCCATTCTCATCCAAACCACCACAACCTCCCACCACGCCGGCAGATGTCTGTATGGAGACTAAGGTGCAGGATAGAGAGATCAAAGAGATGCGTGTTGTGTGCTCTTCTGCATCTCTGCTCTTGGCCCCAGCATCCGTACATTCTACCTGTATCACAAGGTAGTGATACCTGCAGATGAGCCCACCGTCAGCTTGGGAGGGTTACCAGGAACCGTACAACCTGTGCAGACGGTGCTAAAGTGAAGCAAAGACAGCGTGCCTCTACGCTGCAGATGACCAGGCACTGCGGCCTGCAAAGACTGCAATCATCATTATGGGCCAGGAACAAAAGAACATGGACAGAGACAGAGACAAGGCATTTGGCTGACAGTTTGGGTGGTTAGAAATTGACATGGTTCTTGCATGGGGAGAAACTCCAAAGAGCTGGGATTTGAGTGCTCTTCATAACTGTCAAGATGGCCTTAGGCACATGGGCTGAAATGTGGGTTGGTTTATGGCACAGACAGCCTGAAAACCCCGCAGCACTGAGGTAGGAATGGACAGAAAATCCTGAAACACAGAGGTGGCATGAACCTATGATCCACTGGAAACTTCCCTCTTCTGTCTAATTTCCCGTCTTCCCATCTGATTTGCATTCCCCTAAGAGGCCAGCCTGGAGCTCCTGCACACAGCTCTCACTATATTAAACAAGTTGTCAGTATTAAAGGAGGGACAATTACAGCCCTATAAAATTTCTAAGAAAATATCCAAGTTCAGATGGAGGAGAACCTTACAATAACGGCATGGCATGACATTCCCTGGAGTACTGTCATTTTCCTATGGAGCTTTCTGATGTCCAGCTAGCAAAATAAACACTAGGAAGAAATTAGAAAGGTCTCTCAATTGCTTCTTCATATCATGTTTTCTAAAACACACAGCACCATCAACCTAAGCTAAGAATCTGAGTTTAAAAAAATCCCATGGCTTGTAGAACGAGAGTTCTAAAGGTGTGAGACAAGGCAAAGATTATAAACTTAACCCGATTCACCTTGAAATTGCCTAGCTTCTGCTTTTAAAGCGTGAATTGGCAAAAGGGCAGATTTTCACATTTAATTAAATGTGGAGTTCATACTTTTTACCTCTGCTCTCATTCCAAGTGCCTTCTTTTCTTAACACGAAGCTCACTTTGACCTTCTGAAATAACCATCTCTGGTGGCTGGAGGAAGGCTAGGGAGCACTATACGAAGCATGTCAAAGTTCCCAGCAGAAATGCACACCTGGAGCTCTAAATCTAACTAACTCTGCTGTGCGAACGGAAGATGGTGGAGTAAGATAGCAGACAGGAGGCTGTCTCTGTGTAAGACGGTGAAAGACAGAACAAGAAAGTATAGAGTATATCTTAAAGAGACAAGGAGGAAGGGAAAGAAAGCTGGCAAAGAACAGAAAAAAAGAATAAAGCTCAGCACGGACTCGGTGGCCCAGTACCCTGGGTTAGGGGAAGGGAATCAGCTGACCTTCTGCAGTTTGGGTGTGAAGGATGGAGCTGTGGAGGGCACTCAGGGCCCCTGCCTGACTAAAGATAGTGTGTACGGGACAGGTAGGCTCAGCTCAGGCTGGGAAGTGAACTCCACAAGTGCATAGAAAAAAAAGAGCCTGCCTGCGGTGGGAGGGCAGATGACATTACCTGAAAGCCAGAGTCTGATAGTCCTGAGGCCAGTGGGTGGATCAGAGTCTGGGGTCCCCTATTTGTCCTTCATGGGTGGAGAGCCCAAGAACTCCAAGTTCCAGAGGTGAACATTGCACGACAGCTGTATATCTCCAGCAGGGTTGAACTCTGGGGGGCTTGAAAGTGTGGAGATAGAACCTCTACCTGTAGGGCTCTTAGAGTAGTAACTGTCCCACACACTCCTAACACACTTCTAAGATAGCACTCAGCTAAAGCACCCGCGGGGCCTGGGGGAGGGACAATCTGGAGACCCTCAGGAGACTGAGACAAGCTAAGGAGCCCAAATTAGAACTGGAGGAGGAGAACTACAGTGGTGGAGATGGATCTGGCAGACATCAGATAAATGCACAATACAGACTCGATACCAGCATGAAGCATACCTTCCTTCCCTGTCCTGCACGGAACTGGTGTGCTTTCACCTCCTGACACCTAGGGGGAGCTTTCCCAGCACTGTGACTTTTCCACACTTTATGTTTTACATGTCCCTCTTCTTTATAAGCTACACCTTTAGTGGGATTTCTACTTTCCTCTGTTTTTAAAACTTGTTTGTGTTTTTGTTATTCCCCTTTATATACTCATCTAATTTCTTTGCTTTTTTTCTCCCTTTTTTTGACAGGCAATATATTTTTTCTTTTCCTAAATTTCTTTTTTTTTTCTTCTCTTGCTAGCTGTGCTTTCTCATGTCTTCATTTAGTAGGATTCTGTGGTGTGTGTGTGTGTGTGTGTGTATGCATGTGTGCATACATATGTGTGTATGGATGTGTGCATGGGTATGGACATGTATGTATTTGACCTGTACCTGTGTGTGCATGAGTTGTGTACAGATGCATTTGTGTGCATGTGAAGATTATTGTGTGCATAAACTTGTGTGCACATATGCAGATGCATGCGTGTTCATATGAGTATGCACATGAGCTGTGCATATATATGTGCGTGTGTGTGTGTCTGTGTGTGTGTGTGTGCGCATGCGTGGAGCATGTGTGTGTGCTTTCACCTGCATGTGGAAACTGGAGGATAACCTACGATGTCATTGCTTAGTCTCTTTTGAGACTAAGTCTCTCTCTAGCTTGTAAGTCATCAGATAGGCGGGGTGTGTGGCCAGTGATCACAGAATGGTCTCCCTAGTCCTGGGAACTGAAGCATGCAGCACCACACTGGATTTTTAAAACATGGGCTTTGGCAGGTCACACTAAAGTCTTCATGCTTACAATCAAGTCCTTTATGACTGAACTATGATGTCATCGCTAGCATTGTTTTGATTTTATATTATATTATTGTTTGAAATATTTGTATTTTATTTTTATTGTGCTTGTTATACTGTTTTTTTCACATTGGCTTGATTTTTCTTTCAGTTTTTCCAGTCTGTTAGTCTTTTTCTCTTCTACTCTATAACACCCCTCTCCTCTTCTTTTTCCCCACTTTATTTAACCTTTCTTCTGCTCTATTTCTCCCCATTTCCTGTCTTTTTTATCTCACTCAGTTGCTATTTTTAAACTTTATACTAAACCATTTTCAACTTTACAGGCATTTTAAAGCAGTTGGGCAGTGATCATTGGTGGTGTACCAGTGGGTTGTAATTGTTGTCAGATGAATTTCTGTTTACTTTATGGTTTGATGTTATAGCTGAAACAGTAGCAGCTTTCTCTGTGGCGAATGATACTGAGCACTGATTCTTCAAGACAGGGTGCTTGATAAGACATTCTCTCTCCAATACAGAAGAAATAACAAAACCAATAGAAGCACAAATCACAACAAAGAAATACAAGAAGCGTGAAAAGTTCAGGCCATTTGACTTCTCCAAGGTCATCATCACTCCCCAACTGCTAAAGTCAAAGATCTAAACTAAATTAAATGCCTGGTGAAGATTTCAAAAGTTTTCAGTTAAAAAAAAAGATCAGTGACCTAAAAGAGGATCCACACAAGTGGAAAAACTCAATAAAGGCACGGAGAGGAAAGTCGGAAATGTGGGGAGAGGACAGCAAATGGCTCTGAGACATGGGCTATATAGATAAGAGCAAGTCAGAAACATGGAATAAATATTCAGCAAGAAAACTGAGATTTTGATAAAATGTGTATGTATGTATGTATGTCTACAGATCGAATTTGGAAAGAAAAAAAACTCAATGAATCAAATAAAAGCACAGTTGAAATAATCTCCAATAGACCCAGTCAAACATAGAGAATGTCCATGGATGCCCAACAGCACAGGTAAAACACCACTTCAAACACTGATATGGGAGGAAAAAAAGCCATAAGTGAGACTAACCACAGTGTCCAGAAACACTCGAGATACTGTCAAAATAGTTATTACCAAAAGAGCACACCTAAGGATCCGCAGGGAAGAAAAGCAGCTGAGGTAAACACTATAGGCACAGAGAAATCTATTCAGCGAGACAACAGCAGAAATTGCCCCAAACCTAGAAAAAGCAATGGCCGCCCAAAGACAGGAGGCCTTGGCAACCACAGATACACAGATCAGAGAAGAGCTCTCTTTGACAGTGCAGAGAAGCAAGAAAAACCACGCTGTGGAGGACCAAAGCCTCATGCCCTCTGCTAGTCCGGGGTCTGTCTAACCCTTTGGACCCTTGGCCCAGCTGCTCACAGCACAAGCCTCAGCACCTCCCAACCATCCTGAGAGGGAAACACTGTCTACTGAAAGAATCTTGGTTGAAAGGTGTGAGAATACAGGAACAGTTAAAGAAAATGTCATGGCTTAAACTCATTGTTGTGGGGGAGCGCTGGGCACTGAAAGTCCACTGTGAGCTATGATATTATTTTGTTGTCAATGAAGGCAGAGTGGAGTAGTAGCCAATATTTGGATGATAGAGGAAAGAAGAGAAGACAGAAAAGTACATAGAAGAGGGGAGATTAGGAACAAGATAGAAGAAAATGAGGTTTCAATTACCTGCCCTTTCCTAAACAGAAACAGAGGAGGAACAGATTGACAGAGGTAAGGGATAGAGGGAGGGGCTGGGAGGAGAGGAGGAAAGAGAAAATGCAGCCAGGATTTAAGACAAACAAACAAATAAAAATAACAGTGAAAAAACAGACCAAAGGAATGCAGTCAGGCGACCTAGAAACGACCCTGCTCTACAGCTGGAACACAGAGAAACCCAACCAGGCCAGCCTGCATTCTAGGGGACAATCTATCCAAAGTAAAGGGAGAAAGAAAAGAAGAGAGGAAAAAGAATCAGAAGGAAGAGGGAGGGATAAAAGACAGAAGGAGGAGGGAGCAGGACAGGGCTGGGCAGAGCCAGCATGTTAAACTGACACTGGGCATTAAATGAAAGGTGGCTGGCTGGCCAAAAGGGAAGGAGGAAGACCTGAGGAGGGGGTGGGGGGCGGAGTCTGATGCAGTCCTTAGCCTGTTCGCTGGTTTCAACACCAGCCTTCCATATTCTCTTCTTGGCTTCTAGGAACTGTTCACTATCGTGTATTCCCTCTGAAAGTCATCAAATTAGAGGAAAGTTTCTTACGAGTGAAAGGTCCGGTAACAGACCCTGGTCTTGTCAGTAGGACTTCCATCCCAGGTTGACCCGTGAATGTTGGTCATTGCCCTGGGCAGTCCCTCACTGCCCAGGAGGGACCTGAAGGTTCAGACCAGGTCTGCACCTCACTGAATGCTCCTTGCCTCAGATTCAAAGACTTCCCTTTGGGTCCAAAGAGTTTTTTCACCGGCAAGGCTTTTCCATATGGTCCTGTGAGGATGAGCTTCCTGAGAGTACACGGTCTAAGGCCAACAATCCTGACTCAAGTTAAAAAATCTTTGTTAAAAAAATTTCAACTAATGTTTTAAAAAAATTCTCTTTGTTTGGGGATGTGGTAGAGTGCACAAGACCGTGACATTGGTCCCTAGCATTATCAGAATGATTTCCTTCCAAGCACAAGGCCATTATATTTAGATGAAATGAACCACAGGTGTGGTTACAAACAAGCGATCCTGATCTAGGGTGTGGTTAGATTTTCCACGTACAGAGGTAGATCCGCTCCACTCTGTTATTTCTGCTCCTTCAAAGGAGCTCGGGGAGGGGAGGGTGGTGGTTGCCTGCAGGATGTTAGGATGTTAGTGAAGTCTGTGACCCCCCCCCCCCCGCCATCTTGGAGTGAAGTACATAAGCATGTGGAAAATCAATGCAGGCAGATTCAGTATTAACTGAATTTCCCTCCCTGCACTGTTCTTTGTTTCTGTCATACCTCTGTTCCTTTTGCTTAATAATTCTAACCCTCATGCTCCTGCCCTGGAACATGTGAATTTTGTCAAGGCTAGTTTCCTCCAGATGTCATCCCAACACGTGGCTTACCAGTAATGGATATAAATATATTATACGACCACTTCCTGATTCCAGCCTTACAGTTGGCCTGTACTCAGATGATTCTATTACCCATTTTAATCTTATATCCCACACAGTTACTGGGTACCCTTTATACGGGAAGCCATGACGAAAAGCCTTGCTCTTTGTGAGTAGGGAATGCAATGAGAACAGGGTAATTTGTAAATCCAACAGCTTTCAAAAATAGCACAAGTCTAAGGGGAAAAAATGTAAACATAAAATAGTAGCAGACATCCCTCTGCATCAGTTTCCCTCAATAAAAGACAGTGAAATGAAGTGAGGGAAAATGTGTGTGCTTAAACACAATGAAGGGGGGCAAAGGCAATACTAGCCTGGAAGATACAATATTGTTTCTTAAGAAAACTTTTTTAAAAATAGATTTAAAACCAATAGAGGTAAGAAGAAGTCAACTTTGTTTCATCACAGAGGAAGTTGTGAGGGGTCATGCAGAAGCCGGTTTAATGAGCCAGGAATAAAGCCGTTTCCCACCTGTGAAAGTCCTCACCTGCAGGCCTGGAACTCCAGGGCTGAAAGGCAGGGTGACCTCCCTCTGCACTCTGCGGCAGCCTGCCCCAGAGCATGCTGTGTCCTTCTTCATTTGTATGAAGTGCACAGCACTTCACAGCTGCGGATACCACGCAGCACAGGCTTCCCACCAGCAGGTGTGTGCTCCGGCACGTCTGTAATTGGCGGGACTGCTGTGGATCACAGAACCGCTTGAAGGCCGGTTTTCTCTCTGAGAACTGATGTCCATCAATCTTTTCCCTCTGTCCGATGCTGCATGCAAAGGAAAGATGCAAAGCACCAGCAAACGAGGGGAGCTTTAAGTCTGAACCCCTGCCAGGCTCTGTCTGGACTGCTGGGTTTCTTTGTTCTCCACAGCAGGAAAATGAAGGACTTTTAACCAAGTGGGCAGATTGAGTGTTCCTGTAACTTATAACAGATAGGTTGATAATAGATTGCTTAGCTGATACATTGTATAGCATTGGAATCCTTTCTGCATATCCTGTGAAGCCCTTCAGCAGGGGAGGATTCAAGACTGTGAGAAAGGAATAACGGTTGTTGGTGTTAAGGCAGAAGACATTGGGAAATAATTTAGATTATAAAAGGTTACAAGGGACAGTCTTTTTGCCCTTATACAAAACAAAACACCAGAGCCCACTCTTCCCATTATGACAATACAGTCAGGACATCTGTACATCACAGTCTGTAATCAAAGGGAAAAAAATCTCTCATCAGGAACCAACCAAGCCAGCACCTTGGCCTTGGACTTCAAAGGCCAGACTGTGAAAATATATCACAATTATTAAACACATTGTCTATTGCATGTTCTTATGATAACCAGGTTAGGATACTCCCAGGCACATTCTCAGGGCCTATCACAGTGCTTAACGTATATTTTCTTTACAGAAGCCTACTTTTATCCCCTGTGCACACTTGTCTCATCTGTGTCTTACGTCCACGGTGGAATCAGACACCCTATTGACGGGAAAGCAGGAGAGGTGAGTTGTAGAAGAGAATCGTGACTCACTGTGACCCTGGAGGACCCGCTCTTTATGTGTGGTGTTCTTTCCTAAGGACCTCGTTGTCTTCAAACTGTTGTAGAAGTGTTTATCACAGCACATCTGAGGACTATGAACTGTGAATTCACGGACCTGGAATGAGGCTTTAGTATACAAATTACCCTCAACCCTGGAACGAGATGAGTAACGCATTAATGGCACCTGCGCAGTGTTTGAACTGGAGGATTTGAGTCAAGCCACTTGCTTGAAAAAATATGGTAGTTCAACCAGCAACAAAACAATAGCATTGGCAACATGGCCTTTCAGTGCCTCAGCCCTTTAGATAGCCTGTGAACCCAGGATAAAGAAAAACACTATAAATACAACATCAAATGTCAGTAGACAGAGCAAAGCAGGGATGGTCACTGAAATTAGTTACCTCAGAGAAGCCAGGAGTTTGTTTCTGGCACTGGAAGAAAGCCCCACAGATAGCACCACAGATTCAAGGGAGGAGTAGCCAGCGCTAAACTCATCTGAGGATATCCGTGGCACCAAGCATCCAGCCACAGGAGTGTGGAGACACACTTCTCTTCTGCTTTTAATAATTACTATCTTCAGTTTTTATGATTTCATAGCATATTTGATGAATACTCATGTTGTTACCCTCTCTGGCCCTCCTCCCAGTCCTGAAGCTCACAGCCTTCTCCTCGTATCTCCTCCTCACTTTATGTTCTGTATGCACACTTGTGTGTGTGTCGGGGTGGGGGTGAGTTATTGTGCGACCCTGGCCTGCTGAGTGCAGTGGTGAGTGTTAGAGATGTAGTTTATAGGTCCAATGCTTCAGACCTAACCCTTAAAAAGGAAGCCAAGGTTCACTCCCAGAAGAAGAGGATGGTTTTCAGTGTTTGGGGACTTTTATACCCAAATCTGAGGTTGCCTCAGGGACTCCATGGATACCACATATCTGCCACCCCTGGACAGACTTGCATAGAGAAAGCAGTCCTTTTATCTCATAAAAGAGTCACGATACATACATACACACACAGACACTTATACATATATATGCATCCACATACGTTGTGTGTTTGTGTGTGTGTCTGAAACAATTAAGAAAGAGTCCAAAGGCTAAAAACACAAATATGAGAGAGAGCAAGGTGGATACATGTGAGTGTCTGGAGGGAGGGAAGGGAAAGGAAGAAATACTGTAATTATATTTTAATTTCAAAGATTAAAAATTTTTAATTTTAAATAATTAAGTCTCCATGCTGAGGATGTCTTTTTCTTTCTCTCCTTTGATTGTCTTCTTCCTCCTTCTACCCCAGTTTCAACTAGAGTCATACTGCTTCCCATGCAAAGCCTTGATGGTTCTCCCTTCCAAAATATTCTTAGTCCAGTACTCTGTGACCTGTGACCTACTTGTTGCAATAGGATGTCCTGTCTCGAGAATCCACGAAATAAGACAAACGTGTGCCTTCGGTGGCTCTGCTACTGGCTCTTTGGTTTTCAAGGATCCTGGCCCTCTGGTGTAGTAGACTCAGGTGTCCTTTCCCTAGGCCCAGCTCGCTGTGCTCCCAGAGCCCACTGGCAGCATCAAGGAAAAGCCAGACCCACTGGTGAGGTGTGTGCTTCCTTTTTTTTCTGGTTTAGCAGTTAATAGGTTTCAAACTTAATGAACCCATTATTCAATATAAATAATGTTTCGTTTTTAACATGATTCACACAGATGCAGATTAATGGAATAAGTCTAATATTTTTCTACATCATTACTGGGTTTATTTAGATGATTAGTTTCAAAGAGAAAGGCTGGTTTTGTACAGGCTACATTAACTTATTTTTGTAAATTGACCTTGATGTTGTCTGTTTTTTTAGACTGCAGAATGTTCCACATATTTCTCATCTCTTATCAGGATTTTTTTTAAAAAAAACCTTTTCATTCCTAAACTATAAAGTACAGAGCCAGTACACAATGAAGAATAGCTAAGCTTGTTATATCCACCACACACATGCATACTATTAAAAGATAAAGGTAAGATTTTCATCTCTGTATTTATAAAAACGTACATACACCTAGTTCTGCAATTGCCATTGTCAGAAAAGACATACTTGATACTGATCTGCTTTGCCATCTCCATTCATTGATGCACAAAATCCATTTCTGTGGTTCTGTATTGTGCACAACAATGCTTGCATTCAGAAACTCCCTTCACAACCATAAGTAGAGCAATGCGTCTTGCAAGACTATTCAGTGGCATCCCATATCCCAACACTTGACAGCCGAAGCTCAGATGGACAAGAGATGGCTTCCCAGAAACCTGGTTATGTCCCCAGTGTAAATACAACACCCAAAGTACATGATACTTCAGAGGATGAAATAACTGGACATCGTATTGTTGATTATATTGTTGTGTGTGTGTGTTCAAAGATCACTATATCCTGCATCCTACCTCACAATCAGAATATTTGAGTCTAGAAATCAAGTGTGATAGAGGTTCATGTATCTCCCCACAAAAGCTTTCCTACCGACAAGCTGAAAGATGCTCTGCTTTCAGGTCTGGGGAATTGAGCTCTCAGTTGTTCAGAGGCCTCATTTCTCAAGGACCAATGGTGCTACAGACGTACAACAACGGCTCACAAAACTGCAAAACAAAACTGCAGTCTGGGCCTTCTATCCTATGTTTCTGAACCAAGGCATGAGAAGATGCAACTGTGCTGCCTGGAGGGAACACCCTGATGTCCGAGGGAGAAGGCCATGATTGCTGCATGGGGAAGGGCAGCAGAGACCGTGTCTCACATCCGGAGCATCTGATGTTGTTTGGCACAACCACATCCAATAGTGACAGCTCATGGAGAACTACAGTAATTCAAATAGACTTGAGGAATGAGGGTTTGGACCACCTCAGGACACAGAGAAAGCTAGCCAGGTTTGATCATGACTAAGGAGAAGAGAAACGTGAAAAGATTAGTAGAAGACGCACACACAAATAAAAACCTGAGAGACATCAGGCACAAACGAGGCTGATCGTAAGAATGAGGATCATAGAAATTTTCTAATACTTAATGTTATATGATGTCATCAACATATATTATTTTATCTTTCACTCTTATATCTCTATTATGTATAGGCTGTTTGAAGGAACTTTCCTACATAGAATTTAGGAAACAAAATATTGAGTGGTATCCTAGCTGAATCTGAGTTATTAATTCATCCAACAAAGGACACAATGACAGCTTCTGTCATTGAAGGTCACTTTAGATAGTTAGAGCTGTGTCAGGGAAGAAACAAGAACTTATTCATCCAGCCACCAGAGGCAGCCCTAACTTGTCAGACACTGAGTCATGGCATTATGTGTTTAAGGTTACAGATGCGCAGAAGGATCCAGATGCAGAGCAAGCAGCCAAGAAGGAACTGACAAAAACACAACAAAAAATGAATAAATGGTAACTGAACTTGGAAGAGACAAAAAAAATTACACAAAACTTAAGAAAATCTGAGTAATTGTGGATTTAAGTGCATACTAAGACCCACTTAATATATCAAAATTAGTTTTAAATGTATTATTTCAATATATTATAATAGGTATTACTGGATGCAAAGCAAGGCTGGATTTTTTTGTAAGAATTATCCATTTTAGCTGCTTTTTTTCTGAATATAAAACTGTTACATAAAATAAAAGCTTCTAATGAACTTAAACATTTTAAACATGAGTAAATTATTTGAATAGGCATTTCTCCAAGGAAAATATATAACTAGGTTATAATAAGATACTCAACATCATTAATCATTAGGAAATTGCTGATCAAAACCATAATGAGATACTAGTTCACATCTAATGGCTGTAATTTAAAAAAATAGGAAATAGAAAATGGTTGTCAAATTTGCGAAAATATTGGAGCGTTCCTGAATTCTTGGTGGAAATGTAAAGTGATAGTTCATTGAGAAACAACAAAATTTACACGCAATTACCCATGATGTAGCAATTCCACTCTTCATGGACACAACAATGAGCTGAAAATGCACATTCATACACAAACTGGTATGTTCAAAATGAAATTATTCATATCAGTGAGAAAATGAAAACAGCTTAGATGTCTTTCAACTGAAGAGTAAAGAAGTTTGATATATTCGCCTACACTATTAAATATCATCCAGCTTATACAAGGAACAAAGGGCTGACACCTTCTACAACCAGAAGGAATGGAAACTCTTTTGATGAAAGAAGTCGAATACAGCAAAGCAAAGCTCTGTATTCCATGAATGCAAAGAGCAGAAGAGGCGCATCCTTGGGGCAGAGGTAGGACGTGTGGGAGCTAGGGACTGAGATTGATAAGGAAGGTGCATGGAAGTGCATGGCCATAGGAAAGGCTGTGCGCAGGAATGTACGTGTTTCAGACATATGGAGGCAGAGATGCTCAGAGAACACTTGCTTGAGAGATTCCCCAAGCAGTTAGATATTTCTGTTTGTTTCCAAAATAGATACTTGTACTGCCATTATGATTTTACCACTCTATGTAATATATTTTATGTCTCTAACTTAGAATTAATTTTGCATGTGTATATATATACATATATATATGACTCTGGTTAATCAATAATATATATTATTATATTATTAATATTATATATATATATTAATATATATTATTATTGATTAACCAGAGTCCTTTAACTCACCAATGAGGCCTTCAATTTGAGACAAGCTACATGGATTCTAAATGCACCTGATGTATTAGAATAAGAAAGCCTTAGATAATTGAGGGGCAAGTACTGGATTTGAGAATACAGAAGAAGACATGAGCTAACAAAGCCTTGTGCTGTCTCCAAACCTATTGCTTCTTAGTTGCCACTCCATCCTGTGTCTTACAAAGACTTCTCTTTATATGCTGAGAGGCAAGGCAGAAGATGCCAGTGATTTCAAAGCACTTCCTGACCCCAGCGGGGAAATAGGTGTCAAGTCTTTAAGGTGTACTAATGAGTGTTAAAAACAGTGCCTGCTCCTGGGCAGTGTAGGAGTCTCCCGCAGTGGTGGCCTGTGAGGGCCAATGTCCAGAGCAGGAAGGACCATCTCTACCCTCAGTTACTGGAAGCATTTTGGCACCATCTCCATGTGCACGGTCGGCAGCCTTACGTGCATCTGTGGGTATAAAAGGGTAGGAACACAGCTTTATCTTATTTTGGTTAATCACCAAATTAACGTCATCCACCTTGGGTGCCCTTATACAAATTAGCATATAATCTTATGAATGAATTAACATGGAATAAAACTTCTCAAATGCATTTTGCCATCGTATTATATGAAAGAGAGTTTTTCCCTCCATATAACACAATAGCAAGGAAAATGTGGGCAACATATATTGCAGAAGAAGTGAAACTCAAAGAATAAGAAGAGTATAATGCTATAAAAAGATGGGCTGCTCATTGAAAATAGTCCTGCTGGAGTAAATAAAGTGTTCAGTAGGCTGGACATCTATATGGAAAATAACCACTTTATATGACAAGAGAGATTAGACATTGTTTTTTCCTTCAAAAATCGCTGTATCCAACACCTGGGTTTTATAAACAATAAATGTAAATTTTTCAATTAGAGATTGGAAGCACCATATCTTGGGAGTCATTAGCACCAAGGCCATTTGTCACCGCTACACAGGTAGTAAAAATGAATCTTCCCACTTTCCTACTAAAAAGTTATTGCTTTGTGGCAGAGGAAAAATGACATTTACAGGGGGGGGGTAAGAAAAGACCTCTACATGGGATTCAGTTACCTGAGCTCAAATTCCTGCCAAAGCCACTAGTTACTCAAGACAACACTCAATTTTCTCATTCTTAAAATGGTTACAAAACCGAAGAGCATTTGAGCAACCACCTTTCGTTTAAACATTTAAGAAATATGTGTGGGATCTGGGGCAACAGGGAGATGATTCAGTGGGTATCTGGGGTCTTGAGGAGATGGCTCAGTGGGTAAAGTTCAAACATGAGGACCTGCGTTCAAATCCACCAGCACCCACATTAAAAAAAAAAAAAACTTGTGTGCACCTGTAAGCCCAGTGCTGGGATGTAGAGACAGGTAGATCCATGCAGGAAGCTCTCTGGCAAGTTGGTCTAGCCAAACCTGGGGCTTCCTTGTCCAATGAAAGAAATAATGTGGACAAGCAATTGGGGAAAACATGTTGACATCACCCTTTGGCTTCCATAAGTGCCTGCATAGCAACCTCCTCCACACAATGCAATCTACATATACAACACACACATACAACAAATATACACAACAAAACTAATACAAGTGATAAAATGCAATAGAAATAGGTCTATTTTTCCTGGAACTTCCCGAAAGGCTGTTTAGAACAGAGACTAGGATGATGGATAGCGCTGAAAAGAGAAATGCTCTTTCCAAAATGATTACGAATTTGTTCATCAGAAACGAGAAGCCGAGTGTGATCAAGCACCTTCATTTCTGGTACTGACTGAGACAATCTGTCCCATGTATGTTCTGTTCCAACACATGGAAGATCAGACGTCACAGGTCTCTACCTCCCTCTGACCCTCATCTATTTGAGAACTTCAAACTTCTGCTTCATGCTCTAAAAACCAGGCATGATCGCAGACCTACGCTGAGCATTCTTGGAGACAAACTCAGGAATTCCCTGGTTACAGAGGTTTCGCTTCTCTGTGCTATTTGTCTTTTGTAAAATTCCTTCACAATCCATCCTTCTTCGTGTGTATACTCACATTAGACTGTATGCCCACTGACCAACTCATACAGTATTCAGAACTCAGGAGTCCTCTAGGGACCTGTGTTAGAAGACAGTCACCCATTCCAGCTGAATCCGGAATTCTGCTGCCTCATTCTACCATGTATCTCAAAGCTGATAAAAAAAAAAATGGTCAGGATCGTGATGTCAATTAGCCAAAAAGAAGAACCTCTTTTCTGACTTTGATATCCACTTTCCAATACCCAGACATTTATAAGCGCAAAGAAAGAGAGTCATTAAATAAAAGATACATGAAGAACTGGGTGCCTTGTTCTTTCCTAATGATGGCTCTGTTCACTGCCACCTACACCAATACTACCTCCTCTACCACCTCTACCACAACCTCCACCATCCCTACCACCACCTCCACCACCACCTCGACCACTTCTACCACAACCTCCACCATCCCTACCACCACCTCCACCACCACCTCGACCACTTCTACCACAACCTCCACCATCCCTATCACCACCTCCACCAACACCACCACCTCGCTCTCAAGAGAAGTGAAATTCCCAGTGGAGTGAGTCTGGGAAGTTTACCACCAGTGAGCTGCCTATCTTTTAATTAGAGGAAAATTTATTATTTCCTTTCCGCACATTGGCCTTTATTCTGCTTTAATATTCAAGTAGGTAGAAAAAAATATTCCCTGGGACTTGATAAATATGCAAATGGATAGCAATACCAACATAGAGTCAATTATAATTAAATTTATCATGTTTCCAGCTTGGTCTGATTCATTACGAGAAGGTAAGTTTTCAGGCAACCTTGAATTAATTCTAGAAAACAATTTTCACCTCCCTTTCCTTCCCTGGAAACACTATTAAGAGTCTGCCTGTGGCTGAGATTTAAAATGCGTCTGGTTTGGAAGCCTGACAAGAGGAACTCCCCCACAGAAGTAAGAGGAAATATTTGGCTTTTTCATTGGCCTATTTCAGAATTCAAATTAGTGCAACCCCTTGAAAATGTGTCTAAAAATAGCCTTCTAAATCATGGTACTTCTGTGGTCACACTTTCAAGTAACTTACTGAGCTAACACTTTGCCTTCCCAAAGTCATACAAGTATCTAAACTTCCACAGTCTGAGAAGTCATGCAACAGTGGAGTTCAGAACAGCAAGAGTGGAGGAGGATCTGAATCTATATCTGGGCTTCTCTGTCTCTAAAACAGGGATAAACTTGAGTATGTTTTTACACAATTTACATGGGAGCGAATTGAGACACTATTTATAATATCCACACCCTGGGTCTTTCTTAAAAAGATGTAGTTCTTATTTTTGTTTTCTTCTTTTTCTACTCATGAGCTTCAAAATATAAAAATGCATCCTTTTGGTACACTGACCCATGAGCTTTTCAAATTAGCTCCAATGGTACCTTTAACTTCACTTTAACCATTGCCTCTAAAATATCATCCTTTCCTCTGGAACCTGCAATACCTTGTCTTGTCTCCCTTCCTTCCTTCCTTCCTTCCTTCCTTCCTTCCTTCTTTCCTTCCTTCCTGTAGTAATTGGGAGCTACGGGGCTGCATCCCCAGCCCCCCGGCCACCTGCTAGCTTATGCCCCAAAATAACAACACACAAATTGTATTCATTTAAACACTGCTTGGCCCATTTCTATCTAGCCTCTTCTCGGCTAACTCTCGCACCTGGACTAGCCCATTTCTAGTGTAGCCCACGAGGTGGCTTACCAAGGAGATTCTAGCCTACGTCCATCCTGGGTCGGAGCTTCATCGTGTGTGTCTGCCTGGGAGCGGGCAGCATGGCGTCTCTCAGAGGCGTCTGCCCCCGAGAGGAGAGCTGTTGAGTCTGAGCTCACTTCCTCTTCCTCCCAGCATTCTGTTCTGTTTACTCCTCCCACCTATGTTTTAACCTATGAGGGTCAGCCAAGCAGTTTCTTTATTGCTTAACCAATGAAATCAACAGATTGATATATGACACTCCCACATCACCCACCTTCCTTCCTTCCTTTATTCAGCTAAAGATTCCTTTCTTCTTTTATTCAGCGACAGATTCATGCATGGATACAATATATTTTATCATTTTCACCCCTATGATCTCATCACCTCCTCCCACACTCTTGCTGAGCCCCTTCTTTTGATCAAGTCCCCTCCTATTTGATCTTTCTGCCTTATTTTGCTTGTTCACAGCCCACTCAGTTTAATTAGTGCTGCTTGCTTGCACATAGGCAGAGAAAGCTTTTCCGAGGGCAGCTCACTTCTGGTAACCACCCTGCATGCGCTATTGTCCTTATGATTTTCCTGTTAAGGTGTGCTCTGCTTTCCCTCCCCAGAGTCAAGCTTCTCGCTTTCCGTGCTGAGACTGTATCTGTCCCGTCCTGGGAGCCTGCACTGCCCACATCTGCTGTCTGCAGGGTCGCCTGGCTTCAGTTGTCTGACTCCCCCGCCAACTGCACACCGTGTTTTCTGTGAGCTCAGAATGTTTCCACTGGAGCCTGGACAAATTAATTCATTTTCTCAAGCCGTATTTTGAAAATGGAGCCACCCAGTTCTATTAAGTGTCACACGACTGAAAGGGGGACCATATTTCTTAAGCTTTGTTCTGTGTATTTATAAATCATAAAATTAAGCTCTGTGATCAAAACCTGTTTTCGAAGTGTGCAAGAGGAAACTGAGTTATGATTCTGTAAGCCCAGCCTTTCTGTTGATGGGCACACTATTATAGTGGGGCTGGCTGTTTATACAGCTAACAAGGGGGCCTGTGGGTCCAGCTGGGCTTAAAGCCAGGTTCTGCCTCTTCATCACCCTCTGACGTTGGAAAGTTTCTCAGCGAAATGCACTGCAAGCCCCAACTTTGAACATAACATAGAGTCTACCTCCGAGGTTTGCTCTGCACCACAGTCAAACAGCTGAGTTCTCAAAGCCCTCGGCAGAGTGGCGCACACAGGACACACTCACTCACTTAAGCTCTGTTGTGTAGAGATTGTTCACTAACAGAGAAGACACAGACCACCCAAACACTAGCAGGTTAGTCATGATGGCCATCTGGGCACCTCCTGTTAGAAATCACTCTCATTGTGAATTGATTAAAAAACAATAGATATCAAACAAAGGACATTTTTTTTCCATGCTTCGTGTGATATGACAATATTTACTCAAGTTTATATTTTAATTAGTGATGTAATCCATCTAGTAATCCAAGAAACTGGTAACTGATTGGAAAACAAATGGTCTCCCTGTAATGATATTACCTAGTTCATGCACAATGTCGGTATAGCGTTAAGTTGGACTCCATTCTAGGTAGAAGATTACTCACCACAGAACCAGAATAAGTCACCTCCTTTCCGAAGACGTATTGCCTTTCTTGCAAACACTAGAAATCTGTCATGCAGCTTATGTCAGTTGGAGTAATTGATAAAGAGGTAAAGAGGTACAGGAACCCTAAGCCACTATGGGAGTCCAAAGCCCTACCAGAACACCAAATTACAGCCGCACACTTAAGGCTTCCTTGTAGCCAGTATTCCATGTGCCCCACCGGGCCTCGTTTGCAATCACGTGATGCTGACTTTCTTATGGTGTCTTCTTAGCATCAGAATCAAATTAGATAGTAGACAGTGTGGTAAAATGAGAACTTTTCTTTTCACTGATCCCTTAGTCATCAACGAGTCAACACTGACACACGTGTTCGTGTGTGGGCGTGAAGCAGACTGCCGCAGACGATGTCTGTCTGTGTGGAGAGACCCCAGAGAAGAGGCGCGGGTACCTGCACGGAAACGGCCTTCCGCAGCTATCTAGCAACCAGCAGGAGGGAGCACATTCTTGTCCCTGAGCTCTTCTTACCGTTCCAGGGGACCTAATCCCTCTCAGGTCTCTTTCACGGGCACAAGAGTTACACGGGTGTCACAGCTACGTCTGTTGTTTGCTGTCTGTACCGGGAAAGAAGGCAAGAGGGCAAGGCAGCAGCTGAATGGTGCAGTTTCTGCTGCTCAGGGGCGCATGTAAACTCGAATTCAAAGACTTAACTCTAGACCTCTCTTTCCTCACAAAAGAAATGGAATGATGGGACCAACATTCACAATACAGAGCCAAGGATGAAATGTAACACCGAGATAGGGAGTCCTTGACTGGGATGGTGGGACTGTAGAGGATGCCCGCTGCTGAGAAAGGCGACTCAAAGGGCACATCTGACACGAGCAAACCTGCCCTCTAGGCCTGCATTTTCTGTAAGCACTTACGTTCAAGGCAGAAGTGCCTGCCTGGGGTCAGTCCAGAGAGACCTTTGGTTCTGTCTCTTCCTACTATGGGCAGTGAAGGATGCAGACAGGCCTCAGGGAGAAGAAAGATAAATGCAATTACAAGGCCTCCACTAACCTCTGCAATACGCTTCCTTCAGAAAGGAGCCCCGAGAGAACAGCGGCTTGTCAAGGCACAGAGAGTGTTCACTGTGCAAGGCTGCTGGGTTCAGTCCATCTGTCTTCAAAAACCCTGAGCAGGTCTGGCCGAGGAGAGAAATAGCTCACATCCAGGCACCATAGCACCTAGGCAGGAGATAAAACAGCGTGGGACCCTTATCGCAGATGGGGACCAAGTGTGGGATTGTGCAAGTTGTGGTCCAGATTTGGTTTAAGTGTGTCCTCTCCCAACATTCCTTTCCTGGGTCCTGGGTAGCAGTTTTGGAACACTACCGTAGAACCTTTTGGGAGCAGACCTACTGAGAAGCCTGGCCGCTTAGTTCATTGGGGAACTGCTACTGGAAGACAGCTTTTCAGAGACCAAGCTCTCATGGAGGGAAAAATTTGAGTAGGCCCTTCTGATGGTGACATTATTGCTAACTCTCCTGTCTCTGCTCTTTTTTTTCTCTCTCTCTTAAAGCTTCAGGTTGGAACCTGCACCACAGCTGTGTGAAGTTTAAGCATCTGGAAATGGAGCCAAATGACCTCTTCTTTGAGACACCCTGCCTCCAGGATTCAGTGTGTGTGAGTGTGTGTGTGTGAGAGAGTGTGTTGTGTGAGTGTGTGTGTGTGTGTGAGTGTGGGGGTGGTTGGGGTGGAGGAGGGGGGACCTAGGCTTTCCTTTGTTGGAATATGCAGGATCTGACTGCTGTCCATCCTCAGGGTCCCTCTCTTCAGGTACTTAGACCAATCAGCAGAACAAGAGCTAGCTGGGGAACACCCACGTTCCTGAGGCTCAGATTATTTGACAACTGGTTAATTGGAGAAGACAATGCGATGAAATGGCCTCTCTGCTAAGCCACTGAGAGAGTAAATGCTGCTCTCTGCCACATGCCATCATAGTCTTTGTCAAAACATTTCTGAATCCAGTCAGCCATATGTTCCTTCTGCGGGGTCCCCTGTCGTTGCGGCAAAGGCATAAAAAGAGTATTTATCTAGCGAACATGAAGCTACAAACTGGAACAGGAAATCAGCCAAGGAAACCACGCTCACTTCAAAGTTCATCACAGAACAATTAAGGTGATTCTTCATACCGTAAGATTGTACCTTCAAGAGAAAATGGACTTCCTCATTTAAGTCTTCCTTCCGTGACCTGCAGTTGTTGGCTGGCAGTGATGGAAGACTTTCAGCTTTGTAATGTAGCCAAGTTCAGAAGTCCTGTTTTAATAATGTGCAATCAAAGCATGGATTGTTGTTAAATATGGTGCCTCCAATGGCCTGCACATCACCACTGACAAGTAATTGCTTCATCAGTCCAAGGCTATTAAACATTTACCATTGAATTACTGATTTAAATGCATTTATGTTCCATGCGCTGAGCATCATTTCTCGTAAATGGGGAAAAGTAAACTCTGCCAAACTCAGATATTATAGCATAAACACTCTAATAGGTCTACATGAATAGTATGATTTTTGAAGAAATGACATTTTAATGTCACCATAAATGGTGAATACAGTACTTTGGTCATGTTTTATAGAAGTGTAAATACTTAAATGCTAATGTAAGGTATTGGAAACCAGATTACAGGAGGAAAGGCTAAAGATACATTTAGGGAAAGGTGATGGTGCACGAAACCCCATTTGTAAAAGTTAGACTTGTAGCAGCAAAGAACAGATTGAGCTTTCTGGAGGTCAGGCCCTCCCTGTGCTGAGAATGTGGCATGGCTGCCCCATTTCGTCTTCACACTTGCACAAGAAAGGTGATTCGAGTCTCGGGACCTGGAGAAACATCAGGCTGAGCTTGGTTGCTCCTATTTAGACTGTGGTGAAGTTGTATGACATTCTATACCATCCAGAACACTTGGGGTGAAGTGAGTCACATTTCCCTTTCCATCTTCCCTCCCTTCCCGCTTTTACTTCCTCTCTATCTGCTTGAAGTATTTGAGGAAAATATTTCTAAATTTAGTTATTTTTTATTTGACTTAGCAAGATATTAATCTAAGTGGCAAAATATTTATTTGCATCAATTTACTTAATGCTTAAGGACTAAACATTGACTTCAGAAGATATTGGAAGCTTTGCATTCTCCACCTGCAGAATTACTGTGTCTAAAGATACCAAAAAGGAGGCGGGGCAAAAGAAAGTGACTTAACAGAACCTTCTGAGTCATGAGAGAAAGGACCACATTAAGTACATGCAAACATATCCATAAGAAATTGGGGTGGAAACTACCTTAATGCTGATGTAGCGATGTTAGTAAGTTACCATAGCACTCTTATGTAATGGAAGGCTTTTAACAGTTTTATGGGGTACATTTTATTATTGTATTGAGATCAGATTTGTAGAAAAATGAAGGGAATGTGCTAACCACAGCTTCAGTGTGTTCCTTGCGATGCACAAACTGTTACAGAATTCCCTGCCTGAGAGGAAATGGCGAAAACCACGTCTTCCAGGAGACTCAACACACTGTGTAACCGGAGGATCTCACTGGAGGATGAGACACCACTTGCCTCTTAGCAGGAAAGTGCCCTGGCTTCCCTTATGTGTTTTATACTGTGGGACACATGGTGGCAGAAGTGTGGGTCAGCTGTGTTATCATTTCCATCACCCAAAGTTGCCAGTGTTCCAGCAAAATGCCTAGCTACCCCAAGCAGGGTATTTCGGGGTTCCACGGCTGCGCATGCGCCATCAAGCATTCAGGCAGCTTACCCAGGGTCCTCAAGCCCTACAGGATCTACGCAGGACGCGGTTACGTAAGCTCTTATGCGCATGCGCTAGATAGGCTTTAAAATCTGGACTTGGCCAGCGCTTGTTCTCTTCCTGCATTAAATTTCCAACAGGCTTGAACACGTGCTTATGTCGCTGTGTGTCTTGTGATCCGTTCTAGTGCCTGGTAATTTCAAGCTGCCCTTGAAACATCAGCTATCAGGAAAGGAGGAGGGAGAGACAGAGACAGAGGATTTACTTGTACGCAGCTGCCTTTCTCTGCTTCGTGAAGTTCAGTATCACATTGTTTACACCTGGCCTGCTTGAGTTCCTCGTAGGTTTGTTATGCGTGACCATCAAATGAGTGAATTCACGCCAAACCCTTAGAGCAGCACACACAGAACCCGTTCACTTATTTGTGCTCTTCATTGTGCAATGACAGAGATTGCCCACGAGGGAGCAAAACACAGCTCACTCTACACATTAAGGGGGAATCTCCGGGTGGAGATTCGGGCAGTTCCTGTTAGAAGATAAACCCACAGCTGCCCCAGTGGCAAATAGGTTCCCTAAATCATAGACACCGAACACAGAACATTATTGTCTCTGTGCTTCACGAGTTCTGACGTGGTATTTTTCAGTTTGTATTTTACTTAGTGGTATGCCTGGATCCCATGGAACTGCGCCTCCACACTTCAGGTGGGGCTTCCTACCTTAATGAGCTTGGTCTAGGAATTCCTTCCGGGCATGTTCAGAGACTTTCAGTCCTGCTTCGCCACAGTAAACCCCAAGTTGGAGAAGAACATTCCACCGCTGTCACCAAGGTTGCCTTTCGAGTGCTAATTCCACAGTTGTTGTATTTGCTCTTGTGCTTACAGTGGTCCAATGTGTGAGCACCAAATAAATGATGGTTTCTTCCTGCTGGATACTGAGCAAAACCAAGTGAAGTGATTCAAACATCCAAATTACCAACTGCTTCTAATCTTGTGGTTTATCCCAGAACAATCTTTTTCACAAAAGATGCATTTGCCCCTACAATGGCAGAAACTTGGCCTGCTCCATTGTGTCCCAGACTGTTTCTGCCAAGCAAAAGAAACACGTGAGGCTTAAGCATGCCCTTGATGAAAAGTCACACACGGGAGACCACCTCTTAGTGCCCATTCATTTTAAGAAATGCTATCCTAAAGTTAATAGTGTAATGCTTCTGGAATTACTAAACTGTAAGCTGTATTAGCTGACTTTTCCAATGAGCATCTTTCATGTTTAAGAGGATAGCAAACTATGCTAGTCAAGTGCAGATGTTTGGCAAATAGTTTCTAAATGAACCAGCGTGCCAATAGCACTGAGAGAAATAGCTGAAGTTTTGTGTTCTCTGTCTTCTATGTTAAAACCCGGTGTTTTGAACAAGAAATTAGAGGTTAGATGTTAATATTGATTGTCAATCTAGAGTCACTGAATAGCCAAGTCTCTAAGCATGCCTTTGAGGGGGTTTCTAGATCAAGTGAATCAAGGGTAGGAGACTACCCTAAATAGAGGTGGCACCATTCCATGGGAGAGTTTATTACAGCACAGAAAGAGAAAGCTAGTTGAATACTAATACTAGCACTTATCTCTCTCTGTTTCCTGCCTGGAGATGCACCATGACCAGCTCCTTCATGTTCTAGCTTCCATGCTCTTCCCACCATGGTGAACTGTACCCTTGAACTATGAGCCAAAGTAAACCCATCCTCCCCCAGGTAGTTTCCTGTTGGGTGTTTTATCCCTTCCAAACACTCAAGAAACATTTCTTATCAGACCAGAGACCGAATTGACAAATATGGTTCTTTTTATGTGTGTGGCACTGGTAGTACCACATTCATGACTAGATGCAGTACTTTTAAATTTTATTTATTTTAAATAAAATCATGCCTCAAACATTCACTAAATATCTTAGTTGTCCCGAAACCTTCTGTTTTGATAAAAATGAAGCAAAAGGAAATAAATATGTAAGTCCCACACATACCAATAAGAGTAATTTCACTAGTGGAAACCATTAGGCAAATTTAAGAAAATTACTCTGACAGTCAACCTTATTTATATGAGTGTTGACAGAGGTTTCTGTCCCACCCGATCCTGCAGTTGTTCAGTCCCAAAGAAATACACAGAGGTCTACATTAATTATAAACTGGTTGGTCTAATAACTCAGTCTTCTTATTAACTCCTACATCCTATATCTTAACCCATAATTCTTTTCTGTGTTAGCCATGTGGCTTGGTACCTTTGTTGTGTCTTCTGCATCTGGGTAACAACTGCAGACCAACACTTTTCCCAGAATTCTCCTAGTCCTGTTGCCCCACCTCTACTTCCTGCCTGGCTACTGGTCACTCAGCATTTTATTAAAATAATACAAGTGACAGGATAAAAGACCATTGTCCCACAACACTCAGCCATTTTAACATGTGTGCCCCGACTCTGCTGCTAACCATCAAGTTAAGACTTAGACAAGAAGTGACTCTTTCCAGGGTTCTCATGTTTGATGTTGGAGTCATGATGATGCCTACAAAGGGATACAGTGCCATGACAAGAACACACAAAGAAAAGTGATGTTTATCAGGTTCTGCTGATGACACTGAGGTGGCCAGTGAGAGTCATCACAAAGCGCTCTCTCTCTCTCTCTCTCTCTCTCTCTCTCTCTCTCAGCAGCATGCCTAAAACATATGCATGTTCAGAACCCTCAGAAGCACACTTAAAGCCTTTTAGCAATCTGGACCTGGCCTATTTTCAGCCTTATCTTCTACAACTGTGTGAACAGACTGGGATCCCTTTCCAGCTGTTCCCTTTCCTAGACTTGCAGTATTCCACTCCTAAGTTCCACACAGTCAAGAGCTACATCCTTTCTCTGCCTGGCTTGTTTCACTTAATGTTACTTCCTACAAGTTCTATGTAGTCACAAATATGGTTTTTCTTCCTTTGAAACCTATGTAGCACTTCCCAGAATACAAACATCACACATTCTGAACCCTTTCCACCATCAGTGGGTACTTGAGTTCCTACTTCTTGACTGTTATGATTATAACAAACAACACGGGCATGCAGATTGCTTCTTTAATACACAGACATTATTTTCACTGAGTGTGTCTAGAAGTAGGATTGCTGGGTCATGTGGCTGTTCTGTTTTGTTTGTTTTAGAAAGCTCTAAACTTTTCTCTAATGGCTCTGTCACTGCACACTTACCCATTTCCTGCTTAGGTTGTCTTTTCTTCAAGCTCTCACCATCACTATGCTCTCTTGCTTATTCTATGATAGCTTTTCTAATAGTGCAACATTGGTCTCATTGTGAAACTGGTGGTCAAAGGGGACCTAATGTACATCACAGGTATTATGGGTAGGTTCAGTGATTTTATTAGATAATCATTGTATAATAAATATTTCTACCAATTAACACCCTGGGTAGATTCAGTCTTCATCAATTAAACTCTATAGGAATAGTAAAGGAGTGAAGGAGTAGCAATATAAATAGAAGGCTATGTTTATGACATCAGGAGGTCTCCTTCCTAGGCAGTATTCTCTTCTGTGGACCATCATTGCAGTATGGGGTCTATTGTGCAACAATTTGCTGCATGCATGGCAGCATGTTCAACACAGTACTTGACACAGATGTTACTCTTAAAATGAGTTCTTGAATTTAGCTGGGAAAAATTTCCTCACTGTGGTGATGTATGATCGTGAAATGGAAATAATTGAAATATGAATAATTGGTTTCCTTGGTATTTAAAAGTGTCTTTATGAAAATGAGAAATATATTGCAAGAAGCCATATACAAGATAATGAATGTGGAAAAATATTTTAGCAAGCAGTCATGCACTAGGGATGTAAGCACAATACAATGAGAACTGATACATCAGTAACAAGTAGATTTCTCAAAAGAGTAATGGTTTTTAATTTATATAAACTTTCAGCAATACCCTCCAAACTATGGTTAAAATACAGACCTATATGATCATGACTAAAATCTAAAGGTAGAAAATTATCTACAGTTATTTTTATATCCCTGGAAGCTAAAAAAAAAATTAACCACAGCACTGTTTGGCTATCTGTTGCAAAAAGCTTTCAGGATGGATTATCCTTTCTTAAAAATAGTAGCAATGGGAGGAGTTGTGGGAGGGGAGAACATGATAGGAATATATTGTATGAAAATATTTTACCTAAAAACAAATATGGAGGCAGGCTGGAGAGATAGCTCAGAGGTTAAGAGCACTGAATGTTCTTCCAGAGTTCCTAAGCAATTCCTAGCAACCACATGGTGACTCACAACCATCTATAATGAGACCCGATGCCCTCTCCTGATGTGTAGGCAGAACACTGTATACATAGTAAATAAATACATCTTTAGAAATAAATAAATAATAAATACAGAGGCAATAAAAAATGTAAGCCATCTCAAAATATTAGATAGGAATAAACATAGCAAATATGAAAGTCATATAAACAGAGATAAATCTTTTTAAGTTCTTTGAGTTAATAAAGTAGATGTTCACTTATTAAAGCAGAAGGAGCAAGGGCTTAGTCTCCCAGAGACAGATACTTCTATAGGCATCAGTGGCTCCTATAAGTTGGGGTGGGGGAGAATTGGCCATGTACTGGATAGAAGGTAAAGCTACTCTGAGCATCGTTACACAGGCAGTCTTCTTCTATAAATGACTTCATGAACCAAAATATCCATAATGCTGAGGTTGAGAAGCTGAGATATAAAATGTCTATTGAAGATTGACTTGGGAAGAAATCTCAGCACATGAATGTGTTATCCTACTGACAAGTTTACAAGTAGTCTTAAATTCAATGGAAATGAACACTGAAAGATACATAAGAATTTCATAGTGACACCGTTTATAATGGGAAAAAATGTGAAACTACCTAAATGGGCTATCAAAAGTAGATTCCTAAATAAAACATGCACTATTCCTTTAAATTGTGGGATGTTACTTAGCAATCATGATCAATAAATACACAGAAAAAGAAATATCCTAAGATAATCTGACCACCACAGAAGGGAAGAGGCACCTTGAGAAACATGCTTTATGATTGTCCTCATAAAAATTTCAAAAAATGGCCAAAGCAGAACCAGAGTACATGAAATGAAGACAATATTTTCTGGCTGGGAGAAGGGAAAGAGAAGGAGGAAATCACAGTGTGTAACTGTCTTTGTATGAGCATTGCAGATAAGCCTCCCAGATTAGATTTGATGCATGTTAAGAAAAATGTCTTAGAATTAAATTTACAAATAAGAATGGCATCATTCACATTTATTCACTATCAGCATTTTTTACTTCAGAATTTATGTTCTTTAGAAGACTAGTCAGTGGTCTTCTTTTATGTTTTAATTTGTAAATTAAAATGTACATTTTTATGGGACAACATACACTTTATTACATGTGAAATACGTAACACATGCAGTAAGCTCTTCAAGAATTTATCTTTTGTTTGTCATGAAAACATTAAAAAATCATTCATTATATTCCCGTGGAATATTCCATCCATTGCTATCAATGGCTATCCTCCTATGCAAGGGAGAGTCAGACTTATTTCTCCTAATTGTAACAACATCCATGGTCCAACTTTTCTATCATCCTTCCTCCTCTCATCTCACCGAGATGGGGGCAGAGACTGCTTTTTTTTTCTGAGTCACCCAGACCCCAGATAATCACACAGAAACAATATTAGTTGCACACTGCTTGGCCAGTCACTTAAGCATATTGCTAGCTTAGCTCTTATTTCTTAAATTAACAGATTTTTATTATTTTGTATTTTACCATGAGGCTCATAGTTTACTGGTAAAGTTTCCGGGCATCTGTCTCCTTTGGTGGCTACATGATGTCTCTCTGACTTAGCCTTCTTTTCTCCTCTATCTCTGCTTGGAATTTTCACCTAGCTCTGTTTTGCACTACAATAGGCCAAAAACAACTTCTTTATTAACCAATGGTAATAAAACATATTCACAGCATACAGAGGGGAATCCCATATCACCCAGACTCTTATTATCACTTATCATGTAGCATTTATCTTTCCAAGCCTGGCTTTTTATCACATAACTAATCTTAGATCCTAGAAGTTTTTTCTTAACATCAGAAAATAAACTGATTTTTAATGTCTGACAACACACATCTATCTTTTGCACAGTATTTCTGATATAAGTAGGTCACAGCACACCTGCATTCTCTCCCACACCTGCTGCAGTACTCCTGATGTGAGTGTGTCAGAGCACACCTGTATTTTCTCCCACACCTGTTGTAGAGAAGCTTTCCATCGAGAAACTTCCTGCTGCCCCCACTAATGCACCAGAAAGCCCCTCCCTCTTTCTCCCACAGTGAACATGAGCTCAGTTTCCCCAGCACAGCCTTTCATACAGTTAACTTTAAAATACATCCAGTTTATTCTTTACCTAAAATACTCTCATAGAGATCTTGATAACTCCTGGGACTCACCAACTGCATTTCATGTTGACAAGAAAATTACCTGTTTAGACTCAGAGCCCACATCCAAAATACACAAAACAGGAGCCTCATTCTTTAGAAGGCAATTTAGTTGCACTGATTGTAAGCAAGTGGGTTTTATGCATAGAAATAGACTTAGGTGTCTTTTAATATTTGAATAATTTTCTACATCTTCTGACTTTGAATTTGGTGAAATGACCCTCCCACTTCCTGCTTTCTTCTTCTTTCTTTTCACCATGGAAACCCGGAGCTGAAATTCCATTTGTAACACAGGCATCATCATTTTTACCCTTTCCATTCTTTAAATAGATTTATGTCTCCTGGCAATCACCACACTTCAGGACCAAAACCAGCAACTGATTTACAAGCTTCATTGTAGAGTTTGCTTTGAAATAGCTTGACAATCAAGAGTATAAAGATATATTCAGCTAAATTACTGCCATCCATTGTTGACATTAGATCAACACCATTTAAACTTACTTTCTAGGTAGAAGAAAAGATCGCATGTTTGCTTAAGTGATAACAACAATGTCATTGGACAGCTGCCGTTGTCACAGTGGCAGTTGGTCATACATGCGTACTCCATGACTGCTCATTGGTGACCACTTGATACTTCAATTCTGAGAAATGCTCTGAAGCCAAAGTCTCTAATCCACCTCGAACTGAAGACCTTCTTCATACAGTCTAGAAGCTCCTCCTTCTGGGACTATCTTTCCACTAAGAGATATTTAAATCAACACTTGTAGTAAGGTCATAGGAGAACTGTCCTCACAATTAGGCAATGCCAGTATGTAAAATCCTTGGCTATATGATGATACAACAGCATAGAGCACTGTAAACACACGTACATACACATGCACAAACACACACACACACACACACACACACACACACACACACACACATCTTCATTATGGTCTCCTTATACTTTCCTGTTTCAGAAGTTACATTGTGTTGTATATTCCTATCTGAAGACTTCTAACTGAGAAGCAACTTGCGGCTCTTGTTTCCTGGATCTGAGTCACCTCACTCGACATAATGTTTTCTAGGTTCACCAAAGAAACCTTCAGATCTCATGATTTCGTTCTTCCTTACAGCCGGAGAGTGCTGTATCATATTCCACAAGTGTTGTTGAGAAACGCTTGTGTAATATGATGTCAGGTTCTCAGGGCAGATGCCAAAAAGTAGTAGATCTGGGCCATGTGAAATATTGGGTTTTTGCTGTTGTTTTTGTTTTTGTTTGCTTGTTTTAGGCTTCTCCATACTGATTTCCAGAATCGCTGCACCAATTTGCATTCCTACCAACAGTAAATGTGCTGGAGATAACCAAAAGTTTTTCTGAATGAAGTCTAGTTTCCTTGGTACCAGAAAATACTATGCAGCATGTCATGGAAATGAAGCGGTTGGTAGTCCTACACAGCTGCAACACCTATGAACCAAAACATTGAGCAGCATGGGAAGAGATCTGTAAGAAATGCAGTAAGGGACATCCATGTGTTAGTGCTAACCAGAGCTGTTTAATTGAACTAAAGGCCTACTCATAGAAGAAAAAACATCCCTGGTACTAGAAACCTAGTCTACTTCCTGTGGCCAGTGAGGCCATGGACCTCAGAAAATGATCTACTCCTATGATTTTGCTAGACCAGTATAATACATTCTAAATCTTATCCTTGTACCCCCACAGATAAGTACAGCCACCACCTGCAATAAAAGAAGCTTCTCTATAGTAAAGGAAGAGCATCATGGTCATAATGTTCGGTCAACATATTGTGGAAAGGCCATCCTCAATGGCTACATCTACATCACAGCTTTGCATCTGTAGCTCTAGAAATTACAGGAGCCAGAACACAGGGAGTCTGTGATGAAATGGTCCCTCTGAGAAATGACTGCACAAACAAGACAGGAACAATGACAATATCAGTGTGCATATTAACATGGAAGGAAGGAAGTGTCAATGGATCCCACCTCTAGACAGAGAACTATATTCAAATAATAACTGTCGGGAGAGGGAGAGTTAGGCTCTCCCAGGATGAGCTCCCTAACTGTTTTTCCAATGCAAAATGGTCAGTTCTGAAACCACATACACACCAATAACAAAGACTGACTTGGCATGCTGCATTCATGTATCTGTACATACATAAACATACACATAGACACATATGTAACAAGAATAAAGAAAAATACTATATCAGTTGGAGAACAAGGGGACATGGGAGATTTTGAAGGGAGGAAAAGGAACAAAAAGGAGGAAAGGATTAATGATATAATTTTATTTTAATTAAAAATGTATAAAAGTAATTTTTAAAATTAAAAATAAAAAAGGATATCCTTTTGAATAAGTGACTTTTGCCAGGGAAATATTTTAAGTACTTCAAAGGAAAGCGATTGGAATGAAATAACAAAATAATATTGAGCACCAGTGGGGAAAAATTAGCAATGTGAATAGTTCCAGTGAGATGCATTTTTGAAGCAGTTACTGTTATAGAATTCTAAGCTTTCAAAGGTTAAAACCCTTTGTTCTCGTCTGATGTGCACAATCTAAAAATGGTACAAAATGATAAATTGGATTAATTTATGCTAACTAGGTGAACATTTAGAATCGATTCTTCAGAGTGCTTACCGAGGAAAAATGAAGAAGTTTTGTGCGATGGCTCATCTGTGTAAGCTGAGTATATTCTGGTGATAACCAAAGATGTCTGGGGAGCACATTACCAGCCCCGGAGAATGTTAACACAATGTAAATGTGGACCCGAGGGTGGCATGTCCCGGGATCACAGGACATCTTCTTAATCACGATACAAATGCCTCTGAGAATCCCAGTTTAGGAAATGATATCTTTTATCAATTAAGTTTGTGATTTGACAATTAAGTGCATGTATATAATGCATTGTGCTTACTCTCTCTCTCTCCTGTCTCTTATCTCCTTCCCAACCATCAGCCTCCTTTCTTCTCTAAGATCTTAGAAGAATATTTTTATTTAGACGTTAGTTTCACGTTTCTGCCCCCGTGTTGCCAGCAAAGACATTCAATTGATTGAATACTCCTAATGTTTTCGGAGATGGACAAAGGGAGACATAAAAGTTAGGCTCTATCCATCCAGGTTTGGGTGTTCTCAGTTGTCAGCTGATTATGTCTAGAATAAACTATAAGCCAGAAATGGAGTGCTCACTTGTGTTCTGGATCTTGAGACTGGAAGGCATACCTTTAATTGGGGACACACCTGCTGGAAGCCTATGTAAGGACAACTGAATAAAGGGGCTTCCTTCTTCTTCACCTGCCTGTCCTCCCCTTGCCAGCATATCCACTCCTTCACGGTCATCGGAGCTGACTTCTTTGGAATTCCAGCATAGACAGAAGACCAGCTGAGACACCCACCCTCGTGGGAACGAGCAACTACCAGATTCTTGGACTTACCATTCACAGCTAGCCATTGTTGGGCTTCCTGTGAGTTGTTGCAAATACACTCCCTTATATTTATATGTAGAGAGAGGGACTCAGTCTACAAGCTCTGTACACTCAACAACTCTGACTAACAGAGATTTGGGTGCCGGGAGTGGGATGACACACCCGGCCATGCTTTTGTTGGAAGGACTATGGACCTGGGGACAATACATTAGAACGGATGGAGTTTCTGCTTAATGGGCCATCCAAATAGGAACGCGGAAGGCAGTGGTACTGAATGTTATTTGAACTGTGGGTACCTGGATCAAGAGATTTCAGAGGAGAAGAATGTTAGCATGTGGCCTAGAGACCAGTCTCGAGATACTTTGAAGAGAGTGGCTAGCTTTTGTCCAGGTTAACAGGGCAGCTAGAAAGTGAGGCGGGGATCCTGACACAGTGCAGAGCGGCTAAACTTGTTCATGAGCTGGGCAGCCATCTCTAACCAGCGTTCAACTAGCCACATGCAGCTACCAATAACTACACTGAAGAGGGTGAAGAGAGAGAAATTGTAGCTGATACCCATTTCTGGTGAGACAATGGGAAATTTTTACTCCTTGCCAGAAAGAAAGAAAGAAAGAAAGAAAGAAAGAAAGAAAGAAAGAAAGAAAGAAAGGCATGCAGGGAGAGAGAGAAAGAGATAGAGATAGAGATAGAGAGAGAGAGAGAGAGAGAGAGAAAGAAGGACATTAAGGAATATATATATATATAATTTGATTTCTACAGCAGTTCAGTCAGAATATTAAAACTATATTTTATTTTAGGTCCAAATCAGGAGCAGAAGGAGAGAGAGCATGAGCAAGGAACTCAGGACGGCGAGGGGTGCACCCACAAACTGAGACAATGGGGATGTTCTATCGGGAACTCACCAAGGCCAGCTGACCTGGGTCTGAAAAAGCCTGGGATAAAACTGGACTCGCTGAACATAGCGGACAATGAGGACTACTGAGAACTCAAGAACAATGGCAATGGGTTTTGATCCTACTGCACGTACTGACTTTGGGGGAGCCTAGGCATGTTGAAATATGGAGCGGCGGGCTGTGTCCCGCCACCCGGCTAGCTTTACCCGAAATAATTACATGGAAACTGTATTCTTTTAAACACTGCCTGACCCATTAGTTTCAGTTTCTTATTGGCTAGCTTTTACATATTGATCTAACCCATTTCTATTAATCTGTGTAGCCCACGAGCTGGCTTACCAGGAATGATCTTAACCTGCGTCTGTCTGGAGTGGGAGAATCATGGCGACTCCCTGACTCAGCTTCTTTCTCCCAGCATTCCGTTCTGTTTACTCCGCCTACCTAAGGGTTGGCCTATCAAATGGGTCTAGGCAGTTTCTTTATTAATAAGAAATTACTCCCACATCATAGGCAGGTTGGATGTTCACCTTACTAGACCTGGAGGTCCTTGGACTTCCCACAGGGCAGGGAACCCTGATTGCTCTTTGGGCTGACGAGGGAGGGGGACTTAATTGGGGGAGGGGGAGGGAAATGGGAGGCTGCGGCGGGGAAGAGACAGAAACCTTTAATAAATAAATAAATTTAAAAAAACTATATTTGAAAAACAAACCATAAAGGAATCATGGAAAGGAGGAGAGCTGTCGACTGAGCCTTCCCTGCCTATAGATTTTAGCAAACAGAACGCAAAGAGGAAAGAGGCTCAGTCACAGCCATGGGCTCTCTTGCCAGCATGGCCACCAGGCTCCCTTCTCATCTCCACGGTCCGTCAGCACTCCATGGTTCCTGCTTTATTCCCTCGTGTATGCACACATTTGTCTTTGCTAGTAGAGCAAGAGTAAGAAGAGTCTGTGGAAACATAGTGAGAAGCCAGAAACAATGCTGTTTTATTTCCTAGTTATCTGAGTCCTTCAGCTTCCCCAGTTTGATGGCTCACTGCTTAAGGGAGCTGTTTGGAGAAGATTCTGGGGTGTGGTGCTTCTGCAGTTCATTTGTTAGACTTCCATAGGACTGAGGAGAGAACGTAGCTGGGCACCTGCTGAAATGTGTGCCTTGCCTCCGCTCACCCCCAGGACTTACTCTAGCGATTCCATTAATTTGACTCCCCAAGAATTACAGTGCTCTCAGGAAGTCAACGATTTCATTTCATTTTCTAAGAATTAGTTCAGAAAGTTCAATACACAGAGAAGCTTAGCAACATACCATGTCATGATCCCCAGCTCAGTGTGTTCTACACATCTGCATCTTTCCACCAGATCTGTCACTGATTAATAAAGTTAATTTTATCATATGCTCACAGTCCCCAGGAATCGCCCTGGAGTAGAAATACGTTAATGAACTTGACAGGAAAGGTCACTGCCTTTAATTTATACTTGCTGTTCTGTCTCAGAAGCTACATATCTTCTGACTTGGAATTTTAATCAACTAATACATCCATTCCATTTCTGATAAAGGCATTCCATTTGCTGGCTTTCCTAACCTGCTATACGCTAAGGACAAATGTCTGCCTACATTAGTGACAGCCCAAGGCCTTTCCAAACATTATTTTCCTTCATCTATAATGTCGCTGTCTGTCTTCCTGTGACAGCCGACCCATGGGAGCAAACTTGAAATGATGCATGCTACATTCTACAACATACTTTCTCCTCCAGAATCATTTAGACATGATTTACCCCCTGCTTTGTACACAACAGAGAACAAATAACAGGCGAGCAGCGTTGGTCACCTACTCCTCTAATTTTTGATGGAATTCATTGTCATCTAAAAGAAATTGATTTCTCAAAATTGAAAGTAAACATTTTCTCATTCTTTTTCATGATCATTTTTGAGTATTTCATAACACTTAACACTTATTGTGCTACAAAAATTAAAACATCATACAGCTAAGTTCTAAGCAGGTGTCAGGAACTAAAGTCATGTGATTATGATTGTTTTAAAGCAAATAATTTTTAAGCGTGAGTTGTATGAATGAGGGGCATTTTATGGATTATATCATCAAAATATAAAACTTAAGTTTTATGGTGAAATGAGTTCATCAGCAAAATAAGTACTCATTTATACCTAAAAACCATTTATTTAAATTTGGTCTCTTGTGCTTTTCAATACTCAAGATTCAGAGATTATGACACAGTTAGGCAATACTTCAATGCCTATCTATTATAGCTCTTTTCGTCTGTTTAGAAGAAAGGGTTTGCTAATGAAGCACTGTTGAATCAATCAGACCTTTAATCTGCATAGCAATAGAAGCAAGCCATTTCTTAGCAGTTTTAATCAAAAGTCAAGGGCAATTTTTAAGATTATCTAGAAAAAACATTCTTTTCCATGCCTTTATGTCCCTAAAGTGAATCATCATTTCTCAAACTAGAGTTCTAGCCAAAAAAGCAGAGTATTCCCAGAGCACCTTCCACCTGCTCAAACAGGGAGCTGAAAATGAAGATAAACACTCGAATCCAAATTAGGTAAGGTGTATATAGTCACTGGATGGGGCCAGACAGTCATGCCCAAAGGACACAAGAGTTGGGACAAAAGTTAGAGGAGCAAATGCAGCTTGCCTTTCAGTAAGAGCAACAAGGCACACCCACTTTCTCTGGAACACCAACAAACTCCCTGAAAATGAACATTGCTGGTACTTGAGGTGCCATCTGGGAGTAATTTGCTTTTCATGACAGGGGAAGAATCAAAAACCTTCACACAGCCGTCTGAGGGCTGGCTCCCAGGCACAACAGAGAGATACACTGGGAGGCGTCCCAAAGTTGCTAACACAGGGCATGCTCTGCTCCAGAACGGTGGCGTCACACAGCTTCCTCAGCAACAGTGAGCACGGGGAAAATGGAAGAAATCATTAACAGTATGAGAGCAGAAATGGGAGAATGGCAACCTAAAAGGATGTGAATATTGAACCAGTAAAACCATATCACCTACAGTGTCAGAAGACATATGCAATTGGAAAAAACAGATCAGTTGAAAAACAGATAAAGGTGCTCACATAGACACAACAAAGAATCGTAATAATAGAGAGGAAATGAGAGAGGAAGGTAGGGAGAGAGAGAGCGAGAGAGAAAGAGAGCAAGAGGGAGAGGGAGGGAGGGAGGGAGAGAGAGAGAGAGAGAGAGAGAGAATCCCTTCATGGACTGAGTGAGATTTGAAGGCACACCTGCAGGCCTGAGGAGAAGTTCAAGAAAGAAAGGATATGCACAGCAAAGGGGGTCAGAGAGCACATGCAACAGAGAATGACTTTGAGTTCTTCAGAATTAGAAAAATAAATACGTTAATTTTAAAAATGAATGAACACAGTCCATATCAATAGATTTGAAAACAGATTAAGCATAGATAAAACATTGCAATTCTTACTAAAGCATCAGAAACTGAGGCCAGTGAGGAGCTGTCTCCAGATACCAATGAAAGGGGGCAGTGAGTTATAAGACCATGCCAGTGCCTTGATCACAGAGCAAGGGGATCCCAACTTTCCCACTAGAAAGCAAAGGTGAATCAGCTACATTGGAGGCTTGCATCTTCTATGTGCTCAGAGTAAACAGTTTCCTAGCAAAATTGTTATGCCCGGCCAGACTATCATCCAAAAATTCAAATGAAATAAAGAGAGTTTCAAGTCTATCAATGCAGTATTTAGGGAGTGTAGACACTAGTTGTGTAAGAGGAGTGTGTGGTGATTTGTCAGAAGAGATATCCACTGGGAGGAAGAACCTAAAAACAATTCAATTTTCAATTGAAAAATAAATACTGTTAGGTGTCTTAAATTCTGGCTTGAGATTTTTTTACAGCATTATTAAAAATTGGAGTAAGAATTTTGTTTTCCTATTGGGCATATTGATTAGTTTTTTCCAATAATATTTCTGCATAAGAACTTAGAAAACAATATAAAATATTTCAAAGTAATCAAATCATGAAGAATCAAATACTCGTATTTCAAATGTAACAGAAGAAAAATTAATAAAGGCTATAACATATGTCTAGCATATATAAAATATGTTAGACTATATAAATATATAAAATATATCCATCACAAACAGAGGATCAGCAATACCCTACTAGGTAGACATTCAGAATGCCAGTCACAAAAATTACAGGTGTGAGTACTAAGATAACATAATGGGAAACAGCTTCAGGCTGAACCTTTAAAACATGGTTGATATTATCATTTGAGTTTCATGAATTAAAGTGTTCAAACCTACTGAAAAGAAACAGAGGCCAGTCTGGGTTCCCTGCCCTGTGGTAATTCCTAGGTCCTCCCCCCTCCGTCCATATCTAGGAAGGTGAACATCCAAACTGGCTAGGCTCCCACAAAGCCAGCACATTAAGTAGGATCAAAACCCCGTGCCATTGTCCTTGGTGTCTCATCAGCCCTCATTGTTCGCCATGTTCAAAGAGTCCGGTTTTGTCCCATGGTTTTTCGGTCACAGTCCAGCTGGCCTTGGTGAGCTCCCAGTAGATCAGCTCCACTGTCTCAGTGGGTGGGTGCACCCCTCGTGGTTCTGACTTCTTTGCTCATGTTCTCCCTCCTTCTGCTCCTCATTGGGACCTTGGGAGCTCAGTCCAGTGCTCCAGTGTGGGTCTCTGTCTTTATCTCCATCCATCACCAGATGAAGGTTCTATGATGATATGCAAGATATTCGTCAGTATTGCTCTAGGATAGGGTCATTTCAGGTTCCCTATCCTCAGCTGCCCAAGGAACTAACTGGGAAACTGCTCTGTGGACTGGAGAGGGAGTGGGAGAGGAGTGGGGGGAGGGGGAGAAAAGTGGGAGGAGTGGGAGAAGGGTGGGAGGAGGGGGAGGGAAATGGGAGGCTGGGAGGAGGTGGAAACTTGTTTTTTTGTTTATGTTTTTTTCTCCTTTTCTCAATAAAAAAAATTAAAAAAAAAAAAGAAAAAGAAAAGAAAAAAGAAACAGAGGCCAGCCCGGGACAGGGAACTCAGAAGTTCCTCAACCCCCTATCCTTCTTGGGCACTCTGCAGGGCCTCTACTCCCTGCATACTGCCTCTTTCTTCCTATCCCACCCAGCTTGCATCCAGAACCCTCCCCACTTCGGCCCCATTGTCCTCTTTCAACACATAACATCACCCAGCCCAGCCTGTCTGGGCACTGGGTCGGAATCCTCAGGGTACCCAAGCGGGTGGGAGTTCCTTTGTTTCTATGGCATGCCTGCACCAAGCGGGGTAGGTGCTTTGTTTACGAGCTACCCAACCAGCACGGAGACCTGATCTGGGTGCCAGGAGAACCAGCATTGGGGAGAGCTATCCATTGGGCATGGAGATCTGATCTAGGCACCAGGAGAGCCATCACTGGGGAGAGCCAGCACTGGGAAGGTACATCAGTAGGCAAGGAGACCTGATCTGGTAAAAGAAGATCCATAAGGGAGCATTTGGAAGAAGAGATGGGCAGACGCCAAGGCAAGAATTCACCCAACAAGCTGAAAAGCAACATGAAGCCACCAGAAACCAGCGACCTCACAACAGGAGGACATGAACACCTTAATCAAGAAGAAGTAGAAAAGATTGACTTCATGAAAGTGATTAACGCCCTTAAACAGCATGTAAAAAACGCCATTATAGAAATGGATGAGAAATATAACAGAAAGTTTGAAGAATTGAATAAATCAATGAATGATACCCCAGAAAAGCAAGGAAAAACAATCACACAGATAATGGAAACAGTTCAAGACTTGAAAACTGAAATGGAGGCAAAGAAGAAAACACAAACAGAGGGCTGGCTGGACATGGAAAATTTAAGTAAACAAACAGAGTCTACAGAAACAAGCATAACCAAGAGAATACAAGAGTTAGAAGAAAGAATCTCAGATTCTGAAGATAACATAGAAAAAATAAACACACTGATCAAAGAAAACAGCAAGTCTAAAATACTCTCAAAACAAAATATTCAGGAAATATGGGACACAATAAAAAGACCAAACCTAAGAATAATTAAAGTAGAAGAAAGAGAAGAAGTGCAGATCCATGGTCCAGAAAATATATTTAATAAAATTATAGAAGAAAACTTTCCCAACCTAAAGAAAGATATACCAATGAAGGTTCAAGAAGCATACAGAACACCGAATAGGCTGGATCAAAAAAAAAAAATCCCCTCGCCATATAATAATCAAAACACAAAGCATACAGAATAAAGAAAGAATTTTAAGAGCTGCAAAGGAAAAAGGCCAAGTCACTTATAAAGGTAAACCTATCAGACTTACACCTGACTTCTCCATGGAAACCACGAAAGCCAGAAGGTCCTGGATAGATGTACTGCAGAAACTGAGAGACCATGGATGCAAGCCCAGACTACTATACCCAGCCAAGCTTTCGTTCACTATAAATGGAGAAAATAAAATTTTCCAGGATAAAAACAAATTTAAACAATACGCAGCCACAAATCCAGCCTTACAGAAAGTAATAGAAGGAAAATCACTAACCAAGGAGTCCAACAATGACCACAATAACTCAGACATCTAGAGACCCTTCACCAACACAACTCAAAGAAGGGAAACACACAAACTCTACAACTAAAAAAGTGACCGGAGTTAACAACCACTGGTCATTAATATCACTTAATGTCAATGGACTCAACTCACCTATAAAAAGGCACAGGCTAAGAGATTGGATAAGAAAACAGGATCCAACATCCTGATGTTTACAAGAAACACACCTCAACCACAAAGACAGGCACCTACTCAGAGTAAAGGGCTGGGAAAAGGCTTATCAAGCAAATGGACCAAAGAAACAAGCAGGTGTGGCCATACTAATTTCTAACAATGTTGACTTCAAACTTAAATCAATCAGAAGAGATGGAGAGGGGCATTTCATACTCATAACAGGAACAGTTCATCAGGATGAAGTCTCAATCCTGAACATGTATGCCCCTAATATAAAAGCACCCACGTACATAAAAGAAACATTGCTAAAACTCAAGGCAGCCATCAAACCGCACACACTAATAGTAGGAGACTTCAACACTCCTCTCTCACCAATGGACAGGTCAATCAGACAGAAACCTAACAGAGAAATAAGAGAATTAATGGAGGTAATGAAGCAAATGAACTTAACAGACATCTATAGAACATTCCACCCAAATAGGAAAGAACATACCTTCTTCTCTGCAGCTCATGGAACCTTCTCGAAAATCGACCACATAGTCGGTAACAAAGCAAACATCCACAGTTACAAAACAATATTAGTAACCACCTGTGTCCTATCAGATCACCATGGATTAAAGTTAGAATTCAACAACAAGGCTACCCCGAGAAAGCCTACAAATTCATGGAAACTGAACAGTCAACTACTGAACCATACCTGGATTAAGGAAGAAATAAAAAAAGAAATTAAAGTCTTCCTTGAATTCAATGAAAATAAAGAAACAACATACTCAAACTTATGGGACACTATGAACGCAGTCCTAAGAGGAAAGTTCATAGCACTTAGTGCCCACTTAAAGAAAACAGAGAAAGCTCACATTGGAGACTTAACAGCCCACCCGAAAGCTCTAAAAAAAAAAAAAGAAGCAGACTCACCTAGGAGGAGTAGAAGACTGGAAATAATCAAACTGAGGGCTGAAATCAACAAAATAGAAACACAGAAAACAATCCAAAGAATCAATGAAACAAAAAGCTGGTTCCTGGAGAAAATCAACAAGATTGACAAACCCCTATCCAAACTAATCAAACGGCAGAGAGAGTATTTGCAAATTAATGAGATCAGAAATGAAAAGGGGGACATAACCACAGACACAGAGGAAATTCAGAGAATCATTAGATCTTACTACAAAAGCCTATATGCCACAAAATTGGAAAATGTACAGGAAATGGACAATTTTTTTAGATAAATAACATATACCAAAGGTAAACCAGGACCAGGTGAACAATCTAAATAGACCTGTTAGTCGCGAAGAATTAGAAGCGGTTATCAAAACCCTCCCTACAAAAAAAAAGCCCAGGACCAGATGGTTTCAATGCGGAATTCTACCAGAACTTCCAAGAAGACCTAATACCTATACTCCTTAATGTATTTCACAATATAGAAACATAAGAGGCATTGCCAAATTCCTTTTATGAAGCTACAGTTACTCTGATACCAAAACCGCACAAAGACTCAACCAAGAAAGAGAATTATAGGCCAATCTCACTCATGAACATCGACGCAAAAATCCTCAACAAAATACTGGCAATCCGAATCCAAGAACACATTAGAAAAATTATCCATTATGATCAAGTAGGATTCATCCCAGAGATGCAGGGCTGGTTCAACATACGCAAATCTATCAATGTAATCCAGCATATAAATAAACTGAAAGAAAAAAAATATGATCATTTCATTAGATGCTGAAAAAGCATTTGACAAAATTCAACATCCCTTTATGATAAAAGTATTGGAGAGATAGGGATACAAGGGTCATACCTAAATATAATAAAAGCTATATACAGCAAGCCGACAGCTAACATCAAATTAAACGGAGAGAAACTCAAAGCCATCCCACTAAACTCAGGAACACGACAAGGCTGTCCACTCTCGCCACACCTCTTCAATATAGTGCATGAAGTTCTAGCAATAGCAATAAGGCAACATAAGGGGATCAAGGGGATTCGAATTGGAAAGGAAGAAGTGAAACTTTCGTTATTTGCAGATGATATGATAGTGTACATAAGTGACCCCCAAAACTCCACCAAAGAACTTTTACAGCTGATAAACAGCTTTAGTAATGTGGCAGGATACAAGATCAACTCCAAAAAATCAGTTGCCCTCTTATACACAAAGGATATGGAAGCAGAGAGGGAAATCAGAGAAGCTTCACCATTCACGATAGCCACAAACAGCATTAAATATCTTGGGGTAACTCTAACCAAGGAAGTGAAAGATATATTTGACAAGAACTTTAAGGCATTGAAGAAAGAAATTGAAGAGGATACCAGAAAATGGAAGGACCTCCCTTGCTCTTGGATTGGGAGGATCAACATAGTAAAAATGGCAATTCTACCAAATGCAATCTATAGATTCAATGCAATCCTCAACAAGGTCCCATCAAAATTCTTCACAGATCTTGAGAGGACAATAATCAACTTTATTTGGAAAAACAGAAAACCCAGGATAGCCAAAACAATCCTATACAATAAAGGATCTTCCTTGAGGCATTACCATCCCTGACTTCAAACTCTATTACAAAGCTACAGTGATGAAAACAGCGTGGTACTGGCATAAAAACAGAGAAGTCGATCAATGGAATCGTATAGAAGACCCGAATTTTAATCCACAAATCTATGAACACCTCATTTTCGATAAAGGAGCTAAAAGTATGCAATGGAAGAAAGAAAGCATCTTCAACAAATGGTGCTGGCATAACTGGATGTCAACCTGTAGAAGAATGAAAATAGACCCATATCTATCACCATGCACAAAACTCAAGTCCAAATGGATTAAAGACCTCAATATCAGTCAGAACACATTGAACCTGATAGAAGAGAAAGTGGGAAGTACCCTACAACAGTTGGGCACAAGAGATCGCTTCCTATGTGTAACCCCAGCAGCACAGACATTAAGGGCAACATTGAATAAATGGGACCTACTAAAACTGAGAAGCTTCTGTAAAGCAAAGGACACTGTCACTAAGACAAAAAGGCAACCTACTGACTGAGAGAAGATCTTCACCAACCCCGCAACAGACAAAGGTCTGATCTCCAGAATATATAGAGAATTCAGGAAACTAGACTTTAAAATGCTAATTAACCCAATTAAAAAATGGGGCACTGAAATGAAGAGAGAATTCTCTACAGAAGAAGTACAAATGCCCAAAAGACACTTAAGGTCATGCTCAACCTCCTTAGCGATCAGAGAAATGCAAATCAAAACAACTTTGGGATATCATCTTACACCTGTCAGAATGGCTAAAATCAAAAACTCCAATGATAGTCTTTGCTGGAGAGGCTGTGGAGGAAGGGGTACCCTCATCCATTGCTGGTGGGAATGCAATCTTGTGCAACCACTTTGGAAATCAGTGTTTCGGTTTCTCAGGAAATTCAGGATCAACCTACCCCTGGACCCAGCAATACCACTCCTGGGGATATACCCAAGAGATGCCCTATCATATGACAAGAGCATTTGTTCAACTATATTCATAGCAGTATTATTTGTAATAGCCAGAACCTGGAAACAACCTAGATGCCCTTCAATAGAAGAATGGATCAAGAGAGTGTGGAATATATACACATTAGAGTACTACGCTGTGGTAAAAAACAATGACTTCTCGAATTTTGCATGCAAATGGATGGAAATAGAAAACACTATACTGAGTGAGGTAACCCAGACCCAAAAAGATGAACATGGGATGTACTCACTCATAATTGGTTTCTAGCCATAAATAAGGGTCACAGAGTCTTCAATTGGTGAACCTAAAGAAGCTAAGTAAGAAGGTGAACCCAAGGAAAAACATATAGTTATCCTCTTGGCTATGGGAAGTAGACCAAATTGCCGGGGAGAAAATTGGGATCTTGGGGGTGGGGTGGTATGGGGGTAAGGGGAGATGGGGAGAGAATAGGGAGAAGGGAAGGATGGGGGGAACTTGGGGAAAAACGATGATTGGGATAAAGGAAGGTTGGATAGGGGAGCACGGAAGCACAATTCTTAGTTAAGGGAGCCACCTTAGGGTTGGCAAGAGACTTGAACCTAGAGTGGCTCCCAGGAGCCCAAGGCAATGTCCCCAGTTTGTTCCTTGGGCAGCTGAGGATAGGGAACCGGAAATGACCCTATCCTATAGCAATACTAACGAATATCTTGCATATCATCATAGAGCCTTCATCTGGTGATGGATGGAGATAAAGACAGAGACCCACACTGGAGCACTGGACTGAGCTCCCAAGGTCCCAATGAGGAGCAGAAGGAGGGAGAACATGAGCAAAGAAGTCAGAACCACGAGGGGAGCAGCCACCCACTGAGACAATGGGGCTGATCTATTGGGAGCTAACCAAGGCCAGCTGGACTGTGACTGAAAAAGCATGGGATAAAACCGGACTCTCTGAACATGGCGAACAATGAGGGCTGATGAGAAGCCAAGGACAATCGCACGGGGTTTTGATCCTACTTAATGTGCTGGCTTTGTGTGAGTCTAGCCAGTTTGGATGTTCACCTTCCTAGATATGGACGGAGGGGGACGACCTAGGGTTTACCACAGGGCAGGGAACCCTGACTGCTCTTTGGACTGGAGAGGAAGGGGGAGAGGAGTGGGGGGAGGGGGAGAAGGGTGGGAGGAGGGGGAGGGAAATGGGAGGCTGGGAGGAGGCGGAAACTTGTTTTTTTTTTCTTTTCTCATTAAAAAAAAGAAAAAAAAGAGAAAAAAAAGAAACAAATACTAAAACCAGTTTTGCAAACTGTTACTCTCCTCCCCCCTTCTCTTTTTGGGTACAGGCTTTCAGCAATAGTCGCAAACAGTTTAATCCAGGACTACATCAGAAACAGTTCTAAATCTCAATCGCTTATCTTTGCTCATCTATTAGTGTGCATTTGTATTGTTTGTGAATACCTTTTCTTTATTTTATAATTCAATAGTCAGTTGACAGGTTCCCTTTAGCTTGCATTGGAAAACAAAAGAAGTATCACAAGTCTTCACAAGAAGCCCTGTTACTGGGCTTCTCACCCATCACACAGACTTTGAATTTAGCTAAGCCTCCTTACTGGGTCCATTTCTTTCTTTGTCCCTAGTCCCCTCAAAATATTTGCCTACCAAACATTTTGTGCTTAGAATTTCAGACAGATTACATGTTTCCAGGCAGACAAACAGTATCTATCTTTTCCTTTTTGCTGACACCCCTTTCAGGAGACATTCCAGGACCCGTGCCTGGGGACCCATGCGGGAGGCAGACAAACAGAGTGCCTGAAACTGGCATTACAGTACGGTGCAAGGCTGGCCCACAATCTCTCACTTGTCTCTCAACTCAGTATGGTCCCATGCATTACTGGGCTTGCTCTTGAAAGCCCGCAACATGACTTAAGCGAACGTGGACAAGTCAGCTTCCCTGACCTTCAAAAGAAAAGACTGAAAGGAGGGGTCTTCCTTCAGCTGAGAGCTGGGAGCTAAGGGAATGGATTTTCAGACAACTTTGAACTTTGGTCCTTCTGTAGGGGGACCTGCATATTGTTCAGGTCCTAATTGTCCCTGATGTACTTGGTTTGAATTCCACATTCACAGAATCTATGGATTCTGTGAATCTTTACTTTTAGGGACATTTTTCTATAATTGTGTAACTATTTGTGATTTATATCCCTTATAATTTATATAACATGGATTATTTTGGCCTCAAGTGTTTAGGACAACAATATGATTTATCACTTTTCTTCCAACATTTTCTTCTCATCAGAGAATAATTTTCCAGTGACCTTTACTTTGGCATCGTTTGGCAGGATACATTTGATATTTAACTTTATGTAAATAAATCGTGGGCATTTTTCACACCCATGTTTTGTGGGGCTCATTTTTCATTAAGATTTATCATATCTGCTAAGTACAGATGGAGCAGCCTTTCTCTTCATTTTATACTCAAGCCCAGTGCTAATGCGCTTCCGCTTTCTGAAGGCAGCTATGCTTTGATGCTCAACATCCATCCTTACAAAAAGTCTCGTCTCCAAATAACTACATCGCCGTGACCAAAGCCAAGCACCCCAGTTATCAACAAGACACAGGGAAGTAAATGCGAAGTGAACCCCACTTAAAAAGTCATTTGAAAGGATTTTGCATAAACTCCAGTTATATTAGGAGCCGCAACAAAGTAGTTCACTTTGGTCTTATTTGTAGGAACATATTACATTTTGGTTATTATGACTTCTCTTCCCAAAGTCTCTGTTACAGATGCTGCCATCTCAACTTGACATCAGCTGCTGTTCCACAGCTGCTGCTCACGACTACATCCCCCAGCATCCCTGTTTCATGAACTCCTCTCTCTCTCTGGCTATTTTACACATCAGGAACCTCTTATTTCCTCAACTGACCTGTCAAGCGTGTATTTCCAAAGACAGCCTAAGAGCCAGCCCTTCAGGGCAGGCTTGCAGGGAGGGGAGAGTAAATTTTAACCCTGTGCTTCAATTATGATCCCTGCAAATCCTGCTGTGGTGAATTTGATGTTTCTGCTGTAATTTAATTTCTTGGCTAGAAACTCTGCTTCGGAATATGATCTGGTTGAACACCTGGGGTGCTAATCAGACTGATGAAGACGAAGCATCAAGATGAGCTTGGTGTGAGGGAAGCCTGGGCAGCGAATTTCTCAAGCCGTATGGAGAAAACTTTCCTCTACTGCCCAACAGCAGTCTTTCTTTAGTGAGTAATTACGCTATTTTCAGCACTGAGAGACGTATGCATTTTATCGATAAATTCTCCTCATTTGTAATAGAACTCCAGCTTCTTGACAAAAGAGCTGACTGCTTCTCCATCCCTTTACATTTTTATATATGCTTTCTTCTCCCCTTTGGCTCCCTTCAACAAAAACTCTGAAAAGAGAGTATTACTGTCCTTCCTAGTTTTATGTCAGCTAAGACACAATCTAAACTCATCTAGGAGGAAATCTCAGCTGAGAAAATGCCTCCATAAGATCAGATGTAGCACATTGTCTTGATAAGTGTTAATGGGGAAGGGCCGCCCCGCCCCGCCCTGCCCCATTGTTGGTGGTGCTGGGTTCTATAAGAGAGCGGGTTGAGCTAGTAAGCAGAACTCTTCCATGGCTTCTGCATCAGCTCCTGCCTCCAAGTTCCTGCCCTGTTTGAGTTCCTGTCCTGACTTCCTTCAATAATCAACAACAATAATGAAAGCCAAATAAGCCCTTTTCTCCCCAACTTGCTTTTTGGTCACGGTGTTTCATCACAACAATAGAAACCTGACTGAGACAATTGCCATGGACTTTCTCATTTATGAAGGAGCCAGATGCTGCCAGCTATTTCAGTGGCTATTCAGGTCATGCCACCTGCTGTATGTGAGGAAGGCATGGTAGGAAAGGATAAGTCTGCATGCTATGTGCATGGTTCATTACACGACACAAGCAACTTTTACATATTATAATGGCACAACAAAGATTCTATTATTAAAAATTTATTAAAACGTGTAAATTACCTTATTAAGGGCTAGCGAGATGGCTTAGTGGGCAATAGCCCTTACTGAAGGCAAGTATGAAGACCCGAACTTTCCAGTTCCCATGGGGTGGGGAGGAGCCAGGAGTTGATAAGTGCACCTGGAACTCCAGTGCAGTGGGAGGCAGAGACAGGAGGATTGCTGGCACCAGGTTCAGAAACAGACTTGTTTCAAGGGATAAGGCAGAGAATGACAGATAGCATGTCTTTGCCATTGCCCCCCTCAGGGGACTGACTAGGACACCTCTTTAGGGCTTATTTTAACCTTCTTCATACCAGTTCTGACATCCTTTCTTGAGCCTGCCATCTCAGTCCCCTTGGAACACTATTTGAAATCAATTTTCTGAAACGCAAAACTTACAAATAACTATAGTTTGCCGGCATATCCTTGGACAGCATCAGTTCAAAGGCTAGAAGAACACTCAAAGCCTTGCGGAGAATATTAACCATGGTCTTAATGAAGAAAAATCCAAAAGAGAATAAGAATATGTGCTATCACATTTTCCCTGGGCTCAGACTTTATTTTGTCCTCCTCTACCTACAGAGTTTGTGATAACTAATTCTCTCCATGTGGCTATGCAAACTGTGATATCAGGAGTCTCAAAGAAAGACTATATTTAAGTATATTCTCCAAGGAACGATGCAATTTAAAAGAGCTCATTAGCAGCAGAATGTTAACTAGGATATTAAAGAAACATTTCAAATTATTGAGTGTACTTATTGTTTCTTAAATTATGCCAATATAAGAAAAGTCAACTCAATAGTTCTTATGTAGCATAATCAATTATGACCCATTTACAGATCTGGGAAAACCAGTGAGTACTAAAAGTTGAAATTGTATCTCAGAAATATGTAAATTTCACATTTTGGGACCATAGTGTGTCTACTAACAAGGGCATGTTACCTTGTCACAATAGGGGAAACAAACTACATAATTCTGAGCACTGTATCCCTTCTCTCATTTTTGGCAGCTTCCCATTTGCAGAAGCACTCTGTGCTTGCAAGTCACACATGGGTTAAGGTCATGATGTCTGATGTTAGCAGATACTCTCACCCCTGGCCTCATGCTACATTCCTTTGAAGGACTGCACACCTCTATGGCTCACTTTTCTGGAAGAGTTTCATAAGGGTAATGACTAAACTGGGGGTAATTTCTCTGTGTGTGTTCTCGTGAAACCCAGAGCTCAATGGTTGTTAACGGAGTGCCTAAAAGTTCAGGATCTAGGGATCCCTCCCAGAGTCCAATTAAAGACACCACAACCAGTTAAAAATGGGCTAGAAATCTAAGGGGTAAAAAAAATCTACTCACAATGGGATTCGTCTGTCCATGTTTCTTTATTCGTCTCCTTTTCTAAATCCAATTCTTTATGCCCCATTGTTCTCCCTTCTTCTCCCTGTTACAAACATTCCCAGTCAATTATATCCTTAAAACCAGCAATTGTCCAGCCCTAACAGGTTCTAGAGCTGGGATTCTTTTGTCCCATAAAAAAATCAGATAAGGGTTTTCACACACACACACACACACACACACACACACACACACACGCACACACACACACACACAGATTCATGATTGTAAGATTACAGATGGAAGTGATTAGTACATGTCCAGTGAACTCCTTAATGGAGAAAGTTAATTAAGAAAGAAATTAAATCATCAGGGAATTCTAGAGGGGAGGATTAGTGTGCTACACTACATTTTTAGGTGGGTAATCAAGAGCTAAAATGTTTATTTCAACACATCCCTTATTTCCTTTCCCAGCATGCATAGAATCAGGTAACCAAACAACCTATGTAAACAGTCAGGGAGAAGCCACAGCTCTTGATCAGATAGCACATATACCAGACACTGTAGTTTCTACTGGCCTCGGTCTTGAGTTTTGCTCTAGGTGGTAAAAACAAATAAGTGACCCAGGCCTCTAAATTCTCATTGATGGGGTATGCTGTTATCAGTCATTCTGATTGTGAGCATTGTGAATCTGTGGCCCAGATCTCTTCTGCTCTTCTTAGGAGTAAAACACAAGCAGTAAGTTTCTTGAACTAAAATCATCAGTAATCTGAGGTGAAAGTGAGCATAAGGAGTTAAGAATTTTTTAATTGAGGTAAAATCAAAGCAGCAGCTTGGTCAGGTAGTAATTCTATGTTTTTTGATATCTGAGACTATCTTAAATGGAATGCTCTTTTCTGGAATCTAACCACTGACCAAATGCCTGCTGATGAAGATAATTGCTGGAAGGCAGATTTTTGTGTTTACCTAGGAGAGAGGAATTGAGGCCTGGCAGTGAGAAATTGTTTTCACACATAGCTGAGGGAAACAGCTCTGAACTGTGGGAATTAATTCCCAAATATGTAACAGAAAGGGAGTTAGTTACAGAGAAAATCTACAGAAAGAGACAGCCATTTTAGTCACAAAGCATCAACACCAAAAAGCCGTGCCTTTTGGCTTAGCCTTTATCAGATCCCTTGGTTCTGATAAGTCACTCATGAAAAGATGGCTGAACAGTTACTGTATAATGGTGTGGCTTGTAGCAGGTTGCTTTTGGGAGAGAACACAGAGAAGGCTGTGTACAGAATGTAATAGCTCGTAGAACCTCTATGCTACATAAGTGCATCTTGGCACTTTTATCTTCAATAAAATCAGACAAGGCTGTAAAAGAAGAAAAATAGGTTTAGGAAGCAACACCGGAAGGGCTGCAGAAGAGGCATCAGATAGGTAGCACTGGCCCCAAGGTTCCCCAGAGTTAAAACTGCTCAGAGAACTATGTACTTTCTTGCCTCTCTGAAGAGATACCTAATCAGGTACTTTTAAAGCTTACACACACAGAGACACACGCACGTGCACATACATGTGTGCAAATAAATATACACTCACACGTACTCACACAGACACACAAATATACACTCATATACACATATATACATACACATATGTTTTAATGATCCATTGGTTTCATATTGGCAAAATTTAAAATTTGTTGAATTTTATCTGTGCATTTGGCTTGCCAGCATGTTCTCTCTAGTATTTTATAACATATCCTGCATATTTGAAGCTGAAAAATGATTTCATCACTATACAATGTTCAATACAGCATTGGAATTTTATCAGATTGTCAAAGAAGGAGAACACAAATGAACATGGTTTTTAAAGGGGTCTGCATACTTTATGCAACTCAGGAAGCTATGCCTGAGAGGACGAGCCCTCCAAGCAGAGTACAGGAGACTCAGGGCTGTGAGGAGTAGGAGGTAAAGGCATTGGCAGGCTTTTTGAGCTAAGGATTTGCTCTTGGTCACTGTCACGGTCACTGTTGCATGTACTGATATTGGTGTCCTGCACTGATGCAATGAATTGTAGAGCTTTCAAGATGAGCTGTCATCTGTAATGAAAGCTGATTCGGGTGGTTGCTATGACCACAGGACTATAAATACTTCCTGGAGAGTTAGGAATTACTATTCAGATTGTCACTTATCCAAAGTTAAATCCACACTGGACACACTTATTCTCTGTGTTGTCATTCCTTCCCACCACAATGGACGCTGTCCCTCTGGAACCATCAGCCTGAATAACCCTTTCAGTTGCTTTTGTCAAGGTCTCCTTTCACAGAGAGACATAACTGACACAGCATGGTTGAGGATTGGGCAAAGCACATGACTGGATTAATTTTGTTTGTTGTATAATAAAATCAAAGGCTTCCTCTAGCTAATCCTACCAGCCCACCATTTGTTAAAGATAAGTAATTCTTAGGAGAGTTTTGATTGAGATGTAGTTTACTAGCATTTGTTGCTTTTTTTTTTTTTTTTTGGTTTTTCGAGACAGAGTTTCTCTGTAGCTTTGGTGTCTGTCCTGGAACTAGCTCGAACTGGCCTCGAACTCCCAGAGATCTGCCTGCCTCTGCCTCCCGAGTGCTGGGATTAAAGGTGTGTGCCACCACCGCCCGGCCCGCATTTGTTGCTTTTATAACCATCACCTGATATTTCTAACCAGCAAGAGGCAATGAGCATGACAGTTTGTAAAACTTTGCCCATGATATCTATGAAGCTATGAAGTTGAGTTTTAGTGACCTGTAGAAAAACCATCAAGTTAGGTGAATTGTTATTACATAAGAAGGGATTAAGAGAGAAATTATATCATGACCATTGCTAAAATTTGTAACCAAAGCAGTCCTGGAGAAGCATGTTCCAGGCATGTCAGAAAACTTGTTTCTGAGAGTCTCGGGCACAAGTGGTTATCATGTATTGTCTGAAGGATCTTCAGTCATTATCCAGTTTCCGGTAATCATTCATTTCCAGGATTCCTCAGAGAACCCCATCCAGATCTCCATTTACTGGACGTGTGTCAGGTCGCACATGCTTATACCTGTAGATCAATGCTTCTCTCAGACTCAGTTAGAGAAACTTCCTTTTGAAGTGGCTAATGCAGACACAGCTGTCAAAGGGCCAAGAAAAGGGTGACAGTCATGAAGGGTTTGCCTCTAAGTGGGAGCTGCAGGATGGGAAGAATTCATTCCAATTATTGTATCTGTGATGTACCTGATCACGTATTTCAATCACCTCTGGATTGAAAGTGTATATTTGTGTATTGAAAGGAAACAGAAACTTACATTTCTTCCTGACTGTGCCCTTGGGTGATCCGACTTTACATCTTTGCTAGAAAATTCAGTATAAAATCACCCACCCGTTTCTCATCCACAAATTGGTGGAAAGGACTCACAAGGGGAACATTGAGGGATGAACCACAGAGACAGAGAAGCACCTTCGGCGGACCTGCCTCTCTCCGCACTTCCTTGTGGTTACTGCTCTGGGCATTGTCTCTGGCAGATCATCACTCCTCAAAGGACAGACAAAGATGCTGCACACTCTGAAAGCACCTCATAGAGTAGGATGTGGAAACAAAAGTGCCTCATTGCAATCTTCTATAGCTGCAATGGAATTGTAGAAGAATATTGAAAAATAAAACCCTGCTATATTTTATGCATACTGGTAACTTTAATATACATGTCAAATATTTGTATCATTTAAGAAAACTTAATCCCAAATCATCATTTATTACATTAGGAAGCAAAGACCTCTGAAAAAAGACATTTATATGCTTCAAGGGGCAACTGTATGCTGAACATATGTGGATAAAAGTTTTTTGACCTTATGGTTTTTCTCCCGGATTTCAATCTAGACTAACATAGTTTAAATGGATGAAAAAAAATCCTCTTGCACAGAAACAAATCAAAGAGCTGCAGCATCACATCCTCGTTTCCTGCCAACAATCACTGAGCACCAGTTGTGCTTTGGATAACTCCTCTTTGGGATGATTTTCCACAGAAAGTTCTGTGCTCTCTGGATTCTGGGGATCTTTAACACAAATTATGCATTTGGGGACATTCTGGGACATATGCCCCCACATTCACATGATGAACTGTCCATCATGGGGAACTGAGGACAGCTGTAAAGCATTCCACTTTAACCCTTCCCCTAGACACAGGCACATTCTCCAGTTGCATAGCAAGACAACTGTTTCTAACAGTATGTGTGTGTATGTATATGTGTGTGTATAACGTGTATGTATGTTTATATGTGTATAATGTGTGTATGCATGTATGTGTATGTGCATGTGTATGTATATATGTGCATTGTGTGTTTGTGTGTGTATGTATTTGTGTATTTGCATGTGTATGTATGTGTGTATATAGTGTGTGTGTATGTGTGTGTGATATGTGGTACTGTGGGACAATGGTCTTGTACCCTGTAAAGATTTGTCACCTGTATTGGTTTAATAAAACACTGATTGACCAGTAGCCAGGTAGGAAGTATAGGCGGGATGACCAGAATAAAAGAATTCTGGGAAAAGGAAAGACTGAGCCTGCAATCATCACCCAGACACAGAGGAAGCAAGATGAGAATGCCTCACTGATAAAAAGTACCAAGCCATGTGGTTAGCTCAGACAAGAATTATGGGTTAAGATGTAAAAGTTAGTTAATAAGAAGCCTGAGCTAATAGGCCAACCAGTTTATAATTAATGTAGGCCTGTGTGTGTTTCTTTGGGACTGAAAAGCTGCAGGACTGGGAGGACAGAAACCTCTGTCAACAATGTGATGTGACAGAGGGTGGCATCTGGTGTCTTCCACTTCATTTATTTTTTAGGGACGGTCTCACTGGTCTTGGCACTCACACATTCTGCTAGTCTGGCTTCCCAGAGAGCTCCCATTGATCTGCCTCCCCAGCCTCCACCATCATTGCTGGGCAGAGATGCACACTGCCTCGCCTGGATTTTTATGTGGGTACTGTGGATGCAAGCTTGGGTCCTCAGACCTGTACAGCAAGAAGTTTACCAATTAAGCCTTTTCTCTAAACTCTGCTTCTGACATCCAGAGTGAAAAGGAATCAAATCTAGAGTGCACTTGGGCCTGATGTAGTTGCCAGAAAGGGAAACTCCCACTGAGACATGAAGGTGAAGTGACTTCCCAGAGTCGAGGCTGGCTTCTCTGTTTTCCTGAGATCAGCTGGATTGCCTCTTCTGTCTTGAAGGCAAACGATGGCATCTCTCCTCACATTCCGTTTACCAGCCTGTCGGTGGAGACCTGCTAGTTCCGCTTCCCTTCAGTTTTGTCTTACTTACTTCCTGATCTCAATTTGACTAAGCAGAGGGGATGAAGTATTCTGCAGCCTGTAAAGATAAAAATGCCTCATTGTCATGGGCTGTGCCTGATAGTCTCTGCTACCGCACATCTGTTGTTCATATACAAACCCATCCTTTTTCTGGATTAAGGAGCAGTGTCAACAATCCTGTGTCCTGCAGTCTCATCCAAGTTCATGGTGCACTGTTACATGATGTTGATTTGAGGTGAATATACAAAATATGCACACATAAATTTATTTATTCATATAAATATGTAATTTATGTGATACTTATTTAGGTAGGTATGTAGAAAGGAGGAGGGGAGGGCAAGGGAGAGGAGACAAGAGGGAGAAGGAAAGAGAAGGAGTAGGGGAGAAAGCAGGGGAAAACAAGAGGGCTAAGAAAAAAAGGAGAATCCTTCAATTCTGTTGCTGGTATTCTGGCTAAGCAGGTCTCCAGAGCTTAACTGTGAATTCTGAGAATAAAATAAGAACATCTTTTCACACCCTGGAAAATTTTGTCTCATTAATATGGCAGGGGCATGGATGGGCTGCTTTCACCCTGCTGCTGATGGAGAGATGATTAAAAGCCTCTAAGTCTCCTGAAGTTATTTTATTTCTTTCCCTATCCAGTAGCTGCTACCAGGATTTCCCTTGGGCAAAATCCTGCACCTCAGCTAGGAATCACTTCTTCCCAGATTTCATCATCTGCTTACATTTTAGTAAAAATATAAGGGAAGATAAGATAAATTCCAAAACAGTGGTTGGTGGAATATCCTAGTTCAGAGCAGAGGAAGCCATCTTCCTCAGGGATCCAGAAAGAGAAAGACAGAGAACCATATCTTCCTACCGTCTGAATTCCACAGTCATGCTGGTGTCTTCTTAGTAAGGGCCAACTCCACACTTTGTGCTCTGCTGCTCAATATGAAGGGGAAGAGATCTTCTTGTTTACACGGCATCACAAACACAAGTCCATCCTGTTCCCTAAAAGTCAGTTTCTCAGTTGACTGTGGTCACCCTCCTACCTGAAAATAATGATTCCTTTGAGAAAGTCTTGTGAGAAAAATCTGGTTCCAAAAATATTTTAACAGATTTAAAGACATTTTAGGTTTTTTAAGATTTAAATTTTAAGGGGAGTTTGGAATAATAACCTTGATTTGGCTTACTGAATCTTCAAAGATGTGATCTTTTCCCCATGCTCCTATGAGGGCCTCTATTCCCCCTTCATTATGGGTGCTTATCAGGCTAACTCTCAGTGTTGCTATGGAACATCGAAAAAGGAAAATACTGAAGAAAGGAGATGGCACACGAAGTTTTAGCATGGAGATCATTTATTTTCTCTCTAGTTAGCATGTAATTGTGCAGTTTATGGATAAAAACACTACCTTATTTTCATATCTGTCGTATTTAACGCACCTGGGCTACACAACAGGTTTTTAGATGCTAGAGTCAAGGGTGTGGGAAAATGACTCAGAGATGCTTGGTAGTCAATCAAGGGGACTCAAGTTAAATTTCCAGCACCCACATAAAAACCAAGTAGGTCCTGTAACCCCAGATCTGGGCTCAGAGAAAGGTGGATCCTAGGAACTTGCTGGCCAGTCAGCTTGGCCAGTGGTGAGCTTAAGGTACAAGGAGCGACACTATCCAAAAAACAAGATGGGGAGCTCCAGAGGGAGATGCCTGGTGTCCCTTTTCTAGCCTCCATGCGGCACGCACGTGTACACCATGTACATATACAACACACCCCCGCTCGTACCTCCTCATACATCTTACTTCTTTTTCAATTTGGGATCGCTTTCCCCACCGCTGTCTCTGTGTAGTTTATGCACCATGGTAATCATCGATACATGCCAAGTAATGGGAGCTGCTTCTGGGTAGACAAGTACATGGCACTTTCTAAACAAGCAGTAACCTTTAGTGATGGAGCACGGCCATGAGCAGCGGTCCTAGGAAGAAGTCCTTAAATGTCACTTTCCTCTTTTTACCCATGTTATCCCCAGCTCAGACCCCACAGAGCTAAAAGAAGTCATCCGTGGAGGTTGTCTGGGGAAGCATGGCACAGCGAAACAGGAGGGAACAGATGGGTGTACATAAGCAGCCCTCTGGCTTCAGGTCTCTCTTCAGAGGAAGTCCTCAGAAGGCAGCGAGGACATAGTCTTCCCACTGAGGCTGTCGAATTCCAGAGATCAACTGCCTCCCGGCACATCAGAACTGCTGCCTGCGGTGTCTCCCTCATCAGTCTAGTGTGACTGCATCAGCAACAGAGACACCATCTCACTACTCCATGTCCTTTCAACACCCGAAAAGACACTGTGCATCCACAGCATGCACGAGAAATGTGTGTCGACTTTATTCATATCTGACGGACTGGTATCAACTAAACGTTCAGTGTTCGTGTGATGAAAGGCCTTCTGATGAAGCAAAGATGAATAAATGTGTTCATGCACATATTCCCTGGGAATTGTTTGCTTCTGGGGACAAATTCACTCTCATTTTGCATTTGTAAACCAGCATCTATAGATAGAGTTTTCAGAGTACAGAATCCTGCTGTGTTTATGAGTACAAAATATCACTGCAGTTTGCAACTATGATTTGTTCTTTATAAATGACAGTCTGTAGAGGAATTGGTCCATGATGAAGGATCAGCCCACATCCTAATTTCTCCTCTGAACTGGCCTTAGGACCCTGACTCATTCCCAAACATGGAGATGCCCATTATCCATTAAATCTACTTTAACTAGTTTCTCTAAATCAAAACAGGATTGACTCATCAAACAAGGTATAAAACAAGTCCATTTCCCTCATTTGCAGCGCTAGCAGTTTTCCTGGCTGCATGATGCTCTTAAGACCCGGGTTTCACTGGCAATCCCCATTTGTGTTTGTTCAGAAAAGCTCAGTCCCTCACTCCCCCTGTATCTCTCACCTGACGATGTCTACAGAGTCCTCTGCACTGCTTCACAAATGAAAATAGTGTCTATCCCCTTGAAACAAGATCAGTGGGCTGAACACACTGTAACTACTCACAGTTGGCAGTCACTGTGCTTGATAGGTGTGATATTGGGTGAGGTGAAACTGTGTTTAATGGCTTTCCCTCCTCTCAAATGCCCATGTCATGAGTCAGCTTGAGAAAGGTGTTGACCATGAACTCTCAGTCTGAGTCAAGTCTGTTCTGTGTGATCATGGGAATTCATCATGTACTAGATACTAGATACAGATGTGTGTGTTTGTGGGGTGAAGAGGGACTGTGTGAAATAAGCCTATCAGGATGCACTGCCCAGACACCAGTTTACTAACTGTAGAACTTTAGCGTCTTCACTCACTTTTCTGAAGGGGGAACAGAATCTGCTTTAGTTGGTTTGGTGTGAAGATTGAAATAGCTCAGTGGAACTAATATTTAGAATCAAATTACCTCCTGAAACACAATACTTGTCAAATTATATTCATTTACCAAAGATCCAAACTTAAAAATGAAAGTAGTTGGCTGTCTGTTAGCAAAAAGGCCAGGACAGAACATGCTATGTTGTCTACAAGCTTGGAACTGCCTGGTTGATGCTATTTGCACACAGGGTCTTGTTTCATTCTCTTACAAACTAAGAAGCAGGGGTTAACGAGAAACACAATGGATTCCAATAGGTCCATGTTGCCTTGGCATTATTTCTTGAACGTAAGTTGAACTTAATTAGCAGAAGGCAGACTTAGTCAATATAAACTTTGTTTCCCATTTTTCTGTCCTCCCTATTTATCTAGGGTATTGAAATAGAATTATGCCTCATAGAGCCACATAGTGGTCATCACATGCCTACAGAACAGCTAGAGATAATGACTGACATGCCACACTGACGATGCCTTATGCACATTGTGGCCCTAAGGAGCATGCGCTTGACTTCTTTATAGAGTCACTGTTTAGCACTGCCTGCAGAGCTCTGCCTTGGTAATCCAACACATTCCTCACGTTCCCCCTTGCTCTCCTCTAATAGGCAGAGAATTTCTCTACAAAGCTTACGATTTCCTGTTGGTCCTGAGGGGTATGTTGCCCTCCTCTGCCCAAGACCTGTTAAGTAAACATAATATTGCTGTAAGGTCTTGTGCTCTGATGAGTTGCCTCTTGTGTCTTATGTGACCAGCACAGCTGAACATAACTTTGTCTGACCAGAGCTCTCATGGAAGGTGGCTAGCTGCAAGGACATCCGGCAGTATAAACAAGTTTTCTGTGAGGGGCATCCTGGTGACTGGTCACTGAGACATTACATTATCTGCCAATGTCCCAGTTTATTTTCTATTGCTGTGCTAAGCACCATTACCGAAAACAACTTGACAACTAAAGGGGTTATTTGGCTTCCACATCCTGAGCACAGTCTATCATGAAGGCAAGTCAAGGAGAGAAGTGAAGGAAGTAACTAAAACGGATCATGGAAGAATGCTATTTAATGGCTTAGTCTCTATGGCTTGCTCAACCCCTTCTTATACACCCCTGGAACTCCTGCCCAGGTATGGTGATGCCCACAGCAGATAGGGTCTTCCCACACCATTCATTAATCAAGAAAATACCCTTGCAGACTTGACTACATGTCAAACAGGTGAAGACATTTTCTCACTTTAGGTTTCCTCTTGTTAGATGACCCTAACTTATTTTAAGTTGACCAAAACTGACCAGCACAGCCAGGATAAAGAAGGTGACATGAACCATAAGCATCTTTAGCAGATATGGCATTGGCAGGACAGGGTTTATCACCCTTTCACTGTTGTGAGGAGGAGATAAGCCCAAACTGAGAAGAAAGAGGGACAAATTAATATGACAGTTCTACAAGATCAGAAACTTCAAACACTTAAGAAGAAGACAGGAGGCAGTTTCTGCTGTTTTCTATTGTGTCTATAACAGATTGCCAAAATTGTTAGTGGTTAAGTGTCAAGGACCAACCTCGACAAAATTACCTTTCTCCCAGTTAGAGGTGTGGAATTTTAGAAATATAGTAAAGAATATGAAGACACAAATGAAAATAATAAAACAGAGAAACATATAGGATAGTATCAGGAGGGAATTCCAGTGAGTACTGAAAATTTGCCTGCATTTAATCTCCAACTACTTAAAATACCCCTGACCCCAAAATACAGGAATAAGACAAAAGACTGCATTGGCAGGACACAAGGAAATGAACTTATCAATTGAAAGTCAAGGCTACATCCCTAGTTAAGCGTTCTGTTGCTACAACAAAATAAATCGCGTTCACACACTAGACCAAACCACTCCCTGGGTGGAATCCAAAGTTATCTCCTTAAGGGAACTGGAACTTAGTTGGACTTAGACTCTTGTTTGAGGTAGGAACAATCTGCTTCTCTATTCCCAAAGTACAAGGGCTGACTATTAGTCACACCTGTTGACAATTACCTTGAGAGAGCCGAACTCTCTGCTCAACATCTAGGTGTGACCTTTGTCTAAGGTAGAACCACAATAACCTTGAAGGAACTAGAGGAAAGCTCCAAATCTCTGACCTTTGGTCAATGTGGAAACAGGCTCACATTTTTGGGCCTCCACAATTAAGCCCCCAAAATTATCATCATATATCTAAAGACCAAGATCCTAAACATAACATACCTCATGGGTTTAAAATTCACCTGCCATTGTGGGTTAAGTCCCTTTTGAAGTTTCTGGCAGAGAATCCTGTTGCCTGCCTTCTCTTCTTCAGAGTGGTTGCTCAAATGCTGTACGTATGGCTCTTTTCTTCTTCAAGGCCAGTCACACAACATAGGACATGGACTCAGGGTTCTCTGTCTCGATTTACCAGCTCTAGTATCCTCGTGGTTATATGGGTCTCTGTGGATATTTCAGAACAGCCTTGTCTCATGGTCAAGTGCTTGGTAATCTTTTTTTTTTTTTTTTGAGACAGGGTTTCTCTGTAGCTTTTGGTTCCTGTCCTGGAACTAGCTCTTGTAGACCAGGCTGGCCTCGAACTCACAGAGATCCGCCTGCCTCTGCCTCCGGAGTGCTGGGATTAAAGGCGTGTGCCACCACCGCCCGGCAGGTGCTTGGTAATCTTAATTCTACTTCTAGAATTGCAACTCTAGCTTTAGTTTGTGATATGTTACCTGTAAGTGTTGGAAATCAGTTTGTATATAACAAAGGATGGTGGAATTATTTTTGTCTATCTTACCCAAATTCAAAATAATGCTATCACATTATAATGTGACTAAAACAAACCCACTATGAAGGTATTTTGAAATTTCTTTCAGTTAAAAAGTTACATGTCTTATTTAACATAATGAGATATTTCTCTGTGTGTGGTGCTGCAGTGAGCTCAGGATGCCGTGGCTGTTACACCACCGAGCTACACCCTGGTCCAAGATGGTGCCTTTTAATTTCACCTACATAAATATTTGTTCCAAACAAAGCCAAATGATTGCTTAGAGGATGCCAATAAAAATCATTTTATTACATTTGGGGATAGAAAAAAGTGAGCGGAGCCCACAGTCATTGGAAGCTTTTGAGCCCCTTCTGCACTTTCCGTGGCTTTAGGAGAGGCACTTCTGAGTATAAAGATTAATTCCAGTCTCCAGACACTGATGTAATACAGTTGAAACAAAAACTGCAAGGTTTGAGTATTAGACCATAGTAGTCATGCCCAGCAAGATATATAGAGCATTTCTCTTTCATACTTAGTGGCTCGCGTGTGTGGCCGTTATGGAAGCCAAACATTGTCTTCATGAATCACTTCTCTGCCATATATTTGGAGACAAGGTCTCTCACTGAACTTGGAGCAGACTGCTTGGTTGGCAAGCCTCTGGGGTTCACCAGGAGTTTCCTGTCTTCATCCCCTAGTGCTGGAGTGTTGGGTGTGATGTTTGCCATCCTTGCTTCTTCAGTTAGGTGTAAACGTAGTTCATGCATGTGCAGCAAGTGCTTTACCTAGAGAGCCTTCTTCCTAGGCCCCTGGGCGACTTTTAAAATCATATTTGAGTAGGTTAATATTTAAAAGTCTGGAGCTCCAACATTTCCAGAAATAAAAATCACCAGGCGATACCTTTTTGAAAATACTGTCTGAACTCATGAGAGCTCAGATGGACTCTGGACCTACAGCTAGGGAGCCTGCGTGGGACCCACCTAGGACCTCTGCCTGTGGGTGGCAGTTGTATAGCTTGGTCTGTTTGTGGGGACCCTAGCAGTGGGACCAGGATTTGTCCCTGCTGCATGAGCTGGCTTTTTGGAACCCATTCCCTTGCTTAACCTTGATGCAGGGGGAAGAGTTAAGTCCTGCCCCAACTTGGTATGTTGATTCCTTGTGGGAGGCCTTCCCTTTCTGAGGATGGGGTGGGGCAGAAAGGAGGTGGGGGAGGGAATGGAAGGCAATGAGGGAGGGGAAACTATGGTTAATATGTAAATAAATAAAAATTTAAAATAAAAAAACTCACCCTCCCCCAAAATGCTGTTTTTCCTGCAAACCTAAGGGTATTATTGAGACCTAGAGACAGGGTGGCTTCTGCAGCTTCTTGTACCTCCTAGGTCTGTGTTGACTTGATAGTGGTTTTCTGCTGTGCACACCCTACTTCATGACTTGGTGGGTCAGATGACATCTAGCTCATGATGTGCCCAGCAGTTCAGGTCACATGGTAACCTGGTGTTCAGTTTCCACTGAGGCCCCAAACAGATGTCTCTTAAAGGGAGGACTGTTGCTGCAGAAGATTGTAGAGCCTTGTTCCCAAATCTCAAAAATTCCTTCTGTGATTACCTGTGGGGGCCGCCAAAGACCCCAAACAGCACCTCATTTGCCTCAAGTTCTGTCAGATCTGCTGAATCATATGGTCCAGGTGATAAGGACCATATAAAACAGTCTGCACAGCAGCCTGGACCTGTTGAAAATCATCCCCCTGTTCCAGGCCCCTCACAAAGTCTGCAGCTTTTGGAGTCACTTGATGCATGAGTTAGAGTAACTCACCCAAGTGAAGAATACGCTGTCTCCAAGATCCAAATGGGCCCACTAAGTGTGGTGATTCTTTCTTTGTGACGGAGGAGCCAGGTGCAACAATTTATCAATGTTGAAAGAATTCCCAAGCTCTGGTAGCAATTTCTGTCTTAGGGTTTCCATTGCTGTGATGAGACACCATGACCAAAAATCAAGTAGGGAAGGAAAGAATTTATTTTGCTTATACTTCCTTAACACAGTTCATCATCAAAGGCAGTCAGGGCAGGAACTCAGATAGGGCAGGAACCTGGAGGCAGTAGGTATTTCACGGTCCGTTGAGGATTCCGGCTTATAGGCTGGTTCTTTATAGCTTTGCCCAGCCTGCTTTCTTACAGAACCCAGAACCAGCTTAGGAGTGGGCCCACCCACAATGGTTTCGCTCCCACATCAACTGCTAATTAGGAAAATGCTCGACAGGCTTGCTTACAGTAATTAAAACCATGGGCGGTTGACGCTCCGAGTGTGGAGCCCACAGCCATTCACACTGACTGCATGTCCTTATTCGTGTATCACATGGCAGGCAATGCAGGGGCCTTCCTTGTTGAGAACTCCCTACCTCTAGTTCTGGTGCTATTCCAGCCATGGGTCCAGAAAGAAAAACAAACAAACAAACAAACAGAAAACAAAAACCTCTGTTGCAGGACCACCCTGGCCTCACTGTCTGGAGAAGGGCAGAGAGCTCGCTCCTTAGCAAGAGCAGCAGGCCTGAAGGAGTATGCCCTGTGCTGGCCTCGGGATGGCAGTTTTCAATTTTCTTTTGGGAGACACACAGGCTCTTGTTACTTGAAGCCACCTTTCTTTGCAAATCTGGGATTACCCACCATTCCTAACTGGGACATTTTGGCTAACAGCAAGATGTGGAGGAGCAAAAGCAAATCCATTTGAAAATCCATCTACAGACATGTGCCTGTAAGAAAATACTTTCGAACACAAAAGTGGCAGGATGCTGTGTCTAGACAATCCCCAGGAGAAGATTAATGAGCGCTGGCTGGCTGTCTCGGGCTTCTCAGATGCCAGCCTCCTGTTACCATTCCCCTTTCCCAGAAAGCGAGTAATCCAAATCAAATCCCTTTCCCATTAGACCTCCCTTTGGTTTGACTTCTTTGATTTGCCAGGTTTCCTCCAGCATCCATTTCCTTTGTCAAAACACAACCTGCACTTCTTACTGTAGACCACAGGAGTGTGTCTCCATCTTACCTCTTCCATCCCATTTCTGGAATTGAGCTTTGTACGTCAACCTATGGAGTATTCCTCTTCCACTGGTCCCTTCCATTCACCTTCAGAGTCCTGTGACAATATTCTTTATATATATATTTAATTAAAAAATTTACTTTTCATTTTATATACCAATCCCACTTCTCTCTCACTCTTCTTCTGTTCCCCCCCTTCCCATCCCCATCTACTCCTCCTTGGGGGGTCAACAAGGTTGGGGATACCAACTTGAGGCAGGAACAAACCCCTCCCCTGGTATCAAAGCTGAGCAAGGTATCCCACCATAGGGAATGGGCTCCAAAAAGCCATTTCATGTACCTGGGATAGGTCCTGGTGCGAATGCCAGAGACACTACCCCTCTCTCAAGAGATCAAGCCACTTTGAAGTGTCCAGTTCACCGTGGAGACTAACCGTTCCTCTGTTCCTTCTGTAAGGACCACAGTATTCCCTACTTGTTTGGGTGGAAGCGTCATCCCAGCCCCTGGCATCCATATATCCAAAGAGTCTGCAATGTTTGAGTGGAAGTTCCAATGCCAAGACCCCTCCCCTGGGAGTTGCCTCATTCCAGACTCCACCTCTGAGAAAGCTCACCAAAAATGACCCCTCCCTAGAGATGCTCAAGACCACTCCCAAAGGGTATTTAAATTGTACTCCAGAGAACAAGCACATGGTTTTCTGGTCTTCCTTCCCTGTCTCCTCTCTGGAGGGCTGGGAGGTCACCCAGGAGCATCGGTATACATTAAACCTGGGCTTTTTCTAATTCAGTTTGATTTGGACTGATTTGGATTATTGTGTTAGCCGAGCGGTTTATTGGGGTGCAGAAACTTTTTACTACCCTCCCCCCATTCTCATACTCTGTGTTCTTGTCCTTATTTTCAAAAGGATTTGCCACCAGTAGTACCTAAGTGCACACATTCAAAATCCTTAAATATCTTTAACAAAAAGCAAATTTTGATACTGGGAGAAAAGACTGGAATTGGGGGCCATTTCTGAGGGAAAGTTAAAACCTATTACAAGGATAACTCCATGGAATTTATGAGAGGAACCCTAGTAATGGGGGACATAGAACCTGACTTGGCCAAGTTCTATAACCAGGAAAGATCTCAAGTTGAGGGATTGGAACAACAACCCAGCCACAAAACCTTCAACCTACAGCTTGTCCTCTCTGCAGAGTGTTCTGGGACAAGAGTCCTCATCAAAGAGACCAGGGAGACTTCAATCAGCAACTGATGGCAACAAAGGCTGAGCTCAGGAAATCCTGCAGAGGAAGGGGAGGAAGGATTTGAGAAACCAGGGGGGATAGGGAACCATGAGAATATGGCTTACAGAGTCAACCAACTGGGACTCATGGGGGCTCACAGAGATTGGGGAGTCTGTATGGTTCTGACCTAGATCCTCTGCATATAAGTTATGGCTGAGTAGCTTGGTGTTCATGTGGGTCTCCTAGCAGTGGGACTCCTAACAGTGGGGGTGAGGGTTGTCTCTGACTCTTTTGCCTGCTTGTGGACAAAATACCCTTTTCCTCCTACTGGGTCACCTCCTCCATCCTACATATGATGGAACGAGCCTGGTCTTTATTGTAACGTATTATGTCATGTTTGATTGATGGCCCTAGGAGGCCTGCTCCGTTCTGATAAGAGACCCGGGCAGGGCAGGGGGGGTGGATCTGAGGAAAGGGGGAGATGGGGCTAAGAGGGGAGGAGACGATGGGGAATTTTTAATCTGAATGCTATATATGAAAGAATACAAATAATTAAATAAGCAAACAAACAGATAAACAAATTTTGAAAGAGAATTATAAATTACCTCAAATCCCTTTACTCAGGCTAACTTATAAGCACATAATTTTTCCTTGTCAACCTAGTGGGCTGGGAACAAAAAGCAGGCATTTCTGTGTGCTTATTAATCATCCTGGCTATCTCCAGGTGCAATGTTTGGGAGGCATTGTTGGAACCTGAGTAGTTTGAATGCTTTTTTCTGCAAATACAGAACTATTTCAGGAAGTTTTGCACAATTATGTCTAAAATTTGGGAAACATTTTCCCTTGGACTAAGATAAAGAGAATAATTTGATGAAAAAAGGGGGAATTTTCCACTGGCTGATTATCTTGTCATTTCACTCATACATCTGAACACTAGAGCACGGTGCACTTAAGAGACCTTCTCTGTGCCCAGCTGGCCTCCCCACAGGAACACCTTCGACACATATCTTCTGAAGGATGATATGTGGTCTCCTCCAGCCACACTGATTTTATTTAGAATAAATAAACTATTTTTTTATTTGAATAAGACTGGAGGCTTGTCATGAATTGACAACAATTGTCTTGGGAAATTTCGCATATAGGGTCAGCGCCTTCTGTAAAACTATCACAACACCATTGTATCTTGTCACAGCTAGGACAAAGGGGAAGAGGCTCACGAGCAAAAGTTCCTCCCCAGTTGCCAGTGAGTGGAGAAGGGGGTGACTGGACAGCCCCTCCCTCCTCGAGTGTCAGCACTAATCCTTTTTTATTCAAACAGATTTAAATGTATTTAAGATGGTGCTCAGACTGTTCCTGAACATTGTTTCTCGCTGCTTCTACTCTCACATTCACTATTGGAAAGCCATTAAAACTTCGCATTCTTTTCTCAGTTCTCAACTTCACGATTTCCACCTGTGCTGTGTGGGTCTTCCTTCAGCTCCGGCTGCTAATCTTTGCCCTCATCACTAATCTCCCACTTACTATATTATGTCTGGAGAGATAATTTTCCAGAAATAGTTGTCTTTTTTCCACATTTCAATGGTTTCCTTCAATTTCCTATTTATAAATTTCTTCATTCTTCTTTCCTTCATTTTTCCTTCCTTTTTTTAAAAAAAATTTATGGTATTAATTATTGAATCCAGGGCCTCAGGATAGACAAGTGCTCCACCAATGAGCTACATCCCCAGCCCATGTCGTCATTTCTTTACTTATAGCCCAGACACCCTCCAAACTTATTGGTATGGTTTGACATAGCTTGTGTTCTGTCATCGTCTTCTGTGACTAAATGCTTAAGCCCCAGGGTGCCACTGATGACAGGCTGTGGAACCATCTAGAAGATCCTTGTTGAGGGTCTATGGTAACTCGTGAGCAGTCCCTTAAGAGAAAATAGTTTAGAAACTGAGCAATCCTTACTCTGTCCTTCTTAAGTCCCCTTCTCTTCAGCATCCAGGCCACTGGGGCTACTCAATGATGGGGCTTTAAATTTCTACCCTTTGGTTTTTTTTTTTACTTAAATTTTTAAGAATTTTAAAACCTAAGTACATCACTTGATTCCTTCCCGTTCCTTCCTCTCATGTCTACTCCCCCACTCAATTTGATGGCTAATTTCCTTTATTACTGTTGCATATGCATAAATATAAAAATACAGTCTATTGAATCTGTTTAGTGTTGCTTGTGTTTGGTTTCAGGGCTGAGTCATTGGTATTGGATAACCAGTTTTTTTTTGGGGGGGTTCTCATCCCTGGGAGAGATAATTTCCTCCTTTGTCATCATCAGTCACAAGGTATAGTTCTTTGTCTAGTGGTGGGACCCTGTGCCATTTCCTCCAACTGAGCTAGCATGTTTATTGGTATTGATATTTTCAGGTCTTGTTTAGGCAGCTGTAATGAGGAGGCATCATGGTTGTGGCTTTAACAACTAAACACTTGCACTAAATCTCTTTTATTTTTATAGACTAGCTGCTTCATGTATTATTATAGCAACATGAAGCTAACACATTTGTTTTCAGTTTTTCATAGAACTATGGTTTCAAATTATATATAACCTAAGTGATCACTCCGAATCTTGCCGAGACTGATGGTCTCCTTTTTGCCCTGCTTCAAGAGGAGGCTACTAACTGGAAGACAATTTGTTCTCTTTGGCAGAAATTTTTTTTATTGTGTTTATGAGGGAATAGTCTAGACTTTTTCATTCTTTTTTTCTTCTTCTTTGAGACGGGTCTTCATTTTGTACCCGATGCTGCTTCCAGCTCACTGTTTATCCAACTCTTGCCTTAAACTCCTAATCCTGCCCCCACCTCTCAGATAACTGAGCTGTAGGCACGCACCAGCTCGCCTACCTTCCATCATCTCCTACCTTCCATCAGTATTACTGAAATTTACAAATAACACAAACTAAAGTGTACAAGTAAAGTTTAAAATAAATTATTGTTTTACCAATTTGGAAATTACAGCTGCAACAGCCTGAATCTACTATCCAAAACATTACCATGTCTATGCAACTCTCCGTAGAGAGAATATTCCTCTTCTTGCCTCCAGCATTAGACAAGCCCAGAACTCCTTTCTGTCCCCATGACTGTCTTGTTTTTAGAACAGATAGAATCATTATGCGTATCATTTCTTCCAAGGGAGACGGGCTTATTTTACTTGGTGTAATGCTCTTGGCTTCATTTATGTGGCAGTGCATGCCAGCATTTTTGTTTCCTTTTTATTGCCAAGGCATGTTCCAGTTTATGGTATACCACAATCTGCTCACTCATCCGCTAATTGCTGGACATTTGGACTCTTTCCAGCCTTTTTCGACTGTGGATTTTACCCTATGCATTTGGCGTACAAATCTTTGTGTGGACATATGTTCTCATTTCTCCGTGAGTAAATATTTAAGTATTGCGGTGCTCCGTAATAAACATACAGCTTGATAAGAAACTGCTGAACTGTTTTCTAATGTGGCCATTCCATTCTGATTATTATCAACAATCTGTATTTCTCTGAGATCCAAATCCTCCCCAACAGTTAACATTGTCACTGAGTTTAATTCCTGTAGTAGGAATACAGCCATATGTCAAGGTGACGTAATTTACCTTCTCCAAGGGATTAATGAGTTCAACCATGTTCACTGTGTGCACTACATGTGACTGTCTTATTTGGTAAAGGGTATGTCAAGCTCTTGTGTCTTATTCTTTGTTGTTTTAATGAGATATGCATTTAATTCTGTTTGGACACAGAATATTTATACCACAGTTGGTTTTGCCCAAGAACGTGGCTGTCTTTTCACATCATTAGCAAAGCTTTTCTGGGACTGATGGGATGGCTCAGTGGTTAAAGGAGCTTGCTGCTTTTAAAAAGAATGAAGCTCAGTTCCCAGCACCCACATCAAGCAGAAACAATTGCCACTATCTTCATTTATTAACACACACACACAAATATATATGCATTGATTATTTAATCCATAAAATATAACCATATCTTTTATATAGCCTCATGTGTTTTCATCATAGTTTTCATTTATGGGGTATGTTCCTTGTGTCCTCTGACATCTTTGTGTGTCCCAAGGTCTGGAAGCTTTATGCTCTTAAGTTCCTAGTTTAGATAAAATGCTTTTGGACTTACTTGGCACATAGAAGGAAACATGATCATTGCATTCTTGTTTTTCTCTTTTTGTTACTGTGCTAAAGTATCCTGACAAAGGCCACTTAAGAGAGAAAGGGTTCAGTTGGCTCACAGTTCCTAATGATGTCATTGCCGGGAAGTCACGGAGGCAAGATGTGAAGGATCTGGTCATAGCCCATCCAGACAAGAGCTGAGGCATCCTCTCTGGTATTGATTGAAGCACACATGTTAGTGCATTTTTCGTCTGTTCCCTGGCCATTCCAGGATCTCCTATTAGAGGAAGGGTGTGGGGGAGGGACAGGGAGTGTCTTTCCATCTCAGTTGACATCATTAAGTTAGTCCCCACAGACATGGCCACAGGTCAACCTGATCCAGATAGCCTCTCACTGAAGATCCCTTCTCAAGTGACTCTAGATGTGTCAAGTTGACAATTAAAAAGGATCACAGTTTTGTGACATATTTTCCCATACTGATATAACTACTTTTCCTCAGATTCATATTTGAAATATGATTTTTACATCGATAAATGACTTTGGCATCTTTAGGTCCTTTATGATACTGAATATATGGGTGTGCTTCTCGATCTGCATTGCCCACCTTTATTCTTACAATATCTCCAGCCCCACTTTCATCAGTACTCCTCGAGCTTCAGGTGCAGGAGTTGTAGGTGTAGATGGGGCTGAGCATCTTTTGGTCAGTTGCTCTCTGCATTTTGACTAGTTGTTTTTTCATAACGGTCTCCTGTTGCAAAAAGAGGTTCTTTGATAAGGAATGAAAGGTAGACTTATGTCTGTCTCTGTTATATTTCAGTCTATTTTTAACTTGGCTTTGAATATGAAGGTACCAGGTGATCTTCAGTGTAAGCTGATTAGTGACCCCCTGGCTGTTATGCACGTGTTCACCGTGTGCTCTGAATCTCCTTAAATTTTGTTAGAACCATTTTCATAAAGACTCAAAAAGCCAAGAAAACATCCCATGTAAAGGGCAAGAGCCCTGTCCTCCTTCTGTGTCTGACAGCACTTTAGGTGATTGCAGGCTTCCTAACTCGGAATTAAAAATAGAACTATTTCCTCCATGCAGGGGGAATGGGGCAAATAAAGGAGCATGAGACAATTTCCGAGGGACTCAGACAAACAAAGCTGCTGTGGGCATTCTCAGATAGGGTGTGGAAGCACATTTTATCTTTCGGATCCAGGGGAAATCAGACAAACAAAGCTGCTGTGGGCATTCTCAGATAGGGTGTGGAAGCACGTTTTGATCGAGGGGAAATCGGGAGAGGAAAAGGTGAGAGCACAAAGCAGCATTCGTAGTAGGAGTTTCCAGACTGGACTGGAGCAATGGTGATACTTGGTCATGGTCCTCAGCATCTTTCTCTCATTTGGAAGGGATGAAGATTTAGCCTCTACCTGTCCATCCCAAGATAACTTTGTTTAGTGTGGTTCTGGGTGCAGGAGCCTTGTGAGCTGTGGGTTGTCTGAAATCTATTCTCAGAAGAACTACTCAATTGAATATATACTCATATATAGTCCTGACAGCTTCCAGACCACGATCATGCCATTTCCATTACCACTCTTCTCTCTGAGTAAGAGAGAGCCGACCACCTCGGGATGGATGGCTTCTGGAGAGGCTCAAAATGATCATGTGCTGTGCATATACAAACAGGAGAGAAGTGACTGAACAATTCTCAGGTGGAGAAGAAAGGGAAGGGATAGGAAACCAGAAAGAGTGCTTTTAACTTCATGTCGCTTGCAAAGAAAATCCAAGCAATCCGAAAGCAGACCTTCACAAATACCTGACTTGCACAAGCCTGCATGTAATTAAAAACCACAGTTCGGGGGGCTAAGGCTCTGTTTTAAAACTTGAGTAGCATTCCTTGATACTAGAGATTTCCTGGGAGTTCTGGCTGATTGTATGGGGAAAAGCTTAACATGGAATATCTTAAAGTTTCCTTGGTCCTTATCTGATTGTAACACCCAGACTGTACTTTCCAAAGGCTACCTGTGACTCTGCTCCTAGCTCTGGGGTTGCTGAAATCGGGTAAAAGCTTCAAGGGAAATTATAAAAAGCAAATTAATGAGAGAACTCACTTTCAGGCCTCATTTTCTCTATGATTTAATAAAAGCACCACTTAAAAACAATAACTTCAGGAAATGATATTTCCCGAGATTATTCTGAGGTTAATTTCCTCTTCCATCAACTGTTTAGAACGGTGGAGTCAATGCATTCAATCATTTCTGCCATTCTTTTCCAACTGGCCAGAAGAGACACTTTAAATAGAAAATCACATTATAAATTTCTAAGAGGTGCAGTCATTTAAATCCCACTTCAACTTTATTTTTTAAAGATCAAATAAAGAAAATTCAGAGAGGATGTTCATACATGAGCAGTGTGAGACTATATATATATCAGAATATATATCATGGAGATCAAGAATGCTAACAAAAATGAAAAAGGAAAATTGAGCAACAGTAAATTTTTCCTAATTTTAAAACTAATAGCTAAATAGAAATTCTTCATGGGTTGCTTCAAATATTTGAATATTTTATTACTTGGGGTCCAAACAGTTTAGTCTTTGTAACTATTGCCAGCTTAAGTTTATATAGCTTTATTCTATTATATTAATATTTGACCTCTATATTAACCACGGTATACTGGGGTTTTGGATCCATTGAAACATATGCATATATGTATATACAAAATAATTGGAGCTATGGCTGTTTATGAGTGCATACCATATGTGTATATGTAAGATGCATAAATACCGCATATATTTTAAATACATTGATAAATATACTGAAATATTGTACTGATATTGAAATATGGCTATCCAGTTATGTTTATGCTGACTGTATTTCATTCAGGAAAAACCTTGTTAGGCAGCAGCGAGTAGCAGCTGAAGTGTTCTAGGGAGGATGAGCCAACCACTGGATACATCCATCACAGTCAACACCTGATGCTCACCCTTTAAACAGAGAACTCGATTGGCTTTCCTCACCACACAGCTCATATTTCCCACAGGGGCACTGATAAAAGTTGGTTAGCATATCTGCGTGAGTCTGTGTGGTTCTGCTCTGTGCTGCAGACAAGAGGCCTGAGAAGCAGACCAAACAAGTATGCTGTGCAGGTTCCCCAGCAGGTTTCCCACACCTCTCTTCTGATGAAACATGGTCCTCCCAGAGCCTTACCACATTGTAGGAGACTGGAAAGAAAGATGACATGAATCGTTTCCTAAATGGCAGAGTTTATTTCAATACTCACATACAACTGAATGAGCCAAACTATTTACACAAAACATCAAGTACAAAAAATATAATACAATTTATCTGTACATAATTATGATTCTCTTAGTTTCCATAAAATGTTGGCAGAGAGATGACGAGCGGGATTGGGAGGGGGTTCTAGGAAGGAAGTACTATGCTCTTGGCAATATGCAGAACCATTTTATGACTTCATTGTTAAGAGATGAAGAAGGAGAGACACAGCTACTGGGACTGAGCCTAGGGGACTTTTCCACTGCTGTGATAAGTGTAAGTTTCACTTTACTAATATGTTTGGTTAGTTAGACAGGTGGGAGTTGGTTTTGGCTGATTTTTGGGACATTCATAATTGGTTCAGTGACAGACAGAATGAGTTCCCTGCCTGGGCTGACACAATTAGGGACTTAAGCTGATTTCTTAAAACAAGATCTCTGCCAGGTGTCATCAAGTACCAATTGGAGGCAAGGATGGCCGGCTCTGAGAGAGAACATCAAACCAGTGTGTCAGTGAGGGAAGCAAAGAGACGATGACCGCAGGAAACTTCCTGTCTGTGCCCATGTCTACCCAGAGTCCAGGGGAAATACTGACAGCCAGACAGAAGGATGAGAAGTATGGGTTGTCCAATGTTTAGGGGAGAAAACAGCCACCAGCCAGGTGCATCGCCACCAGACTCAAGCTGCTTTTTCCTCAGGGAACTGACAGGGATATGCAGACCGACTTCACTCTTAAAATGGCTCTGGAGTAGCTAACATAGACTGCCTTTGACGTTTAAATCCTAAGACCTATAACAGTCTGCAAGCTTACCAAGGGCTGAAGTTGGCCTAGGAAAAATTGCCGTGAGTGGGAAATGAGACAATCCCAACAGCTTTATTCTGTATCACAGATCAGGCAAGGGGGTAAAGCATAGCAGGCATAAAGTCAGATCAAATCGGGTAGCACAGGCTTTGGTGACACGTTTGCAGAATCTTACACTGGGACAAGCTGGTGTGTCTTATTGACAGATGAGGTGAGCATCATGTTGAGTCAGTGGCCAGAGGCTTTCACTGTGTACGTTTTTCAGATCTCGAAACTGGATGACAGTCCCTAGTCACCGTGTAAGAGATAAGCGGTCAACTTGACGTAGAAGACAGTACTAACATTTTAAACCCATGTTGAAAGTATAAAGTTTATTAAATTTTTGAACAGTTCTGATATTGGAGTTGAAAAATAAAGCAGCCCACATAACATCCCGGTTGGTTGTCATCCCGCACTGTGTCTCCTGCAGCTGTTTGCCTTATCCTGTTACTCTCCTGAAGAGCTCAGGAAACAAACTGTGACTTCTACATACACCGAGTGAGTGGACTTTCCTACCACAGGACAGGATCTAACAGGTTTCCATGAAGATTTAAAAACTAAAGCAACGATTTTCTTGCAGGCTGAAATAAAGTCACCTCATCTGGGCACCTCCTTGATCCTGTTCTGAGAGCGAAACCACACTGGGACATAAGACTTTTCTCTCTCATTGTCTGTTCCTGAGTTCAAAGAGACACACAAGAGTACTTTTCCTCAAAGTGTGCACAACCAACCCCTTGGCTTCTGAGTGGAACATTCGATCACCAAGAGGAACAGCACAGAGCTTTTAAAAGGCACTAGCAACCTTGTAAGGAAAGTCAATCACCTCCTGCTGACAACAGGCCTCCTTTAGGTCCTGACGGAAGAACAGCTTCTGTTTATCAGAGTCCAGGCTTAGCTTTCTGCTTGTATTTATCTAATACTGGAACCATCCGGTATTAAATTACCAAGAAACTGGGAAAGATAAGGATTATGGCTGACCTACTGCCCTTAGGTTCTTGACTGATTATGAGAGGGTAGAGATTTTCCTGCCGGGCTTACATTTTAGTGATTTCCATCTCCGATTTTCTCTTTCTGGTAGCACCCTTGATTAGTTTAGTTACCTGTACAATGCCTCCCCATTAAAGCATGCCTGCTTGGGGGCAGAGCTGCTACAGGCTCTGGTCATGGATAATAAGCTTAGATGGCAGAATGTCAGGTTTCAGTGAGATCACATTTTGGGGCTGGGTTCTCATTATGAACTATATACTATTTGTATCAGCTTCAAATTTGGTGTTAAAGAGGCGGCACATTCTCTGCAATATGAACTGTTCCAGAGAGGTGTTTCCATTCCTGATGCTTCAATAACATGGACCAACTTTCTGATAATGCAACATTACAGTGTAAATGCAGCTTCAATGTAAGTCCACGAAGAAGAGTGAGTTTTGCAAGTTCTGTCAATAGTTTAACATTGTTTGTTTTCCACAGGGTTTCAGTTTCCCAACGGGAACAGCAGCAAACTGCAAAGCAACACATCCCCTTTGTTTCATGAGATTATCCATAGAAACAACCTGAAGGCCTTGGCTTGGTGTTTATAGAGCTTTGAAATCTCCTTCCATCATTTTAATTAATGATAACAAATGAAAAGTTAAGCTGGAGAGATAGATGATCTCTGGGCTCTGGGCATTCATCTCTCACACAGCATTCCCTGGGCTGCATCTCTTAGGTCCATGAGACCATTAACTTAGGTTTTCCCATCTCGCAGGCATTTCTCACAGAAGCAGAATGCTCACTACGTCCGTTAGTATTTGACAATAGATAATATCAGATACCCATGGCTATTAACAGGTTTTGAAATAATGACAATGATGTATCAACATAAATCGCTAGATGCTCCATGAAGTTCTGAAGGGGTAGGAATGTACGGATGAGCTCGGCATGTTTAATATTGTCCTTGAACTCCAGGAAAACAGAAAGTTTGCAAAGGTTTTGAGACCTCCATGGCAAGTAATTTTTGGGGCTCTGAGACTCGGGCTTAATCTGTCACTTGAAAAAGAGCTTGATCTGACGCTGACCGAGTTCACTATATTGCCCACTGGTAAATGGTGTCTTGTGTTTCTGGTTGAGGTTCCCAAACTGTCATTGAGACTGTAGTGCTGAACTTAGTGGACCCCAAAGTGTGACTTAAAACATGAAAGGCTTACTGAAGAGTCTAGGATACCTCGAAGCTAAGAAAGTTCATGTCTCTGTGGAACAATTGATGAAGAATTTGGCTTGACCTATTGAGGAACTATTTGTGATTTATTCTAAACACAAGAAAATTCAACAGTGAAACATGAGGATATATGTGAATTCATATGCCAGCAGTCTGTATTTTGACAGAATGACCAAATGCAAACCTGACGCATATTTAGGATAACATCTTTTGAGCTGTTCAATCACACAATAACATGACCCTCAAGGGAAATCCTCTTTGATGAAAAACTGTCCACAGTATTGGAGGCAAGATTCATGTGGGAGATTTGCTGGCACAGGTGTCAGAACTGGCCATTTCCATCCCTTTATAGATAACTAAGGAGGTAACGATGCCCTTGACTAAGACTCATGCACCCAGGAATTGTGATTATAGAAGAGTCCAAATGTCAGGACCACAGTACCTGGTTGTGGGCCAGCTCCCCACCAGGGCCTATGCAGCATATTCAAAGAGAGTGACATCTCATATCCACATCTGTTTCTTTATCCTTCACTATCACCTGCACGTCAATAGCGTCCCAGTGGACGATGTGAATTGGACCTTCCTAGTGACAGAAGCATCTCAGTAGTAGACATGGACTGCTTATGACTTGTCTTCGATTCCTTTAGTGTCTCTGAAACTCCACCATGGACATAAGAAACAGACTTCACTTCCATCAAAGTCAATGTTAATTCTAGGTAGAATCTACTTTCATGTGTGTTTTGATGTATCAAACAGGACCAGAGATGCTTAGGTACCATGAGTAAGTTTTAAGAGGCATAGCCATAAAGATGCCTAGCTTGTGTTGGGAAGTTTTGAAGAAAAATCCCAGAACTATGATGACAGAGGCTTGTGTGTGTGTGTGTGTGTGTGTGTGTGTGTGTGTGTGTGTGTAGCAGTTTCACCAAATGTCCCAGAGTTCCTTAGAACTCACTGAGTTAACTTCAGTCAGTGGTGACAGAGACCCTAGTTCCAAGAAAGTCCCCAGGGTATTTGGAAATGTCTAAGACTGTGCAGTGTGCAAAGATTCTATTCTTCTTTCTGCAGAATGTCAGCACTTAGCAGGATTGACGATGGTCTAATCAGAGAGAGGACCATAAACAACATAGGGACCAACTTCCAAAGTATGTAAGCATGCGACTGAAGCCAGTTTCTTAACGAAAACCAGTCGAACTTGAACGCAAATGCTAGAAAATAGGTTGATTAATGTCATTTGACAACAGGTTCGGCCAGATGTAGCTTAAAAATATTAATTCTTCCATGTGTTTCTCGCATCAAAGGTCAAAAGGAAGCAAGGAAAGAATGAAGGAATTAAGGAAGGCAAGAAGGGCTGAGGGAGAGCTGCAGCAGGGAGGAGGGAAGGAAACAAGAAAGCCAGTCTGGAATTTAAACTATGACCCACAGGTTTCAGCCTAATCCCAAACAGTCCCCAGGTAGAGCAGATCTACTTTGACAAGGAGGTTCCAGGTTGGAACCATATCCTCTGCACCTGTGTGATAGGCTATTGCGTCTGGAAAACGGCATTCAGCAGTAGAGTTCCAGAAAAACAGTCATGTGGAGGGGAAAAGAGAATACAGCCCATGGGGTTCATAAGCAATTCTTCCAACTGTTTGGTTAAATCAGAGCAGAGGCCTGGTGGTTGGGGGTAGACAACCAGGGAGCCAAACACGAGGCTTTAGAAAGCTAGTGCTAATGTCAGAAGACTGTCTTATTTTGAATATGAGAATTCCGGGGTGGGGTTGCTATATCAAATGGATAGAGACCAGATTGGAGTTCACTGAGAAAGCATTTCCTATCAAGTTTAGTGACAAGTTCTTAAAATATTTGCATACTCCTTCCCAGGGGAAAGAAAATGACCTTTCAAGTCAGGGAAATATTCAAGAAGCGAGCTTATTTTTAAAACAAGAAAATTTAGTGCTATACCAAGAGGATTTATTCTTTTCTTAAAAGAAAGTAATGAGATGAATTCAGGCATCGAATGAAATCCACCCTAGAGACAACAAATAAATCACCCTACACATCTATCTGTTGAGTGTGGATTTTAAAAACGTGTGTGCAACGGAGGCTGGATCCGCTGTAGAAGTGTGAGAAATGCCACACAATGTCCCACTGGGATATTCCCATCTGCCATTTCTTCGCAACCTGACACATCTATCTCCCAGAGCTCATCTGCTGCTTTAATTTCAATCTTAACATTGAGTTATGTCTGAAAAAATGTGTTTATATGAGACTAATTTGTGATTAATCATAGATTCTTTTTTGAGGAACATTTTCCGAGATTGTTTCTTTATATTTGATAGGGGGAAGCACACTCATAAAACCCTGCAATCTCTCCTCCCCATGCTATACGTATTCTGAGATTGTTTCTTTATATTTGATAGGGGGAAACGCACTCATAAAACCCTGTAATCTCTCCTCCCCATGCTATACGTTTGCATAGATGTGAAAGTTTATTTTTTCGTAAGCACACATATGAGTGCCTACTCAGGTCTTTGCCATAGTGACTAGGGGCACAAACTAGTTTGTCTTTGCTTTTCAAAAGCATTCAATCAATACCCATATACTCTGTATCAGCTGTTGATGAGTCTCCTTTACTCCTCTGAGGACCTCAGGAATGGTCTTACAACAGTCCCCCATGACTGAGAGCAGAAGGGTCACTAGAGTGCCTGTGACCTCTCAAGGTACATTTTGACTGATACAGCCTCGGGGCAGAAGTGGGACCCGCTAGGCAGGATACACAGGAAGACAGCACTGCTGTAAAGTTGCCAGAGCCTCTGTCTCCTACAGACTGGGGGCAACAGGGGACGAACAAGGGGACCAGGGTACTGGAGTGTCAGTCCAGTGTGACCGTGCTAAGGTCTAGGAGAACAGTTTTAGACACCTTTAATGCTCTTGATAGGGGCCCATTGTTGTACATTAAACACATCAAAGATGCTGAATACAAAAAAAATGTTTGTCAATAAACATCAGTTCACTCAACACTGCATAACACAGAAAAATAAAGAGTAGCTTTCCATTACAGTTTGGTACTTTCAAAGTTTTCCATAACTGGCATCATAATGCTCAAGAATTTTTTTCACAGGGAGGGAGAGAAGGGCATGGAGTGTACCCCAATGCTAAGACTGGCTCTTCGGCACATTCCCACTGCCCAAGCCGGTGGCCTGCAGGCCTATAGCATGGCAAGGAGCTCCCTGGAATGCCACAGAATCGGAAAATCAGAGTAAGGCTAGTTTCGCTGCAAACCGCAGAACACTGCTGTTTATCTCGCTGTCTGTTCTCTCTTTCATGTGTCCGCTGCACAGTGATGACAGTCAGGATCCCAGACCACAGCAAGGGAACCACAACTTGGCAGGTCCCGGGCAGGCGGGATTCTGGTCTTCCCTGGGCAGGAGTCACTTCTAGTGCAAGCAAGCTCTTTCCAAGAACCCACAGAGTAACCCAGGTTGGGAGAGTTGGCCACAGTCATATCTTCATTCTTCGAATTACAATGGACCCTGTGAGGGAAGGGATCTCACAGATAAAGTGCCTGGCTTTTTGTTGTTTGTTTGTCTGTTTTCAAATTAAAACATCACGAAGCCCTGCATGAAGATGTTACATTTCTGAAGACATTTTCTAACATGGTTGGCACATTTATGAAATTAAACTCATGAAATAAGAGACCAGTTAGAGTCTGGGAGGAGCACAATGCGAAACTTCACAGCACGGCTCACTTAGCAACAATCAAATGTTCGCTGCAGACCAGACTGCCACAGCCCAACACGTAGGTGCCTAGGGGTGTGTGTCTTTTGTAGCGATGGGAAAGTCCTGACTTGAAATGCACTTGAAATGGATCCACACTTTATCTCTGAAGCCTCAGAAACAAGGGCAGTCATGGAGCACAGCTTTGAGAAGCAGAGAGTTTCCAAGGAGCCAGAAGCGAAAGAGCAGCTAGTAGTCGTCATAATTGTTGAGATCTGTAAAGTAGGCGTTGGAATAGGTCTTCCCAGTGAGATGGGGGCTGAAGTATTTGTTTCTCTCCTCTAGGATCAAGTTGTTTTTGTTAAATGCCTGTAAAATATGTTTGAAAAGATTTAGAAAGTTCAGTAAGTGATGTTTCCAATAGAATAAAATCGGGAGATGCTGGGCTGAACTGGAGCTCTCTCTGAAGGCTCTTTTAGTTTGGAAAGTATCTTCTCATTTACTGGCTCCTCAGCACATTTGCCCCAAGGAAGACTTGGCTGATAACTGGAGGAGGCTGGCTGTCTTCGGGGGCATCTGGCCTACTTTAGCACTTTAATCAGGAAGGAACTGAGGGAGACAGGACCAGAAATCCAAAGTCTGAATTTCTAGAAAATCTCTCAGACTCATGCAAATTTATAGACACTGGCAGTGATTTTCCATACCTGGGGATACACTAATATGCATTTAGACTTATATAAAGAGCTACATTTAATATGTTATTTTCACTAATTCTTTGAGAAATTTATAAATTTATTTTAACCATATTCACATTGCATCCCTTCCTATTCTCCTCTCAGACCCATTCCTACCTCCCAAGCCTTCATTTTAATATCCTATTTTTAATTGTTTAAACAGATAATCCAATGGCTCCAGTTTCTGCTGCTTATATACAAGTGGGTGTGGGGCCATCCACTGGAGCATGGAGCAGGGTCACGCCCTTAGAGAAACCAGTCTTCCCCCCACCAAAGCCCATCAGCATTTATCAAGACTTCACAGAACTTTTCTAAACAAGGGTATCTGAACAAAAGCCATAGTCTCTGTTCAGTCTGTGCTCATTACAAGGTGTCCACCGTGTCCCTCTGTGACACAGATGCCCTCATGGACTGTCATTAATGTCCCATGCAACTTCAAAGAATTAACTTATATCAACTAGAAAGTAAATACTGAGAAGACCAAAAGATGACACAGGGTAGGTGGAAGGTGGCTTCAAATAATTAGTCCAAGCAAGTGCTTGAAGGATTCACTGTAGACCAGGCAGACGGCCAGACACTGGGGTTCTTTCCCTCATGGCGGCAACATTTCTAATATCACCTCAGAGTGGGAGATTGCACCTGAGGCGAGAACACAGACCAGCTCAGCTGCCTGCTGCTGACTGAAGCTGCGAGACCACAGACATGCTGACATGTTGGCATCAAGCTATAGGGGTGTGTAGTTTTGTCTAGAAGGTCCACAGTGCAAAGTTTCTCTCAACTGTATAGCGCATTTTCGATAGACTATGGGTGAGTCCTCAGGGTCTAAAAGGTGGAAGATATTGATACATCTGGGATTTGGGTTCAAGCTGAGTTTAAACAAACAGACAAAAAAAAATCAACCGACCCCATCTCTGCCTGAGTGGCAGAGAAGAGAGCGAGGATGCTGCAGCCCTGGGATCATTAATCTCCTGCCTGAGGCTGATGGAGCTGAATGAAATTAATTGTGGATTTCATTGTATTCTTTTTCAAAGACTTTACTTTGGAAAATTTCATACCATTAAAAAACTCACACAATGAAGTATGGTATCTGTTCTCCCATTTCCCACCCCAATTCCTCTCATTTCATCCCAACATTTCTCTCTCCCAGCTTCATGTTTGTTTTTTAATAACCAACCATGTCTGGTTAATACTGTCCATATGCTCACGGGTGTGGGAATCTCCACAGGAGCATGGAAAACCCACCATGGACCATATCCTCAGTAAATAGTGATTCTCTCTTCCATGGCAACAACCCACTACCAGTTGCTCCTCAGGACAAGGTAGGACTCTGAGATCATCTACGCCCTATCTATGCCATGATCTCGTGCAGGTAGACACAGATCTGGTGAGATCATGATTACGGCAGATAGCCACATGGCAGCCAGAAGACATTATTTCACAGTATTTCTCCTTGTCCTCCGCCCCATCCCAAAATGATCCCTGATCCTTCGTGTGGTGCATAATACATATTCTTATAAAAGAGAATGCTCCAAAGTTAGCTATCATGGCAGGGAGAGAGGTTATATGAATGTTCACTAAGTAGGTTATGGGAAACAACTAACTTAACAGGGACACAGAAGCTTAGTCAATCTTTGCTTAGGAGACTTCCCTTCATGAGTGTAGAAGATAACAGAAGCTGGGTGCAGCAGACAAAGCCTGTGATGTCTTTAAAGGATAACACCGGCTTCTCGTGCAAACACAGGAAGAACAGCAGCTATCATGCTAACTCTCAAGGAAGGTCACTGAAACCTCAGAACTACATGGAGCTGTTCACTATCATATCCATTTTATAAAGGAGTACACTGAGGTCAAAGGAAACTCAGGTCTTCCTGAGATGGACATGGACATCTGAGTGCCATAGTGTGGACTTTATATGGCTGCTCAGTCATTCATTTGGTCCTAGGTTAGAGGTTTTTGCTGGAAGACCTCTCTTCAAAGGCAAAAAGCACATATGAGGCACAGCTGGACATGGTCCAAGACTTACTATTCCTAGAATTTTATATATAATTGCTTTTGTTTTCAAACTCTTATAGCCATTAAGAATAGGCAAATGAGAAAAACGAATCTCCAAAGACCCCCGCCCCCCCGCCTCCAAGAGTATCCAGCCAATACTTGTAGACTTCCTACAAGTACCACAGTGGAACTACCAACACCTACAGACTGTCTACACTCCCCAGAGAGCACCCAAAGGTCTGGGGTACCCCAACTCTGTCTGTCACCAGTACCGCCACCACTGAACCTTGCTGGCAGCCCCAGCACCACCTCGCTGCCTTTGTGGTCTACCTGGCTACAGCTGTCAGTGTCCATTCCTTACCTTGATGGCCTCCACTGAATCATATTTCTCCAGTTTGTTGATGTGGTTAGTTATGCTGCTGTTGAGAGCAGCAGGGGAGACAGGGTGGATGACAGTTGCATCATGGGACTGCTGCTGGTACCGCTGGCAGTAGGTGTAGACAAGCAGGGTAAGGAGGCAGCCGAGGATGGAACTGCTGAGTCCCACGGCCATCATGTGGAACATGTTGAACTCTGTGAAACAGGGCCAGTGTCATACTGTGCTTAGGAAGAACACGCTACCAGACCCTCAAAGTGCCCGACCGAAAAAAAAGATGAAAGGAGGTGCTGCATACTCCAAGGTACAGATGTCACAGTAGCTTTGTTCTTGGAAACGTCAGGGCATGTAAAAACGTCTCCACACTGAGCAACCTAGTTCAAATTAGTGTTCTTATGGATTATAACCATTTCCTCAAATGCCTTGAACATTGTTAGTATTACATCTGAAACACATTTGCTTTCTTCTGGAGGTCCCAGGGAGCCTTCAAGAACACAGTGGCCACTGGTCTGAGGGTTTTCTGTCAGTGTGTCTATGGACATTAACAGACTGAGCATCCATCCATCCAACATGGCTGCAGTCTACGAAGGGAGAACTCAATTGGGGCCCTCAGTTGCTCTACTCCTATAAGCCAGGCCGTTTCTTATTCTCTGTTTCATTTTATTCAAATTGTTTTCTATTTACATGAATTCTGCTATTAATAGTATTTTTGTAGATACAAATTTTGTTCAATAATAGAAACTTTTGAAGATTATGAAGATAACAGAAGTCACTCTTCTTTCTCTAGTTTTGGCTGTGTCTTTCTAGAGATGACACACAGACTTATTCTCTCCCTCCCTCTCTTCCTCCCTCCCTCCTTTCTTCTCTCCCTCCATCTCTCTAGTTTGTATGTTAGCCTGTGGGCCACTGTTTCTAACTTGCATTTAGTGATCTTATAAAAATTGTCTTACTCTAAGAAATAAAGGATTTGTGCTAGAGGCACTCAATATAATCTTGTAGCTGGACACAAATAATTCTCTTTTGACCCATTGTTTTCTATTTAATAGGTATTAATTCTCTTTGAATTTTTTTTTCACAAGCTTTGGATAACAGATATCTAAAAACTGAGCTGCAACGATGTGTCTAGAGAACACGAATGGTTTGATTGGCATCCTGGCAACGCATCAAGAGTTACAGAATGCCTAAGAAACTACCATCTGGAAACCTCCGTGTTTGTTGGGAAAACACTGCTGTTGAAGTTCTCAGCCTTCCTGCAGGGCTCTGAGCTGAGATAAATTAGAGTCACGTAAGGCAGAAGGTGACTCCCTTTCTCCTACTCTGTACTAGCACTAGAGGACTAACTCTGTTCAGGTAATTAACCTCACGTTCTCACAGCTCAGGGAGCATCCACAGGACCCCCTCGCTGTCTCCTCATGTGTTACCAGGAAATGCAATGTCATCCAGTAGTTTCAACTTCAGAGCCAAGAAGGAGTGTGGTGGAGCTACTGAGCTTGGTGTGGACATGGAGTGACATCCTTCACTATAGCTCAGTAGCTCCACCACACTCCCACCCGAAGCTCCATCTTAGCACCAGTCCAGCTCTGACACTTGTCAAAAGATCACTTGCTAATCTTTACCAATGGACGCTAGTACCAGGGTCTTAAGGTTCTATTAGAATTATGCTGTTTTTACTGCAGATGGGGGCTGCAGTGGTGATAAGCAAGGCTGATTTCGCATGCGCTCCCGTGTTTCTGTATTTTAGCTGTGAGGACACCCCTGAGTCAGTGCCACACACTGATAAAAATACTTCCGACTGCACTGATAACTCATATTTCATTGCTGCATATGGAAGATGTACAATGGTCTCCGTATGCAGATGTGCGTCATTAGTCATATAAATTATTCCTGCAAGTGCCCCGGGAAGTTGTGGCCAGCTGACATCTTTATGACAAGATTATTCAGTCTTTGTGTCTCCTGAAACTAAAAATAGCTAAACTGGAAGATTTCCATAGGAGCACATTCTCTGCAAAGGGAGAAATAGTGCCTACTAAATCTCCCGGGGTTCTGTACACTGTCGCTCCTCCTTAAATATATGCGTTGTCTTTTTAACATTTACTTTGTGTGCGTGCATGCATGCGTGTGTGTGTGTGTCTATGTCTGTGTGCATGTGTGCATGCTCATACATATGTGCAGGTATGGCATGTACATGGAGGTCAAACAACAACATCAGGAGTCAGTTCGCTTTCTTCACTACACAGGACCTTGGGATGGAGGTCAGGTCATTAGTCTTGGTGGAAGACATGTTCTCCTACTAATTCTACTATTAATTTATTTTTTCTTGGTTTTTGAACAATAAAGCTAGACTAGAGATCAAACACCCAGTTGGTTCAGTTGAACAGCTTTCTGTGCAACATTTGATTGATTAGTAATCATGGAGATAAGACATCTATAATGTTTCTCTATACTTGCAAACATTCATGCTATATAATCAGCTATATTAAACCTATCAGCTATAGCCTGAGATTCTGATGCTGCCCAATAGTATGACCCAGACATGGCTGCTGCAGAATCTTCCCATGCATCTCCCAGGGATTTACTGGGCCCCTTTCTCGGGAGGTTTTCAATGTAAAACCCCTGCTGCATTCTTTTGCTAGGATGCTATCCCTGAATCCCCTACTCATGACCCATCTGGATTTGAGCCCTATCTCATTGAGTTCCGTCGTTCTTACCCATACAATGACGATTAAAATGGACGCTTAGGATTTTTTAGTACAATGGCCAATATAAAATCTCCGGAAACTGTTATTCTTCACTTATATGGCAACAAAATGTGACATGCTGACTCCTTTGGCCCAATCTGATGAGAGCATCATTACAGAGGCTAGTTCTGGACAGAACCAGTGCTCATGGAGTTGAGTGGTCTTAGCCCATGTCCTAAGCCTCCCATCTAGGATCGGAATTGCGGATGTCGAAAGCCTGTCTCACACAAAGAGCTGTAGATGGTGGCAGCCTTGTGAGATGCTGATAGGACACATCTGTTTCTAGAAGCATTTAGTGGTGTGTCTGCAGATCATGACCCATATACTCAGAGACTTCCCTGACCAGCCACCCATATCCAACAGCAGAGCATCCTGGGAAAAGAGAGGTTTCAATATGTCCAAGTTCCAGAAAGAGCTCTTCTAAACAGGAAAACTCACCTCCACACCTTTTCTCTTCCACACTGCTGGATCTTGCCACAGACACTTCTGGAAAAACAGAAAATGCAATCACTATTCACAAATGAGTTGGGAGGCAAGTTCATATCCATGCTTCATTTCAAACACTAATGATTTTGAATTCAATATGAATCTAAGGTTCAAAAGTTTGGCTAATTATCAAAAGCATTGACTGTTTCTTGTTTTAATAAACCTGAGGAGGATTTGGCTTTGTTACCCTGACTACGAGGGTATGGTATTCAATACCAGAAAAAGGAAATGCCATGGTCCCTCAGGCTTGAAACAAGAGGAAGTATTGATTTCTGCTATGGCATGCCCCATCCCAGGGAGCCCCGATCACGGTGCCCTGTATTGTTTTTCTGGTGTTGCATCCTTTATGAAATCAAGGCTGAACCATCAGAGCTCAAGGAAAACTCTACTCAGAAGCCAAGGTACTCTCTTCCTGTGCCTCATGTGATACTATGATCATGTGATACAAACAGGACATGAACAACATGGCAGTCTTCCGAGTATGGAGACACTCCAGGTGTTTGGAAACACCAGACTCTTCCACAGGTATTTTTCATCAGATAACAAAGATTGAAAGTATGTTAAACAGAAAGCAGCATCACTCGTAGGCTGTATGTGGCTGAGGCACCTTCTAAGGGTATTCTAAAGCTAACGGTTCTGCGTAAAAAGAAACGCATAAACTGTGCTTCCGTAATTTAATCTCATTATTTCTCCCCACCAGTTTGGTCTTGGCTTTAGTCTATATTATGCCCCACAGAGGAAGGGAGGTTGTGTTCAGGGCTGTAGACATAAGTAGAAACCACTGGACAGGGTCATTGCAATAACTAATGGTCCCCTGTGATAACTAAATGTTGATTCCTCATTAAAAAAAAAGGCTGTAGCAAAAGGAACTGGTAACCTGTTTTTCAAGGCAATATTAATGACAGGCATCATGTTCCCAAGTATATTGAGAGTTACGGAAAGACAATGACCACTTTCGCTGTGCAGACACATACAAAACATTGCCATAATAAGTATTTATGCTGATATTAAAACAAGCAACCAGTTTGCAGTTTTTGTAGTAAAATCCTCACACTCCATTAGCATCAATAAATTATATAAGACATTGTGTTAAATTCCAGTCTAAATCTGCGGTTACATGTGAATTTATATTCCAGTCACCTTGAAACCACAACAGTAGACAGAATCATTTTCAATTCAGCAAAGGCAGCCTCAAAGAGCAGATAAAAGACTGACCCAATGGGTCATTTCCTCGCTGGATATTGGAATGACTCTGTTCACACTGATAAACATCTCCACCCTTACCTGGGATGATATTAGAGTCAAACACACATGGCCGACTCTCTGTGCTATTTCCGGAACACTGGCTGCCCACAGGAAACAGAAGAATACACTGCCGAGCACGGACCTGGATGCCAGAGGCATCACACACAGACCAGTGGGACCACTCTGACCAGCTCTCTACAGAGACCAGAAGGGGAGAGGCGAGGTCACCTGATGATAGCAACCAATCACAGTCAAGTCACACTGACTCTGGGCTTCCACACTGTGTTTTTAATGACTCTGTGCATAAACAAGATGTGGCCATAACTTTGTGCCAATCCAGTAAATAAATCCACACAAGGATGAGTAAATGTGCTAAAAATTTCAGTCAGATATAATGTATTTGAAGGGAGTGTTCTAAGTCCCATATCATTTCAATTCTATGTACAATTTTATTTACTAGTCAGTATGCCAGTTCTTGAGACAAACATGACATCTGGAGTCAGAAACCATCAGTGCTGACAGCTACAGAGTAAACTCCCCTACAAAGAGACCCTCAGATTATATCCCAGACATTTCCCCCAGGATCCGTGTTGGCCAGCACCACACGCTAAAATCCCTGGTTTCTGAATGGAAGCTTAAAGCACCTTTCTTCTGCAGCAAAACCACCTCTGCAAAGTCCCCAAAGGCAGACCAACCAGGAGAGCTCATTTCACCTCAGACCTTCTGAGATGAATGAAGTCAGTTCCCACAGCCTTGGTCAGGACCCAAGGGTGAGCAATGACTGGAAGTGGAGGACTTGTTGGAATGTCTTTCAATCCGCCCAGGTGTACAGATATTCCAAAACAAGGATAAGAATCATATATTATGTTAAGGAATGAACTCATTATTTATTTATCAATAAGGAGGATATTTTCATATATATATATATACACACACACACACACATATCTTTATTATTACTTTTTACAACTCAAAAAAACAACTTGTGCACTGATTCATACAAACGGATTGACTTTTCCTCTCAAAAACATAAAAGACTGATTTTTGGAATGATTATGAGAATTTGGTTTTGAAGTCCTCTTAAATATGGGTGGGATTTTCTAGAAAGACCTGTGCATGCACTCTGATAAAGTCTTTCACTGTCAGCGTTAAGTATGGAATGGTAACTCATTTCAGTGTCAGAATGCCTGCTTACCTCTCGGGTAAGGAGCTGTCTGAAACATCCTGCATCAAGCACAGGCCCAGAGCTTCCCCGTTCACAGCCCTGAAAAGACTCACTTCCTAAAGGCTGTGCTCCCTGTTCCTTGCTTTGCTTTGGTCCTCTGAAAGCTGACTGGACTTCCTGCCTTATTTCTTTAATTACACTGCCTTTGAGAACAGCCCTGGCCCTGAGTGAGGTGTCATCTCACAATGTCCACTGTTCCCCTGGAACATTTCTGGCCTTATTCCAAGCATACAATATGCTTGTGCCGGGATAGGCTGTGAAAGTGTGAAACAGGCCTCAGGTGAGCCTCCCTGCACACCAGGGCGGAGGCTCTATAAGTGTTACTCGCTTTCCACTTACTTCTCCCAATCTCTCTCCTCCATCAAAGTCAGGTGCTACCTGGGAGTCATCAGTGTTACTTAGTAAGGTCAAAGATGATTTGGGGTATATTTCCTCGGTAGGTAGTATAGATGCTATAACATGCATGCACTTTCCCATTTGTGATGAAAACAGCACAGTATGAAAATGATTTTTCTGTAGAACAAAGTGTCATTAAATAAATCAGAGGTAACAGTGTGAGACTGACTTGCCAGTGTCTACTGTGACTCACAATCTTTGTCATCGTTCGTAATTCAGAAAGGTGAGTTTGCACTGAAGTTATGCAGTAACCAAGGCCTCACGTACCTGGACAGGTCTGCGTATTGCAGAGCGCCTCCTCCGTGTGCAGTCCCAGGCAGATGTCCCCTCCGTAGGCTGGAGCTGGATTCGTACAAGAGCGGGTTCTCATGTAGTGTCCACCCCCGCAGGTTGCTGAGCATTTAGACCAGGATGACCAGCAGGACCACATACCGTCCACTGGGGAAGGACACAAAGCACAGCGTGTCTGAAGTCCCCACCAGATCAACACGACACAGCTAGAGATTATGCAACATGGAAGACAACGACATACACGTTGGCAAGAAGCCATGGTGTGGGGCATGTGGGGTTTCCTACTTGGAGGTAGATACAAGCTGAAAGAATCCCCCCATAATCCCAGAACCCATCTAATTTCCAGTTCATTGTTTGGTTCTTCAGAAAATATTTATCAACATATGATTTCTATGCACCAGCATGGCACACACATTCAATCCAGCATGACACACATGTTCAATGCATGTGGTGTGGAACTTCCTCTTCCGGACCCACAAATCAAGTGCTATAGTAATTAATATGAGGCCCCTAGCCAGTTCTCACCTTTACTGGTTTTACTATCTACCTGGTTTGAAAAGAGCTAAAGCTAAAAATCAATAGTTCAGGCAACAGACCTCCCTATAATTCACATTATTCTTGCCATTCATGTTGGATTCTGCCCAGGGCTTGTATCATATTTAACATATCCTAAGTAAGACTGGTTCATGAGAAGATCAAACACCCTGAAGCTTAGATCCTTATTTCTTCCAAGGAAAGAAAGCAATTAGTTACTGAGAACTTTTTGTTGAAATGAAATGTATATATTAAATAGCTCAATGGACAAGGAGAGAAAATCATTGCTCTTGTAACTGTGGTTACTGCTACAGTAAGATAAAAAGAGAATTCAGTTACCCACCATGAAGGAGATAAAGGTGCACGATTAACCCCAGAGTGCCAGTCACACTGTGGGTGGCTATGGGGACAAAGTGGAACATTTATAGCCTGTCAGCTCACGGAAAATGTGTTGCCTGTGCCTCTGTATGCTAAAGCCTGGACATCACAGGTCTACACAGAGGAGCAGTATGGCTTCTGTCCTCTGAGAAGTCTCTTGTGCTCTCTGTCTCCTTTGCTACCCTGTGGAGCTCCAAGAACACAAGGGTACTGCAGACGGAAAGTGCAGAGTCCTCAGCACACCAATAGGTCTCTGTATTGTTCTCTGGAGGAGACACACCTGCCAGGGTCACGGGTTTGAGAGCCTGTGCCCTTCCATCATATTCCTAGTGTTCCTTTTCCCTGGGCCTTGTTGTTTACAGAAGAAAGACAAATAGAACTTGCTGAGTTAAACTGGATCAGAAGAACTTACGTTTACTGCTCTCTGTTTTATGGGTGTCTAAGCACAACTCTAAGTCGCTTTCATCTTATTTGAATACACATAGCAACAAAGAACCATCTGTTCTCTCTAGCTTTGCCAGGCAAGGTCTCCAGTCTAGAGTCTTTACTGCCGCATCGAATGTACCAGGAGAAAAAGTCATGATCAGAAACAGTCATGAGCTTCTCAGGGTTGGGATAAATTATGCAGGAGCAAGTTCAAAAGGTGAAGGATAATCATTTTAGTACGCACTTCTCTTTATTATTATTTGCTTATGTTAGAGCCACAGACAGAACCAGAGCCTCCAGAATTTGAGATAAGCACCCAATGCTTAGACTAGGAAACTGGTGTGTTCTACTCTCTTACTCTCCGGAGATATGCTCTCCCAATGAACCAGATCACTTGGCTAGGCTCACTGGTGAGGGAGATCTTGGGATCTGCCTGTTGCTGTTCTCAATGTCGTTGTTACAGGCACACACAGACATGTCCATTGCTGTGGATGCTGAGAATTCAAATGCAAATCCACACTTATACAGCAAGTGCTGTGACCCATTGATCTGTTGTAGTCTGACAACATTTTAAAAAGACAGTGCTTTTTGTATTTGACCTAGTATAGTTAAAAATATCAGTTTATATGGGAAATATGCTCTAAATCAGGTAAAAATTACCCCAAATATGGTTTTCCTTGGCCATATAGCTCAACCTATGCAGAGCAGGGGGGCTTCTTAGCATCTCCTAGCTGAGTTATAGGTTATCACACTTTTAGGAATTTTACGGGAGGTAGAAGAGAAAGTTGATGCTCATACATTCAACCTTGAATCTGACAGTCCCTTGTGCAAAGACATGAGCAATTCTACAAAGGAATCTTGGCTTTTAAAAGAAAATGAGGACAGAGCTATTTTAAGATATTCTGGTCATGTACACATAGTTCTAGCTCAACAGCAAATCAACAAAAATAAAATTAAAACTACCCACAGATGATGCTATCAGAGTGTCCTAAAGATGGTCAAGAACTATTTATCCTCAGGGACGAGGACCACATCCAAGCCTCAGATTCCACATGAGCTACTAATGGACACAAGAAATGAAGTCAGGAGTCTGGAGAAGGCAGGGTGATGGGGGGAACTTGGCATTCGTATCTCATTCCCCTTGGCTCCAGTTCACAGCCCTGATTCAAATCTGGTGCTATCGCCCACGCTGCCTCCAAGCACCCGGGGGAGGAATCTTTCTCCATGGGCTGTGGGAAAGAACAACTCCTTGACCTTTCCCAGCATCTCAGCCTCAATTTGGCTGGGAAAGCTGTGTGGTCTGCAGAGGAATAGCCCGAGGCCAGAGAAATTCAAGCATAGAGGCCTCATGGGAGGAGCACAGCTGTAGGAGCAAAGACATCATTGAAAATCTCTGCTACAAGTAAATGGAAGGAAATAGGAAAGATCATGTGGAGTGCTGTAACCCAGACCTAGAAAAGCAACGCTGCATGTTGTCTCTTGTCTGATGTTCTTAGCTACAAATTGTCAGTTGTGAGTATATAGCCTGGAATGACTATAGTAGCCAGGAAAATCAAAAGGGACCATCGTGGGGTGGTGGTGATGGGGAGCAATAGAGAGGGAAATCTAGATACAGGTGATTGAGGGGAGCAGGAAAATGGGGATTTTAACTAGGGACAGGGGAGGGAGATGAATACAGAAAGAAGGTAAATAGTAGTAAGATGTCTGAAACACACACACACACAATTTTGCTGACAAATATAATGCACAATAGTGTCTTCTGTGGAAGAAAGACCAATTATCCAGTGCCTTGCTCCCCCATCATCTGACAACCGTCCACAAATATTTCCAGGTGTCACAGGCCATAACTAAGATCACTGTGGTGTGTGAGCCTGATCAGCAATCCTTAACTTCCTGGGGCTTCCACTTGGGCATAAAGCAAAAGTGGTCTACACAGGGACAAGGCTCTAACAGCTTTAAGACTGTGTTGAAGAACCTGAGACTATGAGAAGGCCAGGTGACACATAGGTCTCCTAGTCACCAGAAGAGAAGCCTGTCCTCAGAGGGTTTCATTCATGAGGTGGGCCCTCTATGGAAAACGTGGGACCTGGGAGCCAGCTGGTGTGCCTGGTGTAGCTCTCTGGGAGCTGTGACTATGAACCAGGTAGAGGTCATAGTGGAAGAGTTGGGTATATCTGTGTCCTGAAAGTGACTAACACTTATTTAGGGAACAGCAAACTAGTAACTGGGCTTAGATTGTAAGATCTGAGTATGTGCTGCGCAGTTTTAGGTCAACTCGACACAAGTGGGAGGCATCTAGGAGGGAGCGTCAAGAAATTGTCTCCATAAAAATTCCGGCTACAGACAAGCCTGTAGGGCATTGCCTTAATTAGTGATTGATAGGGGAGGGCCCAGCCTCTCATGCAGCATCCCTTGGCTGCTGGTCCTGGGTTTTATAAGAAAGCAGGCTGATGGAGCCAGAGGGAGCAAGTCAGGAGACAGCACTCCTCCATGGCCTCTGCATCTGCTCCTGCTTCCAGCTGTTTGGTTCCTGCCATCACTGCTTTTGATGCCAAGCTGTTACATGGAACTGTGAATGAAATACACCTGTTTCTCCTCATGTTATTCTGGTCATGGCATTTCATCATAGCAATACTAACCCTAACAAAGTGCTTCATGTGTGGTTTCTTATCAAATCAAAAGAACATAGACATGATTCATTTTATATTGTGTTTGTCTTTGCACCAGGCAATATGAGAGGAGAGCCTTGCTAGCCCTAAGCTAGCTGCTTGCGTGCCTGAACAGAGACTGAGGAAAATTTTAAAGCAGGGGGAATGATTTGGGACCAGACAGCTAGGATGGTTGAGGAATCTAGGCCTCTTTAGCTGTACCTGTTTCATTCATCCTCTCCAATGAACAACAGGTAAGAGGTACCACCATCACCCCACACACTTCTTAAGAACACACTTTTCACAGAGGGAGAGAGAGAGACAGAGAGAGAAAAACAGAGGTCTCCATTGGCTTTCAGTTCTTAAAGGCACACGGCTTTCCCAGTCTTTTTCACATTGTGATCCACTTACCTGGACAGGGCAAAATGTTGCACTCCTGGAATTCCAGAGACGGGCCAAGGCATGGCATGCCCCCATACTTGGGTTCCGGGTTGTTGCAAACACGCTTCCGGTTCCGAATGCCTCTGCTGCAGTCTCGGCTGCACTGGGACCAGGAAGTCCAGGCTGACCAGGCCCCATTGACAGTATGGGCAGAGTATCTTCCTGCTCGTAGAAAGTCTCCAGAAAGTCCTGCCAAGGAAACTCAAAATGTGATTCTGCAGGAGTTTTCTTTTTTTTTTTTTTTCCCCTGTATAGGCTGTATGCTCTATGTCTAGAATTGCCCTAATAGATCAAACCCTTTCTACACTTCACAAGCCAAAATCCTGCTGTAGCTGAATAGCAGCCTCCGGTTCCTCAAGCTCCTTTCCTGCAGGCACTATTTAAACAGGATGTACATGACACTCCATCTGAGTGTGCTAACACGCTTGCCATCAGCAGCAAGTCCACACTGGAAATTCTTCTGTTTTGTAGACATCTCTATAGAACAGCCTCTAAACCCCACCTCACTTTCCTGAGGATCTCTACTGCAAACTGTCCTCAGGTACCATGGGGTTGGTGCTACAGAAAGGACATTCACCTGGAGAAAGGGTCACAGCTTAGACCTGTCTCCTTCTAGCTAACCGTTCCGGTGTGAATTCATGCTGTGGAAGTATCAGGGTTAATCCCACTCGAATCACAGGCCATGGAGAAAACCCTTTGCTCCAGAGAGCTTGCCCACATCCCATCCCTGAATAAGCTTGCCATGTGTTGTAGAATGCTGTGAGCATGCTTGCTAACAAAATGGAACAGTAGGGAAGGGGGCTGCAGTGGGGATGGCTGAGGGTGGGTGAGCGTTCTAAGAATATGTGAATTGTTCTTGAAGACTCCTTGAATGTCGGGCCTGCTCTGAGCATTTTGAACTTATTTAATCAGACTCAGTCAAAACGTGTTTGAAGAAGATGCAGCCTGACGTACACTAGTAATCCCATTCAGTCATCGTCTCAGAAATGGTGAGGCTTTCACCAACGCCTCGCTAGCTTTTTGGTGAAGCAGTAGGCAATTGCTCTCCCAAGCAAGCGAACACCCAACACCCACAGCCATTCCTGAGCAACTTGTTTGGTCAAGTGCAGGCGGATGATTTTCTGAGAGAAGGCTTTAGGAACAGCTTTCTGAAATCAGCCAGTGTTTTGTGGTTATCAATAAACAAACAACAACGGGCTCTTAAGCCTCCTTTTGTGTGATCAGAAGCACAGGAGTCCAATTTTCAGTTTCCAAGACATCAATAACACGATGCGAGGATGATCATGAGAACTCAAAGCCATCGAAACAGACTGTTTGCATTTCCTTATACCGTGGGCAATGCTTACAGTGTTAATAAAATATAGGCTATCATTTTATAAATGTGATTTTACAAAAATTTATAAATTTCTATAAAATTATTTTTAAAACAAAAATTTTCATGAATAATATATACTATTAATATTTAAAACATTCTAGCTTTGGTTTTATATGTATCAGAATGGAAAGAATAAAAAATTCATGTCTGGGATGGAAAATGAAATCAGTTGTAAAGATACACCATGCTTAAACTTTAATATTTCCCTTTGATGGCACAGTGAACAGATAGATGTCATGGCTCATGCAGAATAAGGGTGTAAGTAAACTGCCGAAAAGGTCATCAGACCCAACAAGTGAAATGAAGGAAAGCAATTAAGTGTGAATTGAAGATGAACAACTAATATTTTAGGATATGTGTTTTCAATTTAGACTTTGAAAGATTCATAGAACACAGCTGTATTTAAGACATATGAGATATAATCTATCTCGTTGATTTCCTTAAAGAACCAGTTCTTTGCTTCATTGATTCTTTGTATTGTTTCCTTTGTGTCTATTTTATTGATTTCAGCCCTCAATTTGGTTATTTCCTGTCATCTACTCCTTCTGGGTGAGTCTGCTTCATTTTGTTCTAGAGCCTCCAGGTGTGCTGTTAAGTCACTAGTGTGAGCTTTCTCCATTTTCTTTATGTGGGCACTTAGTGCTGTGAACTTTCCTCTTAGAACCGAGTTCATAGTATCTTACAGGTGTGGGTATGTTGTGCAATCATTTTTGTTGAATTCTGGGAAGTTTTTAACTTCTTCCTTTATTTTTTCCTTGACTCAGGGGTGATTCAGTTGAATACTGTTCAGTTTCCATGGGTTTGTAGACTTTCTGCAATTAGTGCCATGGAACTTATGTTATATAGAATATAATGGGGAAAAAAACGAAATAATATTTGAAATTCTTTTTTTGTTTTTTTGGGTTTTTTTGAGACAAAGTTTCTCTCTGTAGCATTGGAACTTGTCCTGGAACTCGCTTTGTAGACCAGGCTTGCTTTGAACTCACAGAGACCCACATGTCTCTGCCTCCTACGTACTAAGATTAAAGGCATATGCCACCATCGCCCAGTTGAAATTCATCTCGAATTCTCATATTTTATCTTGTAATCTTGATTAAACTAATAAGATCAACCTTTGCAGAATGTGTACTTTTTATCTGGGCCTCCTATTACCCTTCCCTTGGAATTTCTACGTAAATCTTTTCTTCGAGCAACAGCAGGGTTTTATAAAAGAAGCCAAGGTGACTGCTATCTGCACCTCCCCTTTCAGGTCATGGTTTTAGTTCTACATTGTACATTTATGCTCATAAGACCTTCCATCAGAGTAGACTCCCGTGTAGAAAACAACAGGCTGTGTGTTGTTGAACTGTAGGCATCAGCAGTCTGAGACATGTCAGAGCCTGCAAATACAGACGATGAGGAGGGGTGCTGTGGAAGTGAATAGCGTTCGATAAGAATGGTTACTCTTCATGTCTCCAGGCACGCTCCCTGCTCCCAGAGAAGGCATGGGGACCTGTGGCTTGAGAGCACTGCAGTCCACCCTTTAGAACTGACTGGGACAGGAGAAACCCATCAAGTCCTCTATAAATGCCACTGATCTGACCCTCCCTGCATCTGCACATCAGTCTCTGAACAGCAGCACTCATGGGAGAATCAAGAAAGATCCCAATCACGGAGTGCTGAGAGAGGCTCGTGAGTATTCCGACATAGATGTGACTGTCTTTCTCATGAAGCCATCCCCTGGGCACTCGTCTGTGAGGGCCTCTTGTCTTTTAAGAACTAGAATGAATTTTGTGCAGTTATATAAAAGCATTTTTTAAAAAACAAAGAAGAAAGCAAATAATGTAATTTGGAGAAAAAAACTCAACCATTTCTGCAGGAAGTCCAGGGAAACATCCTGCAGGAAGTCCAGGGACAGACCTGCCAGAAGTGCCACCATGGGCAGTGTCCAAGACAGCCAGAGTGCAGGGCTGGACTGGCCTGGCTCTCCACAGCCACATTCAAAGCATTCACTAAGGCAAAGCAGTATTAGCAGAGATGGATCCAACGTGCTATTTAAAAGAAAAGCCACTGCATGGTATAAATAAACAAATGTGCTTCTACCATCTTTGTCTACTTTAGTCTCCCCGCCCCCACCCACCCCACCCCACCCTGTACCCACAAGACAGGGTTTCTCAGTGTAACAGCCTTGGCTATCCTGGAACTCACTCTGTAGACCAGGCTGGCCTTGAACTCTTGAAGATCTGACTCCTGAGTGCTGGAATTAAAGGCCCGTGCTACCATTGCCTGTCTACTTTAGGGTTTTCGAAAGGGGAAAGTCTACTTCTCAGCTATTATTTTTCTGACAGCTACTTTTTTCATCATATTCTCCAATATTAAATAAATCTCACAAAAACTATTTTGGATCAACCATAGTCACAACATTATTTGAACAGGGGCTCCCTCTAGTTTTCCATTTCAAAGGCTTTCCATGCAGTTGCCAGTCCCCACAGGAGCCCCTTACCATCTGTGGAGCAGCCGCTGGTACCATCGCTGGAACAGTACCGCATTTCAATCCTCTGCCTCCCCACTTCCAGCAGGTTGGGATCCGGCAGGCGGGCTTTACAAGTGTATCGGAAGCGCTGCTCATAGTGACCACCATTGTCCGAGATGTTGACAGGTGTCCAGGGCGTCCACGGCGTGGTCTTCTTCAGCTCTGGGCACGCGTTAGTGTTACAGGGCTGGTACTCCTGGAGAAGAGGAAGCAAGCATGTCCAGTCAGCTCGGGGGTGGGGGGAGCTCCTTTCAGGCTGTACCATGGTCTTCTGTGGGGCCTAAGACACTCAAAGCTGCTTCACAAAATCAAAACCATATTTATGTTAAACTGTCCCTTAACAGACACTTAGCTTCCAAGTCACCTTCCAAAGAAACCCATAGTTTCTCCTGTATAAACAGCAAAATTGAGAAAATCAATAAAATCGCGTGTGTAAACATGGTAAACACCTAAAATGACATCTTCCCTCTTCTTAATAAGTTCCTCACAATGCTGCTTATCTTGGGGTTAGTTTAGCTATTTTATAAAAACCTTAGAATATGCTCCTTAGACCCCAGATGATTTAGTGTGAGATTAATGAATACTAGCAGCCTTGGGAGAAGCTCCACAGCATTGGAGTAGGGGAGTGTCCTTGCAGCACAGGGAGGATGTGCAGCCTGTAGGATTCCCCCTTTTATTCCCCCATGACACTTCTCGATTTCTCCTCCATTCTCCCTTGCCCACATGTAATCACAGGGCGGAGGGTTTGGAGCTCAGGAGAGAGGAGATTTGAAGACATCTATAAAGTGAGACACACTGTCTGGGTGGGGTGTAAAAAGGACACAGGTGATAGAAATGTGCCTGGTACTTGGCCGTAAATACTAAGGGTATTGAATGAGGGGTAAATAGTTGACCCTTGAGGCAGCTCTGTGCCGCAGTTCCTCCAACTGCCAGTAAAGGTTGTTTCACTAGGGGAAAACTAACAGTGTAATGCACCAACTTCTGACCACTCTGTAAAATTTTAAATCAGTGTTAAATCAAATATAAAGCAAGAGCTGAGCCGTTTTCAGGACACAGTAGCAGCATTGCACGCATGAAGTCACAGTGGCTGTGGCTGAGCGCACAAGACCTGTATAAGATCAAGCCAGCCAGAGTCCCAGCATGGATGACGGCGAGGCTAATGAAATCCTACTCCTGAGCAACTATTGGCAGTTGATGGCTGCTAGGAGGACTCAGGCTAATTCAGGGATGTGGCCCATGAGAAGCTACCCACGTTCCCGCAGATGGTCCTATACCTACAGTTATGGAGCAAAGTCCACACTAAGTGAACACAGTAGGCTTTCTAAAGAAAGGAGTGCATGAAGCTTGGAGGAAAATGTGGGGAGAAAGGGGAAGACTGGAAGGAGAGGAAATTTGGGGGACATTAGATAAAGACGTGTACTCATGTACGTAAGTCTCAAAGAGAAACCAATAGAAAAGCAAGCTTCGCTGTGCTTGAAGTGCTGCAATTCTGTGCTAGGCTTTCCTTTCCTTTCTGTTGTTTATTTCTTGTTGGGAAAGCCATCATTTCCCTTAGATGGCTTCCTTTTTGTTGGAATAAATCCCATAGTCGCATTCTTAAGTAAGGACGCCTTCAAGGCAAAGAGCGCACTCTTTGTTACCCTCATAAAACATCTCCATGTGTCAAACTATATGTAAACAATCTACATGCATCGAGATATTGGTAGAGATTTTAGGTGGAGAATAAATTTTTTTCAGAGAGGAACACTTCCTGTGCTCTTATTTCCCACTGACACAGTTGAGAAGTGCCACATTAGCTGATCAGCTACCTGTTTTGGGCTATTTTTGAAACTCTATTAAATAATAAATTAATTTTTTCTTGTTTTAGAAATTTCATTGATGGCTTTGTTATGTGGTCTCTGTCCCCACCTTTTTTCTTGTCAGAATTTCTATCCTATGGATATGATCTCCTAGGTTAAACTTTGACTATCTCATCTACTATGCCTTATTTTTTATTTCATCTCCCTTCTACGTTTTAGGGAATTTTTGATTCATTCCTTTCTGCATTGTTTCCATCAATACGTTTGGCACACAGAGCCAACTTTTCTTATCAGCCTGGAAATTCCTGAATACAATTTCTAAATGCCAGCCAATTGTCAAGTGGGAAGCAGGGCCCTCTAACCTCAAAGTCTGGGTTGGGGGCTATGTTAACTCTTTTCTGGATATGTCCATCTCTGTCAGCCTAGATTCATTTAGATTTTCACTGAAAACAGTGAAATCTGGTTCTTATTTTTTTTTGTGTTTCTGGATTAAGGATTGGAAAACCAATCTCCCCAATATAGAATTAGTGAGTTTCTCGAAATGGACACCTTTGTGTGCCGGTGACAATAGCTTAACCTGAAAGGCTAATCTACTCCCATCTCACCGTTGTTCTAATTCTCCTAAGCAGTCTTATCACTTTCTTCCTTTTCTGCAGTGAGAAATACGCAGGACATATGCTTGTAATACAAGAGGAATTTAACACAGACTGTGTAAAGCCATTATATGTGTTTCTCTGACTTAATACCCACAACCATTCCTATCAGTTCACACTAACCTCACTCCCACAAAACTAGATGCCTTCATTTTTCTCTGGGGGTAGTAAAATTTTGGATGCTTCCTCCTACATGAAAAAAATAGCTCCCTCAAATTCTATAAACCCACCTGGGTGAGGAGGTGAGGCAGCAGAGGCCTGCTTTCTCTTGTACTTGGCATAGAGGCTATCGGATAGATGAGGCATAAGCTCCTATCTTAACCCTTCCATGCCCATTGTGTATGGTACCACAAGAATCATACAATACTATTGTCTGATACCCCATGTCAGCTTGGATGAGCAAGTGTGCAGGGATACCTTGATAACATATGCTCAAAAAAGCATCTGAGGGGTTGACTTGTGAACTGTGTAGTTCCTACGCACCAATAGCTTCAACATTGATTATAGAATAATTATGGCTTTATACCCACAAGACTACTTCAAATCCATAGCTTTGCATCTGAAGATATCCAACCTTTGAAATCTGTGGCTGGTACTTGGCATTGGAAAGTGGGCTCCAGAGTCCGGACTGGCATATGACACACATACCTAGCAGTGAGTTTAGCGGCTCAATTTGGGTTCATTGTATCTAAGTCTCTAACAAGGCATCTGTCTCTATGTTTGTATCTCCTCAAGAGTTTAACATGTAACTCAAAACTCAGCTCACCCATCTCTGAGGCTGGATCATGCTTGCATTTTGTGTGAATTATCTAATTATGAAAGCCTAGGAAACAGTGAGACCAATCTGTTCTCCCTTAATTCCCCAAGTTAGCCACTAATTCAATTCAGTTGTGGTCTCTCAGATGGCTTAACTGAATCTGTTTTCTACAGTTTACTGCGACAAACACTACCCAAATTTAAAGGAATTGTGAATGACTAGCACAATATTGAACAACAGAGAAATGCTGACTGCTTAAAAAAACTATTTTAAGGAGTTAGTAACTATTATTTGACACACACCAGTCTTACTATTCTGGTAGAAATTAATAGATAAGAATAACGACTAAGGCAATTTTAAGAAATTCCTCCGAATGTGCTCCCCATGGATTCTCTATCTCAGTCATCAAGGGTAAAACCATCTATTTAACATTTTAATCCAGAAATCTGTGAGACACTCGGCTGCGCCCCTGCTCCCTTTTCTGCTAGGGCCTGTGCGTGCAGCCTCCTGAGTCCATTCGCTGCCCCCATCTCTCTTCTCTTCCAGTAGAAGATGGCCATCACTCATCACTTCCAGCTCGTGTTAGAGAAACAAGGCATGTGTTTTGCTATTCCTTAACTGCCTGTCTAAATTCTGCCTTTATTAATACACTACAAGCTTTCCGGGAGAAAAGAACTTTTTCCTCTTTATCTTGCACCACCAGTTTTGAACACTGTTACAGAATTTGCTTGGTGAATGGCTAAATCACGCTGAACATGGTTCGGATAAGCCTATTCAAGATGAGTTCGAATAAATTTGGGGAGCCAATTCAGATGGTTATGTGGAGCCTCCTGTTTTGCTGTTTATTTTTCCTTTGAAAAATCTAAACCAGTTTACAGATGAAAAGGAAAGTAGAGAGATGGAGATGATCCAAGAAGAATTTTCACACCATATGCTCAGCACAATGTGGGGGAAGCATCCTTACAGCCGTCCCATCAATAGCTGCATATACAAACCAATTCATGCGCGTTCGGAATACTTGTGGTTTCTGGTGCATTTATCAAGTTCTCTTTCAATAACTTAACATGGCTTGCAGAGACAGAGCTAGCCTCCATAAAGGAAAAGGACACTCAATTGTGTTAACAAAGTGACCACGCGTGGGAGCTTATGCAGGCCAATAGACCTGAGACCACAAAGAAAAGATTAAAAGGAAGCACTGAGAATTAGTTTAGTGGTACCTAGGATGCTGGGCAAACAGGGAAAGTCATTGATTTGGACTAACATGATCGCAGAGTGGCCTGCTCACCACCAAGATACAGCAATGGAAATTAACTCTTTTGTCAAAACCGCCCAAAGTAATATGAAGCAGCAATGTTTGAGATGCCAGCCATCAGTCAGTGAGAGGATGAAGACTGCCTGTTGGTGGTAAGTGGGAGGACCCTCAGGAGGATGGAACAGCCCTGCAGATGTTCCTAGCTAGGGGCCCAGGGAATGGAAAAGAGTCTCGGGTTCAGACCTGGAAAGAAGTGGAAGAGATAGAGATGGAATCTGGGGATGCCAACGTGGCTGCAGTCAGAAAGGGGAGACATGCACAGGAAAACAAAGCCAAACAAAGCAACAACAAGAACAACAAGCAAAACCAACTAACCCACCAAGTCAAAAAGTAGGGAGATACAGACAGCTCCTCCCTCCAGCCATTTCACATGGGTGAAGATGAGCAAACAGCCGCTAAGAGCGCTGGCAGACGTGAAGAAGACCTAGGAAATCACACAGCAGAAGGAAGGGCCTATCCAAAAATATCAAGCAAGCTTTTATCCCTGTATAATCCTCCTGATGTCATTAGACAGTAGGAGCTCCTCTTAGGTCCTGCCAGCTGAGGGCTCAGGCATGCTGGTCTCCCAGTACCTAGATGGCTTTACACGCCAAGTCTTGGTTTTAGACAACGGCTCCACACACCGAAGTGCATGGCTTTATGTGAGGCTCAGAACATGAAAGAACATCTAAACGGTCAACTCTTACGCTAAACCCAGTGCCCACTAGTAGCAAACACTGGCGATGTAAAGGCTGCTCCTGCATTCTTGCTACACTGCTACTTGCCAGAGAAGCCCAATGGAAGACAAAGACAATGTGAAAATTGTATTGGGGCGAAAGTGAATGATTTTATGCCGGAAAACACCCACACTTCCCTGCCGCTCACAGCAGCGACATTTCCTTAGAGTCCCTCTGGGTAGCACTATTCTTTATGACGACTCATAGGATGAATAATTCAAAATTAACACATGAATTGTTAGTCTCATGATGGCATTTTTGAAAAAAGTGTGAATTAGCAATTTCTCCAACCTTCCCACCCCCACACACTCCCATTTGCATCTTCCTCGAGTTCCAATTCCACCCTTATTCCCACAACAATTTATAGTCAACGGCATACTAAACAGGGGGAACAGAAGGTACTTGCTTTCAAACGAGGAAGGAGAAAAGAACACCCTCTCTGATTTCTCTCATTCAGTTTTGTGGTTGACGTCTTAGGTAGAGCAGTAAGACAAGAAAAAGGAATAAAAGAGGAAACAACGAAGGAGGGGTGGTGATGAAATTATCTTACAGTTAGAAGGCTCTAAGGATTCCACCAGAAAACTCTTAGATGTAATAAAATATTTTTGTAAAGTTGCAAGACAACATACAGCACACACCACGCTAGCCCTCCTACGTCTATATTGTATCACCCATCTGTAAGGATGTCTCAGGGGACTGTGAGTTTCCATGTCACAGCCCAGGAGTAATGAGTTTCACAGTTATTTAAGAGGGGGCTGAATGGAGCTTCACACTTCAGCGACTTCCATGGTAAAACTTGGGAGTGATGGGCATTACAGTGGCCCAAAAGAGGGAGTGAGCAAGCCTAGTCCCTCAGCATGCCATCCACTTTCTACCAGGAGTCTGGATTCTTCCAGATGTAGAATAGCAAATAAGAACATAAAAAGGATGTAGGGTCTGCGTGTGCATGTGTGTGCGCACATCTGTGTGCAGTAGAATATATACGTATTCACATAACAGCAAGCTGCTTTTCCTTCTCCCACAATGCTTTAGACATTCTGTTCTGTAGTACTGTTGCAGACAGACTAAGAGAATAAGCAAATCAACGGTCTGCTGGAATTCTTCTTTATTGCTCAGGGTGTGATTTGTGGGTGCCTTTGCCTCTGCACACTTACATCTCAAGTGAGAAGATCTATCTACTTTATTCGCTCACTAAAATGCCTTTAAATACTTCATTTCTAGGAGTGAAAGTCAAAGATGTAGACGTTTATTTTTCTTCTGGCAAATGTCTTGCAATGAGATGAGAAAGTCCCTTTGGGTAAAAGGAACACCTACCCTTGAGGGAAGTCATTGGTGACCTTGAGCTCGGATGCCCTTCTTTTCTTTGAATGACTATGTTCTTTCCAAGAAAATATTTACTATGTTACATCCACTTGAGAGCCGGCACAAATTTTAATCTTTCTTATGTGGTGTTTTGAGGGTTTTTGAATGATAAGAGATGAGGCGAGGCTGTGTTGATAAGATGAGGCTTTGGCAGGATTCTCGAGGATCTTGTTTTTCAAAGAATACATGGGAACCATCATCTCAGAATGTTATAAGGAAATAAACAAGCCTGGATCAAAACAAAAACTATGTAGTTTCTTGCCAGAAAATGTGGTGATATTTTGTTTGTTTCTGACAAATAAAGCTTGCCTGAGGATCAGAGTGTGAAGCTAAGCCACTAGTTAGCCATAGAGACCAGGGAGTGGTGGCACACACCTTTAATCCCAGCACTCAGAAGGCAGATAGCTGGATTTCTCTGAGTTCCAGGCCACCCTGGGCTACACAAGATTGATCCATTCTAAAAGAGAAACAGCCAGGCACCAGTGGCTCACACCTCTAATCCCAGTACTTGGGAGTCATGTGCCTTTTATCCCAATGAGATAGGAAGGGATATGGCTGGGCAGAAAGACCAAGAGACTCTGGCTTATACCAAGATATGTGGGATTCTTAAAAAGAAATAACAGAGATGGCACGGGGGCTATTTGTTCTCAGAGATGCCTCTCAGGGTCAAATCAGGACCATAATTGCAGCAAGTCAGCTAAGAGCCACCAGACATGATGTCACATTAAGATAAACAAGTTATGAGAAATGTACATAGATCTAATCTACATGGAAAGTAGAAAAAGACAAGATCTCCTGAGTAAATGGGGACCTTGGGAGAGGGTTGAAGTGGAGGGAAAAAGGTAGAGAGGGGAGCAGAGAAAAATATAGAGCTTAATAAAAATAATAAAAAAAGATAAGTTCTCTAAGGGGCCAGTGATGCTGTTGGGGGGCTGGTTCCACCGTTGGTTTCATTGGCTCAAACAAAAATTGGGAGTATGGCCCTTTAGAATGAGGCTGACAGAAGTTAGTGCCTTCTACTAAATGTATCTACAATTCAATAATTGAGAATTTGAGCCATTTCTTCCTAAAATTCTTGGTCTATCAGCTCCACACTCTGATGAGAAAAACCATCTGAAAAATCTCCTCCTCCTTCACAACTTCCCAATGAGTGCTGGGTGCTTCAGTCTTTCCAGAAGGAAGGTTGGTCAGTCTTTCCTCTGAAATTTTGTTCACTCCTAAGTTTACCTGCGCCAAGCAGGAGAGCCTAGCAGCTTCCGTCTGTCTGGTGCTCTATTCCACTATAACTTCAATAGTCCCTCAGCTGTCTCCCTTGTAAAACAGGAGTGAAACATCCTAAGAAGAACAACATAGTTGGGATGCGTAGTTGTCAAGTACAACAATGAGTGTATACCAAACAGCAGACTGCCTGGTGTATATGATGTCTTAGTTCTGCCGCAAGTAGACACATCACACATTGTATGGAACTATCGGGTGTTCTCCAGACATGGTGACGAGAGAAGCAGCTATCTTCAGGAACTGTAGGTTGTCACAGGAACACAGAATTCCCACAAGGGGTCCATATAGCAGACTGTATTTATCTAGCTGGGAAAGCAAGCTTAAATTGATGTTTCACCTATGGTCCTCTGAGAATCATTGCACCCTATCTGTGATGGGATCATGGAGTAGACATTGATTGTCTTCTAAATCGACTCTCATCTGGGTTTGCATAAAGCTGTCTTCTTCCAGGGCCATAATTCAAATAAGATTTCCCATGCTAAGAGAGAGCAATAGGAACATTTATTCTGAAAGCTTCACATCATGAGTGAGGCATCTTGGGTATACACAGCTAAGGTCAAGTCCTTGTTTCATTTCATTTCACTGTTGGGAGACATTTAGAGCTTTTGTTTGATGCTCTATGCTAGATTAAATTATTTGGGAAACTGAGAACATACTTTAAAATCAACGTATTTCTTCACTTAAAAATCCCATGGAATTGCATTTATTTTTGTCCTTTTGGAAGCTTTACAATGGGAAATTATGTTCATTTTAAATAAGAATATTTAAATGACTTCATTTTTATAAATGACATTGATAAATTAGAATTCTATTGCTTTGGCCATGTTTCCTGTCAGGACTTACAGATAATGATCTAAATACATAGCCTTAAACTTTCATATTTTTCAAACTAAAAGCCCAAGTAATATTGCCCAAGTGGTACTTTCTGCAACAACACTCAAGAAAATAAAAGCCCATGCTTTTCAGGAATTGGTCCATCATACATCTGTCTTTCATCATTTATGGGAAATGATGAAGACACTTTGAAGAGTGGCCCCTATTCTTTGCCTGCGCAAACCAGTAGAGTTCTCCCTGAAAGCAGGAGAAGGGGCCCCACCCCTTCCCTTGCTCATTGCTGCAAGGGGATAGGGTTAGGGTTAGGGTTAGGGTTAGGGCAATGCTGAAGAGCTCTCCCTGGTGGTGAGAACAAGGGAGAGCTGGCTGGCTGACCAACTATCCAGGTTTAGAATCAGGGTTATGAGTTGGTCCACCCCACCATTCACCCCATCTGTGATCTGCTGGAGCAAATAAGGGGCCGGTCCTGCAGAACCAAAGCAGCAATATTTCCACTATACAGAGCAACAACAGGATATCCAAGAAGAGTCCCAGTGAGGGCCCAGCACTGATAGTGTAGCAACCAGAAGCCTCGAACCAGACCGATGACTCTTTGCAATGAACATTTGCAAATAAAGATGTATAGACTAAAGGATTTACTGCATGACTCACTGTGTCCTACTACAGTTTCCATGATGAGACTGATTTTTTTCTTTTCTTTATTTTCTCTTAAACTTTATTCTATTTTATTTGGGGGGGGGTTGTTGCATGGGCAGATGACTGATATGAAGGGTTGGGAAAATGAATGGGATGGAGATGCATGATGTGAAAGACACAAAGAATAAAAAGAAAGTTTTATATATTATGTTTCATTGTTGCTATATAATATTATGTTTAGATGATATATGTATATATAATATATAAGATATTATAGATAATATATATATATATATAATTTATTTGTATATATAAATATTCTGGGAACATGTGTGAGTGTGATTGTACACATGCTAGTCAAGATGGAGGAAGCATTTGATATTGTAGTAATGAAAACTCCAGAGAATCCCCTGCAGTACTTCTCCAAGGAGTCTGTACTTAGCAGGCAGACCTGTTTTCATGTTAAAGCGCTACAGTCTTTTTCAATCCCAACATCCAAGGTGGGCTACAGTCAACATTTTATTTGCCTTGAGTGTTAGTTCTGCCTAAACATTGCCATGATTGATGCTAACAACAACAATAACAACAACAACAAAAACTAATGGAAAAACCTCATCTTTGGCATCTTTGAGAAACTTTCAAGTCTCCATCTCAGAAAAAAGGTTTCTTTAATTGAAGTAGTAAGCTATCAAAAGAGTTGAGGAAAATGATTAATTTTATCCCATAAGGATAAAAGCATTAGGGATCTGATTTCTATAAAACTCAGCCTGTGGGGAATGTCCACACAGGGATCCAAATGGGAACACTGAAGTGTGAGAGTGGCCCATCCTGATTACACAGTCACCACAGAGAGCCATGGTTAATTCCAAGACCACTCTCCTGCACGGGGCTCCCTCTCCACATCATGCCTTGGCTATTCTCTGTGAGATTAGAGAAAATTATGGTCTGCCAGCAAGAGATTTTTTTTTGATACCAAGTAGTCTGACTACAGGAAGGGAGAACATCATAACAGAACAACCTGAGCATTTTTGATGGGGTTGTTTCTAAGATGTGCAATCCTTTCTCTCCACCTTAGGACTTTGTGCCTATGTTGGGGTTGAACTTATTCTTTCCAGCTGTTCTTTCAGAGCCACAAGTTCCACTCTGCAGACTGAATGGATTTTAAAATTAACACTCATCATAGCATATAATGTACAGCCTTTGTTCTTGTCATTAATCCTCAGACAACAAGGTGCAAGTGTTTATGGAGCATTTACAAAGGATGAGGTACTGTAATCAACCTAGAGACTTTAAAGCATACAGGAAGATATGCACAAGTTATTCGCAGACACTATGCTATTTCATTTCAGAGATGCAGGCATCTTTGGATTTTGGTATCCAAGGGGTGGGTGTCCTTGAACCAAGAGGGAACACTTACTGATGATACTATTGATGCATTAAATTGTTATTTCTTTTTGTTGCAGCAGATTCTTTGCATATGTTTTGAATTTACTTTCATTTGTTTTCATTTGTCCTGCAGCATTTCTGCCACCCTCTGTGGTTCTCTCTCCATGCCTACCCGTGTGGTACTTTACTGTATTAGTCACCTCTCTGCTGCTGTGACAGAATACTGTGACCCAAAGTAACTTAGAGGTGCAATGGGTTTAATCTGAGCTTGAAGTTCCAGAGGAGACAAAGTCCTCCATGGCAGGAAAGGCTTGAGAGCCAGAGTGTGAGTCCAGTGGGCATTGAGGGAAACAGAGAGATCACAGTTCATCCCTACACAGGAAGCAGAGAGAGATGGAGAAGAGCAAGTGAGGCAGGGCTGTAAAACCTTAAAGCTAGACCTTGGTAATGCTTTCTCCAGCAAAGTTTTGTCTCCGAGAAGTTTGACGACCTCCCCAAAAGGCACTACCACCTAGGGTCAAGGTTCAAATACAAGAGCCTATGGGGAACACTTTGCATTCAAACCTGCACACAAGGAAACAGATGCTTGATTCTATTGATGCAATATTCAGAAGGAAAGTCAGGTAGGCAGACGTGAGGGCTCCTCAGTCTTTGCCCTGTTGTGTGAGTCAACGAGATCCCTGCAGTCACCTGCTTTCTTCACCGAACTGATGCCAGCTGCCATATTTGCTGCAGCTGCTTTCCCACGGAGGAAGCATCTTACTTAAGATGCTCAGGATGCTTCGCTCAAATTTCTACACTAAGCATTTCCAGACGTTAAAACCCTTTACGTATGTGATGATATAGAGCAGCTTATTGATCCTGACATTTCCTGTAGGATAATTGTTCAAATTAATGTTTAGACACTATTCTACACAATGGATTTTTTTGTTAAAGCATGACTTGGAAATCTTTCTATCCTGCATTTTTAACATATAAAGTAGTGGTTAAATAATTAAGGAAATTCCTTCCAAATCCATATTTTAGTCACAAATAACTATCATAATGCTTATAGTAAATATGTTCTGATTTTTCAGCTGTATAAGACTTTCTTATCTTTGTTCTACACACACACACACACACACACACACACACACACTCTGTCTCTCTCTTATATACACACAGTTTTGTATATTAATGCATAAAGTCAGTAAAGCTGATAGATGACTCATTTAATATTATCTACATCTGGTAATATGGGTAGAACTCTCCTGTTCTAGAATGTGTTTTTAAAAAGGTAGGTGTATGCTTTACTTCTAAGTCATCCTTTAGGCCTATGGAAAAGGTCCCAGTTGAAATTCATAGTGTTCTGATTATGGATAACATTTTGATCTATTCTCTCTTCTAGAAAAACACTGTGAAATTTAAGCAACTGTACTCAACCATTTTGGTTTGTTTGTTTCAATGCTGTTCATTCAGACAAAATTTTCACAGGATGGTGAAGAAAAAAAATATATGCTGTCCCAAAATATGGTCTAAGTGCCTCTAAATTTTCTTAATGTTTCTCACAAATATTCACGTCTAATTTTTTTTTTAAGAAAACCTTCTTAGCTAGTGTGACTAGAGGTAAAAGCAGTTCCTTGCTGTCCCGCAGTAGACGGTTTTGTTATCTTAGAATGTTTCTCAGGACTAGAGATGCAAGCACTTCTTTGCTTTTGCTGTCCTGCAGTAAAACTGTTTTGCACTTGGTTGCAGAACAAAGTGTTTTAATCCATGTCCAACTGCAACATTAAAAATGTTAGCAGAGAGACATGTTAGGTTTGTTCAGGGGGAAAGAAAACCTATCAGCACCCACAGGGATACTAGCAGTGGAAAGTCTAAATGCACAGAGAGAGAGAGAGAGAGAGAGAGAGAGAGAGAGAGAGAGAGAGAGAGAGAGACGGAGAGGGAGAGGGAGAGAGAGAGAGAGAGAGAGAGAGAGAGAGAGAGAGCGACGCATAATGCATGGATTGGCTCAGTACATGGCAGGCATTGGTGTCAGTATTTATACATCTCTGTGGCTTCACATTAACAGTGGAGTATAACACACGATATTTCAAAGCGTCTGCTCAACTGTGTCCCAGTCTTTCCTGTCCTCTTGTCCAGTGCGCTCACTGGGGTGGGGACCAATTGGAGTCCTGGCCTTAGCTGCTCTTCCCTGCTAGAGTCTTCTGATTGAAGTTACTAACAGCTGTGCTTTGAGGATCAAATGATGGGGTTTTCACCTCTTGGCCCACTTGGCTGTTGGGTATTTAAGCCATAGTGCTATGAAATAAAGGGCTTTGTAACAGTGATTAGACTCCGTGTGTCTGTCTGTCTGTGTGTGTTTGTGTATTTCAACCTCCAGCCCCTTGCCCGAAGCTCGTGAACTGTATTGTAGCGCCTTGAGTGCTGCACACTGGTATTACCATCAAGAGCTATAGGAAATGCTGCCACTTCAGGCCTCCGCATCTCTGCCAAGGCTGTCGTCTTCTCTGTAATCTAGCCTGTGCTTACACTTCCTGCATGCTACCACTGTGTAGACCATTGGAAAGAAACAATGCTCGTTGATCTGTGTGCATAGGCATCTCCTACATGGAGCTGGAGATTCAGATAGTGACAGTCTGTTTCTCATTCCTCTAGTTCTAGCCGAGCATTGCAAACTTGCTATTTATCAGCAGATACTTGGCAAGCATCGGCCCTCACAGCTCTCCCTTCCTCAGTCAAACATGACACTAATGTGGTCCAGGCACCAGAAGACAAACCACAGCTCAATGAGTGACTCATGATAATGTCACAATGGTACCCATCAGCTTGGGGTGTACTGAATAAGTCTTCAAACAGTCAAAAGAAACAAAGATAAAGCTTCTAGGGGTCAAATGGGAATAATCAAGAAGTCATTTATTTAAAAACCCCTTGCAAACTGTGACCTGTTGAGGTTCAGCATGTCCCCATTCACTAGAGACAGAGTGACACAAGACATCTAATGAATGGCCATTAACTAGTAGTTTCCAGCTTGTGAGATGGGGTAGCCTCTTGAATGCGCTATTCCCAACTGCCACATTCTTACACCTTCTTTGCTTTGATGTACTGAGTTGACTGCTATCCAGTATTAGCAGTAAACATTGGCAGCGCTGGCAGGAATCTTCATCTCCTCCTTCGCTTTAATTGAAAGGCTTCTATTCCTGTCAGCTTTTCCTAAGCATCCTTCACGAGGTAGGAGAAGTTACTTCCATCTGTATTGCGCTACTTCTTTGTAACTTCTTGTGAACAAGTGTTGAATTTTATCCAATGATCCCTCTGCATTGATTTGAATTACCCTAGTGTGTTTCCTCTTAGTGTTATTACTGGACGATATAGTCTTTACAATATCATCATCTATTTGTCCATTTTCGTCACCCACAAATGCATTGCGAATATGAATATAAGTGAAATGTGATCATATTCTGTATATATACATGTATGTAAACCAGGCAAATTTGGTTTGCACAAGAAAGGTATCTATGGTCTGTGTGCTGCATAAAAGTGGAGATGGGTGGAGATGTGTGAGCTAGAGAGCCATGAGAATTGTGTTGGGCTGTCTGTACTCAAAGGAATGGGCCTTTAACCTTTGTTCTAGAACATTCTGACTGTTGCCAAGACTGAGGCCTGTGGTGTTGGCAGAAGAGATGTGCTTTAGTACACACGACACTGCAGATTCAGTGTGTTCAGCCATGTCTCCTAATCCCCTACTTAATCCCCATTACTCAACCCCTGGTCAAACCCACACTTGTGACAGAAGCCTTTGCTTTCAAACAACATTTTCTCTGCTCGGGCTTTTGTGGGTAGCTATGTTAATCAGTAGCACTAGCTTTTTAACATCTAATGCATTAACCATAGTCAAAAGGTGCCCAAACAAAAGCTCCCAGAAGTGCAAACAAGGCCACAACACGCATTCAATTTAAAATTTTGCAACAACTCTTGCCTGCATGCCTCCTTACGAAGACAATGGCTGTTCGGATACTCTAGAAAGAATATGGATATACTCTACTGGTCCCAAACAAGGGGTATTTGGATTGTAACAGGAATAAAGTGATACCTAACAAGCTACCCACTGTGCAGTTACCTCATGCAAGGCATGGGGAGAAGCTATGGGTGTTAAGTGAGCCATGGAGACAGGGTACCTGCACCTTGGACCCCTAAGACTGCAGTGGTGAAGACACATGAATCTGGTCCTCATCTACCCCCTCTACCTCTACTTTCTCCAGTGGACCGACCTGGAAACAGTCAGAGCCGCATGGCTCTGATTTAGAATTGACAAGCAAATGCCTGTCACACGAAGAAGCAGGCTGGGAGAAGCCCCTGCTGTAATATCCGTCATGTTATAAATGTTCATGCAGGGAGTCCCTCCCTGTCTCTCCTTTCCCTAAGTACTTACACCTGAAGAGTTAACTCAGCTTTCCTCCATAAAACAAATAAAGGAGGAAGTGCAGTAAGCTTAGCTATCCTGACTGACCCACTTAGTCAGAAGGCTCCCCCACAACACCAGTCAACAGCAACAACATCTGCTTAAGTCAAGTTATAAGGTCAACCCCCCCGCACACACACACGTGCACATGCACACAAAGACAAAAAAAAATCAACCAACCTCCAACCAAAACAAAACAACAACAACAAACAAAACCCCCAAATCTGGGCGGAAAAAGTATCAGGCGACTGGCAGAATTTTACAAATTTACAGTTGTATAGGTTTGAAATGGGCTTTTCCTCACCCAATTCCCCTGGCCAATCTGTGAACTAAACCTGGAGAATGATAGACAAGGCCCATTGTAGACCAGGAGAGCTGTGAGGACTGAAAAAAGGCCCCTAAGTCTCCAGGGCCCTTGAGTGGAATTGCATCTGCTTGATGGCATTAGATAGTGAGGGTTACAGATCTCAAAAGCAATCTCAGTTGGGTAGCATTTGTATTTCCATTTTAAGCCCTTATTTGTGAAATTGCGTTTGTTTATTTTTTAAAAAATTATTTGTTTTCAGCAAGATTAGCAAACCATGGAAACATTGATGAAAATTTCTATTCTGCAGACCAGGGAGTTCCTCAGAGGACACTGACTGTAGAGGCAGATTACCCTAAAAGACTCCTTGTAGAATACCAGTGATACAACCACTGGCTTCCAGCATCTCGAGTGGCACCAGATGCCTGAGCAACCCACTGCATGAAAGATCCCAGGGAGCCCCTGTGGTAAACAGTCTCAGCCACTGTAAATGCAGCAGTGAGGACCTGCATCCTAGGGAATTCATTCATGCACAAGCAACATGAAGGTACTAACATGTTTTTTCCAGCCTTACCTGACAGCTGTGATCTACACTTTTCTGCCATGTTCTTAGCAAGTGTTCCTTTTCCCAAGTCCCTGGTACTCTTCCTGTTTCCTCAGAGAAGGCACCTTCAGATCAGAGTCAACCTAGTCATCCTCCAAGCTCCAGCTCAAACACAGATAGGCTAGGATTTGCTCTTTTAGGGGACCATGTAGGTCTGGTTGGGTAGCTGTGTATGGACAAGCAGAGACGTGATACTCCATACACATCTTTGGCTGGTGTGTTTAAAGTTTGTTTCCAAGGAAGAGCTCAGACACTGGAAAGAGTAGCACATGAAGGACTAAGTAGGTTTTCCTGGGACCCTCTGTGTTACCGATGATGTCTATGTAAGTTTTGCCTGAGACAATCTTGGAAAGTTGCTGACAAAACTGTCTATTACTAAAACCAATTTTAATATTCTGAAACAACAAGAAAGCTAATGTTGGTGTTCTGGGATGGTTCTCTTTGGAATGGGACTAAATTGTACTCTATACGACACATTTCAGAGGGGTGTTTGCCTTAAATGGGTTTGTCAGTTTTCAAAGTCCCTTTGGATGTGGCAGAGATGGAGGTTGTAAGTGAATTTGAAAGAACGGCAGAGATAGAGTGCCTACTGTCCACACACATGTGCACACACTGAAAATCCATGTCCATATGTGTGTGCAGACACTGGAAATACACACACATGGCTACCTGTACATGCATACACACACACACACACACACACACACACACACTCAATTTGGTAGGTTCTTTTAAATACAACATAATTTTGCCACTACTAAGAAAAAGTATGCTATAGCTTGCATATGCTGAAAACGTGAAAGAATCGATACTGTGTTAACACTAAACAGGGAAAGGTCAGCTGCTCCGGTGCTGTAACTCCGGCGCTGTAACTGTAAGAGCAAGCCTCGGAGTGGACAGACCAAAGGCCTGCTCGGGATTTCCATAAATGTCGTGAATTAGTCTCCAAAGTTGAATATGGACCATTCCTGTGTGCATCTCAGAACTTTACGTATGATGCTAATAGCTCATGGCCTACATCTCAGTATGGACAGCGCGCGCATGTGTGTGTGTGTGTGTGTGTGTGTGTGTGTGTCCACACCCAGGGGCCTTGACTCTTCAGCTACAGGAGACCCATCCTTCCCAGCTCTCACGAGATCTCTCTTAATTGTTCCATGGCACGTGACTTCACTTTTACCCACCTGTTTGACTTGTAATCTTTTCTCCTAAGCTGGAAAGGAGGCTTCTCAATGTTAGAAACCTTCCTTACCCACCTACCTCACTCATCCAGCACCAATTTTTTACAAAGTCATTATAAGGAACCCCCTGGTGACTAAACACAAGGAGGGTGATCTGGACATTACACATGGCACGGGGCAACAGACAGGGGTAAATTCATCCTGGGGAATTTACTTTTTAGTCTCATGAAAAACTATTTAGAAGGGAACAGTAACAGCAGAGGTCACCCCAAGGAGTAGATAATTTAATTTTCAAAGAAGGAATGCGTAGCAGACAGACTTCTTTTCTCCTTTTTCCATTTCAGATGCCAAGGCCTTATCACTAAAAGCTATTAGCAGTTACAAAAAGATAAGAGAGAGGAATCCATTAGGTAAGGCCTCTGATGAAAGTGCCTGGCAAATACGAGAGGGTCCTGCTTGATGTCCGGATGCTCTGTGTTGCTGCTCCGCTGCGTTTCGCCTTCACTCTGTTAACTTGGGGAAGCCCTGGCACATATGCTTCTGGTTTCAGAGGTGCCATAAAATTTTGGGAAGATTCCAGAATTTCCTTCCTTTTGGCTACAGCCATTTCTTTCTCCCACAAGATGACAACAGAGTTGCTTCTTTCATGGACTGTTTTCTAGTAGTCTCAAATTGAGCAGTTCCTGGGGTTAGCATAGCTTAGGGCACATGCAAAACAAGTCTTCCATCATAACAGAAGCAAGATGCCAAGTCACCACGTGTGGACGCTTCTATCTCACACAGCATGGCTTATACAAACATGCAAGAATGTGACGTAGAGGGAGCCAGCTCCACCTCAAAAGTCTTTGTGGAGGCTGTTTCTTTCAAAGCAGAACAGAATGAAACCTTGCCAGCAAGGTCTAGAAATAGCATGGTGTGAAGTGAAATGAGGAGACACCTGACCTCAGAGAGCCGGGAATCATGACATACCACTGGACTACAGGGCAGATCAATTAATTAATCACTTGGATTTTAACTGACAAAGCTTAATTGCTTCTAAAGGTTAACTGGGTGTTCCAGCTAAAAAATATTAATAGGGCCATCTAAGTGGAGCAGTTGTTGCTAGACCTGTGTGTGTGTGTTCGCATTACAGTGTGTGGAAGCGTGTATGTGTGTGTTCACATTACAGTGTGTGGAAGCATGTGTGTGTGTGTTCACATTACAGTGTGTTGAAGCATGTGTGTGTGTGTGTTCATATTACAGTGTGTGGAAGCATGTGTGTGTGTGTGTTCACATTACAGTGTGTGGAAGCGTGTATGTGTGTGTTCGCATTACAGTGTGTGGAAGCATGTGTTTGTGTGTGTTCACATTACAGTGTGTGGAAGCGTGTGTGTGTTCACATTACAGTGTGTGGAAGCGTGTATGTGTGTGTTCATATTACAGTGTGTGGAAGCGTGTGTGTGTGTGTTCACATTACAGTGTGTGGAAGCATGTGCGTGCGTGTGTTCACATTACCATGTGTGTGTGTGTTCACATTGCCGTGTGTGTGTTCACATTGCCATGTGTGGACACAGGCTTAAGCTGTTAGAATGCCTTAGGATCATTATAGTGAAGCATTGAGAAAGAAGAAACAATGGCATCTGTGAAAAATATTCAAAGTTTTAAAGCATTTTTTATGCTCCAACATCTGTTGCTTCCTTCTTTAGTTAATTATAAGTTGCTTTGAAAATTATTATGTATGTGAATTACTTTTAACAACTGAAATTATCCATGTTAAATAATAGCACAAGAGGCACGGGACTAGAATAAAAACAAAGTTGAAAACCTTATGCAAAAATACATATTAAAGTGCATTGTGAATGTAATTAAACATTGAAGTTATTTCTCCAACAGAAGAGTGGTCCGCCAGGAGCCAAACCAACATCCATCTTCAATGTGATCAGACTTATTTAACATCTGCATCTGTGAGAGCTTTTGTCCAGTATGCCCTCATCTTTGCCAGTTGAAACCGGTGTTAAACAGCAGCATTCATACAAACCCCCATGAACACCCCACTGTCCTTTGAGCCACTTTGGTTAAAGATTATGAGAGGCCATTTCTCTCTCATTCACAGTGGTTTTAATGTCACCCTTTTCTGGGCGAACAGCTTAATATTTATCATGTGAACGATAGAGAATATGGGGGGGGATTCACGATGCTCAGAATGTAGGCAAGGAGTATAAAGTTCAGACAAACAACGTCTAGGACGATGAGACACACAGGGCTTTCAGAGAGGAAAGGCAATGCAATTATAATGCAAGCAGCCCAGTAGCATGGGGTGCTGAAGTTCTTACCAGAGGGATCATGCTTGGTAGTAGGAATGTGTCCATGAGGGGCTATGTTGGCCCCTACAGCTCGGAACCTAAAGGGGTCACAACTTTCTTTGCCTTTCCCTTTTCTAGACATTGGTTGAGTAGAGTCAGCATTCACGTCTTAGATGGGACCACCCAGACTAGGCTGCCATAGCGTATGAAATTTCAGATTGGCATCATGTCCCCAGTGTGTAGAGCAACAAGATGTCCTAAAATATTTCCAGATGTAATGTAGTCTGATGAATTCAAGAAGCATCCTCTGTATTATAAGTAGGACTTCCTGTTCTCCTGGACTATCCACATGAAGGGACCAGGTCTATTAGCTGGAGGTCTACATATGAATGACTGTCTTCTTAGAAATATGACCAGAAGCGCTGCAAATGCAGTCTTTTAATTTAATTGGCAAATACCCAGTAAGAATAGAAAGAAACAGATGAGATGAGAAATCAAGCTCTCAACGTGGACATGAGACCCCAGTGGACTAAAAGGCCCAGCGAATGCTCTACACGGATCATCTACAACCAGCATGACGTCAGCAGGGGTTAAGTGAAGGATGCGGGGAGGGGGCACAACTGGGAAGTAAGATGATTTGAAGGGGTTCAGAATAGCTTTTTCAGAGTGCTCGAATATAGAGCAAAAACTCTTCAGCTGCTCATATAAAATATACGTGAGATCCCAGCCCTTCGTAAAAGTCATTGAAAGGTGATGGCTGTTATGACAGAGAGACACTTAATTTTCTTTGGTCAATCATGTTCTAGTGGATGACCTCATACCTATGCATATATAAGCACCACTAATATTACTTACTGGTGTGTGTGTGTGTGTGTGTGTGTGTGTGTGTGACACATGAAAGGGATAGCAAGTAGAAGAAACGGAAGAACTGGGGGCAAATAGTCAAAATTTGTTCCATGCATGCATGAAGTAATAAAAAAAGTTATATTAAAATACTATGGATTTCCTTTAGCTGAACATTGTACTTATTATGCCTTTATAAGAATCTACTGACTCTGTAGATATTATATGTGCATTAGACCTAAAATAGTGTACAAACATGAAGAAATACTGTTGCCACGCTTCTGCAACTGAACTTTAGGTACTTTAATATTAACTATTAGATAATTATGTGATATTAAATATCACATAATTCATTGGTGAATTCTAAAAAAGAAGTGTGTGTATATGCACATACGCACACGTGTGAGTGTGCATTTGCATGTGTGTATGGTTTATATCACTTATACACAGGAAATCATTCTCTTCGTGAAACCTATTTTTAATTAGTTTTGCCACCACAGCATTTGAATCACTGTAGACAGGAACGGAAAACCTAGCATTTTTCTTTACAGAATGAAATCTGGGCAGCAGAGCTTTCTGACTGTATAAATAAAACATTTTTTTTGTGTGTGAAATTCTCCAGATCTCAGTACCAACAGCCATTTCTGAGATTGTAGATGATTATTTATAAGTCCTACAGGCAGAGTTGTGATGGATTAATTCCTGTAATCCATCATTCTCCCTTTTCTCTCCATCTGTATTATGCATCATTCTTAAACTTGATTGCCAAACATGGAATGCCAGACTCGAGACAATTCATACTCCTGTGGCCCTCCGCCCGCTGCTCAGTTTTGTGTACCGACATTAACTGTTACCACACGCACAAGCCTCTTCTAACAACATGTGCTGGTTTCATTCTGACAATCTTTCATATGTTTCAGCTTTTCGTTGAGCTATTTCCTAACAAAAGAAAGCAAGTTTTACATTCCCAAGCTTATGAAGATGCAATTTTCCATTTCTGGGAGGGGCATCAATCATTTCTCTTGAGAAGAAAACTTGCAAGTGTAAGTAAAAGCCCTTTACCAACAGCACGATGAAACAGCTCATCATCTGGGCTTCACCGTGAAGGTCAAGGTCGTCTGTTCAGCCTTCCTAAGAAGGCATCACATGGCAACCCTTGCACGAGCTCATTCGCTTGCAGCAGTTGCTAAGGAAGCACGTGATTTGTCTTGTCAGTTATTAAATGACATTAGGAGGGCAGGCTTCTTCACAGGAAAAGAAAAGGAGATTGTGGTTAAAATGAATCGGATTCAAACTAACTGAAGCCATGAAATGCTTTTGATCTCACACATCAAACTTCGTCCTGTACATAGCGAGGCTGGCTTCTAGGAAGAGAGTCTGCTTCGAGCTGGCTCTTTCGTCTCCTGGCTTTGCTCCTGACCCCCTCAGGATAGCAGCAAGTGGGCAGTTCCACTTCCTGATACTAACTTCCAGGGGAAAGGAACCTCACCTTCATATTTCTCTTTCTAAGAATCAAAGTGATCTTGTCTGGAGATTCTAAGCAGCTTTTGTTTTACATGCAGCCAAGGAGAGAAAAGGTTCCAAAGGATGGAGAAAGTCATCATGATGCCTAACAGTGCCTGGTGGAAAATGAAATGATGTAGTCTAATAGTAAGTCCTCACAACTATCTGATGGGTGGAAATTCCCCAGGGGCCTATGGGACACTGCGGGGCAGGAGGGGCCCAGCAGGCTTTAATTGCAACCATTGGACAATAACTTCATAAACTCTGTTCCCATTGGTTTGTCCCAGCAAAGCTTGAATTTCTTTTAATGAAGTCAGATGTGGCAAGTAACTTGAGGTAAACCATCTCTCTTCCCTGCTTTGGAAAGGCAGTGGGTGTTTTAAATCCACTCACACACACTAGGGTACAGGTGGCTCTTCGTGTTGGGTCTTCTTTAGTCCCCAGAGACTATGGGATGCAGCCTGGTAGCTTTGTTCATACAAGAGTTCATGAAAATAATGAGCTTTGGAGAAGCACTTTCTCGCTTCTCTGCTGCAAAAGGCAATCAGGTCCTTGTTGTCTACATTAGTGATCTCAATAGCAAGCACCAAAAGTGGCTTTTCCTTCCTTAGTCTTTTCTTGTTTTTTTTTCTTTCCTCACTGCTGTAATGTTATCTCTCAAATAATCTTTCTGTCTGGTCTATTCTATTTTACACAATGCTCAAGCTAAGATGTGATGCTTGGTGCCCTTCAGTAGCTGTGAACCATAACAGGATCTGAAATAAAGGGTGAGGCCAAGACGTCTCTGAGGTTTTGAAGATAAAGTCATTAAGATTTCAAGCACTCAGAACAGGACTGGAATGACACCAAGGGTACATTGTCCATCTCCGGTGTTCTGCTAATGTCCATGTCCTTGGCATCACACAGTACACAACCTGCCTAACGCGTGCAGAAGCTCGAGGGGAGCATGGGGAAGTCAGCATCCAGTGATTGCGTTCCCCAAGAATCCAGGTTATGCAGACTCGGGAGGCACTGGATGATTAATGGTTTTTCAGTTTTAACATTGCTCACCTCATCAAATTTAGGGCTGATTATACTCAAGTGGCTGAAGCCGATTTCTGTATGTTGGGATTGAACAGGAAACCCAAGTTCTTTATTCATTTCAATGACTTTTAAGATATTAGATGGGGTCTCACCAGTGCAGAGGAGAAATACACGGGTGTCAAAGTAAGTACCTGGTCTTGAGCTTTGACCCACAGTGGGACCCAAGCCACTTTCACTTTTGGTGCCAAGCTTCAAGTTCTATTAAGATATGTATTTTATCATGAATTCCATATCTGAGGCATTGAGATAAATAATAACTTCCCTTGCAATTTCATTAAGCAAAATCCAATGGCAATTATGATGATATAATAATAGAATAATATTCTAATCTATAATTTTTGTTTTAATAGAATTAGAATTAACTAGTTGATTGTAGGTATCAAACTTTATTTAGGAAAATCACCTTTGTAGGTTTACAGAACTGTCATAAATCATAGACAAAATTTGTTGTATCTAAACCAGAAAGGTCTTTGAGCTCCCTAAAGAAAGGCCTCCAGACACAGCCAACGCAGCCCCTGAGAACAGCATAGGCAAATGGATTCAGGTGAGTGGGTTTCTGGGGCAGCAAATAAAGACCCAGACCTTGATCTAGTTTCTAAGCGTTATCACCAAGTAACCCAGGCATATAACATAAACTGGATGCTGGAAGCCAGTGCTTCCAAATTTGCAAGGGAATCCAAGCAAACAAGAGGGTAGAACACTTGCCATGCACCTCCTTGCAAGGCTTCTCTTTCCATCCAAGGCAGGGCCAAGGTTGCCCAGGCAACCACTGTTCAAGATAAGGAAACACCAAACGTTACACAAAGGACACTAATTGTGCTCATGTTCTGTTGTTTTCTGGGGTAATCGACTGACTCAGAAAAAGGGATCAGGCTAACTCATACTTTCAAAGATTCCAGACCCTTGTTAGCTGGTCAGTCTGGGTTCTGAGATGAGGTAGTATATCACAGTAGGACAGAGGAGCAAACTTCATGTCATGGAGAGTAAGTAGAGGGGGGAAGAAGAGAGGAAGGCCCCAGTATCCCAATAGCCTAACCTTCTCCAATAAGCTCAACCTCTTAAAGGTTCGTTGACTTCTTGGTTGCATCATGGGCTAGGGGATGGAGTCTTCATTACACAGACAATTTCAGGGTATTTAAGGGTCAAATTAAATTACTGAACTCACTAAAAGGAACCAATCAGGCAATTTTCAAGGCCTGTTCAGTGTATAAACTCCAGTCTCCCAGGTCCTTCCTGCCTGTTTGCGACAGGAAATTGCCACTGTCCTATTTGAAGAAAAATAATGTCGCAGAGAAATTGTTGCATCTTGTGATATTTTTGTCCTAAAATTTAAACATGTTCTGCCAACCATTTCACCACCCTACGAAGTAGAAAGATATTTTTCTTAATATGGGTATTGACTTGTCTGCCCAACACTCTAATGTTGCTACGTGATCCCAAAAAGGTAGGAAATTCAACAGATATCACTGTCCCTGCAGTCAAAATTGCATCAGAGTCTAACAAACTATACAAAAGAATTCTTGAAAAATATTTGATGAACTATACTATAAAATACTCAAGTCATACTACTAGATTACTTACACTCAGCAAAATGTTAATAGTGTCAGAATTTGGGATAAGAATATATATATATATATATATATATATATATATATATATATATATATATATATATATTGGTTTTTCGAGACAGGGTTTCTCTGTGGTTTTGGAGCCTGTCCTGGAACTAGCTCTTGTAGACCAGGCTGGTCTCGAACTCACAGAGATCCGCCTGCCTCTGCCTCCCGAGTGCTGGGATTAAAGGCTTGCGCCACCACCGCCCGGCGATAAGAATATTTTTAAAAATAAAATTACAAAGATGATCTCTAGTGTCCTACAGAATATTGCCAACTTATAGACAGCATAATTATCTTAAATTATTAAAAACACATGAGCAAAGAAAGAGACACAGCAGGTGACCTGGTTGTGAACCAAACTTGTGACCAAACTCAGGAAGATGAAGCAGGTAAACAGGAGACACTGTGTGCAACTCAGACTTCAAACATAATGAATATCACGAACATCTAAAATAATTTCTGCTCCGAGCATGAGGCCCTTTAAAACTGAGCTGATTTGTACATTTCTGGCCCGAGGGAAAGTCTATGGACACTCTAGAAATAAATACAAAGTAGAGTTCAAGGCAAACAGAGAACGTGTCTATTTAGGCCCTTTTTCCTGAACTGGGTGTGTGGGGGGGAGCTTGGAACAAGCACCCCCATCCCAATCCTCAGTATTGTTTGCCCGGGAAGGACTGGCATACAGGGACTACTCAGGAACAGGGAACAAAGGCTGAACAGGGTCTTTCTCTCCCATCCACGGGGCTTCAGGGAATTAACTGGTTTTCTATGGTTCTTGATTTTCTCATTTGGGAAATAGGGAATATATGTAATGTATTGTGCAAGTGTGCTATTTTGCAAATGTGCTAACACAAAAACAAGGGATATGCAATCCTGTCATTATTTTGTCCATCAGAACCCACCTAAGTTCTATTTACCAATTTCGCTAGCTTCTAAATTTATTCACAGTGCCATCCCTGGATAAAAACACACTCAAGTGTGTTCACCTATCTCTGATTAACTGTCACAGAATCACTTTCGATGGTATTGATTTCGAGGTCTTTCTTCTCAACCTTACAGGGTCCTTTGCGACCCTTTTTTACATCTAGGACACAAATATGTCCTTTGTTCTTTGTTGATATTTTAGATCATAGCTTCTGGTCCATGGCTTCATCTTTTGTATGGTATTTCTGTAAGAAATACAATACAGGCAGCACTCAGTCTGTTTTATTCTTTGAATTATTTTTGTTGTATGTGAGGCTGCCTTTATTTCTTCCCTATAAAGCATCTACTGCTCTTTGAGGGGATTTGGGTTGCATTAGCTTAAGAAGCGACCATACTCACACAATACAGCTTTTGACACTTGGTATATTCTTTCTTTCCTGTGTTTTAACCTTTAACCAGACCATCAGATTAATATTTTTGACATGAATTTCTTTCCTTTTCATTTTTATACTCACAGTAATCTCCTTATAATGTTGCCATCATAGGAAGAGAGAGACAGGCCACTATTATTGCTAAAACTCAAGAGCGTCTAAGGCATGGAGTTATTGGAAGTGCATAGGCGCTGGGAAGGGAGAACCGTTCTTTTTTGAGGATGCAGTCAGTGGGAGTTTGCCCTGACTCCAGTGGGTGGTCCCACACCATGCCCATGAGGGCAACAATGACTGGATTTAGTGGGTTCTTTTTTTTTAAAAGACATAATTTTGAGAAATGAGGTATATTGGGGAATATGAGAAGAATTGGAGAGGATACATAGGGGTATATATATATATATATATATATATATATATATTTCATTGTACACATGTATGAAATTCTCAAAATAAAGAAAAAAATTAAAAAATCAAGGGTGCTTATGAATGACAGATCAAAACATAAACACAAACTAAAAAAGAAGAAAAAATCTCCTTTTTCTTTATTTTAGGATATGGTTCATAATAAATAGGAACAAAGAAAAGCCAGGTGCCCCCCAAATACAGTATGTAAATGAAATCTTTGTATTTCATGTATGTCAGAGCATTAGATCTAGTCTAGTTCTCCACTGATCTACTGGCATCTTGTCTAGTTCTCCACTGATCTGCTGGCATCTTGTGATTGAGCAGCCTCATTAATTCTTGTCAGGTTGAGCTTGCCCATCTTCACGAAAAGTCTTTAGTGAGAACTGCGTCTGCTAATACAGGAAAAGTAGAGTGTGCACGTTATCTTCCCTCAGTTCAATGTGTGGCACATAGGAGCTGCTTACTGAGAGGGAAGCATCTCTGTGTGGAACGTGAATCAATGTACACAGGGACCATTTAATTCAAATGCGTATTTGATATTATATAGAGTCATAGTTACCTTTAACTGTCAACTTGACACAAATCTAGAATCACCTTGGAGGAGGAAACCTCAGTTGTAGAATTGCCCAGATCAGACTGGCCCATGGGCATGTCTATGGGGCATTTTTCTAGCAGATAATTTATAAAGAAGAGCCCAGATACTGTGGGTGGTGCAGGCACTGGGCAGGTGGGACTCAGTAGTAGCAAGGTTGCCGAGTCAGGCAGAGGAAGCAAGTCAGTAAGCAACACTCTTCCATGGTCTCTGCTTCAGTTCCTGTTTTGTCCCCAGCTTCCTTCAGTGACGGAGTATGACCTAGGAGCTGAGAGAAAGCATTGTCCTTCCTCCCCAAGGTGCTTTTGGTCATGGTGTTTATCTCAGAATGCAAATTGGAGTCTACAGTAGGCTGCACTTTGCAAGATCTGTACTAACAATATTGGGGCCACTAGTTACTATGGAAACAGATGGACATAAGGATAAATATGGGAAAAATTGTCAACACAAATTATTACTATTTCTGTGCTAACAAAGTATGTTTGCATATTAGATTGAGATAATTTAAAATGCAATGTCATAAAATGTGCTCTGCTGTGGTTATTTTATTAAAGGACACGATTTTATTTCCTTTTTGACTAGTTGTTCCTGCCCATATGGTGATGACATTACCTTCTCTTTGATTGATGGCCATGTTGGGTTTGGCACTAGACAGAACAAATGAAAACACAGTGCATTATATGTAACCAAGCCTCAATGTTTCTCAGATGCTAGAGCCCCGGGGTGGATGCAGCATCAGTCAGTCAGGGCTCCAGGAAATTCAGAAGCAGGGTCCTGGTGTGTGGGCTCTAGGCAGACACCTAGCTCTCTCACTTGCCTTGTGAGGCACAGGCAGGCAGAGAAGAGCCCCAAAGTCCCAGTTATTCATTGGCCTGGAGTTGGGTTCTAACAGCACCCTCCACAGTAAGTGTCCTCCTGTCCAGGTACGTCACATTCTGAGTTCATCAAAGACCTTAGTCACCAGGAAGGGACACTGCAGGACACACTCAGTCATTCTGCTGGAAACATGTGTCCTAGAGTCCATAGTAGGGGTGCTGGAGTCATCGAAGCAGTCCAGACACTGACTTGATGCTTGAGGATACAGAGACACAGTGGCCAATGAGTGTGACTCAGGCGTACAGTGAGGTCTAGGTCTCCTCTCTGTGTCAGAAATCTGTCCTTCAAATATGTCCAAGTTTCATCATGTTGCACCATAAAAATATACAAACACCAACATTTTGGTGAACCAGCAATATCTACATTTGCAATCAAATTTGTCACCATGCAAGTACTGCAACCTTCACAAGGCTCCTGCTTGGCTTCCCTTCGCAGGCCTTTCTGAGGATTAATCTGTCTGTCAATCTCATTATTGACATCAACTTACAATAAGAGCGCTCTATACTGTTTCTGAGTTCTTTGGTCTGAAAGTGTTTAGGATGCAGGTATCTGGTTAACTCAGGACACTTCTTTCATAGTTTTCTACAGGAAATGTTACATGCAAGGACAGAGTCCAAACAGACAGCACAATAGACAACAGGAGAAGTTGAGTTAGTTCAGCAAAGAGTGAAGATTTTTGAAACATTACATATGTTAAGTCTTCAGGGATTTGCATTGATGTATAACCAATTTTAAATTTTAGCACCTGCAATGAATTCTATGTATCTATCTATGTATCTATCTATCTATGTATCTATCTATCTATGTATCTATCTATGTATGTATCTATGTATCTATCTATCTATCTATCTATCTATCTATCTATCTATCTATCTATCCATCCAAATTACTTATTCCATATGAAGGTTTTTCATGGTCTAAAGTGAGCGCAGGATCACCAATGCACTTGGTTAATAACACTACAATAACTTAACAACTGTGAAGGGGAAGAAAACTACTTGCAAATCCTAGCAAGGAAAGGCTACTTGTCTGGCATGAGACCTGATACAGTGCCTCATAACCTTCTTGCTGTTCCCAAAGTCCCATTGGCTCTCTGGAGTTGTTCTGGTTATATATTTCACAAAACAAGCTTTACAGGAGCATAAAAGATATTGGTTAGCCCCAGGAAACAAGGGGTGGAAGTATCAAAAACCTGACTGCCAAGGCCACTAAGAGAATGTCAAGTCAGCACTTCCCACGGTGAGCTTCTCTACCCTGTTCTCCCTCCATATCTCATGCAGACTGTGGCCAGCATGGAGAAGGCAGGCAAGGCGAGCTACCAGCCATCTTTAGTGCTCAGCTACCCCGACAGAAAATCAGGGTAAACAACATTGGGCATTTAGAAAAGAGTACGTGCCAAGGAAATTTTATTTGACATTTTGAAGTGTTAAAAGAAATATGAGCTCCTAAGGCAGAAGGAAAACAGAACCATTAGCTGGTCTTTTACTTCTTCTGCTGTTACCAGTTCACCTTGACAACAGTGCCCTTGACAACGGTGCCCGTTTCTCTGTCACCAACAAGTATCACATCCACATTGCACTATGTGTGGCTAGGACCCCAGCACAGGGAAGTCATTCCTTCCCTCAGAACAAGTGGGGTGATGAAAGTTTGCTAGGGGCAAGATTTTGTCATAGCTCTATGTTTAGAATTGGAAGATTCTTCAGTTTATTCCAGATGTGAATACTTAATTCAAGTACTTTAAATTTCCACCATGCCCTCCACATTCTCATTAACATGAACACTCGCACACCCTCTAGAGTTTCAGAGCCTTGGGGACCAGAACAAAACAGATCTAGTAATTAAGGAGCATTTGATGTTTATAAAACATATAGTGTCTACAACAGAGTTGATATTTAAAAAGGAATTGGTGTGTGATATCACCAAAACAAACAAAAAAACCAAACCCCACAAAAACAAAAAATAGAGCATTAAATGTTTCCCCATTTCATGTCTATACAACATGCAGGTTCTGCAAACCATAGGTTTGCAGGCTTTCCAGTGTAAAAAACATCCAGTGTTATCAGTGGATCAAGTGTGAGCATAGTCCCTAGTGTGTGCAGACTGCCTGGGGCTAGTGTCTATCAGGAGTGTGGAGCATCTCAGCACAGGTAGAACATCCAGGAGGTTTCAAGTCTGGCTCCTCAACTCTGGACTGTGGGTTGGGAGTGAGGCGGGGACTTACCACATTACATCCTGCACAGTCGGGCCCATTTTCACAGGTCCTACGACGGGCTTGAATGCCACCCCCGCACTGGGCCGTGCACCGCTCCCAAGGTCCCCAGCCTGTCCAGAAGACGTGCGGTGGGCAGAGCAGATGTTCATTGCAGTATCTGTGAGAAGGAAAGCCAGAGGAAAGGGAGACTGTTTAGTGCCACTGGAGGCCACCAGACATGTCGCTTCCCATCCCTGTGCCTGATGTTGGACAGATGGGCATGCTCTGTGTGAGGGGCTTTCTCTGAGTCTGCAGTGCTTGCACCATACGGGAGGCAGAGGGGTGCTGGCCATGCTGAGTGTGCACAGACAATGGGATACATGGCAGACAGCGAAGAGAATGCTGAACTCACAAGGCAGGATGGAACTTCCTGTGCAGCCAAGTAAAGGAGAAACAAGACAGAACAAAACCCTTCAATAGACACCCCAAAACAGGAGCAAACAGAAAATATCTAGGTAGGACATTTATCTGCTAGGCATAAACATCAAAAGGTAACGTAGGTTATGAATTCAAAGGCAGCACAGCCTTACTTGGAGTTTGTTATCTTTCAATCAAGTAAGTTGACGGTTTTCTGTTTTTTTTTTTGTTTTTGTTTTTTGCTTTTTCGAGACAGGGTTTCTCTGTGGCTTTGGAGCCTACCCTGGAACTAGCTCTGTAGACCAGGCTGGTCTCGAACTCACAGAGATCCGCCTGCCTCTGCCTCCCGAGTGCTGGGATTAAAGGCGTGCGCCACCACAGTTGACGGTTTTCTGAAGACAAAGATTTAAAGCATGAGCTTGGCCTGAGGGCCTGTGACACTTGCTGCTTAGCTTACATTTTTTAAGTTTTTCTTTTAGGTTCTCAGAACAACTTGAAGTGATTTCCCGTTAAGAGAACAGAGATATCTGGTGACTCTACTTCTGCTAAGGTTAGAACTATTTTAGAGTAGCTATTTCCACACTTTTACACATACATGCATGCTGCCAACTTTGAAGTTAAGCACCCCAACTTGTCTCTGGCTCTGTGATGATTTAAGTTTTCTGAGTCTTGAAAGCTATCTATGAAACGGAGGGAAGTGAGAGGGACAAACAAGCACACGAGGACAATGGACTGGTGTTCTAAAGTATTAGCACATACAGAAGAAGAATTTAACTGTAAATGTAGCAACATTCAATGACAACCTGGGTGATTTCCAGAATGACTTACACTCATTAGTCCATCTACTGATTCTGAACTTAGCCTCTCAGGAGTCTCAAACTAATAGACTCCCCCTCCTCACCCCCCCACCCCCCACATCTTTCTCACTTGCAAGGCCAACTTCCTTAAGAAATAGGCCACAAAGATTCAGTCCTATGGGCCGAAGCCCGTGCCCTTGGGGTCACCCTTGTTAACAACTGGATTCTGGAGAGTGCTGTGCACAGGCAGTCGCAGAGGGATTGCTGAATAGCTGCTCAAAGTCTCAGATGAATAGAGAAATCAGACACACTCTCCAAATGTGCACAGCACACGGCAGCCTTAATGAGTCAGGGTGATACCTTTATTATTTACTGCACACTGAGACTGCACTTGATACACCAATTAAAATGCATTCTGGAGTAGAAAAGAAGAGAAATGGTGACCAGAAACCACAAAGGGAATTGGACAATCGCTCAGCAGATGCTCTTGTAAGGTCCAGTTGTCTCCCATCAAACAAATGGGAACCTGATGGAGGACAGGAGACTTTGAGAATGAGTTCAGCATGTGAGGAGCAAAGGCCAAGCTGGAAGATGATGGGGGATGAAGTGTAAGGAGTCCTAGCTGGGGTTTTGGATGTTAATTAAAGGCAGAAAGGGAGAATCAAGCCAGAAAAGTAACCGTGTTGAGAGGAGAACAGAAAGAACGGCATGAACTAGAATGATGATCCACCTTTGCCAAATGGTAAAACCCCAAGAAAGTCTCACAGAACTCTACAAGGAAAATAGCACTATCAGAGTGAGATGGAAGTCCCATGCCTGGCACCTCATCCCACTGTTGGCAAAAGCCCTAAGACTTGAGAAACATTCTTAGCTCATTCTGGAGTCTGAATCTAGGGGAGGTCACAAGTAGGAAAAGCCAAAGTAAGAAACACTAACCACTGGAGTCTGGATGCAGCCAAGAAAGTGAGATACACTATAGGTAAGATAGGACGGCGGTGGAGAGACGGGTGTGTGTGTGTGTGTGTGTGTGTGTGTGTGTGTGTGTGTGTGAATGGATGGCACTGGGCATGGTGGAAACATCATAAAGTTACTGTGTGATGCACAGAAGAATAATCAGGGAGTCCAGAGCTAGCAAGTGCTCCAGGGAGAGCCAGTGGGCAATGTCATGGCTGAATGAGCCTCAAGATACTCAAGTACTACTCATGGAAGCAGGTTAGTGTCTCCAAACGTTGACATATTCAGTCAACAATGGCCCTGTGTATTTGTCACTCTTTGTCTTTTTAGACAAATTTTACCATAGAAAAATATGTGGTATTGCTCTCAAGATGGCAGCACGTACAGCTGGGCTCTTTGGGTCAAAGCCACTGAATACTCTTATGTGTCCACCTGCAGAAGGAGGGATCATGTAGACAGGGGAAAGAGAGAGGGAGACATAGACACGAGAGAGAGAGAGAAAGAGACACTGAGGGAGACACAGAGACAGAGAGAGACAGACAGGCACACAGAGAGACACAGAGATAGAGATAAAGACAGACATACATACACACGAGAGAGAGAAAGACAGGGAAAGTATAAAAATGAGTTAAAAGTAGCAAGTCTCTCCAGAGGTCTGGAGTTACAGTAGGTAAATATTCATGTATATGTTGTTGCTTGGAGAGTTCCGGGAAGGAACTGCTATTTATTTTGAGAACAGGTTTTGAGAAGATGAGAAAATTCAGAACATTTCACATTTAATTCAAAATCTACACGTATAACTCACAAGAGGGAGAAAAAGAGAAAAGAAGACATCTCCCACTTACGAGCTGACTCGCTGATGTTTTAAACGGATGGGTTCTTTACTCTGCTTTCCCCTAGTTGCAGTTTCAACGAACACAGATATGGGTACTCATGGCAGGTGCGTACACACACACACACTCACACGCGCATACACACATACACACACACATGCATGCACACATGCCTGAACACACACACACACACATCAGAGAAGGCAAAGGAAATCCCACTAAGAATGCCTATAAAACCCTTGACTTTTAATGAAGAACACAGTAGTCGTGCTACCACATCCCCAGAGCCAAATGAATCAGCCTGCACAAATCCTTCCTTGTATTTGCCTGCAGCGGCAGCCACCTTGAGAATTCTCAGCATGTTATTACAGTTAAAAGTCTCCTGCAGGAGACTTGTGCATGGAACACTGGACTTTGAACCAGTGTTAATCAACTATCCCTTGGGCTGGGACTTGAGGCCACCAACAATCTCTCTCTCTCTCTCTCTCTCTCTCTCTCTCTCTCCAGTTCTCCAGTTCCTCAATGAAGCCAGCTACATGGAGATTTGAGGAGGTGATAGCCTGTAACAGGAATGGTCAGAGGGGGACAGAAACGACTGGGCTATCCCTGTATGCAGAATTCCAACTGAGTGGGGCTGGTTGGAGTCTGGACTCTGCTCAGGGCCTCGGGCTAGATCCTTCTCAATGATGAGAAATATTTTCTTCCTGAGCTCCTTTACCTAACCCACACTCCTTAGAGAGCTGTCTAAGTAGCAGTAATGCTGCTATCTCTGGCTGCATAGATAGTTACTAATTACGGAAAAATATTTGCCCAGTGGGCCAGCATTTGGGTCCCATTTCACCAGTCCTCTGGATTTAAAACAACAGGCTAATGTCTTTAGCTCTTTTGGGTCTTCAGGGTCTGAAAGCAGAACCACAGACACATTTTATGATGCATTAAAATAAAGATTTTAATTTTTCTCATGACTGCTGTTATTTTACATTTAGAAACTAACTAATAACCTCACATTGTCTCTCTATAAATCGTCCATTTTTCCATAAACCTACTTTCTTTAAACATATGGTATTCTATAATCCCATCGAGGCTCAAGAACATCACCAAATTCATCTTCTTATGTTTTCTTCTAATCTGACTGAGTTTGTGCTTGTTCCTCATGACAATCTGTCAGCCTCACGCCGTTGAGGCCTTTGAAGGAACTGCTTTTCTTGGTTCACATTTCCTTGTTATCCCTTCACAGGGCCATCCCGGAAGAATGAAGTCCTTTATGGCACCAGAGAACTGTGCATCCACTGAACACACCGTGAGGTTTAAGACAGCACACAGGAGAGAATAGTAACTTCCGCAGTCAGCATTGCTTCAGTCATCACAGAACAATAGCATTTCCGGTAAGAATCAGATACATTCTCGTGAGGCCCCGAGACCTTGAGAACATATTGCGCAGTCTCTGAGAGGAGCCCATGCTTTTTACCCTTCAGAACTCACAACTCATGTGCCCCTCTACCAATGCTCACACCAAAGGGGAGATGCTGTCCCCAGACTGCCTTCTCAGACCAACTGCCTTAGTCTGCGCTGCTCCCCAGATGCACTGAGCTCCTGTCTACTCCTGCCTTAAATTCCTCTCTCCACCCAACCATATCACTCCTGTCTCCACCTCCCTAGTGCTGGGATTAAAGGTGGGTGATCCCAACTGCTGGGAACACCTTTGTATGAGTTCTGTTTCTCTTTTAGAGTGGATCAGATTTGTGTAGCCCAGGGTGGCCTTGAACTAACATAGATCTGTCTGCCTCTGTCTCCTGAGTCCTGGGATTAGAGGAGTGTGCCAACATTCCTCGGCCTCTAGTGGCTTAGCTCTGCACTCTGATCTTCAGGCAAGCTTTATTTGGTAAAATAGATCAAATATCGTTACAGTAGGATAAGCTAAGGACCTAACAGTGGCCTCAAGTTCAGATACACTGAGAAACTGAGGCCCTCATCCTAACAGCCCCATCAGACATGAAGGCTCCCCATAACAGTACAAACAAGGAAGCAGACCCTGGTCCCGGTGTGCCTCAGAGTACCAGGCCAGGGCTTCTTTAGCCTTCCAACAGCTTCCATCCAAAGAGACAGGGGTGTTGTGTCCTGGTTAGGAGCTCACAGGTGCACAAGTGATTTTTCACAGTTAAGTGTGTCGTCTTACGTGCACTCTAAAACTGACCAGGTACCACAGAACCCAGTGCTAATGAAAGAAGCACCGATAAGAGTATTGAAAATGGCTCGGAGACCCAGAAACAGGTGGGTGTGAGAATTCTGAGAAGCAGAGGCAGCAAAAATTCTAAATCACTTTATACAGAGTATTACAAATTTAGACATTGTTGAACCCAATGGGAGGCAGGTAGAAGGAAAGAGAATGAAGAACTGTAACAGAATAACAAAAGAGACAGCTCAGTTAGAAAGTAGACAGACAAGTGGAATAGAGACATCTCATCAGTTATACGGCAAGCATAGGAGAGGATGCTCAGCATGAGGGAGATGTTAGGAGAATCCAAATCTAAACCACTTCTACATATCAAGTGGAATGGTAGAAACCCAAGCCAGCAATAGTAAGCATTAGCAGGAATGGGGAGAAGCCAGACTCTTGAGCTCTGTGGTGTGACGAGACCATGGTGAAGCCACAGTGGAGGGTAGTCTAGTCCCCCTCTGAAGCAGAACATACTAGCATCGCTTCCACTAGGAGTTATTTAGACAAAATAATTGGAACAGCAAGTCAGTGTTCATCCTAACAGTGTTTAAATAGGCAAGGGGAAGAAATGCTCTGAGTCCATTGATGGGCAACTGAACAAGCAGAAGGCAGTTGTATGCCATACATTCAGAAAGGGGCTCCATTCGGATACACGCTGCGACGTAGATGGAGCTTGAAAACATTATGTAAGTGAGGCAAACAAGACACCAAAAGGCAAACATTTCAGAGTTTCAATTACATGTGACATACAGAATGTGCACATTAATAGGCAGAACAGCCAGCAGGGTTTCCAGGGGTATTGAGAATGGAGGTACGGAAATCATTACTTAGTGGTAACGAGAAAGTTTTGGAAATAGGGAGATGTAATTTTTGCATACTAATGTGAGTTTAATTAATGCCAATGAATTCTGCATTTAAAGTGGCTAAGTGGCTAATTATGTTGTTTGTATTTTGCCAAGATAAAAAAATATAAAAAGAAAATAGGACAGTTTTTATTTTTTTAAGATAAGTAGTTAGGAGAATGTGGCTACAGAAAGCTACAGAGCTTTCAAAATTCTCGTCTATATTGATATGAGAAATAGGACTTTGAAGTGTGAAGGAAGTCACCCAGGTGAGGACATTTCAGAGCAAAGTGCTAAGGTATCACTGGCTTCTTCTTCTTTTTTGTCATGTCCTCAGAAAAACGTTTATTCTTTGGGTAGTAAGTAAACTAATCACCTTGAACATGCTTGAACATGTCCTCTTTTTTATTTCACTTATTTACTTTATTTTTAAAAAACAGTCTTTTATTTTACATATCAATCCATCCGAGTTCCCTCTCCCCTCCACACACCACCTTCTTCCCCCACCCTACTCCCCATCTATTCCTCAGAGAGGGTGAGTCCTCCCATGGGGAGTCAACAATGTCTGTCACATCGCTTAAGGCAGGACCAAGGCCCTCCCCATTCTTGCAGCTCACAGGACAGAAAGAGAAAACACAAGGGTGGACCATGAAAAGAACAAGGGCCAACTGGTATCTGGATTAGACTTTGCTGATAGCAAAGGAAAAAAAATCTTCTAAAATTAAGAAATAACTCCCAAGCATTCAAGTACTATGTCTTAGTCACTGTTCTGTTGTCGTGAAGAGAGACCATGACAACGGCGATTGAAGAAGGAGGCACTGAATGAGAACTGGCTTACAGCTTCAGAAAGCTTAGTCCATCATCATCATGGCAGCATGCAGGCAGGCACTGGAGTTGTAGCCTAAACCTACATCCTGATCCATAAGCAGGGAGTGAGGGGGGAGGGAAAGGGAGAGGAAGAGACAGACTGACTATGCCTGACTTGGGCTTTTATTGTTTGTTTGTTTGTTTATTTATTTATTTATTTAAGATTTCTGTCTCTTTTCCCGCCGCCACCTCCCATTTCCCTCCAGGGCACTTGATTGACTTGGGCTTTTAAAATCTCAAAGCTCATCCCCAGTGATCGACTTCCTACAACAAGGCCACACCTACTCCACCAAGGCCACACCTACTCCACCAAGGCCACACCTACTCCACCAAGGCCACACCTACTCCACCAAGGCCACACCTACTCCACCAAGGCCACACCTCCTAATCCTGCTAATCCTTCCAAAGAGTTCCACTCCACAGTGGTTAAGCATTCAGATATATGAGTTCACAGCGGCCATCCTTATGTAAAGCACGATCTGCTGCCAGGGAAAGCTGGGGCGTGCCTGCTTAACCTCTTGAGTAAAGCTCAGAAAGCTTGAAGAATAGGGGCAGACTGTGAGCATGCATAGAGTCCATGAGAGCGCAAGAGCAAGGGGGTGCCTCAGGGACCCTCCTCGTCACCCTGAGGAAGCCTAGCAAGCTGCCAGCTGTTGTGTTATCATCCCAGCAGGACTGTGAGGCAGCGGAAGGCTGGATGGAAAAGATCTGGAGCTGTGCCTTTGGTTCGGTAGCGAAACCCCAAAGAGGTTTACATAAATCTTTTAAAGCTTTTCAAGAGTTACGAGACCTGGATAGAGGTGGGCAGTCCTTGGGCTTCCCACAGGTCAGGGAACCCTGATTGCTCTTCGAGCAGATGAGGGAGGGGGACTTGATCGGGGGAGGGAAATGGGAAGCGGTTGTGGGGACGAGGCAGAAATCCTTAATAAATAAATAAATTAAAAAAAAAAAAGAAAGAGTAACTTCAGCCGGGCGGTGGTGGCGCATGCCTTTAATCCCAGCACTCGGGAGGCAGAGGCAGGCGGATCTCTGTGAGTTCGAGACCAGCCTGGTCTACAGAGCTAGGTCCAGGACAGGCTCCAAAACCACAGAGAAACCTGTCTCGAAAAACAAAAACAAAAAAAAAAAAAAAAAAAAAAAAAAAAGAGTAACTTCAGCAACTTAGATGGAAAGAAACATGGGAGCTAATAACAAATGTTATTGAGTAGCCCAAATTCTATTGATAGAAAAAGGCTGACGCAAGTTTCACCAGCTGCAAACATCTGCTGCCTTTCTGGCAAAAGGAACTGAGCTAAGAGCTCACAAGGCTGGGCCGAGGTCCATGGCACAGGATGCCTTTATCACAAGCATCTCCCAACCGTCACCTGGCAACACTGCAGGGGTCCTGCGGAAGAAAATTTAGTGACTCCCATTTCTACTATTATTTTTGAAAAGGAAATGTGCACAGCTGTCATCTGTTGCCCACCCCTCTGCTGTATAGTGTGAATGTTGCCGAGAGGTAACTTGTCTTTTTTTGTTTTTGAGCTCTACATTTTCTCCGCTCCCCTCCCTGCCTCTCCTCCCCTCTTCATCCCTCCCCCAGCGTCCTCAAGCTCCCAATTTACTCAGGAGATCTTGCCTTTTTCTACTTCCCATGTACATTAGATCCATGCTTGTCTCTCTCAGGGTCCTCATTGTTGTCTAGGTTCTCTGGTACTGTGATTTGAGAGCTGGTTTTCTTTGCTTTATGTTTAAAAACCACCTATGAGTGAGTACATGTGATAATTGTATTTCTGGGTCTGGGTTACCTCACTCAAAATGATGTTTTCTAGCTCTATCCATTTTCCTGCAAAATTCAAGATGTCATTTTTTTTTTCTGTGTAGAACTCCATTGTGTAAATGTACCACATTTTCCTTATCCATTCTTCGGTCGAGGGGCATTTAGGTTGTTTCCAGGTTCTGGCTATGACAAACAATGTTGCTATGAACATAGGTGAGCACATGTCCCATGTCCTTGTGGCATGATTGAGCATCCTTTGGATATATACCCAACAGTGATATTACTTTTGAGTGGAGATGATAGACCAAGAAGCGCTACTGCAACAGGGCCTCAGACACACCTGACTTAGGTGGCAGCACTTTGAGCTTTTGGGGTACAATTGAATGGGATGTGGCATTGGGAACCCTGCAAACAGATGAGCAGCATTCTACAGATGGAAGGGTTCAAGCTACGTGAGGATAGAGAACTGTCTGTGAGCAACAGAATCTAACAAGACACCAGTGAAACCTACCCTGTCATGCCACAATCCCTTTCTCTGCAGTGTGGGCAGGGCCCAAGATTTCCTTGTTACTAAGCCACTATGGCCAGATGAGGTTGTGTCTTGTGAACATAGCAATTAGTTCATAAGTTCAGTTTGTAATGAGTTAGAGGTCACGCTAAGAAGGCTCACTTGTGAAGGGCTTGGGGCAGTATCTGACTGACAACTTGGAAGCCTTGACATGAGGTCCCTCTGACAGGGTGGGACAGCAATTGCACATTGTTTACATTTGGGTCAAAGGCGCCATAGTGACAAAGCAGTAGAAACTAACTCAACCGGATTTTGATACTTGCAGCAATGTTTGCCGTATACTGTCTTATTGGTGACTTTTGGAGAATTGGTTCCTCAAGTAGGCTCTCAAGAAATTCATTCCGAAGAAGTATTAGAAGTACAAAGAGCATTCATATATTCTATAGCACATGTGAAAAAAGAAGTTGTGAAAATCCAAGGAAATTTTACTTGGGGGTAAAATCTCCCATTGGATTAAGCCACACATTGAAAACTTTTTTGCATAAATTATTAGCTATGTTGACAACATTCACTGAATTTTTGGAGAGAGTTTAGTGCTATTTAAATATCATAAAAAGTAGTGATTATTTCATTTGCTTGATCCTAGAATCCTGTACCCCCCTCTCTCTTAATCCATCATCAGATATCTCCACCACCAGGATCTGGATGAGTTTTCCTGATGTGGTGATCTCCCCATGTAACATGGCAATACATTTAAGAACTGTTTGGTTAACAGAGACCAAGGCACATCAAGTATTTGGCTTTTCTGAAATTCCTGTTGCCCTCTGGAAAGCATACTTAAGAGAGGCATCCATTTATAATAACAATACACAGTCCACAGTCTTACATTCCATCTCTTTATTATTTGAAGTAAAAAATTTCCTCTAGTAAGCAATCCCTTATCTAATGCCCCAAAACATGTCTCCTGTAAATGCAGAACATGTTAGGTGTGAGACAGCCAAACAGTCTAGCATTGTTTTTAAACTCTTTTCTGAAAGTAAGGCTTTCTGAAGTCAAGTGGAGGGACAGAAGACGGCACATGTAGCCACAGAATTATACAGCCTTGGCCTTCCTGTCTTTTCAGCCTGGGGAAGAAGATGGTGTCTGTGCGGTGCATGGACACCAGGGAAGTGTTTGCACAGACAGATGCGATTTTATCTGAATGGGACACATAGTGTGATGATTCACAGTGTTGAAACCTTCCAGCTAGTTTAAAATCATGCAAGTAATAAGAAGATGTTTCTGTATTCAGCTTTCTCACCTATCAACTGGTGTTAGATGGAACACTACAACCCTATCAAGACTGTCTCAGTGGACCATTTCAAAAGTGACAAATCCTGACATGTGTGGCGGTACCTCCCTCTAATTCTTAGTCAAAAGGAATGAAATCTTAATTAGTAAGTAAGAAACTTGATGAACAAAGAAGCAAAATGGTCTTATTTGTTGTTTTCAAAATGTATCCAACACCTACATAAAAGAAAAGTGAGCCTGTTTCTGTTCCCAAAAGTCCATGGCCACAGAGAGATAAGGAATTTTTATGAGACTCCCTGAACCCATGACACTGAGTAGGAGCTTACATCTTTTTATTAAAAGGCACTGGGAGCCATTCAATAGGATGGTGTGTGTGGGGGGGGAGGGGGTACACACATGTGTGCATGTTGTGATATACTAAAAGTAACATGAACTTCAACTGCAAGTTTTCCCTCCCAACAGTGACAGAATGGAATATGCATTCAGTAGGCAAGGGAGAGAAAAGATCAAAGAGTAGATTTTGCAGACAAAGAAAAGTGGTTAGTCCTATAACCAAACAATTAAAACAGCTTGTTGGATTCACGTCTATGGTGAAATGTCCTGATGGGGTCCTGAAGAGTCAAAGTCTTCCTGGGAAGCAATTTCCACTATAGAGGGTACGGCACATGGCTCATGAGGGATGCTTGTTCGCAGACTAGAGGGTAGACAGACACATCTGCTCCTGCGTTTGTTCTCACTGCCTGCACCCCAGTCTCATGGGGACATCTTTATCTTACCTGCCCTCATCACCAGGACCTCTAGAGATTGGTAGCTGTTGAGACAGGGCTAACCTAATATCTCAACAACTATCCTCCAGTAGGCTCATATGCTGGGTGCACAGACAGCCAGCACACAGATACCCTTAGTTCCTAAGCATCCAGTGACGTGAGAATGGATTCCCTGAGTCAGTTCAAGCATGCAGGGAAAGGGGACCAGAATGAGGCTCTTTGTGGGGAACCTTTGGTCAAAATTGAAGGGTGTCAGAAAAATAAGGTGCGGTTTAGCTTAAAAGAGGAATTCCATAGACAAAAACCAAGCTAGACCTCCAAGGGAAACTGGCCATACCGGGATGGCAGGAAGCAGGGAGATGCTGGCATAGGAGCCCAGCTGGCACCTACCTTTCCTCCCGGTTCTGGCCCACACACACGCGGCCTCCATGCCTGGGTGTGGGGTTGCTGCAGGAGCGTTGCCGCACCTGGAAGCCAATGCCACAGGTGGTGCTGCAGGGTGACCAAGAGGTCCAGGGAGTCCAGCCTCCATTCCTGTGGGAGAAGAAGAGATTCCATATCTCAGTCAAGCCAGCTCAGACTCTGGGCTCTGTCTGCTCTGACCGCAAGTGCTCTTGTCCAGTGGGTGGACTATTAGATTGTGTGGGACCACAGCCTTTGGATGGAGCACAATGGTCACTTCTGCTACTGTGAGGTCCCTTGCAGTTGGCCTCTGATGTGAAAGCCACAAATCATTCCAAACTTGCTTATTTTGTCTGAAACACTTACGAAACTTTAGTCATGAGAAATTCAAACTTTAGAATGTTATTTTACTGCAAAGTATTTGAAATGAGTCCTAAACCTATAGAATTCCCAATTTTACTTGACTCCAATCACATCCATTATAACCTGTGAACAGTATCCCTGAGACAGAAAAATTACATAGAGCACGTTCTATTGAATCTAACACCAGTGAGCATGCGTAGCCCTATAGGCAGTATGCATGCCAAGGACAAGTAGAACCTTCCCAAAGGGGTGATATTTAATACAGAATCATAAATTCGTGTGTAACTGTGCTATTGAGCTATTGTACATACAGAATAATACAGTCATACTAAGAATAAAAGAAAAACAAAATGATCCTATTTCACCAAAGTTGCTTACAAAACAGATTGCTGTTGACACACACTATTTCACTAGAGCAATTTTTCATATAGTGATAATAAATTAAGAGTCTTTATAATTTAAATATCTCCCATAGACGTTTCCCTGTGCTATTAAAAATACGTTGTAAGTACTTTATCATTCTGAACATGAGAGCATTCATTTTAGTGCATGACCCAAGCTCCTTTGCATAATGCATGTGGAAACTCTGTTTTAAGATTCATTTATTTATGCATTTATGTGTTATCTACATGAGTATCTGCACACCAGAAGAGGGCATTGGGGTCCTCTGGGACTACAGTCACAGATGGTTGTGAGCCACCTACAACCGTGTGGGTGCTGGGAACTGAATACAGGATCTCTGGAAGGGCAGCCAGGGTTCTTAACCCAGGAGCAAGGTCCAGCCTTAAAACTCCTATTAGCTAATCACAAAGGCATCCCCACAGGTGTCCTGTATCCTCAGCTGCTGGATTTTCATTAGCTCAGAACAAGATCAGTTTACCTAGCCTTTATTTTCCCTTCATGCATTTCTTTAAGACACAAACGTATTATATGGTAACACTGAAGACATAGGATTAAATATATAAATTAAAGTAACTAACAGTTATTTAAAATAAAATTTTCTGAGAAATTTAAAATATATTTTGGAGTTTTACAATTTACCAGCTAAAACCTAGCACTTAGAGGAACAAAGCAGATACTGTTAGATTAATGTGTGGCAAATTGTTGATTACTGATAATTTGGTTAAAATGATACAAACCCTCATATGTTCCTCATAAAAATAACAAGCCAGAGCTCTACACACTGTGAAAGCAATTTGCTAGATTATTGGAACTTTACAACAACTTCAACCTAAACTAGCTCTTTCTGCTTTTAAAGGTTTTCATCTGAGGGAAGAAAATGGTTAGATAACACAGAAGCACGCTGATTCTATATCACTTTAAAATTTTTAGTTTCCTATGTTTTAAAAAAATTATGTGGTACTTTATGATATATTCAATTTATAACAGGAAGAACATGTTGTGTGTGCAAAAGTAAAGAAATAAAAGCGTCTAAAGTTGGCAGGACTATAAGAAATCAAGACATTGAGTGAGGCAAGTTTCTCAGTAGCTCTTTAGTATATGAGCTTAGCTTTGCATACTTCCAGGAGCAGCTGAGATGCAGTGGATGGTAACCGCAGAGCCCCACGAAGTAATGGCACACAGGATGGGAGACCTTGACAATGGAGTCAGTACATGGCCATGTGCTTACACTTCCACAGCCCCACTGAAGCAGGCTGACTTGTGATGTTAACCAGAAACAAGCTATGCTGCAAGCTTGTTGAGAGGGTGAGTTTCCAACAAGAACTACAGCTTGGAGGACAAACAATGATAGCCCCGAACTCCATAATCTTTTAGCAAGGAAACAGCAGGAAATTGCCTTACTGTCATCTTCAAAGTAAGTCTAGTAGCCTGTGTCAGGTTCCTGCCAGGCACTCATGGAAACCACCTCCTTGAAGAGATGTTATATGGATCAAGACACAAGGTTGACACAGCTGTGTTCTCTGTTTTATTATACAGCCTTATCATTGGAGCCCTCCTTGGCTTCTCTAAACATTAGGGAATAATATAAAAACTGCTGACAAGAGCAAGGCCTGCCTATTTTTATCAGATACACTACTGTGACTACCCTTCTCGGACACGTTAGTCATGTCTTCCTGCTCTTCACACAGTTCGATTACCCAAGTCTACCTTTTTCCCTCACTGTTTCTGCATTTTAAACTCCTGAAAAGCAGGTAAGATTTTAAGAAATGGAGAAAGGGACTTGACAAGGAACTCAAGAAGTACTTCTGATGCTACAGGGTATGGGCAAGCAGACAGGACAAGCGAGTACAGTTAGGAAAGAGCACGAGACAACTCAAATGACCTCGGTGGATCACATCTGGATTGTCTAGATTACCAAGGGTCTGAAGTCAGCAGAGGCGGGGAATACTGAGTTCTGCTCTACCACTGCATGGAGCAGAGACTCCTTATAGCTAACGTATCAGACTCCAGCAATAGGGATTGCTTGTCACATATTTCAGAGAGATATTATGCAATGGGCGTTTCCCTCAAAGAAGCCAAATACATAGAGTAAATTACTAATGTTTTACTATCTAACTATGACTTAAAAGCAATTTTAATTTACTACTCAAGTGACAGTGTTCTTCCACAAATGCTATAATAGTTAAGTGATGGGTGTCCCTCTCTTTTTGCTAGTTGCTTCATCAACTACAGAGACAGCTTGTATTAAGAGTGATTGCCCAGGTCTCTCAACCATCTAGGTGACATGTGACTATCCATTCGAGTGATCAGAGGCACATACCTGGAACAGTTGGTGATCTCCATCCTAGGGCCCTCACACTGCCAGCCACCACACCGTGGAGCTGGGCTGTCACAGGAGCGCAACCGGCAGAGGCAGGATCCCACAGCAGTGCCATCTGTGTGTGTACAGGGTGTCCATGGAGACCACGGGCCAAAGCTCCCATCCACAGTGAGGTTTCTGGTCTGGAAGGCAAATATAAGTAATGGTGTCAGAAAGGGTGAAGCTGTGAAAAATGAACTAGCATGAAAACAAAGAGATCTCAAGAGGCAAGACGACTCTTTCAGAATGTTTTTAAAAATTAAAATTGGCAGCATACGTGGGAATATTTTAAAGTCATGTAGCATAGCTCACTGCTAGAGATTATGAGAAAGATAAAGTAGAACAGAAGACAAGGAAAAGGAGAAAGAATGAGATTTTGGCAGAATGACCCATCAAAATGGGAAACTTAAGGAAAAAGAAAACCCCACAGATGTACACCTCTGATGTATAGTTTTATACACCTTAAAGACAACAGAAGTCCATGAAGAATTTATCCTGGTTTGGTCCAAATATACTGTGAAACAGTGTTCTTGTACCCTGTAAAGATTTGTCACTTGTATTGGTTTAATAAAATGCTGGTTGGCTAGTATCCAGGCAGGAAGTATAGGCGGGGTGACCAGGGTAGAATTTTGGGAAGAGGAAATGCTCAATCTGCAGTCATCATTCAGATGCAGAGGAAGCAAGATGAGAATGCCTCACTGATAAAAGGTACCAAGCCACATGACTAACACAGATAAGAATTAGGGGTTAATTTAAGATGTAAGACTTAGCTAAAAAATATGCCTAAGCTATTGGCCAAATAGTGTTGTAATTAATATAGTTTCTGTGTTATTATTCAGATCTGGGCAGCTGGAAAATGAATGAATAGTCTCGGCTTACACAAACATTACCTCAATGTGACAATATTTGATGCCATGCACATCTTAGTGGCCCTGAGTAATGAGATAGTTATAGTTCTCAGGCTTATTCTTGCCAGGGCTATGCTGGAGTATCACTTGGAGTTTATATTCTGGTCAGGAAGGGCTTGGTACGTGTTTACGACCCTATGTGATAGCTACTCAGGGTATTGTAGGGCTGTACTGCCGAGGATGAAAAACAAACTTGTAGGGTACTTATGTGGAGTTGTTCAGAGTGGAAAAGGACCAGGAAAGCAGCTGCCCAGGACCCTTGATTCCACAGATAGCTTGAGTGATGACAGGAATAAGCGTGTTGCAGGATCACATGGTTGGGCTCCTCCCTGTCAGGGAGTCATTGGCAGGTGCTTTATTGTCATTGGAGGTCTAAGAAGGAGTTCAAGGTAGCAGCACTGAGAAAGAGCTCAGTGTACAGTGGTGGAAGTTTCTTCAGGTCACTGAACACAGGGTGCTGGGCTCTAGCCTCATCTGGCATGTGGCAATGGGTTTGAGCAGGTTTGGGACATCAGTGTTTGAACAGTGAAGAGTGAGCAACTTTCTGAGTCATATGGTAAGATATCTTTTGAAAAGAGAGACTCATGGGGCCAAAGGTTAGTTTCCTTGTCCAAGGCCTTCCTTCCAAAAGAAAACAGAAGGGACTAAAGTCCCAGTCTCTTCATTTTAATATGAAGACAGATAAGTCTTAGTTTGATAAGGATCCAATGATGAGGAAACCATGCATTTTCTCTTTTCATTCTTCTGTTTATTAGACTCCAAACTCATCCTGTTGTGGGAGAAGGAACCAGAAGCCCCTAGAGCACTACTTCTATCTCAGGGAAAAGCAAGCCTACAAACAAATGAGCAAACAAGCCCAGGAAGTAATGGAGCTACATGGTAGGTGGGGTGTCACACTGAAGAATACACACCTGTGACTGTCATGACCTTGCCAGGGAGCAGAATGATAACCTGTAGGATTGTACAGAGAGGTGAAGAGACCAGAGAGCTTTAGGAACATATCAAGAGATGCTGCAGAATCCAGGGACCAGCTGTGCAAGAGCTTCAACTATCCTAAGCTTGTGGGTGACAAGGTAGGAGCTTCAGCTATCCTACGCTTGTGGGTGACAAGGTGGGTAGTACTGCTGAAGCCAGGTGACAGTCAGAGCTAGACAGGTGTTGCCATGCACAGCCTTAGTCATGGAATTATGAACTCCTGGCAGGAATGTCCTGAACTGAAGAAGGGCAAGGGAGATAAATCCAAGGCTCCTTCCACCTGCCATGACACACATGGCTGAATCCAGAACAACACAACACAACATGAGGAGAGAGGGACATGTTGAAATCTGCACACAGGAAGAGCAGGCCTTCGCATGGAGAGTTAGTGGAAGAAACTAAGCTCCTGGTTCTTTAACCACCGAGCCACCTCTCCAAACCCCCCAACTATTGTTATTCACTGGCTAACCTGGTCTCAAATGTTTATCTGGACATTTTATTTTTCTTCAGAATTACTAGATCTTGCCTTATTTTTGTAATCATTTATATTTACTTCCAGTGAAGCAGGATATTGAATAAGCTCCTCAGGAAGCTGACTCGTGTTATGACATCAATTTAATATCCCCCCCTAAGCCTATCTCTACAGATGAATTGTAAGGAAAGACTGTGCCTTAGCAGAGCACTGGGCTGCAGTCCCGTGTGGCATGCAGCGGACTAGTGCATAGGGGCAATCTCTATTTAGTGCCTGTCATTCCCAGTTAGTGCATCAATAAAATGAAGCAGTAATGCCCATCTCTGGAGAGCACAGTGGACATTAAACAGCCCACAAGCCAAGTAGGACACAACACTTGCAGAGTCAATCCCACAGTTCATAGAGGCGGAATGATACCTAAGGGGCATTCTCAAGGATACCACAAGAGAGCTCAACAATGAAAGATGGGGACGAGCATATGGGTCCTGTCCTGTGGGTCACACCTTAGAAAAGGCACCCAGAAGTGCATGCAAGCCTTGTTTGGGATCAGGAGCTTGGCTAAGCTCAGCTCTAAGTAAAAATATGATTTATAAGAACAAACTCTCTCCTTCCTCAGCCAGGGACAGACATAGTCTATTTTCTTCTCTTCTCTCTCTCCCTCCTATGCATTTTATGGCAACATGCAGCAACAATGTTTCATCTGCTCTCTGAATATAAAGGGTGGGGTTGGGCCATTCTTCTCTTTATCATTCCATCATTTGCGAAGAGGCTGAGAACTGGGAAGTCATATTCCTCTAGACTGGAGCCTGCCAGAAACTCGCAATGCAAAGCCTGGCTTCTTTCCTAATGGTTATAGACCCCCAGGGAAGCACAGCAGAAGTTCAGCTGTTGCCATCTAAATGTAGGCTGTGGTTCCAGCCACTGCCTGAGTACCTTTGGAACTAAGCTCCTGGTTGTGCAGTGTCCCGAGTAGAACCTCCGTCAGGAGACTCTGAAATGCTCATCTGGCCCATGCTGCTGGTTCTCGCAGGACATATTTTGAAACAAGGATGCATCGGATTGCATCGCGTGATGCTGAGCATTTTGCCCAAAGGACATAAATGGTATGAATGCATAAGCGAAGCCCAGGCAGATCCCTAAGACCACAGGTCCTTTTTTTCACACCTCTGAGACTCGGACAAGGACATGTAATTGACCTTGGTCTGTGCATGCTAGTTTAAGTGTATTACTAAGCACAACTCTTTAAACTGGGCAGAAATACTTTTAATTAATTTTTAAAGAAATAGGATATTCTATAGAATGCCAGTAAACTACCTTACAGTCTTCTTTCGAGAGAAAAAATGTGTAGTCATTTTAAAACTGGTCCTCTTTGGTGGAAAATAGGTGTGCTTTTTAAAACGAAAGCCCCAGAGAACTACTGCTGGGGTTCACGGTGCCTCTTCCAAAACTCCAAGCGTTGCCATGGTGATAGCATTCAGAAATGGGCTGTTGAGAGCTGATCAGACCACGAAGGTTCCTCTTTAGAGGACGTGTGACATGTTTTTCTCGAGGATTGCCAGTGTGGCCCCGGCAATATGGGTCTTCTGTTTTCCCCCGTGTGGAGTCGCAGCAAGACATTCTCAAGAGAGCAAATGTTGTTGCCTTGGTCTTGTTCCGTTCAGCTTCCAGAACTGTGGGTAATAAATGTTCGTGCTTTATAAGCGAGGCAGTGTCCGGTGTTCTGCCAGAACCAGAGAAACAACGGTGACTCACACGGCACGCGAGGTTTAACTGGAGCATCCGTGCTGGGCCACTGCAGAGTGTTCGTTCAAGAGCCATCTGTTTCAGCGTGAGTGCTTTGTATACGTGTGTGGGGAGGTGCAGGTGCCCTATGGGCCAGGAGGTGATGGGAAGGAAGTTGTGAGCCTCCTCATGTGGGTGTTGGAAACCAAATTTCGGTCCTCTGCAAGAGCAGTATACATTCTTTAACTGCTCAGCCAGTCTCTAATCTAGGGGTTTGGAGATTTATTTCCTTTGTGGGTTCACATAAGTATGTCTGGGGTGTCACTTCTTGTCAACATGTCTTCAATTCACTGAACTCAATGTAATAAGATCATCTTCCTTTCTGCCAACATACACTTGTACATAGACTATGAAACGTTTGTTTTCTTTCCAAAGTTCTCAACTTATACATTGAGTTGGACTTTCTTTGCGTAAAGATGTAGGGAAGCATCCTTCAGAAGGAATGGGAAATATTAACTGGCTGTAAAAAACCCTGTTGGTGTTTATTATGTCAAAAACAAGCTGGTACTTAGAACCCCTTCAATACTACACCTACAAGTTCAGACACACCCTGATGACACGGTACTGGCCTACCAAGTGTGAACTTTTGGGTTTAGGCTTCAGTATTGAAAATTCAACTGCGGAGACTATATTACAAAGACAGCAACATATAAAAAAACACACGCTTTAAAATCAATATCATATCAAACTCATGACATGTGCATATCACAGATACATCTAATGAGTGAAATCTTTCATTTAAGTGAAAGAGCAAATAAGATAGAAGTGACATCTAAAGTAAAAATTTAAAACCTATTGCTGTTTTTTCTTTTAATATTCTTAACTTGCCAAAAGTATATCTTGATGTAGACAAATCCACTGGGTAAGAGGATGAGGTTCTATATAATAGACATAGCCCTGTCTAGAGAAAAAGATCTTGTTCTGTGTAACTGATACTGTGTATGAGGTCCCATCTCAGAGCCGTGATTTTAGCACTACAACGTGCCCACACTGTCTTGAGAATTTAACTGAATCTGCCTTCTCGTTAGCATGAGACAACATGGGTGACAACATTTGGTCATGTCTCAAACCTCGGATCTCTTCATCTCACACTCGCTCTGTAGAATATCCAAGACAATCATCTGTAACAGTAAAGACATGGGGGTGAGTGTCCCTCTGCATAGCCATCTCTGCTCAGATGCTCACACGTGTAACCATAGCTGCTGGAAAAATGTTCTTACCATTCAAGAGAAACTGCAGTGGTGCCATCTGCTTCTTACACCCTTTTTAGCCATCAAACGCAAGGACAAAAGCCCCATGAAGATGCATGACTGTCTACGAGCACATGTCTGCACAGACTGACATTTGGAATGCTGTTTATTGCGTTTTCACCTTCTACAAGAAATTTCAGTTGACTGTCCTTGGGCTCTTAACATGTTCATTGCTGAGAAGGGGATTTCCTCAGTTCATGATATTTTCAAAACATTTTCAAGAGATAAGGAAGAGAAATTCCTTTTTTAAAATAAAAGACCTAGCAGTACAAAGCCAAAGGGTCTAAGCCAGTGGTTCTGAACCTTTCTAAGGCTGTAACCCTTTAGTGATGTTTTTTATATGGTAGTGACCCAGAACCATAAGATTATTTTTGTTGCTACTTCATAACTTTAATATTGGTATTATGAATTGTAATATAAATATCTGATATGCAGAATACCTTATATGTGACCCCGTCTGTTGATCCCTGAAGGAGTCTTGACCCAGAGGTTGAGAACCGCTGGTCTAGGCTAACCCCCACAGGGAGCACTGAATGGCTAGAAGTGATGATGCCTACACAGGATCCTTTGTGTGAAGGACTCACCACCCATAGGAACATTTGGTTCACTCTGCTCCATTTCCTTACAGTCTGGAGGACAGGCTTCATTAGCACACAGCTTAGATAGTGAAAGGGCTGCTCCTGGGAGTCGCATTGGCAGCTCAGAATACTGAGGCCTGTCTAATATATTCAGGGAAAGTAAAGTCCCTGCCCTGCCTTGCAGAGGTGCTTGGAAACAGCAGGCAGAAATTCACAGCTGTGTGGCACCAAGTGACAGCTGCCTCAGTACTGGGAGTACATTAATGTTGGTAGTTTATGTTCACATGCTAGAATACAAGGCAGAAGACAGAAATAAAGGAAAACTGGCTTCTCCAAGAGCGAGGATCCAAGCAGACAGACGGAGCAAACAGTGAGATTTGCTTTTCTTGGATTCAGGGTCTGGCTGTAAACGCAGGCCAGTTTCTCTTCATTCCTCAGGGTCCCATGTGGAAATGCACATGGCTGCCTCTTCCAGGCCTTCCAGTGACCCTGACCAAGGTCTGTGAATCTGCTCCACGGGGGGCCACAGTAACAGCCTTTAACTTATTCTTCAAACCTTTACTTATGTCAGCTCGGAGAATTACAGCCCCGGGGGAAATGAATGTGTGTGGAAGTTCACATTTTTATTAGCGTGACAGGGACAAGAGTCCACACCAGATTCTGCACAAAAAGAAATAAATAAAAATTGTAAAAACCAGGGTCTTATGCTCAACAGTGCTGTTGAATCGTATGTGTTTCAAATCAGTGTAAAGAGGGTGAGAGCACCCTGTGTGGTCCTCCTGCAAGCCAGGAACAGAACAGGTTTAGAAAACACATCTTGGCTTTGGGTTTGCAACAGTGGACCGATCCACTTGGAAAGGCTAGCCGTATGGGTCTGCCTCCCGCCGACAACGCTTTGAGAGGCTGCGCAGGGCGGGCACATACCGGACAGGTGGAGATGCTCTGCTCCCACTGTGTCATGCTCAGACACTCCTCCAGGCTCGTGCACTTCTTCATCACCACATCCCAGCCACAGTACGGGTCCTGGGCACCAATGCAGGCACTGAAAGCACACAGGGAAACATACTGACTGAGCAGATCATTAGCTGTAGGAAAACACCCACAGGATGTCTCTGGGAATATGGAGATCTTTCAAGTGTAACCTATGAAGGAGGCTGAGGTGAGCTGGGGTCTCGGGGCAGGACTGAAAGGTGTCTGCTTCCTGCTTTGATATTACCTGGCCAGATAGGCTGCCTGGAGCTGGGAGTGACCTGGTGTTGAACTAGCTCAAAGTCACAAATTTCTGCGTGTAGCTCCCCAGAGAGGCCAGGGAATCATTCTTCACTGATAGAACCACACACTAAGTATGCTTCTCACCTTGGGATTTGCGCTGCCTGTGACCCCACTTTCGCCATTATGGGTGACTACAGCCTAGCTACATTTGCAGAACCATTCTAAGGGCTCAAGTTCTTTTCTATGTTTTATTTATTATTACTATTATTACTACTACTATTATTATATTAACATGAGTACTAGGTGAAATCCATCTCTCAAAGGGGAGAGATTTGGTGGACTCCCTCTTCTGATCAGGGCATCCTTGCCTGTAAAGCCACCGGGAGACCTGAAACAGGGCTTCTGCACTGAGTGAAGGTTTGGGGCTCCAAAACTCTGCTTGTAATAACAGCTGTCATCCTACAATGCTGTGGGTTCTGGTCATTTCTAACATTCTATCACTCTTTAAATATCACAACTGCTATCCAAACACAAACGCCCATTCAGTAGAAAGCCCACATACTTATAATTTCCTCTGAGTCTACACTGAACCAATCACTATGACTTATTATTTTTGGAATTTGAATCGTTTAAAGAGGCCATATGAAAAACATGAGTTTCTGATGGATATAGCCATAGTGAAAGTGGCATTTCTTTTAAAATTTTTGTTCCTTTACCACTCTTATACTCAATAAGAATATAATAAAGAATAGAGATTTAAAAAAACTCAATCAGTCTGATGTCCTTGATTGGAGAAAGTCACATTGTGAAAAACTTGGGTAAAACCAATTATTAGTATGATTTTATCTGCCATCTTGACAATAATCTTGCCCCTTAGATTTAAATAGTTGCTATCATAAGGCAAAACATTAATCTTTATTATATTACAGCATAATTATCAAGTGTAGAATTGTTACCAAGCCAAGCAAACTACAGCAGCAGGATTTGAAAATGATTCTGTCAGTTATGGAAACAGCATCCAATTGTTGAACACAATCAAACTCAATTATTTTCCACAAATCTTTATTCTTCCTTGCAACATAAAAGGACGGAAGATATTTGACAAAGACTCACTTGGGAGGTGCTCATGTGGGCAGGATACCAGCGTTTAAAGCAACGGAGGCTCGTCTCCGCAGCCTGAGGACCTTGTTGAGAGCCTTTGAGACCCATTGAAGATCTAGGCTGCCCTGTAAATGCTGTGCACTTTAAAGGGCAAACGAAACCCTGAGAAGAAAGCATGCTTCCCCACATGTTTGAGTCTCTTTATTTGCTCAGAAAGATAAAGCACCTGGTGAAGAATTTGTAGCATGGCGTGGAATCTGGTACAAGGGGTGCGACTGTGTAAAAGTAACCTACGGGCCTGTCAGTTTATCTTCAGTTTGGCTCAGACTGCCCTAACTTATTGGTTTTATAAGTCAGTTTGTCTGTACGTAGCCAAGGCTGATCTTGAATTCGATATCCCACCACCTCAGTATTCCAGGTCCTGGGACATTAGCAAACACTACCATGTCTAACTAGTCTGTTTGATTTTTGACTTGCAGGTGGAACACAGGTTTTGAATCAATGGAATCTGCATATAAGTACAAAGATCTCTCGTGGACAATGCCATCTCAGAAGGACCTACAATAACCAACAGTAAAACTACATCAGAAAAGAATAGGAACCTTGTGGGACTAAATTATTATAATGTGCTCAACTATTATGTAATCTTAGTCTCTGCTCTTGCTCTTATGACCACAGACCCAGAGAGTCTGAGCTCTCACTCACTGTCAGTCACATCCAGGCTCCAAATGAGACCCTAGTTCATAGTGTCTTTATGAGTAAGACGTTTTCATGGTAATGTTCCTATTTTTAATATCACGGGTTCAGTAAATTATACAGCAATAAAAATCTCAGGGGGAGCTCAGTTGCCACTGATGTTGACAGTTTTTGAGCAGGTCTAGAACCAAGGATGCTGTTGCAGCTTGGGCTTTTCATGGAAAGGTTTGCACAGCTATAAACCTGAAGCTCAAAAGTAGGAGGCCTGTGGAGTAGCTGCTGGATGGGCGTGTGTATTCTTAGTAAGGCTGAGAGCTTTGTACCAGTGTAAGCAGCATGTGGGTGCATAGGATTTCTCTCCCCTGCCTTTGTTGTAGCAATCACCAAAGGTGGAGAGAAGTCGCCACAGTCACTGAATGGCTTCAGAGTGACCCACTGGATGAAGAACCCATCGAATGTGTCTGTCACACCTTGATGCTCAGTTCCAGAAGCAGAGAGTTTGAAAACCAGTTATAATCCAGCTATAGCTTAAAAATAATTAGACATCAGGTGAGGGGATTAATTCCTAACATGGTCTGGGATCAGGTTTAATGATAAATCCATTTTGGAATAAAATGTAATACAACCCCAAGAACCTTTGACTCAGTCCTACATTAGCTATTCAGATGATTTTATTTACGGCAGAATTTCTCATTAGATGCTGAGCCCTACACAGGCAGGGTCAGGGATGCATCATCTGTCACCATCCACTCAGGAACCGGCTCTGTGCTCGGAATGGACTATAAATACTCCGTGACTGAAGTGATGAAGGAAATCCACAGACTTCACAGGCCAAGTAGACGGATGCCACTGTAGCTCAACTCAGGACACTGAGACGTGGAAATCGATAAATTATTTGTAGGAGAATATTTGCTTTGTAAAGTGAGTGTTCATCTCAAAGTCCTCCTGGATGCTTGAATAATATGCAACCTGCTGACTGAAGGCATATCACTGGGACCATGGTGGGTGTTGCTATTTTCTCAGCATGCAGTATACCTTTCCACTGGGCACATAATGTCTTCAGAGAACATTTCATTAATAATAGTGACAACCTATTAAGTTTACCTTTGAAAACTTAGCCCTTTAGCACAGTGAATATCCTACAGTACTTAATTTCCATACTAATTTTCTTAATGAGGTATTAATTCCTTTAGCTTAATGGCACTATACACTGTAAATGGATTAATAGTGACCAGATACAAGCTCTGTCCAGTGAAGCCCAAGACTGTTTCTTAATGGTTCCATCTTTCTAGTTTGATCAAATACAATTCTAGAGGTATCCATTATCCATTTTATCAATGGGCTCTGTCTGTTCCTGCGCCGGCTTTTTTTTCCTCCCCATTATGTCACACAACAGAAGTACTGAAGGATTGTGGGTTTCTACTCTTTTGGCTACTTATAGCATCATACTTTTTTCCTATGTTTTCACAACACTTTAGTCCCCACTCTGCCCACTAGGCTATGGAAAGAGAGCAGAGAAGGCAGAAGCAGGGCCCATATGTTAACTCATCAAATATGTACGGAGCCTCTTTTAAGGTGCACAGAGTTCTGGAAGATGAAGGAACCTGGAGCCAGAGACCAGCTAGGCCTTAGGGTTCAAGCTTTTGTAGCCAGATAGAACCTTCGCTTCTGCTCTAAGACAGTAATCGCTGCTGCTTACACACTGTCGCTTTGATTCCGATGGATCCCTCAAACACAGAATGCAGGCTCTATGGCCTGGTGGGCTAATCTTATCTTTAAAAGTTCAAGTAGAAAAAAAAAGTTCAAGGAGTATCACATAAAACACACATACACACACAGAGAGAGACACACATGAGAAAGAGAGATTCAGAAAGTATTGGGTTTTGTATTTGCAACTTAAGCACTTATTTAGTAAGTTTGATAACTTGTATTCACATATATGCAACAGAAACACATCCAGTCAAAAACATACTGCTTTAACTCAGGAACCAGTTAATCAAAGTCTTATCGGTCATATGCCCTCTGCTGAGTTTGACTTAGACACAACTTTTCACTCCAGCACCCCAGTAACCATTCATAAGCCCATCCCAGCCACCACGTATGGCTCAGCAGCAACTCCCCTTCTGAAGCTTCAGCAGGATGCCTCAACATTCAGATCCCAGGACGCAATGCTTTCCAGGAGTAGATATAGAGCCATCCCCTTACCTGTCTCACTCTTCTCTGAATTCTAGGGCTGATCTCATGAAGTTGGCCTCCATCCCTCTGCTCACCCCTCTGGAGTTCTGCGAGGTGCTGGTTTCCTCTCTTGCTTCACTTAAAGAACAGCTGCAGGTTCTTTAATGGCTCAGTTTCTCAGGAAGCCCCCTGGATCATCAGGTACCTTGTCTGTCCTGTAGCACTGCTCCATGGCCCTCTATGCTTTGGCATCTTTCTGTGCGACACTGCATCTAAGGGCCGATGTTCTTTTCTAGTCTTGGCTGGTTGTATAGGTCATCAACTTCCTGAATCCTAAAGCAGCTCATATATTTTACCTGGCCATTCATTGTCAAGTTTGGCTCGGTCCATTGCCTTAGTGAGACCAGGGTGAAGATAATTTCTTATCATTCCTTGCTACAGAAGTTTTGCACTTGGAATATTTTCCTTCCTTTTGCAAAGAAAGTTTCTTGAGCTGCGGATCTAGTCGGTGCACACTTCTTAAAATGGCTTTAACAGTGTGTGTCCTCCCACTAAGCCTTCCAAGCTTTCGTTTGCTGAGAGTTGAAGAGCTGTAACTATCTTAGGAAGTGCAAGACTTCCCGAGGTGGGAGGGGATAAAAGCCTGACTCCTAGATATGGCCGTGAAAGCCTAGTTGTGTGGTCACCTCTGCTTCCTGACATGATAAATGGGAACTCGCCCAGTCCAACGCCCGAGTCTGTCAACCATCTGACTGCCAGATTACCATTTTGCATTGGAATCTAACCCAGGCAGGCATTTAGTTACTGCCTTTCCTGCCAGTTCCATCCTGCTCTATGCCATCAGGAACTTTTGCTTCTTCAGAGGTTACGTAGTGACACTGACAATGCACATCAAGTGCCCAGGAGGTGGCACTCGTGAGGTATTGTCAAACACTGACCTACAACAGGGATGTTAGATCCCAGGTGCCTCAAAACAAAAGCAGCAAATAGCACTTCATGTCATGAAATATATAAATATAATGTGCTCTTCCATTGCTTAAAAAAGAATATTTAAAGAGATGACACCAACTCCAAGGTTCTGGGTTTGATTCCATCATCTGCATGGTTGTCTATGCTATTTATTAAGAGGCAGCATCTAAAGAAGCTAATAATAAAACAAAATTTTTAACTCACATTTGTGATAAAATTTGACTAAACCAAATTTTTTTTTTCTAAAGAAATGCCCATGCTACCATGCTGTTTTTTGAGCTACAATGAAGACAAACTATCAGCAGTGCCTGCAGCCTCCCCAAGGATGCAGGATCACCCCAAGAGAAAGCAGATACTCAGCATGGAGTGCTCTGGGAAGGTCCACACTGGGTCTGTCTGGCACAAGGCAAGCACAACACTGAGGAAGCTGATAGGATGACATCATGGCTAACAAGTTCCACGCTCCTTGTCCTGTACAGTCTGACTGGATTCCAGCAGCCTCACGTGAGAACCCTAACTGTGGTGACTTCTCTGCACCAAGAGAAAATAGACAACATAGCCTGCACCGGGGGCATACAGGCTGCCCTGATCTCAGTGTGGCTTTAAGAAGGGCATTGACATCTAGACTTCCGCACCCTCGTCTGAACACCGAGAATGGAATGGTACTCTACTAGAGTTGGCTCAACAGTCAAGGAAAATGTGACAGAAACGCAAACACTGCTGCAAAACTGTATGAATTGGCTTTGGAAAACAGGTAACCAACAAAAGGAAGAATATAAAAATTCTGTGATACAGTTTTCCTCTTCAAAAGTGTCATATTTACATAAGCTCCTTTCCCCTTTATAACTATTACAAAATTTCATTTTTTGAAATTGATTTCCAAAACCAAATTACTGATATTTTACTACAGAATGGCATTTGGCAAAGAAATTATCACATAACCCTATTGTTAGCTTATTCTTAATCAGTGTGCTTCATTAAGCATTTTTTCTGGAAAATTAAAATTGTTTCTCTAAAAAGATTCCATTTTTTCTATAATTCATTTTAAAAATCCAAGCATGTAGTGTTTACAAAATAGAGTCTCCTTGTGAGCTTTTACTGAGGAGCCTTTCTCCTCCCTCCATATGAAGAGGACACTGAGAGACACGCATCAGAAGACACACAGAGGGATGCTTGGTTCACGGTCCTCAGAGTTCCCTTCTCAGATGGAATACTAAGAGCCAAGCACAAGCCTACCGACTGCGGCTCACAGAAGCCCAGTGTGACTGCTCACAATGGAGCTGTAATTTCTGGCTGTTTCACCCTGAGCAAGTGAAAAATAAACAGAGGGGGGATTCAGCTATGAGAGAAACATGAGCGCCTCCTCTCCTGCGGGGGTCCATGAAGATATACCCGTGGCCTTATTCTCCTAGAAGGAAGCAATAACGGTTCATGCCTAGCATCTGCAACTGGTGGTTCCAGCCTCTGTGGATTCAAGATGGGGTTGATGGACCATGGCATGAAAGACAGTGGGCATCGTACCTCTCTTGGTAGCAATAGGACTGTCTTAGGGTTTTTATTTCTGTAAAGGGACACCATGACCAAGGCAACTCTTATAAAGAAAACACTTAATTGATGTGGTTTCCTTATAGTTTCAGAGGTTCAGTCCATCATCATCATGGCAGGGAACATGGTGGCATGCAGGCAGATATAGCTGAGTGTCCTAAATGTGGCAGGCAACAGGAAGCCAACTGAGACATTGGGTGGTATCCTGAGCATAGGAAACCTCAAAGCCCACCCCCACAGTTACACATTTCCCCCAACAAGACCATACCCAATCCAACTAAGCCATACCTAGTAATCATGCCACTCCCCATGAGACTATGGGGGCAATTACATTCACACTGCCACACTGACCCAGGATTTAGCACATTGAGCTGAAATGACCTAGACTCATTGAAGGAAAGCTTAATGAAAGCAATGGATTTGTCACGCTTTGCAACAACACTCCATATTTAGTGCCAGAAACATCTCACATGGCACAGGGCCATGCTGTCCTGCCTGGTATCCTGTCCTGACCCCAATAAATCCCCAGGAGAACTTGGATCTAATAAAGCAAAATTTGGAAAACTGGGATCCTTCCAGCCATACTTGGCTAGGCTGTTGCTCTGGGCTGTCCCCCAACCATCGCTGTTATCCAGCGAATGATCAGCACCCAGAAAGCAGTGACATCTGCCTCAGACTGGACTCACAGAAATACACACAGGAACAAGTTCCACAGCCATTGGTTGAAGTTCGAAAGCAGACATACACAACAGAGGGTCGTTAATAAGTGCCACTATCCACTCACAAGGCTCACAGTTTCTCAGTAAGAGTACCCCGATCATATTCTGTAACTCTTTCTGATACCAAGGAATGTCTTACGGATTTAATTTTATAGAATAACTTTGCAATAGTTATATATAAAAAGAAAAACATAAAACCCTTCCTTCCACATATAAACATGCAAAGACCTTGTGATTTCACCATGCATATATCATTCCATTTGATTCTATAGAAAATCACATGTATTTGGCAAGGCAGTGAGGCTGAAGTACTTTGGGAGTCATGGTGAAAATTATCTACAACAGCCATACTATGAATTTCCTGCCTCAGGCTCCCTGGATAGAAACAGAATGACCTGCACACGGGAAGTCTCAGAAGTAAGTACAGTAAAAATGTCACCTTGGCTTAGACCTTCAGGCACGCCTTGCTTAGGGGGATGGATATGAACAAGGCTGACAAGCCCTCCAGAGCAGAACCGTGTCAGAAGCCAGAATACAAAGCCAGTTTCCACCACGGCAAACACAGTACTAGTAAAGTTCACAGAGTTCGCAGCCCCTTCCATTTCCTAAGCACCTGGGCCTGCATGTCTCCAAACTAAACTTCAGAGTTCACTGTGGTCAACTCTGTGCTGCACGAATAGTGAAAACTCAGAGACAAAAAATTGGCCTCAACCAAACCCCGAGAACCAGAAAAGTAAGGTAGCCAAGCCTCTAGAGAAGTATTACCTCTATCAAGGCTGGGCGGCTGCAAACTAACCAGACTGAGTCTCTCTCTCCTCCCATTTTATATTCCCCCTAGTGCTGGGATTAAAGGTGTGTGACTCCCTAGGACTGGGATTAAAGGCCTGTGCCACCACTGCCCGGCATAAATAATTTATTTTTACACCTATGACTGCTCATAATTATTACCCACATGGTTCCTCCAATGACAACCAGGGCTTACTGGTATCATAGTAACCTATTTTCATGAAGACCCTGCATCCTGGAACATAAGATGTACATAGACGTAAGTTCCTCCACACTTCTGACTGCAGGAGATTTGACGGGCTTCTTGGCACAGGGGCCCTTAGCCTGGGAATCCCTTACCTGCGTGTTTGGTGGAAGTGGCACCTCTTCAGCGGGATCTTGGCCACATGTTCCTGTAGTCCCACAAACAGGACGCTCTGGCTGTGGAGGATTTGCAGGCTCCTGATGGGCTCCCTCCTCCTCTCTGGGAAAAGCTCGATTTCTTCCAGCAAACAGCTGCCTGAGGTCTGACTCAGGGGAGCCCGTACTTTCTTGATGGTGCCATAATCTGCAAAGACAAGACAGCAAGGAGATAAAGCTCACGGGGAGCACAGCCATCCTCAGAGAAGCAGAGTATACACAAAGCGCACAGCCATGATCACCAGCCCATGGCATCATCTGGGCATCTCTCAACAATGCAGAGACCTCTGCAGTGGGCCACTCAGGCAGTAATACTCCAGTTCAGACAGGGATGAGAGTGGCTGATCTACCCCTTGTGTCTTCAGTTGAAAGCCCAGGAACTAGGGCCATGCTACCCCCATCGCCCATCAAAACAGTTGCAGAATGCCAGGGGAGAAAAATCCCAAAGGGACAATCTGGGGTCCCTCACGTCAGTGAACTGAAGGCTGCCCAGGCACAAGGAGATTCGTGCTAATACAGGTCATTTTTGTGTGTTTGAACTTGACTCATGTCTGAACTGAGCCAAATCTCCTGGACCCCAGGTTCCCGTGGCGAGGGTTCTCCACACCACACAGACTTTGCAGATAGACATTAGGGACGCAGAGCAGGCTCGGTCTTTCTCCATCTTGCTAATGCTATGAACCTTGAATACCGTTCCTCATACTACACTGAGCCCAATCATAAAGTAATTTTCCTTTCCTACTTCATAACAATAATTTTGCTACTGTTATGATTCTTAATGTAAACATCTGATATGCAGGATATCTGGTATGCGACCCCCGTGAAAGGGTCATGTGACTCCCAGTGGGGTTGTGATCCACAGGTTAAGAACCGCTGTTTTAGCTCACACACCAGGGGTTTAACGGGGATGGATAACTCTTGCATCAGGGAGATGAATGGGAGCTTGAAGGCCACTTTCATTGTCTTGCAAAATCCTGATGTCTTAAAGCACCTCTAGTAACTATCACCTATATCTGTAGTCATCTCAAATGCAAAACCTGAATAAATTCACCATGATTTCATGTCGCAAATCATAGTGATTCTTATTCTACAAGCACAGATTAAGGTTTAGAAGTTATTTTAAAAGCAGAAATAAAACCAGAAAGTTTTGTCTGGAAGGAATTTCAAACAAACAAGTATAAAAGACAGAACAGAAAATACTTTACACTTTTTATCTTCATGGAAGTCCTTAGATAATAAGACTATTTACATTTAAAGAGAAACGTGTGTACACACGTATGCTAGCTTGACTTTAGTTAAAATGTAAATCTGAAATTTCTTCATTGAACATTTTCTCAATGAACTGGCTCCATAATAATGTGTACGGTGTTAGTAAAATTTGTGAAATTTTGCTTGTCACTTGTGAAATTGTCATTCCCTTGGTGTCAGGATTATTAGAGGATGGTCCTGAGACACAATGAAGCTCAATTCCATATCCGTGCAGCCTTTTCCTAGCTTGACAGAGCCCCATCTTTGCTTTTGGCTCCCCACACCCTGTCATCACCTTACCCTCTTCTAGTGACCTTGAAGATGACAGCGCAACAGGCAAGAAGCCATGCCTGTTCCCTGGACTTACATCAATTGAAATTTTATTTTTGCCTCTTATGCATCCACTTTTCTCCATTTCCTACACAGCATTATATAGACCTTATTTTATCTTATAAAAGGCCTTTGTATGATTTGCTCACATCATCCTGATGTGTGTACAGTTTTGTTTGCATGTTTCTCTTTATTATACAGTTATGTTTACCCCTGTTCTTTGCTTACTTACTTTATGACACTCCTCTCCAGTTCTTTCATGTCCCAATCTTTTATTTGTGTTTTTTCTTTCCACTAATCTTGTCCCTTATTTCAATCAATTACAGATTTTGTTTTTTTCTTTAAATAATATTTTTATTAATTCTTTGAGCATTCCATGCAATGTTTGATCATAGTCACATCTTCTTCCCCAACTACCCCCAGATCCACCCTCTTCAGCCTCATGTACCTACCCACCCAAATTGAAGTGATGTTTTATTTTTAAACACACTGAATACAAGTGAATACAAGTTGTGTTGCCCACCTTCTCTTGGCAGTGGGGTATGGAGTATGGTTGATATGGAACCAGGGTCCACATCATTAAAGAAAATTGACTCTCTCCTAACAGCTATCACATGCCAATAGCCCTTCAGCTAGTGGTGGGATTCCCTGCCATCTCTCCCCTGCACAACCTCCATACTAGGATTTTGTTTGACTTGAGCTTACACAGGTCTTGGGTGCACTGTCTCAACTGCTGGGCATTCCTGGATGCAATGCTCTATTGTGCTGGAAAACACCATTTCCTCTGACTTATTTCTGGCTCTTAGGATCTAACGTATTGTATATTATTCATATAGTTTTCCATCCTCTGTTCAATCATGATACAGCAGTTAGCTTTAACCAACATCTTAAACCAAACAACCACTCAACAGACAAGCACAGCCACAACTTTGAAGAGCACTGGGCTATGATCAAGAGAACAAATGTAAACATTTTTGGTGAAGACATAGAATACTTAGTTACTGAAATTAATGCAGAAATATTTTGAGCATATGGAAATATAAGTATATATAATACATATACTATATATAATACATATTATATATACTACATAAATATATATTATGCAGATAAAACTTCAAACCAAAAATAGATGTACTAAGGTCTACATGACACATTGTAACTAAAGGCTTCTCTTCCACCCTCCAGTTCCCAAGTAATCACTTAATATTAATGACAAACTGTTTGGCATATTTTCTCAGGCTTATTATTAACTAGCTCTTGCAAGCCAAACTAACCCATTTTTATTATTCTATATTTTTACCGCAAGTCTTGTGGCCTGTTACCTCACATATTGCTTTTCCAGAAGCTGCTGGCTTTTCCCTTGATTCCTTGTTCTTTCTCCCTGTATTCAATTTGGCTTTCCTGCCTAACTATATTCTGCCCTTCCATAGGCCAAAGCAACTTCTTTATTAACCAATGGTGATAAAACCTATTCACAGCATACAGAGGGGTGTCCCTCATCAACATGTCATAGTTAAAATTGAAAGACTACAGGACAAAGAACGAGTATTAAGAATTGCAAGAGAAATCCCCTGAATTTATGAGGACTAACCATCAGTCCAGCATCAGACCTCTTGGCATAAGCCCTGAGTACCAGCAAAGTTTGGAAGAATAAAGTCCTGCTTCTGAAAGAAAATGAAGAAATATTTTCTCCAACTACACTATCAGCTGAAACCGATGAAGAAATAAAGGCATCTCAAGAAAAGCACAAACTGAAGCAATTTGTAATCAACTTGGCAGTGCAGAACAAGTTTAAAAGAATTTAGAGGAGGAAAAAAGTCTTAATTTGGGGGCAAAGGAAGAAATACATTTTTTTAGAAATAATAAAAAAATAAATCACGACCAAATCAGCAAATTGGGAAACTATTTATATTACAAGAATGGAGAAGAAAAACAAGATATTTGAATCAACCAAAGGGGAGAAAACAATGAAATCTCAAGAATCTGTTACTTTCTTTCAGTAATAACTCAGAATGTAAGTGATCTTAGCTACTGAATTAAAATACACAGCCCAACTGATTGGATAAAAACACCTTCTAATTGTTTTTGCCTGTGGCTCACTCTCTGCCCTTATATGTCACAATACAGCTCAATGTAGGTATCGACAAATGTGTGCACGCAAGTACACACACACACATCCCGAAATCAAGCACACAGGCTTTCAGAGAGTATCCTTTCTCCAGCTCTCTACTCTACAGCATTCTTTCTTAGTAAATGGTCTCTCTTTTTGTCTATAAAGAGTCATCAAACATAGCGAATTGGAGGCCTCTCTGGCAGGACTTGCCCTGTCACACTGTAGAATTTGATCACAACTTTGATTCTGACCACACAGCATGAGCACTTTAAATTATCCATGCACACATGCCATTAAAATAAAAAACAACAGATGCTGTGTGAAAGCTTTTGCTAGGATGAGATGACTGTATGCTATGAGTGGCGGTGTTTTTATTGGACTTACAAAGCTTATAGAAATAGCCGTCTACTTATAGCGAATAAAAAGTTCTTCTAGCATCCTGATATATTCCATAAAATGAAATGATCAAATAGGTTTACCTGTGCATTGTATTGGAATGCTTGATTATAAAAATTGCTGTTTAAGTATGCTGATGAATTCTATTAATAACTGCTAAATAAATTTTGGTTTTGGATTCCAACAGAATTTCCAGCCATTCCTAAAATGACTGGATGTAAGCAGATTTCTGCCATTTTGTACTATGTATTTATGCAAAACAGCATTCTGTTTTCTATAACTTGAAAGACCAAATACCAACCAGGTTCAAATTGTTTGTTAAACATTAAACAAACACATTCACTGGTCTGCAGTCTTGGTATTTTATTTCATAAACGATAAGGGTATAGGTATATTTAGAAATCTAGAATTTGTTTTACAACAAATTTCTTTAGGCTTTATTGTCAGTGCATGTTTAATGTGTAGGCCATTTTCTTATGTATATATACCTTGAGTCACTGGGAGAGTTATCAAGTGAAATGGAGTCGCGAGAGGAATTAGTTTAAGAAGAACTAGTCTCCAAGAAACACACTTCCCTGGCAAAGACACATGCAAACTCAATAGCAAAGGTTGTAAGTTAATATACCAATAAGGTTGAAGAAAAATTAAGTAGATGTCTCTGCTGTCACATCTGATAAAGAAGTCAAGACAAAATCAGTCAGAAGACATAACAGGTCAAATTATATTGATAAGGGAACGACTCACAATAGTACTGCAGGCATACCCAGCCAGACACAGTGGCATAACCATTCTTATGCTAGAAAAACAAGGCAGGTATGTAAACACATTTAAATAATTATATATGAAATGAACATTTCAAAGAGCAAGAGAAGAGGGTGACAGCCTAAAGATATAAAGAATATATTTTATATCTTCTGGAGGGGTGTCTCCCCAGACCACCCCTCCAGAAACTTCCATGACATGCCTGTTAGTGACAACAGTGGAATTCTTCTTGGCTGAGACCAATACTCTGTAGAAACAACCCCCAACATTGGCTTTGGGTAATGATCAATGAAAGCATGGAAGACCAGGCATAAATCTGAGGGTGCATAGGAAACGAACCTTTCAGGGGAACCGTCATTATAACAACAAAGAGTAATTTTCTTGTCAACCATCTTTGCCATTAGGAAAAAGAATGAAGGGGAAGACAAAGTAAAAAGAAAATGGTTTAAAAAGGTAAAGTTTGCAGTGTCATAAGAAAGAGACTAAGTTTAATTTCAACTCGACTACTGGGGAAAGAAATATTTCAAAATCTTTGCAAACAATCCTAGACGTGAGAAATGGCCCTGGAAAATCAAGCCTTGCTTTCCCAACCTCCTCCACAGGAAAATAGGTTCATGTCTTAGGACAAAGATGTCACTGAACAAGCTATGGGAAGAGTGTCTGGAAACAAGGTTGAGTCTTTTCACTAGGAAGATAAGCCGAAATAGAATGAAAGTATACTCTAGGAGTAGAGTTTGATTATCAAGCTACGAGAGCAGAGTTCTTCATGGAAATGGAGAGATGGATGTGGCAGAGAAGCAACAATGGCGGACCCCGCCAAGCCTTACTCATGTGAGGAGTTGGAAATGCACAGGACATCTAGAGGAGCACCATCCAGTGGGGGCAGACTACAGTCCATGGAAGTAACTAAAAGTATTGTCCTGAAGCCATTGGTTTCTAATGGCTCAGATATTGATTTTAGTTATATATTTTATTTGCTACAGTGATGGAGGAAGGTCATTGGCTAATAAAGGAACTGCCTTGGTCCATTTTATTGGTTAGAGGATAGGTGGGAGGGGTAAACAGAACAGAACGCTGGGAGGAACAGGAAGTGAGGTCAGAGACTCCACAGCTCTGCTCTCTCGGGAGCAGATGCCTCAGAGAGAGACGCCATGCCCCGCTCCTGGGATGAAGCTCCGACCCAGGATGGACTAGACTAGAATCTTCCTGGTAAGCGCACCTTGGGGTGCCATACACAGATGATTAGAGATGGGCTACATTAATATGTGAGAATTAGCCTAGAAGAGAATGGGCCAAGCAGTGTTTAAAAGAATACAGTGTCCGTGTAATTATTTCGGGGCATAAGCTAGCCGGGTAGGCGGCTGGGATGTTGGGGACGCAGCCTCACCGCTGCCCTTATTACTTCATATGGCGCCCACGTGGACAACTGCTTCCACATAAAGCCTGAGACAGCTTGGGAAATAATTCTAGAACAAAATGAAAGCATTGTGCCTGGTTTCTTGGTAGCAGCAATTTCTCGGTTCTACTCTGCCTGCTAGAGGCAAGAAAGCACCTCATCTAAGAGAGGCTTCCTGACTCAGCTTTAGCTGCAAAGCCTGCAGCTCATTAAGAGGTCCTGCCGCGAAACACTTAAAAGGTGTTGACGAAAAGCTGAACGCATGCTTTTCGGTTTTCAGCCGTAGCAGGAAAAAAGCTGCGCCGTTTAAAAATGCCGGCTTTCTGGGCCATCCTGCCAGGGCAAACTCTGACTGTTTGAGGCAGGAGGGCCAGCTACCGAGAGAGGACTTGAGTGTTGTCTGCTGAAGCTCGCTTGCTGGCAGGGACCTTGAAATGCCATAGAGTTGTCACAGTAAACGTGGCTACAGCCAGTACCTCAGCCATGTGGCTGGAAAGCTAAGGAATGGACTGGATCTAGCTGGCAAAGCCACGCCTTTAATCCTACCCATATTCCTCAGTAATTTAAAGGCTCATGTGGTCAGAAAAAGAAAGATATACAGTAAAGAGAGATTCAAAGACAGAGAAAATTTCTGAATGGTTTGAAGTTTGTTAAAAATATATGCAGACTAAAATTTAAAGTTCTTAAAGTAACAAAAAAAAGGAAGAGAGTTGTTGTGTGTGGTAGCACACGCCTTTAATCCCACTGCCTAGAAGGCAGAGACAAACAGATCTCTGTGAGTTCAAGGTGTAGTAGTGTACACCTTTAATCCCAAATGCCTGGGAGGCAGAGACAGGCGGATCTCTGAGAGTTCAAAGACAGCCTGGTCTACAGAGTTACTTCAGGTCAAAGATACAGAGAACCTGTCTCAAAAAGCAAAGAGTTAAAAGTAAAAATAAAATAGAGGTTAAAATAAAATGAACAAAGATGGAAAATACACAGAGAATTTTGATACTGTATGCTATTATGCTCTCTTTAAATTATTTAAATGCTGAGGAAGGAGCAACAGATGCTAAAAGATATTTATTTATAAATACTGCTGAACTAATCCAACATAGATATTATGAATTTGGATCTAAGGATATGATACTTTGGAAAGGAGTTTCTTATTTTGTTTTCACAGAGGATGAGACACTGTTCATTTCTTCTATTCCGATTTGGTATGATGGACCACGCCCTCCTGAAGGGTTGGTGTAAACATCTTCAGAAAATTGCTTCGCTCAACTGCCAACTGAGAAGAAACTAGCATACAGGTTATACCATGAAAGACCTAATTAACTACGCCCCATTCAGCAGGAAGCAGTTTGGAGAGAAATAACTGCGCCCATATTCCCAAAAAATGTTTATAAATGTTCTTTTACATTTAAAGGGGGATATGATATAGGTATGAATAATTTGCATTAGTATAGATTTTGCTTTATTGATAGAGATTTACGGTCAATTCTGTTATATGTATATGTATTTCTGATATTGATTAAGGTATTGTGATTGTGTAGTTCATTATTAAAATGTAATATATAATTAGGAAATATAGGTTGTTGATGGATAATCATAAATAATAGTCAAGTTTGTAGTCATGTTAGTTAATATTTTCTAGATGTGCGTAAATATATTTTAGATAGGCATTCTCCATATTTTTCAAAGATTATAGAATATGGCATTTTAAATGTTTTAATAACTGAGGACTTTTCATGACAATGAGACACTCTGCTCCTGGCAGCACCAATCTACTTCAAGAGGAAGATGGGCATCGAAGAGGCACCTGATGGAGTTTGATAGCCATTTGGGCAAGAAACTGCTCTTGCCTGGACTATTGCATAAACTGGACACAGAGAACCCACAGAGAGAGGACTACTGAACTTGCCTAAGGTGAGATGATCTTTCGGGGTTCCTGATTCATGAAAGAGTCTGCGAGACATTCTGCAGGACACAACAGATAGTGACTGAACTGACTTTGAATTTTCCTGCTTTATGGAAATGTCTGCTGGATACCATGGGCCTGAAGGCTGAAGATGGATGCCCCAATGGTACAGAGGAACTTTGGGTGACTGTCCAGGCAGCGAGATGTCTCTGTCATTTCTATAGTTTAAAAGTTGCTTTTTTCTTGTTTGCTTAGGTAGTATTGTATCTTTCTGGAGTCTTTGATGGAGTTAAGAATAGTTAGTTATAGTTATAGTTTTCCTTAGTTATGATAAAGATTATTGTAACTTTTACTTGATAACTGTTTTGTTATATGTAATTTTGCTATGTTAAAGTTAAAGCCTTTTTTTTGTTTAAACTGAAAAAGGGGAAATGATGGAGGAAGGTCATTGGCTAATAAAGGAACTGCCTTGGTCCATTTTATTGGTTAGAGGATAGGTGGGAGGGGTAAACAGAACAGAACGCTGGGAGGAACAGGAAGTGAGGTCAGAGACTCCACAGCTCTGCTCTCTCGGGAGCAGATGCCTCAGAGAGAGACGCCATGCCCCGCTCCTGGGATGAAGCTCCGACCCAGGATGGACTAGGCTAGAATCTTCCTGGTAAGCGCACCTTGGGGTGCCATACACAGATGATTAGAGATGGGCTACATTAATATGTGAGAATTAGCCTAGAAGAGAATGGGCCAAGCAGTGTTTAAAAGAATACAGTGTCCGTGTAATTATTTCGGGGCATAAGCTAGCCGGGTAGGCGGCTGGGATGTTGGGGACGCAGCCTCGCCGCTGCCCTTATTACTTCACTACAGTATTTATTATTTATGTGATTTTTTAGTATATGAACATAAGATTATTTAGATATCTTAATTGTCTTATGAAATCTTTGAAAGACATGTATATGTTCATTTTAATTACTTATAGCCATTTCAGATGCCGCAGCTTAAGGTTACCGACAGCTCAGGGATATATATAATGAGATCTTGGTACTGTCTATAGAAAGCCAGGTGCCTACCACCCCACCCCTAAACAAGCCACAACTCCAACCCCAACATGAAGAGCTTCATCTTTATGAATAACATATTAAATGCTGCTATATTATTCCATTTCAATAAAATATTCGATAATCTGTGAGTGTGATTTTCACGGTTGAGATTTAGCTTAACCAAGGCCATAAATCTCCAGGTGTGTCTGTGAGGACATTCTTAGAGATACCAAGCAGAAATGGGAGAGCCACCTTGAATGTGGGTCACACTCTCCCACGCGCTGTGGTCTCAGAATGAATGAAAGCAGGAAAGTAGCATTCTCTCCAGTCTACCCCCCAAACACCGACTCCCACCTCCATCTTTCTTGCCACGATGGCATGTCCTTGAAATAATTCCTTCCTTAAGTTATGTCTCGTTAGGCATTTGTTACAGCAGGATGGCTCACACGCTGAACTGTCCCAATTACCCTGGACGTCAATTAAAATGATACCACGAAGCTGAAGCAGCACTGTACAGACTACACCACCAGTGAGTGCAGCCATGAGCCCAGAAGCCAGGCTATAACTCCTGGGAGAGAAGGGATCACAAGCAGATATCTGATGACCCAGGAGAGTGGATGCAATTACTGTGAGGTCATTTCCGAACCAGAGAGATTGATATAAAGCAGGCCTGACCTAAATGAAGGTTCTACCAGTTCTTCATTGCCTAGAGTTTTCCATTCTTCTAGAAGTGAAGCGTGCACTACTCTTTGTTGGAATGTGGCTCTCTACCACAGTGTTAGAATGACATCGACAAGACAGGATGGCCACAGCCTCAATACAACACACATGCTATAGTCAAGATCCTAAACACCTGTACAGGATGACACAACATGCTGATACAGATGGAAATCAAGAAGAAATGAAACATAAAATACTTGATTGTTTTATACTAATTTCAAAAACTAGAGTCATTTGAAAGAAGAGACCCTCACATGAGAAAATAAGTTGGATCTTCCCCATAAGATCCAACTGTAGGGCATTTTCCTAATCAGTGATTGATTAAAAAGGATGCATTGTGGGTGGTACTATCCCTGGACTGGTCATCCTGGGTTCTATAAGAAAGCAGGCTGAGCAAGCCATTGGGGAATAGACCAGTAAGCAACACCCCTCCATGACCTCTGCACCAGTTCCTCCTTCCAGATTCCCGCACTGTTTGAGTTCCTGAAGATGGACCGTGACTTGGAAGTGTCCTTCCAAAGTTGTTTTAGTTCATGGTGTCTTCTCACAGTGACAGCAGCCCTCACTAGGACACATGAGTTATTCCTGCATGAAGCTAAAAGGTCTAAATCATAATGTAGAAGAACAGAAGGAGACAGAACGCAGGTAAAATTTCCCTCTAATGTAGAACATTTTGTCAGTCTTTTTCTTGGGGAATATGAATAATGGGGTTTTGCCATCTGTCAATAGAAACACTTGTCTAAATTAAACTTTCAAATGCCAGCACACAACAGTTGGCAGGACCTACTGTGACATTTTCAATTTGGCCATTGAGGAAATCAATGCCAAGCCAGGCTCCAGAAGTTCAACGGACAGGCTACCAAGCCAGTATTTGGAATCTTTTTACACAGACCAAGTGCTTTGTCTGGATTTGTCTGAAATATCTTTATTCTGAAATCACAGGCAGAGAATCTCTCCAACCGTCCGTCAGCAGCAGCAGTATGGCTGGTGTGTCACTGAATGGCAGTTGAGAGGGCAGAACCTTTGATAATTGGTGGTTACTCAAGACAGAACTGAAGCTTTGGTTTCCGGGCCTGTGCTTGTCTTACGAAGCTCACTGCGAAGATCCAACACTCCTGCGCTGCCAAGCCCAGGACAACTCCAGGGCAGTATAGCCTGAGTAACCCATGGGCAGATGAAGCAAGCAAAGCAACAAAACCACTTCAAAAAGGAAAAAAAAAAAAAAACCAACAGCAACAAAAATCCCAAGCCAAAAAGAACTACTACTGTTTCATTTAAAAAAAATTAAAGACTTAAAGGCTTGTATAAACACTAGAGTTTACAATAAAACAGCCCTTCTGTAAGCATTTGGTCTGATGCATAAGTTGTAATAAACAAAATTTCATTATTAGTGGCTGAGATTTAATTGTTCCTTTGCCTTTGGGGGAAAACAGCAGATCTTTTCTAATTTCAAGAGTTTCAACAAGACTCTATTTTTCACTTAGACAGCATTAGTCAATTTAAATATAATCAGTTGTAACCATCTCTCCCTGGTGAGCAGGTATGGCATTTAATAAGACAGGAACTGTTATGAACCCAACTGCATCTGCCCAAAACGCCGAGACTAAAGTCGACACTGTCTCAGGATGCAACTGTGTTTGGAGATACAGTGTTTAAAATGTATACATGTGGTCAGTGTAGGTTCTCATCTGATGGGACTGGTGTCCTTACAGGAACAATAGACCAACACACACACACACGCACGCACGCACGCATGCACACACACACACACGCACACATGGCAGGCACAGAGTAGGACCATGAGAGGATTGACAGAGAGAAAGAGAGAGACTAGGGTGTTTACAAGCCGGGGATACAGACAATTGGATGAAGGAATCCTAGACGTTTTACATTGGACTTCCAGCCCCCACAGTTGCCATCTCCTGAGCATTCATTCTGGTGATCTTAGCAGGTTCATATATATATGTGTGTGTGTGTGTGTGTGTGTGTGTGTGTGTATGGTATATATACATACATGTACCTTCATATATACCCATATATCTTCATATATAACTATATATTTTCATATCTCTCTATATAAATATATACATCCAAGTCAAAAGTCAAGAAACACAAAAAGTAGAGTTGGTTCTCCAGATAATTTTTCCAGAGCAATTTAAAAACTACATTATCTTTTTTCTAAATTACTGTAATTCAAATTTCAATCCAAACAATTTGTAAAGTTTGCACTGGGAGATGGGAATTCAAGCCAGTGCTATATATACACCAAACATGCACAAGGTAATCCCTGTACAATAGAAACATAAATGAATGTTAGGTTAAATTGTTTTAATTTTGTATGATCACAGAATTAATATTGTAAGCAGCTTATTATTTTTAATCATTTTCATATTAGCACATATACAGAATATATATACATATACATATATATACACACACGCATACATAATGCAGGACTTGGATATATTCAGACATACATAGAGTATACATATACATGCACACACCTATGGCATACAGAAGTTACAAAGGGTGATATAGGACAGGTATAATTTTGATAATGTGTAGTTAAAATATAATAATTTTCATAGAAGATGCCTTTTTTCAAACTTTTGTGTTGAGAGACAGAGAGATGGTGTGTGTGTGTGTGTGTGTGTGTGTGTGAGAAAGAGAGACAGATAGACAGACAGATGGTGTGTGTGTGTGTGTGTGCGTGTGTGAAAGAGAGAGAGATGGTGTGTGTGTGTGTGTGCGCGCGCGCGCGCCGGTCTGCAAACTCATGGGCACACATGCAGAGGAGGCTGTTAGGGGACTGGCTCTATTATTCTCTGCCTTGATTTCTTGAGCCAGCTATAGGGCTTCTCATTGAATCTAGGGTTAGACTGGCAGCCACCATGCTTGAGCACCTCTCCTGCTTCTGGTCACCCCACTAGGGTTTCAGGTATGTGTGACCACACCAGCTTTTTACCGGTTTCTGGAGATTTGAACACAGGTTTTTATTCTTGTGCAGTGAGTACTCTTATCTGGCTAAACTATCTATACAGTCCTAGATTGAATTTCTTAGGACAGAGTTTCTAGAACCTAGGTTTGCAAGCATTTCAAAAGTAACATAAAAACATGTTTTGCAGGAAGAAAGCAAGTGGATGAATGAGGGAGAGGAGAAAAGCAAAGAAAAGAGACATGGTCAATACGCAACTTCTGCCACACTGTGAAAACAATACTGCCTTTTGATATTTGGGCATGATCACATAATCTTCAACTCACTGCACCTCATACATGATGAAATAAAAGCTCAAGACATACATGAGAGCCATTGTACTTTATATGAAGAAAGATGGCCTAATCTTCATACAGCTATGCATTCTGACCAATAAAAGATGACTCAGAAAGTCTTATTATTTTCAGAATAACAGTCAAATATACTTTCAATACATAGGATAAACATGTCCCGTCTGAAATGTGATAATGATTTTAAAAGACAGAGATGTTCAAGCCACAGATGCATGACTTCACTCTGTCAGGAAAGGACAACGATCCTGCCAAAAGATAAAGGCAAATTTCCCCGGGAATACAGATAAAGGTGAGGGAGTATCACCAAGTGCCAAGTCTACTATCTGTGCTCTGTTCTTTATCACACCTCTGAAGTCTGTCGTATTTGAGGGGATGCTTTCTATTCCAGTTCCCAGGCGCTGAATACAGAGCAGACGGAAAGGTACACAGAGTCTTATACAATGGGCCCCTGTGATGGCCAGAGATTCACTGTGGACTCCAGGACCACTCACCCAGGAAGCTAAGCGGCTTTATTTCTAATTGTATTCGAGGCTTGGTCTGCTTCTGTGCCACTGTAATACAGAGGCATTTGTGTGTGTGTGTGTGCGTGTGTGTGCGTGTGTCTCATCGACCTGGTTCCTGCAAAGATAGAGAAAGCCTTTTGTATTTGCATTTGCTACCGTCCAAGTATTACCAGTGTGGTAATGATGAAATACCTTCTCCCACACACTGGGCAGCCTGTTGCTATAGCAACAGATCATTATAAAAAGTTCATCAATTTAGCTAGCTGCTATTCCAACGTGGCAGACAACTAATACATTTCCGAAGTTCTTTCTCTTAACTTGAAATCTGAGCAAATGGATTAAATCGCTCTTGGCACTAGGAGCCAGCATTACTTTTATACAGCACAGGGGAATTCAGGGCAGAAAAAAAAAATTACAATAGGTCTTGCTGGCCAGTATGTGCCTAAAAAGCAGATTTTAATTAACTCTTTTATCAGATTCAGTTTATTTTTTCCCTCAAAAGAATATGATCACTAGCCGAGACATTTCAGTTATGTATTACATGCAATATTCTTGAATTTCAGAGAATTAGATTCCACCACAGTCTACAGACACAGATGTCACGGCACACAGCACACATCACATCTTGTCCATTGTATCCTTGTTGAGCTGTAGAACAGTGCCTGGCACACAGTAGGTGCTAAGAAAGTACACACAGTTCATTAGGTGCCACAGACACCAACTGCCCAGACCGGGCGACTAGCTCTAACACGTGTTAGCCTTGTAACCTCTGGCTCTCTGCTGGTAACCAGGTCACAGTGTTGGGACTGCTAAGTGAATTTGTAGAAGACACTGAGTCTCATTCCTTCCTTGCTAAGCTTGGCCCACAGTGGAGCATCTAGCCTGGCCAGCCTCCTAACTCCATTAGTACTCCGTGCACAGCGGCAGAGGGAAATGATATTTCTTTTATAGCAACTTTGATTGCCTTGCAAAACAAAACTTCAATGGCCCTTTCAGGAGGCTGCATCCTAAGCTGGCGCTCACAGGAAATTTACCACCGGAGTTTCCTGTGAATAAAACCCATATTACATTTAAAACAAGAGCGCAATTAATAGAGTCCCACGGGGATCCTTTCTGAAACGCTCATCTAACCTCACGGCTTAAATCTAACTCCAGCCATTCTGTGAAGGAAACGATTCAGGTTTCTAAAAGGAAATTGCTTGCCTTGGATTTATTGTATCTGAATTACAAAACTACCACCCAGTTGGCAGCCCTTGTCTGACACGAACCAGGCAACACTGCTGTCTAAATTATCCCCCCCCTCCCCCCCGTGGTAAGATTCAGTCTGTCTGCTCCCATCAGTTAGTGATTATGATAATTAAGAAAATCTGTGCTAAGCGCTTAAGTACCTATGAAACATTAATTTAAAAGAAGAAGGATAACTCTCCCCTCAACGGAATAGGAAAATTATTTTGTCATTCTTCTGAGTTGCTTCACTATGCCCATTATAAAACAATGCGTGAATGCATGATGGACCAAGCTGGTTGAAAGCCTGAGTCTGTGATCTCTTTTCAATCATGGTTGTATCCATCTTTATAGCTCTAAGACAAGCTGAGGTCTCTAATACTGGCCTCGAACGTTCCACCCAGGTTCAAAGAATGTGTACCTCACACTGAGACCTACCAGGCTCAGCAAGAGCTCGGGATACAAAACGGAACTAAGGGTCTCCTCTTTGTCCCTAATAAGTCTCAGCACCAGATATCAAGAATTTGAGTGTTAGGACAAAACACTCAATGGGGTTTTCAGTTTCATCTCCTTCCTCCCCGCCCACAGTTACAGTGGATCGATCACCTCAGCTCAGCTTCTTAAACATGCAGACCCTCTCTGCAGATGCCTGTATTGTTTATTCTGTATTTTCTCCTGAGAAGACCCCCCTCCTCTCTTGTCAGGGAGCTGGCATCTCCCATCTCTACTCCAAACTGCTTCTGGTCTGCAATCTTGGTCATTCTTGGTTCAATGCATGTAGTTTGTGAGATAGAACCACAGAACAAACATCTAGAATTTTTATATGTGAATTTTATATCAGCTCCCCTTGCCATCAAGTGATGCGTTTCATGCTCATCCCTGATATTTTATCTGCTGAGCACACAATCGGGTGCCAGGAGGGTTTTACTGAAAAGAGGAATCTTCAGGGTTTCATATCTCTGCCCCAGAAGACATTCCTTAAGTCCAGTTTAGAACGTCTTGTACCATTGTTATTGCTAATCCTGAATAATAGCAGAGAACCACGTAATTGAAGTTCTGTCATTTGAAGAACTCGGGTAGATACATGGTCCTTGATGACTATGCACTTCTCTGGCTATGTTTTTCCCTGAAACACACCAGAAAGGCAAAGAGCTCATGCGCTTAAGGGCAGGGGTTTGGACAGGAAGATGTGGAGGGAGCAGACCTCTAAGTGTAGCAGGCTGGTTCCTAAGGTTTATAATATCAGAATGCACACTCAGCTATTCTTGGAGTGGAAATTCACAGTGCAGTCCCAGAGACTGGGATGCAGGAGGGATGCAGTATGGCAAAGACCAGTGTGGCTAATGCCAACTCCAGGTGAATCTATGCAAGGAGTCTGAGAGCAGCCAGTGATTAAGGGCCATCGATTTCAGGCCACATCACCGAGGATGGCAACAGCAGAACACAGGCTTCGAGAAAAGGGACTTCTTGAACACCCTTGTGCCCTAACGGTTGCACCATAGGAAGCATTGGGGTCAATTAGTGCTTTCTCCTAAGCACCTTCTGTGTATTAGCCATCATCACCACACTGATGATGGGGACGAGGGCACCGACGTTAAGAGTACTCCCTCTCTTCCAGATACAGTATCTTGCAGTCAAAATTCCCACAGAAACAGGAAAGACCTGTAGGCAGGGTGTGAACATCTAGTTGTGGTGGCAGGAAGTGGACAGACAGCTCATCATTCTAATGAGAAACTCTTCAGCAGAGAGTGCGGCATCTCAGAGTGGATATCACCCACCAGCTTGTGTGTTTGAACAGTTGGTTTCCAGCTGGTGGCACAGTTTGGGGAGCTGTGATATCATTTGGGTATGAGACCTAGCTGGCAGACATGGGGTTCCACAGGTAGTACTTAAAGGTTACAGACAAGCTTTAGTCCTAGGCCAAATTCTCTCTCTGCTTCCTGGCTGCCAAGAAGTTTCCCAAACCTACTGCACTGCAGCTCAAGCCTCACACAGATCTGAGAGATCTTATTTGTTTTAGGTTTTTTTGCAACACAAGGGTTAAATCATTTCCCATTGTCCTCTAGCCCATAATGGTAAGGGAATGAAGCTATCTCAACATATGCTTGAAAGCAGGCTAAAAAGGAACTTCAAGTCATGCTGTCCATTCTTTCTATAGACTTCATTTTATATTAATTTCCTCCTTGTGAGGAGGTCATTCGCTAACATCAGAAGAATTATATTTAATGTGCATTTTTCCCATTCTTCAGAGATTTGTTGCAAATCTCTTGCAAACTCCTTCAAGTGAAGGGTTCAGTCTTCAGTTACTCTTAGCTGAAGATTTATAACAATAGTTAACAAATGGCTCTTAGCCATTTCTCAAGATGCTAAAGATCACATATCCTTACCATTCAACCCTAAAGGAAAAGAACATGACAATAATAAATCAACGTACATATTTATTAGTCTGATGGTGTAATTTCACATTGTACAGTGTATATACATATCAAGGTATCAAGAGGTTCACCTTACATACATTTATTTTTCTAGAATGCTGCAGTGGAACCTAAGGTCTTAACCAGGTTATTAAGAAAGTGCTTTACCATGGACCCAGATGTCTAATACAATATATGCCAAAGGCCCAATTAGCATAAACTCTGGGACACCTTGTGCACTTGCTAGAAACGGAATCAGGAACCTGAAAAGGTGAAAGGAGGTTCTGAGAGTTGAGAGATTCTTACTGCTCCCTAGAGGACAGGCATGGCATGAACTTAAATTCTCCACATGCACAGAATAGCTCTAAATTGTAACCCCTGTTACTAAAAAGAGAAGCTGTGCCATTCAGCCACTAACTATTATCCAGAGAATGAAGACAATTTCCAGGGCCCCTCTGGCCACTGGTTTCAGGGGTAACTTCCTGTCTGGTTCACTAAATCTTCCCATGGCTGTAGGTTTGTTAGCATCTTTACTATGTGACAATCTAAACCAATAGCACTTAGAAGGCAAGTTACAATTCTTAACCAAATTTACTGTTTTCTTTAACCAGAATTTGAAATTTTTTTGGTGGTTGTGTAAGTAGCTTTGATCCAAATCAGTCATATCTGAACATCTTCAGTATCAAAGCAGAAGAAATGGGCCAGGAAATAAGATGTATAGGTCTACAGATGGGACAAAAAGGGTGCCCATTATCCACGGGATACGGGAATGGTCTTCTGCTTCCTGCCATGGTGTGAGACATAGTTTGCAGAACAGCATTCAGTACCCAAGTGCAGAATTTCCCAAAGATCCATTGGACACAGAGCAGAAGTCAAATCCCCAGTCTCTGAGACTGGATAAGAAGTCAGAGTTGAACAAAGACAAGCATGAGTTAGTGCTGAGTCTGGGACCTACTGCACACTGAAGGCCAGGAAGGTTCTGGAAGCTGAGGAACTCAGCTGTAAAGATCACAGAGTCTCTGATAGAAGCTGCCGGGACCTCTGCCACAAGTCAAGTCTTTGATAAAGCCCAACATACCCAGCTCTTATCTCACACAGAGGAGGGTAAGCCTCCCAGAGATGCTGTAAAGCGCTGGCAATATTTAACCATCGAGATTCTGAAGCAGAGGGGCAATGTATACTTTGTGTCCAAGGAACAGCAGCTCCTCGTAAAGACTGGCCTTGACGGGCCCAATTTGCCAAGGGTAAGTCCAGACCTCTGCAGCTGAGACTATTTACTTCCATTTCAGCCAGTGCTCTGATAAGCTCAAGGTCAGAGCTTTATAATTAATCAAACGATAATATCAGATAATATCACAGAGGGCCCAAGTGAAGCCCTTGCTCTAGTAATTAATTTAGGAGATGACTTCTAGTGCTGTGAGAATTCCATGAGGACATTCGAATTTCAGATAATGACCAGATCTTCATTATTGTCTTAAGTAGATGGAACAGTCACACGGAAAGCCCTGTCTAGCTCTGCAGTGCAAAGACCCGTTTTCCACTGAGCTTAGCTAGGAATCGTCATCGTGGGCTTTTACTAACTACTGACAACTCTCAGCTATTGGTGTTCACATGGTAATAAGGCCACTCACATACTTCCCAGTTCTTGAGGTTTCTTTGCTTGCTGGCAGCTCTGACCCAATATGAAAGGCTCCTCTTTAAGTATGACTCCTGCCGTTCTGTTTTATCACAGCCACAGAAAAATGGCCAAGCGCTCCTTACACTGTTTTTCCCATTCACAGCCCCCTTTGCCTGATAAATTTTGACTTTGTTTATGGGTTTCTAAAATATTTACCTGAATCAAACATTTGCTGGTAACAAATCATGAAGACTTTTGAAATGCAATCCCTTGGTATATAAATCATTTCATTAGTTATTAATTATGAAAGTAAAATTTGCATAATGAGTTAGATTTGCTTGTTTATCTTTACATAAAGCATTACACTACAGCTGATTTTCTTTTCACTGCATCTTCGTTTCCTCAGGTATTTTGATTTTATAATTGTCCATTTCTAGAACATTGCTTCTCATAAACGTGCAGCACAAAATGTAAGGTGTATGTTTAGGGCCATTTCAGAAATTATAATTTAAAGGTTTCATATGAAACTCCAGTAAACAACTCAAATAGCAATTTTTCAAATATTCTATCACAATAGATATTTTGATATGGGTTGATGAAGGCCACTGGTAAGAAAGAATTAAAAGAATTTGTTTTCCATAATTAAACCATTAGGTCTCTGTAAGATCGGATAAATTTCATATGTATAGCATGATCACTATGATTTATAACATCTGATATTCTCGAATCCATGTGACAGTGTTTTGGGCACCATTCGAGGGTGTTCATGCTTGAGGGGCAGTGTGTACAGCACAAAGGTCTCATGGTGTGCCTTTGGCTCCTAGGCTGGAGTTAAGCTATCCAACGTGACATGGTAAGAGCTGCCAAAACGACTCACACTCACAGCACATTTGATTTCAAATAAAAATTTTGATTGCATGTTCAGAAACCTTTTATCATCTCAGTATTTTTCATAACACCTACATTCAAATCTAGGGTGCTCCTTAGAGTTTAAGAAGCTAGACTCGAACAGTGAATCAGGAAACAGAGAGGGAATGCATCCCTAAGATACACCTCATTACCTGGAATACCCAAGGCTCATGTCTTCACTGAAGACCCCAGTTCAGATTGAACAGAACTATGCAGTCAGGGTGATAGAGGATTGCTTCTCAGGGTTTGGGTCTGGGAGTCATTGCCATTCCAGCAGCAAAAATGACAAAGAGACAGAAACCGAGAAAAAAATACTAGATTTTATTCACTGGAATAAAACTCTATTGGGCCAATAAACAGCCATGTAAAAACAGAAACCAACACAGAGCATGGCCAGATGGGTCACAAGTGTTCTTAGATATCACTATTCTACAGAGGACAGTGGAGGATGTAATTACAAAAGCAGGAAGTAGGGTGTGGAAGAAGTATTTCAGTAGGGGAGTAGCCTCAGGACTCCATCATGCCCTAGCTCTGTTTCCTCCTTTTCCCTCTTTCTCACATGCTGAGAAGTAATGGGCAGTCTCTATCTCAACATGAAATCCAGTGTTTGTTTTGCTTTAAAGATGTTCTCATCCAACTACGCCATGCATACCCCATCTGATCAGAGTCATAGCAAAGAGAAAACAAAGTATGAGGTAATTTTGAAGACATGTCAATATTTTGCATGGAAGAAACAGTCGCCATATGCCGGCTATCACAATAATATGGGCATAACCATGGTGAACGGACCTCTTATTGGGAGGCCTCTGCTACCTTTGAAAACCTATGTTCTCATGAACGGGAAGAACCCTTTTATCATTTTATTTTGTGGATTCATCACAAGTTAACAGTCACTGGGCCTTCTCTTTGAATTATCCTGGATAAAACACCTGCTAACACTTCTCAATAGTGTTCAGCCCTATGGTCTTCAAAATCTGTAGCTTCCGGAAGTTTCCACAAGAAAAGAACTTACAATGGCCTTTCACGGAAGTAGAAATCTAGATCAGGAATATAGGGAAAACACCGTGTGTGTGTGTGTGTGTGTGTGTGTGTGTGTGTGTGTGTGGCGGGGGGGGGGGGAGTGGGCACACTGTGTGAGCTTCATTAAAACGCCCCAGAGTTATGATGTCATCTCACACAGAAACACAGCACGCTAACCACATGTGTTGCTAAGCCAGGGACGACTGTTTAGGGAAGAGGAAACTGCCCCCCTCCTGCTTAATTTCTATCAACTTGCAGAAAGACTAAGAAGGCTGCATGAAATTATCTACCGCGAAAGATCGATATGAAGAGATAAGAACTAACAATTTGTATTTTGATTTTTTTGGTTGTTATTCAAAGACCAAAGTCTTTACCACTTGAGGCAATTCTCAATCAATATTGATCATGTAAAATATGAAAGATGACGACCACCTGCCTTAGGCAGATCTAAAGCAAAGAGAGGCAGAGAAGGAGAAAGCAGACTACAAAAAGAAAATAGCAAAATCACCTTCTCCATAAAGATAGACAGTATCTACATCCCATTTTGATTAACACACTGAAAAAATTACGAATTCATAGCTAAATAACTTCATATTATTCTGTTGTTAGGAGACCAGACATAAGTTACCAAAATTATCCAGAAAACGTGTTTAAAAATCAAACATTAATGTAAAAAAAGGTAAGGTCCCCATATTTAGTCAAACAAAACAATTAGCTTTTTATATAGTATTTTAAGTGGTTTGGCTTATATTACACTGTTTTCAGTAGTAGAGTGTTCTAATTGGGCCTAACACAAGCTAATTTTGGTCACTGAGTATAGGGCATTGAGCAGTACTGTGGGGCAAAGAGGAAAAGCATAAGCGAAGGCACACTGTAAGTGTGGCTCTAAGAACGGATGAGTGGCAGTCTTCAAGGACCTCTCAGTGCTGGGGCTGCTGTAGGATAGGATGCTAGCTCTGGTGCTGGGCAGATGACTCAGCAGGTACATTAAGCACTTGCAATGAAATCATGAGAATCAGGCCTCAGATTCCTCATTTGTTTGTAACCCAACCCTAGTGTGTGCAGAACAGAAATGGGGAAGCTGGGCAGCTTAGCCTAACCAACAGCTCTGGGGTCAAGTGAGAGAATCTGCATATGGCAGGTGGGGAAGCATCAAGAAAGACCCACATCTACACAGGCCCCCACATATGCAAGTATACATATTCCCATTGCTGTCAAACACAAGCAAAACAAACCAAAGACAAACACACCACATTCTGGGCGGATTAGGGTGATAGGTACTTCTCTCCCAGTTCTAGATGCTTTGAGATGGAAAAAAGTCTCCAAGGACCCATGTGCCCTGAAGTTCTCTGCAGAAGTCTCTTTCCTCTTCTTAGTGCTGTTGGTGGCCATCCACTCCTAGGGTCCTTGCCGTGTAGCAGGGCCACTGAAGCTTGAATTGCGTTGTTTCTTGATTCCAACCCGGCCCTCACTTAGCATGTAAGCAATCCAGTCATGTTGGATTAGAGGTAACCTAAAGCTCATTGAGCCTCATCTTGGCTTAACTAAGCACATCTTCAAAGACCTCATTTCCTAGCGAGGTCACACCTGAGGTTGTGGGAGCAGTTAGGAACTGCACCGTATCTTCTGTGTGTGGGGGGCGGGGCAGGGTGTGGAGGATACAGTTTAACTCAGTCCTTTAGTACTTGGCTTCTTCGCTCTACTGCTATTAATTGCTGAAAGTGTTCTCAATAAATTCAATCTTCTTTATAAAATAGGCACTCATACTAAACAGTGTCTTCTTTTAGTTCACAAGAAGCTCTTGCATAAAAACACCATACAGAACACGAATTAGTTGTGCAGTTAGAATGTCTAGTGCAAGGGATAGAATTTGGAGCCCTTTTAAAACTAATTTCAGAAGGAGTGTTGAACAAACACTAACATTTGTTCCTACTCCTTAAGCAGCTGTCAATTGCTTATAAATACTGAGAGTTCTCAGCAATGGTAGCAACGGCAAGTGAATTAGGTAATTTCTGTTCCCGCAACAGTAAAGGGAAAGACAGCACAGGGCTTGCTCTTACCCTGTGGCTTTACATACTTTCTTTAAGAGAGAAAGGCAGTAAGTGCTATAAACAATGCCCAGAAATCAAGTCAGGAGTGGGACATCAGCATTTACTGAGCTTGTCAGCAAACATACCCCTTACAGCGGAAATTTCTAGAACATTGTTTGTCTCCTACTAATCTACAAGTTCATTTTGGAAGACACTGGTTTCTTGATTTTGATCATTAGTAACATGTGGCAATAAAATGTCACGTTCCATATTTAAAGTATATTGGAAGAGGACAAGAAGGGGCGTGGGTGGAGGTCACTCACTATATTTCATCGGTGGTATTCATGGCAAGGCAAAACAAAGAGGCAGAGGGAGTCTGGGGTCCATCTAAAGGGAACCAACTATTCTCTCTTCCCTGTGCACCTTTCATGCTGATTGGCACTCCTGTCTCACATTCTTCCCCATTCTCGCTCTCAGAGAGACAAGGTTCATCTTAAGGTAGATTCATGGGCTCGTCTCTTCGTGGACTCCAATCTCTACAGCAAATAGTCAAGGCCAACCTTACCCTAAATCAAAGTCCTCAAGTAGAAGGGCAGCTTTACCTCACGCCTCGTGAAAAGCACTTGGCATAGTGGGTTCCAGCTGTTCTCTTTGGAAACTCATTGTTTTTTTTTTTTTTCTTTTTTAAAAAATCTTTGGTGGTCTGTCCCGGTCTTTCTCATTGGAAAGTTCCTTATTCCTTATCCCTTGCCCCTCCTTTGTGTTCTCCCAGCTGCTGCATGCTACAGATTGACTTGACCTCTCAGAAGTGCTTGCTTTTCCACTGGGGCCCCTACCCAGGGTGTAGATGACATGGAGAAGCAGCCTCCTCTCCGACCTCTAGGGAGGGATGCACGGTTTGCAAGCACAGGTGAGGGCTGGAGACTTGTTAGATGCCCTCACAGGTGTCCTTTGCTGTATCAGTTTACCTGATGCCAACCCTCAGATAGAATGCTGACATCACATCCTCCTTCATCATGCTCCCTGTGTGACACCACTGCAGTTCATTCCTGAGGCCTCATCCAGCCAGGTCCTGACCTCCTCTGTCTCCTCAATTCACCTAGCCTGTCTTCGCACTGGCTATTCCATGGGAAAAGATGTCTGCCAAATAGCACCAGAACATGAATACAGTCTGCATTTTCTCTCCATCCTCCTCTTGCATAACAACCAACTAGTGAAACCTGCACCTCCCCATTTTGTCTTCCATGTTTCTTTCCTTCATGGCTTAATTTTTTTTCCCCTGTGAAGGATCCTCTTGAAGGCGGGGGTCAACCTGCTCTCTTCAGGGTTGATCCTTCTTTGGTGAACTTTGACATGAAGTGTCTACTCTCTCCTTATCCGTCAAAGGTTATCTATTGACCGCATTGTGAACATTCACACATCATTCTGTGTTGGATCTATCCCTTCTCATTTAAACGTCTCTGAAAACGTAATGGGTTGGCTACTTTCTCTCTATGCGCCTAACCCACAGCTGCCCTTATTCTGCTGGTAATTGCCTCAGCTACCCACAAGACTTCCGTGTTTTCCCTAGTGTCTTACTAATAAAGCGCATACCACAGAGACACTATATGTTTGTGAAGTGTTTGGATTTGTAATTTACACACAAATTTGTTTTTCTTTCCCAATCACTTTTTAACTCTTTGAGGGAAAGATATTAACCTTGTTATAAGAATACATGCGTGGCTGGGTGTGGTGGTGCATGCCTTTAATCCCAGCACTCCACAGAGAGAGACTACAGATCTCAGTGAAGCAAGCTTGGTATACCCAGTGAGTTCCAGGACAGCCAGAGCTATACGGAGAATGCTGACTCCAAAAAGAAAAGCAATAATGCATACAATGCTCATCAATAGGCTAACTGCTAGCCATGCCTGCCAAATTCATCTCCACTTGTATTGTTTAGGAGTGAAATATCCTTGTCCACTGTCTAGCTTTCATTATCCAATTCAGCACATCTAAAGTATCTATTTATTTGATATAATATTCTAATATCATGACAAAATAGACTGACAGATGTAGAAAATATGTAGGAACTCTATCTCACAGTTCACCTGTGTCTACAGTTACTGTTCCCCAATTCTTTTCCTGATGATTACAAGTGGTTACTTGACTTTTACTTCACAAATTTGCTAGCTATTTTTAAACATGGATAAAAATACAAGTTTCTTAAGATGAGTATCAGTTGATGGAGGAGAGTCATCTGTCTATGTGTTACTTTCATTGGTTAATAAAGAATATGTTATCAACCCTGTTCACATAAGCACCCATGTAACTTTATGGGATAGCATAACTTCTAGCCATTTCTGGACACCTTATTGTGACTACCTTGAAAATATTGATGTTGTGCCAATATTAACACACACTTAGGGTTGTATGAGTGAAAAGAAAAAGGATACAGGGTGGGAGGAAATTGTGAGTGATGCTACGTGCTTGGGTACCACCTAGAAACACTTTATGGTGAGCCACAAAGAGGTAGTCCCCTAGGACTCTTGACATTGGGAGAAAAAGAGATATACTTGTTGGTCCACCGGTCATTGGTTCAAGACCACCTTACAAGCAATTCATCCACACCTTACATACCCCATGCCCCTGTGCTGGGGTGTTTCATGCTTGGTCAAGACACAGTAGGAAGAGCCAGAGACTCTGGCCACCAGATAGCCAGCAAACAGCTGAGGATTAAGAAGAAAGGGAGTGAGTGGATAGGACCTGAGGACACCTTGCAGATATCTAGTGAGCTACCCTTGACTGTGCTGCTGTGTGCCCTGTAATCATCCCAGCCTTGCTCCCATCATGATCTAACACAACACCTTGGTTCTTTGTCAGATGCAGAAACAGACTCTCAGCCACCACCATCTTCCTCCCACGATTTACTTACCAATTATTGTTATTCTTTTGATATGTTTTGTCTAGAAGTAGAGACTTTCTGGTTTTAAAAGCTATTATGACAGGTGTTATGTCAATAATTTCTCAATATATATATATATATATTTTTGAAAGAAAATTAGCTTATTATAAATCATAGTATGTCCATAAATTCTCAATGTATATTTATTTTTAAAGAAAGATTTTAGCTTATAATAAACCTCTTGAGAAATGTTAATTTCTGTGCTTTTAAATGTTCTGCCCATTTAAGTGGTGGGGCTCAGTTCTCTTACTCTTTCTTCTCAAATCTCCATTGCTGACTGAATTTAGCCACTACTTAGTCTTGTTTCGTGTTCCTAAAGAAGATCCTAGATATTGCTTTGTTTAAAATTTCATTTGCCTTTATGTCTTCTTTATTCTTGGGGTGATATATTATTTTTGAATCACATTTTAGTTTTCCTTAAAATTTTTAGATGTTTCATGAACTCAGCCAGCTGCAGAATATTCAGAGAACCTTCTAAACTGGTTTTCACATTGGTAAAAATTTTATCTGTAAATACCTCTATAATTCTTTACTCTTAGAATTTGAAAATCTCTTCATTTACTTGCAATCTTTATTACTGAGATGTGGTATGTATTGATATATGGAGACTCAATCCTTATTTTATCTCAGGGAAGCTTTCGTTAATGATGACTTTAGAGATATTTGTTGGCTCCCCATGTGGACATAATGTACAGTCCAGAGAAATCTAAGCCGTTATCCTTTCAGCCTTAAAGGACTGAGTTCTGCAGCTACACAGCAAACAAACGTAAAAGAATAAATAGCAAGTAGCAGGCAGGAAACTAGGTAAGCAGACAGTTCTCGCTCTGGCTATTGATTTGAATGAGAATGTCTCTCACATGGTTTCTGGTAAACAGCACTGTTTGGGGAGACATAAGAGAAGTGACCTTGCTCGAGGATATATGTCACCAGAGGCCTGCTTTGAGAATTTAGAGCAGTGGATTTTCATCTTTCCTAATGCCACAACCCTTTAATACAGTTCCTCATCTTGTGGTGATCCTCAACATAAAATTATTTTTGTTGCTACTTCATAAATGTAAGTTTGTTGCTGTTATGAATCATAAGGTAAATATTTCTGCAGATAGAGGTTTGCTAAAGGGGTTGAGGACCACTGGTTTAAAGACTCATCCATCCCATTTCCAGTTTGTTGTCTCTGTCTCGTGCTTGTGATTCTAGATGTGAGCCATCAGATTCTGCCTCTGTCACCATGACTGCCACCTGTTGCCTCTTCCGCCATCATAATTCTAATCCTGTGGAACTTTAAGCCCAAATAATTGTTCTATATGTCATGGTGTTTCAGCACAGCAATAGGAATATAACTCATACAATCATCAAATCAGGCGTACAAAATATTCATCAGCAGTCAAATGGGGAAGAGCCATGAAGGCACTCAGCTATGAGTTCATTAGAATGAGTCTCAGGCAGGGCACAGCATGCCCTCGGGTTGTAAGAGTAAGGGACAAACAGCAGTAAGAGTCACATAATAGATATCTCTGTGGGAAATGACTGACTTTCTAAGTACACTCAAGGGTACGAGCTTTTTCTATGCAGCCGGTCTCTCCTCCATGTCAGAGTTATGAGGGAAGACAGCCCATCCTCAGGTAAGGTGTCTTAGAGGACAATTACAGACAAACATGCTTAGGTGTGAAATGAGGGTGGGGCGATTCCAACCCCAGAGCCAGCTTCTCAGGGTGTGCATACAGCACACGACAATTATGTCACATCATAGACACTGAAGTGTGGTTCTCTGTGTCAGACACACCGACTGCTCTGCTGTTGCCTTGTCTGTGTGTCCTTCCCATCTAGAATCCATCTGTGTTGTTTCTCATGGTATATACTCACTCTGGCCATCTTCCCCTTTGTTTCTGTTGCCATGGTGTTAGGATATAACCATTTACCTCCTCAGGACAGACCTTCCACTGTTCCCTCCTCTCTGTGAGCTTTTTCCATCTCCTCCCATATGCGTTATCATTCTATTCATGATTTTTCCTCTCTTGCCCTGCCTTGCATATCTAGCGAAGTAAATTTGCAGCCAACGGGCTTTTGAGCCTACAGTGGAGGATTCTGTTAAGTTTATTTCCCCACTGCCTGAAGAACTCAGGCTTTCTCTGCTAAAGGTCCCCAGTCAGGGCTTTTTTCTAACTTTTTAATAAGTATTTCATTCTAAGATAAAAATCCACAGCTGGAGAAAGCAGGATTATCCTACTAGTACTCAACACAAGAATGCAATCAGTTCAAACATCTAGAAGCAGTTAAACCTGTGTGGGCTTCCTCTTCATGCGCATCTATCGCCTGCTCTGAGTTTTCTAAGGGGAGTTTGCAAGTCCATAATGTTAAAAAGTTTGTAAATGTTTATGTATTTTCTTAATTTTCTTTATTGGCGGCTTTTAAATAAATGTTTGGGAATAATCCATTATTGGAGTATAATTTGCATGCCAGAAAATTGACTCTGATTTTTACACTATTCTGAGTCATACAACAGTTACTACAATCTAAAGTTAACCCATTCTAAAGTTATATGCAATTTAACTTCAGAATAGTTTGAATACACCGGAAGCGAGGTCAGATAAAAATGAAACTTCCACAGCTGATCTTAGAAGGAAAGGAGAAATTCTGAGATGGCAGCATGGCTAAAGGAGGAATGTGGAATAAGAGGATCCCTAGGCCAAGGCAAAGCAAAGAGCCAGGCCCCCATGAGGCAAAGGAGACAAGGGAGGTCTGCAAAGAGCCTTCAAATAGTAGACTGGATGTCATGGTGTCTGCTGTTCTCTAACCAAGGGAGGAGGGAAATTCCAGGTTGCAGTGTTCAACAGGACTTGCAGGTAGTTTTTCTTTAAAAAACTCAAAAGTCTATCCACTTAAGACTCAACCACTTAGAAGGTTCCTGTTGTAAGCATTCTAAAGGAGTAGCCATCGGAAATGTACCCCAGTTCCTACTCAGACATCTTTCAAAGAAGTGACTTTTACTAAAATTAAATCGTATTGTGAATTAAAAGTTTAAAATGTTGAAAATACATTGGCATGCTGTAAGAGTTAACTAGCCTACCTAGAGGTTAACGGAACATGTTTGTAACTCATAAAAACTCCAAAGCTAGACTTGAGGAGCTGATCTAACAGGCCTTCAGCTTTCAGCAGTGTTCCATGCTCCTGCCTGAGTTGCGCATGAGGTCTGGAGCAGGACTCTCTGTAGGACCTCATCGTTCTACTACAAACCCCCTTTGAGAGAAACAACTTGATGAGTGAGCAATGAAGACTCACTAAGGATGTATGTGGAGCCTTTGCCTCCCAACAGGACTGGAGATTGCAGGTAGTACAGCTTACTTACACGTAAGTACTCTGCATTTAAATGGGCAAGATGTTAAAACAGAAGCAAAACATTAGGTCAATAGAACAAAAAAAAAAGACATTGTGGTGTGACTCATTTTCTACAAAGGAGTAAACCTGGGGAAAGAGTCAGTAAACCTGAGCTCCTTTGAAGCCCACAAGCCTAAGCTAATGCTAACACGCAAAACCCCTCGAGATATTGCGGGTTTGGACCCAGCCAATTCAATAAGGAAATACCACAGTACAGCAAGTCATAGACACGTGGTTTACCAGTGATTGTCCAAGTTTAGTTATATTTTAGTCCACTAAAAGTACAACAGCAGTTGCTTTACAATGCACAAACTTAATTAAAACCAATTAATACGATGCTGTCGGTCATATGAACTGTGAGGACGAAGTCACAGGTAGACGCGTGCAAGGCAGGATCGCCACCCATCGTCTATCTGTGCGTGTCAAGTCAAAAAGCAACTGAGTGAGGTATATGACATGGGGTTGTAGAGTGGGGTTGGGGAGCCAAGCCAGGAGGTCATTCAAATTAGACTTCTGTGTGAAAGCTTCTAGAAGGAGTGCCAACGGCTTTTAAAAGCATTTAATAACCAACCGATGCCAGCTACTGTTTCACGTCAGACCTCTAACTTCCTTATGGTGGACTGTTTTCACATGTGTTCAAACGTGTGATTTGTAATAAAGATTCTCAGATATACTCCTGTGGGCATAGAGTTCTCTGTGCCATGTGATTCATAAGTTGAGGGTCTCAACCCTAAAATGATGTATCAGCAAGCAGAGCTTTCCATAATATATATTTAATCAATCCATAAAGCTCAAACTTTCATAATCCAACTGTTGCCCTTATGGAAAGATGCATCCTAGCCCTGGGAAGCTGAGGCAGGAGGATCAGAAGCTTGAGGTCAGTTTAGGCTATGCAGTGAGTTTGCAGCTTGACAGGCTATATAAGACTATTGTTCAAAAAATTCAAATAAAGAGACACAACCCAGAAATATCTCTCTACTTATAAGTATGGCATGGACAGGTGACCACATCTGAACCAGGAGAGAGCCTGCTCTAGCCAACAAGCAGAAATAACAGAGGCACTCATCATTATGAGTATGAGAATTCCTTGAAGTCATCTGCAGAGCTCACTGTTGATCATAGTGAGTTTGAGCAAAGTAAACAGGTCAGAACTGCCTTCTTTGGTGGGAACAGGACAGCAGCCTGTGAGCTCATGCGTGGTCTAGCTCAGTTCCACCCCTGAGCATCCCTTACCACAGAGCCGGATGAGAACCTCAGCTGTCTCTAGAAGTCCAAGGAGAAAAAAAAAAAGCATCTATGCCACATTAATTTTAACCTTTACAATAAAAGACCAGGAACACCCTTGGGATGATCCAGTCCACTTACTCCACAAATCTACCGTGGGTCAGGCAGCCTTCTGGTTTTTAAGGACAAACAAAGCCATAAAGAGCCACAATCCCATAGTGGCAAGGAATTTCTTTTATTCTCTTCAAACAAACAACAAGAAGAAAAGCAGCTCTCCTCCTGACTTCCTGTGAGGACCTGGTCACCCCCATTCTGCAAACTGCTGCTCCTAGTAGTTATACCACGTGACTTTCTCTTCAGGATCCCTCTGCGACTTCCCAGGCTTCCCCCGACGGGTCTATACCATCCCCATCCAATCGTAGGATCTTTCCTTGCATCACTGACCACTCAGCAGGACTGGCAACCAACCGTCCATCTCCCAGTGTTCCCAGTTTCTCTCTGTAATGTGCAGTGTCTAATGCCTCCGGCACTGGGGGACACTGTCCAACCACGAAACGGGAGCCTCCCAGGCATATCCATCACCACGTCCCTCCACTGGCACCCAGTCATTGGCTCTTTATCACTCTTGTTGGTGATGGATTTATTACAGACATGTCCCTTTAAGAATGTGAGCCCTAGGAGAATAGGCTGGTACCTGTCTGTTCACCGTGCACCCCCGGGGTGCCAAATGAATTCAGTGACAATGGGGAACAACAAGACATTGCAAGTTTGTGAATACAATAAACTGAGCAATTAAAACACAGTTATAAATTGAGAAATCCTATGAAAGAATGAATGATACAGTATTCATAACCACATAAAAAGGTAACCACGCTTTCTGAGGAAGTGCCAAGTATCCACCACACTATACAAAGAATGGGAGGAACCCGTTGTACAGTGAAATTACTCTGTCTAGGGCTAGGTAGGTGGGGCTGAGTCAGTCCCGGAGGCCAGCCTATGCACCCTGCACTGTCAGAGTCTTGCAGCAAGGGAGAGCATGAGTCCATTCCTCAGTGACTTTGGACTCTGAAGAGGTCTAGTTGTTATATACTGTTTGACAGGTGGCTCCTGTCTAGCCTATATGGGAAACACTGGCTGCACTTGCTCCTTTCTTTAGATGCTTCCATGGACCTCTATTGGGAACAGCTTGCCTCGAGCACTGCTGTGCACCAATCAGAACTCAGTATGAAAATCTCTGGGAAAATTTCACCCGGCAGCATCTTCTAACAAACCCATCTATTGTTTTAAACTAGACAAATGTAGATGGTCATGCCAAGAACCACTGGAGAGCAAGAATAGCTAAGAAAGGAGGCATTGTCTCTCTAGTTAAAATTCTAATGCAGGACAGAAAGAGGGAAAGTAAGATTTCTAAGAGGTCTGTAGGTTGACAAGAGTAAGCATACATTGTGGGTTCGGCTTGTTGCGACAGAGTACAGACACACGGCCCTGCTTCAAGGTGAGCGTTGGGACTGAAGACATGGAATGACGAGATGGCAGAAACCCATCTAAAGGAAGGCAGCGCTCCTACCTGTGGCCAGATAGATGATGTGGACGAGTGTGTCCCTGCCCTGCACCACGTCGACGGCCACGTGGGAGAAGCGGCTGTTGTCCTCCATGAAGGAGGGCACAGTGGTCACTGGCTGTACCACCTCATGCATCAGAATGAACTTCTGAGCGTCCTGTAGGTTTCTTTCTGTCAGGTTTACATACAGGCCCTGGTCCATGGTGCCGCACTGTAAGGGAAGACAGGCCATGTTACAAAAGCTGACTATCCAGATGCCCACAGCTCAAGTGCCTACCAGACAGAGAGGTAGACAGAACAAGCTGGAAGTGGAGTAAGCCACAATACATGAGTGGGTGTGCAGATCAGGAAACCCCTCCAACTCCCTTGCCCTTCTTGACCTGTTCTCTTACTGTGGATGGAAACCTGTTATATTTGGACTCTCTCAATGGATGGTAAAGAAGATATGAGACACTTTAAGATGGAGCGGGCACTGTTGTTGACTCTAATTTGAACAGCAGAGGCAGAGAATCCCCTCGTGGTCTGTTAAACCTCTTGGAAGCTGTCTGTCTAATTGCAATATGACCATATCTGATGGATGAAGGGGAAATGACGTGGGATATGAAGCCAGAGAGCACATACAGATGTATGTATTTTTCCGCTATCACAGTGGGCTCGTAAGTAACCCTGAACTCCATGGCAATCCTCTGCTATTCATCTTACTCTGTAGACAATATCGGTCACATGGGCCCCACAAATAGTGTGACAAGACTAAATGTATTAGTGTTTCTTGCTGGAGGAGAGCTTACAGGAATAGGTTAGAGTCTGAGGGTTCGCAACACACGGCGGCAAATCGGTAATGGGAAAAGATAAAAGCAGCGAGGAAAGGAGGGTGAGCAAGGGGGAGATGAGGAAAAATGGAGAAAGAGGAAAGAAGGAACAGTGTTCAGGAAGTGAAAATACCATGAAGATGATCTGCTAGACACACGGGAAAGGCAGGGTAGAAATGGTCAGAAATCAATCTCAGAGTTGGGCTGGAAAGAGGCTGATGGTTCTTACAAACAATGGTAGGGCCAAGGACAAGGTGATGGACAGGTGGGAAAGACAGCAGGGCATTCTCAGCATCCAGCTCAGGATCAGAAAACTGCTACGGCCCTTCTCGGTTCCTTTGTAAACTTCACGGCCTGGTACAGGAGGATGTGAGACTCCTCAGCAGTATTCCACATAAGCAGGGTTGCTGGGGTCCACACGGCCCGAAACTACCATTTATAACACGTCATTTCCAATACTTGGTTTTTTATAACAGGTTAGAGGTTCAGAGTATAAGATGGATATTGCTTTTTTGAAAGTAAATTATATTTTTGTAGCATTTGATAAAATATCCTATATGCCATAAAATGATAGGTGGATTGCGGAGCTGGAGAAACCCAGCATTAAATGCACTCCACAAAACTAGCCTGGTAATTAATTTAATGCTGCATTCTTGTTAGGAGCACCTGGGCACCATGTAAAGGGTGTGTTCAGGGTAAAGGAGGGCCCGCGGCAGATGACCTGTGGCCCCAAGCGAGGCCTGGCCTCTCAGCTTGTTTCCTTAAATGCTAAGTGGTTGGCACACACAAGCTCTGCTCCTGGCTCCTGGCTCCTGGCTGACATACAAACTAAAGCAACGGGAGGAAAGCATTTATAAATTAAGTCCCTGTAAATGCCAGGAAGAAGACAACATTCTGGAGAGCGCAGAAGCTACCCACCAGATTGTAAATGCATTTGTCTAAACGCAGGCAGGATGTTCATGGTCCGTGGAGCTTTGGTGTCCAAGGGGAAATAAGTGGATGAATAATGGGACAGATAAATGAACAAGTAATTCTACATACAGTTGTTTGGGGTCTGCGAAGACTGTACCAATGGATTTTTATATAAATAGTATTTAATAATAATACTCTAAGCATGGACACATCATCTATCAGGAATGTGAGTTGTTTTTTTTTTTTTTAAGATTTTAACTATTACCTTTAATTTCTCTCTCTCCCTCCCTCCCTCATCTCTCTCTCTCTCTCTCTCTCTCTCTCTCTCTCTCTCTCTCTCTCTGTGTGTGTGTGTGTGTGTGTGTGTGTGTGTGTGTGTGTGTGAGAGAGAGAGAGAGAGAGAGAGAGAGAGAGAGAGAGAGAGAGAGTAGGTGCCCACAGAGGCCAGAGATAATCAGATCTCTTTGGAGCTGGAGTTACAAATGAGTGTACTTCTTGATATAGGTTCTGGGAATTGAACTTGCATCCTCTGGAAAGGCTGTGTGTGTTCTTAACAGCTGAGCCACTTCTCCACGCCCCTAGGAACAGTTTTGAAAAGTAAGAAAGATCACCAACTGGACGTGATTTGAAACCTTTGCAGGTGAATGCTAGCTCTAAAGGCCATTGTTGTGTGGTGGTCATTGTACTGACATCAAAGGCAATATTGGAGGGTGGGTGGTAGCAATGGCCCACCTGCCAGCTTCAACTGCAGAAAGCTACTGTTTATATTCATTTGCTGTCTTCAAACAGATGGCGTGCTGAAAACCTGGAGGTATACTTTGAAGGGGGTGGCCTCCTACTGCCCTGGAGGAACCGCTATCTCGGACAGGGGGCTGTTAGAGCGCTAAGATAGAGCACATTCCTGGAAGCCGTGTTTTCTGCATGTTGTCTGCTTGTATTATCAAGAACTGTATTTTTAGTGTTTTCTACCATTCTTTCCCCTTGCTATCCTATAATGAATATCTCAATATCCAATATTTTGAAAACTATTCAAATTTACTGGATATATTTCTTGCTGTATAGCAGCTCACCAGACTCTCCAAGGGCTATAAATCCTCTAGCTGAACCTTATATATACACTGGTCTCCCCTAGATACTGTCAGGTACTTTGCTACCCTGGGGACCCCACACAAGAAGAAACCACAAGAGTGGAAAAAGCATAGCTGTGTCCAATATCTGTTAAGTAATTCTATTACATTACATTAATTGCCGGAAGATAATAAATGCTTGTGTGTTATCTGTCTCAGGCTCATCTATCCTCGTTCCCGCACACTTGAGCTTGATGGTCAAGTCAAATGGGCTAACTTCATCCTCGACAAGGTGTCTCTGCCCAATGGCTCCCCTGCTCCTTCACACCTCACTGCCAAGAGAAGTGTGTGTTCACGGACTCTCGGGATGAAGCTAAACTTCAGCCTGCCTTTCCCAAGCCATCTTCTTGTCTGACTGCTCCTGCGCTCCCATGTTTTCATGTTGACTGCATCGATTCTGATTGTTGATAATAAAACTTGAGAAAGGTTCTGAAGCTCTGCCTGACAGTGTTTTAAGTGGCTGATGATCTTATGGGTGTCAAGATCTCCTCCCTCTACCAGGGCACACAAATACCACCAAGGGTGTTGGGAATGGGCTGATTAAGGGTGGCGAAGTAGTTTCTGTTGTTTTGTGGGTTTTAATTGAGTTTTCAGAGTGTGATGTATTTCTCTTCGTAGATCATTTTTTCCTGAACCAGTTACTCCAGTTAATCGTTTTCTTTCCTATTGTATATTTGCTTACATAAATTCTAACTGTCAAAAAGAAAACCAAAATAACAACAACAATAATGTTAACAATAATAAATATAAATATCACCATTGGTTATTGTCAATGTTGCAACACTTATATATGTCTAATGGAGGGATCTTTGCTACAAAATGAGTTCATACTCTCTGACAGTCAGGCTCCTATGACAATGAGACTACTAAACACAATCTATAAATAGAAACCAGTCTGTAGTAAGAGATGGACACACACACACAAACACACAGATGCACACAAACATATACATATATCACCACCACTACCATAATCTACAACTTTAGTTTCCTAAAAGTTTCAAATCCAGGCTCAGAGGATGACGTCAGTTGAGCCAGCTCCTTGCCTGGCATGTGTACCACCCCTGCACATGCCCCTCCACAATTCTGCATGGATCTAATTCTACTAATAGATGAAAGCAAACTTGTTGATGTGATCCTGGTATTGTAGAAGCAGGACATGAGGGCACTTACTAGCTATGTGCTATGGATATATCTAGATGCCTGGGCTAAACTACACATTACCTTAGGTGTGTAAAAGAGGTTGAAGCTGCTGAGTCCCTCAGTTCATTTGGAAGAGCTGTAGTCAAAGGGATAATGCAATGGCAGGCTCTATAAATATAAGTGTCTTGGTTTTTTTTTCTAACCTCAGATTTAAACACTTTTTAAAAGGGGATAATATATTTTCTTCTTATATCGAAAAGAAAAAAAAACAGTCAAAATATACAATTACTCAACGTGTAGGACACAGAAGACTCCAGACAGAAGGTCCCCATGGGCCCTTTCAGTCGAATGCTTTGGGCAGTAATCAAGCATATGGACCGGTACTTTCAAGTTTATTTGCATCCCTCCTTCCCCTTTCTATCAAGGAAATCATGAGAAGATGCTAACACTTTGATTTTGTCCAAGGAAAGCAGTAAAATCCAAATACAATGTGCAAAGCAGTTATTCTTAATCCCATAATGTCAAAAATCTTAAACAATATTGAACAAATTAAAAAAAGCTCAATTGTAATTGATTGATGTTTACCCAAAATTTAAGTGCAAAAATTCAAACTTTTTCTTAAGCCTGCTTTCTTGGAAGTCCCTGTTTCTATAATCTGGGATGATAAACCAACCAAATTGGAAGGACTCGGTGGTTGGGAGGACTCGGTGGTTGGGAGGATTCAGTGGTTGGGAGGACTCCGTGGTGGGGAGGACTCCCTTCTGTGACTGATCAATGGCCGCGGCTAACAAGCCCTTAGTTGGATGGGACTGGGATTTTGCCTCTGTTGGTAAGGGCAGGAGCTGAGCTTGATCTCCAACCAGATGTGGCCATGGCTATTTTACTTGAGACTCTGGACACAGAGCAGTATCACACGTAACACTCACGCCACATGTAAAGTCACACACCTGACACATTAGGCATAGTATCAGGAACTTGGTGATGGCTAATATTCTGCCTGAGTTGACAGTAACAGGCCTACAGGGAAGGCTGTTCCCGTATGTGCTGCACCCAAATTCGTATGAAGATTCTATCTCTCAGCATGGTAGTAGCTGAAGACAGGACCTCTAGGAAGCGTTCAGTGCCATAGCAGTCACGCACTGCCCAGTGGGATGGAGGAAGAAATACCAGCGATGCTTCTGTCTTCTAAGGGAGGACCCAAGGAAAAGCTGGTCATCTTCAATACCTCACCAGAAAACGATCCTGTTGTCATATTGATCTTGAAAGTGTAGGGTACTATGATGAAATAAAGTCTCTCTCTCCCTCTCTCTCAATACCATCTAAACTGTGTCATTTTGTTACAGCTTCCCAAGCAGATGAATAGACTTGCTGTCAGGACAAACAAAATAAATAGCCATCATCCCCCGGTCTCTGCTTTTTCTGCACATAGAAGGTGGGATGATTGACACAGGACATCGCAGCTTGACCATTCTAATTGGGTGACTGAAGATGAATCAACACTAGCCAGGCTTCTTTTCTCAGCAGCCACAGCCACAATCCACCCTTCCCAACAGGAAGCCTCACCATACTTGCCAATTAGAGCTCTAATTATGTTTGTCAAGACCCATTGCTCCATGCCCTGGGCCCTATTCTTTGGGACATCATTCATTAGAGACCAGAGATTTGGGGGACACAGTACATAATCATTAACAGTAATTGAAGCTTGGATTCCTAGCCCATTGCAGAGGATTGGCCTTTTTCGGTTAACCGTCAGTCATCACAGCTCACAAAAGGCCCCCTTTCCTTGTCTAGGCGCCATAGCCCACAAAAGGCTGTGTTCTATTGACATTAGCTAAGCCTAGGGAGGGAGGTGCTGTTCCCCAGGGGCCAGGAGACTGCAGCTGCAGGGTGCATGCAGCCAAGGTTTAATTGCTCGGGCTCCTAGGCTATGTTGGGTTTCTGCTCCCTTACTGGAGGATACTCATGATGCCGTCTCCCCTGAGATTACCTGAAAATTTGGGTTGGGGTTGGGATAAGGCAGCCAGGCTGAGCGAGAGTTCTCCTGGTACTTGAAAGGTCCATTGAAGGCCTGCGAGATGGCGCTCAGGTTGAAGACACACACAGCAGAGGCAGCGATGCTGTTCCTGGAGAAAAGAAAGGAGAAGGAACAGGCTAGTCAGGGCCCATCAGTGACAGCTGGCCTCCGCTGATCACAGGGATGGCATTCACCTGTAGCTGTTCCAAGTTCAAGACTTTTCTCTAACAATAAGGCTGAGCCAGGGTGATGCCTGGGTCTACCTTGTACTTTCTTTATGTGGAAGCAAACATTCAGAGAATGAAATGAGGGGAAGTGACAGATATGACCCTGCCGGCTGCGGACCAAATTCACTCAACGACAACAGGAGCAACAAGGGACTTTGAAAAGCTTCCCGAATTTTAAATTCCGCTGTGTGGGTGGGTGGGGGGTGGGGGACGGTTGTCTTCCAGTGGACTGAGACAGCCATTCTCCTTGCATGGCTTCCTCTTCCACCTATTTATCCTGTTACTTAGGTGGCAGCTGGTCAAACTTTTCTTCCTATCAAAATCTACAGATATCTGTGTTTGTCATTCTTTAAAAAAATAATAAACCAAATGTGTTTTGCAAGGAATGACTGTCAGATTCATCTTATTCATTATTAAGAAGGGATTGTAAATCTAATGGGTCAGCAAGGAAAAAATTTAAAGAGCACTGACATAAAAATTTGAAGCCTTAATTTAGAATTCAGGTTCTACAAGAGAGCTGTGGGCAGAAGGCTCTGGAAGGTCAGCGCCCTTTGACTAACACGGGGATGGCAAACGCTTCTTTCTCAAATCTGCATTCCAAGCTGAGCTACGGGTCTCAAAGGGAAATGTAGACTAAATGAGGGGTGTGAACGTATTTTCCATATTAATGCTCTGAGCCAATATCTTGTCAGAATTAAGTCAGTGTTTTCCTTACATCATAGAGAAAAATCACAGGACCTCCAGAACCTCACATCCAACTTGTGCTTGCTTAACTGGCAAATAATGAAGAGGGGAAGGAAACCACCCTACAGACTTCCCTAATACCAGCACAGGCTTGGAATCTTCAGGGTAAAAGACATGTCCATATACGAAAAGGAAGCCTGCTCAGTGAGGTTCTGACACCCGGCCATGAGTGGGGAGAAGCATCCTGGCTGCTTTTCAGCAGAGATCTGGATTTCAGCTCTTTGAGAGAGTTCTGTGAGAAGCATATGGTACTAAGGAACAGCTCATACAAGACGAATGTTTTCCTGGGAGTCCAGCACTGAGAAGAGCCCCATGTGGAGCCCAGATGCTCCCACTGCAGAAGATGAAAAAGAAGTGGGTGCTTAGTGTAGATTTATTCATTCTGTGGCTCTCCTCCTCCTCATTGGCTTGGGGAGAGTAGAACTTGAAAGTCTCCTGAGTTCCTGTCTGTCTGGAGAGAAGCTGATGCTGGGTGGCTTTTGACATAGAGAACACTTGCCATCCTGGAGTGCAGTTGAGGCGCTTTCCCATCTTTCTAAACAGACTCCCCTTGGAGTGGCTCAAACACAGGACTTAGAGAACTTTGGAAATGGGAGCTCTCGCTGCTGTTGTTTCTGGCCCAGAGCCATCAAATCAGCAAGCCAAGCTCCCATTGTGTGTGAGATTGATGTCAGCGGAGGACCCGGACATTCATCTTGTGCAGCCAGCACCAGTCCTTAAACAAGGTTTTGGGAAACAAATCAACTTTAGAACCCATAAATTGATTTTTTATGAAAAAGAAAATCTTCAAGTAGTGAAAACGACCTCTGGGGTTGCAAAGCAGGTCTCCAACAGGCATGGCCACCGTGAAGGGGGTGATGGCAAGCCATCTATACTACACAGTTTCCGAACTCCATTCTTAGCGAAGACCGTGCAGCGCAGGTTTATATCCAGTGAGCATGAACACTCACCAGCGGTGGTGAGAGCAAAGAGGAAGCAGGAGGCTGTGGTATAAGGGACCCTTCGGGAATGCCATTTGTAGGCAGGCTTTCTGATACAAAGTGATAGAGGCACAGGAGAGACTAGAGAGATTGTTTGGTGGATAAAGCACTTGCTGCCCAAGTGTGAGGCCTGGAGACTAGAACCCTGGAGCCCATGGAAAGCTAGGCAGCCATGGTGGCCACCTCTAATTCCAGCATTTAGAAGGCAGAGACTGGGATCACTGGGACAGATTGGCTAGCTGGAATGGCCAGGATTAGCGAGTTCTAAGTTCAGTGTGAGACCCTGCAGCAACCAAAAGAGGAGAGCAATGGAAGAAGATATCCAACATCAACTTTGGACCCAGCCTCATGCACATACACTGTAACACACGTGCATCCACACATTGTGAATATATACGCATGCACATATACACACTTTTCACACACACACACACACATATACATACATACACACACACACATAAATGTTAAAGGAAAAATACAGAGACAGTGGAGAAAACATCACCCATTGTCTAGCTTGGACAGAAATAAGATTTCCCAGGATGTAAGATGACCATCAATAGCGAACCGGGAGCAACGTCAGAGAAATGGGTCAACATTTCCCTTACGAGGAATCTTTCTGCGCACCTACTTTGAATCCTTGCTTGACCTTTGTCTCAATTGCTGGATCTCCAGGCTGGAGCTCCCAGCTGAAACCTTAACTGCACCTCACAGCTAACAGAGGAGCACACCCCAGAGTTCTCCAAGGTTTCTAGTTCCTAGACAGGCAGCTAAGGAGGGGAAAGTCAACGCAGGGGCATGAGACACTCCACCTAGGAAAGACTGACTGAATGAGAGCTCTGGAAATTTCCCAAGCTTTCCGAAATCAAATAGTCTCTGTTGTTGTGGTTAGGAGCATCTTTCCAAGAGAAACACAAGGTGCTATGAGGGGAAAATTGCAGCTGCATTCAAGCAATGCAGAGGCCCAGGCAAGAATGATGTGACTGCAAAGCTCAGACATTTAGACAATGCTGTTTTTATTATGCAAAAATGCATGACTTTCCTATGGAAAAAAACAAAAATCTTATCTAATATGTACCTGCACTTCACAAGGTGTTTAGAACACACAATAAGGAAGGAGCAATTCATAATACAATAATTTGATACTACTTTTTCCTGAGGACAAGTAAGAAAAAAATATTTTGAATTAGCTTTCCTGAAGCAAGTCCCGCAAAGCATGTATCTTTACCTAACATTTAATTCATACTGAAAAGACTCTTTTTGTCGTTCTTTGGCTCTTAGCCCGGGGAAAATAAGAAAAACTTTCTCTAAGGCAACTTTAAACTCTCAGAGGTCAAAGAACAAAAGGCTCATTCAGGAAAAGAGGAAGAGAAGAAAGAGAGAGAGCAAGCTTCAACCACAGCTACATACACGTTGGTGGTGAAGATGCCATAGATCAGGTCCAGCTCTGGCAGGAAGAAGGTGCCCTGCAGCTCATTGTAGTAGAACGGCACCTCCCCGGGCCGGGAGCAGTTGAGGCGAGCCTTCATGAAGGTGGTCCAGGTGTCCTCCAGGAGGAATCGCCCTCCGATATCGTTCTTGCAGACCCGGGCAGCCCTGGAGAACACGGTCTTCCCACAGTCATGCTCCACAGCATTTTCTCGGAAGAAGAAGTAGGTGAAGTTGCCAATGTCATAGGAAGACACAAAGTTTGGTTCTGGAAATGAGAGGAGAGAAGAAAACATTAACATTAGACATCTTTCCTTTCTTGAAAAGTCTTGTCTGATAATGTTCTCTTCAAAGGAAAGATGGTTCTGTTCGACAAAAACTAATCCTTACAAGAAATAAGAGGAAAATGAGAGATTCCTCAAGCAGGTCACTGATAAATGCTACAAAGAAATGCATGGTTGTGTATGGTTGTGTCATAATAAAAGATCAACAGTGTGACTCTATCCTCAATCACCCTGCTAAATCTACACTCAAGTCCACAAGGCAATAGTACCATGAAAAGCTCACACATTTGGGAATATATGTGTGTACTATGCACAGGCACAGGCAACAACACTAATGACAAAAGAGGCCATGGACTTGAAAGAGAACAAGGAGGGGTAAAGGGGAGAGTTTGCTGGAAGGAAAGGGAAGGGGGAAATGGTCCAATTGTATGATGATCTCAAAGAGACGACACAAAATATTTGGAAAACAAAACAAAATAAGTGAGAACACAGGCTCACAGATCCGTACATGTTCTAGTGTTCGACAATGCTAAGCTTCAGAAAGAGGAAGCTCTCTTTCTGAGGAAGGACTGAATGCACTGGGGACCAGCGGACTTTAATAGGGTATAACAATGAAACTCATGCACACTTGCATGCTACTGGACATAATTGATATGCTTTCACCAAGGTCCTAAAAATGATACCTTTAATGGCAAAAACTGAATCAAAAACTCATACTGCAAGGTTGATACCCTGAATTAGCTTTCACATCTGCTGTTACTATGGTGACCCTGCAACTGTGACAATCAAGCCTTGTTTTCTGATTTCTAGGTCACCAAGGGAATCGACAGAGAGGAAATGAGTGTTGAAACAGAGTCTAGGAGCGCTATGGTCTCACAATCAGCTGAAATATAGGAAATGCTAAAACGAAGGTGAAGCATTTATTTAACTGTCAAGCTTATTGGGAATTGGGGGATTAGAATTCTACGCAAAGTGTTTAAAGTATCATTGTCTTAATTTGAAGCTGAGCCTAATGACGGAGCTGTTAGTGTTTTCACACACTTACATGCCCTAGTTTTTTCCTTGAAAAACTCCAGCAACCAGTTCCACCTGTCATTCCTTCATTTAGTTTCAAGGCAGCTTAATCCATTGAGTAGACATCAGAATTTTATGGTTTAATTAGGATAACTATGGTAATAACCTTTGATGTTCAGAGTTACTAGAAAGACACAGAAGCTATATATACGAGGATTCTCTTTCCTGGACAGTTGCTTTGTGGTGGAGAAATTCACCTGGCCTTGTGCTTGATGATGTCTGATAGACTGCTTCAGTTTGCCTTTTATTGACAGGATGGTTGAGAACAACCCTGCCAGCAAGATAAGCCCTTGATGTTAATAGGACACAAAGCAGCTCATCTAGGAGCTGGGACAGTCAGGACATAATATCAATGCTGATCCTACTTTTAGCATGTCCAGCAAAACTGTCACCAATTTCCAATCATCTCTTTCTCTCATCAAAAAAGTCTTAATATGACTACATTTTTAAAATAAATACAACGACATATCTATTCTGCTTTTCTCTTTAGCTCTTTCTAGTGCTCTTATGCTAACAAAGGATGCACAGAAAATCTTGACAAGAAATGATTTTAATTTCTATGCCACCATGGATTTGTTTTCTAGGTCACTGCTGCTTTTTAACCTGAAAGAGATACATGAGAAATAAACAAACTGAACTGCACTGAAGCACATAAGGTGCATGAGAGATGTGTGCACAGTTAGTGCACACGTCAGGATCCTGGAGAGACACCCATGAAGTCAAGCATCTATACACGGCACAGATAAAACAGTGAGGGACTTTTATGTGATGGCAACTAAGAATCTCGAGTAGAGAATTATTGCAGAAACAGACACCCAAATGAAAGACAGGGACCAATGACAAAGCTATAGTGTTTCCAGAGTCACCTGTATGCAGAGGCTCACAGAAAAGGCTTTTAATTCATTTCAGAGTGTATCCTGTACCCAGGTTCAAATGGCCAGATTAGAACCTGAGAGCTATACCCAAAACAAGCAAAATCGCCCACCGCCACTGCCATCACTTTGACAATGAGAACCACCACCACCTCTACCACTATCACGATCGCCACTGCTGCCACCACTACCACCACCACCACCATCGATAACAACAGGAAACCCTGTGTGAACTGGAGGAGATACGGATGGAGATACTACGGTCTAGTAGTTAAAAGTGCACTCTGCTCTTCCAGAGGATCCAAGTTAGACTTCCAGGAGCCACACCAGGAAGCTCACAACTACGTGGAAGTCCAGGGGACCCATTACCCTCTTCTGGACTCCATTACCAATGCACTCACATGTGTACATCCACACACAATTGTACATAATTAAAAATAAAATGAACATTAACCAATGAACTTGACAAAATGCAGACAGCACCAGAGCAGGTGTTCTGCCTATGGCTAATGTTAAGAGTACTCAACTGGAAAGAGAGAGGTAGAATTCACCAAGATTTATCAAATACCCTCAGAGATAGCATCTTCTGCCATTAATATGGGTGGAATGTGGGAAAGAAGCATGTGCATATCTCTCTAGTACAGAAGAACTGTTGAGTAGAATAACAAGCACAAAGTCTTCCTGTTGAGTTTCTAATAAAAACAGCTGCACTCTAAGGAACTAGTCCTTGAGCTAAGCTGACTCTGTGCCTCTGGACCCACAAGGACCAGACACCACAGAGATGGCTGATGTGTTAAGATGCTGCTTCATAGTGAAGGATGATAAAATGTTTAACAACTCAGCCAAGACCACAAAGCAGCATCGGGGCTTGGGAGAGAACTGAGGAAGCCCGGAATCAGGATGGCAAACCTTAGAGCCTGCACACTCATTAGCAGTTACAAGGCAGTGAAAAAGAAACACTGGGAAGAAACAAAACATATTATTCTTTCAGTTCTTCAAAACTGGACTGGGGGCAGAGGAGTAGCTCAGTGGGTCAGAACGCTTGCTATACAAGGAAGAAGACCTCAGGACCACAGTTCAAATCCTAAGCACTCAAGAAACAGCCAGAAGTGGCTGTATGTACATTTGAGAGAAGGGGTAAGTGGATCCCAGGAGCTCACTGGCCAGCCTGGCAGGTTCAGTAATAGGCCGTGTTTCAAATACTAAGGTGGAAGGCCAGAGAGTAAGACATAACAAGTTATTTCCATGGTCTCCACATGTTCAAATACAAACCTGTGTGCCTCCGTAGATGTGTGCACATATGCTGCACACAGAGTGTATAAACACACACACATACACAAACACTACAATATGATTAGATTTCTGGTCAGTGTTCTTTTATGAAGAGCTATAACCTTCAACTGATGTTGCTAAGTAGATTTATTTGGGTACAAGCAAGGATGGTTTAGAATGGTCTAGAAGAGATGGTTAAGGAGCTGGAGGAAACAGCACTGAGGAACATTGTGGATGAAAAGGGAAGAGGAACATTGCTGGGAGCGTGTACGCAGTCCCAGAACCGCAGGTTTAAAGGGACATCTATGACTGGCCATTAGGCGCTCTTCTAGCGGTCCACTTTTGTGTATTGTGTCGTTTTCCCACGGGAAAGGTAAGCAGATTGGCCCACAGCTTCCCTCCTCCACAGAAGGCCTCCCCTAGCATTTGCAAGCCTGAATGACAGTGATGCATCCATAGAAAGGCTCAGACGCACCTTTCTTTCTCACTTGAACCTGCGTTGAGCCTGCAGGATCTGTTGCTCTCCAGTTTCTTGCACTGCAGGTCATCTGGCATGGGAACTGAGTCCATTTGGAAACACAGCCTGCTGCCCTACAGTGAACCTTGGGATGATGATGGGTCTCTGACTGCGTGACCAGCTGCTACATTAAGAAGCTCCATTTCTTGGAGAGCAGATCTTTTGAAATTCATCTAGCATCCTTTTCCTTTCCCAGAAGCTACAGACACACCAAACTACAGATCAAACAGGTAGCCGAGTATCTTCTGTGTTCACAGACACAGATCTGGAAGAAAGGACTCCAGTGTCATCAGACAGAATCACAAGATGCACACTGTCTCCTAGTATTTGACCCTTGTCTTTCGTTAAAATGCAATTCACTGCAAACTAGTATGTATCGTTCTTGAAGGAATTGAACAAGCCATAAATCTGGCATTGCTGTCTTCTCTGTGATGGATATGAGGAAGAACGAGCTGAGATATCATTTATACATCATTACTATCAGAGCTACAGGTGAATAGAAGCTTTTCTGCTGACTCATTCGGGACAGAAAGAATCATGGTTCTAACTGAGCATGTCTATAAATATGTGGATGGGGAAGCTGACTGTTCTCATTTTTTATAACATTGAAGTACAGATTATAGAATATTATGCAACATATGTCAGACAAATGAAGAGGGCTAGCCATCAGGACATCAGAATAGTGCTACATCTCACAGAATGATGACCGTACCCAGAGGAGACTCTCGATATGAGTACCTGGGAGTGATGAGAATATGGAGCAACAAGCACCAGAGATGAGTCTGGCCGTGTAAAGTCCCAGAGTGGCCATCTGAAGGAAGTCTCCTAATCTATACTTCCTACTTGAGCGCCCCAAGCACTCACAGGGGAATGTGGTATTCTCAAACGGCATGATCTGGGCATTGCTGTAGCCTGCAGCACTGCTCTGGACTGAACCATTGGCCTGTGACATGTTCTGTCACCCTGCGTGACTACTTAGAGCACTGAAGACGCACTCTGAAAGACTGGGATCAAAGGGACTGGCGCTTAGTAAGAGCACAACAAATGGTGGCTAGGACCATTGCACCTTTCTTTATTCTTGCTGTTCCTTTTCGACTAGTTTGTTTTTGGCAGAACTCCAATCAATACCAATAATGAATAAACAAACACATCCCACATGTATCAAGCTTCAAGACGATCAGGATTTGCGAAGCATAAATGTGGTTAGGCAGAGTTTTACCAACAGGGGGCTTTTCACAGTTAGGAAATGTGTTAGTGAAAATACTCTTTACATATGACGAACAACAAATCACTCTGATTTGTAAGTTCAGTCATTATAAAGCTATTTCCATACCATTTTATAACTTTCCAATATCCCCTCCCCTATTTTTGTCTTTGTTATCTTTGTCACAAGTAACACATAATGTCTTGTAAAATCTTCCAAAATTAAGCTTAATTTCACCTAGGTGTTTAGACCACCCAATTTCATGTCGGTACTTAGGTAACTCTACGAAAGCTTAATCAATGGTTCCTTAACCCATAATTTGCAACCAAGCTCTTTTCCTGAGATTTCAGCTAAATCATAGCTACAGCCCCCATAGACGACACACGTCTGCATGTATGTGTGCATGTAGCCCTATGTGTATCACATACATGTAGGACTGAGGTATAGGTATACACAGCTCAATACTTCCATCTACTGGCTGTATGAACTTTTATTCAGTTTATTCAACCATTATTTTATCTGATTTAAACTGGCAATAATGATACCCCACTTGAAATGTCATCGTGAGAGTCAAAGAAGTGTATGCCAATGGCCAAGTACTTAGCTGGCAATAATCAAAATCCAGGTTAGAAAGTATAACTGTCTCATTATATAAACTCAATAAACACACACATAAATCAACAGATCACTGCTATTTACTTGACAGCTGGACTCATTAAGTATCCATTCTGCTTATGAAATTAGGGCCCCACTGCTGCCAGCTAGTCTGGGGCAAGATGGCGACAGCCTGAGAGAGAACAGTGAGGATGGCCAGGATCAGAATGGAGCCAGTGTCAGGACAGAAGGTTTGGGATGGAAAACCTGGACAGATCAATAATCCAAAATGGGGAGCTGGGGCTTCAGGCACATGAGGGAATATTCAGACTCCTATGGAATTTGAGGTGTCAGGGAGGTGTGGAAGCCCAGAACAAGCTTATCCCTGGCTATACTCTATAATCATGTGACCATTGCCACCTCAGGAACTCTCAGAATGCAAGGCAGAGGAAAGCTGAAACAGTGACTTTCCTCTCACCCTCATGGGGAATGTGGCCCCTTGTAAGACATTGTTTGCATGGCTTTGCTGATCCCAGGAGTGCCTTACAGCCTGTGCTGCCTTCTCGCCCAACCATCTAGAGAGCAGCTCCCTCCTAGACTTCCCCTTCTTGATGCTGATGGATCCTCAGTATGCGGGCCTTTGCTTAGACATTCCTGCTCAAAGAAACCAAGCCAGTGGGGTCCACTGGGCCCTTCAGTTCAGGCACGCAGCCTCTGGTGGCCTCACCACCACCCTTACTCCCCAACCCACAGGTTCCCAGGCGTAGCTAGAATTAATGTCATGAATATTTGTAAACACAGAAAATTGAACATTTCTATTTGCGATACTCATTTTTTTCCTGATTTTTTTTTTTTGCTTTTTGGATTCATTTTTTTAACAAATGATAACTTAATCTTCCAGATCAATACCTGTAAGATTTTTAATTAGAATGTTTGGTTGAATTCAGATAAAATGAAAAATATTGAAATGCATATATAATATTATATACTATATAATATAACATATATTAAATATATTCTATTATATATTATATATAACATTATTATATTGTATATATGTATCTATTAAAAGGCACAAAGTAAAACACATGAAATTAATTTGGAAGATGATCTCGGCTGCAACACTGTACATTTTTATTAAATTTCTTTCTGACAAGCTACAACAAGATAAATAATACCATATGACGGCTCTATCTTTGTCTCCTGGTTTGATTGGGTCCAAGGAAAAGCACAAACGAAAATAAACAAAGATAAAACCACAGAGATTCGGCTGTCTAATATGTAGCAGGGAGGGAACCAATGCAGGAAAACTAGGGAAAGCCAAATGCTTAAGGGATGACAGCAACGATTTCTATAACCCTCAGAACTATGCATCTTACATAGAGAGATAACAATATGATTTGAGTCAAGAAGACGGTCCAGCACAGGACCCTTGGCAGACAGAGAGGAAGTGAATTTACAACCAGCAGGGGAGAAATGCCAGATCCCACAAGGAAGCTGCTCCAATTGTGAGACAATGAGCAGGCAGCGTTTCTCTAATTTACGCCGGAGCTAGGAAATGTCTTCATATTTCTCTGGAGAGAGATAGCCTTCTCCCAGTATGGATTTTAGGTGGAGTTCCATGTAAATCAGCACACACTGTTTGAGCCTTTACTGAAATATATCACCCATTCTCCTTTGAGATGTGCAAATCAAAGCCACCAGGTTCCAAGTGACTTGTTTGGCAAGTGTAGAAACTCCCGAGACTGGCAAGGACTCTGAGGCTCCTCGGCTTTCAGTCACTCGGTGCTCAGTTAATGTCATATTATTTTCAAAAAGCAGTACTAAATTGATTTCTTACATCCCATAAAGGGCTGTGTTAAATCATCCAGCCAGCTTGTCATCTTTGGTTGGGTAATTTCAGTTCATTATAACCTTTTTTTCTGCAATGCTTCAGCAATGAAGAAAATGTTCAACTCTTTCTCAAAGTACATATGGCCCTCTTCCATGGCAGTTTTGCATGAATATATATGTATCACTGGAGAGGAAGAGCTCACGCCTGCTGCTAGTACTTCCTAATGTGTCGTCTAAACACAAAGGAGGTTGCTATCACGTAGTAGGTGTGGGGTGCAGACTATGGGGTGGGATCTGTTTTCAAATCCTAGGTTGTCATTGGGTGTGGTTCAGGTGTCACCTGGACATTGAGGACCAGGATCTCCTTTGGATGTCTGCAGGGAAGACTGTCAGTGAGATGGATATGGGGTGTGCCTTCCAACTGGAGTGTCTACTCAGCCTTTGCAATTCTCCCACGTACCTTGCACGGTAACTAGTCTGCAGCAAGCGTACCAACAGGCAGACTGTGCAGAATGAGAATTTATTAAGATATTTTGGTATGTTAAAGGGATAAGCATATATAATTTGCAAGAATTTCCAAAACAAATGGATTCTATACAGCACATTCATCCTGATACATCTTTCTGATGAATAAGATTAGGCATGAACATTAAAAAAATTCATTGTACTGTACTATATCACATATGTGGTATATTTTCTGACCCTGTCATGGTGCCCTACCCAGTTTAAGGTTCAGGAGTCATATGGCTAAAGAGAGAGCCCTGTTCACAGCAAGGTCCATTTTAAACATTTCCCTAGGCATATATTAAAAACTATAAAGGTGACCATGGAATCTGTCTTCATATTTGTTTTACAGTGTTTTCCTTTCCCTTGACAATAACTTGGTTTTTCATTTAATTTTACCCACCAAGCCCTCTTTGCTTTCGTATTCCTTATTTGGCATGTGTTTTTTTTTAAATTTATTTATTTATTAAGGATTTCTGCCTCCTCCTCGCAACTGCTTCCCATTTCCCTCCCCCTCCCCCGATCAAGTCCCCCTCCCTCATCTGCTCGAAGAGCAATCAGGGTTCCCTGACCAGTGGGAAGCCCAAGGACCGCCCACCTCTATCCAGGTCTTAGCTGCAGTCAGTGATGCCAATCTAAAAAGCCAAAGTATTTTCCTCATTGGATGTAGTAAGGAGACTACTTGTTGGTTCCCAGCTCCTCAGCCCCAAAACAATCACATAGAAACTATATTATTTAAATCACTGATTGGCCCATTAGCTCTAGCTTCTTATTGGCTAGTTCTTACATATTAATTTAACACATTTCCATTAATCTGTGTATCACCATGTGGCAGTGGCTTACCTGGTAAAGTTCCAGCATCTTTCTCTGGTGGGGCTGCATGACTTCTGACTCTGTCCCTCTTTTCCCCAGCATTCAGTTTAGTCTTCCCCACCCAGCTCCTTTCTACCCTATCATGGGCTCAAGACAGTTTCTTTATTAACCAGTGGTATTTACAGCATACAGAGGGGAACCTACATCATTTGGAACACTTCACTGTATAATCACTATGAGCCAGACCCTCATTGTTCCCAGAATGGAGCCCAGTGTAGCCACACTGGCTACCAGGAGCCAGCACGGACCTTACAGGGCAGGCACCAATCCATTTCAGGGGTAGGCAATAACTACTACCCTTTGACATGTGTACAGGAATCTTCTTCCTCCAATCTTTACTTATTAAAATTTAATTACTATCTTTAAAGTCTCCAATTGGTCTCCTGAAGGCTTGGATATATCAGAGAGCTAGCACAATGGAAACAAGATAGACAGATATGAAACCAGGATGGTTCAAGATGGTCACCAAAAACGTTTTCTGGACTAGAAACTTGACACCTCACAGAACATGATACTTTAACTATGAGGATGTTTGTGATCTCAGGTGAGTCCTACAGAGGCAACCAGTCATAGAAGCTCAGATTCGAGGTCACTCAAGAATTTGTGTGTCCACCAAAGGTGGCAGGGAAATGGCTCCCCAGAGGAGGAAAACCAGCAAGCCCCTGAGTGTTAATAGATAACATCCACACTGAGCTTCATGGGAACTTTTAAAAGTCCACTCAGGAGTTTACTTTCCATGTTCTCAGAGAGGTACCAAGCTAAGCAAATGCACAATTGCCTCAGTTTACAAACAATTGCATGGTGTTCTTTTGGACATACTCTTTGCTTTTGTTTTTCACGGGTTTACTGTTTCCCCAATTTGACTGTCACTTTCATGAAGGCAGGCTTTATAGCTTCTATTTTAAGCTTTGGCTATTAAACATTTATTGCTCTGTCTCACAGTAATCATTTAATAAGGGTTAGAAATGATTAATATTTTAATGCATTGCTGTTAAGAAATTTCTCTAAATACATAAATTTGTTTTAAGAGTAATTTTGGCACAGAGGAAAAAATCTGGTCTTGAAAATTATATTCACCATCAAACACACAATTTAATGCTCCAGATGCCTGCATACTGCTATTCAGCCAATTATACTGCATTTGATTAGTGAAGACGTAATGACTGAAGCAGGGCAGACATGATGGGGTGAAAAGGAGCATCTTCAAATGTTTGTACCTGAGCCACTCTCAAATATATGAGTCTTGCCTTTGTTGTTGTTTTCAGTTTCTTTGTTTTTTTTTTAATGATTCTAGGCTTCAGCTGAGATATGTTGCCTATGTAATAGTCATTCTTTCTTCTATTTATGAAATATTCTTATCTTCTACTCATTTAACAAGCACTGACTAAGCCTAAGGTACTAAATCTAAAACATGGCTCCCACCTAACCCTTGCCCTCAAGAAATTCACAAACTAATGAGGGAAACAAAACAGTCAATTTCCATTTTACTTATTTTTCTAGTCTGTTCATGTTGCTATGGCAAAAACACCAAGGGGCTTATTATAAAGAACAGAAATTTGTTTCCCAAATGCATGGATCGAAACACTACCAGCCAAGCTACTAGCATACTTCATGATAGGTGAAGGCTTATTTCCAAGTTCACAAGATCTCACGTGATGGAGGAGGTTAGACAGCTCTCTGCATTGTAGCCTCCTGAGAGGGCACCAATACTGTCATGAGAACCCCACCTTCAGGACCCCCAGTCATCCTCCAGATATTTCACATGGGGGAGAGGAATACGATTTTAATCTGTGAATTCTAGGACATAGACTATGGCACCCATTAATTCATTTATCCAAACACTCATTATATACCTCGGCAAGTGTAAAATAAACCATTACACAAGAGAGACAAACTCCAATGATTGGCACATGCCCCTTTTGTTGAAAGCTGGAAGCTAAACGATAAAATATTATAATAGCTAGGGGTAAAACTCACAGTAAAGGGTCATGAGGACTAGACAGCCCAGGAAGCAATTTTTAAATAATGTGGTCAGGATGACAGTTCACAGAGAAGAGCATGTTTGAAGAAAGACTAAATTGAAGCAGCTGGCCAGTAGAAAAAAAGTTAGTTGATTTTCAACTCTCTCCAGCTAGTGAAAATTGCCATTATATAGGGAAGCAACTTTAAGGTACCACAACAAAGGCTTCAGAGACAATAGGGGGCTATCTATAGGGAGTAGGTGGGTTAAACTGAAGTGTGTTCAAAAGAAGAGGTGTTAATATGGGAAATCTAGTTGCTTCTCAGTTCAGAAAACCATTCACGTTGCCCTTTGGAAACAGTACAGTTAGCCAAATTCCTAGAGGCACAGAGATGATAGAGTGGCTTTCCTAGGAGGGAGTTCCAAAGGGAAACTAGGATGCTCGGTTTGACAGCATTATTCAGCAATTACCTATGAGAGATAAATGGCAGGCAGATGATGGATGATGGAAAGGTGATGGATGGACAGATGACTGGTGGATGAGAGATACATAAAGATATACAGATAGATGAATGTTTGACATTCCTGAGTAAAAGCCAATAGTCCTCAAAAGGAGATAGTTGCCCTTGGGCAACATTTGAGAATATATGTATTTATTTTTATTAACTTATAGAGGGGGAAAGAATGACTAGGCTCTAATGGACAGAGATCACAAATGACACTAAATAACCTCCGCAAAGACAATGCCTTTCCCATAATAAAGAATGATCTGAGCACACGAGTAGCATCAGGATAGGAGAAGGACATATACAGTTTGTGATGGGAATAAGACCACTAAATCTTTGTAGATCATGACATATCAAAACAAGTATTATACTAGCAAAGCCAAGATTCCACCTTTGTGACAACAGTCACATGAAGCCTGAGGTGATGGATTATCGTGTGTGCTAGACACCCCCTTGTGAGTGTGAACACACTCACATACACAGAGATGGCTTTCCCTAGCACCCCGGGCTTTCACCTAGCAACTCACATTTGTGCAGCTGCTCTCTTCATTCTCTGGCTATTTAGTTAACAGGTAATTGTTTCTTGCTTGCAATGGACTGATACTTTCTGTCAGTTTCCAGCTCTATAAAAGAGAAGTAGACACAAGCCTGGTATGTCTTCCAGGGGACACTGCCACATCTGGAAAGAAGTCTGAAGTTACAGTGATGATTCTGCATCTGAAGTGGAGAGGATGACCAATGTGTCAGGCTTTGCCTTGCAGAATCTAAAGCGACAAGACTTGGGTCCCCATGAACTCTCAAGACCTTGCAATAAACTCTGAAGATGCTTGCCCCCAAATGATAGACACGCACACTAATGACATTTTTAAGATTGTCAAATTATTTGGAGTTACTTCTAGGCAAATGGGTTCTTTATGCTGTCTGAAAATGTCATGAGATAGTACTAATTTCTTGTTCAATTCATCAAGTAGACATTAAGAAAAACACATGAGCCGGGCGGTGGTGGTGCACGCCTTTAATCCCAGCACTCGGGAGGCAGAGGCAGGCGGATCTCTGTGAGTTCGAGACCAGCCTGGTCTACAGAGCTAGTTCCAGGACAGGCTCCAAAGCCACAGAGAAACCCTGTCTCGAAAAACCAAAAAAAAAAAAAAAAAAACGAAAAAGAAAAACACATGAGCCTACATGCATCTATGGCATAGCATTCAATTTCCTAGATTTCAAACAGCAACATAGGGAGAAACAGCGTAACACGGATGAGTGTTCTTGTCAGCACCAGCTGACAATATAGACCTATTACCACGGCTTATAGTGTTGGGGCTATCATGCCAACTCCTAGTACTAAAGAACATACTACTCATTACCAGTACTAGTTGTGCTATACATTGAAGGTGACCATTTTGCTCTTCTTTATAAAGTGTGACTATATATTTAAGCCAGGTATCACAAACAACAGCGGGAGGCTGGGGTGAATGAAGGTCTTACCATTAAGCCATTTGGAGTTGTACTGTGCAGTTCGAAGAGGAGGTAGCGAACCCAGACTTCTGTAAATGGCTGGATCTCGCCCTGGGAAGTCCATGGCTGTTGCAGCATAAAGCTCCCCACTGGCAGTGAGCAGAGCTGTTGAATTGTGCTGGGGACTGTAAGGACAGCGTGCCATGCCACTGATCTGCTCGTGGATCTCAGTCAGGTTATTTAACTATTGGTGAAAACAAGAGGGGACCCAGTTATCCTTGGGAAATCCCGTTGAGTGTGCTAATGTCCTCCACCATATACCTGTGCTAGACAAGTGTCCCAGGTACGTTCTGGAGTGTGGGAGATGAAAAGGTTTCCTAACTCTGACGTTATGAAAACAGTTCTCCACAATCTTGGCCAGAGATTCCATCCCTGTAGCTACAGAGCTTCATGCTAGTGATACAATATGAAACAAGGATATTCTACATATTGATTTGATGTAGGATGTGTATTTACTGTATTCTACTTCAATGAGGAACCTAATTTTAATATTTATAGATATATAAATCATCATAATAAGGAATAATTTTCATGATATTAGCCTGACCAAAAAACCAAAAACCTAGTTCTAAATACTATTTAGTGATAAGCATATGTCAATATTCTGTACCATGTAGTACACATTTCTTTTTCTTCTTTTCTCCCTTTTAGTCTTGAGAAAGCTGCATGTATGTCGGGTGTTGCCTTGACTTGCCAAACTCTGGTTGCCAACTAATAAAACACAAGAGAAGCTGTTGCTGTTTGTTTGGTATTTTGGTGTTTGACAAGGCTCAATTTCAATTTGGTTCTTGACTTTTAACTGAGTTTAAAAAGACACTTAAAATGGTTTATACAGGAATAGCAAGGTCACCCTGTCCTCTGCTGTCGGAAGCATAGTCCTGGGGAAATTACATAAAGTCTTCAAGTTTCAGAATCTTCCCTTTAAAAAAGTTCCCGGCAAAGTAACCTCATGATTTAAATGCTCAAGATGGGGTGTTTACAATGGGATCACATGCTGACAGCTGTGTATGCCAAGCGGGGAACTCTTTGTGGCCAGCACGTACCCTCTTCCTGCGCCTTCTCTTTATATCCCATAACTGAATATAAATTTTAAAATAATGAACAGTAAGCTGAGATGATAAGTTAAGGTTCTAAGAGAAGTTGTACTATCCATAAATTAACATAATGGTGTTTCCTAGTTATATTTCTCAAGGAAGATTAAATTAATATCCTGAATTAGGAAGAGAGCATGCATGTCTAATGATCCTGCCATGCCTCCACAGTGGGACTTGTAAGATGAAACTCCCTGTCTATAATAGCAGTCCTGCCTTTTCTCTGCTTATGGATGGATATGTTTGTTTGTTTATTTTTGGCCTACCTCCTATCCACCTTATATATACTTTATTTCTATATGGATTGTGATCCTAGAGCACTTTAGTCATTGATCATATTTCTACCATAATGGAAACAAGAAAGAAGTGTGTGTTTATGATTGGTGCTTAAGGCCATTAATTGGGAAAACATTGAAATAGTTTCAAAGTATACCTAAGTATGTAATATACAACTAGTTTCTGTTCCTTCATATACATGACAGTCATGACTGATTAGACATGAACAAATTAAGCATTTACTTAATGCTGCAATGTTGCAAAGGGTATTTGCCCTTGGTGTACAGGGACACCTTTACATGGGGCTATGAAAGGGTCATGTCTGGTTGCTCCCGATGGAAGTTTGTGAGGTTAAGTGCAGACACATACCGAGCGGATGGTACAGACAGGTGTGAAAGCATTGGTCCCGCAGGTGAATAGCCGGTCCCCGCCCACCAAGAGCACTCTGATATAATTCTGGCATTCCTCCTGGAAAACAAAAGCATCAGGGACACACTGAGAAGTCCTGAAGGCAATGAGGATGGTGAGCACGGACATACTATGTCTACCAGGAAAAAGAAAAAGACTAGTTCTTCGCCAGTGTTGACCAAAGGCAGCAATCGAAACCGTTGACCTTATATCTATACCCAGACACTTGTTCAGTGGATAGTATTTACTAAGGCAGGTGTGCATCTAGTTATAGCTTCTAAACATGTCTTCTTTTGATAAACATGAATTCCTTGAATTGTACTACAAACATTAAGCTTTCATAGATACATATAGGAAAATAAATAAAATTAGTCTATTCGATGCTTTGCATGGAAATATTAGCTGCCTTAGAAGGCTTGTGTAGCCTTAATCCTATGCCAAGAACCTTATGTAACCATGGAATACTAAGAGAGGGAGAGACGTCTTCCCCAGGAGAGAGCATACCAGGGGGCACATCAACAGACCCTCCCAATGGGACTAATATTGTGCCAGGATGCCACGGTGCACTCCTTATAGAGTACCAGGATGCTGTGATGATTTGAATACCTGACAAGAAAGATCCAATCGTATAGCAACTCAGCTCTCTGGTCACATGAGCTTCACTGTCAGTAACAGTAAGAGTTTGCATCATGCGCTCTGCTCTATAGCCTGGCTCAGACAACGCAAATTGCTCACTCACAAGAATTTGAGTTCTGGAAGAAAAGTGAGCTATCAAATATACATGATTCTCTTTGCTCCATTGCTAACAATAAAAGCAACATATCATGACTGGCTGAGAAAACGGAGAAAACAAACAAACAAAAAAAAAAAACAGAAAGTGCTGTGGAACATTACCTGAAGATGTTTGTTTATGCTGTAGAACGTTTGTTTAATGATGCAAAGATGGGTTGCATTCTTTAATGCTGCATTTGTTTAACTGTGAAATTTTGTAACTTTGCCTGTCTAAAGCACCTTGATTGGGCTAATAAAGAGCTGAAGGGCCAGAGGCTGGGTGGAGATAGGAAAGGTGGGGCTGGCATGCAGAGATTAAATAGAAGGAGAAAAAGATACGAAGGAACAAGAAAAGGAGAAGGAGAGGAGGACATCAAAGGTCCAGCCACCCGGCCACCCAGCAAGCCGCAGAGTAAGAAGGGAAGAGAGGTATAGAACAGCAAATGATAAAAGTCCAGAGGTCACAGGTAGATGAGATCATTTAAGTTAAGAAAACTGGCTAGAAACAAGCAAAGCTAAGACTGGATATTTATAATAATATCCATGGATTATTTGGGAGCTGGGTGGTGGACCTCCCAAAGAGACAAAGAATAAACAACAAGAAAGATCCAAGTTAGCAGAAAATTGGAAAATAAGTATGAATGATTATTACTTCTTGGGTACTGAGAAAAGTAGAACAGTTGGGGGAACAAAGCTTGTTTTGTTCTTAAATGGAGCAGGTTAGCAGAAAATTTGGAAAGTAAGTATGTATAATTGTAACCACGTGGGTACTGAGAAAGTACGGCACTTGGAGGAGCAAAACTTGTTTTGTTCCCAAATGGAACAGGTCAGGGGAGTTCCAAGGAGCAAAGACCACCATGGAAGGCTTCAAAGATCCTTTCCCAGATGAGGGGACCAGGGCACAGAAACCTAGGAGTTTGGATCAAGTGGATCAAAGGGAGAACTAACCTAGGAAACCAAGGGCGGTGTGTGTGAGGTGCCTCCACCAAGACCTTCCAGAACACAGGGCAGAGTGTCCTTGATGGAATTCATGGATACACCGTCATGATAATGACCCTGTAATAAAGACTGTGATGGAAAATTACAGACGGTGACGAGGGTGGAGTGCTGCCTTTGGAATTCTTTCGAGGACAATGTGAGGGGGAACAGAAATTTTTTTCTTAAAGCAAGAGGCCACCCCAAAGAGTGAGTCTCACTAGAGGAAACCACTCTGCTGTAAAGAATAAGCCAAAGGGAAATTGTTCCAACTGAAAAGACCTGAGCAGCTCCTGATGTCTGCAGACCTGGCAAGGGGAGAGCAGGCAACCCAGTTAGTTATGAAAGGAAAGGGAAAGACGGAGATAACAGTGTGTTTATGCAAGTCTCCCAAATGAAAACACAGTGCCAGGGAGACAGAAGGCTGCCACCTTCCTGCAGGCATGTCACAGCCTGATGGGAAGCAGAATGTCAGCTGGGGTGTGTGATAGAGAAATGTACAGAGAGAAGCACAAAAGGCTCAAGTGGTTCTTTAATCAAAGAAACAAGGATGAGAGAGCACGGGGAATTATTTCAGCTGCAGTGGAGGGTAAAGGAGCATGTTCTGATAATGAGGACTTTGTAAGAATTCGCTAGGCCTTGACCAGTTTCCCCAACTGAATGTTGAGAAGGAACGGAGCCGTGGAAGGGACCAGGGTGTCAGAGAAGGAGACCAGAACCAAGGTGGTCAGAGAAGGAGGCCTGTGCTCCATCTCTCTGACAGAGTGGAAGTCAGATTATAGCCTTTAGAAACCTCAAGGGGCTTGTGATGAGTGGAACCGATTGAGCGTAATAGAATATATTCTAGAAGACCCATCATATGGACTTCCATCCTCCTGGCATAGAAAAGGTCAGTTAAAAAGGCTAAATGTCACCAGTTGGACCAAATCAAGCTTGCTTATAGGTCCTTCAAACATGACACCCAGAGGAGATCACTGTGTGTCTTCAACGCTTTTAAGACCTGAGTTCAGCCAAGGCTTAGCTCGGCTCCCACCTTCTGTGTGCCTCCCTTAGTGATTCTCTCCTCTTTAATGCACAAGCCGCTACCTCTTACTTGAAAATGTGAAAACATATTCTTAAAATATCTCATTCTCTTAAAGAAAGGCTGGGGCAAGTTCAAGCAAAATAAAATGCAAAAAAGGGAAAAGAACACTCTATCAAAAAAATGTGTAGCTGTGTGCAGATACGTCTGTCAAGCAGGGTGGACCCACTGGTGTCTTCTCAGCAACGCATGAACTGCTCATCAATTTTAATGAGGTAAGAACGAGATTGGGAAGTTGACAAGTTTATGCTACCCACAATATATGTGTCTTCCTTTTAATGATATATTACCTTTATTCACATCTAAGGTGATCAGAAGGAACAATATATGTGTGTGTGTATCTATATATTTGTGTGTGTGTGCAGATGAGTATATATACATGCTTATGATGCAATCCAGAATCATCTCTCATGTTCTATGACTCTCCCTAGGTAACAAAATATAAGGATGCTCAAACGCCTCATACAAAAATATGTAGAATTTGTCTCTAAGCTCTACATATCTTACCATATGTTTTTAATTACCTGTAGATTATTTTTTAGTACCTATAGAATATAAATCCTATGTGAACAGATTTTATGTTGTTTAGGGACTAATGTAAGGAAAAAACTTTTAATTAAGAAAAATCACACAAATACACAGTATCTGGTGTGCATAATCTGCAGAAGGTGCCTTGTCTGGGATGAAGGGTCTTAGCTCTTAAAGCAATCGTGTAGCATACAGGCATGTCTAGAGCATCCCTCGTGAGTCGTTAAACTCATAACCATTCTAAACGTTCACATTTCGGGTAAAAACATCAAGCTCCAGCCCTCCATCACCAGGTTCCCAGGCAGAAGGTACCATGACTTTCTTTTCTTAGTTACTAGAAGTTGACCTTTTTACAAGCATAAGTTGACAGCCGAGGAGGCAGGACACAGGACACAGAATGAACAATAATACAAAGCCTTAGATCCTAATCCAAATTCTCCCACCATTTAGCACAATAATGCTAGGAACTTAGTGTCAAAAGTACTGAAATGAGATCATGAACAAGAACATTTTGAAAATTATGAAATTTCATAAATGCACAAAGCAGCTCTTTCATTCTTTAATAATTACTTATGTTTCCTTTGTGTAGTCCAGAAATGCCATGGGGGAGGCAGCTGAGTCCAGACAGAAGAATCAACAACAGACAAGGCGTTCTTGTTAGCTGCTGAGACAATTAGCTATTTGTGTCTAAAATAATATTTATGTAAAATGTATTTAAAGTGTTCTAAAGTTTGACTTCAATAACACATATTTCAAAGACAATGAATTGTAATAGATCTTGTTATACTGCTTTTGCATCAATAAAAATGGATTCTTTCCCCGACTTTAATGCATGTAGGTACTTACAGCATTTCAGCCATAGTGAGCAGAAACATCTAGAAGTAAATTAAAACTCAGACCTTACTCAGGATCCCCAATATCAGTGCCTACTTTCCTTGCAAGCCTTAATTAAAGATTTGAGTAACTTCTTGTGGCTCCGATTCCCTAGGTTATAAATTTCATGCCCCCACCACATGAAAGAATGCTTTTCCTTGACCCAGGAACACCAGGGGAGGAATCCCGAGCTCTGTAGCCAGCTGAGGAATGTTCTCACCAGAGAAGTGGGTGCGGGAAGAAGCCGTGATGTAGGATCAACCACCTCCTTCCACACACCACAACTTAATGGCTGGGCAGTGAAATGCATTGTACTGTATGGCACACACAGCTTTTGGGGACAGTAGAAAAGAACTGAGTTCAGTTAAAAACGCCTGAATTGCTTGCATTTTTAAAATGTCACATTTTTGCATTGTTCTTTCTACTGTAGGGAGAAGAGAGACTTTGTAATTCTGTGCACATTCTCAGAATACTACAGCATGAGCAAATTTAGTAAGTATCTGAATTTTCCTTATAAATTCATGACCACCAAGAAAAGTGTGAATTCCATCCCTCCAAAGAGACACTATTCTGGCCACATTGAAATGTTACTTGATTTGGATTCTCAGTGTTGTCAGTCTGGGGATCTTCAGGATGTCTGAAATCTGAGTGGAGGGCCTGCCCATGGCCACCTCTCTTGGGGTGCTTTCTCAGAAGCTGTCTTATTCTCTTCCTTTTATGTGTCCCAGGTGCTAGGCTTGGGTTCCCCACTGGGTGGGAAATATGCCAATGCCCAGGTGAGGAAAGAAAAGAGATGGGAATTAAGGAAAGAGGATTTTGGGAAGGTAGTTAGGGTAAGGTATTATTTGTTCTCACCTCCTTGGCCAGGCTACAGTGTTATCTATCCTAACAGGTTAGTGAAGCTAGCAACTCACTTGGTAAACATGAGTTTTTACAGTGCACAGTACCTGATCTTCTACTTTATTCTGTTTTGATTTTGAGACAGGGTCTCACTGTTACACCAGGCTGTCCTCAATCTCTGGGACTCTAGTGATTCCTTGAATCAGCTTCCCCAGGAATTAGAATTATAGGCAGAAATCAGCTCAACAAGCGACTCCATAAACTGAATACTAGTTCAATGGAACACTGCATTTTAAAACTCTGGGTAAACTAATAATCATATTTACTACAACCTAAAATAAAATTTGATTTATCTTGCACACAATATATGGTGTGTGAAATTTATCTTCATTTATTTTAATACATTAATCTTAAGGGTGAACAAACACAGTTGAAATTAACTTATAATTACCAAGATTTGCCATTATTCTTAGTCCATTAAAAACCCAAATCATACGAACTATAGAGGGATGATTTGATGTGAGGACATTTCTTTCCTCATTTTCCTTATTTGTATTAGAGAAACTCAATTTTGTGTATTGGCAGTTTGTTCCTTCTTGGATCAGGGGGGTGTATTACATAATGGCCATGGATGATATTAGTCTATCAAATTAGTTTCTAAATAAGAAATTAACAAAAGGTCACCACTTGAGGTGGGATGTGGGTTGCTGGATTCAGCTGAGCAATTTCCACAGTAGTGACAACAAGCTAGGAAATGAAGCCACCTGCACACTCTGATTAAGGACTTGTAGCCTATGCTGAGAGAAAACTGGATGACCATGCAGGTCTTGGTATTCTCTCCTAACACACAAGGACCACAAAGAGTTGGAACTCCGGGAAGGGGAATAGAATTAACTGTTAGCATTCTCCAAAGTCTGGGAACCAAATATACTAATAGGTTCCTGGTAAAATAAAAAAAAAAATACTCCGAGGGATTAAAAAATTGAGCAATGTAAAAATTAACAATGCATAAATCATTTGATAAATTAAGTCACCAATTCCCTGGGAATGTCTGGAGTAAATTTGGTTGTATTGGGTTGCCCTGCCATGAAGGGCAGAGGCAGGTGAGCTGCTAAACAGACCGCATGTAAGAAAAAGACTCCTTGAAAATACTTCCTGCCCCCACCATCTAAAGTGGTGAGGATGGTCAACTGAATGAGACCCACTGGAGTGGGCTTAGTGTGCTCATCACTCATACAGGACTGGCAACCTCCACCCTGTGTGCCAGAGGGCTGCAGATGGGCACCACAGCCATAAAGAAACCATTGGCACAGCTCATGGTCAGGCATTGGATGATTAGCACAGCATCATGAGGCAAAGACAGAAGCCTACAGGGCTTTCCAAGATGGATAACGGATAGAAGGAGGGTTGGAACACATCGGCTGTGCCCTAAGAACTGAGCAAAGCATGCTGGGAACAGTACTCACGCCAATAGCAGTTTAAGAAGAGAGAATAAGATTCTCATGAGCAGTAAGGACAGTATTGAGGAGGGGGAGCAGGGGCGATTCTCAGGTCTGAGGTTAGCAAAATCTAAAACAAAAACCAAAGTTACAGACACAGACTCCATTGTAGGGCACCTGTTAACCAGTGCAACCACAGTAACAGGAAATAAGAAAAGAAGAGAAACTGGCCAATAGCGAAGAGAAAATAAAAAGGAAAGGGGAGAAGGGGAAAGGGGTAGCCCAATGGGGAGAAAGAGCAGCCAGCTTACCAGCTAGTGCCTAGGCCTTCTGGAAAATAACTATGTCACCAGGCAGGCACTGTGTTACAGTGTTGAAGCTGAAGCCCTGAGAGCCCAGTGTGTCCACTCCTGAGCAGTGAGCCAAGCTATTTCCCTATCATTATCCCCACCCTGTGTAATTGTATAACTGGTCTCTCTCTGTTTACTGCTCAGGATTTTTAGGGAGTTTTAGGGACCTTTAGGAGAAGGTACCTAAATACTGGAGATTGCAACCTTCCCTATTCGTGATTCCTCACTAGTACATAACCTCTCACTTGTGCTCCCAAAGGCAACCTCAATACAGTGACTGGTTCGCCAAGTACAATTTGGGTGGGATCATTTCTTCTGTCTGCTGATGATTCTCTGTCTAGGGTGAACAGATGTTTGTTCGCGGCTCCTCAGGAAAAACCACACAAGGGAATGGAGCATACTTACTCTGGATGCCTGGCTGGCAGGGATAAATAAGAGTGCTCAGATGTATCCAATGATTGAGTAGCAACATCCCAGAGAGCCAACAGCCATGGAGAAGTCACATCTCCCAACCTTGCTATGTTTTACAGAACTCACCAAGCAAGTTAGAGAGTTCTCTACTATTTTTTTATTTATATCATTATACACTCATTTATTTGCAAGAATTTCATATTCCGGTCCTTTGCAACCTGGAGCTGCTAGTGTAGTTTTGTAAATTTTTAATGATTTAGCTCAGAGGTATTTCTGATGATTAAATATCTTTTGGTAAACAAGGTCTATCAATTTCTGCATTCTTTCCTCTCCTCCCTCCCCTTCTCTTCCTTCTTTCGCTCCCTCTTTCTCTCACCCTTCCCTTCCTTTCTGCAGCCATGTATTTCTGCTTAGCTAAGCTTATTATCACCTCTCTCCTTCTACACTGCTGAGATCTGCTTCGTCGTCCAATTCTCCTAAGGGACAGGGAGCAAGACAGACAGTCACACTGTTATCAACACACAGTTGAGAGCCCCTTGCTCCTGCCCACTCCATGTGCTGTATTGTCCCGCATGCTCGTGGCCCTGAGGCCAATGCTGCTCTGCCAGCCGCTTCTGTCCATGCCGCCTGTATGGGCATTTCCCCACGGACCAAAGTGCAGTCAGCATTAGAAAAGTCTACACTCTCCTCTTTCTACCAGTGTGTTCTGCCTCTGTTGGTTCGCAGACTTTCCAGGGCTCACTGCGCTGGAGAACAGCTGCAAGGGAAACTCCACAGGGAACAAAGTTCACCTTTCCTGAAGACAGAGTTCCTGGAAAGATAAAGTCCTGTGTGTGTAGCCAACCCCAAATTGTTTGAAAGCATCGTGTGTGAGTACTAGCATGCACCCCAACCTCAGTGGTTTTTTTTAAGGAGAATTTGGGAGTGTAGATTTCAGCATTGATGGAGATAGAGCAAATCACAAGGATTTGCAAAGACCATCAAGATTGCATCTCGTATCATTCTGGTGCAGAGCTTTTATCGGGCAAGTGTTGAATATTTGTTTTGTAGGAACAAGATAATGCAACTACATAACTGTTCTCTGTAGTTAGCTGCAAAATATAGAAGAGACAAACTAAATACTATTTTAAAATTATTTCTTATATTTTTCTAACAGCATCATAGCGAGTTTATTTTGAATCTTATATAATGATTCAAAGTACCCATTAGGTCTTAGTTTACTTTCTGATCTTTCTTGAAGTGACTGTTTGCTGTGACTCATTTCTACTGAACGTCAAAACACAAAACATTTACTCTTCATGCGTGTCCCACTTTGCAGGGATTCCTCCTATCAGCTACCTAACATTTTATATGCAGTTCCCAGCACAGGGTGGGGTACCATACCCTCTGTTTTCCTTACCTTCGATTTGCCCTTGCTATAACAGGCCTTCTTGGTAGCTTCATCACATTCCCACTTCACAGCCTGCAAAGAGAACACGGGCAAAACTTTAGGGCTTTGGAAGAAGAGGGAAAATAGGAAGGTCTCAGTGGCTATATTAGATCATTGGCGCATCTTTGTGCTAACACCTTCACAGTGGTATAGAATTAACATCAAATACAGGATAACAAGTCATGGGCTCACATTTAACTTCAAAATTAAGACATTTAAAAGACTTTTCCATTCATATTCAAAGTAGCAGGACATTCAGGTACAGTGACTGGTTAAACAAGGTTGATTACTTGAGGAAAATCAGGGTAAGCAACCAGCTTAAAAGATCTGAACCACTCAGATTACAGTGTGTCATGCATCAACACACACGGATAATGCCAGGATGACTGTGCATGTTCCAGCTACCACAGTATCCATAGACACTACAGTAAGGGTCTGATGGGTTTGTGCACAGTGCACAGTGACTGTTGCCCATCTCCATGCAGTCACTAGCTCTATTTAGAGCCATGCTGTTGAATATTCTTCAAGCTTTTCAAATCTACCCCATGCTGACCAAGTTGAGCAATGTATGAGCACCACTAGCCGCAAAGAGACCCTGGGACACATAAGATGATTGTGGGTGTTCCCAAGACAGAGGCGATCCACAAGCCGTGTCTGCAAGTCGCTTAACACCTGGTTAGCCATGGAACTATTGTTTTTTCCTACTATTTTGTGTTGTGAGAAATTTTATATGGAAAGCATTTCTCCTTTTTTTTCATATCTTCTTGTTGTAATAGTTTTCTAACTAGCAAAATTAGATTTCTGAAGATTCAGAGTTATGGACCAGTGAAGTTATTGTCAGGAAAACATGTGAGGAGCAACCTTGTTAGGTCAGAAAATTTCAAATAATAAACTAAACTAAATCCAATATACAATAATAAGCAGAAAAATACTGCCTCTACACCCTGTGCACCAGAGAGAACTGTTTTTCAATTCTCCAAAATGCAGGAGAAGATATGGTCAGGGCACTGTTAGTTAAAATGTTAGTGAAGTGCTCTATATGAAGGCCTGAGAGCCCAGCTTTGAGGAAGTGGAGACAGAAAGGGCTGTGGAGCTTGCTACCCAGATGGTCTAGTCTCATCAGTGAGTTTTAGACAAGTGAGAGACCATGATGAAAAAGAAACAAGACCCACCAAAGTAGGTGTTACCAGAGAAATGATACCCAAGATGGACTCCTCTGACACACACACATGCACACACACACATTCATATGTATACAAACACATAAGTATACCTGCAGCCATCTGATGCATTTGCACACACAGAGACACCCATGCCTTAAATGCTGATGTAAGTTAGAAAGGAAGGCTCATGAGTTTCAAGTCTGCCTGGGCTGTAGACGAGTTATGCTCAGCCTGGGTGACCTAGTGGGGCCATAAAACAGAGAGCTGAGGATGGAGCCTTTGCCTGCCAAGTGGGAAACCTGAGATTCAATGCACAGTAATGCAAGAACAAAGTAAAATATTAATAATCTCCTGAATAAACATAAGAGGTCTGAGTAGCAGGGTGAGCCCCAGGATTAAGGGAGAATATTATTCAAATGCCATCAAAGTTAGATAGATCTCACTGCTGCCAGTAAACAAACAGCTGCCCAATTCTACCTGCTGCTCAAGTGGCCTTCACATTTTCAAGATAAATATTGGCCAAGGACCAGGAGTGAGAAGAAATAGGAAAAAAAGAGAATGAGTTTTCATAAATATTTTATTACTTCGTCCAGAAGACTGAAAAGCAGCAATTGCTCACACAAGTTTATTGGATCAATAGGAGAACAGTACATAGCTAACTTTCCTCTTATTTGAAGTAGACAAATAACTTCTGGAGGCATTCCAACTTTGTACCACCAGCATGGCAGCCACATTCAAATCCAGAATTAATTGAAAACCATGACCGTTTAACTTTCTACAGTTTCCTATTACTCACGAACAGAAGGAAAAGGAAATTATAATCTAATGGTGGGGATTTACCCAGGGAAGACAGCGAAAGAAACAGATTGTCAGCTACTGCGGAGCTGTATAAGATATGGAGTTGGGAAGAGACTTTTCTAGATTTACATGAGAATCAAGAGTTCCGGATTAACCTAGCAGCAGCCTCCTCTTTATTCACCAGAATAGACTTTGCCTTGTGGATCTTCTGGCAGCTATGAAAACACGCTGCCCCAGGAGACAGCCACAGGGGCTAGTGGAATTGTCTTGCACTAGATTTGACTTCTCAAAGGTTCTGCTCTTCTCTTCAAGCTCAGCTCCCTTTGAGTTCCGTTCTCATGCCCTTTATTGTAAGGGCCCATCCTTGTTGATGAAAGGCCTTCCACTCCAGCTCCATACCCAGCCTCACCGAGACTGGCTATTTGTATGTGTATCATTATTTTGGAGCAAAACCCATAATTGACTTAGGAAGTGTTCCATATACTTAGCTTCACGTTCATTCTAGCTACATTTAAACCAACACAAATCTGTTTTTCTGTCAGTCAAAACAAATGAAAAGCAATTTTTACATCTCCAATCTCAGTCAACTCAGTCTTACTTCTTCAATATTTTTTTAAAACGTAAGTTTTGTTTTTGTTATCCTTTGTCTTTTCAACCAGAGGAGAAAAAAAGAAACATGAATATTTTATTATCCAACATTTCAAGCTTATTAAACATGTCAGAAGCAAACAAAACAATAATAGTGGTTATTTGAATAATCAGCGAATCAACGATTTTGTAGATAAATCAATCTACATTTATAAAGACTAAGGATTTGGGCATGTAGCCCATTTTTCTGTAGAGACACATAAATAACTTCTGGGATACTAAATCGGTTTTAAAAGTTTTGCTGTAGTTCTTTACATAGAGCCCTTTCATCATTTAATATTTATTAAATATCTACTGAGTAGAATTCTTTCTGTCCTATAACATTTGATGGGACAAGAAAGATAATATTTGGTCACATCAGGTATTAATTTGAATTAAAAGTATCTTTTTCAATATCTTTAAATAAAATCATTTCAGAACTAGAAATAAAAGAGTCTACTGCATCGTTGATCAGACCACACAGCACCAAGTGGACCCTTTTCCTGGTACGGTAGCTTCAAGGTGGCACAGGTCAAGCTCATTGACATGATTGGGCATTCTCCCTCTTTGGCAAGTTGCAGTGCTACAGTTCCGTCCATAAAGAAGCATCCAGAACAACAGAACACGACTCTTAGACTTTTGGAACCCGAGGATGGAAGGAACTTCCCACTGTTTCACAGTAGACTGGGCAGAGGGACATGCTCCAGCCCTGACAAATGAAGCTGTGATCTCAAGAGGAAGTCAGATGTTAGAAAGAAAAAAGATTGCCTCTTTTGATGTACTTGTTACACACACATAAATCCCCAGTCCTCAGAAGTGTATAAACAGAGTTGTGTATTATCACATTCCACAGGCAGAGAAGTTAATTAGATGGGGACTAGCAGTGGCGGATGCTTTTCATAACAATGAAGAGAACAACATCCCAGGCAGATGGGCCACTGCTCCGTCAGCAGATGGATCTGCTAATTAGATATCGGCAAAGAATAACATTTGAAAAAAAACTAGCTTAATTACACAGCACCAAAACTTAATAACCACCTGAGGGATTTCATTTTCGCATGTTTGCATTTATATTCTTACGTCATGTATTTCTGGGACACACTGGAGAGTGTCACATTGTCACCACTGTTATGAACAAATTGTCAGGGAATGTGAGGCCACATCTTCGTTCAAAAAAAAAGCAAAACTCAGATGAAAATTGAAGCAAGTGGGGGATTCCATGGAGTTTGAAGAGTGTCGGTCTAGCCAACCTGGAACATGGCTGTCTTCACTAGTCTCCTTCATATGGCATCAATGTCTGCTACAGGGTGACACAAATCTCACCGTGGTGAGGTCAAATATCTTAGTGATTTTGGGAGAGCTGTCTAATGCGTGCCATCGTCTTTATGTCTCATGTTAAATGCGACTGTTCACTTTTCACAGGGATCCACACAATTCCTGCTTCCTGATTATGTCAGGGACTCCATTTGTTTCCTGTGGGCAGTCCCTCAAGATCACGAGGCTGGAAGGGAACCTCCTCCAAGTTTAACTGATGTATCTGTGTGGTAAGTTTTTAATTCTTGCTAGACTAACACCCACATGCAATTCAGCTATATGTCTTAACTCTAGAGATCCCATAAGTAGTACAATATTTTTAAATACTATACTAATACCTATAGTTATTTTACATAACACCAAAACAAAGTCACTTTGGCTAAATGCATAGTGGCTCCAAATGTTGAATGTTCTTTGCATATTTGGCTTCTTAATTAGTATGGATAATGCTGTAGTTTTCTAGGCCTGTTTGACAAACATCTTAACCAGATGAATGCGCTCCTACAGATTTGGAGGCTGGGTGTCTTAAATCAGCGCAGTGGTGGGAATGCCTTTAGAAATCAGGAGGACTCTGCCTACGCCTCTGTGGCAGACTTTAGCAGGGAAAAGGCCTTTGGTATTCCTTGGCTTGTGCTTACAACAACCGTCAGATATCACAAGACAGTCTCCTGTTCTTGGAACAAAATTCCCTCTTCTTGTAAGGTCACGAGCTACGAGATCAGGGCCCAACACATACTGATGATGACAACCTCATTATGATCCATGTATTCATTATACAAATTATAATACCCAAACAAGACTTATTTCTAAATAAAGTCGCATTTTGAGGTGTGTTTGATTGGAGTGTGTGATAGTAAACTCAGTAGAGTGTCACATTTGGGCTGATGACGACACACTAATAAGAGCCATTGCTCTGTGTGAAATTTGTGCTCATATCTAATGCAAAAAAAAAAAGGACAGTTCTTTGAACTTGGGTGTGCTAGCTACAGTAGCAAGGTTTTCATTTTTGTTTTTCACATTTTTCTCACTTAGTTGTCTGTAATTCATTTGATAAGTATAATTACTATAAGATTTTGGATGAAGATACTGTCTGGATATTTGCCAAAGCCCCAGCGATTTCATGTAGCTCACTAAGTCTGAAACTTCATGGCTTGGTTTTGCACCTGTCCTAGCCTGCAACGGAGATGACCAAGTTAAATATCTCTTGGTCACTTGATTCTCAGGGTTTCTTTGCTTCCCTTTGCTGTGATTCAGAAAAATACACACCTGAAGCACACACATTTATACATGTCTGAGGTCAGAGCTGGTGGCATTCAGTCGATTATTAATCACAAAATCCATCGATTCACGTGTCACGGAAGGTATTCATTTTTAAAAACTCTGGACCCGCTCACAGCTCAAGTATTGATTTTAAGCAGCTCGTGATTCACGTAGTTCAGCAACCGCACAGCCAGGGTGTGACCTATGAAAGCTGGGTTGGCTTTGAGAACTCCAACCCAGCCCGATTTCAATATAATAGTAGAGCTCTGTTTCCTCCCAGATCTGAGGTCGCACGGTTGCTGTGCTCGTTCCACCAGCAATGAAAGCCAAACATATCTAGAACATTCTATCATCTTTATTACTGCCTCTGTTGACTCTGTTCCAGGTGGTTTGTGATGGTTAATAAGGTTGTGGAACGTAGACCAGACTTGGACGGTGTGGTTGTGTGGCCTGTGCACGACCTAAGAAGCCAATGTAGCCATTGCTCAAGCCTCCTACACACCTGTGCCCAACGGTTTGTAATTGTATGTGCAAATTTCTATCTAGGATGGGATTTAGTTTAGTGTTAATCACTAGTGCAGAGTGTTAGAAGCATATGGTTCATGGGGGGGGGGGGGGGATACAAAAACAAGCCCCAAATCCCAAAGGCAAGCAAAAGCATTAACTTTTCTCTCCTATTCGCCAAGAAGCAAACTGGACAGGAGGCCAGGTTGCCTGGTTCACTTTCTTATATGTGGCCCATAGAACTATGATATACATACAATCTGCAAACACTGTATTATTGTAAGAAAAATGGATATAAAATATCCTACACTAGTGACAAAACCGGCTCCAGAACATCCCACCAGCTCCCAACCTCCACCATGGGGGAGAGGCACAAGCCTTGGCTGGCAGAGTGGACTCATCACCTCTAGCCACCAAAACAATTCCTTCTGACTAGGGGCAAGGAGGATAAGGCTGATTGAAAATGGGCAAGGAACAATCTAGATCATTTTCACAATGATAGAGTGATAACTACATTTATTCCAATAACATTGCAAGCACCTCCCAGATGAGAAGGTGGTGATGAAGCTAGGATGAAGGTGGCCTGGAAGCATTGTGTTAGAAGAGATCTCTAGAGCGTGAGGCTAAGACGACAGCGTTGGATCACGGCACCTGCCCTATCCACTTACTGGTTGACTTTGCTCTGACTAACTACTTCTGAAAACATACACATTTACACCCCTCAAGGAGTAAAAAACGAGGCCACCTTGAATCTCATTTATGTGGGGGTGAGATCCAAGATGATATTAGATCCCTTTCCCACGGGCAGTACAGTAAAGAAAGGTCCCCAGGCAATGTGACAACAGAACTTACTGAGGGACACCTAGGTTTAAAATTCTGCACAAGTCATCTTCTTGTATCAAAAACAAACTCCAAAGGATTGGGGGTCTCGGGAAGCACAAACGAGAAACCATGGCTTTGGGAAAGAGATGCCTCGGGTGACCGACTTCAAGGATGTGGATTGGACTAGGAGACAGAGGAACTGAGTGAGACACAGAGTTCCCACAGACTCTCTCCACAACAGGAGTGAGCCCCCTGGGGTGGGGCTGTGGAAGAAGCTAATCAGCAGGTAGCCCCACATCGGAAAACATTACCTAAGAGAAATATTCTCGGCTCCAGAGTGTCAAATAAATTTTTTCCATGGATTCAAGTAGGACTGCCTTGAAATATGGCCTTGTCCATTCTGTAAGCTTAAATTTAGTGAAAATTCAATTACTAGAGGAACAAGTAGTCATTTTTATACATGAGTTCCTGAAAGCATTACTATGTATATGACAAAACGCGAACTCAGTCAAGCGCGGGATAAGGTTCTGACACCACAGTCGGCCAGTCCCAGGGACTGTGCCTCTTCTTTCATTAGTTCCAAGTATCTCTGGATGTAGAATCATAGTTTTTAATGCTTTCTCTTAAAACATTTAATTATGTCCTGTGTTGCATACAGTGTTAATGTGATATTTGTTAGAGACTAGCAAATGAAAATCAGGTTTTATCTGAAAGAATATTCTGCGTCTCTGAAGAGGAATCCTGGGCTGATTAAGGTGTGGGAACTAGCAAACACAGCTGAGTGCTGTAAGGAACATGGACATGAGGCCTCCTAAAACAGTCATTAAAAATTACCCAAGGCAGCTGGTTGTGGCGCACGCCTTCAATCCCAGCACTCAGGAGGCAGAGCCAGGTGGATCTCTATGAGTTCAAGGTCAGCCTAGTCTACAAAAACTAGTTCCAGGACAGATTCCAAAGCTATAGGGGAACGCTGTCTTGAATAACAAAAGCAAAAAAAAAAAAAAAAAAAAAAAAAAAAAACAAGAAAATTACCCAAGGCAGTATATTGGTATGGGATACTTTTAGGAACAAGTAACTTGGTACGAGGAGGAAGCCGCCTCATGGTTGTATATGCAAGAGTGCTTGCTTTTGTGGCTTTGGTCAGCATTCTCTTTCACAAATCTGAGGACTATCAGTGATCATAAGCTAGCACTGTTGAGAAAAGAAGTGGAAACAGACCCCTTGACCTTAATACAGGGGCGAATTCTGGAGCCACATGATGAGATTCATTGTGGAATATGTCTGAAGAGTTTGAAAGGGACAATATCTAACGGGGAACCTGAAGGACCGCTGTTGTGAGGCAGGATGCGACAGATGTGGGAAGTGATGCAAGCCATGCCCAGCACAGGGACTGGGAGCGATGAGGGGTCCTGCCTGCCCGCCTTCGTCTCCGTGTTTATTTCCCTGGTGTTATTAGAGCGTCTTATGTTTTCAGGAGGACTGTCTCACTTTTTCATTTTGTATGGTTGTTTCTCAATTGAAATGTAAAGTCACCAAAGCTGTGGTCACCTGTTTGGTTTTTATTATCAAATATTCTGACTAAATCCTCGCAAAGTACTTCTGGCGTGAACGCTCAGATCAATAGCCAATATAGATGCAAATATATGGGGCTCTGTTTCCAGCTTCTCTGTGAATCTCCTATATTCTTTTCCTCTTCTGTCAAGGGCATGAAGAAAACAAACAATTCTCGAGATCTCATTAATTTTCCTCTGGAGATCTGGGATAGAGTGGGCACTCCACATGCACCAGAGCGCTTACAGAGACAAAATTCTGCATCTTTGTTGGGGAATTACTTTACACCCAGCAAACCTCTCAGAGCTCATCATTCCAGTCCCACACACGGATCTTCTAGAAAGATTGGTTTTACTTCCAGCTTGGGAACATATCGATCTACTTGTCCTCAAGCGTCTCCCACGAGCCTTCTACTGCCTTCTCCCCATTTGCTTTGAGCGGAGAGACGTGAACATTGGAAGGCATCTCCTGGTCTATATCTGCCAGTCACGGTTTACTATTTTTTCAAATAATGCATCATGGGTGACACACTTGAGTCCAAGGAGAGCATTGGTTGCAAATATGCAGCAGTGTTAAATGATCCTCATGACAATTGTAGATACACCTATTACCAAGCTAATCTTAACAAAATTGATGACTATTCACTCAAACTTTCTAAATCAAATGAGTCAATTGCAATGAAAAAAACTCCGTCACTTACTTTATAAAAATCTTTTCCCATTTACATTGTAATCTGATTGCTTCTATAACATAGGTCTTAGAATATCTCTACTAGCAAAATTTTTGGTTTAAAAGAGCTCTTAAAACTGTTTTAGACAAACTAAACTAGGAATTGGTGATTTTTTTAAAAAACATTCCTGTCTATGATACCACTGTTGACAAGCATTCTTTTCGTTACGGTCAATCCCTTTCCTTCTATCCACCTCTCAGTAGCTCTTTTCTTCTATGATGGGGCACATTTGACAATTAACTGTCAAATTTCTCATCCTTACCCAACCTCCCATGAAATGAGTTTAATTTTAGGGTAAATGAATTGTATAATTTAATGAATTTTGATGTACGGATATGAGTAGACCCTAACGCACAGCCATTTTAGGTGCCGAGAGTGTAAAACTATTGAGCTAAGTTAATGTCTTCCCTGCAAAACACCCACACCACTAGCCTGGGTCTGGAATGGTACGGAGAGGGCAAAGGGAAGGTTTTACATATGGATTGGAGTCCAGATTTTGAGCTGGGACAGGGAGGAAGGTAACTTTCATCTGGGAGAAGGCAATGCAGACACTCAGACTGGAGATCATATAGCCACAGTCAGAGATGTCTACCAGGCACCCTAAGCTAAAAGAATCAGGAGAGGGGCTCTACTAAAATCTCTGGGGACACCACCCAGCTGCCTCCTGGGCTTTAGTACACAGGCATCATTTTTAAACATCTACTAGGAATGAGTTCATGTTACCATAAGCCTCCAGTGTGTGGTGATTTTGTACCGGTCACTCTCAGACTAGTGGTTCTTAGCCTGTGGGCTGCGATCCCTTTGGGGCAGACAGACCCTTGCCAGGCGTTGCCTAAGGCCATCAGAAAACATAGCTATTTCCGTTACAATTCATAACCGTAGAGAATTACAGTTAATGAAGTAACACTGACAATAATTGTGTACTTGGGGGTCACCACAGCATGAAGAACTGAGTCAAATGGTCACATCATTAGGAAGGTTGAGAACCACTGGCCTAGACACTCACATAGGCTTAGGCCTTGAATTACACACGATAGGCACCGACACAACTCGAAGCACACACAGTAGGTGTGTTGACCTTTGTGTTTCTACCAAACAGCAGAGCACCCTGTTAGAGATTAAAATATGTCACTCTGCAAATGTGCCTCTTTGACGTAAGTATTATCTCAACCTGGATATTTTGAAAAAAAATGAGAGGAACTCTGAAAGCAGAAAAATTGTTTTGTAATAAGAATTTGCACATACAGAGGAAGTCTGCTCTGTGTTGGATTTAGATGAAGACTACATCAAAACTCCAATCCTCAGCCATCTACCTCGAGTTTTTATTCCTCCTTCTGGATGCCTTCCATGCATACATGAGAGAAGCTTGGTGCTAACCTGTTGTTGCTGCCTTGCAATCTTTATTTTAGGTGTTCCAGTCCAAAACTAAGAAAAGTAAAAGAGACTTTATATTTTCCTTACTTACACTATAAATGTGAAAGATGAGGTTACTGGCATCAAGAGCTCCTAGAGAAAGATATGTCACAGCCTTGAGGCAGATGAATGAGGTACTGAATGCAGGTGGGGATGTGTAGAAACGGATTGAGTGCAGTTTTCAGGACAAGTGGATGATTAATCCCAATTATCAGCTTGATGGGCTTTAGAATCACCATGGAAACAAAACCCTGGGTGTATCTAGGATTACCTAGATCAGATCATTTGAGGGGGAAAAGATAAACCCTAATTGTGAGCTATGTCATTCCTCCGAGTGAGGTCTCTGAAAACCAAGTATCAGCATCTACTCCTTGCTGGCCCTCAACTTTAGATACATTGTTAGCAGATACTTCAAACTCCAGCTCTAGCGACTTCGCCTCCACAACAGACTGTGTCCACAACCTTGAGCCAGAAGAAACCCTCTCTTCCTGAAGTTGCTACTGTCAAGAATTTTGCCATAACTATAAGAAAGCTAACGTATACAGCAATAACCAAAATGTCTTAGTTAGGGTTTCTAGTGCTGTAATAAACATAAACATTAAGATCAGCATGGGGAAGAAAGGGCTTATTTCTGCATAGAGCTTGTAGTTAGGGCAGGAACCTGGAGGCAGGGCTGATGTGGAGGCTGTGGAGGAGCGCTGTTTTTTTGGCTTGCACCTCCTGGTTTGCTCAGCCTGCCTTCTTAGAGCACACAGGACCACCAGTCTAATAATGGCATTTCCCCCTGTAGGCCCGTCTCACCCACAGTGATCATCAGTCAAGAAAATGTACCCACGCAGGCCAGTCTGGTGGAGGCATTTTCTCAAATGAGGTTGCGTTCTCAAAATGATTCTAGCCCTTGTCAAGCTGACATAAACGGAAGCCAGCACAGGAGGTTTGAGACGATCTAAAGGAACTGATCAGAGTGTAAGCAAACAGAAGGGAAAGTGTTTGAGGAGGGCAAAGAATTCAGCTAGTGCCCTGGGATGAAATGAGCAGTAGAGTGAGAAAAGAAACCCAAGGTCTTTGGGATGGGGAATAGCCATGTGTGCACCATCACAGGCAGGCAGGCAGCCTAGGAAGAAGTTGCTGGACCAGTCAAGAGGTGAGGTGAGGGGTGTAGGGGTGTATGTGTGTGTGTGTGTGTGTGTGTGTGTGTGTGTGTGAGAGAGAGAGAGAGAGAGAGAGAGAGAGAGAGAGAGATATGTCTGTATGTGTGTATTGTGTGATGTGTGTATGAGTGTGTATGTGTGTGATGTGTGTATGTGTGTGTGTACAAGCAAGACACTGATAGTGAGATCAATAATAGAGAGATGTTATAGAGAAGTCACAGGACACAGGAAAAGATAGAGATAAACAGGAGGTTGTGTTGAGACTGCTGCTAGCAGGCTCAGTCAGACATGGGGAAAGACAACAAGAAGGGGGAAAGTACCAGAACATCCAGGCATTTCAGGGCCAGAAGGGAAGTGTCTTTTGAAAAGTTAGAAGCATGGACAGAATAAGAAAGCTCAAGTCTGGCTGAAGTGAATTCCCACCCCTCCCTCCCATACCTGGCTCTGTGGATTGGGTCTGAGTGACAGGCACACTAGGCCTTCCCTCCCCATAAGTGGCTCACTTCTGGTCATGAGAAATCACCTTATAATTTTTTTTCTAAAGAAAACTATGTTAGGAAGGGAGATCTACTTTCAAACTGCTTAATTGAAAAAGACCAAATTCACACAAATTCATGACACTTTTGAAACCAACACACTTCATTATTTGTAATAAATTCTGGTTCTCAGAGCAAGTTAAAAAAAATACACAAGGCAACCCATATTAATCACATGACAGGTGCCTCTAACGTCACAGGAATTCAAAATAGTCCGGCACAAGACCTTTACTTCAAAGTCACATCACAGTGATTTATTTGCTTGGAATTTCATGTCCTAAGTCAAGTAAATGAGATGATGTAAAAAATGACACAGACAGAAATGAAAAATGAGGGGCAACTTGTAGCTCGCCATCTAGGACATGCAGCAAAGCTAACGAGGTTGGAATTTATGAGCAGAAAAATAAGGAAAGCCGAGCAGCAAATTATGTTTTACATCTGAGCCTTAACATTTCTCTTAGAATTCTGAAAAGGAAATGTTACTAAATGCTAATATTACTTTTTTCTGCCTCCAGTGCAGTCAGTAAAAGGCATTTAGCCTTAGCCAGCCAATGCATAGTTCTCGCTAGAGTTCAGGATTTCAGCTAAAGCATGCCCCCATTTCAATCCTGAATGCCAAAAATCCATGCTAGTTATGATACTGGGGATTATGCCGACTTTCACATCGGGACAATGACTGTGATTCACCACTATCAGCTTTCACATCACCATTATGGATTTCACTCGATTCAACATACAAATGTGTGAAGCAGAACCCTCTCCCCTCCCTTGAAGACGCCCTTTTCCAAGGACAAACAGTGCAGAAGGAGCAAAGGAGTAGGGGAGGTTGAACGTCAAACTAACAGTCCAACACCAGACGACGCCGGGGGGTAAGATGCCCTAGAGAAGTCACTCCAGCCTGGTCTTATACCAGACGACTGGAAATGACGCTGCTGTCTCTCTGCCCATCTACATAGTGTACCCCTCCAGCAGGCCACAGCTCTGGCAGGAGCATTATGTTCAAATGACGCATGCATGTGGAAAGCTGTGCCCTGAGGTGACGAGGCCACCGCTTGAATAAGGCGAACCTCAGACTGAGGCCAGCCTGGCTCCAGGCTCTGTTAACCCACATGCAATAGTCATTTTATCAATGAATTGCCTGAACATGCTTTATTCTCAATTCCCTCCCATTTTAACAAAGTCCTGCTGAAAGGGTGGGTGTGTCTGCTGTGAAGGAGTTATAATAAGGAACACATGGTGCTTTATCTTCTTAATAAAAGAAAGACGGACTCCAGCTCAGAAAGGGGCTAGGGAGACATCTGCCTCTTCATGCTTTCGTTTCTGAGATTTTGACAAAATGGTGGTGAAGTATCAATGTTGATCCCACCCCCACCTAAGCCCTCGAAGTTCATGTAAAACACAGACGTAAATTTGATTGAGCTCATTTTTTGACTAGAATTCTGTGCACTTATCCAAAACTACTTGATATGAAACCCAGCTTCAAGACACAAGGAATCTATCACTGTGGTTTTTGGGATAGTTTTTCTTTATCCCCTTAATGGAATGTAAAAACCCACTTTGGGAATAGACTCCAGTTTAATTTTTCTGTGCTAAGTTTTCCAGTCTTTGCTCAGACCTGGTAGTCATCAGACAGGACTGGGGCTGCAACCAGAGGTGGAAGGACAGTCAGACAAAGAAAGCCGACTGGAGCTTCAAGGTCAGATCTTGAGTTTCCATATTCTTCTCATGTGGTAAAAGACAGGCATCTGCATCCCCAAGGGGAAGACGGTAGCCACTCTCATCCTCCCACAGTACAGCGCTTTGGTACCCTGGAGCCAGTGCTAAGATACTCTCTGAGAAACATCTTCTTCCTCTGGTATTTGTAGTGTTTCTGCTGGCCTGCACACAAGAGAATCCCCTGGCCATAATGCCAAAGATCCCTTAGCATCTCGGGAGGGAGCTATATTTTATGCTGATAGCTAACAGACTGTCTAATAGTTCTGTCTTCAGCTCTCTGCCACATTCCCTAAGTACTACCCGTCTGATGAAGATGGATCATTGGGAAAATCTGTATAAAATTCTCAAAAAATAAGAAAAATGTATATTTAAAAGCTAGCTTATATGTCCAAACAAGCTAACTTTCTTCCATAAACTGACACATATGTTTTCTCTTGGTGGCAATGATGTAATGAATTTTGATGACAGATAATTGGGTCTGTCAATTATACATATAGAATGTTGTAGCTATGAAAATCAGACTGCACACACATGTGGCCAAATATCAACTGGAAGGTATTTAATTGCTTTCTGTTTTCTTCATTTTTAAGAGCTTCATCCATGTATTTAATGAAATATGATCACGCCTGATCCCACTCTCCTGTTCTAGTCTCTCCATGTCCCACACCACACTCTTCCCAGTTTTATGTCCCATTGATGATGATGTTTATCTGCTGTGTTCGGTTAGTTCTGCATCAGTGCAGTGCATGTGTGTGTGGGAAACCTACTAGTGGCCACAATCTCCAGAAAGAATGATACTCCCATTCTAGCAACTATGCACTGCTGATAGCACCCAATGGGGGTGGACCCTGGCCATTATCTACCCTGTCTAGGCTGAGATTTTAGCAGCTTTGGATTTGTGAAGGTCTTATGTAGCTATCACACCTGCTGTGACTTCGTGACTGGCCCGCAGTGCCCTATGCCGAGAAAGCTTGAGAACTCTCTCCCCGCCCATACTCTGGTTTTAACCTTCTTTCTGCCTTTCCTCCCACTGTGTTACCCTAGTCCTGGGTGGCTAGGTTTAATGTAGAAATCCTGTCTTGCACTGAGTGCTGATTCTTAGTCTCAGAGCTCCTACCAGTTATGCATTTTGCTATTGACTGTTGCCTATTGTAAAAACGACTGCCTCGGACCAAGGCTGAGAGATACTCCAGTCCATGGGCATAAGCATAATGTTCAGGGGGCAATTTATAAGCATGGCTGTTTAGCTATGTAACAACAATAGGTTCTAGCCTAGAACCTAAGACCTCTAAAATCATGGGCTTTTAATCCGAATTAGCGATCCAGGCATGAAATTGCTTCCTGTGAAGCAGCTCAAATCTAATCAGAAGTCAGTTACCTCATGATTGCCATACCACTACTGCACCAGGGGGTACACCCTACCTGGAAAATTGGTATTTGTAGCATGCAGGGTCAAACACCGGGTAAGACCATAAATGCCTTAAAAACAAACAAGCAAACAAACAAAAAACCCAGCAGCCTACACAGTACCTTCAGGTGCTAGGGAAAATTAACCAGTAGGGAGGAAATTCCAAGTCAGTTTGAACTGACTTCTCTCTGTCTCACAGCCAAAGCATGCACTGTCTTCAGTAGCCGAGCCTTACCACACAGTCACAGTAGGCAACTCGGGGCAGTGGCAATGGCCCAGCGTGTTTTGGAGACCTCTGGGTCTTCTTGAAATGATTTCTGGTTTTGCAAACTATGTGGGTCCTCAGTGTCTTCAATGATTTTCTTTGCACAAAGACTTTCTGAATCTATAACTGTTTTGATTAGTCTACCTTCCATGGTGTTTGGACAAACACCGTTATATTATACCAGATTTATAGTCACACTAATATACGATCCACATGCTCAATTGCCCAATTTTAAATGTAGGTATAAAATAGAGATCTAGCAATTCCAAATATGGCACTGGGGGAAAAAACTCGCATCATCTCACCATTTCTAGATTTCTCATTATGGCTACTGCTAAAACCACCTTCCTGGGCCATCTCTGTCAATCCCTACATATCCTTTCAATAATCACGAGTCTCAGAGAAATAAATTCTTAATATGAGAAACTGAGTTTGGCACTGTCTTTATATCAATGCTAAAAAATTATTATAGTGTAATAGTCCAAAGATGGAAAAGTAAATCTATGTTTTTACATGACGAATAGCAATAAAGGCATTCCTTGAGGCCCAGCTATAGCTAATATTTAAATACTCACAGTATATGAAATAAATAGAAGCTCTGACAACCTTATGCCACCATTTCATCAGTTCTGTGCTGAGAAAATACCACAAAACAGGTACTGTTAGCTATTAGTGACGATGGAAGTGTGTGTGTGTGTGTTTCTTCAAAATGGAAACTGCACTCACCTAATATTTACTGAGATCCTATTATGAGAAAGGATCCAGGGTTTTTTTTTTTTTACAAAGGCCATTTAAAGTCTCCTGCATTTTAGAAATTCTCAACCTTCAGAGGATAACGGAGAAGTAGTTCTAATCAACTTGAAAAGTGAAAAGAGAGTTGTCCTTTGGCATCTGAGGCAGATGAATTCCAGATCCCCCATGAATATGCAAATATGCAGATGCCCAAATCCCTAGATAAAACAGTATCATGGTTCCATGCAGCCGCCACATACTTTCCCTTATATTTTAAATGATCTGTAGGTGACTTGCAATATTTATGGGATTGCAGTAGTTGTTACAGTACATTGTTTAGGGATTAACAACAGGTCTGCAAATATTCAGAGGTGATGGCTTTCTAAAAAAGGTGTTTTCAACACTTGGTTGAATCTACTGATGAAGATCCCACAGTCACATGGCCTGGCTGCATTTCATGAGCACAGCAAACTCTGCCAGAAGAGATAGCTGATACCATAAGCGAACGTAGGACAAAAGCCATTTGAGAGGGGAGGGAGGAATAGGGGATACTGGTAGAATAAGAATACAGATGGGTGCTGGAAATTAGCAGCAGCGTGGTAAGGTCTAAGGAGCAGAAAAGCATGCCATGTTCAGAGACACAAAACATGTCTGTGACTGAAGCAGAGGTAGGATAGGATGGTGATGTTCAGAGAAACACAAAACATTGTTGAAATAAGAGCGGGGGGGGGGCCTGTGTCCCGCCACCCGGCTGCCCACGCGGCTAGCTTTACCCGAAATAATTACACGGAAACTGTATTCTTTTAAACACCGCTTGGCCCATTTCTATCTAGCCTCTTCTCGGCTAACTCTCGCACCTGGACTAGCCCATTTCTTATAATCTGTGTAGCCCACGAGCTGGCTTACCAGGAATGATCTTAACCTGCGTCTGCCTGGAGTGGGAGAATCATGGCGACTCCTGACTCAGCTTCTTTCTCCCAGCATTCTGTTCTGTTTACTCCACCCACCTATGTTTTAACCTATGAGGGCCAAGCAGTTTCTTTATTGCTTAACCAATGAAATCAACAGATAGAAAGATGACCCTCCTCCATCAAAACATGTCTGTGACTGAAGTGGAGGTAGGATCGGATGGTGGGGGTATGAAATCTTGAATCTGGAAAGTCACAAAATGTGAGACCAGGACGTCTCTTTCATGTTGTACTGTAAATGTAGATTTTTAAAATTGTTGAAGGGTTTTAAGCAGTAATGTGGTAAATAGTTTTCATATATGAAGACAGCAAACACTTTATAAGGAAGGAGAAACTGAGGAACATTGCACACAGTTGTATGTGTCAGAGAGTCCTAAATTTCTAACAGAATAAGACAGGAAGTTCACAGGGATAACACAGCATACAAGAAACATAGACAACAAGTCATAAGCATCAGTAGTTGAAGTTTCTGGGGATAAAGCAAGAAACCTAGTTCAAGGAACTTCAATGGGGCAGAATCACAAGCAGGCTAGGGAGAGTGGCATAGGACACACACAGCTATCATAGGTTGCAGAGAGAGTGGGCAAAGGCATCTGTTGTTCCAGACAGAAGGGTCTGAATCCCAGTTCTGAGGTGAGTTTAAAGTATTTCGCTCTAATAGGGTAGTCTAGCCTGCCATTTGACTATTGAATGAAGTGGGTTTTTTGATTGTTTTTTTTTAAAAAAAAAAAAACTAAAGATTTTTAAGCAGTACCATCCTGCCTAGATTTTCTTCCTCCCTCAGATGCAGTTTCTCAGTCTCCTTTGCCTGTGGCATTCCCCTGCATGTGCCCAGAACCCTCCTTCTCCACTCTTGTTCTCTGGGGTGCATTACTTAGTCTGGACTATCAATTCCAACTCTCTCCTGGACACATCCCTTGGTATGTGTCCCAAAGTGTCCTAGTTATTACCCATCAAAATCACATTTTCCCTCCATGTCTTCCAACTTGTTCCTCCTCTAGAGTTGACTAGATAACCACCCCTTCCCCAGCTGTTAAACATCCCCTAATTATTCTTGGTTCCTCTGATTCTCACATCACCAGCATCCACTCTACCATAAATTCTGATGACGATAACAAAGAAAATAAACCAACAAACCCTGGTCCTCCCATTACATCACCCCTACATCTATCTGCAATGATTTTCTTTCTGAGGTCCTTCTTCCAATCTCGCTCCATGAAAACACTTTTCTAACTTCAACCATCTTTTGTAGATGGCAAATAGATGATGTTCAGTGCCTTCTAGCAACTTACCACCATCTTAGAGACGAAATTCAGAACCTCCAACTTCATTCACAAGGCCTGATTAGGATCTGTTCTCATTTCTCTGTTCGATGTCAAGGCTCTGACACTTTAGCACAGTGAGGGGGGATTTCAAAACCCTTCAGATGTTTTCAGACTGCTGGACTCATTGCCTGTCCTGTGCCTGCATATTTACTGGCTCCTTCTCCCAAAGGAGTCTTTACTTCACTGCTACCTAACTCCCCATCACTCCAACAGAAGCTCAAAAGCCACATGCTGAGAGCTGCCTTGCAGCATGGGCCTCTTCAGAAGATACCAGAGACACTCCTGCCTCTTTCGCATTCTTGGCAGCATGCTTGTACTCATCACTCATCAATGCTTTCCTTAATTACTGTTAATTGATTAAATGTTTGTCTGACTATACAGCTTCTCACTGAAGAGCCCTGTAATGTAATTCAATTATTTATTCTTGAGCATTTAAGCTCTGGCTGCCACAGAATACATTTTCATTAAAATCGTGCTGAAAGAATGATTAATCTGGATGCTTGAAAAGACACACTGAGTCTCTCTCTGAAAGTGGGTAGCAGAACTTGAAAACTTGAAAGTGGGAGAGGCACCCCACATTCCTTAGTAGAAGCACTGGGTTGTAGAGCTTACGTTCAAGCTGAGGGTGAAGTAGGAGCAAATCCACTTGCATTTTGAACTTACCTCATACTTCCACAGAGCAGGGATAAGGCCTGCTCTTGTTTCCTGAGGTCCTAGTGGGAGTTATCAAGGTACATCTAGTAGTACTCTCTAAACTCTAGGCCAAGACATCTCAGGAGAAATTGTCAGACCCAGAAATTTTTGTGCTCAGCAACTGAAAAGTTCCATAAAGGGAATGACAGATGTGCTTTTTGTTTTCAGTGGGTAAATGGTGCATGGCCTATGACACTGAGAAATGGCTACACACACACATAGCCCTTCTAAAGACTGAGCTCTGCCTAGCTGACAAAACAGTTCAGATTACTTATATAGTGTCTTTATTAATCCATCATTAATTTTCTCCTAAAAATTGAAATGTGATATAAACATCACAGTCTTCACTGAAAATGTGCATCTGGACAGCTTTGACAGGGGACTTTTTGGGGATCCAGGAAACTGACTACATCTCCTCACTGCACAGACAGTCAGTGAACTACAGCGATAATAAAGTTCTTCTCGCCCACCTTACTGCCTTTCCTCTCTGTGAAGGGCATCACAAGTGGCTCAGAATCCAGTTCTCCAATTAGGCAGCAATGTGGGTGTGGTTTCAGATACTTTACAATGACAGGGATAGTAAGGACATTTATACAAGGCTCAGAGACAGCTTGGAAATGAGCAAGGGAAGGGGTTCCCTAGAGACCTCTATACCCGAAACCTGCAGATAGCAAAGAACTCAGGCCACGGTCAGTGTTTGCTTCTCCATCAGAGTTTGCAGTTGATGACCCAGCCCAGGAGTGCTGGAGGCCAAGCAGAGTCCCTGCTCTGCAGGATGTTCGTCTAGACTGAGTGTGGAAAATGAGTTGTGAAGGACTAAGAATGGATAATGGGGAGATGAGATGCCAAACAAGATGTTATGTCACTAATGGAAAATAGAAAGATCTGTATTGATTTGCAGGGAATGTGAAGAGGATAAGATATAGACATTTCACCCCTCCCCTCATATACAGCTACTTGAAAAGTTACTCAGAGACATAACCACATTTTCATGTACATTCTTAAACTAAAAGGCTCACTGGAACAAAACTTTACTATGTCATAAAAATTTTTGCATCTCAGATAAAAATGTATTGATCAGACTTCTGAAGTCTAGGGATGGGTTTTACATTATCTAATGAAGATGGATAGCCAATTGGTCAAGCTGTTGATACAGAAGACTTGTTGATCAATCATCTTTACCCTTTCAGTCTCAATGGCTAAGCCACTAGCATCCTTGGGGACTTGACATTTACAAAGGACATGGGAAAAGAATGAGACCATAGGAACCTATGGAGACTGTGGGTATGGAGAGCTGGGCTAGACACTGACTAAAAGTATTAGTCCAGTCTTTTATCATTAATTTTCTTCTTATCTTTTTTCCCCCATTTCTCTCATTTTTTTTTTTCTCATTGGCTGCTGGATACCATGCACAGCAATGATATCAAAGAGTCTTGCTGAGGACTAAGGAGACCCAGCACAGTGTCTACATAGAACAAGCTTGCGAAGTTGTCAACTATGCAATTACTTTAATTGTTTAAAGAAAAGCACCCTTTAGTCACAATCTAATCCCTTATTTTATCTGTCTGTAACTTGGAAGCACAGCTACAATGAGAGGGGAAAACGCAAAGTGCTACCGGGAATGATTCGATTTTAATATTCACGGAAGGTCCATAGTAACAATATTTCCACACGTGTTCACTGAAAAATTATTCTTTGCTTTGAGGGAGCTTTAAAAACAAAATTCCAAATAAATGCCTGTGGGAGTCCAAATGACTTAAAAAGCTAAATCCATTCAGTCAGGAGGGGGTGGGTATACAGATGTCTGCCAACCCAGAAAAGAAATCTGTTTGGAATAGTAAGTTCCTTATTGCAATATTTGAGAAAGTTGGAATAATGCCATGCATTAAGAATTTCTAAAAAAAAAACTTTGTTGCCTGTGAAAGGAATAGAACTGAATGCTGGCTTTCTATTTTACATCCAAGGTTCTAGAAGTCATCGAGAGTCTATCATATATAATCTCTTTTGCTTGCCCCCACTTCACGTGTGTGTGTGTGTGTGTGTGTGTGTGTGTGCGCGCACGTGCACAGGTGCACATATTTGTGCATCTTGAAGGCAGAGGTCAACCATGGGATGTCATTCCATAGGAGCCATCCTTCTTTCTTTCAAACAGTCTCTCACTAGCATGGACCTCAGCAAACAGATGCGGCTATCTGAGCAGCAAGCTCAGGGAGGCCCCTTCTTCCATCTTCCATCTTCCTAGACAGAGGGCAAGAGTGCACCACCACAACCATTTTATTTTCATGTGAGTGCTAGGGATCAAGCCCAAGTTTTCATGGTTGTGCAGAAAGCTATTTCCCCAGCCCCCAACTTAGTATTTACCTCTGACTTGAATTAGGTCCTAGCAAGCCTCTTTCTTTCTTTCTTTCTTTCTTTCCTTCCTTCCTTCTTTCCTTCGTTCTTTTCTTTTTTCTTTTTCTTTTTCTTTTTTTTTTCTTTTTTTTTTTGTATTTCGAGACAGGGTTCCTCTGTAGCTTTGGAGCCTGTCCTGGAACTAGTTCTTGTAAACCAGGTTGGTCTTGAACTCATAGAGATCCACCTGCCTCTGCCTCCCAAGTGCTGGGATTAAAGGTGTGCACCACCACCGCAGGAACAGTGTTCATTACCGACAGTGGAATGCACCTCTGCTCCAAGTGTTTGCCCAAGCATGATCAGATCAAGTCCTCCCAGGATGTCATTCGGCTTCTGACTATCACAGCTGCTCAGAAGCAGTGACTTCCCTCAGATGAGCATTTTATTTCTGGTGGCAATTTCTCTGTGTGTCCTTTGGAAAGAGTGATCACAGACTATAACTATTTATCTTTTCTCAAACATGTTCTTGCCTCATCGCAGAAACAATATGTCTCCCCTGCAGAGTGTGATAACAACCCAGCTTAGCTGGTCAATACGTTTTGGTGGTTTCTGTTAAGCTACTTTTAAAATTGGAAACTCTGAGAAGGTGGCTTTGTACCCAGGTGATAGGGAACCTCCTTCAGCCAATGGCCTTTGAGAGGCTGGACCAGGTTGGGAGTGGCTTTGGGTACCAAAAGATTCATGTTGGCTGCTGCACCTCCCCCACCTGGATGCTGGATTTTGTTCCTGTTCCCTGTGGTGACCTGTGAGTTCCACCTTAAGTGAAGAACCATTTATTATACCCTATTCCGAGCTAGTATGGGAATACTGTATTTGTGTTCCCCTTCATTCGGTTCATTCCCTTTCACCAAAGTTCCCTTTAGGAAACATGGAATCACCATGACAGATATAAACAAATCTAAACTGGAGACGACTGGGAAGAACCATGTCATAGAACTGGAAGAAAATAAAACTCACTAAGAGCCCATTACTTTCAGCTTGGTTTCATTGTCTCCCATTTAGGAATAATGCACATATGTGGAACACATTTCCATAGGCTAGAGTAACCCCAGTTGTAAGACCACTAAGAGAAAGGAAGAGTGTGGAAGAGGGGAGGAAGAGGCTGGAATAAGCAGCAGAAACAGGCATAGGTGAAGGAACGGACTACTAATAAATGAATCAAGCAATAAATATATTATCACTCACATAATGTCCTAGGTAAATTCCAGAACCATACCCTAAGGTCTTGTGATTAAAATAAGCCATTTCATTTATTTATTTTAAAAGATGAAGACAGAAGTTCCAATGCAAACACTCTAGATTCCTCAGGTTTGCAGTCCCAGAGCATGGTGGGAAATGTAGTTCCTCTAACTGTTACCTCCCACCATGGGTTCAGCTCAAGGTCTGCTCAGTACCAATCAAGAATGGAAAGGCACAATAAGCACATATCTGAGCTTGCAATTTTGCACATATATTTGAAGAGAGAAATATCTAGATATTCGATATAGCTTTCAGGTACCACACACAACCATTCACCATCAGCAATTGTGTGACTTGCAACAGAGATCTGTTGCTTTGGGCATGGAGAAGGAGATGCCAGGATTCAGGCAATGTGGACAAGAATCATGTAATATCCCTTATTTTGAGCCCCAGAGAAAGAAGTTAAAAAGGTCCTCATCTGAAATTTCTTCTAGTTTAATTCTTGGGATTCTTACTATCCATGCATGTGAATATCAGGAAGAGAAAGGGGAAATACTCACATGTGAGCCAAGTAACTGGAGCTGTCTCTATTAGGATTACAAATAAACCTACTCCCACCCTTCAGCACTGTGGTGCTTGCCTAGGATGAAAGCCCACTGCCAGCTGCTGCCTCAGACCTGTGAGGAACCAGGAGGAGCCAAAAGCACTCTCCTGAAGGTTTCTTATTCTAACACTGGCAAGGTCTGCCAACCAAGCAGTACTGCTTGGCAAAAGGACAGTATACAGTTGATTTTATCCACATGTAGAGACAGCTTTGACTCTGCTTAGCCCATAGGATTTCTCTGAACAAACGAATTCCATTGCTCACTGGAAATGAAGGCCAGCTCACAGATCCGGCTTCTGGTGCTTCCCTGTGTTTTCAGGAGTCTCTGGCATGTGCCCATGCAGGGTGTGTAGACCCTTTCTGCACCATGGCTCCCAGGAGTTTGACTCGTCAAATGTTGTTCATCTTACTGGTACAGCATTGAGTGTCAACACTCATCTCTCTCTGGGACCTTATGCAGGTGACCATCCCCAGGTGACCGGAGGATCGAGGTGAAGGGGGCTGTCTGCTCAGCTTCTTTCAAGGTCACCCCAAGACTGCTGTCTGCCTATCTTGCCTGCCCAACACCCACGCCCTGGCTCTCCTAAGCGAGAGTTGCTTGGTGAGAATGTGAGGCACTTGACCTTAATGCCGTGGTTTCATGTTGAGGCCTGGCATCTGAGAAATGTGGGGAGGAGAAAGGCAGATTTTTGTGGAGGAAGACTAAAGAAGAATTACAAAGTTTCAACATTCTTTGCCCCACGGTACCCCTCCTTGCAAGCCACTCCCACAGCTCCTACCCCCAAAAAACATCCACTCAGCGCACGGTTCCCAATCTATGAACAGAAGGCATCAGTGCTCAGTGCCGCTCTGAGAGAGTTCTACATAATGAATGCTCATATCTGCCCCGGGGGCATCTTAGGAGAGTGGGGACCTCTATGTGGGATGTCAATGTCGGCGACAGAGCCAAACGAGAAAGGGTCTGTCTGGAATTCTACACTGGCGTTGCTGTTTCAAAGAACGGTCAGTGTAAGATGGCATGGACCCATTTCAAAGCACGTGGGCTTTTCTCCTTCCTAAAGTATCCTGTAAATGCAATGTCTGGGCAAAGACTCTCTTGAAGTCCTATTAATAATGAGAACTCACCGAGACACGATTTGGGAGGAGAGTGCTGTGCCATTTGTAACAATCTAGAGGGCTGTGGCTCCACAGATTCTAGATGTCTCTACCATTATAAGGATTTGTGCTTGGTGGAAAAAAGCATCATTGTTTAGTATAAAGTTATATTAAAATAGACATGTTTACCAGGCCAGTTAGGATAGTACAAGAAAACAATGCTTTCTTTTTTAAGCAACCCTTTCCTTGAGGAAAAAGAATAAGATGCTTAAGAGATATAAAATAATTACGACCATTCTTTGTCAGTGGAAAGGGGTTGGCACAGTTCAACAGTTTTTACTAGTGTAATGAGGAGCTATCTCTCAACACTGCACCTCTAGCACCGCACAACAAATTCATCAAAATGCATCCAGACCAAAGGAGTTTGAATGTGCGGAGCTTGGGAGCCTGGCTGTGAGCCCAAGGAGGATGAGAGCCTCCATGAAGCACCAACTGCCCCACAGTGCAAAGCAGAGAAAGACTTTAACTATTGCTCTTAATTCAACCTCCAGACATTCCAGATTAGGAAGCTGAGATTCAATGAGCGCTTATGCTTCACTGAGCGTGTGCATTGCTGAGCTGGCGCAGGCCGGATTCACGGAAGTCTCAAGGTTATTGGCTCGAGCTCCAGGGTCTTCCTGTGGCGATCTGTCTCCACACCACAAAGATGAAGGCTTTTGCATGATTTTAATATTCACAACATATTAGATCCTTTGCTTGTATAAAAGCTAAGGAGTTGATGCTGAAGCAGGAGAAAGAGTGTTTAAGGCTTGCCTGGGCTTGAGGGAGAACAAAGTCCTCCTGGCAACTTAATTGAAGCCTTGTTTCAAAATGTTCTCATTGGGTATCCAATACCAGATGCTCAGGCCTGAAAACATATATACACGTAACATTATACAGACTCACTGTTTTCTACTTACTTAAGAATGAATATACATACATGTATAATGTATATAGCAACAATTGATAAAAAGGAGCTATGAATTTGGAAAAAGGAAGCATGGGTATATAGGAGGGTTTGGAGGGAGGAAAGGGAATGGGAAAGTGATAAAGTTATATTATGATCTGAAAAATTCAAAACAACCGGTGTATGGGAGAGGGTGACACTTAGGAGGACTTAATAGGAGCTGACTCTTCTGTTAGTTTTGGGGACCCTACTCCTTATATTAGGTCACCCTGCCCAGTCTCAATACATGGAGAAGTATTTTACTGCAAGCATGTTTTGTTGATACTCATGGGAGGCCTGCCCTTTCCTAAACAGAAGTGGAAGAGTGGATTTCGGGGAGGAAACAGGAGGCGGAGTGCGGGGAGGGACTGAGCAGAGAGGAGGGAAGGGAAACTGTTCTCGCGATGCAAAATAAATAAATAGATTAATTAATTAATTTTTTAAAAAATCCCAATTATTTGAAAACACCAGTTCCTCATTACTTTTCATCCTCAGCCAACATGATACAGGTAAGTCCTTCCTTACACAGAACTGGTATTCTGTGCTTGGACCGTTGCCTCATGATTTCTGTTCTGATGCCTTGGAGACATGGATGAATTCTTTACCCTTATTCATATTTCTGTTCTCTGCTCGCCTGTGTCCTCAAATCACCTCCTCCATCTAAGTGCACCCAGGATCTTCCTTGTGTTTCTTATTCTGTAGAACGGGTTTTTGCACCTGCCCTGCATCCTTCATCCTGATTAGCTACCCTTTGAAGAATGGAGGTCAAACGCACACTAAAGCAGGCAATGCCAGGTCATCTGTGATGTGTTTCAGGGTAGCTTGGATCAAAAGGAATAGACATTGGTGAGCTTTTTAATTAGCTGCTGAGTATGTAGAGTTTCAATGTAGATATTATTCATTTAACTTCTATGTGCATTTCTTAAAATAAGTACTTTTTAAGGTATCATTCAAAAACATGAATAATCTTTCAAATCTGATAAACTGTATTACAGAATGCTAACATGGCCTATTTAATACCATAATATTACATGCTGTTTAATAAACAATATGATAAACTCTTTTCAAGCCACTTCAGCCTATTGACTTGTTTTTTAGACATCCATGCTATTTGCTATTCTCCACTCTTGACGAACGCAGCAGAATTTTACCATGTTTTGTTGGTAATGGATTTCACACCAACTGTATTATGATTTACCCCTGCAAATGTATTGGCAGATTTTATCTGTTTAGGCCCGATAGATACTAAAGCTGTCAATCAAATGGGCTGATACCCAAATACTTCTAGTATATTGATAAAGAAGTACTGAGGTAGGCTGAGGTTAGAGACCTAGGGAACAATCTATAAGGTATTTTTGTGTGTAGAAGATGCAGAGAGCTAGCTGCTTCTGAGAGGATGTTTGGGCAGATGGTGATAAGCCCACCCATCCATTGAAGGAAAATCAGAGAAAATGGGGTCCTGAGATGCCCAGATAATGAAATCTAAAACTTGGGTTTTATCATTTTTATTTTGAAGTCTAGGCTCTGTCAGTAAATGGTAATATGGCAGTGCCATATTAGAATGTGAAAGGAGCTTAATTACATTGGGAGTAAAAGTGTCATCATAATAAATATCATTGTCCCCAGCAGTTAGAGTCAACACAAAAGTAAGACGTATTGAATACAGAAGTGAGAGAAAGATAATTGGCTATTAATAAGGAATTTATTTTCCTTCAACTGCAGTGAATTTCATTTACATCACACTTCATCAATAATCGCCTCTAACACTTCAAGGGATTACCGCAATTTATCACAGATTTTTAAATGCTACTTAGTATAGATAATTAATCAGCAACAGCAGATTGATTTGTAACCATTTAATAAGTTAAAGATAAATTTTGTTTGTGTTTTAAGCATCATGATTTCTTTTTCAAGAAGGTGTATTTCACTTTGTTTAGGAAATGATGGCGACCTCACAGTGAAGGGGAGAGAACAGAGTGCATTTACACTGGGAACCATCTCTGTGGATATTATATAAAAATACTGCTTTGACTCCCGGTTACAAGAACTGGATACTAAAGGGACCAAGGGAAATTCAGCTGAAAGCAGAGAGGGAGTTATGCAGACAGAAGTGTACAATAGAGTCGGAGCAGCTGTCCTGCAGCAGGTCAGTTTACCTGCAGCCCCTGGGTGCACACACATGTCGGTGCTTAAGGACATAGGAGACACAGGCAGATAACACAGGGGGAAACTGACAAATGGCTCCCATGGGGATTGGTTCGAGGATCCTTTGGGTCTTGAAATATGAGGATGCTCAGGGCCCTTCTACAGAATCATAGAGCATTTGCAACACGCACACACACGCAGCACTGTATTTTAATCTATCCTCATTGCTTATAATTCCTGCAATATACTTGCTGTATAAATGGTTGTCATAGTTTCTCGTTATGAACTAGAGAAAAGAGAAAGCTCCCTACATAGCCAGCACAGTTCTTTCTCTGCTTGTTTTTATTCTGGAGAATTTTCAGTCTGAGGTTGACTGAATCAACAGATGTAGAATTTGCTAATATAGAAAAAGTCAATTATGTGATTTTTTTTTTTTTATACATGGAAGCAATGTGGGAGCCTAGGCAGTTTGGATGCTCACCTTACTAGACCTGGATAGAGGTGGGTGGTCCTTGGACTTCCCACAGGGCAGGGAACCCTGATTGCTTTTTGGGCTGACGAGGGAGGGGGACTTGATTGGGGGAGGGGGAGGGAAATGGGAGGCGGTGGCGGGGAAGAGACAGAGATCTTTAATAAATAAATAAATAAATAAATGAGTTAAAAAAAGAGAAAAACACCCTACTGTGTTAGAGGTGCGACTTATGTGTGTACTGAAAAAAACACCCTACTGTGTCAGAGGTGTATATTGAAAAAAAAACCTATTGTGTTAGAGGTGTGATTGTGTCTGAGTCAGCAGACAGACTCTGAAAAAGCTGTGGGATTCACAGAAGAATGGTATCTGCGTTCTGGTTTGGCTTCTATTCGTGACACAAACCTGGGCAAGTTTCCTAACTTATATTTATTTGCTCACCTGAAAATAAGGTGAAAGTTTCAAAGAGTTCAATGTCCTTGAAAATACCATAACACAAAGACGGAGCAGAAATATTCTCAATAGAATTCCCCGCGAATGGTAGCAATAGAGGAAAAGATTTTTCTGATAATAATCTCAAGGTTTCTTTGATCTATCTTCTTATATTCTGGACTTCTAGAGATAGCAGAACATGTTAGAACTACATAAAGCAAGGATTCGGTCTGAGGCTTATTTCTAAGGTAGGAAACCATTCCCATTGGCAGCATATGACTCTGAGCTCCAGTCACATTGTAATAACTACAGAGAGGTGTCAGAAGACGACCCTGGCACTGCATACTGCTTGCACAGCTGTCCCGAGCTGGTACCTGGAGCTGGCATTTACAGCCCAGTCTGTCTAAATGCAAATTAGATGGTTATTTAATAAAGTACCGACATTCCTTCTACAACATGAAAGTTTAATACCTTCCATGAAAGATACCTTTGTGGCCAGTCCCCATGAAAGTTCTGGACATGGGGTACGAATCTGCTACAAGAGGCACAAAGCCCAACTCCGTGACCATATGGGGGACTTGGGGGATTGATCCTAATTTCCCCACTGTCACCCAACTTTTGGTTCATGTCTTCACTGTCATGTGTTAGATTTCCCAAAGATCCATTAAAGTGTGGTACGGTCTCTGAGGGCTTCTGTGCCCCCGACCATGATTAATCTACATGAAAGAGAAAATTGGAGAGAAAGATGCCCCCAAACATGAGCAGAGCTAGTCCCTGCATCCACGTGACACACAACTCTCTCTAGATTCCGAGTGTATGTGAGACCTGCTTGGCACTGAGGACTTAGAAAGGGGAGAGTGGGTGGAAATGGAGCCCTCATTTCAATGCCCATTCTCTGACAAAGTCGACGAGAGGTGTTTGTGACTGGGGACTCACAAGTGGCCCCTGATGCATCTGACCCCTTGAGAGAACTTTCTCCTGGACAAAGCTATAAAGTAGTTTCATCTGCAACTTCCTGTTAGAAGAGGAAAAGGACAGACAAAGCAGGAGCCAGAAGGAACACAAAATTGACTGGGTAGACTTCGCACCTCGGCTCTTGCAGCAAATACATCACCGAGTTTTAGGCTGTCTACAAAGAATGGCTTGAAATTTACAAATTACCACTGAGGACTTCATATAAACTTTTTTCTCCTTTGAGATAAAGAGATATATTTGGTCTTACTCCTCGCTTTGTAACATCTGAAATATTAATTTCTTGCCCTGGAAAGCCATGTGCCAGAGGGACAGGATTTTGAAACTGTTTCTTTCAACATGCTTTTCTCACAGGATGTCCAGGAGAGGAATAAGGAGGGAAGCATGCATACATCCAAAGCCAGTGTTTACTTAATCACTTTGCATATGGACACGACTGGATTGCAGGGGCGGGTCTTCATTTTACGCTTGTGGTAACAGGTATTTCCCTGTGTGATACTATCAGATATGTTGTTAACAGACACGTGAAGCCCTGCCTACTTCAGCACAACAGCCCTTCCCAGATCTGGACAGACATGTAGGAATCTCTTGCGGTTATCACTTGGGATCAGTAAATTGCAGAAATTTCTAAGAAGAAGAGACTTTCAGGACCAGTCTCGAATCCCAACAGAAATAGACATATAAACATGTCACTCAAAGTCCAATCACCAACTGTAAAAACATGAAGTGCCTGAGACCCCAGCAGTTGCTTGGGTGGGCTTGCAAACCAGATACCTCTAACCTGAACAGAGATAGGAATAGAAAAGCAAAGTAAGATTTTTAGGTGGAGAATTCAAAACTTAATTCAGTGTGCTCAGATGAGAGGTTTCCAACCACAGCAACACCCACCCATCCTCGCCGGACCTGTGTATCAATGATCTGCTAAGAAGCATACTTTTAAAAAGAAACAATCCATCTGTGTGACATCAACATTCATAGAATGTGATTTTTTTATTACTCTAATTCAATTATTCATGAACAGTATTAGTTATGACCTGAAAGCTTCTAGGCACCATGAAAACAACCTTAAAAGTTCAGATCAAGCTGCATAAATATTCCGTAGGGTATGTGCCCTTATCATCTCTGTTTTTATAGAAGACAAACTGAATTTAATACAACTAAATTAAGAAGTTATCTAAATTTATTTTCTAATATTCAATGCTCCAAGTAGGATTAAGGATACATAAAACACAGAACAATAATTGTACTTTGATAATGTATCTTTATTATTGTTAGGATAAAATTTCCATTTTTCCCTCCAGCATAGACTTTATCTGTACTAAAAATAAGTGTCTCTACTTCATTCAAACATCTAATTCAACCCAGGTGACAGCTCCAATTCACAATCTGTTTTCTCTGGTAGTCCCTAGGGTAGATAAATGCTCTGCCCCTCCCTAAGAAGACATTTTCCAATGTCCTCATTTCTTGTTGTAAAAGCTCCAATGAGGGGTGGATACCACTGACATTTAGTGGGTCAAGGCTAGAGAATCTTACTAACCCCATGCAGTGCTCAGAAGAAACTCCATAACAGAGACTCCGTGAGCCTCCAACATGAGACTGTGCCACTTTGAATTTGAAAATCACGCTTGCACATCAGGTGGGTAAAATGTTAGACACATACTTCTTTAGAACACAGAAGCTTGTCTATTCAAGGTCAAAGACAGAGTACCTGCTATTAAACTCCTGGAGATTGACATAGGTAGAACAAACTTACTCAGGAGGATCAACCTTGATTATCACTGTAGTGATACCAGAGCCGTATTCATTGGTTCTGCCCACACTCAAGGAAAAGAACTCTAGAGAGTTTATCAACCAAGGGCTAAACCCTCAACAAAACCAGATTTTCAGCACACCACTGTCCTTGGGTACCAAGGTACTTTGCTAGCTGGTATCCGCCTAAATATCTTTAATTAATTCCTTGAATGTATGCATGTTAGTGAGTTATATGTTCTGATACAGACATGCTCTGTGTTAGCAGGACGTTTCCAAATGAAGGCATACCCTCTCAACCCAATGTCCATTCCTCGGATTTTCTTCAGCTGCTTCTCAATTTTCTAAGAGTAATTAAACATTATCTCATAGTCATAGTAAATAGCACAGAACCCAAGGGTCCTATGAATGATTAGTACAATCAACAGAGTACATGAATCATGCTGGTACACACACACACACACACACACACACACACACACACAAGCAAAGATTTTATTTTCCTGAAATTTATTCTCCTGACTGAACCCTCTGACTCAGATAGAATACATTGCAATGAATACAGCAGTAATTACTTTAAGTTGACTATAAACCCGTAGCTAATAAAGAATTCTGAAAGAAACTCATCATGACAGGGAGATAGCAAAGGGCCTTCATTTTCATAATGTAAACTCAAACCCAGATTGGCTCACTTCAACAGTCTAAATGGAGACGCATCCTGAATGAATTATGTTTTTAAAACAGCGACCATTTGCCAGTGAACAAAGAGCTGGTGAAAATGGAACTGGAAGACTATAATTACTTCCATTCTTTTTTTTAAATGGTTATTCTGATTTAAAAATTCACCCTATTTATCAATTATTTTAAACAGGCATCAGTGGTTGAGTTTTTCCCCTATACTTTAAACCTCAAGAACAATTCTTGGGGTAAAACTTTGAGACAATCACAAACACAAAGGACCTAATCGCAGACCAGAACCAACACAAAGTTCTCCTATGGAAAAGTAGGAACAGCTCTCTTTTGTTTTTCAAGTCTTGGCTACTTGTACAAAAGGATAAACTTAAATGCATGACTGTCTCCATGTCAGTCCCACACATTGCTTCAATTACTGTTCTATCCTAGGAATGGGGGAGGGAAGGTCACTGTCATAGCGATGTCCTTGACTCAGGAAGCATGACTCTGGCTCAGGAAAGGGCGTTCTCTTACAGCCAATAAAGTCTGCCAGTCTAGGGCACAGTGCCCATCAGGACACCCAGGATCACATCCTTCTCTTCCAATAATAACACCAAAGCCAACGGAGGAGGAAGCAATGTCTGCAGCTGTGTGCTAAATTCCTCGTGCCCCCGACACAATTCAAGACTCCTCTCTGTAATTAGAAGCATTTAGACACAATTCCATAGTTTCCTTTTCCTCCCAACTACTGTCTAGGATGTCTCCTGATGCAGAAGGCATTTTGTATTGTTTCTTGCTTGAAAATATCCGTGTCCCCCACCCCAACACACACAAATAAAGACCAACCCTGCACTTGCCTCCATAGTGTAGGATGGCATTCTGCAAACCAGGCAAATCTCATACTCTTTGCTGGGCTGTGAACCAACATACACCATCCTTTGTGAATTCCCTTGAGAGACTTGAAGTACCTGGTGTTCTTCCTCTCCGAAGAGGCATGCCATTAACAAGACAGTCTAGTCATCAAGAAACTAGCAAGAAAAAAATTAAGCACAGCCTAGTTAAAGGCAGGCATGAGAGTCAAAACGCCTAGACTAGGAGTTTCCACTTGCCAAACTGAAAGCAGTGTTTGGCATGTTCCCCTAAGAGCTGCTTCTAGATGCCTGGTCAATGTGTCTGCCCTTCACCCTTTTAGCGGACAGATCATGGTACATGTAACACGAGGTGAAGACCACAAGATGGCGAGGGAAGTTTCTTAACCAGCACAGGTGCCTGGGACCTTATAAAGATTCTTGACCCAAGTGTTTTGACAAATGACAGGACAAGTGATGATAAAAATGCAGAGATGTGGCCAGGAAAACTGAGGTCAAATGTCCAGCGTTGAGAGAAGCCAGTCTCCGAGCCCCATTTGATATCACTTACTTCTTGTTTAATGCCTACAAGAACACTAGAGGTCTGCTCCACCTCCTGACCACTGTAAATGCAAAAGCAAGGTGCTGAAATGCAGCTATAACATCATCTGAAAGATAAGTGTGAGGCGGGCCGATGGGACCCACTCTGACAACGTGATATACATCTGGAAAAGACACACTTGCAGGTCGTTACATTCTGAAGATTGATAGCTACATTTAGAGTACACTGAATGTTTTCTTTCTTGCCATGTACCGTTAATTTATTTTCTCCAGACTCTGGGGCCTGATCCCACTCTTTCCTGTCTATCTGGACATATAAACCAGCTTCAGCAATATTTACATGCCATCTGGGCTCCATTTCCCATGTGCCTCTTTGGGTAAAGGAAGCAGACATCTGAGGTTCTCTTTGTTGTTTGCAATGCTCATGGCGGGAGATGCTCCGTCATAAGAGCCCTCTCAATACAGTAATACAGCCACTGCTTGCTCAGCCAGAAAGATGCTTCTTTATAAGAGCTGCCTGGTCATGATAGTACAGCCAGCTTCCTTGTTCAGTCCTGATCAGGCCAATTTTGCTCAGTGAACTCAATTATCTCTCATGCATATATGTCAGAATGCCCCCTCCATTCTTTTGGGTACACATTCAAAAGAATATGATTAAGCCCTATGAATACTGAAAAACAGGAGGCTAAGCTCAGCAAATATCCAAAGGAAAACCAGATAGCAGCAGAGAAGACATGGAAGACCTGCATGTCTAGGCATTAGAGGTCTGACTCAAAGTAGGGGCACCACCTGGGCCTGACTTTTAACTGTTCCATCAGCTTGGCATGTTGCAACCCAAATAGCCATGCCTAATGGCTGCATATTTCTATATTTCTCTTTTCCTTGCTACACTCACCTATAAAATGAAAAAGATGAAATGTTAGCCCTGCTGGCTCACGTTTCAGAGGACAGGAATCAGTTATCAAATTATCTTCCTTTCCTCTACCCATTCTTCATACAAACACACAGGCTAATGTTCACACATACACACATACACACACAGATATACATGCTCTCAAATACACACACCCACAATTACACACACATATGCACACACTCATACACACATACACATATGTACTCACATATATACCATCTACAAGCACACAGTCACAGATACACATAAAGAAACACACGTACACAAACTCAGTCACAAACAAACTCACAGTGCACACACAAACATGCAGACACACATGCATACACACGCACCTACATTTGCACATACACAAGTATACATATGCACATCCAGACTCACACACATTCACACATTTACTCACACACACACATAGATATGCACACACTCACACACATACATATCACCACATATATACACACATACACTAATAAACACATATACTCACATGTGTGTGCTGAATGATTATAGACAACAGTTTCTCTGCTAGCATAGGCATGAGTACAGCTTACAAAATTGTATGTAGTGACACTTTCTAGTTAAGGTTAATTAAGGGTCTCTTAAGTATTAACTGTATTCAATTTTCTTTTAATATAAAACATATTGTTTAATTTAGTTTAATTCAAAAAATAGCACTTAATTCAATCACAATAGACATCTCAAGTCTTTTAATATGTAATATATATTATGTCCAATTCATACACTATGATATTTATTTGTTGGAATATTTTAGTGAAATATAAAGTTTTTACTAACTATGACTTAAGTGGTAATTGTGTCCATTGTACAGATTTATAACCTATACACCTTTAGAGAGAAAGACATTTCCTTCTGTTTTCTGGCCGCCCTCTAGGAACTGGCAGAGCTTAGCCAGGGGGAGAAACCTGGCCACCAGCGATGACAAAGCGTTCTTGGAGCTCAGCCTCCTCCACTCATTTCCACATTGGCAGTGTGGGCGGTTTTCTACCATTTCTGCTTAGTTCATCGGAGATCATGCCACTCTCAAATCCTCAACACACACGACCTGCTCCTTTACAGATTAATTTTCTCTATCCTATTCTAGTCAAATATGCTAAAGTGCTTTGAAAATAATTTCCCTCAAACTCTAAAAAATGCCATTATGTTAAAAAAGCTGTGTTATTTCTAAATGCCTCTTTCTTTTCTTCTTCAAAAACATTGATGGAAAAAGATAATTAGCAAGAGCTACGAGACAAATTAAAAAGAAGCAATAGTATGTATACCATCTAAAATCACCATCAGAAACCTAGGTGAAATTAGAATACATTTAAAAAGAACTCTTCGTTAATCCAGGGGCCTGAGAGTGACTGGAGACACTCAGCTCACGGGATAATTTGAAGATACTCTAACAAGAAGGCTATAACAAAGTTACAGGTGGGGAGAAGGACAGACAAGGGTCTCCAGGAGTCCAGGGGGGCATTTGGAGGAGTCGGATGCATTAAGAGAGGGCCAGGCAGAGAGCACTCTAGGCCTGAACCCAGAGAAGCTGACCTCTTGGGCTCCTATCAGGGGTGGAGGGGGTGAGAGGGATCCAAAACTCTGAGGCCACAGAACTCAGCCTTTCTCTATTGGTCCTATCCAGAAACCTGGCCTAGGAGCAGGGCAGTGGCCATACAGGCTGTGTGATGGAGAAGGAGAAAGAAGACAAAAAGAGAGGGGACATCAGGGTGAAGGGACAGGAAAAAATAAATGTGAAGCTGTTCTGAAGGTTTATATCGGCAGACACAAACCCATTCACGAATGAAGCTCATTTTCTACAGTTAGGGCAGGGGTGAGGATGATTCTTTTTAAATGCTAAAATAGGAACAAGCATAGTGAAAGGCAGACTGGACAGAGAGGGAGCCTTGATGAGACGGACCCAGCCAGAGCTAATGCAGCTGTTTAATTTCATTGAGGACTCAGTGCTGAAACTGAGCTGCAGTGGGGAGAAAAATCAAATGCAAACCACGCGACCCTTTTCATCCCACTCTCCAAACAAAAGCCAACTCCTTTTCTCCTTTTCTTTTTTTTACAAATTACATATATTTGTTCTGTAAAGAGACTCTTAGCCATGTGACACTTTCTTCAATTGTAAAAGCCCCCAGGGGACAGGTTGATGGTGGTTGTAATACATCTTTTTTATGAGTCCTGTTACACAGATATTTCCCAAATTCCATGCTTCTCTGTCCTTCACACTTGGCGTTTGCTTTCACTCAACCAATATTCGCTTATCAGCATAGTACATGGGCCATAATTATGCAGTTAAGCATACAATTGTGCAGGGACACACACAACTGGGCAAGTGTGTGCGCATAACCAAGTTACAATGCATCTGGTTTTAAAAGAAAGATATGGAGACAAAATGGAAGACATTACAGCATATGTGTTCTTTTAGATTCTAATTAGCCAATAGCTTTTAAAAATCTTCACCTAATGGTGTGGTGTGATGATACAGTGACTCAAATTTTTGTATAGTAATTTTGAGTTTGTAATCACTTTGAGTTTACTATAAAAAAGCAATTAAAAGTAAATCCACAAAGAGACATGTAGATGTAATTCCATTGTTGGCAGTTTGCCTTAAATTACAATAAACTGTTTTTGCAGTGTTAGCTACAAATACATAATTTCTCTTGTCTAAGAATGCCTAATAGATCCCAATCCTTAGTGACATCAAAAATCTTTACTACAAAAGTCATCTGATTTTTACAAAAATGAATTTGAGGTACTAGAAGCCTTCCACCTGCACTTTAATAACACAGGCTAAAAGCATATATGAAATATTTGAAACAACAATTTCACAGATTTTTATTATTACAGCACCTGTCACGTTCAACAATGGATTCACTAAGTCCTGAAACCACCGAAGGCTGTGATTCTTCCCCTCCCTTCTCTGCCCAGCTGCCCTGAGCCACACCGTAGTTATGCAATGTCAAGTGTGAAAATGATAAGATAGAGTGTGATCCCCATCTCTCATTATCAAATGCCAGTCCCTCACGTCTGCTCATCCTCTGGACAGCTCCAAGCTGTTCAACACCATTTCCTGAAGTGTACCAGGAGACTCCAAACTCAGTAGCTACTAGTGTGAAGCTGAGATATAAAATTTGCAAACGTAATGGGTGTACTGAGGACAAAACCTCACAGAAATCTTCATTATTTCAAAGAATCAGATTTGGTGAGCTTCAAAATTAAGCTGTCCAAAACCATGTGCCCAGTAAAGCAGAGGAAGGGGGAACTCATAGAACAAACTGTGCTTCTTCCTGTGTGTGTGTGTGTGTGAGTGTATGTGTGTGTATGTGCACATGTGTGTGTGTGTGTACGCCTGGGGGGGATACACAGAGTGCACCTGCAGATGTCAGAAAATAACCTTGTGTATCAGTTCTTGCTGTCCACCTTATTGGAGACAGCATCTCTTTGTATCCCAGATTAGCCATCCCGCAAGCTTGCAGGAATACTCAGATCTCTGCTCCCCACCTTACCTTAGAGGGCTGGTATTAACTCAATGCTACCATGCCTACGTTTACATGTTTTCTGGAGTTCCGAACACAGGTCCTCATGCTTGTATGGCAAGTTCCTACCCACTAAGCAACCTCTCCAGTCCCCCATGCTTTCCCTTTTATTGTCTCTTGTTACTAGCAAAAAATTACACATAGAATGGCAGATGAATTAAAATTGCTTTATTTCCATAAACCAATGGGAATTTACAGCAAAATTAACTGCAGCAGAATTCTAGACTGGCAATCTGTTCTCAAGGTGATTTATTAACAAAAGTTGGTGTAGAAAATCATATTTGTTTGAAAATTTACGCTCAATTCCTTAGCACTGCAAAGAGCAATAATCTATCTGAATTGTATGGATAACTGAAAACAAAACGTAACTGGTGTCAGTGCAAATCAGTGGCTCTCCAACAGGGACAGTTAACCCCGGGAACATATGGGCATGTCTAGGGGCATCTTTATCAAAGTAAGTGTATTGAGGAGTTACACGAAACTACTGGGAAAAACCACACGTGCTGATGAATGTCCCGTAATTCATAGGCATCCCCCATGGCCAGGGAACTTTAAGCAAAGAACAGTCAGAAGGTCCAGGCTCTAGGGAGTAATTGAGCTCCATCCACCCTGCCCCACCATGACCATGTCCCACCACGGCCTGCCTGTGACCGCAGGCTGTTCTTGAGCTCCTCCGGCACCATTTCATGGCACACTCAGAGTGCCCCTCGCCAGCACCTCCATGACCATAGCTAATGTTTAACCTTCTAAATCTTGTGTATTAGGAATAGGAGGCCTGGAGCAACCATGAAGTGTCTTGTCATCTTAGCAGAATGCAGTCTATTTGCCAAAATAATTTACCTTATAATTTATAAATTCTGGAAGACTGGAAATGAACAACTTAAAGAAATTCAGGAAACCATTTTCTTTTGAGGAAACACCTTTTACTTTTAAAACAGCCGTTTACCCTACCTTCTTACACAGGCCAGAAGAAAGAAAAATGTCCTCATTTGAAATGGCAGGAGAAAATTGCCACAGGACAAAGGAACATGTGACCTTCTGAATACGGATGTGTCAACATTATTCTAGTTTCACAGTGACTGGGCGAGTAATCAGTAATTGCTACTTTTAGCAGCAGTATGAATCTAATTGGTGTTTTGAAATTCAAATTCTACCTGATTCTTGATCTCAGTTGGCCACAGTGTATATAAGAAGATTTTTGCTTGCCTATCTCTTGGCACCATTTGTTTGATTATATAACATATTTTGCTATTCCCCTTTGTTGGCTTTAATAATTGAGAATAACTTAAACCTGTCACCTGCACACTACCTATAGCTCATATTGAATCCACAAGACTGAAAGAGCTGAGCCTGGCTTTATTGTACAGTATTCCCAGGGAATCACGTTCTATGTACTCAGGAGATTTGAGTGGAAAGCACGTTTTTAAAATTCAGATATAATCCCATGTTTTCTATGATTGATTCTAAATAGAAGCAGGTGAATAGACAATAGTCTCCATTTGCTAAATATCAATCTGTCTCAACCAGTGAAACACGTGATCACTGACCATTGATAAAGTGAATTTTAATGAAAAGATCATTGCTTAAGTATTTCAACTTAAAAATATCAGCATGCTATTTTTGAAAGCGCTATTAATTGGTCAAGGAAACAGAGAAGTCACATACAGGGAAATGGACTCTACAAACAACAAATATTTCCCAATATCATGAAAATACTAGCAAATAAAATAGAGGCAACTTCTAATCTCTATGGTTATATAGAGGTTATACATATCTTTGGGACTGCCTAATTGACCCTCAAACATATGAGCTATACTATATAGCCATCTGCATGAAGCATGTTAGGCATCCATTGGTAAAATTCTTCTTCCTTGACAATAGTAGGACATATTTACAGAGTCCTGACATCAGTCTGAGCGTACATGTGAAAAAGCTCTCAGTGTTGTGTTCAGAATTCCTATGGAAGTGGGAAATGCTTTATGTTCTATTAAAAATGTTCTTTCTACAAATGTATTTTTTAAAAACACTTTAAACATTGAAATTCTCAAAAAATAAAAATAAATAAAAAGAAACAAAAAATCTATCAAAAGTGAGCCTTCCACACACAAACTCTGCTTTGACCTTGGACTCTCATGTCAACAAATCATGAACAATATTCCTGTGGCTGAGGAGTCAGCAGCCATTAGCATCTTATCAGAGCAGCCGCAAAACACCATGACCCACTTCCTTATGTCAAAAGTAAATCAAAGGTGGATATACACAAAAGAAGATGATGTGAAGATATTCTGGGAGGAGTTGGCCAAGCGATTGAAGTCCTGGCTCTGTAAGCAGCATTAAAAACCAAAGCTTACAGTCTCTAGAAGGTGGAGGGGCAGACGGTTCAGCCTAGACACCCTTCCCACCCTACCCCACTGGAAGATGAGTTCCTAGTAAGACCCAGCATTGATGTTGGATCCCCCTCTGTATGCTGTGAATATCTTTGGTTAATAAAGAAACTGTCTTAGGCCTGTGCAGAACAGAATAGAGGTAGGAGGGAAAACTAAACTGAATGCTGGGAGAAAGGAGGCAGAGTGAGAGAAGCCATGTAGCGCCACTGGAGCCAAAGGTAACTTTACCCATTAAGTAACAGCCTTGTGGTGATACACAGATTACTAGAAATGGGTTAAGTTAAAATCTAAGAGCTAACCGATAAAAAGTTAGAGCTAATAGGCCAAGCAGTGATTTAATTAATACATTTTCTGTGTGGTTATTTTGGGAGTCTGGGCAGCTGGGAACAAACAAGCAGCCTCCTTACACACAACATGGCCTCTCAGGTGATGAGAAGGTGAATTCCCATCTAATTGACTTGTTTCTGTTACTTTATTACAGCTTGCCTATGGCCATAATATAGCAGGGTAGAATAGAAGAACCAGAATCCAATTATCCTATTTTAACCTTTATCAGGTCTTCCCCAAACCAAAATATAAAATCTAGGATAATAGACAGTGATTTGATTATGATGGATATTAAATATGAGGTCTGTTGTATTTGGTACTTATTTTGAACAAGATTTGAATAAAAATTTCTGCAGATTAAAATTCACTTTTCCTTTTAAGATCTCTGGGATAACAGTTGAAATGTGTACATAGCATAGGAACTTTAAAGAGAAATGATAAAATTCAAACACTTTAAAATTGCCTCACTCTATGGTCTTCAAATGTCATTATCATCAATAATTTAGTAACAAACTTCTGCTCTGCCCAGTACTGAAAGCAAGCTACTAGCCTGGGTAAATTTGTCCCTTGTAGAGCTACTGGGAGTCTAGAACACATTTAGTGAGTCATTGAGACAAACCATGTAATGTAAGCCACTGACAACCAGCCACTAAAAGCTCACAGAGTTATAATTGTTGGAACACAAATATTAATTAATCACTGATGGTCACCTTGACTGGCAAAGGTCCAGGAGATGAGGCACACATTGATAGCAGGTGGACACATTCACAAATAAATATTTTAGAACCAAATGGACCCTTGAAGATCTGTCAATCATAGTTAGCCCTTTTGGGGTACAGAAAAGTTTATTAGAAGAGGGAATAGAAACATTGATTGATGAACCAGTCTGGATTTAAAGGGGCTAATTCACAGAATGAGTGGCAAAGGTATTAGCAGATGGAAGCCGGTGGGTTTTGAAAGGCTGAAGAGACACAAGTGAGAAGCCTGAATGCAACTGGAAAAGAGAGACAAAATCCAGGGCAGAGGCACGTTGGGAGTGAAAAGCTAAATGGAGTCTTCAATGCCAACTGTCCCCATAAGCTCCTGAATTTGAACACTTGGTTTCCCTTGTTGACACTGCTTAGGAGAGGTTATGAAACCTCTAGGAGGTAGATCCTTGCTAAAGGAATGACATCACTAGGGAGCGGGATTTAAAGGTTTAAGCTTTCTTCTACTCCTGGCTCTGGCTCTGGTTTGGTGCATAGATAGAAACAGTGATCATCCAGCTTCCAGCACCTGCTACAAGGACAGACCCGTCCTGTCACTGTGAACTGTCCATCTTTCTGGAACCATCAGTTAAAATAAACCCTTTCCCCCTTCAGTTACTTGCCCCCACCATAGTTTATAGTAGTCACTGATACAGCAACCTTGCCCTGAGGAATTTTGTCAGAGCTAACCTCTCCTTCTGTCAGCTTCCATTCCTGTGTTGACACTGAGCAGGAAGTAGGGAGGATCTCTGCAGGAGGAGTTGGCAGGAGAGTTCCACCAGTGTTCCAAGTCAACCTTGGCAAGGACCAGGCCCCAGTGTCAACACTGGGCATCCCTTTATGTATAGACTCTGGCGAATTTAGTCATTTGCAAACACTTGTCACTGGAACAGATTTTGGGAGGGAAGGCATCGTTGTGTGACACCTCTCTCTGCCCCCTTGGCTGAAAGTGTAACAAGTCAGAGCCAATTCACGAGGAAGACTTGGCAATTCTCACTGTGAAGGTCACAGACAGGGGCACTGAACACACTGTTCTTCCCTTCGGGGGAAGCCACAGTTGCACAAAGTCAGGGGAAATGTCACTGGAGAGTTCGCGAGACTCATCAAGGGCTCAGTTTGGGTGGCAACCTGAGGCTCCCAACACTGCCATACACAGTATGGAAGCAATATTCAGAGAGAAAAGAAAAACTTGCCACTGTGAAAGACAAATAATGCCACCCCAAACCTATCTCAGAGATTCGGGAAGATTGCTGTGTCCTCTGGGTAGCATGGTAAGCTCGACTTTCTGTCCATCAATATGTCCTTCAGGATCATGTCCCGGGTGTCTGAGGCATCATGAGTCAGAGAATGCATCCAAAGAAAGATCCCAGGTGTGCTGCAGTTACAGTTAGATTCCACAGCTCTCCTGCTTAGCCAGAGACTCATTCCTCCCACTTCAAGTCTGAAGAAGGCAAATTCATATAGCTTCCTGGGTCCCCGATTCCTGCCTCTCTTATCTGACTTCCTCCCAGCAAGCATTTCTTGCCTTGGTGATGGAAGGCCCGCACTTCACCTCCAGGTGTTTCTCTGAAGAGGCCTTGGCTATGTCTGGAATGTTTTTCTTTTTTATGTAACAATGGCATCAGGGATGCTGTGTTCTCTACCTAATATCTAACAGTACACAGAAGAGTCCCCAAGAACATACAGAGTTGTCATGCATGTCCATGTTGGTGAGGAGACAGGCGCACAAAGAGGAAAACACTTTTTTGTATGTTCTTGTAAATCTGACCCAAAGAGAAGCTGCGTGTCACCAGAAGTTGCTAGGCTCTCTTTCAAACAACTAAGCATAGAGCGAAGAGAGGTTTCCTAAGCATTACCCTCCATATCGTCCGTACCAGTGTGAGATACACTCACATGGAGCCCATTAGTGTGATCCTATTTCAAGGAAGAGGCATGGCATAATAACTGTATCAAGGACCCTGCAGTAAGATCATCGTGACCTACTCTGGTAGAGCTATCTCCAGTGACTTGTGTCCTAAAAGGACAGGGAGGGTTGAGATACTCAGACACATGGAGAAGTTCCTGTGACGATGGTGGGGGAGCTGTATAATGAATGAAACAACAGGTCAAAGAACACCTAGATCCATTGCAACTAAACAAGTCAGCGACGACCTACAGGTCAAAGAACACCTAGATCCATTAGATCCATTGCAACTAAACAAGTCAGCGACGACCTTCATCCTCGAGACTTCTGGTGTCTCGAATTGTGAGAGAACAGATCTGTGTAGTTGTTAGCCACAGACTTTGTGACACTTTGTCATGGCAATCTTAAGAAGATATTACTCCAAAATGGACACTGTATTCAGGTTTAGTTTATATTCTTTCATAAGATTAAAACTACTTTGAATATGATTTTCAAATAAACTGTATTTACAGGCTAAGTGTGTTGCTTATGAGCTAATGTCTCACACAACCAATGATGAATTCCAGCAAAAGCAATTCACACATGGTACATAGATCAGGCTCAGCACCAAAGACAGAGTCTGATTTCAAAGAGTTGATAAATTTCAGGGAGCAACCTATGTCTCTAAGTAAAGTGAACAGTGCCAATAAAATCACCTTAGGAAACTTTAATGTGTCTTTCAGAATAAAAAACATTATCCAAGCCCTCAAGCGTCCCTTTCTGGCATGTGCTAAAAATTTCAAATGGAAACAGCTTGAGCCAATAGTAATAATAATAATAATTTTGTGTAACTGAAAGGCAGAACTTATGAAAACAAGATTGAAGCCCAGACAAACTCATATAATTCAAAGTATCCCACAAGGATTCTGGGCAGTCAAATTCCTAGAAACAGTGACCTCTGTTGGGTCTGATTCCACACAGACTCCGCTTGGTGACAAGAAGGTTGCAAGGTGTCTGCAGCTGGTGTGGTGCTTCCAGCTCAGGTCTGCAGCACAGAGCAATCCTGGCTTTGAAGGGCAAACATATCACAGTGTCATTACCAAGAACTGGTACAGTAATGCTGTATCACTTACAGTAACCCCAGACCAAGAAAGTCTGGGTACTGTTTTTTTCACTGACTTGCCCATCAGGAAACCATGTATACGAGTTGATAGAGGCCTTCTGCGATAAATTACCATAATCATGGTGGTGTGAGTGATAGTAGTTATATCCTCTCCCAGTTCTGGGAGGATGAGTCAGAAGCCAGTGGTAAGGGGCAAGCTCAAGCTACCAGCAGAGCTGTACTCCCTCAGGATGCTTGAGACATAGCCCTTTCTTGCCCTGTTGTGCTCTAATTGCTGCCATTCTCTTACAGTGGGCCCATCATTCCGTTCTTCATGCAACATCTATTCAAGTTTCTGCTGGGTAGGTACCCTCCCCCAACACGCACACAAGCTTCCTTGATTTTTTGTGTGTAATTCACCCCTGTAGAGCTTTCAGAAGTACTACTGAACTGTACTTAGGGGCCACAGAGGTATCTCAGGATGCCCCTTGCATCTTAAGCTCTTGGCCCACATGCAGTCACGTCCCAGGTCCCCGGGGACTATATAGCACAGTATCTGTTGGAGGCCTGCCATTTTCCTGCTTGTTGTAGTATATCCTTGGTAATACTGCCAGCATCACAGGACCCTGAGTATCCTGGGAAGACCAAAGACAGGCAGGAAGAGATGCCCTAGGCAAGCTGATGCCTGTGCTCAGTTAACCCTGCTGCTCTTTTCCAGATACAAGGATACCCTCAGAAGTAAAGCAGCAACAGGGCTATGCCAAATAACCCAAAACTGCTTTTCCTTTGCGGTGAGGCCACAAAGTTAGTAACTGAGACCACTCATCTCACACCCCACTCATTTCTATGCCCAGATCAGTTCTGCTCAAGAACCTGATTCATTCACAGTAGTGCCCACTGCAGACGTCACAAGCCAATCAAGGCGCGGGTCTCAGGGCTGGAGCAGAAAAAGTACCACTGGTACTGGGAACATTTAGACAAAGAAAAACCTTTACACACTAATGCAAAATCAGTTGCTACAAAGATTACAAGTCTCAAGTCCACTTGGTGCCTACGGGGAGATGTACTGGATGGTAAGGGGCAAAGGACACCTTCTCATTCAGCATTTTTATCTAAACCCAAATCTAGATGAGAGGACACGAACCTCTGACAAGCTATAATTATAATGCAGAAAGAAAGGTGTCAAATCAGGTGAGAACATTTGTGTTTCTTCATAAACTTGTGAATTATGCATGCATGTGCATTTATAAGAACACAGATGGATGACAAATTGGGAAGTTATAAAAAATATGAAAAGAAAATCCAAACCGTGCAAAACCATGGACATGGCTTCTTAACATTTACTTTAGGAGAAAGAGAGGGAGACAGGGAAGAAATGGGAGAGGGAGAGAGAGAGAGAGAGAGAGAGAGAGAGAGAAAGAGAGGGAGGGAGGGAGGGAGGGAGGGGGAGAGAGAGAGAGAGAGAGAGAGAGAGAGAGAGAGAGAGAGAGAGAGAAGACAGGGTCTATTTGTATTTGACAAGATGACCAGGTCCTAAAATGTCTCCACAATACACAGTAAACCAAAAGAATCTGAAATGTGGGGGTCAGGTCATTGAGGCTACGGATTGCTTTTTAATCACATTCTTTATAGCACATATTTCCAGTTGCTATTTAGTTGGAGTTGAAAGAAGACAAAGTCAACATTGACGACTCCAGTTAACCAACCCTGTAGACTTACAAAAGGAAATGGGGAAGCTTGCTTGCCTCTAGCAGGATGCTTAAAGAGACACAGAGGGAAAGGCTGAACTTGGCTGAGACAAAACATCCCATTCCTTAGACAAAAATTACTTGTTGGGGGAAAATAAAGTAGACAATCATGGAAAATTGATAGAATCACAAACTATAATAAAGGCTGAGAAGGCACACACAGATAAATACTGGAATCTTTAAATTATGCACAAACTTGCTCTTATTGCTTATATCCAGACACAGGCTGAACATTACCACCTGTGAGATTTGCATCGGGAGCACACTTTTCCGGTGTGTCTTCTTCCACCCACATAGCTTCTCATCTCCATTTTTCCCAGGACAAGTTGTAAATGTCTTGCTGTGTTTTGTATTGATAAAAAAAATAGTCTTAAAATAATTTTCCACTATCCCATCCTGAACATGGATGAAAACACACCTTTTTCATAAAGCCAGTTTCAGGAAGCATCTAAGTTCTAGGTTTATAAAATGAATTTTATGTTTGAAATGTACTTCATTCTCTGCCACCTCCTCTTGGATGTGCACGCAGCATTTCATCTCTGTCTTTGCAGGTCTGACTGATAGAATATCTTCTTCATATTATTCTGTATACTAATGTTAATCCTGTACTTAATTTAAAATAAATCTACATGATATGAAAAAGAAAAGCATGCACCCTCTAAGCGGTAGTTCATCTATTATTCACTCACAGGAAGAACTCCGATCTTTTACTGGTTTCCATATATTTCTTGAAATCTAAACAATAACATGTAGATTTTTTATTACATTGGAAATATTACTTACTCCTTTAAAATCAATTTTATTTCCCTATAAACACACATTTCCCACATTCCCAATGCTGATCTGTCTTCATTCTGCTTAACATGCTGTGTTTGCTCACCTGCAACCGTGTTTACGGTAAAAATTGCATACAGATGGTCTTGCAAACAAGGCATGACTGCATTTTCCTCAATAAGTGTTCACCCTAGAGTTAATATCCACGCTGTATGTGCAGGCACTTCTGGTCTGTCTCACGATGCCCACTCGCAAGTTGGCTTTTCCTAAACACATGCTAACACCTCTAGTGTTTGCTATCGCTGGCTTCCTAGAAAGCAGCCTTTGGTATCCCCCATATTATTCTAGGTCCTGCAATGTACCCCTCTTACTCCATCCTGTGTGCAACTCAGGCATCTCATTTCTTTGCCAATGGAGTCTTTATTTCCGGGAATTAAGGTCTTAATCACACACTGTTCATATAGGTTCTTTCATTATCTATTCTTTTTATCTTTTGACGGTTGTAAAATATTATTTTAAGGTGTGTTACTTTTGTGTATGTTGCATTTGTTTAACTCTGTGAAGCTGTGATTCTTTGCCTGACTAAAACACCTGATGGTCTAAAACGGAGCTGAATGGCCAATAGTGAGACAGGAGAAAGAAATAGGTGGGGTTGGTACGCAGAGAGGATAAATAAGAGGAGAAATCTGAAAGAAAAGGGTTGGGGAAAGAGAGAGGAAGGGGGAGGACTTCAGGGGCCAGCTGCATAGCCACCAGCCACTTCGCCACCCAGCCACCCAGCTACACAGCTGCAAAGCCAGGCACGGAGTAAGAAGGAAAGAAAAGGTATACAGGAAGACAAAAAGATAAAAGGCCTGAGGCCAAAGATTGATGGGATAATTTAAGAAAAGCTGGCAAGAAACAAGCCAACCAAAGGCCGGGCATTATAAGTAGCAATAAGCCTCTGTGTGATTTATTTGGGAGCTGGGTGGCAGGCCCCCCAAAAGAGCCAGAGAATCAAGAGTAAAAACAACCACCAACAACAACTGACAATGGATTTTTTTTCTCCCATAATATATCCTGATTACAATTTCCCCTCCACCTACTCCTTCCTGACCTTCCCCATCTCCCAGCCTATCTGTAGCCACCCTATTTCATTCTTTCATCAAAGAACAAATATGCTTCTAAGGGAAAATTAATACAATAATATAAGAATTTAATAATGGCACTAGGTTTCGATCCTAATACATGAACTGGCTTTGTGGGAGCCTAGCCTGTTTGGATGCTCACCTTCCTGGACCTGGATAGAAGTGGGAGGACCTTGGACTTCCTGCAGGGCAGGGAATCTGGACTGCTCTTCATTCTGGAGAGGGAGGGGGAATGGAGTGGGGGGAGGGGGAGAGGAGGAGGGGAGTGGGGGGAAGGGTGATGTGTGGGAGGAGGGGGAGGGAAATGGGAAACGGGGAGGAGGCGGAAATTTTTTTTCAACAACTAAACAAAAAATAAACAAAATAAAATAAAATATAGGAAGAAAAAAAAGAATTTAATATGATAAGGCAAAATGAGCACATTCGAATAGGAAAAAGCCAACAGATGGAAAAGAGCCCAAGACAAGACACAGGAGGAGATATACATGAAATATAGACTCAGGGACCCACGTATTCACTCAGGAATCCTGTAACAACACTAAACTGGAAGTCATAGTATATATACAAAGGTTCTGTAGGCTAGAAGGGGCAATATATCTGTATCTATACAAAATAAAATTTAAAAATGTAGTAGAATTAAAAAAAAGTGGGATTTTATTAAATTTGTTTTCTACCTTTGTCATTGGTATTTTCAAGCGTATGACCATAGTCTTTAAAATGGTGTCTGAGGCTTTGCAAATAAACTGCATCCTAAAGCAGTTTTCCCCCTTTCTTCATGAGTGCATTGGATTCTGTGTGTGTGTGTGTGTGTGTGTGTGTGTGTGTGTGTGTGTTGATTTTCTGGGGAAATTCTCCATCTTAAAACCAGCTCTGTCTAAAATTCCCTCAGAGACAGTGAACACTGTCATGTGAAGCCATGTTCTCCTGACTTTGCTGGTCGAGCTAACACAAGCATTGTTCCACCGTTTGTTTAATCTGCTCGCAGCCACTCAGCGTTCCCGCACCAACACAGTATGGATGAAACACAGCGAGAGTGGCTTCTCCCCTTTGATAAGGTGACTGTGCTGGGTGGGGCTGAGAGGAAGATGGGGTGCAATTACCTCAGTCAAGTAGGGACTGAAGGAAGTCCAGACAAGGTTTACTCTGGGGGTTTGGTTTCAGTGGACCCCTTATCTGTTCTTTCACTTTCCCAGCTTTTAGTTGCATGAAATCATTTGTAGTTTGAAGATATTAAATGGAAAACTCCCCCAAACACAAAATCAATGAGTATTTTAAGGAATTTTAAAAACTTTTTTCCTTAATTTTTAAATATACATTTAAACTAAAATATAATTATATCATTCCCCTCCTCCCTCCAGTCTCTCCCATGGCCCTTCCTGCTGCTCTTTTCAGACTCATGGCATTTGGTTCTTTAATTATTATTGTCATATAAGCGAATAAATATATACATGTAACCCGCTGTATCTAATTAGTGCTGCTTGTATGTATTTATTTTAGGACCAGGAAGCCTGCTGCAAGACTATCTTCTGTATATGAGAGGGAAACCACGCCCACAAAGTCTCAACGATATGGCTGCTTGCACAAGACCCAAACAATCCCAGCACTAGCTGACATGCTGACACGGACGGGAAAATTGTATGAGGCGGAGCCCATAAATGCTCTTCATCTATAGGTAATTAACAAACACTCACAGGGGAAGACTTGGACTTCCCCGGAGATCAGTCACGACATCCATGCCTTCTCCCTGGAGGCCATCTATGACACGATTTCTCTTACAGACACGGGAGTATTCTCCTACCACTGAGCTGCTACTATAAATCATAGTTAGGAGACAGACAGAGGAGGTATGGGTGCCTGTCCCCTGTTTGGAAAGGGAGAGACCACGATCACTTGCTCTTGTCACAGCGTATCCTTATAGCTGTACGGGTGTATGTATGCATGTGTGTGAGGGAATATGGGGGGGTACGCAACCTTGATACACCCCTGGAGGCCAGAACTCAATATCAGATGCCCTCCTCCACTGCTTCCCCCCATGTTGGATCATTCTTTTGTTTTCTAAGCTTGGTTGACCTCACGGGACCCTCCTGTCTCAGCTCAAAGTATTGGGGTTATGAACACATGTACAACCTCCACACTTATATGGGGCCTGGAGATTCAAAATCAGGTCTTAATGTTCGTACAGAAAATATTTGAGCCTTTGGGTGATCAGCCTAGCTAACCTTACTGTTTCACTTTTGCTAATCAGTCACTATGCCAAGTTTATGAACTAAACTTACTAAGATTATGTACATGTGGGGAAAAGCAGTATTGGCATGGTTTGTTCTGCCCAGGTCAGGCACCCACTAATTGGCTGGAAAAGTATTTCATGTGGATAAAGGGTCTTACCAATGCATCTCATTCACCCCAGTTCTTAAGATGTGGTGTTTCAGTTTTCAATCAAGAATATGCTTGGAATTTATATTTTCAGAATTTAAGTAACATGATTAACTAATTTTTAGACTAGGCTGTTTTAGACTATGAATTCTACAACTTAGCCCTCACAATTTCAGATTTTAGTACTGACTACAAGACAGAGGCATCGTGTATTCACAATGAGTCGAGACTCCAGTGCACGCCTTTATGTTACTGCCTCTGTCAATATGTGGTTTCTGTTTGCCAGAGGCAACTATCTCATCAAGGCTTAGCTTCCAAAAAAATCCCCACATACTTTCATCCTGTTTTAGTTCCTCCTGTAAGGTAATGACCTTTAAATCTTTTCTATTGCTCCAACATGACATATCTGGTGAGAGCCATGGTCCACACTGACATTCGCTCTTCCATCTTGTACTGAATTGCCGGAGCACCGTGCCGCATGCCAGGCAAAGGAGGGTTTTTCATTTGTACCATTGTGTATTCTGGGCACTGCTTCTCTTTCTCCTGGAGTAATTATCGCTGGCTATTATCTAGCACTCTTAGTGCAATTTAGTTTACCATTTTCTCCATTCCATTTACAAAGAGAGGATGCTTCCTTCTCTCGACCATCGTCACATCCATCACCTGTCTATCACCTGTCTCGCTGGCTAGCTAACATCGTCTCTGTCTCTAAATATAGTGCACATACTCAAAGTGTGGAGACTTCTTAAAGGATATACATTTCATCCGTGTCTCTAGATAAGCACATACACACATGTTCCCTTTCTTATGTTCCTAGACGTTTCCACTGTTATACAACAGCTTTGGAATTAAACTACTTGTTGGCAAATGGGTGATCACACAGTTTTCTTTCCACTACCTTTAATAATAGAGATATTTTCTTGAAAATCAGATACATTTAAATTTATCCATTTATTTAAATGGTGGCTAAAATTATTTTAGCAAAGAGTTATGTAAGTACTCCATGGAAAATATGAACATAAAGTCTCCTAAGTATTTTTGCCTATGTTTGGAGCGAATCCACTACTCTCAGTAGGGAATTTCTCCATTCAAACTTCTCTGTGTGTTCTCTAGAGCATCGCTACCAAATAGCTGAGCATACCTGAAAGTTGTATATGGCTGAATTAAAATAAAAAGTTAAATCGCTCAGTCAACCCATATAGCATCATGTGGTATTACTTAGTGTCTTAGTTAGGGTACTACTATTCTTGGGATGAAACACCATGATCAAATACAACCTGGGTAGGAAAACGTTTATTTCATCCACAGCCCCATTCAATAATCCATCATCAACAGCCGTGAGGGCAGGACCCTGGAGGCAGGAGCTGATTCAGAGGTCATGGAGGGTGCTGCTTATTACAGATTGTTCATCATGGCTTGATCAACCCGATTCCTTATACAACCCAGGACCACCGGTCCAGGATGGAGGCACTCACAGTGGACTGGGTCCTCCCCTAAGGATCATTAATTGAGAAAAGCCCTGCAACTGGATCTTATGGAGGCCTTTTCTCAATTGCGGTTACCTCCTTTCAGATCACACTAGCTTGAGTCAAGTTGACATCAACCTAGCTGGAATAGCTGGGAAAAGGCTGATAGCCAAGAGACAGTGAGACCTGCTGTAAATAGATTGAGCATTTCTATCTACTAAAGAGGTAACATGCCTTCCCTTAAAGCATCAATAGAGGGCATGCAGTCATATTTGACAGACAGACGTGCTAAGTGAGAACAGTGGCCATTACCGCTGTATCTATCACCGTTGCTCTGTCCACATCTATCATGGTTCGGAATAAATTTAGAATGACAAGTGATTCACGGGTCACAGTCATCAGATGAAGAGCTTCAATCCATCCACCTCTAAGGAATGTTAGGGCAACGTGACCCATATTTTTTTATTTATTTTTTGCTAAGACTTTCCTTTTCACTTCTTTAATTATTAACTTCTATGTAACTGGAAACCTCTAGCTTCTACAATATAATCTCTTACCCAAATATGAAGCGTATTATTTAAGCTGGAAACAATGGGGCTTCCTAGGTGCCAGCTTATCTATCAATGTCAGCCTTAGGGGAGGGTCAGGATAAGGAAAGGAAATGGACACAGGGCAGAGAATCTCAAGCCTGCACATCCTTCAGCTGTTATGTCAGGTACCAGGCCATTTTTGAAATGAAAGTAGGAAAATATTCAGATAACTGAATCGACCCTCTATTTACCTAGTGCCCAGGGATTGGCAAACCATATTTGCCATCGGTTTATAGACATTTCTTGATCTTATTTCCTGAAACTAAATGATCGACACAGCTGAGGGAAAACATTCATGCTATCTTCTATTTATTTATTTAGCTATTTATTGGAGACTGCATGAAAAGCAGAAATTCAAGAATGGCCAGAAACAAAGCCATAAAAACACTTTATTTACTTCAATTGTTTTGATGACGGTGGATTTGTTCTTGGGTTTGTTTCTTTTGAGCCAAGGGGACTGTGTAGTCAGGGTCTAGAATACTGAACAATTTAAATAATATTCCTGAAAACTCTAAGCAGTAACCATCATACTAGACGAATTGGCTTTGCCTGGGTCTATGTACGGACCAGAGGTCCCTGTCATTGGCTGAGACTCTTCCCCTCTTGGCTGATGAGCTTACTGCCTTAGGAAGTTGTATCACTCTGTCTGCAAACAAAGCAGGAAGTAGGGTTAATATATGGGCATCGGGAATTGTGTGTAAATGGCTATCCACTTTGCTTCAATAGCCTGAGCCTTGGACCAATTTGTGATCTTTAATTCCAGGGGTGACCTAGTGGAGGGTGTGCCCCAGCTCTGAGAGCAGGTCAGTCTAGTTATTTTCTGGGTGATCTTCTTCAGTTCCCACCTCCTGAATCCTTACCTTCCACAGACCATACATGGTGAATCTCTATGCGAGAGGTGGCTCCATGGAGCCTGATCTTACAAGGCAGTGTAAATGACAGTCACAAAGTCACACCTGGAGTCCTTGTTAAACAAGGGTCAATACAAATAGTCTCACAAACACTCCCCACTGGGACAGCACTAGGGAGACAGGAAGCAGCCACTTTTAGCTAGAGACTTTCATACCCCTGCTGAAACTGAGCTTGACAACAAATGAACTGAGAACCTTGATGAAGCCACCTGTGCCCTGAGCCTGAACTAGTCCATAAGATTAGATTCTACCCAAACTTCAGCAATTCTCTCCAACATGGGTACTGCTTTCTAACACTGAATGCAGGGTAAGGGGAACGATACACGTGCGGTCATTCTTGTTGCTGTTATCGGCATCATTATTTCACCAGATTACAGCATTAAACCTCTACCAAATAAACAGGACACCAAGCTCATAGGAACCACTTTCCTTAAAGACACAGAAACAGGGATCACTCCAGCAAGGACTGAAGGGAAAGAAGGCAAGATGATTAAAATTCCAATGCTGACAAGGACTTCAAGGATAATCCACAATTTCTGAATGGCTTCTCCAAAATGTACTGTGGAGAAAATTGAGGTCTGGAGAGGTTAAGTGACTTGTTCAGTGTCATGTTCAGTATTCACAGAAATGTCTGCGGCATGAATAAATCTGTTTGTGTACAGTTAAAAAGAATTAAAATAGGTAGGTAGGTTAGAGGAAGAGAACAGAGAAGCACATTCGTGGGGTCCAGCCTGTTCTCCTAGCTGTGCTGCTATTTCCTGCTCACGTGGGACCCCTGCCTTTGCTGTTTATCCCACAGAGGCAGAGAAGCTGCATTTCCCAGCATGCCTTGTAACTGTTTCAGAACACAGTACTAAGTGGAATTTGACTGAGAATGGATGCTCACACACATATTGGCTTGCTCCTCCAGCCTCCTCTCAAAAATGTGGGGTGAGGATGGGGTCACTATCAACTGAGACTCATGATGCTCCCAAATGGCAACCAAAACAGAGCTCCACAAAGCCTGCCCTGGAATGTCGGCCATGGAGAAGTGAGGTTTATGTGTGTTCGGACAGTGAGGGGACAGTGGTTGTCTCTTCCTGGAAGTCTACCCAACTTGGTGAGTATGTTCTGGAACCGGTAAAAGCTCAACCAGGCTCTGCGTGAAACACACCTATTCAACAGCAAGTCCTCCAAGAAGCTACAGAGGGAGGATAAGGAAAATGTGGTACATTGACACAATGGAGCACTACACAGCAGAAAAAATGACATCTTCAGGCAAATGGATAGAGCTAAAAAACATCATCTTGAGTGAAGTAACCCAGACCCAGAAAGACAAGTATCACATGCACTCACTCATAAGTGGTTTTTAAACATGAAGCAAAGAAAACCAGCCCACAAATCACAATCCCAGAGAACCTAGACAACAATGAGGACCCTAAGAGAGACATACATGGATCTAACCTACATGGGAAGTTGAAAAAGACAAGATCTCCTGAGTAAATTGGGAGCATGGGGACCTTGGGGGAGAATTGAAGGGGAGGGGAGAAGCAGGGAGGGGAGTAGAGGAAAATGTAGAGCTCAAGAAAAATTAACTAAATAAAAGAAAAAAGTAAAAAAAAAATATTTGAACCAAGTGGTAGATGTCATAGCACTTGGCAGAAATCCTGGCCAGTGGACAGGACATGAGAGCCTGGAAGCAGGTGAGGAAGGAGGGGCTGCTTCGGCCCCAGGCTGTAGGCCAAGGCCTTCATCAGACTCTAATTGGCATGGACGGGAGCACAAAGACTCTCATCAACCAAATACTGTGAGAACGGGAAGCAGCAACAATGGGAGCTTATGACCCCGACTCACATCCTACCCACCCAGCTCTTCAGACAGTGGTGACACACTCATTGAAAACTGGCTATCACTCAGATAGGAGAATAAAACACATATGCTCAGAGAAGAAAACACAAATATGTCAGGCTCTGATGATCTAGGCTGGGTCTGCTCAAGTTCTCTGATGAGCAGCCACAGGTAGCCATGACTGCACACTAACAATATGCAAATGAGCCGGCCTAGCTGTGTGCAATCCAACTTTATGATTGACAAGCCTTCATTCAATGATCTTTGAAAGGATGCAATCAAATCCGTCTGCCTCTAGGAAATTATGATGTTGTGAACACATGGTAAAGAAAGACAAATGGGAGATGATGCTTTGGAGTCAAGATTCCTCACAGCCACAGGGAGGCCAGGCTCTTGCAACTCAATAAATACAAAATATAATTTAAAAAAATTAATCAATGTGACTATCTCTTTGGAATAATTATTCTAAATTATTAATTAGTTAATCATTCTTTAGATTCTAAAGCTTTCCAGCTCGGGTAGTTATATCAGAATCTTATGACCCATTAGAGTGTATATTATAAATTGATTTAATTCATTTTTAAATTTAATTTCATATTAATAAAAGGAGGCAATTTAAACCTAAGAATCACAACAGATAGGCATGGTCACTAAGGGTTTAAACATGTTTTGGATTGTATATATTAAGAAAATCTAAAAAGGTGAATTTCCTAGATTATCATGGATTTTCTAGATGTAATGAAGTAATAACCATCAATTCATGGATCAGAAAACTGGCACATTCAAAATACATGATAATTGAGGTAGCAGCAAAAGGGAGCATTGCCATGCAGGATGAAAGAGTTCTCTGCTGGATGTGGGGGGCACTGCTCCACACTGTGCAGGATATAAGCAATCAGGACCAGAAAGAGTGTCCCTAGACATTGTCAAATACATCAGAAGAAAAAAAAAACCTACATTATTTGGGAACTGCCGGTTTAAACATTGACACAAGCTGAGAGTCAATTTCCAATCACAGATACACAGAAAAATAAATTAAAACCAACTGTAGCTTCTGATAATGTGAAGTGAAAGAGACCAGGCTTTAGAAGTCATAAAGAGGCCAGCGGTGAGTGAGCACACAGATTTCTGGTCTTCTGCTCGTCCTTGCTGTGGGACACAAGGGTCATGAAAGCAGATTTCGAGCTATTTCCCTGAAGATGGTGAGGGCTGAGCTAAACTCTCCCCTTGTACTTTTTGGGACCTGTCCAGGGGGATTCCGCCATGGCTGTGGTGGTAAAACCCCAGATTGGCAAACGTGTTTACTCAATTCTCAGGGAAGCTGTGTTCTTCTATTTTTTTCTGAAAGAGTTCTTTCCCTAAAATAACTGTCATCATTGAGGCAAGACTAAACGTGATAGAATTCTGAATCTCCTAGAACAACACAAAGCATCAGACAGAGACATGGAATGGCAGATGGAGTAATATTTTATTTATATTTTAATAAATAAAGCTTGCCCGAAGATCAGAGTACAGAGCCAAGCCACCTGAGGTCAGGCAGTGATGGAACACATCTTTAATCCCAGATCTCAGGAGACAGTGGCAGAGGGATCTCTGTAATTTCAAGGCCACCCTGGGCTACACAAGATTGGATCTGTCTAAAAGAGAAACAGCTCACACAAACGTGATCCCAGCACTTGGAATCACACTCCTTTAATCCCAGCACCAGGGAGGTAGACACAGGAATGATATGGCTGAGAGAAGAGAGGAATGTAAGGCAGAAGGAGACAGGGAGCTCAGGTGGTCTGAGGTTTGGTGGAGACAGTTGCTGTCTGAGGTTTGGCAGACACAGTCTGAGGACAGAATTGCTAGTTCGGTCTGAGCATTAGTAGAGGAAGAACAACGCACTAGTGGCTGGCCTCTATTTTCTGCTCTTCAGCATTAACCCCCACATCTGACTCTGGATTTTTATTGTTAAGACCAATTAGAGTTCGTGCCACAGGTAGACTCTCACTACTCCAGAGAATGACTGGTCTTCACCAGGCATGGCTGAATAACAGTACGTGAGGACACCTATTACCATATCTAGGTGGCAAGGTGTCTTGTACAAGACACAACATCAATGCTGGGTTCTCGAGTCAATGAAGAAAAACAGGTTTAATTTCTGTGATTAAAAGCATCTCTTGGGTGTTCCTCTTTACATATTTAAAGTATGTCTGCTCAAACTCCTAATGAACAATCCCTATGGAGCCACTTTGCAGCATATGTATATGCGAATATTTCTGCTGGGACAGTGGAGATCAGGATCAGACACATCACATCGCCTCAAAGTAAAGGAGTGACTATATCCCCATCCCTACTCAAGGCTCTCAAGGACTTCATTGCTGATGCCTCTGTTGACTGGTGCTATGAAGCGCCCTCCAATTGGTAGTATTGGTTTACTGCGTTCCAGCCCCTTGAATCGGGTCTCTCAGGAAAATCAACTTCATAATGAGGCTTCTCATAACAAATAACAATGTTTATAGACATCATACAGGGCAGAGGACCATGCCCCTGCTGGAGATCCTTGAACTCTGTGAAACTCACTCAAGAGAAGAAGAGAGGAACATCATTCTACATCATTCTCTATACTGAACCTAGATGCTCGTCCAAAGTCAAGACGCGACAGGAATCTGAGACATCTGAGATGGAGGGACTGTTTGGAAGGAGAGTAGCAGCGAGCATAGAGACGACAGGCGCAAGTGTGTAAGGAAGATCATCTCAGAGCCCAGAATCGCCTGCTCACCCCAGTGCCGAGATTTCCACAGAGCTGAGAGTGGACATTTTCAAGTGTCTCCTTCAGGGCACTTCTGAGAAGTATTTTGCATACCTCAATAATACAAACTTTACAAAGACAAAGTAGAAACAGGCAAAATAATGGATCAGTGCTTGTCACCAAGTCTGAGGACCTGGGTTCTATCCCTAGGACCCAAATGGCAGAGGAGAACTGACTTCTGGGAGTTGTCTTTTGACCTCCACATGTGTCATGGTACATGAACAAGCAAGCCCCGCCCCGACACACACACAGACTGTCAATCAATGTAACTCTACTAAAGGTAAAGGGAGAATGAAACCTATTGCATGTCAGGAGGCTAGAACATTTATGTCAGTGGTTCAGACGCTGCCTGGTATCCTCATGCAGCAAATAAACATACAGAGAGAAATAACAGATAGAATAATTGGCACGTGAGGAGCGAGAAAAGCTATGGTTCCCAGAAACTGCTCAGGGCCACCAGCCAACCTTCCTTCAGGTCATGGGATCCAAAGCACATGACTGAAGTGAGGATGGGGGGGGGGGTCCAATTATTGTTGGGTATGAAGAAGTTGAAATCAAGAGAGGGCTGGCTGCAAGGGAAGTTACATGAATGTGAGAAACAGCCAGTGTTTAAAGGACTAAGAAGCAGATTGATACTAGCAGAAAATATAGAGGTGTCTAAGTTGATCGGAGAGCTGAGTAAGAAACCAGCCATGTGAAGGAGGCCACGGTGTCTGCCAGCCAGAGGGAGCAGCAGCAAGTCCTGTCCAGCCACGAAAGAGGCTTTAGAGGAGCCGCCGTCATCGGCGTCCCCTTGACTTAGACTTTCTTTCCCTTTCAAGTTTGGTGTCCTCCATGGTCTCAGTTCTCTTTTTTCTACAATATCTGATTTTTTAAGCCCATGGAGAGAAGAGGAATAAGATATATAATACAAACCTCGATACTCTCTAGAAGAAAACAATATCTGTATAAAGTAACAAAAATCACAGAAGTTTTAAGCATCCTGTTTCTCCTCACAACTGCACTGTCGGCCAGGAACACCGAGCACCTGAATACAACCAGTTGTGTCAAAACAGGCTAGAGACACAAAATGCGAAGCCTCGATACTTTCAGCAATGAGTTCGGAATATCTCAGTCACTCTCTGTAATGAGCCTGTGTTAGAATGGTCATATTGGGCTATAGTAATATAAGATGCATGACTGTAAAACGTTTCCCCGTAGTTCCTTAATGTCGCAATGAGATTACCAGATAGTATAGAATTACCTAAGACTTAATATTGCATTTTATTTTAGTACACACACAGACACTCATTCTCTCTCTCACATATGTGTGTGTGTGTGTGTGTGTGTGTGTGTGTGTGTGTGTGTGTGTTTACCGTGCAATTCCCGAGATCAAACTCAGCTATTTGGGTTTAGCAGCAAGTGTCTTTATCAGCTGAGCCATCCGAGGTCCTCTCAGATGACCCATTTATAAGAACAATGCAGCCCTTTGTTTGCCAGTGTTTAATCCATTATTATTTTTCCACCCTTGGATGTAGTCATTTAAATAAAAATAAAATATTCATGGAATTCAACAAGACCTGTTTCCTGGGGACACATGAGAAACAAACAGTGTTGAAAAGAATTCTTAGCTTTATCGCTAGTAACACTAAATAAACAACACGCTACAGTCCTACAGACACAAACACATGCCAGGAGAGCCGACCGGCTTGGTGTGTGCTCATGGAGGGTGGCATTTGGCTCCTGTTATCAGGACAGTGTTTTGAAAACCACCACACTGTTCAGAAGTCACTGTTTTCCACGGTCAGTGTGAGCAGACCAAGGGTACCCCGGATGGAGAGACTGAGATGCTTCGCTTTCTCAGTAAGTGCATTGACTGCTGTGGACGACCTGCATGTGACCTGTCATAGGTAGTCCTGGCGAAAGGAAGTGATGGCTGGGAAGGCAATTAGTCTCCTTGCCCTTGCAACCTCTTATTCAAGGCTAACAGTAACTACATGCCTGGAGCTCTCTGCATTTATTAGGATATGAAGTCAAGAAATGCTAAGAACATTCGTGACTTTCATTCCAACTTCCCCTTACTATGTTATCAAAGTACCCACTTTGTAGGCATTTGCAGCAACTGCACATGTATGACTTGTCAATCAAGAGTAACTTAAAAACATGATGCCCATTATCCCTTGATTGGTTACTTCTCATTTCGCTGTGATGGACTACGTAACACAATGAAGCGTAAGTGAGACAGTCTTCGTTCTGGCTCACAGTTCAAAGAACTACATTCCATCATGGGTCATGACAGGGAAGCCTTGGTGGCAGGACCAGGAGGCCAGGTCATGCTGCACACACAGTCAAAAGGCAGAAAGTGAACAGCTGGCTTATAAACCCATCTTGTCACCCATTGCTTTGACTTTCTTCCTCCAGCAAGGCTCCACCTCTACATATTCCACAACTTTCCCAAATGGTACCAGCAGCTCAAGACAATTGTCCAGACACATAAGACCATGGAAGAGATTTCATATTCAAAGCATACCAATCCTACATACTTGATATGGTTTCCCAAATAATAAGGACATTCTCGTCCATAATTCTTACCATCATAGTTACAAAAAATCAAGGGAATAACATTTGCATGTTTATAAAACACTAAGATTCTATCTTATCTATTGATCTGCAAATTTTTGAGTTGTCTCAAAACGGTCACTTGTAGCATGAAAAAGGGTACGCTTTAAGAACCAGTTTGGAGTAAGTATTATACCTGATAGATGTATTTATATGTTGTTGGATGAAGCAACTTTATTTAGACACACATACATATCACATGATTGTAATATTTGATAGGTCAAAGCCAGATTTTTGTAAGATGTTTATCTGGGCTTGAGTGATATTTCCGTATGATGAGATTGGTTATAATTTTTTGGTGGGTTGTCATGGAAACCCTGCAGCATCCTCAGAAATGAACAGAAATCTGGTTCATTACTATTGAAGTCATGATACACTGCTTGGTCATAGGTTCATAGTAGGGTTCTTCACTGTCAAGGTGCAAGTTTTCCACATGCACTAAATAACTATTATCTTGATAAGTGTCATGAGAATGTCAATATCCTGGTTGTCATCAAATACAGTTGATAAGTTGACCACCCAAGGAGCATGTTTGTGTCATGGAGTTTTCAGTGCAATGTTGCCAAATCTCAACACTCTATTAGATTTTTCTGTTAATATTTTAGTTGGCCTTTTTGTTTCATTTTTTATTTTAATGTTAACATATGCTCATTAATTCTTATCTGACTCAATGCTCAATAATATGCTACTTCTTACCATCTCCTGGCAATCAACTTCTCCATTTCTGCAGGGAGCCCACTCCAAGATGGTCCCCGTGTCCTGCCAGATCATCATCCATCTTTGGACACCCCCTTCCTTTCTAAAACTAGCTCCTTCAATCTGACCTCACACCGCCTTTTCTTTATCCTAGAATTATCATTTCTCCCAGAAACACTGGCTTCCCACAGTGGAGACTTCTGTTTATAAATAGTGTTTACTTTCCTGCAATGTAATACTTCTAGAACCCCCAAACCCTGAGAGCAAGGAAAGGGAAAAATAAACACACCTGTGTCTTGCATGCTTCTCTGAACACACTTGCACACCTACTGTGTGCCTGTGTTAGCATGTGTGCACATAATCAGGAGTGTGCAGATGCATAATTCCATGAGAGTCCATGCTTTCATAGATGTGTATGCATGTGAGAGATAGGGGACCGCTGCGAGCACAATTTACCTGTTATTTGTAAGTGGAGGCAGGGTCTCTACTGGCCTGGAATTCATCAAGTCGGCTAGACTTTCCAGGTAGTCAGCCAAGGCCCAGTGGTCCATTCACCTGACTCCAGTCCCCTAGTATGAGATTACAAGTGGATGCCACCACTCCACCTTATCACATTGGTTCTGCAATTGAAGGCAGGCCCGACAGAGCCATCTCCCCAGCTCACAGCCCATGCGTCACATGAGAAGTTAAATACTGTGTGATACTATGAGAATAGAAATGAACATATTGTACATTGGATGGTCTATATTCCATAAGATTATTTATAACAAGCTTTAAAATTCTGTTTAAATTTTTGTTTTAAACTATGGCTTGGTTTTCAGTAAAAATTAAATTATATGTATTTATAAACACAACATGATTTTATTATAAGTGTATACATTGAGGAATAGCTTCAAGCTATATAATCTGTGCATTACCTGACACAGTTATTAGTATTTGGTGCAAAAAGCATTTAAAATCTGTTTTCAACTATTTTAAAGTACATAGTACAGTTATTAAAACACAATACAGTTATTAAACTGCATTTAAGAAGCTGCACGTGAGGTCTCTCCAAGTTATTCCTGCAGTCTAACTGAGATTGTGCCTACTTTGGCTAAGGTCTTTCCAGCACTTCTGCATCTTCCCAGCCTTATGGAGCCACCATTCTATTTTCTGCTACTTTGAACTGGTCATTTTTAGATCTACAAATAGGTGATATCCTTCAGTCTCTGTATTTCTGTGACTCTTCTGTTTAACTTAAGAGCATGTCCGTAGCTTGCTGATCATTCCAACAGCTTATTAATAAGCTCTCAGATTACAACCTGTCAGCTCAGCGAAAGCTATACGCTAAACTGCAGCGAGCAGGAAGTTTGTTGCCCAACATGATAAAACTATATTAAAGATTTATCCATTGTCATCACTTAAAAAGCAAAAGCTATATGCGACTGTGGAAAATTAGCTGTGCATCAATCACCTCCTTTGAAAGCTTTGGTCATTCATACCTGGATAGCATATGGTTAAGGTAATTTGTGGCCACTTTGTCAATGAAGAAACTGATAATTACTAATAAGCCAGGAGCTAGATGACAAGTCCAGTGATAGGGACAGCAATATGAGCTGATTATGGAGTTGTCTTATTTTAAGACACTGGCAAATGAAAGGTGGATCTGATCTGAAACTCTAGCTCTAGTATTTATCAATGTTCATACACACTAGCATTCTAGATGGAAAGGGTCAGCTTCTCTCCAGTAATTCCTTAGAGCATAGGACACTAGGCTATTATTAAATTGTTTAAAGCCTTTTCCCCCAAAATGTTATAAAAACCCAGAGATTCCAACACAATGCGCAAAAAGCCTGGGAACACTGTTTGGGGTGTTATGAATATATTCCTCATTTTCCCTCCTAGGAGTCCCTGCCTGGCACACTTTCCTAAGAGAATAGATCGAGAAAAGAAGCTTTAGTGATCAGATCTTCTATTAAAATAAATAAACACAAGGACGTCAAGCTCAGTCTCCAAGTGGCAACAGAAACAAATTTCATTTTTAAAGGTTAATATATTCTCTTCGCTTTCTGAGGCTTTTAACCCACAAAATCACTGTGATACATGATAAACAAAGGAGAAGAGGATATTTTATAAAACATGATAACTAGTAGATGCATCAACACCTGCTCACACTAGAGGAAAGAGATGCTTCCAGGCCTCAAGGGATGTCCCTGGCACTGTTGTCATCTGATGAAGAGAAAGCCAGGATGATGTCCAGGGAGTGGAGAGACCACATCCAGGAGGCAATGACTAACCGGAAATTAAAAGAGGGAGGTGATGACTCACATCCGGTCAGGTAGCTAAGTGTCCTGGGGCCTGACCACTGAGGAAATGAACCCTGTTGATCCTGGTCAACAACTTTGCATGCATCTCTTTTCAGCTCCTTGACACGAAAAACAAAAGCTAAAATAAACAAATTAATAAATTACACCTACCTGGATGAGAGACAGATCTTCAAGCTGTAATCTGAAGAGATAGTTCCTGCAAAATAAAACAGAGAGTACGTTACCTTTAATAGGTCCCAAAATGTCAAAGTCTATAAGCATCACGGGAATGACTGAAAAAAAAAAAAACAGGTAATGATGTGGGAGACAAAATACCATCCTGCTACTAATATGGCAAATAACTCTCTGAAACAGAGAATAAGAGCATCTGACTTCTCAGGGGATGTGCACTTGGGACTGGTAAGAGCTGTGGACTATGCAGCGTATATGCAGGAAGCAGACGTAAGCTCTAATTGCCTGTTAGGGTTGTTGTGAATTAGGAAGTGGCTGTGGGCACTTGACTCTGGAGATAAGTTTAATGTCAAGAGGATGAAACACAACTCTTCTTCGAGGGTCTACTCTTGCCTCTTGTCAGCATCTATTGGTTTGATTCTTAGGCCCTGACTCCAACCTGTGTCCCAGCATCTGTCTTGCTGATTGGGTTCAGCTTAGACGCACAAACTTATCAGTTTGACAAGGAAATTGAAACTGCCAATAATTTGATCAGCTTTGCAGCTCATATATGATACAGAAATCAGAGACAAGAAAACTACCAGTTCCAATAAGGGATGCCCAAGGAACACAGAAGAGCACAGACAAAGGAAAATATAAATATGATGTACAGCAGACTCTGAACTTATAGCTTTTGGGGGGTCTCTACAGCAAGTCATACTTCTGCCTCCAGATAAAATCATGAGAGCCTCAAAACATCAGGAAGAGGAGGCACTGTGGCAGTAGAAACCCCCTTAGAAGAGGTGACAGGCAATCCAAGTATTCCTCAACACCTCAGAAGAGGGCTGAACACAAAGGAAAGCCCACCTTTAGATGCAAAAAGTCAGGAGATGTGGAGACGTCAAAGGACAAAGAATGTAATAATAGCTTTGTTTAAGGTTACTTCTGTGGCATGAAGAGAGAAGTAATCCAAACATCAATAAGAAACAAATGTAGGTAACTTTACTGTTGGGGAAGGAAGGGTGTTATGTATATACAAACTGAGAACATACAGACGGCTCCAGGAATGGAGACAAGCACCAGCCAAAGCAGGTGAAGGGCATAGTTTTGATGGCACCATTCCTGCAACAGTAGACAGAAACAGGTAGACAGAACACTGAGGAAGAAGCTATCCAGTTACACAGGTCCTGGTGGGGAGCAGGGACTGGGGAGATCACGAGTGCTATAGACCAGGAACTGAGAGCTACCAGGTTTTTCAAATGGTTTCTGAAAATTCTTCTTCAAATCACAATTGTAACCTGTCCACTGTATTTCTTTTGTCTCTTCAATTTTTTCTTTTGATATGCTATGGGAGAAAGTTCTAGAAACCTTGGTTAGCTTATGCCCCCATATGCAACAGCAGCAGACTTGGAACATTTTTGAAGAAAGGGAGCACTTTAGGTGGTTACCACAAAGAGACCAGGTTTCCAAAAGTAATGTCATATGAAGGGGACAAAGGACATCCCACATGTGTGGAAAAGAAGAGGACTATGGAAACATTCAGATTTTCTGAGTATGTGCTCCCATGTGGACACTGACAGCATGACAGTCCTAGAAAGGAATCTACACCCAGTTGAGAACCTTAGACAAGACACTTACCAAAGGCAGGAGGGCTAAGTCCAGCCATAGCACCCACATGGCCTCGCTAAGCCCATCTGCTCCCAAGACACAGGATCTCCGACTTGGTGCCCTGATTGCAGAAGGCTTCCCTTCTGTAAGTGCAGTGACCTATGGGTTAGGAATGCTCGTACAAAAGCTATGACTGTGCAGGCAAACAAACTTGCCAAGAAAACTGAATGACTGTGTTCCAGTCTCCTTGCCTATAAAATGAAGTCAATAATCATCTTCCATCACTCCCTACACTTAGGGAAGTTTTAAGTCTAGACATAAAACACACAACCATGATTGGCCCATTGTAAGCATGCAATTGGCAGTCCAAATGTCTAATCCATTTTTGAGAGTGATTGAGAGCTCTCAAGGCATTAAAGTTCTCTGCATATGTTCCACTGTGTAGAGGAATGGAGGGGGATCAACATCTGAGCACAGACAAAGCCAACAGACTCTGGCTGGCTCCCTGCTGAGTTGTTGGTAGGAATGGGAGTGGTGCCATTGAGTATTCAGAGACATTGCCTGCTTCTCTCGTCATTGGTTCTGAGACCAGAAGCTTTTCTTTTCTGACTTAGTAGTCATTTCAAGAAATATGTTCAAGTAAATTACTTCAAGTATTAGTAAAGCTTTAAGACTGTCATATACACAGACATCTTCATGTTCATAATACAGTACTAATTTCAGGGGACATCACAGAAAAATAGACCCGTACCCAAAGAAAAAGTGACAAACTCCAGGGACGTTAACAAATGCAGATAGCGGTACCCATTTGATACTCTGAAGCTCTGGGCACAATGGCTGGGAAGAGGAGTCCAGAGCCCTTTCTCTATTTGAAGCAGGGATGAGAGGAGTGTACTGAGATCACCCACTACAGTCTCTGCCTCCAGGTTTCAGTGCTTTTCATAAAGGAAGGCACACATCTCAAAATGACCGTCCACATCATTCTAAACAAATTCAAATGTCTAAACTATTTTGTCTGCTTCTCACCCATTGCTAGCCTTTCAACTCACCCCAACCCCCTTGAGACACTGCCAGCCAATTTCAATATCTGCTTCTTTTCAAAGCACCTGAGGACTATGGCTCCCTTCCCACCATCTCCTAGATAATTAATTTATATAGCAGGGCTACTTGGCAAGCGATAAAAGGGGCGGAGAGGAGATGATGTCTCCTAGGAACATCACTCGAGTCTTTGTGAGTGCCGCCATCATCCCTACCTCTACTCTGCTGCCCTGAAAAAGCATCAAGGAAGACATGGCTTGTCCCTGGGTAGTACTTCCTGAGTTTTAACAGGGGTACTGAGGATTCTTAACTCATTTTCAATCATGTCTTAATCTAAAGGGGAGCCATTGGCTACCAATCTTCTGGAAGCAAGCCAATAAGAACCAAACACCTCCTATTTGTAGAGGAGAAAGTCTCCACCAATGGAAAGATGCAGTACAAATAGTTCGTGGTTGTAGATTCAGAGGAAAACCCTATCTTCACTTTTATCTGTGTCTTGTGGCCTTTACAATCAACCATCCAAGTTCCTCTTCCTCACTTCACCTACACCAAACAGAGAGACAGGCAGCAGCCCTTAGGATGCGGTCAGCTCTCATCTCCAATCAGCATCCCCAGACACATGGACACATCACTAGAAGATGATCAGGCCCTGGTGCTGCTCATGAAATGCATTTGCTTCCAGGCCATCGCCTTCACCTCTGTGACTATAACCTGGCTGTGACATACATCTCTTCACCGGGAGAGCAGCTTGGTATGAACGATCTGATTACACAGAGCCCCCCTCCACCTTCACTGCTTTCTTAAGTTATTTTCGAAGCTGCCTGCCCTCATCTGATGTCAGCAAGGACCAGGCTCTGCACCTAAGAAACTAGAGTCAAAACACACAATCTGTCAGCCTACTCAAGTAACTGACAATCCTTTAGCTTTTATCTTTTTTGTTTTTGGAGATTAACCTATAGTTATACTTTCCCCTTTTCTTTTCCTCCCCTCAGGCCTTCCCATGTACATCCCCTTGTTTTTGTCCAAATATGTAACATTGAACATTTTAGTCCTCTTCAACAACAATCCCCACCTATTTGAAAGATATTTTATAAAATGAATCCCAAGTGAAGTGCTGATGGGATTTCTTTAATCCCCTCCTCTGGACCAAAGGATCTGAAAAAACATTTTGGACCCTGCTAACCTCCAACTTCTTTTTCAAACTGCTTTTTTTCCCCAAGAACAGACTTAAGACTACTTTGGCTGCACAAAAATTCCATTCCAATCCGGCTGAGAAACAAGAAAAACCTTAAATCTCTCAAGACAGCTTGATCTATTACAGTTTAGGTCAGTGACCTATGAAGTTAAAGGTTACAAAAAGAAAGAAAATCTTCTAAAAGGAATAAAAAATTGATACTCCCAGATGTTGGGCCACTCACACCACAAACTAAGATCTATGTCCCCTGCAAATGGCTGTTCTCCAGGGCGCTGCAGAGGAGGCATGCACTTTATCTTGCAATTGTGTGAACACAGAGGTGGGAAAACAATATATGTGAGGTCCAGGAGAAAGGCCACCAACCTCTCCAACATGAAAGAGTAATGTTTTGGGCTCCCAGCCAGGCAGAGATGCTAACCAAACGTTGCTCTTAGCATCTGTTTCTCTAATGGGGCAATTCATGAGCAGCTCAAAGCATTAAGCAGTCCCATTCATCTCCATAACACCTCTAGATGTAAACAGGTAGTAATGAGGACCGCGGTCATCCTTCAATAGAGAAAGGCATTGGTACAAACGATTAAGATGTCAGATTGTTCTGTGTGTGGTGACACAGGTTAAGGGAACTATTCTAGTTCCATAGTTTCTTCTCATTATAGAAATAAGAGGCCAGAGTTTGCTAAGTGGTAAACTTGGTTTGATTTTATTGTTATACTAGATAAAAATGTGGATTTGTATCTCCTTAGTATTTCTGGAGTAAAAGTAGACATTAGTTCCCAGGGTCTTGGAATAAAATTAGATATTGCACATTCAAATGCAATAAACCGGATCAGTTTATGAGTAACTGCTGTCGGAGGAGCCCATAGATGCAGATGACTAATTCAAATCTCAAAGCCCTTGCCTTTGACAGATGCCAAACGACAATGTTAAGGCCTGTTTATCCTTCTCACCATTCGAAGTCCAATTAGGTTCTCTCTGATTCTATTGGATTTTATGTCTTATTGGCTCTCAGATGGAGGAACTCATCTTTGGGTCATATCTCATCCCCCAGTGGAACATTAGCAACAAATCAGAAAGCAGAACAATCCATTCTCTGAAGGAACAGCGCAGTCCCCAACAGATGAAGCTGAATAGTGTCTTCATGGAACGTACTACGATTCTGAAGCTGTTAAAGAAAAGGTTGAGCCATCAGGAGCATATTAACCGAACGACTCATTTCATCTAGAGACAGCGTAAAATGTAACTGTGACCTCCATTAATTAGGAAAGACACTGGTGTTTTAAGACGACATTCATCTAGAATAACTCAATTGGCCTCTGATGAATATGGCTATAAAGGCAAAGAAAGAAGTCTAAATTCTTATTTGAGGTGGTGAGGCAGAAGTTGTCTTGTAACTGGGAAGACGGTGAGCGAGGGAAGAAGATATGGGCCTGGCACTGAGAAAAAAGGAGACTGGGATGCAGATCCATGCATGGAGAACAGACTAACAACGGACACAGGGAGCTTTCACTGTTTAGCAAACATTTAGACTGAAGCTGGTGCATTGCATATAAACAATCACGGTAGGAGGGAGTCCAAGAAGGTACTACTAACTGAAACTTTGCCTGACCTGGACCCAATAAGCTCAAATTTTCAATTATATTAAGAGATGTGAAGTTTTAAAAGAATGTAAATCATTTGAAAGTTGAAGAACAATGGCAGGCATGCAATATGAAACATAAAATGTTCCATAAAAATTAAACGTGAATCCTTAAGAGAGCAAACGTGTTAACAAATGTAAGGAATGTGAAGGAATTTAATGACGCAGCTCCCCAACCTGTTTAAAGTGGATACTTCAAACTCTTTCTGTTTACTGACTACAAGTTCATTCTAAACACCTGTGTTTTTTTTTTTTTTGGTCTTAATCACATCGAAAACTTGTCTCCTTATACTTTATCACAGGCTCATTTAAATTTCTATTTAAAAAAGAGTATTTCAATTGAACCCTTAAAAGTGGCACATACTAGAAAAAAGTCTCAAAACATAAAACTTATGTTCAGCCATATCAATACCACACTGACATGTTTAAGTGAAAAGTTCATAAGCCACATGTAAACACATTGCAGTGGCAGGACACTTGCTTCGCATGTAATGGAGACAGACAGTAGGCTCCATTCTTGCAACCGGAAACAAGGTTAGAGGATAGAAACACAGTTAAGGGCTACACGACTTCCCAGAATGCTTAAGATGCTGAGTGCAATCTCTAGAACCAGTTCCCTAACAAGACAAGAAGGGAAAAACTAAGATCTTGTCAGTCAACGTAGTGCACACATAGGATTCCAGCCCTTGGAAGGTCAAGCTAGGATTGCCACATGAGTTTGAGGCCAGTCTGGCATACAAATCAAGGCTCAATCCTGAAGACAACAAAAAGACAAAGAAGAACACAGTGAAACAAATCCACAATAGTTTTTTTTTTTTAAAAAAATAACAATAAAAGACCCAGAAATAGAGTAGTTTCTCACTTAGCAAGAATGAGGAGATAATGGTAGATTTCAATGCTTGCATTAGGAAACAGTTCAGAGAAACCTTTCCTGAGACACATATTTTGGACAAAAGTTACAAGGCAACACTGTTAGCAAATACTCCGGTCATATAGACTTTAATATGTTTTAATACAATTTGTAGACCTCTGGATGAGGTTTGGATGCCTCTGGTGCTGACTTAATAATACACCAGGGTCCATGCTGACTTCTCCTCCTATGTGATTTGTTATTTTCTGTTTTCCAGTTAATAGAGAAACCAATCACTTGGAACAATAGCAGCTAAATATTTCTGACTCCTTTAGCTTGTGAATTCCTAGTAATGTTCACCATTTTAATTACTTATATGGACAATTATTTTTCTGGGCTCTCTTCAGTTAGTAAAACTTGAGAATTTGTGCGCACACAGCTTTAACTAAGCAAGGCCTCATTGCTCATTCATGGGCATTCCCTTTCCCAGAGAATCTCACAGCAGTCCCCTTGGACACTATCTCTCAGATGCCCCATTCTCTTTGCCATCAATCACTCTCAAGCCCAATTCTGAAAAATGTCTCCTTCTGTTTCCTTTCCTATTTCTGTTCTGAGCTTTAGGTTGGATCTTATCTGACCACAACCCCAGCTATGGTCCGTCCTGACCCTGGCACATTTGGCACAGAGCGCAGTAGCAGCATCTCCTCGTGCAGAGATCTGAGCATGAGGAAATCAGGGGTGTCTCCCTGAAGTTAGCAAGACCTCCCCAGTGCCAGCTAGGACAGTATCTGAACAGCCATGGAGTCTGGCAGACCTCCCAGGTCTACAAAGCCCAGGTGAGAGTCCTCGGCTTGTGTGAAAGACTGTCAAGCCCTATGTTAGAAGATCAAGTCCCGGCTCTGCCTTTGACCTGGGGCCTCACCCACAGTCACGTTCCTTTCTGAGTTCCTATGTGCAGCCCCATTCCAAGTTCTTCTTTCCCAGACGCAGGGCATTCTGTAATTTCCCTGTGAGAATCCTTCTCTTGTCTACTGTCTACCCATGCTTGAAACATCTCCAGGATGGATGCCTTCCCAGTGCAGCCTTCCTTGCCCCAAGAACCATCAAATCCCTTATTACTAGTGTCTTCCGTGCCACCGAGTCTACTAACAAAGAAATTATTCCTTGTGATCTCGTGTCCCTGCCACCCTGCAAAGCCAAAAGTCGGGAATCTCTCTGAACCAGAGCTGAGGCAAGCACAGAGGATGCTTAAATTTGGAGTAATTGATCCTTAAGTATACTGATATTTAGTAAATAGAGGACAAAGGATAACAAAGTTAGAAGACACACACACACACACACAGTCCATAGGTCATAGCTGGGTATCTTTAAGAGGCAAGATGTAAAAAAAAAAAAAAAAAAAAAAAAAAAAATGAGTCCATAGGTCAAGTTAATTAAACAGACAATGCAGAAAAAGAAAGGACCACGTGAAAAGGAAATATGATTAAAGCTTGTTTGTTTATTTGTTTGCTTGGCTAGTTGGTTGGTGTTGTGTTTGTTTGTTGTGGACAAGACAAACATGTCTCTTGTTCAAAAGAGTGTGCCCTGGAAGAGTGAACGCACACCAGGACAGGGATTGAATTTTTTTAATTCTAACTCAATGTGGTGATTGTGTCTTCTCCCCATTGAATGGGGTCCTACCTCACAATCATACTCAATTGGCTAGTGTGAGAGAAACTGGCACATAGGAAATGGAGGAGGAGAAAAGGGAAAGGGGGCATTGCTCCAAGGAGAATAGAGTCACTACACCAAACCACCAAATTCCTAGAAGAGAGATGGAAAAAGGTTTTGCTGGGTGGGCATGACTAAAACATTTAGATAGAACTCTTACAAGGTGAGGGAGATAAAAAAAAAATAATTTCCTGTCCCACACATGGGTTTTTAGTAGAAACGATTCAAATCTGGTATTTCCCAAAAAACCCATCTCTTTAAATAAACAACAACAGCAAAAGCACTCTTGTCTTTAAACTCTTCAAGAGCTTGAGTCTCTCATTCTATCTAGGAATAAAGAGTTATAATGGGGAGGGAAGGCCTGCATGGTGAGGGTTGACTCAATAAGCCAGAGTTAGGTCGCCAGTGCAGAGAATTATTAGCCCAAGTATCTCAAGCTCAAGTCACTCTGAGATTAAATCCTCTATTGGCCTCAACAGTACAAAAAAAAAAAAAAAAAAAAAAAAAACCAATGAATTTGGCCACCTGCATGGACTTAAACCCTGGACAGGAAAATGTATCAAAAAACTACGAGAACTGGTAACAATCCAAAAGACCACTCTCCCTAGACAAGTCTACATAAGACGATATCTAGACAACTGCATCTCAGTAACAGTGCCTAGATAGAAGGTTTCAGACCTTGGCTCCCTGGAGCACCTGCCTGCAGCCAAGGGAGACAGAAACTATCTTATTTTAAAGGAGACATTAAATGCCGGCTCGCCTTAAGCCATGCTAATGAAGAAAAAGATCTTGCGCACCAATGCACCCAATACCAGCTCCAAGGAGGAAATAGAAAGGAGACGAAAATGTAATTAAGTCTAGTAGTAAGGGTTCAGGTGAGGTCATATAACCAAAGGGGTAGCAGTGAGCAGCCCCGTCCCTCTTTCCCTCTCAACTGCGTCTCCTAAGCCATAATTGATGAGAACACAGTATCTCTGTGGCCATGTCCTCCCCTCAGGTTTCTGTGCATCTTGGTGCTTCTTGGATTCACTCCCAATCACTGATTTCATCCCCTTGGCGCATGTTACCTTTAATTTCTTTTCTTTTCTCCTTATCTGATTATACTTTCTTTTTTTTTAACTTTTTTTATTTATTTATTAAAGATTTCTGTCTCTTCCCTGCCACCGCCTCCCATTTCCCTCCCCCTCCCCCAATCAAGTCCCCCTCCCTCGTCAGCCCAAAGAGCAATCAGGGTTCCCTGCCCTGTGGGAAGTCCAAGGACCCCCCACCTCCATCCAGGTCTAGTAAGGTGAGCATCCAAACTGCCTAGACTCCCACAAAGCCAGTACGTGCAGTAGGATCAAAAACCCATTGCCATTGTTCTTGAGTTCTCAGTAGTCCTCATTGTCCACTATGTTCAGCGAGTCCAGTTTTATCCCAGGCTTTTTCAGACCCAGGCCAGCTGACCTTGGTGAGTTCCCGATAGAACATCCCCATTGTCCCAGTGTGTGAGTGTACCCCTCGCGGTCCTGAGTTCCTTGCTCGTGCTCTCTCTCCTTCTGCTCCTGATTTGGACCTTGCGATTTCAGTCCGGTGCTCCAATGTGGGTCTCTGTCTCTGTCTCCTTTCATCGCCTGATGAAGGTTAATATTCAGGAGGATGCCTATATATTTTTCTTTGGGTTCTCTTTCTTATTTAGCTTCTCTAGGATCATGAATTATAGGCTCAATGTCCTTTATTTATGGCTAGAAACCAAATATGAGTGAGTACATCCCATGTTCCTCTTTTTGGGTCTGGCTTACCTCACTCAGGATAGTGTTTTCTATTTCCATCCATTTGCATGCATAAGCCCGACTAAAACACACCCTTCAAAACCAGGAAGCGGTGCGTCTGCTGGAAGCTGAACTGTGGATCCTATAAGCGTTTCTAGATTTGCTTTTAATGATATGGTGCTTCCAGCAGGTTAAATCTCAGGTAAAAATTTTAAAGCAAAAACAGGGAGCTCACCAAGGCCAGCTGGACTGTGACTGAAAAAGCATGGGATAAAACTGGACTCTCTGAACATGGCGAACAATGAGGGCTGATGAGACGCAAAGGACAATGGCACGGGGTTTTGATCCTGCTTAATGTGCTGGCTTGGTGGGAGCCTAGCCAGTTTGGATGTTCACCTTCCTAGATATGGACGGAGGGGGGAGGACCTAAGACCCTGACTGCTCTTTGGACTGGAGAGGGAGGGGGAAAGGAGTGGGGGGGAGGGGGAGAAGGGTGGGAGGAGGGGGAGAAGGGTGGGAGGAGGGGGAGGGAAATGGGAGGCTGGGAGGAGGTGGAAACTTGTTTTTTTTTTCTCCTTTTCTCAAAAAACAAACAAACAAACAAACAAACAGGGATTAACGCTATCTGAAGAACAGAGAATAGCATTAAGCAATCTTGGAAAAGTAACGTTTATCTGAATCTAAAAGAACCCTTCCCCCACACACCGTGATGAGAAGTGGTAGAATACTTGCTTCATGAGGGAAAAACTCAGTTTAACTAAATAAAAGCCTTTATTTATCACATTCTTACGAGAACAGGTGCTCTCTCAAAGCAATTCACTGTGAGGTCATTAGGGAGAAGCAGCGCCAAGGTCTTGGCTTCCAATGGGAACAAGGCAGAACCAACTCAAGGAAAACCATCAAAGCCACTGCCCAGTCTGGTAGGAACTGCAAGGTAGCTGCATTTTAAGGACATGCAGTTCAACCAACTATATACATCCTTTTCTTGCTTCAAAGAACAACTTATAAAAATGCCTCCCCAGCCACACACAGTGAAGAACTAAACTATTTGATGGTCTGTGATGACCAGGGCAGGAATCTACGAATGTCCCATGCAAACCCAGAATTTCAATGCGTTTAAGAGTTTCAGCAGCCGGGCGGTGGTGGCGCACGCCTTTAATCCCAGCACTCGGGAGGCAGAGGCAGGCGGATCTCTGTGAGTTCGAGGCCAGCCTGGTCTACAAGAGCTAGTTCCAGGACAGGAACCAAAAGCTACGGAGAAACCCTGTCTCGAAAAATCAAAAAAAAAAAAAAAAAAAAAGAGTTTCAGCAGTTCTGAATATGTAAAGCAAATTCGACAAGAAGGAAAGTGTGTGACTCTTTCCTTGTTTTGATTTTCAGATTTAGAAAGCTAAGTATGAGGAGAACAAATGGTCCAAGAATACAGTGAAATTATTCAACAACTTCGCTCACTGTGATTGCTGAAGAAACTAAAGCCCTGTATTGGAAGCACTTGGTTTCCAAACTGAATTAATAACTATTTAGTTTTCTTATAAAAACATACAACACAAAACAAAAAGCTGGGCTTATTGGTAATCTATACCATTTTCTTTTTATTTATTTATTTTTGAAACAATCTTTTCTCCTTTTACATATCTAGCTCAGTTCCCACTCCCTCCCCTTCTCCTACTCTCCCACCTTCTCCATACCCCACCCTTGATCCACTCCTCAGAGCAGGTAAGGATTCCCATGGGGAGTCAACAATGTCTGACATTTTCTGTGTAGGAATGTAAAAACTTATCATCTGCTGTAGAGAGAAATGTTTTCTGATTAGGATGATGATTCAGGGGCTGGAATGATGGATCAAGTGTGTAAAATATACACCCATAAAGGGGTCCTGACATGATCCCAGGTGCACAGCTATGGGGGGAATCTGCACTGAGGTTAGGTCTGTGGTGGGGGCATGGTTGGCTGATCCTCACATTAGATCAAGTGTATAAGGAGACCTACACAGATCCGGCATCTGTCTTCATGGTATAGTCAGAGTGTTACTGTTTTGTGGTAGATTTCCGGTAAAATTGAAAGCAAACATTTCCAGAAAAATAAATCATTGGTTTTGTCCTCAATATGATCTTTATCTGATGCACATATAAGGTGTCTGGGTCCCAATCTCACCACCTCATCCACGCAGATGACTGAGTCATGTAGACTGTGGATTGGTTTGGGATCACTACCAGGGCCCTTTCTAACGGAAACACCACAGTTATGCGTATGAGCATCACACAGAAAACGGTAGGTGGAGAATAGGGGAGTCAGAAGGAAAACATGGAAAGTAACTAATTGACAGTTTAGGAGACAAACGGAATTTAAAGGGAAAACATCAGAGACACACAGTGGACTTTGCTTTCATGTAGAAAGTCACTCTGAGGACAAATGGCCAAGTAGCCACGAAGGAACCTCCATTTCTTCCCCATTGTTCCACGGCAACGACGCTTCAAGTGCTTTAACGATGCCCTCTTTCATGACCAGTGCCCAGCGTTTTGTATTATTAAATGTAGCTAACTTCCAAACGACTGGACCGCACATAATGCTGCGTGCAGCCAATCAGCTGTCATTTGCAACCACCACTAGAATCCAACACACAGTCCAGATCCCCGGGACACAGGATCAGCACTTGCTACCCCTTAGATTGAATCTCAGGCACAAGAACGCACTTGGAAAAGAAAAATGTTTTCTCCCTCTCTCCCCTATGTTGCTACAGTTCTACCCGCAGCAAACGGAAGATGGGAGCTTGTGAAGTATGATCACGGCTGTTGCTTCCACAGTTAGCCACGCAGAAAACCTAAGCAATTGCGGATTCTTTTGCTTGATCTTCTTTTCTTCTTTCATCCATGAAGTTGATTTCAGTAGGTTTTGTGGCAAGAAGAATATAGCCGCCCGAAACAAATTATCCTGAGAACGGAAGCACATGGGAGCCGAGTAATTGTGTTTACTGAAAGGTGAATTGTGGCTGTCTCTGGAAGTGGTGATTTCCTCCTGTCTTCCTGCATGCTCCACATTCCCTTAAAAGGAAGATGGCCAAGTGTAATGGTTGCAGACACGAACATTATTAAATTTTTAAGATGCAGGAGCAAGGCAGGATTTGAACGCCAAGACATTTGAATTCACGTGAAAGTCACCATACACTTTGGAAACGGTAAATGAGCGAATCCTTCTAGAAACTGCATGGATTCCAAACCAAAGGCCTTCTGGCGCTAAAGAAGCACAAACTGCCTGAAGAAGTATTTTTTCTTCTGCTACACAATAAGCTCTCTTTATCAAAGAGTGCTAAAGATTTTTAACTGACTTCGCTCTCGGGGACGTAGATCATAACTGATATAAAAGGAAACTGTCCCAGAAATGGTTCCATAATATCTACTGCTAACTGCGATCAAAATAAAGAGGCCTGTTCTATTTTCCACAGCTCATATTTTTAAACCGTTACTGGTTTCTGAAAAAAAATGCACATGTTATCTAAACTTGTCTTGCTAGGTCATGCCTTCCTATAAAGAACCTGAGGGCTGGGCTATTTTAAGGTTTTATAAGTGGTCAGACTCCCTCTCAAATGTCCTGAGCCTAATCCCACCAAATTTCCTAAATGAAATTCCTGCCCTCTTCCTTCAGGGTTCTTTGTCTAAAATGTGTATGAGCATGAACGTGGCTTCATCTGGAAAGCTCAGGGCTTCGTCACACCGTGGACTTGCAGGGGGTGTGTTAATGTGGCAATGGCTTGTCATTGACTATTTCACTCATCCGCACAACAGCTTGAAGGGGTGAAAACTATTGTATCAATTTTAAAGATAAGAAAATAATGCTCAGAGCTTGGGAAGCCCAGTGTACTCTTTCATTCCTCACTTATCAAGTACCCACAATGTATTAAAGATAGTTCTAGAATATAAGATACAGCCTGTATCCCTAGGGTATTCAGGATTTCAAAGCCTACTTACTATAAAAATACCATGTTTTGCTCATCTGAAGTTCAGGTGTCACTGAGTATTTCATCTGTGCTCATTCTGGGTACCACCTTACACTGCCCACTAGGGTGACTCTGGCACTGGTCCATTCTCTAGTGGAGGAAAGCATGCTATGAAGACCAGCAGAGCTGCTCAGAGAGGGATGCCCAAGAACAATGTCCCATTGAGCATCATCTCTCACTACTACTGCACCCAGAGTGGGCACAGAAGACAGCCTGTCACAAATTTCAGGTCACTCTGAGGTTGCCTCACATCCTCTAAGAGAAGCTGGTATCTTGACCTAATGCCAAATTTTCCATGATGGTGGAGACTCTTGAGTCAAGCTGGTAGAAAGCCTTTTAAAAAGCTTTGAAAGAAGAGTGGGGGCTGCAGGATCAACGCTGGCTGGAACCACACCTGTACCTGCTTTAGAGGAGAGGGTCTCTTCCCATTGGTTGGATCATAGTCCAAGGCAAGCCTTGAGGCATACCACTGCCACGTTCTCATGCTCACTCCTAATGTAGGTATTTGAAATAAACCTGAGGCCATTCCAATGCTGTTTTCTTGAAATTTTCCCACAGATGTGTAAAGGGACAAATCAAATCTGAGATTAAGCATGTTGCAAAGTCTGCTATCTATGGGTTTCTACAAGGAGGAAGACACTATGCTACATTTTAATGAAACAAATGAACAAATAAACACAAAAGGCTTGACCCATACTCTGATGCCTAGGACAAAGACGACACTTGTGCAGGAATAACACAATACCCTCCTCAGCAGTGTAGTGAGAACAGTAGACCCTCGGTACTAATAGAACCAGGCAGTGCAGGCATTGTTTATGACCCAGAGAGGATATTGAGTCAGGTCCTTCTCTATGAGAAGGATGTAGCCAAAAAGAAAAATTGCAATGGTTTGTTTAAGGAATTAGCCAGTATTCAAGAAAAAAAAAATTAAACCTGATCCCAGAGGAAAGAAAGATCTAGTTCATGTGCAATGGCTCAGCCCATACTCTAAGTGATGGAATGTGATGAGATCAACATGGGAAACCCCCTTGTCCCATCCACAGTAGAGGCTGAGAAAAAGCGACACCAAGAATCTGTCTGGCTCAAACCCACAGACTCCTCACAACCATTAACACAGCACCCACCTGGCACTGAGACCCAGGCCGCCAGCTCTCCATTCACTGACAGGACAGTAGCATGTCACGCTATGTACAAATCGAAGGCATGTCTTAGGGCTTCTCGGGAGCCACAGGTGATCTGTGGGGTTTAGAGTTGAATCGGTGACCCCTTATGTCCTCCCCAAATGCTCTGACTTAGAATCTGAAAGCAGATGGTTCTTGAAGACATTCTATTTTTATCTGGAAGACCCAGAACACAATTTAAATTGAGCTGCACTCTGGTCTATGCAGGGATTTTTAAATCTTCTGATCTGCAAAATATGTGTCTTACCACATAGAAATATGTATAATATAAAAGATGCACAAGGTGCCTTCCTCAGGTTCCAGAAGAATCCATATTTACAAATAGTATGTTTCCGAATGTCGGAATTGCACACTTTCAGGGGAAATATCAGTCAGAATTATGAAAACAAATATACATTTGTGGGTTGGGCCCTAGTGCCCAGATACACACAGGTGCTGACCACACAGGAATCTGATTACCATCAGAGGAGACATTGTGGACACACACACACACACATGAAAAGGAAAGGAAAGGAGAGGAGGGGAGGGGAGGGGAGGGGAGGGGAGGAGAGGAGAGGAGAGGAGAGGAGAGGAGAGGAGAGGAAAGGAAAGGAAAGGAAAGGAAAGGAAAGGAAAGGAAAGGAAAGGAGGAAAGACAAGATAACAGTGGTTGTTTGGAAGCCCAAGTATATGGAGATGTATGGTCTCTTGAACTTTACTCAAAAACATACAGAAGTCAAAAACATGTTTGCTGGGATCAAAGTGGCTGGGTTTGAAATTGGGGTCCATCTTTCACAGGGTGTATGCTTCTGGACAACAAGTTTTTGTTTTTGTTAACTTTCTACCCCAGTCTCCTCATCTCTAACATAAGAATAAAACCCTGAAAGAATCCTCTGGGATTATGGTAGGAACAATTTCATGAAATCAGGTCTGCAGACTTGCTGCAGCAGGGCGGGGATGGTCCACGCTTGTAGTGAGGAGCTCGCTGTGCCCTTACTGAGGACGTACCAAATGGCATGTACTTAACCCTTCCTTCTCAGATGGAATTACATTATTCAGTACACACTGATTTCAGCCAAGAAAGCCGGGGGGGGGGGGTACTGTACAGATAAACGATGAAATCAGAAAATATCTCTGAAGACAAAAACACAGCATCTCTTACCTTGTTCCTACGATAAGTTCCTTCTGTCCTGGGTCAAATGTTAACCTGGAGAAATCCACAGCATTCTCTGCTCTGAACTCCCGTAACCAGGGGCCAATTTCTAAATGTGAAAGAAAGAAACAATGAAAAAGGTAAAAAAAAAAAAAATGAATAAATGATCTTCCTGCAGGATGACAGAGAGGGCAGATCAGGTAACAAGCATAGCAGCAAGGACTTGGAGGTCCCCTGGGACAATTAACAGGTGCCACTATAGGCTTTTTATCAGGATATCACATAATTCATATGTTAACCTGAAAAATACAGAAGGCAGCCACTCAACAAAGAGCAATCTAGACATCGGTGCTTAACAAGCCAGATGTGCATTTTCCTTTTGGCTGCAGGCTGAGTGTTCACACTTCACAAGACCCACCGGAGCAACAGGGGATGGTAAGGACCATTTCCTAAGACTCCAGGGCTGGACCCTGCACACTGGTCAACCCCACTAGACTCAGAAGCAAGGACAAAGCATGGACACCTCTGTCGCTTTCAAGTGAGTATTCCAGGTCAATTAGATTTCTATTTTGGCCCTGTAAATTAGACTTTTTAAACACATTTGATCCTTTATGAATGTTTAGGGATGAGAAATTTGTGATTACTCCTATGGCTCAATTACATTTTTTCTAAGGGAAATCAGGAGGCAGCCACTCTAAGGCTCACTCTTTCTTTCTCTCTCTCTTTCTCTCTCTCTCTCTTTCTTTCTTTCTTTCTTGTGCTTCTTGGTTCTTTTATTTTTTAATTTTTTACAAGCACTGTTAACTCTCATTCGACATTAGCTTACCAGAGTCAGACTGTGAGGAAATGACAGTGTAGGAAAAAGGACATAACACTGCTTCTGAACCGTGCCTCATTCCTGGCACTGCAGAAACATGCCGCGCATTGCTTGCCAGTTTCAGGATACCTTCCCCTCTTCTTTGGCAACCAACTATAGAGTTGGATGTTCTTTTTCTTGGATTTAGTGCTTGAGTAATATCATGCTGACTAAATGGGCATATGCTAACTGTCAAACCAATGCTGTTACTGGCTTAAAGAAAGGCAATAATCTCTTCGAACAGACGCTGAAGATAAAAACAGATCTAGTACGGAAAACTCTTGTCATATAACGCCTCGTGCGTGGATAGCAAAATGCCTTCATTATCTGTTCCTGGGGAATTGATATTGATTGGAATTTATTTTCCTCTTAAAGAAAAACAGGTCTAAGCTTATACACAGATTTGGTTTTGAAATTTTAATGTATATGCTACCATACGGAAGTGTGTTATTCTTGGCATTTCACAAACACTTTTTCATGTTTACCATAAATCAATTTAAACAACTTCTCATTATAACTACACATACAAGACATCAGTGTTGTAACATGTTATGAGTAAAGGATCCTTCTAAGAAATTGTAATGCCATTAGGACAATAGTGCTAATGTCTCTATAAATGTAAATACAATTTATAAGTGTCTACAGGGCCATAGGGATTATATAACTACAGAGAGGAGAGGTTGGCAGGGATAATGGAAGGGAAGAGACGTCTAGAGTCACATATCTTAGGGGAGCAGGCAAGGGAGTAACATACAGACCACAATGATCCTCTGTACCAACCTTATGGAAGCTACACTTTTTAATTTATTTTTCTGTTTATAATCACTTCCATTATTATTATTATTATTATTATTATTATTATTATTATTATTATTATTAAATTGAAGTTTTACATTCCAATCCTAGTTCCCACTTTCTCCCCTCCTCCCACTTCCTCCATCTTCCCCCATATCCCATATCCATTCCTCAGAGAGTATAAGACTTCCCATGGGGAGGGAGATAACACTTTTAAAAAAATTTTGGTTCTGTTTTAATCTTTTAATTTAATCTTATTTTATGTGCATTGGTGTATTGCCTGAATGTATGTCTGCATGAGGGTGTCCAGTCTCCTGGAACTGGAAACAGTTGTGAGCTGCCACATGAGTGCTGGGAATTGAACCCAGGTCCTCTGGAAGAAGAATCAGTACTATTAATCACTGAGCCATCTCTCCAGCACATCATTGGCCATCTTTATTCTAACATGAGGACGGTGGTTTCCCTCTGGCTCTATGTCATCTAGCCATCCATAGTCCAACACGAAGACCATGGTTTCCTTTCTCTGTATCTCATACAACCATCCTCACTATGAGAATACTTCCAGGTAATGGGCGATGAAAACCAAAGTTCTGGTGTCTACAGTCAGGGGCGGTGCCTTGAATGTGGTGGCCATTGATTCGGGTGTGGAGCTAAAGAGTAGACATGAGTGGGTCATTTCCAGAGGAGTTAAGTGGAAGGAAGAGGAAGAAGAAAGAATGGGGAAAGGAAAAAGTAGCAGCAGCTTAAGAAATGCTTGGTTGGACATCAAGAAGTTTGTTTCATGTCAACCACGGGGGATTCAGGTAAAGTCTGTGACATCTGGGCTTCTGAGCAGATGCAACAAGAAAGAATTTAAAGGTTTTCAAGAGAGCACTTAATTTATGGAATTAAAGATCCTGGGAACAAGAGTGGCCTTTGACAGGGAGGATGCTATGGAGAGTGTAGAGAACAAGATATTACAAACACTAACTATCATAGAATGTAGGTAATAGTAGACAACAGAAATGCAAAAGCTGCTGGGAGGTGAGACCAACAAGGGTGGGGATTAAAGAAAACAAAACATCTGCAGGTTAAATCAGGGAGTCAAGGGTCAGAGGGCATGGCTTGTTTTCCCGAAAGTGCAACCAAAAGAATGACTCCCACTCACGTGGACAGGCAGCAGACGGGCTGCAGAGCATTTCCACATGTCACTAAGACCAGAAGAGCTGATGCCATGCTTAGATTGAAACGATCACTATTTAGATGAGGGGCCCACAAACAAAGAGCCCTGATCTAGACTCCCAGGCTGGGCGGTGCTTCTCACTTCATTCACCTCAACTTATAGGCTCCAGAGGCGAGAACTCAGGTCCTCTCCCAAGCGTGAGAGGGAAAAACTAGCAGAGCCAAGGCTGACCTTGCTTGCTAGTGGAGAAATGCAAACCAAGTAAGAGCAGAAAAAGTATTACAAATATCAGAAAATAGCCAGGTAGCTTGTTCAGCACGCATTCATCCATTAAAGGTGGAATAGTGGAGACCTTGGAGCTGGTTGAAAAGAAGCCCTTCAGGATTAGGTTTCTGTTCTGAGGAACAGCAGCAACAAAAACAAGGGTGCTCCTGAGAACACCCCCAAGCGTGAAAGGAAGCTAAATAAGGAAAGGAAAATGAGGTAACAATATAGTCAGAGTTGTTCCATTAGGTTTAACTGAGATGCAAAGGTGTCCCCTCACTCTCCTCCCCCCCAAAAAACCCGTGTACTTTTACAGGGGGCAACCTTCATTCAAAAATCAACCAAACTGTACAGTTTCTTCATTTTGATTGTCTATTGCATCATGAATGTTACTTTGCCTTAACTTTGTGTATCATTTGCCCATTCTTCTTACTGAGGCCATCATTCTGAGAATTTCTACTCAGACCAAGCTCTCCAGCTGATTCCCTGCAGAAACAAGCCACAGCCACACAGTGTTCTCCGTCCTCTCCTGAAGACCAGGGCTCTGACTTTTGCAAAATCCCATCTCTTTAAATTCTTTCATCCCCTTTTGCCCTTTAAAGTCTCCAGTATAACCAAGTCGCTGCCCCTCACCAGATACAAGTCTACTAGGAAACGTTTCAGAGATTATTGGTTTGCACCACTTTGTTATTAAAAGCACATGAACTAATTTCATACTGAACTCCACCACATGGCATGCTGGAGGAATGACAAGACTAGGTTAATGTAATTCATAAGGAATATATAATGCAAATGTTTTATAAGTTATTTCAGACAAAAGGGAAAATTTCTCAACTCAGCTTGAGGTTGTAATTATCATGATAATCTAAGTAGTAAGGCGAGTCAGTAGCATCATAAGAAATAACTCTCGGGGATCAACTGAGAACACGGCTTTTATTGTGCTAAAGAAAAGTATATAGTATCAGCAAATCAAATACATGTGTGCACATACCAACCCCAAAGTCAGGTGCGTTGACATTTGAGTTCTTACAACAAAATAAGCTCACACATTATGTTTTGCGAATATTTTGCCAGAAGTATACAAATTGCTTCTAAAGATATGTGGTTTACACTTTTAAGAAAACTCTTTTATCAACATCAGTGATGGTTAATAAATTTGGTCAAAAGTAATTGGGAACCTTAAATTGTATGCTGGCTAGACAGATGCCAGTCAGTAACCCCTTCATTATACAGGAGAGGTAATTGGAAGAACTCTTATCTCAAGCAAAAACATTCTAGAGATAGTCCAGGTAATAATGCAGTAAGCTGAAATCTGAAAACATGGCCATAAGGGGATCCTGTTGCTAAGGAACAATACTGGACCCAGATGGGGCTGGCCACTGCCTGCAGCATCAACTCTCAGCAACTCAACTTGGCTTGATATGTTAAAGTGGATAAGGGTGGATAAGGACTGTCATGGCCTAGTTCCAATTCCATCCTGAGTTCTTTCATTCCAGCCTATTCTGGGACAGAGAAAACATTTCAAAACATCTATGGGGATTTGAGTTCACACCGAAATCAGAATCATAGTGTACACTTAGTTAGGACTGGAGATGGTAGAAAAATATTCCCCAAGCCATAGACAGAAAGCAATGTGCATCAGACAAAGAAGTTGAAGCACAAAGAAAAAACCTATTGTTTCTATGCCTCAAGAAGTTGCATGGCTAACTCTCTGCCACTGAAGCTATGCATAGAAAACAACACACCAGGACCACTGGCTCCCACGGAGCTAATACATAGTATAAGCAGGATGGTTGGTTCTAGGCTCTGTTGCAAGCAACTCACAAATCTGAATCTCCACAGTCCTCTTCATCATAGGTGAGAGGACGGAAGCATGGTGAGAGGAGTCATGCTTAGACCCAAAGCCAATGACATAGAAACTCACCTACTCACAGAACTGTACTAGGAAAACTTACTAGGCATAGAAATACAGCCGCACAGACCCAAGGTCACAAAACAAAGGGGAAACAAGCAACCTCTTCATTTCAAAAGCAAATTTATTCCTATTGATACATTGTTAAAGCAAAATCAATACCCACTTGTTTCTCAACTGCAGACTTCAGAACAATGAAATGCAGCCTGACATAACTGGGCTAACCATGCCCATCTCTCCTTCAGCCTGCACAAAGCGTCTACTGCTTGTACTATTGTTAATATTAATAATGATCTGAGTATCAATTAGGATCTGAGGGGGCACACCCTCAGAGCTGGGGAGAAGGCTAGTGTAACTCTGACTACCTGCATTCTCTGATTCCCAGAATCCACATGAAAATTCCTACATACCAGGGCACACATCTGCAACGCCAGCACTCCTACAGGAGGTAGGAGGTAGAGGCAGAGACATCTCTGATGATTAGAGGCCAGCTTGCCTTGCACATGGGGCTAAACAACAAAAGACACTTTCTCAAACAATATGGAAGGCAGAAACTGACACTGAGATAGGCCTCTGACTTCCACATGAATGCTGTGGCACACACACACACACACACACACACACCTTTTACCATGTCCATTAGCCAGGTTTTAGGATTCAAATGTCTTTCGTAAGTGTTAAAGATAAAAATGCCAACCATGTCCAGATCTGCTTTATTGCGATGAAGATGAGAAGCACACAGAGTGGAGTGCTGATGTGTGAGTGACCTATGCAGTGCTGATGTGTGAGTGTGTGTGTGTGTTGTGTGTGTGTGTGTGTGTGTGTGCGTGGCAGTAGACCACAAAGCGCTGATGTGTGAGTGTGTATGTGTGTGTGTGTGACAGTCGACCACAAAGCGCTGATGTGTGATCATGTATGAGTGTGTGGTGTTTGAATCAGACACTGTCCTGACGGTGTAGCAGCTGGCTCTTGGCTGTTGTCAGCACAGCAGGGAAGAGAGTGCGGATGGAGTACAGAGAACATTCTGGAAGGTTTTTCTTTTACTCACTTTTATCTAAGGTGTACAAAGACCATCTTACCGCAAAGATAGCTAATACGCTGTAAAGCTGGCAGCCTCTCTTCCTCTGTGGACTTTATTTCCAGCTTCAGTGCATTGCATAACCTGCCCTATCAACATCATCTAAGCTGAGATTATGATTCAAAACCCGGGGAGTGAAATGTTTTAAAGCCCCACCAAGAATAGGGTAGCAGGTCTGTACTGGTTTGCTCCACTGTTTCCTGCTTGCTAGCTGTTACTTCTCTTTCCCTACAGCCCCCTTTTCTAGACATCATTCTATGTCATTTGCAAAAGTCAATTCCCTGTGAGCACTAGCCAATGCTTCATGCCTACAATCACCCCTAAAACTAGACTCACAAGGATTCCAGCCCCCAGTTCTTTCTGCAATCCTTTAAAAGACTACAAAATATTTTAGTGCCCAGACTTCATGTATGTATGTATGTATGTATGTATCTATCTATCTATCTATCTATCTATCTATCTATCTAGTAGTAAGTCAAAACAAAACACTTTACCATGGCCCAAGCATGCATCACAGATCTACTGGAAGGTAGCACTGCCTTTGGCAGCCACTCTGCCTCTGAAGTTCCATTCATTTCTCTGATTTCTCTGCACAGATGAGAAATACTTGAACTATCGCAGGAACTCGGTGTCAATAGCAGGAGAGTTTCAAGCAACTATGGCCCAGCTACCTCTGCACTGTACACACCTCAGACACACCTGAAAAGGGGTAATAATGGAAAGGTTTAAAAAAAAATACTTCAAGAAACACCTTCTGAATGGGGCTTCTCTTTTCTTTTGCTTAAAATTGTTAAGACCTTCATAGCTTTCTACTTTACTAATCCCTCATCGCCATTTTCTTAAGCTAAGGACCGCGGTGGTTAGCAGCCGGCTTTTCTCACTGGGAACTCTCACAAGAAGTAATTGATAATGAACATTTTAGAAAGAAGATGCGAGAATTCATATGCAATACAAGATCTTGAAATTCTAGGCTAGGATCAGCCTGAAACCACCAGTACCCCATTTATCAGGAAGCTACTTCCCAGCCTGCTCCATCTTAAATTTCTGAGTCTGTCCTGCAGAAGGGTCTTCATCCTGCATTGTGACCCGTAACATATGACCGTAAGCTATAAAATCTAATTGCAAAGTCTTAATGTTGTGCCAGGGGACATTAAAAAGTAATTTCCTTGAGATTTATGACTTTAGAATTACAAATGCTGACAATATGGCTAAATTTGGGAAAACTAGTACTTTCTATTCAATGAGTACTATCCTCCCCCACCACCTCTCTTCCATACCAGCCCAGCACCAGGAATAGCCAAACAGCCTGCCCTGTGTGCACGGCGGCCATGTAACCCACAGTAACTTGAAGCCTGGCACGCATTTAAGGAGCCAATCAGCTCTAGGTAATATCAGGAATTGCAGAAAAACATTTGAAGACTTCTCAGTTTGCATCAGCTTCTGCCACATTCACAAACTGGTCTGATCTCAGCCTCAAAAAAAAAGTTTACTCTCTTAAGCCATGATGGTCTCCTTCTGCCCTGTTCTCAGACCTCAGGCTCAGTTTCTTTTCCTTCTCCTGCTCCCCGAAAATCACATTCAAATGTAATCCACCCCCTCTGCAGAACTCAGCAGCAAGGTTTGAGAACTCAAGAGACACGCCGCATTCTTAACAGAAGTCTCCAGGCTTGGAGAAATGTCTAATAAGCCCCAAGGTGGCCTCTTTGCAGAAGCAGAGATTCCAGGGATACACCAGAACAAGCACATGTTCCCTAAGACAGACCCACATGTCCCCCAGAACTTATCATTACCACAATGTGCACCAACAATACTGGGGAGCCCAGTTATTCATTCATGTGGCAATGAATATTTATTAAGTCTCTGCTATATAAAAGAAACCACTGCAGGCACTGACTGGGAAACAAAGTCACATTTATAATAATTTAGCTTCAACAGAACAGACACACACAAGAAAGATAAACTGAAGTAGGCATTAATGGGTCCCATGAGGGGAAAAAATGGTAATAAATGCTTTAATACAACTCTGTCTAACAAAAACGCCATGCATGTCACTGGGATGGTTTCGTGACCACCTCTGAAGTGTTACAATGTAGGAAAATTAATTCCTACACTTTAACTCAATTTACTTAGAATATTTTGATGCTGCCCAAATGAAACCTACTGTGTTATTTTTACCGCTTACCTACAACATCTTTGAAGTTCCGTGTGTGTATTCTCTGGGGGGAAGAGGTGGCGAGCATGCTTGTCTGGGGGTTGAAGCTGCACACGTGTGACGGTGCGTTTGGAGTCTAGAGGCTAAGCTTGGGATTTTTCTGATTAGGCTAGGCTTGCTGGCCAGGAAGTCCCAACTATTGGCTACCTTTATTTCTCATCACTAGGTTTTATCTGGGTGTGAACTATTCAAATTGAAATTATTTCTTTACTTGCTGGTTCAGTAAGTCTAAGGTATTCCAACCAAATGCACTCAAAAATAATCTACGTTTTCACTGAGTCCTTGACATTAGTCCCTGCCCAATGGGATTTCTTTTCCTTTAACTTACCTGAGGAAATTAATCCATGCTGTATACTCTACATTAGTAATGTGGACATGGTATCTTTGGCCATGTTGTCTGAGTATGATCTCTGGAGAGGTCAGAAAGACATGAAGATAGATCTGTCAGGTAGAAGCCCCCCACACAGTAAACAGACCGCCAATGAAAACACAGGATATCAAAGCAAGGTGAGCCTCTCTGATTGGCGTTCTTTGAACACTCTGCTAAGTGTGACAGCTGGGAGAATTTAGCACTGTGAATAGATTCTGTGTGTATCTCCTGAACCTTGTCACATACGTCTGTGTTGTTGAGTGTTTTCCAGCTTGACACAAACTGGAGCAACTCTGAGAGAACCTCAGCTAGAAAACTTTCTCCATCGGATGGGCCTGTGCGCTTGTCTCTGGGCCATTTCCTTGATTACAAATTATTGTGTGAGAAAGGCAGCCGGCTATGAGACTGGAAGCAAGCGAGTAAGCAGCATTCCTCAGGACTTGGCTTCTGCTCCCGACAGAGTTGCTGGACTGTCCTCCCTCGTTGGTGGACTGTGACTGGGTCGCGTAAGGAAAATAAACCCTTTCCTCCAGGAGTGGGCTGCGACCATGGTGTTTACGGCAGCAATCCAAAGAAACAAGGACAGTACCTTTTATCTTTAATAATTTCAATCAACATGTTATCAATTTAGGAAAACATTTGAAAGATTATCAGGTTTTTTTTCACATTGCCAGTCCTTTTAGTCAATTATCAAACCTGGAAGTCTTGGACATTCCTATAGATCATTCCCATTTCTATAATAAACACCATGCATTAAAAAAACCCTACGTATTAATTTCTGGATGATATTCAAATAGCAAGAATTGGACTAAATGAGTCAGAGATATATAAACATTACTACGTCACTTTGGTGATTACTTAAACTACTATGAAGAGATCCAAGTTCTCTTAAATAGAAGTACAAAGAAGATTATTATATTCAGAGAAATAAGTCAGACACAGAAAGACAACTATGGCATGCTGAATTAGTCTCTAAAAACATCTTAAAAATAAGAATTTGGGGATTGTAGTAATTATGAGTGAAGACCCATGCTATATGTGTATATAGATGACTTAGGAAGATCTTTTATGTTGAACAATTTAAAAGATACAGAAAAATAAGTATTTTCAAAATTAAAAAAAATAAGCACATGTCTTAAGTGGCTAGTTCAAAAATTTATGAGACACCTCTTCTTTATTGAGACCCTGGGTTGCCACCTTCTTTCCAGGGCTATAATAGGCTTGTGACTGGAAGCCAGGATAACACCATCCATCTCGTCTTCAGCAGCATTCATTGTGTTTTCCCTTCACATGGTTTATCCAACTCCATTTTCAGGAACGGTGTATGGTGAGTTGGACGGACATCTATTTTTTACTTCAGACACTTGCCTTAAAAACCAGTAAATTACCAACAGGCTACACAAATTAACAAACACTCCATTCCAAACACCCATTATTCTATTAAGTGCCATTAGTATTCAAGTAAAGGAAGCCAGACGGCAGTCTGTGATAGATAAATTTTCCCAGGGAGTTGGAAGAGAGCACAGCTCCATCCATTGCCATGTGTGTCCCAATCCATTACGAAGGCAACACAGACGGAAGAAATCGCATTCCTAGAGTGTGGTGGCCCCATAGAGCTCCCAGCATATGGACTTACTCAAAGGCAGCCAATCCCCGGCAGCCAACCCACACCCTTGCATACACTAGCTTTCTTTGTTCTCCAAGTTCACACGTACACCACCGTCTGGTGTCCAGGGACTCTCACAGCGACTTTTCATGTGTCTCCTCTCACACCCCCAAAAGACAGCTGCAAAACCAATAGGTTCAAAGATTCTGATAACGCGACTGCCAGTTGGAGTCATGGGATGTGTGATAATGTGTAGGGACCGGGTAATCAGGATTCTTTCTAACCCTATGGTGCTGCCCTGCTGGGTGAGTTTTAGCAAGCCCTTCGTCTGAACAGATGTGTCCAGAGTTCTCTTGTGCATTTATGTCTCTTGCCTCTGTTGATAAAACATTGATTCTCTGTCATAATATATGTATTTGCTCAGTGATCCTGCGTGGTATGGGTTTAGGGGTTTGTATGCTTTTAGTGCTGTTGTTGGTTTGGTATAAGATAAAATAGTAAATGGTTTAGACTTTGCATATCAGAGTGTTCTTCTAATGTAGTATAAATATAGTTGACAATCTCTGGACATGGCTGTGTCCTGATGAAACCCATATAGTGAGATTTCACTATAGATTGGTTTAGGGAGAGCTTCAATCACCTGACCTATATAAATTATTGCTTGCCACATGCCAACAACTGGAAATGGCAAATGCAGAATGCTTTATGACATTGGTTTATTATTCTTTTCATTAAAAAATATTCTTGAGCCTTCTCAGCAGTGACACACAAATCATTTGAAACCTCAGTTTTAATTACTGCTGTTCCACTTCATGTGGGAGGAAATAGCAAGCTGTCTGGGCCTCCCAGCTTGGCCTTCTGGGTAGCGCTGTCTGTAGTTCTAGAAGCTGCATGCCTTGCTCCCGGGTTACCTTGGAGGTGGCAGCTGCAAACTAAACATCCCAAATACTTTCTAAAAAATGGAACATGAAGCACGAAACTGATTTTTACAACTTCCAAAGTTTTATTTCCAGGTGGATTTCTGCCATTGCAGCCCAGGGGAGCTCTCTGCCTGCCCCACACCTTCAAATCACTAATCACCACAAAGAGGTCCACAAACAGACATGGAAAGGAAAGGAAACTTTGCCTTTGCTCTGCTCTTAAAGTTTATTTTGGTGAATCTGCAGTTGTAATCATTTCCAGGAACGAAGCTGACAGGACCCATAAGCCTGGCTTTGTAACAGCCCCCCACCCTTCCCAGCACAATGCATAGCCATTGTGAAGACAAACCAGAAGCTGTCTTTATGGGATCCCCGAGCCCCTTAGGGTGCCGTGAATTCAATGTCACAGCCTCATTCCAAAGTGTGTGTTTAGTACCTTGACACTCTCGTGGACTTACGTCCTGACATATCCCAGAGGACTTCAGGGACTGCACACAGAACGGTCACGGCTCCACCCCAGCCATGTTTGCTCAGTAGACCAGACCGCACTAGACACAAGGGCCAAGCATCCTTTCAACGTTTCATGTAGTCAATACTAACCAACTCTAGGCCTGGCATCCTTCAGAAAATAGTGAGAGCACAGAGGAATCAATAGAGAATGTTGCCTCACTCACAGCCCGAGTCTCCGAATGAGGGAAGCCGATCAGAGACAGCAATTGCCAGGATGATGACAGAGAAGGATGTGAGCGGTAGGGTGTCTTGGAGGAACGTACAGACAGGGTCACCTTCTGCAGGGGACAATCAAGATGGATGGGCATGAGAAGGAATAGCTGCACAGAGGGCCACGATATGTGGAGCCTCTTGGAGATGCCTCTTGGGTCCGAGGGTAATTGAACAAGTGCAGGAGCATAGTGCCAGAGGGAGGGAAGAGCTGAGGGAGATGCAAGGCCAGGCCATGTGCTATCTTGCAAGCAAAAGTAGACTCTGGTTGCTGTCTGTGACAAAGATACAAACCTACTGCTAAAGGGTTAGGTGTTCTCTTGACTTAACAGGAATACGGTCGGGAGTATAACTACTCAATTATGCTGTTGTGAGCCCAGGAAACCTTGAATGGGTACATCTCATTTCTAAAAAGTAAGATTCAGAGTAACAAGTAGAGGCCAGATCTGGTATTTAGCTGTGTATTTGTCTCAAATTCCTGTCATTAGGCCCTGGGAAGCCAAGGTGTATAGAAAGAGAAGGGAAGACATGAGCTGTATGGCATTCTCAAAGATTCTGATGGATGTCATGCGAGCACAATCACAGGAGACAAGATGCAAGAGGAAGATTATGTAAGGGGAAGGAACAAGACTGGGGGTCCTCTGGATGAAATGACTAGGGATCTGCAGGTGGTACCAAGGCTCTGCAGGAAATCTCCCAATCTACAGCTCCTCTTCTGAGGTGGAGGTCATCAATGAAGAACAGGTTGGGTAACAATCCAAAAGATCCTTCGTACGGAACTAAATGAAACAGCCTTCTAGAAATCCCAATGGCTATATAACTTCCAGGTGCTGGCTGCTTATGGAGCGGATGGGTAGAGAGACATGAGGAAAAAAAATTGATAGATGCCAACACAGAGATGGTCTTTACTGAGGGAGAGCACAGGGTGTCCACAGGGGTAGGTTAGCATGAGAACAGACTTCATGGATCAGGAAAGTAGACACAGGCATCCCAGAGTGAAGAAACAAATGAATATACACAAAGATGAATAAGCAAACCCCATATTCTTCATTAGAGGGGTCAATTTATCCTCTGTAATTATCTGCAACTTCTATCGTCCAGAAGAACTTCAGAATGAATAATCACCATGGTATTGATCTAAGAAGTAATCCAATTGTTTAACCCCACCCACAGACCAGTACATCATTTATCTTCATCTGTGCATTTACACGCCTCTAAACCGGATCCTATTTCTTAGCATAAAAATTCTAAGATGCTCCCTCATCCCAGAAGTCATATTCCTAGGCAGGTCCTCAGCCACCTTTAAAGCTGTGTTTCTTGCCCCCTGGGGTACCTTGAAAGGCAAGCTCCAGTGGCGGTAATTAGATGCACAACTAATATCCTTTGTGGGCCAGTTGCTAGACATTTGTTCTGATTTGCTTCTGACTTTTAGTCAAACCAATTTTCTATACATAAACAAGAAGCTAGGAGGTTGCAAACAGAAATGCCAATTTCTGCCTCTCTGTGCCTTGGGGTATGAAATTCAACAGATAATTTTTTTTACAATTTATGAAAAAGACAAAGGGGGTAAGGTGGGCAGACTTGTTGACACTTTGGATCCCAAATTAAACCCAGAGAAGAGGAGAAAGAAAAAAATAACTCCATACAGAGTTACAAGGAAGTATAAGCGGAAACGAACCCCCATGGAGTTCAAAGGGACTTGTGTTTAATCAGACAAAAACAATTTTTATAGCCTCAGGAGTCCATGTGGTGTGCAAGGAAGCTGAGCCACAGGATGGATTGGGCATGCAAGCCTGCTTGCATTGTGCTATTTTCTTCTTTCCTTGTTTGCAACCAGTGTTCAAAGAAAGTCGGAGTACAAAACAAACCCTGCAGTAGATCAGACACACTAATTGAGACTGTCATGAAAAGAAGCTCCACATTATATGCACAATTACAAGTGGCCCATCAAATAGAGGTATTGAGTAACAACACAATGCCTTTCTTCCAGCGGTTCCAGGATGTCACTGGCTCTACCTCTTCCAGTGACTCTCTGGTGACTTGGTAGAGCCTCAAAGCAGCCTCCTTTCCTGGAGGATGAAAGGCAGAGATAGCAAGGAGAGACTCCTCTACTTCCACAAAAGCATTCTACCCCTGATCCCATTCACAGACAATTTTGTCTGCTTCTTACCTGAAGGTCATGGACATGGCCAAATCCCCAGCTCATTAATTATAAGGCCTGGCAAGCCATTAAAAATCTCATTTCATTTTACCATTCGCCCTCCCTTTAACTGACTTTCCGTAATTATAATTCTATTTTTGATATACTAGCCCTATTAAATTTAAGGCCATACAGAGATCTGAAAACTCCTCAGGTAAAGATGAATTCTGGACTGTGACTACTGAAGGCTAAAGAGAGCTCGTTTAGGACCATGGCATGGGCAAAACTTTTGTCCATTCTATTTTCATACACGGAGGGAGGCAAGTCTGGCTAATTGCATATGGTCAGTATAATAACACAACCCTTGCACGGAGACTATAATTAGCAAAAATTGTCCTCACAAACAGAACCAACTGAGCTGATGACTCCAGCCTGCATTTGTTATTTCTTTCCCTTAGCAGTTATAAACATTGCTATTTCTGTTCTTTTCGAAACATAAACATAGCTACACTAAAGACGGCTGCGATCAGGGCATCCTGACAATGTGTTTTTACCCATCGGGCACAGTGATTAGTTTCTCTTCAAATGCTGCTTCTGTTGACAGGATTGGGGAGCCAAAAGTCGGAAGGAACTATTTACCAAGAAGTAGCCCCACGTTCAGAAGAAAGGGGCCAGTGGAGGGATGTCTGGCGCTGTGAGCAGCCTGACGCACAGACAACAGACAAGGACTTACACAGTGTGCACTGTGATGAAGGGGGGTTGATTTTCATGTTTGCAGAGACACATGGCAAAAATTAGACCACATGCTACATGGCACCTTAATGATGGATTATGGGGGAATATCTAGTCTTGCTTTTTAAGTGATGTTTCTAAATTAAAGTTATCTGGGCAGGGATTACGAGCACTGCCCTGCCCAGGAATTTCAGTCACACTGGACTGAAGACAGAGACGGTCCTGAACATACTTCAGCGATACTCTACCCATGTGCGAGCACAGTACTGTTGTTGGACTTCTTTAGTAAATGCCTCTCCACCACACTGCCATTCAACTCTCATTATACCCTGGGCCTGAATGCAACCAAGAGTCTCTTCCTTGGTAAAGTATCCCTCTGGTTCCCTATCCCTGGGACGTCTCCTCAGCATCCTTATGGGTGAAATCTCCCCAAACCCCACCATATGGATTCTAATACCCATTCCTTCTTATTGTCACCCAGTGTATAGGTTTGTTCAATTATATCAAGGAGTTTGAGGCCAGAGACCACCTAGAGATTCCTTCACCCCCATTTCCTTACCTAGAACTCTATAATGTATTGTTCAGATGCCACCAAACATCTGTCCAAATAAGAGAAAGAGAGAGACCCTTCAGTAAGCATGAAGGGCCTACACTTGGTCCTACCGGTCATGGAAAACAGTGTTCCATTCAGCTGTTCACACGCATGTCGTTTTCACTAAAGGTAAGATGGACTGCCACATCACACGTACCCAGTAAATAACCAATAAAGCTGCTCCAAAGCAGGGACCCAATGCAGCTGCATATCAAGAATGACTGTTGGGTTGTAGACAGATGTGGATGAGCAGTTAAAAGAACACAGTTTTCTTGGAAAGGACCTGAGTTTGGTTCCCAGCACCCAGTCATTCACTTCACAACAGCCTGCAGCTCTGGCTTCAGGATATCCAATATCCTCTACTATCCTCATCAAACATGGCACTCAGATGCACAACGCCCCTTCTACACATATATAATATGGATAAATAATAAGCCTCTAAATAGTAAATGAACACCATCTAACACCATGACAACTATATGCATGCAAGCTGACCACACAGATAGCCAGATGGACATTAGCCAGGTAGTACCTACTGTACAAGGAAAGAAATGAATCCCAAAAGTACGGCAAAGCTTGGGGGTTGGACCAGAGTGCATTCAACTAGAATTTGGAAACTCCTTCCCTGAATTTCACTCATTCATCTATAACCCAGAAAAGGTGTCTCTTGCCTTAGGCAATAAGATCTCTTGCAAATATGTCAGCCCATGACCAATTGGGAGTCCTGGGAACGTGGAAGATGAGCATGGGCAAGTTGATTGTGATTTAGCAGACTCACCTTCTGATCCATGGCCCTGATCATCTACAGCAACCAAACCCCTCCATTACCCTCAGAATACACACACACACACACACACACACACACACACACACACACACACACGGCAGACCCCACAATGGCAGCTCTTGTCAATCACAACAAAATAGCGAAATGACTTTTGAGAGCTTGGCCATCAGACATGCCAGCATTCTGTCCCTGTCCCATCCACAGTCACCAGGGACTGGTGGGCAGACTAGGTCTCCTGGTTCTCAGTCTCAGCTACAAAGCTGGAACAGAAGACAGTCACTGGGGAACAGAAGATGCAGTCACCGGGGGAAGTTGCATGAGTGTGGGGTGAGTATGTGTGCAGGCATAAATTGTAAAAGAATGATTTCTCGTAAGTTGTTCTTTTACATAGTGACACATAGGAATTTAGAAGCTGACCCCACTTCATTTTCCTCCTGTGTGACAAGGCAGCCTGAGGAGGGGTTTCTAGTGTGTTCAGACATGAGCTGAGCTAATGATGGCGCTGAGGCGGGTGGAAACTGAATGACTCAGTCCTTCCTCTCCTGGAGGTTTCTGTGTGACTTTTTAACCTACGGTCATTATCCCTCCGCTTCTAATCTTGCCCATCCCTTTGGAGAATGCAAATTAAATTAGTCACAACTTTTTTGCCTTTTATATCTTGTGCCATACTGTTGCCTTATGAGTGGCTAAGGTATTCACATTTGCATGGCTCTTAAATGCTTCCTTCTTTGACAGTAAAGGGGGAATAAAAAGAGTAAAGTTATGTTTTAAGAACAAAGGGATAACCTGTAGTTTCAAGATTAACACCACTGAAACAGAAGGAGAGAAATTCTCTGGAAATGAGAACTGTGTTGACCTAAAATTTTTATTTTAGATAATGCTGGGGAGTTTATTTTCCTGAGATTATGATGGTAAAATTCAGAGTTTCTGTGAATCTCCTTCTACACAGAGATAATGAGAGGGGTTTTGCTTGTTTATTTTTAATTCAAGAAAAGCAGCTAACTCAACTCTGACATGGCCTCTCTCAAGGCTGGACATTGAGCCTTCTGTGTATTTCAGTCAGAGTCCTTAAATGGACTTTCGTTCATTTCAGTGCTGGGGCCTCCCGTCTCACCTGGGTTGCTGCTCATTCATCAAAGGCAAACATCAAACCATCAAACAGCTCTGGGGTTAGCGCAGGGAGCCCAGCCAGAGAGACACTGACAAAATACAGCAAATAATCTGATGACATTTTCTGTGGTATTTGCTGATATGCATTTAGTAAAAACTGGTAAAAGTATTTTGCCAAGTGCATATGATTGAAGAAATTAAAGTCACTTTAGAAAATAGAAAATAGATAAATAGGTAACAAAACCAGTTAGTGCTATTCCCCCAAATTTAATATTTATAAGACAGCAGCTTTCAAAGAAACACATCAACTTTGAATCTACACACATGAGTGACATCATTCAGACTATGGTAAAAATGAAGCCACGATGAAGGTAACACCAGCCATCACTGCATTGAGTCCATATGGAATTCAGAATTTAAGAACCACATGGGTCCTTCACATGCAAGCACTTTAGAGTCTTTATCCATGGAATAAGAGGCCCAGACGGGCAGGAAACACACACTGCAAACGCATGCACTTTCATTGGTAATTTTGTTTAAAGGCTCATAATTCATCTCGTGAATGCCAAATGTCCTGTGCATTGTCCTCTGTTGGAGAAAGTCAGATGTTTCCCAGCATTGGAGCGTGTAACATGCAGCCAGTCTTTACACTTACATCCACGAAGAATGCTTTGAGAAGAGCAATTGAGACAGGAATCTCACCCGATAAAAGCCAAATGTGCAGATCTAATCTATGCACATGCCTTTCTCCTTGAAATAAGAGCAATGCGGTTTTGTTTGTAGAGAAGGGGGAAGTTATTTAAAATATGGCAAGCCCTCTCCCTTTTCCAGTATCTAGGAATGAGTCATTTCTTTCTGGTGATGTGAGACTTAGTAAAGGATTCTATGAACACCTCACTCTGCATTCACGAACAGGTTAGCCTCTGCCTCTTTAGGTGCTACATGCTCAGGCTCCTCAGCTGCCTCTTTAGGTGCTACATGCTCAGGCTCCTCAGCTGCCTCTTTAGGTGCTACATGCTCAGGCTCCTCAGCTGCCTCTTTAGGTGCTACATGCTCAGACTCCTCAGCTGCCTCTTTAGGTGCTACATGCTCAGGCTCCTGAGCATCGTCTTCCAACTCATGAAACGTGTCTCTCATCAACATCTACCATGACTGTGGCTGTGAGCACACTGGTTCTACATGCGTATGTTTTCCATTTTCAAACCTGTTCAGGGCAGATCTACCACTGTGATGTCCTGTTGCTGGTGTCTGCTGACTTTTTCTCCAAGCCAGGCACCATCTTTGACTCTGAGCCCTTCACCAGGGATTTGTGTTACCATGGCCCAGAACCAGAAGCTATGGAAGCACTGCCATGGAGCAAACACTAGAGGGCGTGCTCCAACCCCACAGATGTGCTGCTGGCTTGACCCTCCTCCCTGGAGAGGAGACAGGTTCTGGTCCTATGTGGGGATCCAGAACCCCATGTTTCTTTCAAGCTTGTGACTTGACGAAATCCCCCACAGTCTTGTTCAATATTTTATATAAGAATTGTCTGCTCTGTACGTCCAGTCAATCCCAGAGTTCCTGCAGCATTATGCCAAACAGGTAGAGAGAATTAATCCCCATGCTATTCCAAAATGTTTTTACATTGATAAATAATAACATTTTAAACCTCATAGGAAGAGATAAATGGTTTTTACTCCCTACTTTCTATTTCATAACTAATTCCTGAAAACAGAGTGTAAACTATTAGTAAATCTCAGCTAACAGTAAATTCCACCTCAAAGGGGAAAACTGAAAAACTACCATGAACGCAAGCTTGTTGGCTTGCCCTAATTTTGAGCTCTAGCCCACGCATTGCCCAGCCTTTTTCGCATGGTCCCATGCTGGATAAATGCAAACGATGAGGTATCTTCTGTGGTACATGGTTGAAGTTAAAGCAGACATATTTATTCCCTACCCAGGTAACTGTAATGCCCAGCCCAAAAATGCCAGGCCTTCTGGAAATGACCAACTGTCTCATGTGGCCCCTGGGGGTTTCCTTCTAACTCTCATCATGGGAGTACACTGATTTCTGAATGCAAAACATTTTCAGTTCATTTTAAAAGTTCATTTATTTTATGTAGATAGAAATTTTGCCTGCTTGCCTATCCGTGTACCACATCCATGGCTGTGGAAGCCAGAAGAAGCATTGAGTCTCCTGAGACTAGGGTTAGAGACAGGTGCAAGACACTGTGTGGGTGTTAGACTTGAACCGGGGTCCTCTGGAAGAGCAGCCAGCGCCCTTCCCTGCTGAACCATCTCTCCAGCCTTGCGTTTCCTTACTTACAATGTTAGAAAATGCTCAAGTATAGACGGTGGTGTGGCAGAGCACATCAGACACTCACAGGCTCTCATGGGGTCTTTACACACAACCTCAAGTGGTCAGGGAAGCCTCATCTCTGATGATAAAGAAAGCAAATCTTTGCCGTGTGAATGAACACACACAGTACAAAGGGAACCATCACAGTGTGCTGAGAGAGAAGCCTTTTGTTTGGCTCTCTCTGATGAAAATTCCTACTCAATGCACAGACAGCAAAGGGTTAATGTACAGATGGCAAAAAACCAAACAGAACAAGAAGCAGATCCTTCAAGCACTGATCTGCGGTTTGGAACTGCTACACCCTATTTGCACAGCAGGAAGGCGGGGATCAAGATTCTCTTAGAGGGCAAGAAGATGATCATGATTCTCCTAGAGGGCAAGAAGGAGTCTGAAGCAAATTCCATGGATGAGTAAAGTTCTAGAAAGTCACATGGCGGGACGGCCTTGGGGGGGGTGGGGGGGTCTCCAAACAAGGGACTGTTTTACTTTGCTCGGTGTCCTGGAAAGAGCCACCGCTGCATAGCAGAATCCCACATCCTTTGGGAGATCCCTTCTTCTCACTGGAAGGGTGAAATTCTTGGTGATATCAACTAGAGCTTCACAAATGCATGGAGACACAGGGAACTGGAGAGTATCACAAAGCAAGCCACAGAATGTCACCCAACTACATCCCTCCCACCACCTCCCCCATCAGGCAACAGTTACAGGGCCCCTGCCAAGAGCCACAGTGCTACAAGGGTCAGTGGCTCTGTTGCAGCCCAAACTATTTTTAATTTGTGCACTGGGTGGCTAAATCAAAGAAAAACAAAAAAGGCATCTCAAGAGGCCAGGGGGAAAGGGGGGCATATGGAAGTAGGCTCCGTGAAGCAGGGTATAGCTAGAGAAAACACAGCATTCCATTGGCTGTCCTAAAATCGGTTGCTAAAAAAATCCTGGGATGTCCATGTTCGGCTCCGGAGCAAGGGAAGTCTTAAATAAGAATGGTAATGATAAACACGTGTGGCCACCACTGCAGACTCTTCACTCTGATTCTCGTTGCCATCTAAGTTAAACTTTTTCATAGCAGGCATCTTTAATACCCAACCATATAAATTTAGTATTTCCATATGTTCCCCTTTTTCCTCTAAATTTTAAACATTACCCTCAAGAGCTTTCAAAACTGAATTAAATCAGAAAAGACAGTGAGTAATTTTGCATAAACACCTTGAGAATAAGAAATCTACATGTGTAAAAGGTACAAATAACACATCTGGCTCCTAATATGAACTTAGTTTACACCTTTGCCTGTACCAATCAGGCCTCGCAAATGTAGCTGAAATTTTTTTCGGATAAATCTTTCTTAAAAGAGCATCACATATTCACAAGGATTATCCCAATGGAATTTTGAGACTTTTCCAGTGAGAAATATCTTCCTTTTAACATGCCCCTTGAGGGAAAAACAGCTTAAGAGGTTTCAAATAAATAGCTTATCAACATCAAACAGTATTTAATCAGATCAAAGGTTTAAGCTGTAGAAAGGGTAAATTACTTTGCATTGGTTTTCACATTGTTTAATTATAATGTCCACAGTTTTATGCCCTGAGTTCTTTGAGAATATGCTTAGCCATTCTCCAAGAACCAAATTCCCATAATCCCTTTCAGAAGGCGGTGGAAAAGCACCTAGGGATCATTCTGTTCTATCCAGCTGTTTGTGTATGACCGTTAGATTTCTTAGTCATTCCATGTTAGTTTTAACATATGATAAAATACAAGAATAGGAAATTATTGCTTTCCTTTTGATTTCTGACATTTAGTTGAGAATCATGTGCTTGGTTTATTTTCTGGGTTAATAGAGCGACTTCTCGGTCATTCAGTGAAAATATACTAAGCCATCTTCTCAGTAAAGATTTTGTGAAATGTCAGGTACACTGTTCTTTGTAAACCTACCAGGTTTTAGACACAAAAGGAGAGATGGGTATATTCCATGAGACATAAGACACTCACTACGAATATTTACCAACCAGGGATGCCAGAAAATACACAGACCAGAACAAGGCTGGGAGACAAGCTTAGGGGCCCCAGAAATTTTCTTCCTTGATAACAAAAAGCAATTCTGTTAAACAGATGAGGTTTAAAAGCAAGACTGAAGACTTCACCTAGAGAGACATGTAAAGGGAACCCCCAAACATAGCAAACAAGATGAACCATGTTGCTGTGATGTTCTAAAGACGAGGCCGGTCATGACAGGGCACAGTGAAAGCCTGGATGAATCCTGTCCTTAGTGAAATGGTTGTAGCGCCATCAATTTTCTTACATTATTTTTTATTCTAAATAGTGTTCAACTTAAGTCGCTGGGTGTTTGGGCACACAAAAGGGTTCACCCAAGGGACTGCTTCTCCTGTCTCACCCAAGGATCAGGCTTCTTCGATTTAGAAGATGCAAGAATAATTTCTCCCATTCCTTCTTGTTAGACGTTTCCTTTCCACTTATACCTAAGGGCAATCACGCGTCATAGCTCTGGCCACTTACAAGTAAACAATCCTGTTTTCAGGAGAGGTTTTGCTTGTGTTCTCATTTCAGACTTGAAAGAGAGAGCCGAAGACATTGGTGATGCCCTGACATCTGTCGACTACTGACTCCAAATGCCGCCAGCAGTCATCCAAACTTAAAATGACCACAAGAAGCAGGGGCCAATTCCATGTGGACCCTTGAGCAAATTACAGAGCTTGAGACCTCACTGTTGAGACTGTTATCTAACCACAGACAGCCTGTCTTCCGCTACTTAAGGGTCCATCCCTGTGCTTGTGATTGAGATTGCTGGTACATCAGTTACGCGTGGACCACAGCCAAATCATGGAATAGCTTAGAAGCCAGAGATCATTCAGGCCAGGAGTTTACAAACTCTACTACCTTAACGAGTTAAAATGTATGTGTTAGTACTTCAATATGGGATGTTTAGAGGCTAGGTAACACAAGAAGATGAACTAACTTTAGACCGGAATGTGAATCTCTCGTTATGTACATAATTTGAAAATGAATACGAATGAAAGATCAAACAATCTTTCATATATAAGACAGTAATTTCCTATTAAACATTTGTGATTAAAATGCCAGTATCAACAATGTTAATAAAACAGAAATTTGTATTTCATGTTACAATACAGAATTTTACTGTGCTAATACGTGGGGAGCAAGAGAAGAGGGAGTTTTATTAGAGGGACAGACTGAACAACACTGCAAACGTTCATTGAACTTATTTTCCTGAATTTAAGAACAATAAAACCATCAAGATAGTCAGTCATTTTGATATAATAGTGAATATACCATTGTCTCCTCTAAAGAAAGAAACACCAAAAATGAAAACATTATGAGATTTCCTTTCAACCAGAATAGCCATTAATAGCAGAAACATGACTATCACTCTTTCTTCTGCCTAATCCACAACTAGGTAAACATGAATCCTGACACTTCCCTGACACTCAGAAGATGTCGGGACACAGAAGCCTCTACCCAAACAGTGAAAGAGAAAAAGGCCTGTCAACACCCACTGAACAGCTCTGATGGAAGAAGTGTATGTACTGAATATGGTGCCTGCCCAGATTTGGATGACTATTTACATTTTATTTAATTAAAATTCAACAGAATGAGACTGACTTTAAGCAAGAGACCCATTATCTAGTCCTCAGCAGCTGAGAACAGCCAATGACTGCCATGTTTGTCCGTGTAGACCATGAGCCCTGGGGTCACAGGCATTCCATTGGCTGGGGCTATTCTACACCACTGGCTTTTCTTGTTACTTTTTGTTTATTAGTTACCTTTTGTTAGTTGCTTTAATCAAACACCACAACCAAGGCAGGGTATAGAAGGAAGAGTTTATACAGACACACAGTTCCAGAGGGATATGAGTCCATCATGGTGATGACAGGAGCAAGAATCTCAGAGTTCCCACCATTTACTGCAAACACAAAGCAGAGAGAGTGAAACAGGACTGGGGCATGGCTGTACACTCGCCAAGCCCACCACAGGGGATGTTTCCTCCAGCAAGGCTGCACAGCCACCCTAAAGAGTACTCCCACCAGGAGACCAAGTATTCAAAAGCTTGAGCCTACAGGGGACATTCCAACTCCACATGACCCTGCTCAAAACTCAAGGAAATGGAAGCCAGGAAAGTTTACCTACTGAAAATGTACTCTTTAAAGGAAAAAAAGAATTTCCTGATATCACTACTAAAAATCACCACTGAAAAATGAAACAATAAATGTGTATGTAAATGTATGTAATATGTGTGTTCACACACACACGTGTGTGTGTACTTTATAGCTATTTTGATGAGTGTCTAGCCTGATTACTCATTTTAATGGTATTAATGAAAAGCAAATACTTTTAAGAGTATTACAATCAAATTTAACAAATTTGTTTATATGGGCAGTTTTAAAATTGTGCTAAAAATTTTTGCCTATCCCAAAGTTTGGAATGATTCTCTTATGTTTTTCCCAGTTCTATAATTTCCATTCTTAAAATCTACAGTCTTAGTCAGGCAGTAGTGACACACGCCTTTAATCCCAGCACTTGAGAGGCAGAGGGAGGCAGATCTCTGTAAGTTTGAGGCCAGCCTGTTCTACAAAATGAGTTTCAGGACAGCCTGGGCTACATAGAGAAAACCTGTCTCAAAAACAAAAATAAAAACATCTACAGTCTACATTAGCTAAATTTGTACATTGTTTGAGATACATTCACAGCACACTTTCTGTAAATATATAGAGTATACATATATATGTTCAAGAGTATGTGCATATATATGTATGTGTGTGCTCAATTTTCCAGAATCTCATTATTATGAGAATAACATTTGTATTCTCAATGAATTACCAATGAGCACCATTGAAAATTAGTTGACAACCTATCTATGGCTCTATTTCATGACTCTATGTTCTGTCTCACAATCATCCTTGTGGAATCTGTCACACTGTGTGTTGAGAGAAGTGGAGGGTGGAGTAAGTCCCATCATCATCATCATTATTGTACCTAAAAGCATACCCACTGTATTGTGACATCATAACAATTTTACAAAAATTATTCAGCCATATTGCTCTTTTCTCTCAAAGGTATTTATGTCAGGTTGGAACCTACACATTTTTGTGGAAGTTTAGCAACCAACATTTAATTTCTATAATGAGAACATAATAAGGTTTTTATTTGATTTACAGTAATCTGTGTATCATTATGCACAGAGTGGTTTTGCTGCCTTAAGTCTTAGCTTGCTCACTGTGTGCTCTTCTCTATGGATTTATGTCCTTTCAGTTTGGTTGGGAGCTTTACAACTTCAGTTCGTAGCACCTGCACACACCTTCTTAAATTCACACTTCAGAAGCCAGTGAAAATGACTTAAGTTGATCTTCTGTTAAGGCATGGTTTCATATCGTGGAGCAATTGAATTCCTTATGTTTACTGTGTGCTCTGAAATTATGAATAGCTCATTTGCTTCAAACGGTTTTGAAGACTGTCAATTAGGATATTCCGTATAGGAAATCTTTTTAAACAAATCTTAGCTCTAATGTTTCCTTCCTAATCTATTTTCACTTACTTAATTACCCACGATTTTATGTTGTTTGGTGGTAAAAGGAAACACTAATAGCAAAGAGGAAACTCTCTGTGGGGAAGGCATTCTCGTTCTCCACCTCTGTGTATCATGCCAGGTTCTGAGAGTTTTTTAAGTGCTTTACCAATGACCAAGGAAACATCTCTGATCCTTGGTTTTACTATACATGTGTTAAGATTTTTATGTTTTTCATGGGCTGAGATGGATTCTGCTATAATTTTAGTCAAATAAGTTATTAATTGCATTGATCTGATTCTCAGATACAAATCTTTGAAATACTGCCTTTAATTTCTAGTAAAATCCATCAAATAAGTCATGTGAATGTGAAGTTATGTCAATATTTTTGTGGTATTAAAACTGTACCCAGGCCTTTGCACATGCTGAGCAAGTGCTCTGTCATTTAGTTATGTCCTTTGATCTATTTCTATGTTTTATTTTGAGACATGGTCTTGCATACACATACTTTGTTATTTGCTCTTCGTAAAGGGTTTGGCCTTGAGCTCTTCCAGTTTAAACCTTCTAACTTCTTGGAAAATTCTGAACTATTAATTTAATTATTTTAATTAATATAGAATTAGAATCACTATATTGTATAGGATCAACTCAAACCTCTGACTTTAGGTGATCCTCCCCGCTCAGCCACCAAGCAGTGAGACTGCAGGTGTCCTTAGTGAAACCAATAGATTGCATCTTACACAGAATTTTTCAGTTCTAAGTAAGTTGTCAAATAGAGGACTGACAGGTTTTGTTTACTGTTTTCTATCACTGTCCATTAGGGCTCTATTTTGGTGCCTTCTGGGGATTTCTAATTTTAAATAAAATGTCCCTTGCATTTTCTCTTACTAATTTGGTAAAAAAATGTGTTGATTTTTCTGGTCTTATCCAAGGAGTGTTTAAGTTCCTACCACTTTCTCTTCTTATACTTACACTTAGCTAGCTTATCCTCTTATATGTGGTAATGTGTGTATGTGTGTATGAGTGTATACATGTATGAATTGTCTATGTATGCATGTACAAATTGGTGTAAGTATAGACACATGCTGACGTCAGAGCACCCTCAGGTAGCAGCCCTTGCTTCATACCTTATTTGCAACAATGTGTCTCTTTTTGTGTTGTTGTTCCCCGCTTTCCGTTTTAGGCTGCACGTCCCATCCAGGCTGGGTGGCCAGATCTTCCAGGAATTCCCTTGTTACTGTCTCCCTTCTCACATGGGGAGACTGGGGTGACAGCTTCAGGTTTTCATGGCCTGCTTTACACAAGTTCTGGGATTTGAACTCGGGTGTTTGCATGAGTATGACAAGCTCTTAATCCACTGAGTTGGCTCTCTGGCGTTTGCTTTACATTTTAAAAGTTTCTTCTGTTTATATGAGTTTAATTTGCCTTTTAAAACATCCCTATATGGGCACCTAAAATCACTGATTGAAGCAACAAGTACTGAAGTTGCAGACCACAGATTTAGACAGGTGATCTAAATAAATCTATTGTTACTCAGATGGGCACAATACAGATTTCCCCTTAAGATTGTTATGAACTGTGGGTTATTTAGAACCATACATGTTGTGGGCTATTTGTACATTGTGTGAAAATATATTTTTGTGGTTGGTTTAATAAAGAGCTGAATGGCCAATAGCTAGGCATCCTGCTAGGTACAGGCGAGACTTCCAGGCAGAAAGAGAAAATGGGAGGAGATAATCAAGGTGCAGATGACACCAGGAGACAAAGAGAAAAATCAGGAGTTGCAAGATGGAAGAGAGGTAATGCCACATGATAGAACACTGATTAATATAAGTGGGTTAATTTAAGTTATAAGAGGTAGTAGAGGCAAGCCTAAGCTAAGGCCTAGCTTTCATAAGTAATCAGATATCTTCATGTCATTATTTGGGAGTTGGCTGGTGGTACAGAATGAGTTATTACACATATTGGTTAACTGCAAAAGTGATTTTCACATGCTTCTCTGTAGCTGAGTTTCAATTCGGCTCTAATGTGGTCCAAACACCATGCATGGTTTCCATCCACTTACGGTTCAATCACGCTTCCTCTCCCTTCCTGAAAACAGCTCACCTTCCTCAGCCTCCTCCTGAGTGATCACTCTCGCACCGTGCGGTCTGCCTGCTGCCCATGGTCTACACAGTTTAGTTTCTAACATGGTCTGGTTTTCCCTTTATCAGGAAGGGTAAGTCAGTCCCTACTTTCCATCTCACCCAGATGGTAAAGTCCCCTACATCATTTTCTGAATTCAAAAATCTGCTCAGCAGACCTTGAACAAACAAAGGGAATATGTTATGAAATTTCTCTGACAATCTGCCCTCATTTCCTAATATTAGTTAGTATAATTTAAAACTCTGCCACAAACCCACACACACAAAGGAACTCACACATTCATGTGCTCTTCATTTTACATCTGTTTTTTCAAAGCTAATATTTTGGGCTTCGGGTTGAAGCTTTGACCCATGCACGTATTCTCTACGAACTTGTTTCTCAATTACGGAATGGAGGACTAATTAGTCACACACTTGATTGCTGGAGCTATTCTCCTTTTAAATCATAGAGCTGATGCTATGAAATATAGAAATAAAATAATTCAAGTGAGTTTTAAATTTAAATAAATAAGATTATATCATTCCAACCCTTTTAAAAATTCAGATAAGTGTTTAAATCTAATTTAACCTGTGTATACAATGATCTTATATTTCCCTTTTAGCCCTGAAATGAGAAATTTTCAACGTATCTTTGTATTTTAGAGTGATTAATATTGAAACAGACTTTAAATATCACTTGGGCAAACCAAATTCTCCAGCTTATCTTCCTCATTAACAATGACAAATTTTTAAACTCTCACACGGTTTTCAAAACTTCTTACACTTAAGAGAGTTATGTGACTCCATGTGACATGAATGCTTTCTGATTTTAACAATGGGTATTAGATGTCTGTTATATCTTTGCTGTCTTTCATAAATACACAAGCAGATACGGTCTAATCTCATCTACTCGATAAACCACAATCCTATGCTGCATCTTGTTTTTGTTTTGGCGTTTGTTTTCTTTTTTGCTTTGTTTTGTTTCTTGTTTTTGTCTGTTTGGTTTTTGTAAGTATAAATCATCAAACAGAACTCTGGTGAAATTTTATTTGTCCTTTAACAAATAAAGCTTGCCTGAAGATCAGAGTGCAGAGCTAACCATAATAGTTAGCCACAGAGGTCAGGCAGTGGTCACACACACCTTTAATCCCAGCACACGGGAGACAGGGGCAAAGGGCACCTGGGCTACATGAGATTGAATCTGTCTAAAAGAGAAACAGAGCCAAGTGGTGGTGGCTCACACTGTTAATCCCAGAGAAGGGAAGTGATATGGCTGGGTAGAGAGAGGAATATAGGGCAGGAGGAGACAGGAGCTCCACATTCAGTCTGAGGTTTCATAGAGATGGCATTCAGTTCAAGGACTTATAGAAACAAGAGTCTATTCAGACTGAAGATTCCATAGAGGTAAGAATTAGTGGCCGCTGCTCTGCTTCTTTGATCTTTCAGTTTTCACCACCTGCCCCATATCTGACTCTGGGTTGTTATTATTAAGGCCAATTAGAATTCTCACTACGGAACTCTTATGTCACTTGCCCAAGTTCATACGCTAAGGCATAAAACATAATTCTAACACCTCATCTCCTAAGTATTTTTTTCACCACTTCTCAAGATAAGGTTTAAAATGACATTAAGTATACAGAACAACCTCTTGAGATTTATAGATCAACTTCAGTACAATATTTCTTCTTAAAGAACAGTAGGCCAGTAAATTCATGGAATATTTGCAAATAAAAATACATCACCTTGGCCATTGACAATCAAAGTATTTGAAAGACATTCATTGGTAGTAGAGTTCCACCGCGTAGGTACACCCATTCCAGGTTTGGAGACTTTAGGACCCATTAGCTCTTGTCTCTACCCAGCAATTTTCATTGGCTTCCTGTTTTCTCATGCTGAAATCTCATGTCTCCAGTTTCTAGCATGATGAAAAGGGTCCCAGTTATGCTTGCTTAGTATGTTTGCTGCTGCATCTCTCCAAAGTCTGTCCTCTGACTTGGCTCAGGGTCTACTCACCCCAACTCAACTCATTGATTTCTACAGTCGTCTCCCTAGATCCCGCAACCAAAAGTAAGACTTGAAATGACACTTGTACCTCCCACAGGTCTACCTCCAGCTAAGATTGTTCCTCAAAATCCAGGTGTGCTTATCAAATGCTGAGCTCTGAAACTCCTCACACAATACCTCTACTGAAACATTCACCTCACTCAGCATTCTGTGGCTCAAACAGAGAAGGCTGGAGTCATTCTTCTCTTACAAAACAAACACACATACATACACACACACACACAACATGCACAATGAATGCCAGTACTTTTGATTCTGCCTCCCAAATAAATAGTCTCGCTGCTCCTCATGCTGCCCACTGAGGTCCTCATGCAAGCCAACACCATCTCCAGCTAAGATTCATCACTACCACCCACCTCGCTGCCCTGCTCTGAACTATGCATCCTCCTGCAATCCAGTCCATCTTTAGTATAGCAGACCAAGCAATCCTTTGAAATCTCAAAATATTACATCATTCCATTACCCAGACTTTTCCCATGCAGTGTCAATCTTTCTAAAAAATAAAAAAACAAAATAGTGAATGATTCTAATTGAGAGCTCGTGAACTTAGGAGCCTGACTCTGCTAGTGTGTTTTAGAAACTGTGACGGAGATGGGCACCGTGGAGTCTGAGATGAGCCTGTGGCTATGCCCCTGTCCTCTTCAGCTTCCGTTCTTGTCCTACGCCATTCACAGAAGGTAAGGAGCTGGAGCCATGGCCAACACCCTGGTCAGTTTCCAGAGCAGAACAACAACGTGCCATGTATTGTATAAAAAGGGAATGAAAAGAGGCTTATAACATAAAGAGAGGGTGTGTTTTTAAGTAGAGGAGAATGCTAATCACATACTATGTATTGTTTTATTTTTACACAGTACACAACTATGGACCATAACTACCCGTCCATTTAAAAGAATAAATAAACAGAAGGAAAGATCAAATGGGGGCTGAGAGGCCAAGGGAAACTGTCTGATACACCTAGTTACCATGGTGACAGCTACAAACGTCTCCTTTTAACCCACCACTGCTTTAGATTCTCTCTCAGTTCCACATGGGAGTCTACTCAGTATCAGCTTATTATAGTCTGTCTCCCTAATAGAGCAGAAAGTCGGTGTGGGCCAGGATTTATCTCTGCACTGCTGACTGCGGCAACCCCAGTGGCTGAAACAATTTCCAGGACATAACATACACTCACTAAATATTGATTGAATTATTAATGAAATGGACCTCTGTTTTTATCTTCAAACAAGCAGAAGCTAAAATGCTCCCTGGGCTAAAACCAGAACACTTAGTGGGACAAAAATCAAAACTACAAACAAGAATGATAATCATTAATCATCTTCGGACGGCCACTGGAAGCCCTTGCCCGGGCCACTCTGGGCATCAGGGTCTTGCTTCATTGATTTTAGCTAATAGGCTTTGCAGTCTGTAAAACATGCTGTCCCGAAGTCCTTCCAAGGTGGGAATGGTCAAATAGCAACACAAATCTCTGTTGAGCCTGAGATGGGAGGACTCCTTCCGTCTGGCTGTAGCGTACACATTGTCATTATGAATGTCACCATGAGCTAAGCAATGATCTCGGCTATGAGTAGGGAAAATTCCTTCCTGGAAGAGGGACCTGAGATTAGAAAAGAGAAACTTAGCGTTTCCAAAACTTTGAGTCTACCCCTTGGCTCTCCTTCACTTCGTATTGAGAGAGACCAAAGAAAACAAAAGTTTAAGTCTAGAATAAATTAGAAAACACGCTAGGAATATCTGGCTAGCAGTGGAGCTTTCCTTGTCCCCCTGGTAGCACAGACTTCTCAGCGCTGTGGTGTGCACGGTGGAATAAAGCTCTGTCCCTCAATTGTAACCACAGCTGCTTTTTGTGCTCAGCTATTATAAGAACGACAGGATCCAAGGAAAGGCCTACCTAATTAAAACTTCCTTTCATTCATCCGCAGCTCTCCCTCACAGAGTAGGAAGGCTGTGTTTAATCCCTACTAGAAGAAACAAACAAACTGCCCACTTACTGTGGAGAAAGAGCACAAGATGCTCAAAGATAAATAAAATGCAGTGATGTGTTCAAGTCCAGGGCAGCAGTTTTCAATCAGAGTCTGATGATAGCAATAGAAAATCTTCATCCCAGGGCACGTTTGATCATGGGGGAGTAACTTCACTACAGAGCAGTCTATTTGAAGTCATAAAATAATCTAAGCATTGTCCCAGTGACAGAAAGTAACCAAATATACCTCAAATTGTGTCCAAAGACAGAACAGAGACACATGGACAAAGCCGCTGCTCATCAGGGGCTGTAAAATTCAAAGTAACGTGAGAGTTATCAATAATCTTCAAAACTAAAGAATGAGCAAGCAGTTCTTCAGCCCAGGCCCCCATGCGCTCGTGGCTGTGACTCACATGCTGGGGCTGACAAACCGCACACTTTCTAAGGCTCCATTTCTACAGACAGAACACTAGCAACATAGTTTAAAATCAGAAGGGCTTTCCAAATAGCTGAGGACAATAACCAATGGGCATTGCACTTAAACTTTAGTGCCTTCATTTGCAATTTGCTTTGTACATTTTGACTTTGGGAGTTTGACATGGTATCGCACGAGGCTTTCAGGACTGCATGCGGCCACAAAGGACAACTTGTTCCCGGGATGAAGGACTCCTGAAGGATCCTTAGTGATGGTGTTCTGCTCTAAGTGAACACTTACGTCCTGTACTGACACCAGGGAACAAACATGGTTTATAAAATCTCAATTGCTACAGAGAAAACCATTCCATTTCGGACCACTGTTGACTCTAGGCAGCCCTGTGTTTTATTTTGAGTCATTTCATATGAAACTGCTAGGTTATACATTTAGAATCAGAATTTTGTTATTTATCACAAAATAATCAAACCTTCAATTCGCCTCCCCCAGGCTCCTGAGCTGTGAGGAATACAAGCAGGCACCACTACTCCCAAGTGTATACAAATATTGAAGGCATTAAAACTAATTACTGTGATACATTTTAACCCACTAAAGTTCCTAATTCCTCCTCCTAGGGAACAGAGAACCATCTTGCAGTCCCAGCACGCACACCTCTAAAGGCCACTCTGTGGGCCTGAGACTGGCCAGAGGTGAATATTAAATGCCCTTTCACACTGGCTTACCAATTATCAATTTGAAGGCTATGAAGCTTCTTGTGGTAGATTATAAGGGTTCTTAAAATCATCTGTGTGAGTCCCTTTCCTGGCAACATGAGCACTGAATTCTATAAGAGAACCCGAACCCAGGCAAGACCTTAGACTCCAGCCATGTTTTGTTTTGGTATTTTCATCTTATTGGGTTTTTTTATTTATATGTTTTTATTTTCATTTTTATTTATAAAAGATAGAGACAAATAGCATGAAGTTGGGTGGGTAGGGAAGATCTGTGAGTCATTTTGTGAGCAAAAAGAATATAATCAAAATATAATGTATTAAAGAAAAAAATGTAAAGACTACAGTCACCCAAAACCCAGAGGAAAAAAACCCACAGTGTTGATGTGTACATTGGGACTTATAAAACATGCACAAAGCCATGGGACACTCAATAAGACATTGAAAAAACAAAGTCAAGGAAACATGGAGATGGGGAAGTCAGGAGGAATGGACTCATGGAAATGTGGAACCAATGGACAAAGAAGGACATGGAGTCAATAGAGCTGGAGAACATATATGTACTTGTGGAAAAAATATATAATCATGGAACACATATAGATCCAGGGACACACACACACACACAGAGCCAGAGGTTGTGTACAGAACAGGGGATGCCCATGGAGTCAGGAGACAAACATGGAGCTGGGGACACAGATGGAATCAAGGGATGTTAACAAACCACAGACATACATGGAACTAGGGTACATGCATGGAACCAGGGTCACACATAGAACCAGGGTCATACATGGAACCAGGGGATATGAATGGAACCACAAGACACACAAGGAGCCAGAGACATACATGTAGTCAGGGGCCACAGAGGGAAATAGGACTTATACACAGAGCTGGAGAACATACATGAATTTCGGAGACACACATGAACAAGGAAACACACGGAACTGGAGGACATTCATGGAGCCCAGCATGAATGATTCTCATAGTCCTTGAGGGTAACTGAGGTTACCCTGGCTGGCTGGGTTATGTCTTCTCAAGCTGTAATTGTAAGAGATGGCAGGCAACCTGGCCCAACAGCCAGTACCAAGATGCCACACAGGATCAGCAAGCCAGTACCAAGATGCCACACAGGACCGGCAGGCAGAGAATCTATGGGATGCCAAGGCAAGAGTGAAAGGAGGTGGGAAAGAGGACAGAGTGGTAGCTAATAGGGGCCATGGGACCTGGGGATCAGTGTCATGAGGAGGAGTAGAAAGTAGCTCTCAGGGGAGGAGGGCAAGAGCTCCCAGGCAGTAAGCACGATGAAGTACCAGCACATTAAAAAGCTGCCCTGTGTTTTCTCATCATCATCTAAACAAAGCTATGCTTCAAACACATGCACAAGTACAATGTGAAATAATTACATGATTCAGAGAAATACAGGATCCATGAAAAATAATCACCCATACTGTGCTACAGGAATAAAAGTCCGCGTTTAAAAACATTTGACCACGTAAGGCTCCATGTTCGGATAAGGTATCACTCCCCAGCTTGGTCCCAGTATTGTCCACGGCTGGAAAAGACAATCCCCCTTACTGCCCTTCCCATGGTCTGGGTGCAAGGTATTACTAATCCTCTGTCAAGCATCCATAAGCTTTTCCATAAATTCTGAAATAATTCTTAAGCGGATCAATACACTTGTTAGTAGGAAGAACACTACAAGATCACTAAAGAGTTAAAAATAAAGATTGCAGGGACCCGGGAATGGAAATCAATAGTGCCCTGCCTGGTTCTGCAGGCAGAAGCAATCTTAGACATTAATACTAAATGCTTCCAACAAAGACCCTGATGAAGTGCCCCAAATTAGTCATGGTTTTAAGGCCTAAAACTCTGCAGAGAATGGAACGACTCACTTGTCTGTGGTCTTTCTTCCTTCGTAATGGTAAATAACTTGCTGTAAGTTCATTTCAATCAGTGGAGCACACTCTCTACACAGCCAGCATGCTGGGTAAACTTGAATCAATAAACAAACGAAAACAGAATAAGGTACAATTGCCTCAAGCAGACTTGAAACATTTAAGGCTAATTCCAATGATGGTTATGGAACTCACTGAGCGTGCTGAGAAACACGCTGCTTGAAGGGTCACTGTTTTTCCCATTTATTGGAACAGATGTTTAGGGAAATGACAAGCACATCAGTAGAAATAGAACGTTGGCAATGGGTCAGGGTGTTTTAGTTACCACTGAGCACACACAGATAAATCTTCCCGAGCATGCAGCCAAGGAGGCAGCCTTCAAAGCCAGCAAGCTAGTAGACAATGTGAAGCAAAGGACTTGGAGAGAGAGGAGTGGCAAGTCCTTCACTGAGGCTGGGAAACAAGACTGTGCCTGAATCTTCAGCCTGCCCCGGTGCTTCCCATCAAGACAGTGCTTGATGAGATTAAGGAACTGCATTGGCATAAGATCCACTTCGCTAATAGCCTCTTACATAGAATGTTGCCACAGCATAACACTAAAAGTCATGACATTTAAAATCAAGATTTTAAAACCAGACCATCTAATTCCTTTATCTCTCCCTTGCCAGTGTTGTAGGGCAGTTTCTCAAACTTCAGTGCATAGCTGGTCCTCCATCTCAAAAATGTGTTCTTGTGCTAAAGTGGAGACCAACAATCAGCTCCAGCGTGAGCTATTCTCATCACATCCGCGGGCAATCTTTTGTGGGTTCTGTCAGTAGGCTTTTCCTATGTTCAAACCCTCGCATACTTCCGAGAGACTCCAGTCTCTTGGGCATCACCTGCCCACTCCCCAGGAACTCCTACCCCACCTCAACCCACTCTCTGTCCTGCATCCTGGGTGCTTGGCCCCCTCTCCCCAGGCCAGCTCACTGGAGGTGGACTCAGCTTCCTACCAAAGAGCCTCTCACCTGTTCAGGACCCCACCCACTCTCACTGCTCAATGGCTTGGCCACACTGAATCTCTCCCCCTCTCTTTTCTTTCTTTAGTCTTTTCCTTCACCTGGCTTCTTCCCACCTTCACTAAAAGGTTATTCAATAATGCTCTTTTCAAAGCTATTTCCTATCTTCCTGTCCCTGCACAAGTAACATTTTTATCTCTTTGGACCCTCACAGATATCTTTACATGAAATATGTTTTACTTTCTCTTCCTACGCAGCCCTGGTTAAAAACATAATATGAGCTGTGCTAGGGCCACACAAAACGATGACCTTCGGTCTTAAGCAAAAGCACCTGCCGATGTGGGTGCCACAGTTTGAAATCTGTGTTTCCAGATGAACTGTTTAAGACCAGGTGATACTGTATTCAGCTTTCTCTAATACAGAGTACCTGGTAGAACAAGAGAAGACAGGAAAATACACAAGGAGATTGCAGAGAGTGTATAGCCTAGGCAACTGGGTGATGTAACCACAAACCAAGGCAGGCCATGGACTGCTGCTGGCCACAAGGCATGAAGTCTTCTCTAGAGTCAGCAGGGGAAGCATGGTTCATCCACCTTGTCACAGTGGCCTGCTGGCTAGCACATTGTGGGAGACAAGATCGTGAAATTACCCAGTTGGCAGTTGCAACAGCCCTAGGCAAGAAAAACCCAGACTATGAGTTCTTATGGAATGCAGATCACTGGCTTTTCAAAAGCACAAAGTTTCGACACTAGAAGAAAAGGCTCGGACAACCAGGGCAAGGTGCCTCCTCTGCCTTCCGGCCCAGGCTGAACTTGCACAATGCATTATCAGACTTTCATGGCAAACCCTGTCTTTAAAAGAATCCCTCACTGAGATATGGAATGTCTTGCCGTTGACTAAATCCATCCTTCTGGGGCTTATGGGCTTCCCAGACCACAGGTATTCTACCCCTCGCATTTGCCTCCCTAAATAACCATATTTGGAGTAAAGATCCAAGATCCTAGATATCAATGGAGATTCCTAGACACTTGGGTTCTCTATTATATATTATATTATATATTATTATTATTATTATATATAACTACAGCTCTCTCCAATTTCTAGAACCACGTCCATTTCTGATTTTCTATATTTGTGTTACCATCTAGAATTCAGTTTCTTCCTCTTGCTGCCTGTGATCACAGCAGAAGCCCCAGATGCTGGCCCTATGGCCACACATTTCCTTCCTCCCTGTGGAGGTTAATCTTCAGATATCTGTCCATGGCACACACATCGAAACCCCCACTCTTTATGATAGCCTTAGCCACTTCGCCTCCTTCCCTTTTACCTAGGATAGGATGCTGTGACTCATTCTGTTCTGTGTGTTTGCTAGGACCTGTGGGGCACCTTCCCCCACTTCAGCACTTAACACTTGTGCACTTCCTTCCTCTGGGATATCTGCCCCTTCCTGAGGTTCACAAGCTCCTGGCAGCCATCAGGGACTCAGCTCTGCCATGAGCTTTTCCTAGAAACCTTCCATAAATGATGCTGGGGCTGGGGCTGCCTGACCTCCATGCTCCTCTCCTGGGTTCCATGCACAAGACACAGACACCTAACCGAGTGTGATATGAAGGGCCTTTGGTTCTTAGACACTGGCTTCTCCTGAACTGAAGTTTAGCGCTGATGTTGTTGGCAACAGGCACTCATTAGATGTTTGTTACATGTTCACTAAAAATAAGCAACTTAGAGCTGATGGAGTGCTTGCCTAGCCCCGGGGAAAAGATCATTTACAACACTCTGAGATGTCATCTGTGAACTGTGGGATGGACTCAGATGGCAAACCCTGACAGCATACCCTGCTGGCACGGGTGCAGGGAACAAACCCTCAAGCAACGATACCTTCAATAGGCGGAATCTAAAATGTACAGCCAAACCACCCAGGCCCTTTTACTCTTTAGCCTAGAATTCCCAAGCCCTGGGATATCTTTTACTGCAACACTCAGAGATGGTATTATAATAGGACCAGTGCACAGCATAGTAGAGAGGGGCACCACAGAAAGAACACTGGTGTAGATGTGGACATTCTAGTGCCTGAGTTTAACCCATTGCACCAAATTGTACACACACCACCTTTTAGGAGAGATTCCCAGCTTTGATCATGTTTGTACGTGTATGCAGCTTTGTCTGAGCTATGAAAGAACCATCAACCATGAAGAATAAGTAAAGCTTTATGTACATGTAGAGTGGGAACCCAGAACAGAGAATGGATAGAAAAGACAGATTTCTATGAACAAGTCTCATGCCATCAATTTTACATTAATTCTCTAAAAATGAAAAGCAAAATCTAGGAACTAAAATAAACTTAGTTTGGGGTTCTTGGCATGACATGGAGAATGAGATGGCTCTCCAGGACACCAAAGTAGTTATTTGGTTTTAATTTCTCAGTGAAGTACATACCATGAAGACCAAAGGAAAGAAGAAAAATTACCTGGAAAGGTTTTCAGTAAATCCTAGAACTAGGGATTGTGTGGAGCTGCTGTTGTGTAAATGTTGGGTGGTGGGCATGCATTGTAACAAAGAGTGATGGGTCATGCACTGAAATGACAGGGTGGTGGGCATGCACTGTAACAAAAAGTGATGGGTCATGCACTGTGATGAAGGGGTTGTGGGCATGCACTGAACAAAGAGTGATGGGTCATACACTGAAATGACGGGGTGGTGGGCATGCACAGTAACAAAGAGTGATGGGTCATGCACTGTAATGACGGGGTGGTGGGCAAGCTGTATGTGAAAGGAAAAGAAATACGTGCTGCCCTGCGAAGGTACACAGATTCTGGGCACAGCAGAGAGAAACCCAGGCTAAGGTGGCAGATGTTAACTCCTTCGAGCCTAGAGATGACCTGGATGCAGTGGGAGCTCACCGGTCTTATCTTCATACATGTCTCTCTAGGTGCTGTTCACTGAAGCGCCCTAACTGCTAGTGTTCCGAGCACCAGGAAGAACCATTCCCAGAATGATCTGAGGATGTAGGTAAGAGAATAGCAGCACCTTTGACTCAAGAGACCCAAAGTTACCACTGAACTCAAGACCCAACTTCAGGATGCTCTCCTAGGCTGAAAGAGCATCGTTCTAACATCCCCAGGGGCAAAAAAAGAACAATGAAAAAATCTATCAATTATATTAAATTCATGTATTGATATCAATCTGATCAAAGAGAAAGGAAATCAACAGGAAACCTAACTTCTCAGATCTCCTGGAATGACAAATGAGCAGCTCGATGTCAGGGAACCCACTAACTCGAGTAAAAACAACATGGAACAAAAGCCAGTAGTGGTGGGTAAGCTCAGCCCAGCTTTCCCCTCCCAGCTGCAAGGCAGTGGAGTTCAGAACGCAGGCAAAGGAAGCTTGGTTCACGTGAAAGCGTGCTAACTAGTAGATGGGGAGAAGATGGTGAAATGAGAGCAGCTCAGGCTTCTCCCATTAGCCAGTGGTTGTAAATCACGGCCAACAGCCACTGGACACTCTGCTTCACAGTCGGAGTTCATCGCTGTGATGTGAGCAGGGCTCTTATCAGGACCTGTGTCACTTGGAATTATGGGTTATAAGGGACACAGGAAAACTCGAATGACACAAACAGGATGCCATGAGCAGAAAGCACACTAGGTGATTGGTTCCATTGCTTTAAAAGATGTTTTATTTTCAAGGGAAATGAGAAAAATGCAATAAAATATTTAAAGACATCCAAGAACTATCCAAGAAAACTCTACTATTTGGTTTTCAGTAGATCCTTGTTTGACCCACAGAATTCACATCCTCATGAGACTGAAAATTCACTTCATGGTTTTAGGAAATGTTTTATTTGGAAGCCTTTCCATGTCTGATGTAATAATAACATCATAAAGTCCTTTTCATTAACAGCTGGAGACTGAAATATCATAGATAAAATTACATGATATCCTGAATTTGGGTCAACATACTTTGGCAGATGTGAGACAAATCAGGGGTAGGTATGTTAATGATAAAAAATAGAACATAAATTAATAAATGTGAGACTTAGAGTATTTTTTATATTTCATATCAACACATGCACTCTGTGTTGCAACTCTTTACACCTAACAACAAACTGTTGAGTTGAGTCACTAAGATGCAGCGTCTGATCTGGGCTGGTCATAGAGGCCTTCTGGGGACATTTGGTTGTATTCTCCTCGCTGTGAACTGTTCAAGCGTTCAGGCCATCAAGACCGTACATAAATTTGGCACAGAAAAGAGTGAATGCACCTTTCACCCACTAACTCTACCACACTGAGAAGACACTGCAGACTACAGTGGATTGCACTGCATTGTGGTGCTAGATGGAACCCAGGGGCTCGTCCCGGCAAGACCCTGGCTTCATCAGGAGATGTCAGAAGAATTTTTCCCCTTTCCTGTCATATTACTGTTTACTGCAGTGCTGATGCCATGGTTTCAGTCTTTGATTGGATGTCTGGGAGCCCTACAGCACCTGCTAAATGAAGATGGGACAATAACACAGTTTCTATCCATACAATCCCATCTGGGATCCTACACGAGGAACTCAAGGGGAATAATCTCATTCTAAACAATTACCAGGCACAGTCACTGCACAAAAAGGAACATCCATCTTCTATTATCTTGCAATAAACATGGGATTTGGGCTTATGTTATGGTCTTATTTCTTTCCCTTTATTCCTTATACCCTTATTCCTTACCTTTGTAGGAGATGACAGGATGCTCGGCTCTCTGGCATTGGGTGGGATCCTGGGTCTCAGGGCGGGCGAGTCTCCACACTCCCAGGCTTGAGAACAGCCATGCAAGGATGCAGGCTCCCTTCATGGTGGGCAAGGGGTCTCTGACTCTGGGAACGTGTCTTCTACGAAGCTCACCTTCTCCTCATGTGTGAAAAGTACCTACAACACACAAGAGAACGGTCCAGTGAACATGAGCTCATGTTTCGTTTCCTGGTGGATAGCATTTTTGTGAAAGTCTTACCACTAACTTGAATTTGTAATATGCGAAGACAAGGGATGCTAAAAAATACGAAGAGCTTATGTTTGATAGTAAGTTATGCTTCACAGTTTGTGTGTGTGTGTGAGAGAGAGAGACTGCATGCAAGGCTGTGTGTGTATTAGGGTGTGGGGTAAATGGGTGTGTGTATGTGTACAGTATAGATGAATCTATTTGTTGTATATGTGTGTGTGAGCATATGCGTAGTACACATTGTGTGTATTTGGTATGGATGTGTGTGTATGGGCATTGATATCTGTATATTTGTGGATGTGTATATTGTTTATTGGCGTGTCTATGGGGGTGTGTGGTGAGTGAGTATATGTGTACAGTATTGATATATGTGTATTTGTGTGTTATATATGGGTGTGTGTATAGTATAGATTGTGTGTATGATTGTAGATGTGTATGTGTATTAGTATGTGTGTTTAATGGTGTGTGTGTATGGGTATGTAATGTATAAGGAGTATGTATGTGTATATGTATTTAGTAATGGTGTGTTCTGTATGAGCGCACATGTGTATATATAGGGTAAATTGTGTTGGTATGGATGTGGATGTGTGAGTGTATTCTAATGGATATGTGTGTATGGCTGTGGAAGTGTGTGCATACATGGGTATATGAATGTGTGTGTTTATGACTATGGATTTGTGGGTATTAGTGTGCAATGTGTGTGTGTGTGTGTGTGTGTGTGTGTGTGGAGTGAGTGTATGAATGTGTGCATGTCTGTGTGTGTGTATAGTATAGATTGTTATGTATATGGGTGTGGAAATATATGTGGTGTGTGTGTATGGGCGTGTATATGTGCATATTATAGACTGTGTGTATGGGTGTGTGTGAATACATGAACTAAATCTGAGACAATTAGCATTTAAGCTCTCTTAGGTCACACCCCTCTTTAGGAGTGGTGATTAATCGCTGTGATCATTGTTGGGGCTTTCCTTGTAAGTCTGTCTTGGCCTGTTTGTGCAAACAGAGTTGACACGCAGTAACTCCATCACTCTTTATCATTCATAGATGCTATTTAATAAGGCCACAGTCTTTGCCTTTTACCAACAATCTGATTATTGATATGGCTCTTAATTCCTGTCAATCATCCTAATGGCAGTATAAATTTATGGATGATTTATCTGCAAAACCTGTGACCAGGTAGGAATCCAATAGAACAAAGACTGAGCAATCCCAGGTGGGGTAAAAGGATGAGGCTAGAAACTGAGCCAACTTCAAGACTGTGAACAAAACACACTCTAAAGTAAGGCAAACCTGTGTAAATAACTACAACCCAAGCTCTTAAGTTTAGAGGAAGTAAGAGTACCTTGGGAATGAAGGCAGGGCGCCCCTGCCATTTAGAGGGATCAAGTCTAGGCTCACCAAGGATTCAGACTGGAATTTAATATTGAAGGATAAAGAGGATTTCAAACGACAGGGATTTCGGGAAAGTCGTTCCACACCAAGGGAAGAGGACGAGAAAGCATCTGAGGAGTGAGTAAGCAGGTGACACGCAGCAGTAAACATCAGTCCTAGGATTCTCTTCTGTACTTGGTACAGACGCCAGGTAATACAGAGAGCAGAGGAAGAGCTTGGATATAGGTTATATAATATGGAAAGAAAATTGTGGTAAGGTGTAAGGTATTAACTGTTAGGCCGCACACCACTGTAGCTTATTCACCCTGGAAGAAATATATAAGAAACAGAAAAATAAAACAGTCTGTTGAGGTAATTGCGGTGAGAACAACAGAACGTTGAATAAGTTTTTTAAAGTTACTGCAATTGTTCAGAGCAATGAAAGGAATTGGCTTTGGACATCATGAGGAAGAAACAGAGGCAAAGGATGGCTAAGAGTAAGTATGGTTGGTCAGAATGGTCACAGAGTTGAACTTGCAGCCCCGCCCCATCATGATGGGGCCCTCTGCCCTGTGAGTCTGGGCTGCTCTGTAGTGGCGCCGTGCAGCAAAGCACACAACAGAAGTCACAAACCAGGCTCTACAGCATGACAGCCACCTCCTGCCATCCAGAATGCATTCCTCAAAGAATGGAGGAAGCAGAACAGAAATTCAGCTCCCTAGGCCTGACTCAGGAGAGAGAGCAGTTAGGTGGTATGGGGGCTAGAACACATAAAGCCCAGCCTTCCAACCACCATTGCCGAGATTAACCCAGAAGCACACTGAGGGTCCTCATGAGTGTCACAAAGTCAGAATAAATGCCCAGCTGAGCCCTGCCCAAATCCCCGAACACCAATATGTTATATTGAAATATATTACAAATGGCTATTGTTCTAACCTATTGGATTTTGGAAGTCAGGACAAAGTGACTCAAAGTGATATAAATGACTATCAGGATGGGACTGTTATTCATTTAAATAGTATCCACCGAAGGCCTGCTGTATATGAAACTATGGTACTTAATTTTGTACATCCTGAATGAATAGTATGAAAAATCCCATAAGCTCTAGCTCAGGTGATGTGGAAATTAATCAGAAGAAGCATAGAAAGCCTGGAAAGGCTGAGATGATAAATGGGCTGATCATCATGTAGGGGAAACATGATAGGCAAGGAGGAGGCCATGTTAGATGGGAAAGAAGACTGGATTCTGCCAATAGATAGTCATCAGCAGCAAGTGGGGGTCTCCAAAGAAAAGGAAACAGAAGCCATGTATCAAGTAACAAAGACAGTAGCAGGCCAAGAGAAGTAAAGTATAACTCACTCTTACATGAGGTAGCCAAAGAAAATGCAACAAAATAAGATTAGCACTAAAAGACTCGGAATTTTTAGGCCTGAGAAAGCAATTTGGCACACAAGCACATGCTGAAATGTACTGTTCCATGCAGTGACCTGCTGAGTGGGGGCAATTAAGAGTGATTAAGGCTATTTGCATGAGGGGAATTGATGGCACGGAGAGTGAGATGCCAGACAGGCCACTTCAACGTCCTTGGCTTCTGCCTCATCCTCCCATGCACACCACCTTGCTCTGCTCTGCACAGCAGCATGGAGGATGCAGTAGAGGGACCCTCATCCATCACTGCCCCTTGATTCCTGACTTCTAGCCTCAGGCACCAAGAAGAAATAATTTCTTTTCTTGGAGAAATCACCCAGTGTCTAAGATTATTTTATAGTGAAGGGGGAAAAAAAAGAGCACATCACAGATAATTAAAAACAGTCCATTTTCTGAGAAGGCTGAGTGGAGAAGAGATTAGAGATTGAAGAAGGAAAGGTGAAGGTGGCCCTGCCTGCCACCCTAGCACTTAGAAGTCTTGGCTGGATGATTATGAGGTCAGCACCAGTGTGGGCTGCATAGTGAAACAGTGTCAAAGAGGATAAATGAGTGGAAAAGGCAGAGAAGATACCATATGAGAGAATACCCAGAAAAACTTGCAATGATCAGTTATTAGAACGAATTAAAGGGAGGAAAGGTTTCATCTTTAAGAAGCAGTAGATATTTATATTTATATATTAAATGCATATATTCTTTCATATTAATATTAAAAGATTTAGAAATAGAAGAATGCATCGAGTGGGTAGATATCCTTGGAAAAGGTCCTAGACTTTTAGTAGATGGAGAGGTATTTCTGAGGGCTAAGGCAGGGATGGTGAGAACCCTTAGCAATGGGAAATTTAAAGGAACTGACTGGTATTGGTAAAAGTAACAATATCCAAGTGTCTCCTTCACTCACCGTTTACTGAATACCAACTACACACCCTTCACTCCATGCATATGTGAATATGTAGAGGGGTCCAGCAACACAGCGTGGAGGAGGTAAGCCTTAGAACATCCGTACATGCCAACAAGGGCACAGGGATGAGCACACATAGCAATGAGACTCCCTGAGACCAAGAATCCCTCAGCAGACAAAGGTTAGGTCCTCAGCAATGTAAAAGATTCTAGATGTTCTCATTGGAGACAATCCTCAGGTAGAGGGGAGATGCGAATGAAGGGGCTACAAACCAAGGCAGTGAGGAGAGAGTTTCTGGGGAGGAAGAGGTAAAGAGATGTTTAGGGGTGTGGAGATGAAATGGGTAGGCAAACAGGGAGCCAGAAGCTCAGCCCCATCATGGCTGGTGATCCCTCAGACACAGGATGCTGAAATAGATACAGACCATAGCTGCTAAGTTTTCCTAAGTTCAGATATTAAGGGTGTGTTTTTCCCATTAGAGAGCAGACTAAAACCCTACTGGGAAACAGCCTATCTTCACTTTTCCTCCTGGCATGAGGCTGAAGCCATTAAATGTCATCAGCTGGTGGATCTTAAAACAGACATGACTGAGCATGCGTTCTCTGGGAATCTGCTAGTCACACAGGCCAGAGAAGGAGGTAGAATATACCTGAAGATCTTCACTCTGGAAAGCTAATCCTGCTGGGCCTGCTCCCTTCCTGACCCCTTCTCTACCATGTGGGGCAGATCTTCCCCTTAACCTTGCCTTCCCCCATTCATACCCTTAGTTCAACCTCCATCTCCAGCAGAAGGTTCCAGGGTTCAAAGCCTAGTCATCCTCTGCCTACACAGGCCAAGAAAGCGTCAGGATAACTACAGATCTTTATCCCTCTCCCTTTTCATTCACATCTGACCCCCCAGACTCACGTCCAGCTCTGTAGCAGAACACCTGCTTTACCATGCCTCCCTGTTTGTTCCCATTTCCAGGGCATCACATAGATCTTCTTCAATCTTTCTCTCCACTCATTCCTTTATCTCAGATGCCATCAGGCTTTTTATGGGAACCTGCAGGCAGCACTGCCAGAGAAGTAAGTAGATTCACGAATCAGATAGGTGGGTTTCAGATCTCCAGTCTTCCTCAGTGCTTCCAAATCCAACTTCCTATTGCCATCACCAGCTCTGTAACAGACTACCCAATGGGGACTCGCCTTTCTCTCTGCCCCTGTATCCAGGAGACTAAGCAGATCCTGGTGGAACACCCGTTTTCCTCCCTTCTGTGAATCCTCTTCTAGCACATTCCCATTCTTATGTATCAGTGCCCAGTATGCAGAAAAACACCGTATCCAGAACACTCAGGGGATGCACCTAGCAGAATCCCAGAAGCATCCCCTACCGAGTAACACACAACCATCATATCTTCCTAAGAAGCACAGGGACCAACAGAAACGAAGGAACAAACACCCACCCAACAAAGAAAAGGGCAGATATCAGCACCTAGAAATGCAACAATGCCAAAGCCAGAAGCCTGGACACCAGTGTGTAAACACAATCAGTGATAGCCAGGACAAAATGTCCTCACCTCAGCACAGCAATCCTACCGTAATAGCTCTTAGAAAGACACCATAGCCGAAGCACAAGACAAGAACCTTAAAATATCCTTTATGACGATGATAGAGGGCTTCAAACAGGAAACAAATAAACCCATTAAAGAAACCTTTGAAAACACAACCAACTGTAGAAGGAAATAAGTGAAATAGTTCAAAACCTGCAAGTAAAAATAGAATCATAAAAGAATATCCAAATTAGGAGAAATCTGGAAATGAAAAGTCTAGGAACTTGAACAGGAACCTCAGAGGCAAACTTCACCAATGAACTACGAGAGATAGAAGACAGAATCTCAGGAATTGAAGACAAGATAGAAAAAATGGATACCCTTGAGAGAAAACTCTAGGCAAAAAACATACAGGAAGTCTGAGATACTATAAAAATATCAAATCTATGAATAGTAAGAATAGAGGAAGGAATAGAAACCCAGGCAAAAGGCAAAGAAGATATTGTCAACAAAATCATAGAAGAAAGTTTCCCTAAACTGAAGGAGATGCCTATCAAGCGAGTTTACAGCAAACCCATAGCCAATATCAACTTAAATAGAGAGAAAGTCAAAGCAATTTTATGAAAATCAGGAACAAGACAGGTTGTCCAAGTTCTACATACCTATTTAATATAGTACTTGAAGACCAATAAGACAACAGGAGGAGACAAAGGGGATAAAGTTTGTCAAGGAAGAAGTCAAAGTGTATTTACTTGTAGATGATATGATAGTGGACATAAGTGATCCTAAAAATTCCACCAGGAACCCCCTACCACTGATAAATACTTTCAGCAAAGTATCAGGATACAAACCTGCCTCACATAAATCAGTAGCCTTCTAACATACAAATGACAAATGGACGGAAAAAGGAATCATAAACACACATTTCACAGTTGCCTCAAAAATATAAAATGTCTTACGGTAACTCTAAACAAGCAAGTGAAAGATTTGAAAAATATTAAGACATTGAAGAAAAAGACTTGAAGAAGATGTCAGAAAATGGAAGGTCTCCCATGCTCATGGATTGGAAGGATTAACACAGTTTGGTAGAATTGTCATTCTACCAAAAGTGATCTACAGATTCAATGAAATCCCCAATATAATTCCAACATAATCCTTTACAACACTTGAAAGAACAAATTTTAGCTTATTTTGGAAACACAAAAACCTCAGGAGTTCCAGGGTAGCAAGGGCTGTGTAGAGAAACCCTATTAAGAAAAACTAAACTAAACAACTAAAACAAAGAAGAAGACATCATAGAACTGAGAAGCTTCTACACAGGAAAGGACACCATTGTTTGGACAAAATGGAAGAAGATTTCTACCAGCTACACATCAATAGAGTCATGATATTAAAAATATACAAAGAACTAAAAAAACTGAACATCAAAAAAAACAAGCCAATAATAAAATGGGGTACATATCTAAACAGTGAATCCTCAAAAGAGGAAACTCAGATATCTGAGAAGTATTTAAAGAAATGTTCATTCTAAGCCATTAGTGAAATGCAAACTACTTAGAGTTCATCTTGTAAGGGTACAAATAGCCAAGATCAATAAAGCAAGTGACAGCCCATGAAGGCAAAGTATGGAATAAGCGAAACACTCATCGATTGCCGGAGGGAGTGCAAACCTATACAACTCCTGTTGAAATCAGTGTGACAGTTCTTCAGAAAGATAACAATCAGGCTCCCTTAAGTTCCACTTACGCCACTCTGGGCATATACCCAAAGGTTTTGTCATCCTACTTCAGAGACACTTGCTCAACCATGCTTGTTGTTGCTATATTCATAACAGCAATAATATTGAAACAATCTACAAGTGGACAAATGAATAAAGGAAACATGGTCCGTTCACACCATGGAATATCACTCCACCTTCAAAAATAGCATCATGAAATTCATGGGTAAATGGATGGAACTAAGAAAAGTCATCCTCAGAGAGGTAACCCAGACCCAGAAAGACAAATACAGTATGTATTTTATTATACATGTACATTAGCTCTTAAGTTAATGATAACAAAGCTACAATCTGTAGAACTATGAAGGTATAGATATAGAGTAAGGGCCTGGGGGAAGGACACACTCCTTAGGAAGAGGAAATAGAATAGACATTGACGGATAGATAAGAGGTCTGGACTTGAAGAAGAAGATCAAATGGGGAGGTATCTAGAAGAGGGGCACAAGAGAAAAAATATGGGGAGACAGTTAAAATTAAGGGCGGTTAGAGAGGGCACATGGAAACCAAATGAAGCTTCCTGAATTATGTAAATATATGAAGGTGACCTAAATGAAATTGCCAAATAACAGGGTGACATGGCCCCAGTTTGACCTTTCTCATTGCCAAATGAAGCTTTGGCACTGAGACTGGATTACATCTAATCAACCTGTTCCCCACAGGGGTCCCATGGGGACCCCCAAACAGTCTAGGGTGTTGTAAAATATCTAAGTTGTTCTCTGTAAACTGAGAACAAAGTAATATTTCTGAAAATAACACCTACACAGCTCACTGAACTAGAAGAAGTTGAGCTGGTACCTGCTTAGAGCCTTTATCCCTACTGACCAGTACCCTTGGTACCAAGATAAACTCTACTCACTGCCAAAGGAGAAACATAAATATCAACCCAGCTAAACCCTTCTACCCACAATGGTCTCCTGCTGGCAAAACCTGCTAGTGCAGAGGTAGCACAAAGCCTTTGGCAGTTATCAACCAATATTTGATTTGATTTAAGGTCCGTTCCAGGAGATGGAACCAAACCCAGCTCTGCTTAGATGATCAAGAACCTGAGACTAGGAAGCCCAGGGACCTGTGGTAAAGCCAAATAATACTGCTGTCCAAAAGAACATAGGAGTGAAATTACTCCAACTGACCTTCCACTGTACTCTGAGATCAGAACCTTGCTCAGCCACCATCAGAGATGCTTCCGCTGCATTAGCAGAGGACAAACACAGAAGCTTATGACCAGACAATCTGCAGAGCATAATAAACCTTGGAACACTCAGCCCTAAATGGGATATCTTCATCAAATCCCTCCTCTTTGAGTTCAGGGAACCCTGACGAAGAGGAGGCAGAGACAGTGTAAGATCCAGAGGACATGAAGTACACTAAAGCAAGACCCTCTAAACTAAAAGGATCGATGCACATGTAAACTCACAGAAATTGAGGCAGTATGCACAGGGCCTGCATGGGTCTGCACCGGACGGAGTCCTGGGGCTAAAACGAGAACCAGACACTTGCTAGCCCTCAAACTAACCCAGAAGCTATCTCCAATTGAGAAACACTTGCAATTGAAAACTTCATTTTCTCCAAGGGAGTCTCAACAGAAAACTATTCTTAAGGGTAGACAGCATGCCCAACAGAAGATGAACAATAGAAAATGGTTTCAATGGCATCTTTGAAAGTTCTTTATTTCACAGTGTGATGTCAGGCTTTTCTTTCTTTCTTTTTAAATTTTCACTTTTATTTTATTTTTTATTGTTTACCCTACAAAGCTCTGGCTTTGTGTTATTTTAGGGTTGCTGCATGAGCAAAGGAGTAGGTCTTGGCATCTATATTTATCTATTTCTCCTGCCTTTACCTGGGATCTTTTCTTCTGTTTGTTTTGTTCTGATTGATTTGTTTTTGTTTTTTTTATATCTTATTATATTTTATTATAATTCCTTAGGATCCTGCTTGTTTTTTAACCATAGACAGAATGGGGGTGGTGATCTGGATGAGAGGTGATGTGGGGATGAACTGGGTGTAGAGGGGGGAAGAACCATAATTAGAATATAATACATGGAAAAATCCATTTTAAATAAAACATAGACATGAATTCAATATAGCTCAGTTCTGTTAAGAAAAGGATGTTTGGAGATCCCTGTGGGCTACTCTGGAAGGGCTGTAAGTAGTTTCCACAGCTCTGTCTAAAACCAAGCCCAACCTAGCAACTGATAGGATCAAACAAAAGGAGAAACAAGTGTCAACAACCTTCATTCTTTTCTAATGCCATGGTAGGTCCAATGCCAGCATTTATGTCCGTGCCTGCCATCCAAGCAGTGACCGCTCACAGAGCACACTCCCCATAGGATTACCCTATTTTTTACCTCCAAGATGGAGCTCAACTCATGGGATGCTAAGACTACAGCTGGTCAGTTTGCCAGGTCTAAGCCAAAAGAGAATACCTTCAACTGTTAGGTTAGTCAGCTGCCTGGTATTGGGATAAAATGTCTGAGATAATCCACATAAGAGGAAAGTGTATTTTGGCTCATGTTTTCAGAGGTTTCAAGTCCGGTCACTGAGATCTACTGCTTTCAGTTTGGGACTGCGGGACACACTATGGCATGAGCTGCTAACAGAGAGGACTTCTGACTCTGTGGCAGGCAAGCTGACTCTTTCAAGAGGCCAGTGACTAAATTCCCTTGCACTCACATACACTAGCATTGAACTTCTTTCTATTAGATCCCAGCTTCTGAAGGCTCTACCCCACCCCACTACTGTCATGAGCCAAAGGCCAAGCCTTTATACATGAGCCTTGGGAATCGTCAAGATCCAAGTTACATCAATTGAAAGAAGCAGGCTATGACTATCCACCATATCTACCAGCATGCTTTGTATGCGATAAATCCTATTGTGCTAATCTGAGCCTTAAAATCTTTACTAAATAAAAGGATAAAGGGAGGAAAGTGGTGACTCAAGCATACTCTGAGAAACTTGGGGAGTGAGGGAAATGCCACGGAGATGAGAACACAGCAACGGGAACATGGGAATACGTGCTCGCCGTGGCAAGCCTTGAGAAGCACTTTTAACAACAGGGACTCTTTGGGGACTTACTTTTCAGAATGTAGCATAACCGTCTTCTTCCTACAATAAACTGCTACACATAATGAAGCAGTAAGGGGACAAAGACATCCACAGTGGTCATGTAGAATCTTGTACTTTTCTGAGCAGCCACCATAGAGAGCCAACTCGTCAAGGGTATCATTGTGGGTCGCCTCAGCTTTGGGTAGCTTCCTTTCGAATGGCTGAAATCCCACCTCCTAAGGAGCCACAGGCTCTCCCGCCTCAGTGATTGGAGTGCTGTCTGTTGCAGGGTGCTCGGTGTTAGCTCTAGCGACATCACAGCAAAGTGGTTCTCGGTCCAGGGCTGCTAGGTACATTAGTCAACATCCCACGCCTCTACCCATCTTTGCCAAGCAAAAACACTTCCAAGCACTGTCAAATGCCCCTTGCTGATAAACCCTTATTTAGGTTTGTCAGACCCTCCTTCTCTTTATAGTTCTAGCTATTGTCACTACACAAAGTACACTTACATGCATCTCCCAACGGAGCTTGTATTGCATCGTTTCAATACTTTGTCAGTAAAATTGAAAGCCATGTTAATTATAATTATTTGCTACACTTTGAGGACTTTGTTTGGAAAGGCTTTTTAAGAATCACTGTCACAAAAAGTTTTTTTCCTTATACAGCCTGACCAATCCAAGAAAATTAAATATATATCAAGCAAGTTAATAAAAAATGGCTTTGTTGTTTGGACGATGCATTTCAGAAGACAAATCTGGACTGTGACATCCATACATTTTGAAGAATTTACTTCAAAATCCCTGGAGCTTTCCTTTGGTTTCTTGGTGTGGGAGGATGGCTCTGTAATCTGGATCTAAATAAGCACAGCTCTGTAGAAGCGTTTGTGCAATACATAACATTTCCTGATTTCTCCCACACTGCAGCTGAATAGACGTGGGGGGCAGAAAATAACTGTTCCTTTTAGAAAATAAAAATACTGTCAGATCACAAAGAAATCAAAAGAATGAAAGCTTCCATGGGGAGTTTTTCTTAGGGAACAGTATCTAACCAGTTATTAATAAAAACAGATCCAACACAAGCTTAATGTTCACCCTTTTAGGGAAGCCTGAGCAGTTTCTAAGTTGTACTGTAAAATTAGATATGGCCAGATCTTCTGGCATGATTCAGAGACATAGCACCCTCCTTGACATGGGCCTGACCCAGTGGCATCTATGATTTCCCAGTCAAGATAGTGAGCTAACCCAGAAAGGCAGCGTCAGCAAGGACTCAAAGCCATGCCCTAAGCTTGCCTGAAACACAGCAGTCCTGTCTCCAGATATTTGAAACTGATGAGTGAGATTCTGCCTACACCTGTGCCATGAAACTGCAAGCTATAGATCTTGTCACCTCAGAATCATAAAGAGGCAGATTTAAAGAAGGGGACAGAGAGCCCTGCTGAAGGGCATATATTTCACCCCATCCCTTGGCACTGTTCAAAGGGGCTGGGTGAACTGTCTGTCATGTACCATCCAAATAGGCCTCCCAGTCCATGCTCTCTGCACCCAGGTCACAGCCAGAGATGCCGTTGGCAGCTGCTGTTAGGGCAAGCCTGTCCTATCTCAAACTCCCCAAGTTCCCCTCCTTCTTCAAACACCTCAAAAATTTCTGCACCTTTTACCAACGGCCAAGTCCCTGTAAAATGCATCTCATTGTGTATCCTGGAAGCCTCCTAGCCTTGAGCCTCTCTAGAGCAACTCACAGGAAAAGTTGCAGCTGTCTGTGAATGTTGTTGACACCATGGTGCTCATATAAGCTCAGGTGTCCATGGGTCAGGGAGTAGACAATATTCTATCTCCACACATGGCTCCTACCCACTCCTGCCAAGCTGGAAGCTCCTGTCTGGATCCCTCCATAACCACTCCAGTGCCTGGCACACAACCACTTTCTCTCCAGAGATTTATCTGGACAGTCTCGTAACAGTTATGTGACAAGGTTTCTATTTCTTTTCATCAGAAGCCATGGCGGTGAGCTCATCATGTGGGTGCCAAATTCCTGTGCTCCTGCAGGCTGAACGGGCTGCATGAACAAGTCAGACAGAGTTGTACTGCGAGATGGCTTAGTCTTTGGGTCCACAGGAGACAATAAATGAGCCAGTCACTCCCAGAAGTTGGGAAGTCAAAGAAGATTTCAAAAACACATGCTTAATCCTTCCCTTTGTATCTGATAAAACGAGACCTCAACCACATCCTATAATATATGTAAGATCGAATGTGAGTGGCAAGTCAGATCAGAATGGGCCCAGAAACCCACGTCTCTGTGTTGATTAAGTTGGCCTCTCTGTTTGAGCCTATACAGCTACCCACATATAGCCAGGAGATTAGATAAACTGAGTCATCTCGGTCGTGTCTGCAAAGTAAATGCTCGGAGGTGAACCGCAGGCCCGGGGAGGTGAGGTGCTCTCAGGGTGTTGTTAATCAAGGTGGTCATATGAAAAGAGGTCCCTCCAAGCTGCAGTCCAGGGCTGGGCAAGGGTGGAAAGGACAGCATCTCAGTACTGCTACCCAGGGCTTACAATGTCAAACAGGTGAAAATGTGGTTCTTATGTTTCCTATTTACCCTTTTAGAATAGATTATTTGTGCTTACTTTGGTAAATAGAAAACAAAAGTTCAAGACACGATCTGCCAAGAAGGGATTCCTCAGAATGGAAACAAAAGACAGGAATGTGGTCTTCTTATCAAGACTAGAATGAAACTCTGGGGCGTCAGGAAGAAGTAACCCAGGAAGCCCAAGCCCTTCATCCTCAGCACAGGAAGGAAGAGGCCGACTGAGTCCGGTGAGGCCCTGCTCTCTCTCTGCTGTACCGCCAGATACTCTGGGTACTTGGCCGAACATGGAATTAAATGAAGAGTTGGCAAAACCATACCACTAAGTTAACACACTGTTCAAGCCAATAGACATCCTAACGCTTTTCCAAAACCGTGACTGGTCACGATTACAATTAAAGCTTCTTGTTCTTTATAGAAGCTAACGGGGGCATCGAGATAGCCGTCATTTATTAAATCTTCAACTTTTATTTGCATTTTAAAAATTTTTGGATTGTTTTAACCTATATACCCTACTGTCAAGGTCCAGCCAAAAGGAATTGATGATAGATAGGTTTGTGAACTGATTTGAAGAATATGATAACAAAAACACTTATATGACCTACATGGAGAAGGACAACAGGCTGCACCTCCCAGCTGAGTCACGGGCACCTGTTATTCAGAGTTCCACCATGTCTGAACCCGGATGAGAAGGGATTTTACGGCTATATAAAATGACCTCATGGCATAAAATGGGAAAAAGCAAACATTAAACTATTTTATACATTTCAATAATAGTTCAGGTCCAGTGACCTTATTTTATACTTCTCTTCAAGTGGAATGGTTATTACGCTTTTGCCTTGTTCCCCCTGTTTAGCTCTAGCTTGCCCCGAGGAACGATAAAAATAAATGAAGTCCATTAGATAAAATTATTATTTGCGCAAAGACAATATTAATTTTATCTGTCAGCAGGTTTTAAAGCCAAGTGAAAGTTCATTCATTCCACTTATGTTCGCTAAACCAACAGAAGCTCTTTCTGTGAAAAAAAAAATACAGTTAAATAATGAACAATTTCTACCAGACTTACATGGAGACATCTCCTAAGAAGGGAGGCTCACAGGGCACACTACAGTAGGCAAGTTGTGGCTCTCACTGGTGCAATATTATAGATCACAGGCCATGCTTTCTCAAGTGAAGACAGCATTGAAGACAGTACCTTCTTGTGACAATCACTATGTATATTCTTTATGAGAACATGCATGCACAGACTGCCATGTCTGGTAGAGAAGGCCCTTGTGGGATCTTTAGGGTCATCACCACTGGCTACTATCTGACCTTCCATCCAGTAACCTTATGCAACTGGGCATCTCCATGAACCTGGAGACATGCCCTTTGATGAAGGGTATTTCCTAAAATCTTTACTAAGAACCACAGCATCATAATCTTGGAATTTCCCTCCTCAGCCTCTCAGGCCTCCCTTGAATGAAGGTGCATACCCAGCACTCCCTTGGGCCCTGCCTTTTCAAGTTTTGGTGGCTTTACATATGCTTAATAACAGGGACATAAATATAACCCCCACTCCATATAATACCGATCTATAAATCAAAGGGGGCATCTTCAGATAAGTATGACAGCAGGACCTGATCTACTAGGGCTCCCCTGACATGTCTTTTCCAGCTATCTCCCCATGCCTGCTACCTATGACAAACAAGAACATATATATTCAAACTCACCCTCCAGGAAATCAATCACCATTGCCATTCTTTCTCTCTCCAAAACCTTACCCATGCCTCTCTCTTACCTCTGGAATTTCTCTGTTTTTGTTGGGATTACTTCCACTAGCTTCAATCCTTAAGCATCATATCTTATGTGGCCAGTTCTGATGTTTTATTTCCTGCTTTTATTCCTTCATCCACTTAAGTACATTAGCACTTATTTCTGCAATAGGTTTCATCATCCTAAGCCACAATTACTTTGCTGCGCCCCATTCTAGAGGATGGCTGTGAAGCCTCAGTTTCTGGGTGGTACAGAATAGATGATCAGCGTCTGAGGCAGCGGAGACATCACAGGACCATTGCAAGAACGCATGTGCTTATTAAGATGCCACGCATCCTTCCCTTTCATCCATGGCTCTGCCATTCGCCATCACAGATGCTTTATCCCCTATTAAAATACTCTCAACATCTGCTACAAATACATGAATTCCCATGGTTTTGAGAAATGTCCTTTCTAAATGTCATAATTTTCCAGTTAACGGTCAAAGGGATGAAGGGATTATTACAGGCAGATGAGCTAAAAAGCAGAGTTTTGGGGGGTCTGGAACAGTGAGGGCAGAACGGAGCTATGGCCATGTCCACAAGCCCTTGGGGTCCAGAGAAGTAATTCCAGCTCTCATCATTCACCAGAACCACATGCAACCACGGAAAGGAAGAGACATTGCCATTCAGGGCAGAGTAACTTTATTAAAGCAATTATTCTAGGTTGAAAGAGATATATCATGAAATATTATCAGATAAAAACAGATGGCTAATGCACTTAGAAAAACAGACTATTTAATGAAAAGCCTCCTTTTTTGTTGTTTTCAGATTTTTACCTAGGAAGGACATTGAGTCTACCTGACACCAGCCATAGAAAGTTGATGCATTGTTTATTTGAACCTGTTACAATCCTGTATGTCAAAACTAAATCAGACTTTAATAGCATTAATAAGTTTTTGGCAAGTATGCACAAAAAGAATAAAAGGTGCCTCATAAAATGAAGATTAATGAGATCTTAATTAAAATCAGAGATTCTAGTAGCTAATGAATAATAATGTATATGAAATTGCAAAATGGGTTGTAGGTGGAATTTATATACGTATTTCCTATAAATAATCTTGTATAAACTGTCACCCTTCATTTTTCAAACATGGAGATACAAATCATTGATGTCCCTCAGCTAAACGGAAGAACCAAAAGGTTTACTATGTGCCCTGCTGCTGGCCTGAAAGTGTGGCCCTCATTTCCAGTCAATATGGGTTTCACTGGGGTGGAACTTGGCTAAATAGCCACGGGATCATTCACCGGGTGCCAGAGACCTCATTGACCAAACTTCAACCTCGCTCGCACGGCGTGCCAGAGCTCCAGCCCTTGCAGGATTCTGCAAAGGCTACCTCAGTGTTCTGTTACCTTCAGTCATTTGGCGACCTGTATCTGAAATCCCGCCTATCCACTTCTTCATTTTGTACTGCTGTAAGGCAGAGAAATGTCTGCAAACTCGCCCAAGCCAGACAGTGATATTACCACTCCTCAGCCCAGTTTTCTGCCTGTCTCTTTCATCGAGATGGAGTCATATTTTTATTGTTCTAATCTGCTAATCCGTGAGGAACCATGGTCAATATTAGTCCAAATAGGCACCAGCCTGCTCCCTTTGCTCACCTCGGTGGCCACAGTCTGCTTTGACCAAGGTCTCTCACTTTACCCTCTCCTCGTTTTGCAGAAGTTTTTCAGAAGCCTTTTAATTGATCACTGTGCTTTGCACTCCTGCCCCCAAAATGTTTTTATGTTTTTGTTTTTAATGCTACGACCAGAGAAAAACCAGAAACAAATTGAATAAAGTAATTATAGCTGCTTAAAATCCTTCAGAAGCTCCCCAGAGAACCTCTCTAAAGTGGAAATCGCTGACCCCAGCAAAAGCCCTTCTCTGTGCACAGGCCGACCATTCCTGCATCTCCTCCAGCTCGCTCGGTCCTTCTTAGCCCTCAGTACGCCTGCACACGCAGAGGCGTGCTCCTCCTGCCTCTACATCCATTGGTTTGGCAGCATCACTGGCTGATTCTTAGGACACAAGTCTTCTCCGAGCTTTCCGAGGTGCTTTCTTCACATGACTCAGCTTTTCTGCCATGTAAAGCCCAAGCCAAGCGACCTAAACCTGCCTGTTACTCCTACTGAATGCGACCTAAACCTGCCTGTTACTCCTACCGAATGTGGTTCACTCGAAACGATGTGAATCGGCTTGCTCGGTGTATCGATGGAGTACTTTACAAGCTGTCCCAGAAGATTTATTTAAAAAGTGGTCATAACCACCATAATTTAGCAGCATAATATATGTATATTAAAACATCATTTACCCTTTTAAATGTATGTTATAAACAATAAATAGATTAAAATATTCCACAAGAACATAGTAAAATACTCAGTATTTTCAAAAAAAAATCAAGAAAGGTAGCATATAATTGAGAGAATAAATGAGAATAACATAAAACATACTGACTTGGTCAGTGACAGCAACATATCCCAATGACCTTGTCCTCAAGCATCTCAAGGATGCTGAGAGGACCTATGAAATTTACATTTGGCAATCGACTGATATCTTTGCTTATTCTTTGTGCTCCCTAGGACCTAGGACATAGTAGCACACATGTAAGTGTTCTGAACTGACCTGGTAGTCACAGAGGGACTCAATATCAATATACCCAGCTGTTGGGTTAGCTCATTGTGAAGGTCTCCTTCTTACCAGATGAAGGAAAAGAAACCTGAATGGCTTATTTCGGCCAGTGAATCATACTTGTGATGAATTTCACATTAGATTCTACAGAAAGCTGCCAGATCTCTAACGGCCTACAAGTGAGACTTCACAGGCAGGTCAAAACAGACAAAGTGGCCCACACAAAGCACCTAATTATTAGCCCATTGCGCAGTGTGGGGACATCCGTACGCGCTGGGAACATAAGGCGCTGTGTGTTGTTCAGTTCATTATCCTGGAATGTGGAAGGGTCAGCATTCATATTGCACTAAAGGTCATTATGGTTTGAAAGTAATTCCCAAGTATTTTTGCATCCGTATTTCACAATATTAAAAGCCAAATGCTGGTGCAGAGGTTAATGAAAATACGAAAAGAGTAACTCCAAGATCTAACTCTGGAAGAGGGGATAAGACAGCACACCGATTGCAAAGGAGCTTCTGAACCGCGGAGGGCATAAACATGGTTGCAGGATGAGCAGTTGCCTGTTTATGGCGTCTATAGCTTAAGGACCATCCACAGAGCAACTCAGGCTGCAAAGCCCCCTGCAGTAGACTGCCCTGCCTGTGAATGCTGCTGCAGACAATACCAATGGGAGCAGACTGCTCGGGTGTGAGATCACCACTCCTGCTATCCTCCGGTCTCAGTTCCCCTGTCCTATACATAGTTTAGAAAGGATACATGATTGAAAGTCAGAGGAGCCAAGTTGCAAAAAGTCAGGCTACTCCTTGGCAATTAGGAAGCAGTAAAGATTTGATGAATATAAACAAGTAAGACTACGGCCAAAAAAACAAAAAGAGAACTTATTTATAATTTTCCCGGGAAACAAATTAGTGTCCCCCTAAACAGAGACAATAGGCGCAGTTTGGTGTTCCGCAACAGCTGCGAGTGCATGCTGTCTGAGTGTTAGGAAAATCCCACATCTGCCCAAGAAACACATGAAAATTCCTAATTGTACTGTTTATAATAGGAAAACCTCAAATGCGACATCAGAGTCTACTGTCTGCTGGAAGCACAGGCGTCTTCACGGTGTACCACATCACAGTCAAGGGATGGGCAAAAGCTCTGTGCCACCTACAACCAAAGAATGAAAAACTAGCGATATCTGAATTGAATGAAGCTGCACAGAAGTCAAAGGAGACAGAAATAAAAGGCTGACTTTGCTAATGTGGAAAGAGATGTGTGCTGCATGAACGTGAGGCATTGAGCAGGATGAGCCACTGACGGTGTTGTCATGATAAAGGTTCTCAGGTCTCTCGCTCTCCCTTCTGCCTGGAAGACACACCGCCAGGTCTATATTAGGTCATACCCATCCTCGGAGGCCCAGGGCAGGCACCAATCCCCCACTACCATCAGAGCTCATCAGTACCCCAACGGAAAGTCCTGAAGGAACTAACAAGGAGATGCTATATCCTGTGGCCCTTACAAGGTGCTTCCATGTTGCCTGGCTTCTTCTGACTTGTGGCTTAATGTTCTCTTTGCATGGAAAGGGCCCATACATTAGTGTGGGCCTTCATCATTCAGTGTTCCTCTCATGTAAAGAACCAACCATGTAAGCAATAACAGAAACAGAAAAGAAGGCACAGGCTAACAGGAAAGGAGGGTGGAGAAGCAATGAGCTTTATAGGTATGGGAACCATGTCAGCGGACTGGAAACAAAAGTAGCCGACTCCTGGCAAAGGGAGCTATCAAGTCTCAGGTCAGAAGTTACTGGAGAGAGGGCGCGCAAACACACTTACTTGTTTGAAATGAATAGACCAAAGTTCTAAGTAATGAGATCAAATAAGTTATGATATATCCGTACCATTAAATATCATGCAGCGTGTAAAACCAATGCAGTAAAACTCGACATTCTGGCACATAAATCCAATAACAATGCAGAGTGAAAACAAAATGTGCACATTTATCAACAGAGGGGGAGAGAGACAGAAAAATCCAATTTTTGACTGAACGAGAGTAAATAAATATTTTACATTTGTAGGCGCAAAGTCAAACACGGTTACTCCAAGGTAGCAAGAACATGTTTTAAAATATTTTTACGTATCGATTGAATTTCAATGAGTGTTCGTTGTTTTTGCAATATAAAGCAAGCTTATTTCCTTACAAACTGAGTGAGGAGAGATTGTTTTGTGAGGCAACTCAAGGTGATATTCGGATTCAGTTCAAACTTGCCAGGCGAGAATGGGAAACTGAGTCATAGGAATGAGGAAGAGGAAAAGCCTGCGTGGGTCTGAAGAAGAGTAGCCAGAAAGAGCATCTGTTGCCAGGGCAAATGCAAATCACACTCTCCACACGGACTAAAGAACTCCCACATGCAGGTCAGTGAAGAACAGTTTCAAGACCAGCTACCATACAGGTGGGCACTGGGTGCCGTGAAACACAATACCAAGATCTCTTTCTCCTTGCTCATTCGCTGCTTCTTGCCTGGGTGAAAACTTCACTGGAGGAAAGAGACTGCTTTATCAGCCTTGTCAGATCAGCACCATTATGTAAAGCCCTGAGGTTCTATGAAGAAACTCACAGGCAGAAACAAGTGCTTCCATCCGACATGGCCGGAATGCCTTGCTTTGATGCTCATGGGTACCCCTTCAGCGTGGTAAATAGCAAACTCGCTGTAGAAAACACAGCACACAGGTTCTCCTTCTCTCGGATGTGGACTTGGTTTCCATTGAAAAGGTGATTAAAGGCTGGCCACCGTGGCATGCCTCTAATCCCAGCAGATCTTTGTGAGTTCAAGGCCGGGCTAGGTACATAATGAGTTCCAGGACAGTCAAGTCTAAATTGAAAGACTGTGTCTCATAAAAACAACACACATACACACAAACACAAACACACATACACACCAAAAAAGTAAGAGTCACAGTCATGTCCCTGTTGAGTTCAATCTTACCCACACAAACACAAACACACACACACACCAAAAAAGTAAGAGTCACAGTCATGTCCCTGTTGAGTTCAATCTTACCCACACAAACACAAACACACACACACACCAAAAAAGTAAGAGTCACAGTCATGTCCCTGTTGAGTTCAATCTTACCCTTCAAAAAATTACCTACAGTTTCTTCTAATTATGGCCAAAGTCACACAAGGATGACTTATAAATCACAAAGAAGGAAGTGGACACAATCGGTTCTCCTTTCAGGAACAGACACTCCACTCCCACAGGTCAGAAACCACAAGCACAAGTGTGAACTTAAGAGGTCACTCCTTGCACAAGCAGATAGATTTAGTATCTAATCCAAGGCAACTGCCTGCCCCTCTCACTCCCATTCCTTAGAAAGTCTGACCAAGGCTTGGGTGGTGTTGCATTCAGTGCTGTTTTACTTCTTAGTGATCCCTTCCATGTGTGACCTTGCATGGACACAGTGGTATCTCCTGTCTCTTAAACCCACACAACAGCCATTTCCTGCCTCTTAGTGCAAGTGATAAAAAGCAACACCAGGTACAGTTTTAACACAGATGCTAGCAGACATTTAAATTGAAATAGATCCATCCTTGTCCAATTATGCATGCCAGCAGGATCCGGGAGTGTCTACAGCTGGGCTCAGACTTCCAATAGTGTGACCATGAGTCTTCAGTGCTACTGCAGTACAGGAGAGATGTATGTTCCTTACAAAGAAGCAACACTTTAAATTTTGAATGAAGATCTTTCCCCTAGCTCTAGATATTTGTTCTTATGATCTCACGAGATGCTGAGAAGTAGTAACCCTCAGCCCTAAGTCACCCCACAGTTATCAAGATGTCACAGTGTACATGTTGCTAAGCTACAGTGCTCAGTATCTTGGGGCCATTGAATGCATGTGTGACTGACACTATCTGCAAACAATGGATTTACTGATCCCTGATCTCCCCTGAAGCAGCGGGGGGACTAATGAGTAAGCATATAGTGACAGGATGCTATTTTAAGATAATAAGTCCAAGTCCTGGTCTTGGACTATGACTCCTGGGCTGCAGATTGTCTTCTATTTCCATCTCCACAAAGAGATAAGCTTTGAGCTTTCTCCATAGGCAGGAGAGGATCTAACTAACAAACCAGTGTGAAGCCCAGAGTAACTCTTCGATGCAACAGGATGGACTTTATTGTTTCAGTTACTTTGTGGAGAAAAACATGCCTGTCTATCAGAATGTCTTAGGCTATGCAATTCTATATAAGTTTTGGCGTTTGTGGTTTTTTTTTTTTTTTTACCACATTTCCTCCAAGTAGGAAGGTGAAACTATTATGATATTTATGTATAATTATGATATAAATTATATGATGCATTATGTTTCTATAAAAATGCTACAGAAAATAACCATGAGAGAATAGAACCCTAAACACACTCTCTAATTACCATTACATGAGGATGACCTCTACTACCTCCATCCTTAATAAAACGTGAGGCACATGGTTACCTTTGATTGTCTAGAAGGTCGAAGATGGCGTCAAAGATTTTTTTTTTTTTTAAGAAAATAAGGATTATATCATCCTGGAAGGATCATGACCCAAAGCCATCATCGTAACTCAATGGCACCAAGACGTGCAGGACCCGACAGCTTGGGTGATATCTACTCTGCTTCTAATCTGAGAGGAAGGTGGTCCCTTATCAATAGAGAGAGGTAAAATAGAACCACATGTTATATCTTCTCTCAAAAAAATCCTACAAAAGTACAGTGGGTAACTGGAATCTAAATTAGTGTTTTTCCACCCAACAAGCATGTTGACCACAGACCCACTCCCTGAAGCAAAAGTAGAAGTACACAAATCAAGAAAAAAGATCACAAAGCTCGGAAACCTAGAGGAAATATGACACCAGTGTGGCGTCAAATTCCAGACCAAATTAAGTCCATCAGTGGTATCCATCTGAAACTCCCTAAGTGGAAGTCGGAACTAACTTGTTCCAAACACTATGGCCAGCATCTCCATTTATCACGTGAGTTTCCCCTACATATCATGCTGTAGATAAAATACAATGAGATCATAACCCTCAAAAATAGTTTACGGTCCAATATCTATCTCCAGTGTTTAATGGTGATTCTTACAGATTACAGGAGGGAAGGTTAAAGGAAAAGTCAAGGCTGTTCGTGTATTGAGAAATCAATTTCCTCTGAGAGTTACAGTGGGCACAGATGCGAGCTGTGACGCAACTCAGGAGTGCCAGCTGCAAATCCCTTCAGCCCTCCAGGTGAAAAGTCTCCTCCACATGAACGTTGGAACATTATCATCTTATACGCACACATACGCATACACAAACGAATAAATAAATGATAATAATTGATTAATTTGGGGGCATAGTCCCTGCCATACAAACTCTACTATCCCCATAATTCCACTCCTATACACATTTCTAAAAAAAATTAATGCAAAGCTTTTCTATGAATCTTCATAACAGCTATTGATAAATAAAGCAGTAAGGTGGTCATGTAAAAATGGGTGCCAACTTGACAGCCTTATTCAATAACTTTAACTCAAAGCACACTTTACCTTCATTTCATCAGCCACTTCATTAACACATACATATTCATGAAGGGGCTGATTTTTACCAATTAGTTTAAACACCTTGCAGTACTTTAAATTGCCAAGTATGTAACGATTTATATTACCTAACATTAAACATTAATTGATAATTTATGTTACCTATATTCATGATTTTCTCAATAGTTGTGCTGGTGGAGACCAAGCTCTATGCTCAAAAACTCATCTCCCAAACATATGCCCTGCAAACCTCTGACAAACCCCAGTGCCTCTATGCAGTCTTCTCCATCAAATTCAGCAGGGCAGAGATGTCCTCTTTCCTCTATCCTTTTGCCTGAGTTAACAAAAATTCAAGCAGAAAGGAAATATAATGATCTTTTTTTATTGTCAATACCACATGAAGAGCAAATAGAAGAAACAACAGTTCTGACAGTGGACAAAGTACGTCTGCGAAACTGTGCCCGAGTCTCCAGACCGACTTCCTTCTGGATGAACAGACCACAGTGCCGACCGTGAAGGGTGCAGAGGCCACAGTGCCATCTGTTAGGCAAAGAGAATGGTGCTGGGTCTATGCCTGACTCCTCTAGAAGTTCTTCTGGAATTTTGGAGCCACCATGGTTTCTTCTTGATGCAAAACCCCATCATGTGACACCTATGCACTGGTAGGGACCCACATGTTCAGATCCAGCTCTTACCCATGGAAACCACCAGTCTCCCACTCTTCCCACCACAGCAGGTTGCAAAGCTGGTCAAGCTGTCAAGAGCAGTTCAGGTCACAAAACACGTAGGCAGGCCCTAAAGCACCAGGCTAAGAGACCTTAACTGTCGCCTCTCTATGGATTAATCCCTTGACCACCAGGCAGGATTTCTGGCTGTACGGGAATACTTGAGAAAGATTCTCTTCCCATGAGAATTTTCTTAAGGAATTAAAGGGATTAGAATTGGCCCAGAGTTTCTACCTAAGCCAAACAGAGTCACAGCCAACAGCTGCCTTTTTCAACTCTCGACATCTCCTCCATACCTGCGTCTCTGAGCAGTCAGCACAACCACTGTCTCAAGGAACCTTTAAAAAAATTGGAGCCAGTTTTCTCTTTTGACCTATGACATGGAAATCCTGTATGTATTTGTACGGTCTTACAATAATTAACTGTGCACACACACACAAACGCAGACACCCCCCCCACACACACACACATGCACACACACCCCCCCCCACACATGCACACACACACCCCCACACACACATGCACACACACACATACACACACATGCAGACACCCCCCCACACACACATGCACACACACATGCAGACACCCACACACACACACACATGCACACACACATTCACACACACATGCACACACACCCACACCCACACATGCACACACACGCACACACACACATGCACACACACATGCACACACACCCACACATGCACACACACGCACACACACATGCACACACACATGCACACACCCACACACCCACGCACACACCCACACACCCACACACACATGCACATACACATGCAAACACACATGCACACACACATGCACACACACACAAACACATGCACACACACAAGCACACACCCACACACACACGCGCACACACACAAACACATGCACACACACACAAGCACACACCCACACACACACGCACACACACACGCACACACACATGCACACTCAGGCACATGCACACACACACACGCACACACACACTCAGGCACACACACACACTCAGGCACATGCACACACATGCACACACATGCACACACACACACTCAGGCACATGCACACACACACGCACACACATGCACACACACACACACACTCAGGCACATGCACCCACACCTCCCGCACACAAACTTCCATGTCACAATCGTACTCATTTGGTCCCCTTTTTCTTTACTGTCAATCATAAAAGCATACCATGAACAGCCTAGCTTTCCCACACTTAACGAGGAGGTGTAGCCACGATTAATTAGGTACATTGTAAACATAAAACCAGAAATCTTGAAGGGACTGACTTCAGCATTTTTTTGTGTGCATAAGTAAATACTATTCACTAAGTTTCCCTGAAGTGAGGCATCTTAAAACGAATTAGACATGGCGGCTTAAAATATACCGTGTTCTCATCCTTTCTGACTCTGGAAGAGTTACTAATCTTCGTCAACCCTTTCTTCATCCGACTATGCAGACTCTTGTAAGGAACAAATACACTCGTGCTGTTAATGTTATCAACACACTAAAAGGTGGGCAGTAATTTCCATAAACATGCTTTATCTTATATGTATATATGCGGTTACATTTAGAGAGTGACATCATAAAAATGATCTCTGTGGCTGTATCCCTTCTACCACAGAATAGCTCAGGCCTTAAATGTTTCCTGAGCACAGTGGATGCTTGTAAGCCCTACGTTCTATAACGGAGAACAATGGGAGGCTGGGGTCAGCCCTCTACCAGGTGACGCTGGTTCGATTCCTTCACTTCGCTGGCCCTGTGATACACAGGAGCTAATTCACTTTTCTGAGGCTCGAATGCCTGATTATGAAACTAGGACATTATTTCTGTTTCCCTGTGGACTGCTGGGAGATTGGAATAGTGGGTTCCTCACACGACTCATCTCACTGTGACTAGCAGGAGGTGATTCACTGACACAATACAGCAAAGATTTGAACCTTAAATTTTAAGGTATCTCATACTCTGATGGGAAAAAGTGGGGCATTTCTCTTTGAACACTCCCGGTCAGTGCGGAGAGGGTTAAAGCCTCAGAAACAAACCGTGCAATGAAGCACAAGAGGAGATTAAGAAATAAAAGAGAAGCCGGAGCTAACACAGCTCTTCTGCTACCGGAGCTTGTAAACATCCCGAAAAGGCCACGGTATGGCCCTGTGGTGTTCAGATCCTGCATCTGCTGTCACTCTCCTGCAGGAGAGCTGCATCCTCCTTGTCCATCTACGGAATGTGGAGCTGTCAAATACTCCCGATACATGTTTTCATTAGCTACCTGACAGGATGCTAAACCAGAATGTACTGATGATTACTGCTGTAATTTAAGTCAAAAAATCAAATGGTTAAACATAAATTTGTAACATTTATTATATTTCATTATATTATGTTAAAGTCAAGAAAAATGGAGTAAATTGTAGTTTAGAAGCCCATAATCTTCTCATGCCAGCAATAAATGTTTCAATCAAGGCCAACCATTTACAGACTTAGTAAAACAGATCAAGCCTCTACAGCTATTATCATCAGGATCCTTATTTAATCAAATTACCTCAAAATGTATTTGCAGTGATGAGTGACTATAAATTTCCTCTTATGAAAAACCATTTAAAGAACTATGGGCAACTAAGGAATACTGAGAGCAGGAGAAATAATAGTCTTTCTTAGGGAAGAGCTCACCAACTGCTCACTGAACACCGAATGGTCTGCAGGAAAACCATACATGCAAAGGAACAACATTATATTAAGTAAGCAGGTCGTATTTAGGAATATGTATGTATACACATATAAGCATACATTAACAATTAATGAAAGGAGAGGCCATGAATTTGACACAGAGCAAGGAGGGGTAGATGTAGGTTTAGAAGAGGGAAATGAAAAGGAAAATGGATGTAGTTATACTATATCCTCAAAAATAAAAGAAATAATAGAGAGACCATTTGAAAACAATTTCTTGATGTCATGCTATTCTGTCAAGACTTGTCACAGTAGCTTCACACAGTTAAGTCACAGGTCACAGGATGGAAAAGAGGCAGATAAATGAAGAGACACTAGCTAGGTGGCAGGTCTAGGTGACACCAGAGGCTAACTTATGCAAGTAGAATATTCTTTTATGGCCACAAGCCAGCAAGCAAGGAGCCAGCACAGTGCCTCCATCTCTCTCCACAGGTACTAGTTCCAGAGCAGATTATCAAACCACCCAAAGAAGGTGACTCAGGTAAGCAGCTCCCCAAGGCATGATCTCTCACCCCCTTTAATGAGGAGCCCCGTGGTTTGGAAGTTACAGAGTGTTAAGCAAGATATTATTTTACCACTCTATGAAACAACAGGCCCCAACACTGTGTCCTGGAATGTTCTCAGAGACTCTGTTTATACATGTCGGGAAACAAATCGGTATGCAAAACAACCTCCTCATTAAAGCATTCCCGTCCTCTGCACATCACTGGCCTCATGGAAACATCGACTCCCCAGGGTCTTGGACTGCACAGGCCTCCTCATGAATATTGTTGGTGAATCCTAACTCATGGCTCCCCAAACTTCCACTCAGCCACAGCAACTCTGCAGATTTTAGACGACAGTGAAAGTCTGCTTTTCTGAATATCCCGAGGTAACATTTCTGCTGGTGGGGACCACAGCCACCCATCCTCGTCTACCTTGCTGGCCACAGGAGGTTATGTTTCAAGGCTGCTTGGCTGAGAATGCAGCTGACGGTCAATATTATGAGTTTGTTTCTATTCCCCTTTGAAAGAGAGGATTTCAAATGTGCTTATTTCGTGTATTAGTTCATTCCTGTTGCTATGACCAAATACCAAGCCCCAAAGCAGCTCTATAGAGGAAGCCATTTATCCTGCTCTTGGTTTACAAGGGGAAAGCCACCATGGCTGATAGGTATGGCAGCAACTGGCTCGAGTAAGAAGCTGAGAGAGGACATCTTCAGCCACAGCCGAGAGCAGAGAGAATGGACCGGAAGTGGGGTGAGAATAAAAATGTTCAAAACCTGTCCTAAGTGATGTACTTCCCGCAGCAAGCCTCCATGTCCAAAAAGTTCCGTGACCTCACCAAAATACAACACAGCTGGAGACCAAGTGTTCAGACATGAGCCGCTGGGGACATTTCTCATTCAAACCATCACAGTAGATCACTTGCAAGCTATGTGGGACACAGCGTGAGTGGGCTGAGCAAGATGGATTTCACACACTGAGAAGAGAGGCCAATCGAAATATACAATGTCTGGGTTTGCTCTGTACACATCAGGAGGCAAAGCGACTCTGGCTTCCCACTCCCACGTACAGGGGCACTGCTATGTTTCTATTGCATTATGTGGCCCAGGAAATGGCAAAGAACTTGCTAGAATAGAGGAAGGCTAAATGACCATCAGCAAACAGGCTCTGTCTCAAAGGACTACACAACCATAGCAGCAGGATTTGTCAAAACGTGAATATTTGCCTAATGGCAATCTCTTACTGTCAAGTTCAGTAGAAAAGTCGATATTAATTCATAACATGTTAAATAAGATAGCATTGGCTTCTGCAAGGCTGGCTATAGGGAATATTTTTATAGATTGTACTCTGGATTTATCTTAAACTAAACACAGTAATTAAAGCCCAGGAAAGTCTAAAGCCAGAATCATTTTCTCAAACATGAAACAAATCACCCTCATGTCAGTAATCAAACCCAGGGAGACTTGAATTTATTTCTGCTTTAGACAGAAAAAAAAAAAGAATACTAATTCTGTACTCACTGAAAAGAATTGTAGATATGAACCAACATTGTGAGCTGTGTAGATACTGAATTTAAGCATGAATATTTAGTGGTCATTTAAAGTGTGAATAGCACTAGGCTACATTATTTAAGTGATGTAAAGGTGAGGGATGAAGAGATTGCTCCATGGTTAGGAGGACACATTGCTCTTGCAGAGTTCAGTTTCCAGCACCCTTATCAGGGAGCTCTCAACTGCCTGGACCTCCAGCTCCTTGAGATGCAGCTCCCTCTTCTGGACAACAAGGCACCTGCAGTCCCGTTTATAAGACCCACATATACATGAATAGTTGAAAAATTACAATAAATCTTTATTTTTAATTTACCAAGTATTAAAGAACTTATTGATGAATTTGAAAAAAATGGAACAAAGATTGACGTTTAAGAATTGTTATAGTGAGGTACTGAGGAGTTCGATCTGGACGGGCGGCCCTGTTTAGGTACCGAGGAGTTCGATCTGGATGGGCGTCCATGTTTTGGTGCTGAGGAGTTCCATCTGGACGGGAACGGTTCCTGCTTCTACACTGAAGAGATACACTCAGAGAGTCAGTCACAGCAAAGACTGGACCAAGACACCAGGCCTCTCCTGGCTCCATTTGAAGGAAGAGATGGGAAGGCGCCAAGGCAAGAATTCCTCCAACAACCTGAAAGGCAACATGACATCACCAGAATCCATAGATCCCGAAATAAGAAGAATTGTACACCCTACTCTAGAAGAATTAGAAGAAATCGACTTAAAAGTAAATTATATGAAAATAATAGAAGACCTTAAACAGGAGGTGAAAAACTGCCATAAACAATTAGAGATCACAAACAAAAAGGTAGAGGAAATGAATAAAGTGCTCAAAGATACCCAAGAGAAACAAGAAAAAGCAATCAAACAGGTAAGGGAAGTGGTTCAAGACATGAAGAATGAAATGGACGTAATGAAGAAAACACAAACCGATGGAAGGATGGAGATGGAAAATCCGGGTAAACGAACAGGAAATACAGAGACAAGTACTACCAACAGATTACAAGAGATAGAAGAAAGAATTTCAGACACTGAAGATACCATAGAGAAAATAAACACACTGATCAAAGAAAACAGCAAAGCCAACAAATTTTCATCACAAAACATTCAGGAAATCTGGGACACAATAAAAAGACCAAACCTAAGAATAATTGGGATAGAAGAAGGAGAAGAAGTACAGCTCAACGGTCCAGAAAATATATTTAATAAAATTATAGAAGAAAACTTTCCCAACCTAAAGAAGGAGATTCCTTTGAAGGTTCAAGAGCATACAGAACACTGAATAGACTGGAACAAAAGAAAACCATCTCCTTGCCATATAATAATCAAAACACAAAACATACAGAATAAAGAAAGAATATTAAGAGCTGAAAAGGAAAAAGGCCAAGTTACTTATAAAGGTAAACCTATCAGATTTACAACTGATTTCTCTATGGAAACCATGAAAGCCAGAAGGTCCTGGATAGATGTACTGCAGAAACTAAGAGACCATGGATGCAAGCCCAGAGTACTATACCCAGCCAAGCTTTCGTTCACTATAAGTGGAGAAAACAAAATTTTCCAGGATAAAAACAAATTTAAACAATACGTAGCCAAAAATCCAGCCTTACAAGAAGTAATAGAAGGAAAATCACAAACCAAGGAGTCCAACAATAACCACAATAACTCAAACATCGAGAGACCCTTCACCAGCACAACTCAAAGAAAGGAAACACACAAACTCTACGACTAAAAAAATGACAGGAATTAACAACCACTGGTCATTAATATCACTTAATGTCAATGGACTCAACTCACCTATAAAAAGGCACAGGCTAAGAGATTGGAGACGAAAACAGGATCCAACATTCTGCTGTTTGCAAGAAACACACCTTAACCACAAAGACAGGCACCTACTCAGAGTAAAGTGATGGGAAAAGGTCTTTCAAGCAAATGGACCTAAGAAACAAGCAGGTGTGGCCATACTAATTTCTAACAAAGTTGACTTCAAACTCAAAACAATCAGAAGAGATGGAGAGGGACATTTTATACTCATAACAGGAACAATTCATCAGGATGAAGTCTCAATCCTGAATATCTATGCCCCTAATATAAAAGCACCCACATACATAAAAGAAACATTACTAAAACTCAAGGCAGCCATCAAACCGCACACACTAATAGTAGGAGACTTCAACACTCCTCTCTCACCAATGGACAGGTAAATCAGACAGAAACCTAACAGAGAAATAAGAGCATTAATGGAGGTAATGAATCAAATGGACTTAACAGACATTTATAGAACATTCCACCCAAATAGGAAAGAATATATGTTCTTCTCTGCAGCTCATGGAACCTTCTCGAAAATTGACCACATACTGGGTAACAAAGCAAACTTCCACAGTTACAAAAAAATATTCGTAACCTCCTGTGTCTTATCAAATCACCATGGATTAAAGTTAGAGTTCAACAACAATGCTACCCCCAGAAAGCCTACAAACTCATGGAAACTGAACAGTCAACTACTGAACCATACCTGGATCAAGAAAGAAATAAAGAAAGAAATTAAAGTCTTCCTCGAATTCAATGAAAATAAAGAAACAACCTACTCAAACTTATGGGACACTATGAAAGCAGTCCTGAGAGGAAAGTTCATAACACTAAGTGCCCACTTAAAAAAAAACAGAAAAAGCACACATAGGAGACTTAACAGCCCACCTGAAAGCTCTAGAAAAAAAAGAAGCAGACTCACCTAGGAGGAGTAGAAGACTGGAAATAATCAAACTGAGGACTGAAATCAACAAAATAGAAACACAGAAAACAATCCAAAGAATCAATAAAACAAAAAGCTGGTTCCTGGAGAAAATTAACAAGATTGATAAACCCCTATCCAAACTAATCAAACGGCAGAGAGAGAATATGCAAATTAATAGGATCAGAAATGAAATGGGGACATAACCACAGACACAGAGGAAATTCAGAGAATCATTAGATCTTACTACAAAAGCCTGTATAACACAAAACTGGAAAATGTAAAAGAAATGGACACTTTTTTAGATAAATACCATATACCAAAGTTAAACCAGGACCAGGTGAACGACCTAAATAGACCTGATAGTCGCGAAGAACTAGAAGCTGTTATCAAAAAACCTCCCTACCAAAAAAAGCCCAGGACCAGATGGTTTCAATGCAGAATTCTACCAGAACTTCCAAGAAGACCTAATACCTATACTCCTTAATGTATTTCAGAATATAGAAACAGAAGAGTCATTGCCAAATTCCTTTTATGAAGCTACAGTTACCCTGATACCAAAACCGCAAAAAGACTCAACCAAGAAAGAGAATTGCAGGCCAATCTCACTCATGAATATCGACGCAAAAATACTCAACAAAATACTGGCAAACCGTATTCAAGAACACATTAGGAAAATTATCCATTATGATCAAGTAGGCTTCATCCCAGAGATGCAGGGCTGGTTCAACATACGAAAATCTATCAATGTAATCCAGCATATAAATAAACTGAAAGAAAAAAACCATATGATCATTTCATTAGATGCTGAAAAATCCAACATCCCTTTATGATAAAAGTATTGGAGAGATTAGGGATACAAGGGTCATACCTAAATATAATAAAAGCAATATACAGCAAGCCGACAGCTAACATCAAATTAAATGGAGAGAAACTCAAAGCCATCCCACTGAACCCAGGAACATGACAAGGCTGTCCACTCTTGCCATACCTCTTCAATATAGTGCTTGAAGTTCTAGCAATAGCAATAAGGCAACATAAGGGGATCAAGGGGATTCGAATCTGAAAGGAAGAAGTTAAACTTTCATTATTTGCAGATGATATGATAGTCTACATAAGCGACCCCCAAAACTCCACCAAAGAACTTTTATAGCTGATAAACACCTTTAGTAATGTGGCAGGATAAAAGATCAACTCCAAAAAATCAGTCGCCCTCTTATACACAAAGGATATGGAAGCAGAGAGGGAAATCAGAGAAGCTTCACCTTTCACGATAGCCACAAACAGCATAAAATATCTTGGGGTAACTCTAACCAAGGAAGTAAAAGATCTATTTGACAAGAACTTTAAGGCATTGAAGAAAGAAATTGAAGAGGATACCAGAAAATGGAAGGACCTCCCCTGCTCTTGGATTGGGAGGATTAACATAGTAAAAATGGCAATTCTACCAAAGGCAATTTATAGATTCAATGCAATCCCCATCAAGGTCCCATCAAAATTCTTCACAGATCTTGAGAGGACAATAATCAACTTTATTTGGCAAAACAAAAAACCCAAGATAGCCAAAACAATCCTATACAATAAAGTATCTTCTGGGGACATTACCATCCCTGACTTCAAACTCTATTACAGAGCTACAGTGATGAAAACAGTGTGCTACTAGCATAAAAACAGAGAAGTCGACCAATGGAATCGTATAGAAGACCCGGATTTTAACCCACAAACCTATGAACACCTGATTTTCGATAAAGGAGCTAAAAGTATACGATGGAAGAAAGAAGGCATCTTTAACAAATGGTGCTGGCACAACTGGATGTCAACCTGTAGAAGAATGAAAATAGACCCATATCTATCACCATGCACAAAACTCAAGTCCAAATGGATTAAAGACCTCAATATCAGTCTGAACACACTGAACCTGATATAAGAGAAAGTGGGAAGCACCCTACAACAGATGGGCACAGGAGATCGCTTCCTAGGTATAACCCCAGAAGCACAGACATTAAGGGCAACATTGAATAAATGGGACCTACTAAAACTAAGAAGCTTCTGTAAAGCAAAGGACACTGTCACTAAGACAAAAAGGCAACCTACTGACTGGGAGAAGATCTTTACCAACCCCGCAACAGACAAAGGTCTGATCTCCAAAATATATAGAGAACTCAAGAAACTAGACTTTAAAATGCTAATTAACCCAATTAAAAAATGGGGCACTGAACTGAACAGAGAATTCTCAACAGAAGAAGTTCAACTGGCAAAAAGACACTTAAGGTCATGCTCAACCTCCTTAGCAATCAGGGAAATGCAAATCAAAACAACTTTGAGATATCATCTTACACCTGTGAGAATGGCTAAAGTCAAAAACACCAAAGATAGCCTTTGCTGGAGAGGTTATGGAGGAAGGGGTACACTTATCCATTGCTGGTGGGAATGCAATCTTGTGCAACCACTTTGGAAATCAGTGTTTCGGTTTCTCAGGAAATTTGGGATCAACCTACCCCTGGACCCAGCCATACCACTCTTGGGAATATACCCAAGAGATGCCCGATCATATGTCAAAAGCATTTGTTCAACTATGTTCATAGCAGTATTATTTGTAATAGCCAGATCCTGGAAACAACCTAGATGTCCTTCAATGGAAGAATGGATGAAGAAAATGTGGAATATATACACAGTAGAATTCTACGCTGCGGTAAAAAACAATGACTTCTCGAATTTTGCATGCAAATGGATGGAAATAGAAAACACTATCCCGAGTGAGGTAACCCAGACCCAAAAATATGAACACGTGATGTACTCACTCATAATTGGTTTCTAGCCATAAATAAGGGTCACAGAGTCTACAATTGGTGAACCTAAAGAAGCTAAATAAGAAGGTGAACCCAAGGAAAAACATATAGTTATCCTCTTGGCTATGGGAAGTAGACAAAATTGCCGGGGAGAAAAGTGGGATCTTGGGGGTGGGGTGGAAGGGGAGATGGGGAGAGAAAAGTGAGAAGGGGAGGATGGGGGAAACTTGGGAAAACAAGATGATTGGGATAAAGGAAGGCTGGATAGGGGAGCACGGAAGCACAATTCTTAGTTAAGGGAGCCACCTTAGGGTTAGCAAGAGACTTGAACCTAGAATGGCTCCCAGGAGCCCAAGGCGATGTCCCCAGTTAGTTACTTGGGCAGACGAGAATAGGGTCCCTGAAATGACTCTATCCTATAGCAATATTGACGAATATCTTGCATATCACCATAGAACCTTCATCTGGTGATGGATGAGATAGAGACAGAGACCCACACTGGAGCACTGGACTGAGCTCCCAAGGTCCCAATGAGGAGCAGAAGGAGGGAGAAGATGAGCAAGGAAGTCAGGACCACGAGGGGTGCACCCACCCACTGAGACAGTGGGGCTGATCTATTGGGAGCTCACCAAGGCCAGCTGGAGTATGACTGAAAAAGCATGGGATAAAACCGGACTCTCTGAACATGGCGAACAATGAGGGTTGATGAGAAGCCAAGGACAATGGCATGGGGTTTTGATCCTACTTCATGTTCTGGCTTTGTGGGAGCCTAGCCAGGTTGGATGTTCACCTTCCTAGACATGGACGGAGGGGGGAGGACCTTGGACTTTCTACAGGGCAGGGAACCCTGACTGCTCTTTGGACTGGAGAGGGAGGAGGAGAGGAGTAGGGGAAGGGGGAGACTTTTTTTTCCTTTTCTCAATAAAAAAAAAGATACTTAAAAAAAATAAAGATATCTTCCACTAACCTGCTTTAAAAAAAAGAATTGTTATAGTACATTAAAAATAAAAATAATTAGAGCTAACAAACAGACAATGAGAATCTTCAACAAAAAGGCGAAGAAACTGAGCTAAGAGCATAGCTAAGCATTAGAACACTTGCCTGGCATGCAAAAGTCCCTAAGTCCAATTCTTATTAGTGCCAGAATTAAGTGTGTGTGTGTGTGTGTGTGTGTGTGTATTGTGTGGGGTGTGTGCATATGTGTGTGAGTGTGTTCGTGTACTTGTATGTGTTTGTAGTGGGTGCTTGTGTTTGTAAATATGTTTGTAGTGTTTTTTGTGTGTATATGTGTGATTGTGTATGTGGTGTGTATATATGTGTGTGTTTACATGTGGTGTATGTATGTTATGTACAGTTTGTGCATGTTTAAAACAAACCACTATGAGAATGTTTCTTATTAAAGATGAATTTCAAGTAGATCATGAAGTGAAATTTAGACAGTCATTGTCATAGAGGAAATACTTCATACAGTAAACTACACACCACAGTTTCTTAGCCTCTGCGTTACCTGAAAATGCTCAGGATACTACTTGCTACTAATCATACGATATCCATAACACAAACTGAGCCGTGGTGGCACACACCTTTAATCCAACACTCAGCAGGTAGAGGCAGGTAGATCTGAGTTTGAGGCCAGCCTGGTCTACAGAGTGAGTTCCAGGACAGCCAGGGCTACACAGAAATGCTGTCTCAAAAAGGCAAAAAAAAAAAAATCCATTACAAGAAAACTCACTGACCAACAAAATGGTGGTTTCAGATTTTGGTAAATGCTTACAATGATGGGGGGAGTGGATTAAAATCACCCAGCTTCCCATTAGAATAAATGTTGTCAGGCTCATAAGACAGCGCTTCAAAGTACTTGCCTCTAAGACTAAACCATCTGAGCTCAATCCATATGACCTATCCCATGAAATGGGAGAACTGACTCTTACTAAGGTACCCTCTTGACCACCTGTGCTGCAGGGTACATTATGCATGACACACACACATGCATGCATGCACATGCATGCACGCACACACACACATACACTAAATATTTAAAAAGTTGTAAGAAAAAAGGAATCATTGCTGTCTATGTACAAAGAAGTGATCTATAATAAATAGACAGGAAGATAGATGATAGTTGATAGATAGATAGATAGATAGATAGATAGATAGATAGATAGACAGATGGATGATAGATAGATAGATGATAGATAGATAATACAGAAAGCAGACTAAATATGAAAGTGAGCATTCTGATTTCATCTCTTTCATCTCTTTATTTCAGCTATCTTCTTACTATGCCATCTCATAGCAAGTACTATACATTCTAATGAGAACTACATTATGAGTTACTACACATAGTTCTGCCATAATGCACCAAAGAAATATGTTTCTGATACCACAGTAACAAGGACAGCCCAGCTGTGTCAGAGTAAATGAAATAAACACAAGGAAAGCCTTCATGTCACCATCTTAAAAACTGAAGGAAACATGAACCTTCCAGAATGATTGGTCCCCTCGGGGGCATAATTGGTTCTGTTACTTTGCAGATGGCAATAGGATAACCAACCAACTCTGTAACTGTGGAACATAAATATGATCGTCACAGGCTTCAGGAACACAGAGCTCACTGACAATATCTTTGGTACTTAACTATTCCCCACATTTCTACGCCCATAAACTTTAGCTGACACAGAAGCCTACAGGCGTCTTTCAGTTTTCTATACTCTCTGATAGTATAGAAGTCATTGGGGGAAAGGAGAATCTTCGGGCCTTCCCACCATCACCATTACCATCACCAAATGGATAACCGCCCTTCCTACCATCTCCATTGCCATCCGCACTGTCATGAGAACCATTACCGCTACCACAGTCACTTCTATTGTCAGCATCAGCATCAGTATCATCACCACCATCACGACACTGCCCTCATTATCACCAGCTCTACTACCAATTTTACCACCGAGACCAACCATCATCAGGACCACTACCACCATCATGGCTACCATCATCATTACCATTGTTGGCACTATCATCCCAGCACTCACAGCCTGGCACAGCAGGGACTCCTGTAGGACAGCATGCACGGCAGCCCAAACTCACCCATCGCAATGCACACACTGCCTAATTGTGCTACACTTTTCTACTATTTGCACATCTACAGCTCTAAACCTTGACTGGTTGCTCTGTGGGTCCACAACAGTGTGTTAAAGGCATCTTTAAACACATTGGCTATGCAGTAAACGTTTGAAATGCTCACAAAACCAGACATTATGAAATGAGACCTTCAGCAGATGAACATATATCTTCTTACCTCTCGTAGTGTTCATATAATGTCTGAAAGCACAGGAATAAGTGTTTCATCATTATCAACTAATTAAACCCAAAAACAATGATATAAAAGAGTTATTGTTAATGTTTTTGCTCTAATGCAGGAGGAAATCAAGGTCATGAAGCATTAGGAAATAACACGAAAGTGGCAGTAATAAAACTCTAGTAAAGTTCAGAACCAGGCACTAGCATCTTTCAAACTTTAGAATCATCAGTTGGAATGACCACTCAGGCTGCAATAACTCCAAGAATAATTAAAATGGAAACAAATTTGGCTTAAGCCATGCTTTAGTAAGTAACCTTTTTAACAGCAAAAAAAATATTGGGTACCTTCCAGGAACATTCAGCTCTTGGCTTTCAACTTTCTAATAACAAAACCCCATTTTCAAAACCCTCGAGTCTACCTTGTCTCTCCTACAAGCACAGTCACAGAAAATCTGGGGCTACGTTAGCATCATTTAAAAATCGTTCATTTGACTTTAATAGGCCAGGAATCCTGATGCTAAATGATGCTCTCCAGTTAACCTTTGACATTTCACAGAAGTATAGTCTCATCTCCAGCACTGAAGATGGATGAAGACACATGGATTCACCAGGAAAACCAACAACACCCTCTATGATGTTTCGCTACAATATCCCTCATTGGAACCCGAGATTCCAATTGTACCTCTCACAGCCCTGCATAGAGAACCTTGATCAACAATTAATTGACTAGGCAAGTTGACATAAAAAACACTGTATAACAGAATCATTGGTAATCTGCCAGGGGGAGGCAGAGCTAAAACTCCAAGTCTCTGTGTGTACCAGGGTACACAATCCTGCTTCATCTTCTCCCCTCCCACCATATCTGGGGAGGGACAGTCATCCATCTGCATGCATGAATGCAGAGGAGCCCATGTTTCCCCTCCCCACCTATACCTTGGAACAGATAACCATCCACCTGCACGCATGCATTCCTGCTGAGGAGTCTCCCCAGTGGCAGGTCTGTAACTGATTAGCTGGTTGACCTTTAGACCTTAACTTCAATGACTAAGTTTCTCCCTGTGGCAAAGCTCATTTCTCCCTCTGGGGACTTGAGAGCTCATTAGTGCACCTGGATGTTGATGAAGACCCGCTCAGCCCCAGGGAGAAAGAGGAAATGGAGACCGACCACCCCCAGCCATCAAAGCCACCCAAACCAAAAGCTCCAGGCGGGACAAGACTTCTGAACTCTGTAGCTTGGACAAGTGAGGTCCTGCACTGCTCTGGTTTCTTATTAAGTATGCCAGGCTATCCTCCGCTTAGGGTTCTTCCTCCTCTCAGTCCACAGACACTACAAACCTAAGCTAAATAGCTTACCTGACTTTCCTAGGAGGTACCAGGCAAAACAACTAATTGGGAAAAGAAAGTTTCATTTTAACTTGAGTTTTGATCATGAGAATTTTAATACTTTTAGAAGTAGAAGTTAAAAGTTAACACCGGGAATTTTGTTTATCAGCCTTTAGATTTTTATTTCTAAATCCAAAATTTAAAATCTCTTAAATTTCATTTCTTTTTCAATTTACAAACAAGTATGCACTATACAGTGAACCTTCCCCCTCTGTCTTGTACACACACACACACACACACACACCTCCTATGATAATCAGTTGCACGAAGCTCCACAAAGGGCGAATCTATTAAGAAAGGATAATCTAATAAGGAGAATAGTAGCAATATGCTCAGCTAGCTCCTAAGAAAGGATTAAAAACACAGAATATATAGCATAAAATTCTATTTGATGACACATAAAAGATAAAGAGTTAGACCCTTCATTTTATTCACTCTTTAAAAGCGTCTTGTTCCAGGCTATTTTATTGCCTGATTTCCCTGGGCATTCAGTAGTCAGTCTCTCCAGATCAGGATTTTGTCTTTCATTTCATTTGTCTTTAACTTGTAAAGCATCCAAACTCCTCTTTTCCCTGATTATAAATAAGCAAACAAAACAATCTGTAAGTACGACAGAGACCTACACACTGCCTACATCTCTACTACATACCATTCTGCACCTCCGCACCGTTTCTTCTTGAGTTATTGAGAGTGACAACTTGCATCTGGACTCTTTTTCTTATAAAGACATTTCTCCTTTATTCTGTGATAATTTGAAAAAGTATGCACACTCCGTAACCATAAATAAAATAACTTGCAATACTAGTCCAAAAATTATTCTCAATTTTCATGCATACAAAGCTATTTATTGCTGGCCAAAAGAAATGGGATCAGATGTTAGCACAATGGAAATGTGGAGATCAAACAGTGTGTCTAGAATGTTCTCTGCACTACTGATTATCTGGAAAGGCCCCCGGATTTAATAAATCTTCCTAATTGGATAGCACTTAGCTCAAACAAGAGGCTAAAACAGACACATGGTGTGAGATTTGCACAGAGGCTCTGTCTGAACTGCAGTAGCCTCTACCTCCAGGCACGACAAGGACATTGGTTCTCAGTCCATAGCCAGGGGCCTTGAATTGCCTTAGGGTACATAGAAAAGTTGATCCCTAGCTTCACATCCATGAAGCACACCTGAGTATCCCTTACAAAGTCCCCAGCAAGTACAGTGTTCAATTCTCTCACATGACCCACAATCAAGTCCCCTCTCCACCATGCACACACTACTGTTATGAACATGGCTGAATGCAAGGTCAATGAATCAAACTGTGCTTCTGAATTATTAAGGAAGAGATGTAAGAAAGAAGAAATAAAAATTAGATATAGTGTGGTGGTTATGGCCCCCATAGACTCACATGTTTGAACACTTGACCGATAGGGAACAGTAGTACTAGGGGTGTAGCCTTTTTGGAGTAGGTGTGGCCTTGTTGGAGGAAGTTTGTTTCTGTAGTGGTGAACTTTGAGGTCTTCTGAAGCTGTGCCTAGTGTGGCTCACAGTCTCCTCCTGCTGCCTACGGATTAAAATGTAGAACTCTTAGCTCCTTCTCCAGCACCATGCCTGCCTGCACACTACAATGTTTTCCACCATGATGATAATTGACTAATCCTCTGAAAATGTAAGCCAGCCTCAATAAAACGTTTTCCTTAATAAGAGTTGCTGTGGTCATGATGCCTCTTCACATCAATAAAACCCTAACTGAGACATATGCCATCATGATTAGAAAAGATCACCACTTGTAACTTGTAGGAAAGTAAACTGAGTCTGGCTGGAACTAAATAACAAGGCATTGCTGGTATAGGAGATGCCCAACACGTGAGACAGATGGTTTGAGCTAAGTCCACGCAAGCTGGTCTCTTCCTGGAAAGACCTTGTCTCCTCAGAGAAGGTAGTGTCATGTTCCTGTAAATCTCAGAAAAAAAACTTATGGGTTATAGGTGTCCCTCTCCTTTTTCTCATCCTTTTATTCTGATTGCTTTACTAAAGTTTATGGAATTATTTCAACCAAATAAAACATTATTTACCATTTCCTACACCATCCTAGATAAGTATCCATTAAGACTTTTGCAATGGCTATTTTGATTGACATCATATTATTTAGTCTACCAGATCACAAAGCCTATAAAAAAAATAAAACAAAACAAAGCTTACTTTTAATTATTTCTTTAATAGAATACTTTTTCTTCATCAAGCACATCCAGTTTTCTTTCCTTCTAGAAATAAAGTGAGTTACTATAACAGAACACCTGTTATCCAACCATCAGCAGTATCTGTTCTTTTAACTCTATGACATTCCAGATAATCCACCCTGTGAAATGCACAGAAAATGAGTATGGACAGACTTTAAACAAAATCCTGAATTCCAAGAGAAGGGATCTAGATAACACAGCCTTGTATGGGCTCTTAGGAGTCAAGGATCAAGAAGACTTTGGGAACAGTGGACTGTTGCCAGGAAACCCGCCAGGGATGTTCTGAAGATACAGGACAGAAATTAACCATATCCGCACCATCTATGGAAGAAATAGACACCTCTACCCAAGATACTCAGAGGACAAACTAGAAATGAGGAGCTGAGCATTAGAACAGTGGGAAGAATGCAACTGTCTGCTCAAGGACTGGGAAAGATTTCCTTCTGGGTACCTCAGCATCCACCTGGAATCCTGGCACGCAGAATCCTAAGACCAAGGCTAGTTAGAGCTATACACAAAGCCCTGTCACTACCAGCCAGATTTGACTGATGGGGTAGAATGGAAGCAGGGAGACTGAGAGCAGAGATAGAGACTGAGAGAGGTAGGGAATGTTTCAGCATATGTAGAAAGACGTATAAGTGTGGGCAGGGCAGAGCAAGGGTTTACTTAAGAGACGGGTGCACACCAACATGGATGAAAACGCTCTGGTGCATCTCAGAGGATCTTCACAATGAAAGGTTTCTAAGCCCTGAAGTAGTAGGAACTGGGGAGAGGGGTGAGGTCTCCTGGGGTGTGTGACTGAAGGAAGACAAACATAGAGAAAGTCCCAGAATGAATGTTTGAAATTACTATACCAAGTGGGAGAAATCAAACTACCTGTGCTTTCTCTTAGCTAAGAATCCGCAGTGGCAGAACAGGAGCATATGTGACAGGACAGGGTTTGTCACCGTCATATGTAGACAACAAAAACCCAAATGTGCTTAAGAAAAGCCAACTCCCATACATTCCTGAATCATTTCTATGGTCTTTGTGCTCCTAACACGCTCACAATCACAGGAGGTTCCATCTCTGCTCAGGTAAATGAGTTTTGATACATTCAAGCAAGGGAGATCTTCAAATAGATGCGTAAATTTGTCACAAAAGCAAGGAAACTCATCAGAGAAGAAATAAGAGAAAATTTATTTTCTTAATCTAAAGTATCTGCTTTGTAATTATCATTTCCTCTATTTCTGACCTCAATGGCTGAAAGTTAAAAAGAACTTTTGAATCTTCTGCCATTGTGATAAGAAAATTGATTACATAATTATTTTAAGAACGCACACATTACATTCATAAACACATCTTATTATAATCATCATATATCATCCTAATAATATTTGACTTCAAAGGATACTCTCGAGCAAAATTAATTTCCCTTATAATAAATGAAGCATGATGCATAAAATTACTCAGCTCCCTTCAAAATCTAGTTATTCAACTATGTGTAAAACAAAATGTTTTCATATATGATAATTTTTCTTTGGTTTTCTATACTGATATCTATGCAATTCAGTCACACTACATGAGCATCAAATAAAAACAATGTTTCTCTGATTAGGTCTATATCATCAGTTAGAGCATTGAATATAGATCAATGTTAGATCACTGAATATAGATCACTGCTGATGTATATTCAGTGCGCTAACTACCAGGGATTTTGCATAAATATCAGCAGAGGGAAACAGGTGCATTTGCAAATTATCAGAGGACAATGATACCATCCATTCTCCCACATTCAACCAATCACATTTGAGAAAACTGGTTCTTTATTAGACTATCCACACAAATGCAAAAAGAACCTTGCCCAAAGCCATAGCATAGCTAGCTGCTAGACCTGCTAATCGGAAGAGAATATCAACTTCATTTATGTCAGAACCAAGAGAATCAAAGCGATGGGCATTTTTCATTGATCCAAGAGCACCGGCCTTTAGGGTTATCAGACAGAGAGATGAATCCCTGCTGTATGGGTTCCCCAACTTCTGTGCCTCAGCTTCATACACTAAGGATAGAGAGTCCTTTGCCTTACACAGTTCCCGTGATTACTGACAGACGTAACAGACAAAGGGTAACTAGCACAGGACATGCATGAAGCCCCTGTGCTATAGCACCGAATCTTTCACAGACAACTACTTTCCAATTGCACCATCTCACAACTGATCTCCCTAACCCCATTATACTCAATAAAAAGAAGAAGGGAAAGATCTAGCCATACTAACACAGGTTAGATATTTAAGCAGGTAAGATAGTTCTCAACTTAATCAGTTACGAATTTTAAATGGTAAGTTAACTATTACCAAGGAATTCTTGGACATAGTTACTATTAAAACACAGGCTTCTGAAGCCAGTTTTGTGAAAGGGAGGACAAGGGGTCTCTGTGCAGAACAGAAGCAGTTTTGCCCCACTCCCGGGCCCTCAGCTGGTCAGCTGAGGCTTGCTGTGAAGACAGAGCCCTCCCACCTAATAAAGCAGCTGTGCTTAAGATGCGCTGGGCACCGGAGGTGCAAAATGAATAGTACTGGCAAGGTAAGAAATCCAACGGCTCATTCTCAGAGAGAGAACGAATAGTTACCTCAAAAGACTTAAGGCAGCTTAATTTAACTCAAAACACATTCTGGAAAAATGAAAACACGCATTTCATTTTACATTAATTGCATTAAATCAGTACTTTTTAAATAATTTTCTTAGCCCCTTTTATTTTTGCTTTTGGATGGCAAAGTGCCAGAAGTCAAGAAAGAGAAGTATTTCCAGATGGTTGGTCTAAGCAAATTGGGTGGAATTTTCCCTTAACTAAAATGGAAAATCTATGTAATAGAAGCCCCACTGAACACCTATCAAATCAAAACAACTACCATCGGCATGGTTATAATTCACTTGCTGGTTTATGGTCTCAATGCATTTCAAAGAGTCCCCAGCTCATATAAGGCTCATAAAATGTTCCATGGTGCCAGAACTGGCATCAGGTCCCAGACTTAACTGGTAGATACAGACTATGAAATCTTCTATTGTACAACTTTCTTCTTTGGGGCATAATTGAGGAAGCTGAACAAAAAATAACATGCCACTTCAAAGGCAACCTTAAGTTGTACTCAAGTTTAGTAAGAGTCGCTACCTCGGGAGAAACAAAAGGCTCTCTATTCACTGGATCAGGCACACATGCTGCAGTAGATGGTAGTGGGTTTGACAGGCGTTGAGATCAGGAAGGCAAATAGGCAACGACAAGTGGGGTCATCAGATCATAAAATTAACTCAAAATTCCAGAGAAAGTCTATGGACTCCTCTCAGTGAAGAGTGAACTCTATTTGCTCTGCTTTCCCACTGCCCAGGCAATTAATACAAAGATACGCACAGGTGCTGGGCATTGACGCTTTGGGGCCTGAGCAAACTTACTACTGATTACAGTGGGAGAGAACTCAGTGCATTCCATCAACGTAACGCGGCCCTCACTCTTCCCAGCAGTGAAGTCCAGAGGGAGGGTACCGTCCACAAACCTGAGAACAGACCCTCAAGAAGACCTCAATTCCGCAGCTTCTCTCCTGTGCCTGCTACTGCTGTCAACACAACTGTAGTGTGTCCTGTCCAAGACCTGGCTTTCACAGTTGCGCCATAATCCAAATACACAAATCTTTGTGACTTGCATCTTCCCTTGCCTTCATTTCATAAGGACACATAGACTAGTGGTTCAAAACAGAGACTTGTAGCTCTTCCCCAAGAACAGTTTACAGGATCCAGAAGCATTTTTGTCTGTCACAAATGTGGGTGAAATGGCAGGTAGTGAGCTAGTGGTTGGGGTGCTGAAAACTGTAATACAGAAGAAATGTCCACACGAGAAGAAATTATCTAATCAAAACTGTCAACAGAGCAAGGGTTAAAAACACTACACACACACACACACACACACACTACACACACACCACACACACACACCACATACACACACACTCACACATACACACATGTGTATACCCACAAACATGTGCACATACGCACACACAAACACATACATATGCATGCACATGAACAAGCAATCTGGGTAATATTTTGCTCTATAATAATGACGGAACTGGAAAGGCCAGTTGCTCTTAACCCTGAAGTATTTTCTGGCTACTAAAATAAGAAGCCTGGCACAGTCGTTGAACAGTTTGACATTGTCTTTTCTTTATTCTCCTATGAATAAAATAAGAAAATTGATGCCTAGAGAGAGTTGGAACTCACGGTATATAGTTGTAACATGCTACAGCTTTTATATTTTATCCAGAAGTTTCCATAGAAAATGCGATTAGATGCAATTCTCAGACAAATGATATTAAAATAGTACTTTTAACATTATGTTCTATAAGTTTTAATTAAACTTTTGACCTCACTGGATTTAATATTCAGAACCTATTTAACACCTATTTATATAAATCATCTACACTGCTATTTTTTAAATTTCTCATATAAGTCTATGTCTTTAGTTCGTGCATTTTTTAACTTCCACACCCTCAATTGCTTGCTGGGTCCACCACCCCCCAATTTGCCAAGTAGGTACCACAGATTACAGCTGGTAGTTTGCATAGGCACAGGAAACAAGATTGATCATAAAGGTTCAGTTTATGACTCCATAATCGGTTGTTCCTCAAGACAGCCCCCTCATGCCTTGGTCATGTCTCTATCACAGGTCTTAGGGTCTCTAAACCCTTAGCCTATCCACCATTCAGAAAGAACGGCCTCTGTCACAAGTGACAACAGACTGAGCAGCTTGAAAGCACAATCATACTTCTCAGTTCTAGAGACTAAAAGGTCTCAGTTTAAGGCACAGGCAGATTCAAACACCTGATGCCTAGTTTGGAGTTGATTGTCTCCCTCCATCTTCATACGGTATAGGACAGCCAACAGCAATCTATCTTCTTCTACAGGCCTTTCCCACTACGGAAGAGCTACTCTCATGATCAAATCACAACGAGAAAGAAAGAAAGGAAGGGAGGGGGAGGGAGGGAGGGAAGGAGGGAGGGAAAAAAAGAATCCATACCCCATCATCATCAAACTGAGTCTCAGACTCTCAAAACCTGCCATCTGTGAGGACCCAGACATTGATCACTGGTAACATGTACACACAAGACAGAGCAGAATAAGAACTTGTCCACTTTCTGGGTGCTCTGCGTCAACAGCAGTGGTATTTCATCCCAGCCAGTCATGAGTTTCCCTCCCAATGGGGTCAGTCAAAGCCCTTACTCTTTCCAGCAATTCTACTGACCTTCAAAAGTATTCTTTATCCTGACAATTCTCCACAGTTCACAAAGACTGAGGGGATACCGATTGTAAGTTCCCTCCATGCGAGCTAGAACAGGAGCTCTGACACAAACACACACACACACACACACACACACACACACACACACCCAAGAGAAAAAAAGGTGAATGTGGTTTTGGTATTGATAAGGACAAGTCATAGTATATTAAACTCCCTGTGTCTTGGCCACGGTATGTGCTCTCGATTATAGAGGAAGAATATACAGGCGGGACAAACATACAAACGTGCTGAACAACATAGTTGGTGAGGAAAAGCTGTGATTTTGAGTCCAGGAGAGAAGGGGATGAGGAAATAACAACCACTAGGTATCGATTGTGCACCCACTGTCCTTCGCACTTAAAACATGCACACACCAAGACAGCCTCTCCCCATGGTGCAAACCTCTAGGCCCCAATACTACTGATGGCTTCATCTCTCCCTGAAGGTGTGCAGGCATCACAAGTGCCAGGAGACAGACAATATTATAAATGACACCTGATTGACTTGTGTTTATTCATCTGTGAGTACTTCATTTTTCTTAAGAATCGAGGGGTCTGACAAGGGATTCAGTTTAGCAGAATCAACACATAACTGGCAAAAACCAAGGCAAAGACAAATCAGAGCAGCTTTCATTCCTCTGTGACATCACGGAGGGAAACATTAAGTCTGGAGAAGACACTTTGATACATATCCCTACCTTCCTATTGGCCCATCTGTAGCCAGACCAATAGCCTCAACACGTGCTCTGTGGGGCCCTTGGCGGCCACATTGGTTCCAGATGCTGCTGAATCAGGAAGGGACTTTGTAGCCCGGCCAAGGCAGTTTGTTTCTCTGTGTTACTTGCTGGGACATGTGCACACAAGATGTCCCAGCAGGAGACACAAAGAATTCCAGCAGAGAAACCTGTTTCAGTCTCCTGAGCCTCATGGGTGCTGCCACTTTGTGAACCATAGCAGCAACAGGGGCCAACAAGGAGCTATGGCCTGGGGTAATGTCAGTGTCAATCTTCCTATTTAGCCGTCTTTTGAGTAAAACCTTGGGAATTCTCCCTTAGTATTTACTTTAATGATAGCATTCATCACCGCCCACGATGCATACGAGAAGGTCAGAATGTGACACAGGAAGCTTCCTTGATTCGCACAGGACAGCTCAAGTGAACGAAGGGGAAGTATCAAATCTCTTACAGCAAATGCCTAAGGCAGGCTCGCAGGGACTTAATCCTCTGAGATGACTTGATCTTCTAAGAAGGAAAGGTTCAAAGGAGAAGACCTGTTGTCAGAAACATAATTCCTGACATATGGAAGCAACAAGAGTCAGAGTCGAGTCTGGGCCCCTTTGTGGAAGCATCTTGGACTCTCAGAAGAAACGGGAAGGAAGTCTGGCAGGTTCACTTCTAGCTAGGTGTCTGCGAGCCAGAACAAGGTTAGAACCACAGCCCCTGCCTCCTAACCCCTCAAATGTTTGGCACTGTAATACCTATATCAGGGTCATCTCATGGAAATCACTTCACCCTTTACCCACATAAGCTGTGCTTAAAGCGTAACGGATGCCTTTTGAAGCTTTTCTCTAAGTTTCTGTAGTCACATACAAATAGGGCATACAGACTTCAGGAGAACTTGCTTGCAGTACAAAATGGGAAATGGAATGTTTTTCTGATAATCCTTTCTTAGACGTTTATCGTTTAAAGTTGCAGGTTATGTTTTCTTCTAGAATTTTTACTGCTTCGGGTTCCAGTGTGAGGTCTCTGATCCACTGTAGCTAATTTTTGTGCGCGGTGATAGGTACAGCTCTGATCTTATTCTCCTGTAAGCGCACATCCAGCTTTCCCAGCAGTGTTTGTTGAAGATCCTGTCTTTCCTCCGGTGCATGTTCTTTGGCCTCTTTGTCAGATATCAGATGGTTATATTTAAGAATATTCACGTTTGGGTCTTTTATTTCATTGGTCTACATGTCTGGTTGTGTGCCAGTAACATACTGTTTTAATTACTACAGATACATATGGAAATCTGAAAATCTCTCCAGTATAATTTTTTTTGTGCTCAGGACTGCTTTGGCTGTCTGGTTTCTTTTATGATTCCAATTAATTTTGACAAGCTTTTCCCCTTGACTTTTGTAAAGAATTATGTCAGTACTTTGATTGAGATTGTATTGAATCTGTAAATTGCCTTTGGTGGGATGATTATTTTCACATTAATTCTACTGATTCACAAAGATGGTATATCTTTCCATTTCCAGGTCTTTCTCTGGAGACCTGAAGTTTTTGTCAAAGATGTCTTTCACATCCTTGGTTAAGTTTGTCCCAAGGTATTTTATTATCTTTGAAGCTACTGTAACTTATGTAATAAAATGGGTATGTCTCTAAGTTAGGGTTAATGATTTCAACTATTCTTTAATGAATGCATAACCTCTAAAGCTGTCTTTTAGCATAGCTGCTGTAATTTATTGATAGCTGTTCAATATAAAAGGTAGATTTTGGGAGACAGAAAGAAAAACACTAAACACCAGACTATAAACCATATTCATACACACACACACACACACACACACACACACACACACACACACACACGTGTGTGTGTGTGTGAGAGAGAGAGAGAGAGAGAGAGAGAGAGAGAGAAAGAGAGAGAGAGAGAGAGAGAGAGAGAGAGAGAGAGAGGGAGAGAGAGGCAGGGAGTCACACACATTTCTCTTGGAATGTCTAGTTTAATAATCTGTATTTATTCAAATATACTGGTATTCTTATTTCTGTGGTCTGTATGTTTAGAATAATCACTGTTAGGCAAAGGAATTTGTATACATTTTATAGCTATTATCAAACTGTTTTTCCAAAAATCTAAGAAATTCATATTTCCATTAGTTACAGAACAGAATTTTTAGGAGAATCTTGGCAAGTAGTAGGTACTTCATCTGTTTGTATCGCTCTGTGTTTGTCCTGGTTATGTATGTGTTTTGGTGAAACAGAAGGTTGATCAGGGAAGTTTTAGATCATGAAAAGGGAAAAGGTGACCACATGTATGAACTGGCATGAGTCTGGAGGAAATCTCTGACGACTATTTTTGAAGTATAAGTTGTACAAATCTGCAAGCCCTTCTTGCACAGAGCTCATGATAATCTTCTCTGTAGGGACCCAATTTCAGTAGGGTGCTGCCAAAGGCAGCCCTGAGTTATTTCTTTAGGTGTGGTGCATCATAGCAACGCTTTCTCCGTTATCAAGAAGACATGATGGAATCCTTGAACCAGGAATTCCACCCGGATGGTTTCATGCCAATATGTAGATCTGTTGTCTGCCTGGAATTTCTAAACAAAAAATGCATAAACACATACTTTAGTAAGGCAGAAAGAACCGGGCATGAATTCCTCTTTCTCTCAGATCTTCCCAAACATCTTTAAGCCAGTGTTGTTCCCATTATGTTCTGTTGAACTTTCATTAGACTGTTATCGATAGCAACAACAAAGAGGTAATCTAAGGTGTCTGCGATCCCAAAGTGTGAAAAAAGTAATCATTAAATTATAGTGAAACCAGCTTTCCTTTCTCTATCCCATCCAAAAGAATAAATTAATTCCAGAATCATACTACGAAATCAAATGGGATTCTTCGTCTGACTCTCATAGAGAGTGGAGGCAAGTTCCTTCTCCTTCCTCTTGTCCTCAGTGACCTTCACCATCACCAGTGATCATCCGTCAACTTCATTGTGCCCTTAGTGACCTTCATGTTTGTCATTTGTGTATGCATTGTCTGACACCCGAAGCAGCAGAAACAGAGAAACACACAGTTTTAAAGGTCAGACTATTAGGCATAGGGCTGCTTCATATAAATTCATCCAAATGGATTTCTTGAGAGATGATTCTCAATCTCTAAATATTAGACATTAAAATATTTAAAATAATTGTTTTATATTGTGTATGAGTATTTTGCCTAAATGAGTGTCTTTTCATCACATGTATACATGTAAAAGTATGTAACCTGGGAAAAGATGTTGGATATCCTGAACTGAAATTTGATGGCTGTGAATCACCTCATTGGTTTTGGGAACAAAACCTGAATCTCTTGAAATAGCAACAAATACTCTTAACCACTGAGCCATCCCTCCAGCCGCAAGTGTCATGAATTTTTAAAGGAGGTCTTCTAGATTATTTATAAAATAAATTCTGTAATTGTCTTTATAGATGGCATTATCGAATAGCAGCAAAATTCACTTATTACTCCACTGTTTTTTTATTGGTTGGTTCACTAGAATTTTTTATATCTTTTTAAATGATATATAATAATACTGTACATTCTATGGGGTATAGTGCCTTAATAAAATTCATATATATATATATATATATATATATCAGGTTAATGGACATTTTCAACTTTTTCTCACATGCTTTAACATTTGTGTTCTTGGAATCTAGTTCTTCCTAACATACATAATGTTGTCAATCCTAGATGCTCCATGGTATTGCAGAATATCAGATCATGTCTGCTATAAGAACTGCATTCTATAGCTGTTCTTGGATCTTCCTATACTTCTAATTCTATCTTCCTCCAACCCAAGTCATCACAAATGTACTTTTTTTTGAGATCAAGTTTTATTGATTTTACAGATGACTAAGAATATACAGAATTTGTCTTTGAGGTCCTGGCTTGCTGTGGGACAATGATTTATCAGTTGTATTGCTTTAATACAACTGATTGGCCAGTAGCCAGGCAGGAAATATAGGTGGGGCAACCAGGCAGAAGTTGAGGCAGTGTGATGAGAACAGTAGAATTCTGGGAAGAGGAAAGAGGCAGTCTGCAGTCATCACCCAGACAGAGCAGAAGCAAGATAAGAATGCCTCTGTGATGAAAGATACCAAGCCATGTGGCTAACATAGACAAGTATTGTGGGTTATGATGTAGGATGTAAGAATTAGTTAATAAGAAGCCTGAGCTAACAGGCAAACCAGTTTATGATTAATGTAGACCTCTGTGTGTTTATTTGGGACTAAACAGCAGTGGGATCTGGAGGGACAGAAACATCTGGGTTTTTTTTTTTTTGTATGACTTTTATCCATCTGTACATTTTCTTTTAACAACATCTGTTATATCATTTCCTCATTTTTAATCAAATTATTCATTTTGTTGTTGTTGGGGTTATTTTATATTCTAGTGCACCCAGGATATAGATCCCTTTCAGACTAACGCTTCCCTTTTGACCTAGTCCACAGTTGTTGCTTTGCTCTTTTAGCTGTTTGGGGTCTTCCATCTTTCAGTTGGCAGTCAGTATAAACGCTTCAATATCTGAATCATCTCATTTGTCCTTGTCTATTCCCATAAGTCAAAGTGTTTCATTGTTTTAGACTTCACATGTAGATCTTGGAACAAATTTGAGTTTGTCTAACAGGGAAGAGATAGAGGGACCCAGCTTTATTTTTGTGCTTTTGGGTATCCAGTTTTCCTGGTAACACTGAAGATTGATCCCTGCACCATCCAAATGAGGGACCTCGTATTGCCAGAGTACTTCCCGTGGACTCTGAGCGTTCACAGCCATTACTTCCCTTGCCCAGCCCTACACCCTCCTCGACTGGAAAGTACATCTGCCTCAGGGACTCCGTGGCCAGCACCAAGTCTCGCTTTTACTAACAATGAGAAATGTGAGTCATTAGCGTTACCTTAATAGAATGGATTCTTTCTCCTGTGATAGAAAATCAAAGTTCTACACCACTGCTAAAACCCCAGTGACGTGATGTCACAGGATTGATGTTCACACAACGGTGTTGACAGTCTCAGCAGGGCTAACTAAAATCCTTGTAGCAAGGCACACTTTTGGCCTCCTGCCTGCACTGCCATGTGCAACATTTTATTAACAAAATGAGACAACGCCTCCAAGCCATCATATCAAAGCACGCTGGAGACTTACGGAGTGAGACGGCATAGTGCTGTTGGAAGGGAGATCACTGGCCAAACGGACAGCACTCATCAGGCCGCTCCCCACTCCAGGGTCCTTTGCAAGGGAGGGGAGACATAACAGGTTAAAAGGCCATATGCAAGGGCTTGCAAGATGGATCCATAGTTAAGAGCACTTTGAGCCCTGGCTGCTCTTACAGAGGACCCTGATTTAATTCCTGTCATTCACTTGGCAGCTCACAGCTGTCTGCAACTCCAGTTGAAGAACAGATGCCCTTTCCTGGTGTCTGTGTTTGCCAGGCAATCAAGCGGTACACTTAACTAGGCTTCGATTGCTGTGATAAAACACCATGGCCAAAATCAAGGTAGGGAGGAAAGGGTTTATTAGACTTAAACTTCTAGATCACTGTCTATCACTGAAGGAAGTCAGGACAGGACCTCAAACAGGGCAGGAACCTGATGCAGAGGCCGTGGAAAGGGACTGCTAACTGGCTTGTTCCTTCAGTACTTGCTCAACCTGCTTTCTTATAGAACCCATGACTACCTGTCTAAGGGTTGCTCCGCCCATTAAGGGCTGGGCCCTCCCCCATCAATCACTAATAATGAAAGTGCCCCACAGGCTTTGCCCCACAGGCTAGCCTACAGCCTGATCTCATGGAGGCATTTTCTCAGCTGAAGCTGCCTCCCTTCCAGTGATCCTAGCTTGTCTCAGTTAACATAAAACTAGCCAGCACATGCACAGGCATACATACAGGCAGAACAACCACACACATTTTTTTATTAATTAAAATTGAAAACAATTACCAAAGAGCAGTCTGCAGCTAATGCTGACGTGTTATATGCTGCAGTTTGATAAGAACCTAACTGGGAAGATCACTGAGCTCAGGCCTTACCTTGACCAGTGTCTCCTTGGGCACACTGAGAGCTGATTAGGAAAAGGGGGGAAGGCTGCTAAAAGGAACTCACATTAGATACTCACTGTAAGAGCCTGTTATGTCCACTAAAACCAGATTGGAATCTAATGGGAAAAACAAAGGAGAATCCCACTGCCAAGATTTAGAATGACATCTCTCAAGAAGAGAAGGACTTCTGGGACTTTCTGTCACATTTGACATCACTCCTGAAGGATCAAGCTTCAAATAAAATGTCATCAGGAGCTTTCCAGCAGATGCCAGTGCCCTAGGTGAGTCTTCTAGTTCTAACCAAGGCACACTGCCCTTCTATAGTGACTCGTACATGAGAGGCCAATGTGGTAGCAACCACAAACATGTGCTTCAAGCTCCAATAATTTCACATCAGCTCACACTCACTTGTGCTAAGTGCCTACTCCACCTGGATGAGAAAAGAACACCTTCAAAACAAAACTTACCATGGCCCAGGAAGGATTTTTGTCTTTCTTTCCAAAACCTAGGCATTTCTGCCCCAGTAAATGGTCTACTACTTACTCATTTAAACCAAAAACTGATACTCTGAGGGGACCCTGCAGGTGGTCACAGCAGGCAGGGAGGTGATCAATGAAGAGATGGCACTAAAAATTGGGTTCCAATCGACTTTGTCATCCTGGATTAAGACTTCAGGGAGTCTGAAGCCAGGCAGTTCATTGTCAGTATATTAAAACATAGTACAATTTGGAATAAAACGTTTTCTGGTATAATACAATTCCTGGTGCACAAATAAGTATAATTACTTAAAACTCAACTCAGGATACATGTCATTTCTTTCACAATGATGTGTTCTAGAGGAAGGCTACCTGTATTAATTTAAGGACCTAAGGAAGGGTTTAGGCTGGTCTTGGTCATGTAGACAGTGTAGAGATTGTTTAGGCTATTAGCCAGCTCAGGTCCTGGTTGTGGGTGCTTGGGGAAGCCTCTGGCTATACAGATAATGTAAGGGTCATTTAGAATATTAGGTATCTCTGATCCTGGCTGTAAGAGCTTGGAGAACCCCTGACTGTAAGGGTCATTTAGATTACTAGGTATCTAGGGTCTTGGTTGTAGGAGCTTAATAGGGCCTGGCCCAATACGTAATGTAGATGACCAAGCTATTAGTAACTCCCAATTCTCAGCATTCTAGATGGAACAACAGGCTTTTTTTCATATTTCTCATTGGAAAGATGATTCTGCATGCTTAACTTTCCTGGTTTCTCTGGAGAGCTGTAGGGCAAAGACCTTCACCGGGCTCCCAACAATAGTCCATGTTTACTTTCCCATCTGAATACTCAGTCAGAGCACCAGAAGCTCGGCATCTAGAACTGTCAACACCCATTTTCTTCCACCTCTACTGAGACACACCTCTGTCTACCACCATGTTGTGCACAGTGGCCTGTGACAAGGCTTCCCCTAGGTCATCAGACTTCCCATCCTACTTTATGGCTCATTTTTCCAGGGTTAACTATGACAATTCAAATAAAAAATTGAAAATGCCAACAAATCTTGCCCAGCCACCTTCCTCAAGCATTTCCCAAAGCCACAATAAACACATAAGTTTCACTGACTGACTGACAACGTCCTCCATACTGTGACTGCTTTTTGTGGTCTAATTTGGGTCATTGCCTCCTCCTTCTCCACAAGCTCATCCAAGATCACCTTTTATTCATGCTTTATCACTTGAATCCAGGCATGACACCTCTCTTGTTTATTGCAATTGTTATGACTGTCTTATGCATCCTGAGAGCCAGGAGTCCATCCGTGTCCTTCACTGCTACATACCCAGTGCCTAGAGCAAGCAGACTCTCACTGAGTGTGCTCCAAAGCATCTGTTTGGGAAGGAGGGAGAAGAAAGGTTATTTCTCACCATGAGTTTCCCTATAATTTCAAGGAAAGTGGTCAGTGGTTTACAGCAATAACAGAAGCCTGATTTCTAACCAGACATTCACTGGGATGCCTGCAAGTCCTTGGTGACCCCCATGTCCAGGAAGAGATGGGTCAGAAGCACCATCTGTTTACACAGATGTTTGTGCATGTGGGATTTTCATGTGAAATCCACCACCAATCATATGTCTTCTGCAAGATAATTACGCAGTAAGGGTGAGGTGCAACCCTCAAAATATCTGCGAGCCCCAGGAAATCAAACTAAAATTCTCCTTGTAGAAATCTATAGCTGATTTATTTAGCAATAACATTCATTGACAATAGTTGGGTTTAATGGTTTACGGGTTCTCTTTTTAAAAATATTCTCCCAAGGGTCTTCCCTGGAGATGTTTTGGATGCAAAAGCAATGAAATGCATGCTAGATTAAGAAGTTAAATAATATTTACTGGCCTCAGCCATCTTGGTGATCTTGGAATAACCTTGGCACATTTCTTGACATCTCTACAGCTTTTCCCTGTCATCTCTGAACTGAGGATGGTGTGAGTTAGGAGTAGTGACACATGATTGTTGAGAAGACAAATGTATGTAGACAAGTTTACCAGGGCTGGGGATGCCGGGAGCACTCAAATGCTTCTGGCCATTGCTATGAATAACTTGCCCCTTTCCCACTTTCTCAGAGTATGAAATTCAAAAACCCTCTATGTTTGGATTGTTGTTACTATTAATACACCTTAATTTAATTTATTCATGTGTACATGTGTGCATACATGCATTGTGGGGCACACATGCAGTGGTCAGAAGACAACTTGCAAGGATCATTTCTCTCTTTCTATCACGCAGGTTCTGGGGAAAGAACTCATGACATCAGGCTTGGCAGCATGTGCCATTACCCATCAAGCCGTCTCACCATTTTGTCATTGCTTCATTTTAAGGAACCCTTTAGCAACTTCTACTCATGAGCCTTTTCAGCCCTTTCTTTTTTAAGACATCATGGGTGACTTCAGGGGGGTGAAGGCGACAAGGAGTAGCTAGACTTGAGACTTTCCATACGAGGGAGAGGTGCACGGCCCTCTGAAAAGAAACTGCTGCCCCCATCAATGATATCTTCACAAATCAGGAGCATCTCATTGGAAATGCTAGCTTGGCATGTGTCTGACCATTCAGGATTTACTCCAGGAAACAATTCGTTATGAATAATCTACCATAAAAACCAAGCTCACCCAAGACCCCTTATGAGGATGCCCACAGATGCTTGATAATTGCAGGCTAACTTTGTCAAAATTCATTTTTTATTATCAATACTGTTAAGATATTCTGGAATGTAGTTCTAAGACTTTATTGATACATTTTACACCTGAATTATGGCAAAATAATATAAGAATGCAGCATAATATATAAGATATAAAGCTACTGAATGAAAGAAATTGATTAAAAATATAGTGGCTGAGAAATATTTTATACTATCAAATTGGTGTAAGAAGGAAGAAATTCTTAGAAAATAATGGCTATTTGGGATGACGAAGAATAGAGGAAGAGGAGGGAGAGGAAGAAGAAGAAGAAGAAGAAGAAGAAGAAGAAGAAGAAGAAGAAGAAGAGGAGGAGGAGATGAAGAAGAAGAAGAAGAAGAAGAAGAAGAAGAAGAACAAGAAGAACAAGAAGAACAAGAACAAGAAGAACAAGAAGAAGAAGAACTGAGTAACTGAGTAGATGAGTAGACAGCAGGCATGGTGTTATATTATGACTGCAGTCTCAGCACCAGGAAGCTGAGGCAGGAAGCTTGCAGCAAGATTAAAGCCAGTCTGAATAGCATAGTGAGATCCAGGCCAGCTTGAACTAGGTACCGAGCCCTGCTTCACAACGTCCCAAAATAGACGTGTCCTCTGGAATAAATGCTAGTGTCATGACAAAACCTCAGATGAGCACTGATAACAGAAATTTGTACCTTTCTATGCCTCACGGATGCTCATTATTATCTAATGGACACTGTACGCTAGTCTGACAGATACATCATATCTGTATCTCACCACTAGGGCCACAGTTGGCAACGTGGCCGAGAAATATGCTCAGGAATGGCTGAGGGGCTTTATACATGTTGTGTATACATGTCTACATACATGTGCATATGCAAATGTGTACATATATGTAAGTCCGTGAATACCACTTATTAAAGAGGTACCATATAGTACAGATTGTTCTACAGCAGCTTATTAAATAATGTGCCAGGAGTTCATAACTGAACTACCTAGCTGAGTTTTAATACCTAGGTTTAGGCATTGATTTCTGCAGGCAGCACAGTGGACCTGCTCTCTCTACACATTATCTCTCCATTTGCCTATGTACATCTATCTAGTTAAAATGGTAAGTAGCTATCTATGCCTGTAAGTCTAGCTGTTCCAGCTGTTTATTCCTTGACCTGTCTATTAATAAGTACCTGCTTATCTGGTGAACCCCACAGTGCTTGCTTCTGGACAGCATGCTCATGCTCTCACCCATCACCTCACTGTTCTCTGGACATGTCCATTCAGATAGCTGTGCTACAGGAAAAACAACTTCAGAGTTCCACGCTTGGCTCACCCTGTGACCTGGGGGCCATGCCACACTGCGCTATTTTTGTGTTTCACAAGATAGACATCTTGAAGATGACACTGTTAAAACTCTACCGTGACCCTGACAGTCATCCAAGCACTTGAGTTATGAAATGTTAAACACCAGGAAGCCACTGCCACCTGACCCTATAGTGCAGGGCGGGGCTACTCACCTCCTTTTCATTCCCTTTCAAAATGAACAGCCAAGCAATGCGCAGTGGTCTAAGATTAAAATCCCAGCACTAAGGGGGCTGAAGCAGGAAGATGATGAGTTCAAAGGCAGTAGAGAATAAAGAGAAAAAAAATCTTCCCTCAAACAATATTCATTAAAATAAGTAAGATAAATATTTAGAAAGGATGAGAAAGCCACATTTCACCTTTGATAAGGCTGAGAAGGGTGGTCAATCAAGCTGGAAAATAGTAAAGACCCTTCACGAAGGCCGTAAAGAGTTCAACAACATGGGGACAAGCTGAGATGCCCACAGCGAAGTCCACTAATTGGTAATTGTAAAATCATACAATAAACATATCACATGAATGGTAGCACACTCAGGAGTCAAAGGGAACACATTTTATTACACTTCTAACCATTAGATAAGACAAGATTTATAAAATTTCATCTAATTAACTTGGTTACATCACACATGTGGCAGAGTTCAGCACCTGCTGTATGCCGGAGTGCTCAGGATTGAGGAGATGAACACAGTGACCAAGCCAGGGTCAAGGAGTTTGAAAAGAATGAAACAGATGTATATACAAAATATGACAGGACTTACAACTTTAAATCCCCTTTGTATAAAAGTGCAAGAGCCACACAATGCAGATGGGATCTAACTCAATTCATCTGAGCAGGGAGAGAGAGGACAGACCAGGGGGATGGGGAGTTGAGAGCTAAGGATTGGTGAACAAGCAAATCTCCATCTGCTAGACAATAGAGGGGAACACACACTAAATGTGCTCACTGGTTGGGATTCAGGAAGAGCCCTCTTCTTCCTCTTTCACACAAGCTGACAGATGTCCAACTGTGCATGACCAAATTAGAAACAAGGCTTTATCCATTCAACTTTGAATACTCGCACTCCCCCCCCCCCCCCCGCAATGCAACAGTTATCCATTCATCAGTGAATCGCTCCATACATTAAGTAAATGATTACTGACAGCCAATTATGTTTTGAGGAGGTCATTCTCATCCAACAAAGGATGGAGCAATATGTGACTAACATAAAATCACCCCTCCTTAGTGGAGCTTACACTAGGGGGAGACCAGAATGTAGACACACTTATAAAACAGTATGTTGAAATAATCAGAGATGGCTAAAACTTTGAAGAGAGAAACAGTAAGTCATAAAAAGAAAATAGTGAAATTATTTTAAAATTAGTGACTTGGTCGGGAGTAGCACCAAGGAACCTAATTAAGAAAACCGGAAATGAGAGATGTGACACCTGCCATCTTTCTGTTCAGATATCAGATATGCCATGGCCTCGAGAATAAAGTATGTAAAGAGCCATTTGACATATCATGCTAGAGAAAGAAGAAACTAAGATGGACTAGTGATGAGGATGAAGACAGAGCAAGAGCTTTACAGGCAACTGAAGGTGCTTTCAGCTGAATGAAAAGGAGCCACTGAAGGATGCCAAGCAGAACACAGCAGGGACAACCAGGAGGCAAGGGGAGGTAGACAGGATGTCAGGAGGCTGGAAATGGAGCAGAAGAGGTGTGGAGACTGTGAAGAGACCAGGAAACACAGAGGAAGGGGAGGGGAGGAAAGAAGAGGGTAGACCATGAGGTGTCTGCTTAGGTCTAAGGAAAAGATGCTAGAAGGAGAGGAGAGAAGAGTAACAAGGAAAGCGCTGAAAAGTGGCATGTTTTAGATATATTGAGGGTTGATAATAGATTTATTGATAGCGTGGAAATAGTATGAGAGGCAAAGAATAGAATCAAGCAGGATTTCATACCTGGAGCCTTTGCAACTCGAATGCTCTTGCATTTAGTACAATCGAGAACACACAGAACATGGGAAGAAAAAGAACTCAGGTTTGGCATGCTCCCCTGGAGGATAATGTGCTATTTAATCTGTAAAACCGAATAGGCAGTTACATGGACAGTTCTAGGGCTTAGGATTTCAGGGCTTAGGAGGAGATAGACATGAGAGTCATCAATGATAAATGGTACTAAAGCCACTAGACTCCTAGAGATGCTGAAGCAATGAGAACCGTAGGTGCAGCTCCTCAACCACATGGGATGCATGCAGTTGAATGGCAGAGAGGTGAGGTTGGGACAATGTGAGCAGAGATGAGAGGTTAAGACCAAATTGTTAACACTTGTTTGGGAAGGTGGTGAGCGGTGCTGTCACTGATAGGATTCACTTGCTCTAGGAAGTGGTCTCTCACCTATGCCCAGGAAAGAAACTCTAGGTGAACTCAGTTGGTCACAGGTAAACATAACACATGAAAATACAAGGGGGGACTTCTGGGGAGGGTTCCTGTGGGAGAGGGAAGAAGATGAGAGAGGGGAATACAGACAGGAGCTACTAGAATTCACTCTGGTCGTGTATGAAACTGGCAAGCGATGAATAAGATTTTTAAACAGATGAGGGAGGGACGAAGGGCACACACACTGCTGACTCCTAACTGTGCAGCCAGCTGAATCTCCAGCACCAAATTTAGCAGCGTGGCCGTTTGGTCCTCCTGACAAGGCAGTCCTAGCGGATGATAAAGGGTGGGCTCCAGAGGAGCTGGAGCAAAGGTACGCCATGGAAACACGTGTAGCAAATGCTTTTAAGGAGGTTTTCCTCAAGAAATGTGGGTTGTATATGGGGGAACATGAGCTAGAACTATAAAAGAAATTAGGGTTCATGGGTCAATGATTAAAGTTGGGGCTGATTCCACTCTTAATTGAAGGATGGCAGGAGATGGATAATAAAGCCTGAAGACCTCCTCACCGCCCCCCCCCCTCCAAAAAAAAGAAGAAGTGAAGAACGGTAAGGGCAAATGAACAAACCCAGCTCAGTCACGCTCGGGGCATGGCCTCAACCAGAATAAACCGGAGTAGGCAGCAAGTGGGCTGTTGTGAGTCTTTCCAATATACTTTAGCAGGGGAATCTACTGCATAGAAAGGAGAAGCACAAGAAATACGGTCTCTGTGCAGAGAGCAGGGCAGTCACTGAAATTCTGTTATAGTTGAAAAAAAAAAAAGTCTAAAAATCAGAGGCATGTCAAATGCCTCAGAGCTGCCCACACAATTCCTCACCAATGAAATGGAGGAGCTAAATATCCCTGGACATGGTCACATGACATCACAGTGCTGTGTGCTTCCCAGAATCGCCCAACCATCTTTCCAGCTGTTGAGTTTTCTGCCTTGGCTTCCCCAGCATAATCTTTGCCCAGACTCTAAGCAAAAGCCAATGCGGTAAAATGACATCCCTTTGTGGTCGGATTGACAGAGACATAAACACACAGACGCCACATGAAAGTGTCGGGCAAGCACAGGCTGCTTGGGACAGCACCCTGCAGACCCTGCAGCAGAGAGGTCTCTCCAATTGTCTGAAGAGGAAACGATGCAGGAAACCCCTATGGACCATGAAACCCAAACACCCAAACATGGGCACTTATCCCTTTGGGCATGTTCTGTCAAAGGATCCTCCTACATGTAATTTAACTGAGGAGGCAATGCCCTATCCAGCACATCAAAATCTTCAAATTCCAGCAATTAACCCCATTGCCATCTGTCCCACGAATGGGTATCTGAGAATAAACAGCACGTGTGTGCACGCGCACACACACACACACACACACACACACACGCATGCACACCACTCCCTGCTTGCCTTGAGCAGTGCATCATGGAAGGCACATGGATAGTGGACTTCACCACACATCGGTGACAATTCAGATATGTTTAGAGCAGCCATCAAGCTGGGGACCTCCAGGCTGAGAGCATGTTAGGCAGGCGCTCACATAAACAGAAGAAGAAGGAGGTCACGAGCCCAGAGGAGACCAGAATAGGAGGCCAGGCTCACAGGTACTGGGATGGGAATTCTGGTGCATTCTGATGTGGATAATGAGAGCAGACAGCCTTCCTGCTAGTGAGCTTTTGGTAGCAAAGAGCAGAATGCACATAACGAACAGACGGGTCTGCACAGGCCTCTCTGGATCCTATCACAGAGATTTTCCACTGGACAGACAGACAAAAGGACAGGCATGAGGAGTGACATTATTCCGAATGGCAGGCTAAATGTTTACCCCAAGTGCAATCACTCAGCATGTGCAAGCAAGCTACATACTCTGTCATCACAATGAATGTGCAAACACCAGGAAATAAAACCCCGGCTGGGACAAGGGCATCAAAATAACGATTTCTGCAGTTCTGCAAATCATTTTTAGTATTTACTATTTTTGTCAGAGTTTCCTCTGGTATAAGCAAGTTGTCACCTATGTCACAACTATATCCTTCAGTTCCTCATCTTACTTCCAAGAATCAGCCAAAGAGGTAAGAATGCCGAGCTGTGGTCCTCTCGGATCCAGCCTCCTAGAAGCACCAGGGCCTATGTCACAGTCATGCCCATAAGTCATCCCCGTAAGTACGCCATGGCGAACATCACAGATGGGTGACTGACACCACACGGGTGACTTCAGCTTCATATCTGAGATTCGCAGCTTGTTCTCAGTGTTTCACACACGCCACATAAACACCCAAGACACAGACAAGAGGCAAAACTGCTCCAGTGACTTAAACGTGATTGAAGTCCGCATGTGCATGCATTACAGTGTGCTGACAAAAATCCAAAACTGATGGCCAGCATACTGGATTATATATTGAGGTACAGCTATACATATTTATTTTATGCTTGGATTTATTGTTTTGAAAATGATAGGCAAGCACTGCAGAGTATGCCAAAGTATAAAAGTTATTCTTTTCAGAGCGAAAAGGAATTAGAAAATACTGAAGGTATTTTAACAGTCTGGCTGTCACGTGGGTCTCCACCTTAAGATGAAGGTAAAACTTGAGTCTTTCCTTCTTGCACAAATATTTAGGTGTCTGCAAATTGTTTGACACTAAAATTAGAGATAGATTTTGTTGATAAAGAGAGGGTCTAGAGAGATGGCTAGCAGTTAGGAACTCATGCAGAGAACTCGAGTTTAGTTCCCAACACCCAGGCTGTGCAGCTCACGACCTCCTGTAACTCCATCTCCAAGAGGACCCAACATCTCGACCTCCGCAAGTGCCTCTACCAATGCATGCGCGCACCTGCACACAGACCCACACATGCACGTAATTTAAAATAACACAATAGATTCTTCTTTCAAAACCAAAACAAGTGGGATAAGACGAGGAGAACAACTTGAAAAGCATCATCTATTATAATTAATTCCTGTGGAATCAAAACATTTGTTTTGAAAATCCTCCCTATCAGAAAAAAATGTTAAAATAAACTTTAAATTTCTAAGCAGTGACTAAAGTAATTATAAAGAAAAACTGACAACATTAAAATAAACTTTAAATTTAAAACGAGAAAGCTAATGAGCATGCAAACACTGGAAACCCCATTAGTGTATGGTTTTCAAAAGTTAAACAATAAAAAGTGTTGCAAACAATGAGTTAATAGCCTTAAAATTTTAGTTACAAAAATTCCTCAGCAGACATTGGAGCTTCTAACTAGACATACCCAAGAGCATCCTCACAGTGCCCGTTTCCTGCCCTCGTCCTAGGGCGGCAGATAATTAGCCCTTACATAACACCAACAAAACAAAAAGAATAAAATAGACCAAAAATGAGTGAGTGCTATCATACTGAAATAATTATTAAAGACGCTCCTTGGCGGGAGTGATGTTTTTATCAAAACAAACTCTCCAGCATTTTGTTCCTGAAGTGTAATTATCTGTTAACACTTAAACGGCAACCAACAGTCTAAGAGCCTGCTTTAGGAACACTGCATCAGCCACTGTTATTCTGTGCTCATGAATCAACCCTCAGTTAAATGAAGGCTTCATGCTGATTGCCAGTGCTCACGGAGCACTGCCTTAGGCCCCAAATATTCATGCTTCACAAAGAAAAGGGCAATGCTGCCTGCGCATATCGGAAGACACTCAATTCAGGCATGGGAGCTGTGGACCATGGACCACCAGCCCTCTCCATGATTGCTCAGTGCAGACTCGTGCAACCCAAGACAAGCATCAAATTATATGATAGAGTCTTTGTATGATAGAATATTATATACACATTAAAGTTAGGTTTATTAACAATCTGTCAAATCACGCAGCATGCATACTGTAATAAGTGAAAAGTTCCAACGAGGACTGCATGGCTTAGCTACGTTAGCTCTACAGATTGCTCGTGGCAAGCATCCTAAAGGAGAGTATTAACTACCAGCCATAGTTAACTTTCCCGTGGGCATTACTGGAATCTGTCCCTTTAAAGCATACAACCCATCGTCATTATTCACTACATTAAACTACTTTGTTCATTGAAATTAAAAATAGCTGTAAAATACAAATTGCTTAGGGGTCCACAAGATTGTTCAGAGGATGAAATCACTTCCTAACAAGGCTCACAACCTCTTCTTGATTCCCTGGACCCACATGGCAGGGAGAGAGGAAACTGATTCCTATAAGTTGTCTTCTGACCTACACACACACACATATACACACACACATACACGACAACTAACTAAATAGTTAAATAAATGTTCTAAAAATATTTTTAAGCCTGGCGGTGGTGGCGCACGCCTTTAATCCCAGCACTCGGGAGGCAGAGGCAGGCGGATCTCTGTGAGTTCGAGGCTAGCCTGGTCTACAAGAGCCAGTTCCAGGACAGGAACCAAAAAAGCTACGGAGAAACCCTGTCTCGAAAATTCAAAAATATATATATATTTTTTAAGACTATAAACAACTCAACTGTAGAGATAACATATTCAAAGTACAACTAGGTATAGTCCAGTAGACTTTACTCATTACACGAACTGAGGGTAGAGATTACATGAGCATAAACACATCTCTAAGATAAATACAATTAAATTAATTAGCATATTGCAATTTACTTTTCCCAGTTAATAAGATGTCGTAGACAGATATTTTATTTCCGCTTGTGTACTGAAAGAATACAGGAGTGAGTGGCTCCTTGGCGAAGACATGTATACAAAGTTGATATGTCAGGGATTAAGGATAAGTGAGTTAATGAGCAGGAAAAAATAGAACATGACTTAAAGTGCTCCAAGAAGCAGAGTAACTGGGCTTCCAGTAACACACTGCGGACAAGCATGCCTTGGGGTCGTCAGGCACACTTTAAAGAGAAATAGTCCTTTGCATTCTCCCTTAGGTTTGGAGATTGCAACGCTGCATTTCTTTGCTTCCCTGCTCCCTCCCATTCCTCTTCCCTACCCCTCCTTGCCCTCCTGCAAAGTCATGGTTCCGATTTTCATTGATTGTCATTACATGCAAATATATGTCTATTCCAAAGACACAAACAAAACCTACTCCGTTTGTATAATCTTACTTATGTATGCATGTGTAAATAATTTAAGAAATAAAACAAACTAAAAACAAAAACCAAACAGAACCATCTATTTGGATTCAAGTGTAGAGAGTATTGCCAAGATATTTCTTGTTTTAAAATACATGGCTCTTGTAAACACCTGTCGTTGATCTTAATAAAATAAGTGCAGTTGATAGATCAATATAATTACCTGACAACCAAAAATAACTGCACACTAGTCTACACGTATATCTAGTGGTGTGAACAGAGTACATGGCTGAAATGGCATGAACATGTTTAATTAGGAAATAGTATGGAACTCACTGTGTAATGAGTTACACACGCCAGATGTGTAACAAAGCATGCCAAGTGAGTAATGCTTCTGAGGTCTTACTGTGAGCAAAGTTATGGTTTAGGTACCAAAATTTAGCCTAGCAATCTTGGGGTATATAGACTATGTCAATGGATAAAGCCCTGGATATCTACCCAGGTTCTGCAGGCACAGCAGGGCTTCATTAAAATTTGTGATAAAATTCTATAAATCTTGTTAATGGACTTAATGGTGACTGGTACATTCTCATTCTGTCTGTGATGAGATCTTGAAGCACTCCAGACAACACATAGATCATAGCTCAGAAAGCTAGAGGCTTGGGGACCACATCTAGCCTCCTTCTTGCCTTTGCAAATAAAGATTTATTGGAACATGGTCAGTCTCATTCATTCCTTTATTGCCTGTGGCTACTGTCACATTGCAATTGTAGAGTTGAGATGATGTAGCTGAGAATCTAAGACGTATAGATACTAACATGTTTTCCCCTACTTCTTCAAAAGAAGTTTGTCAATTTCTGATCTCGAATTATGCTCAAAAAATCAACACTTCGATGCTTATTTTTTTTCTTTCCTCTGAGAGGCCTGGTATTTCCGGGAAAACACCACCAAAATAATAATAGTGCATGTCTCTCCTTATTCTAGATTGGCATCAGTCAAACCCTCTCCCTATTTCTGACTTCTTAGGTAAATTTCTGACTCTTTGGGGGCCTCAGTTTACTCGTCTTTAAAGTAAGGACCATGAAAGCACCTCACTCATAGAGTGGGAGCAAGAGCTGGAATCTTTCCTTCAGCACAGGGACCAGTAACCCATGAAACCTGCATGAGCCGATAATACCCTTCCTGTAATGTGCTTGTCCCAGCACATCCAAATCCCAGCTACATAAAACTCTGTGACATCTTGATGGCTCTCCCTAGCTCTCAGGCTCCATGGCTCTCCACATAGGAGAGACTGAGACGCCCAGGTGCTGGAGTTTTACTTCAGACACCATGCGAATCTGAGTTATGTAGACTACAGAAAGACACAAAAACCAGATCCTCAGTTTGTCCTTCTGTGAGATGTAGGGATTGCAGATTATATTCATAGGGGTTGGGGAGTCTATATTCTCTGTCAAACTCTTCTTCATATCTTCAAGCTGAACTCTTAAAATCAATTTAGTAACTATCGGGATACAAGGCAACTGGGAACTGGCAACATCGTCCCATAACTGTGACAGTCGACAAGTGCAAAGAATGTATGTACATATGCATGCATGCATGTATGTATGCATGTATGTATGTATGTATGTATGTATGCCATTGGCAATTCTTTTCATTGGAAAGCAGAATGAAGTTGTCCACAATGAGACTTAACTTGGTTGATAAATAATTTAATAAAGCGGATGTCTCCAGTGACTAGTGGACTAGTGTATATAGGGAATGTCCTTCTCTCTCTCTCTCTCTCTCTCTCTCTCTCTCTCTCTCTCGGCTCTCACTCCCTTTCCCTTCCCTCCCTCTCCTCCTCCTTCTGAAAGGAGGCCACAGGTATCACAGGAGAGGTTACTACCCGGGTCTGAAACACTTATGAGTTCCCCCAAAGAAAGGACATGGAGCTGGATTTTAGAGGCTCAACAAGAAGGACTGGCGGGTAAAGGTTTAGTTCTGGAAGGCAAGATGCTGGTCTCCATGCTACCAAAGGGCTTCAGGGATCGGGACAATAGGAAAAGACTAGATGAAGTAGATAGATCCTTGGGGACACCATGAGGATTTGTGGCCTTTCTCAGCAGGTACAGGACACCTCAGGAAGTCCCGCTATTGGAAAGTGAGATGACAGTGGGACAAGCCACAAAATAAGCCAGGACACAGCCCAGATCCAAAATTAAACCTGGTAGGCAGTCACACTGTGACTAGAAGGCGCCATGAGTCACCAGCCTTGAGGTTCCCAAGTGACTTCACAGTACAGTCAGACCCAAACAGCTTGACCTTAAAAAAATATTCTCCTTCTGAAAGCTGTCATTTACTACCATTTTGAACAGAGAAGTCCGTCTAAATGTGTGGCATTCTTGGTCTCTGCACTTCCCACTCAAGTGTCTCACTTACCGAGGAGAGAGAGGGTACAGCCGCGAGTCCTCCGTCATGAATCACACTAAACTGGACAGCCACATGGGCACCCACGCCAAGTTTTCAAACACCAGCCCTTCAACAAAGACAAAAAAGAGAGATAGAGGCCAAGTGAGCTCATCTTAACACACTGCAGTCTTGACTTATAAAGGCTTGACAGTTCCGGCAATGCCCTAACAACCAGAACAAGAATCTCGAACAAGGGCAGGAGAAAGAGACATGGTATACAGTTCAGTAATCACCATTATAAGAGAGCTAAGTTAGATTATAGACACCACCGGGCTTTCTTCTTGAAAAGAAGAAAAAGATATACTTAAAAAATAATGCTGATTGTTTTCTTCCGTGATTTATTTCAGTTTGAATTCTTTGGGGGGTGGGATCTGTGTTCAAGTGAGTGTGGGAGCCCACAGGACAAAGGCCTAGGATTCCCTGGAGTTAGAATGGTAGGCAATTGTGAACTTCCTGTTATGTAAGCTGGGAACCAAAGGCAGGTCCTTTGCAAGAACAGTATACTCTCTTAAGTACTGAGCCATCTCTCCAGCCCGAGAAAATAAAATTTTAGTGTGATTCAACACGTAAAAAAAATCTCATGAAACATCCCAAGGGGCCATTATTTCAAAGTCACTGGAATGACTTTAAGCATTTGAAAATCAAAATAAGGGCTCCTTCATTGGAAATCTTAGATAAAAGTCGCTAGAGTAAAGGGCTTCACAAGGTTGTAAACGTTGGTGCAGCATGAGACTGAGTTTGCACTGTTACACACCCACGTGTAAATCCTGCACACTTACAAGATTTAATAAGAAATTTGTCCAGTATCACAAAATCAATTCACTTCACCAAAATCCAGAAAATCTATTGTATTGCCTCATAAATTTATTCTATTAAACCAGGAAAACTATATTGCAATGCCAAACATGTACACAAGAGCTTGCAGTAGGTGACCCCCTACTGGCTATCTAAACAGAAAGGTATCTGTCTGCTCTCAGGGAAGAATCTGTCCTTTCCAGTGCTGATCACCAGCTCCTGCCCTTGCTTTTTCCTTGTTCCTCACGGCTCCTTTTTTTTTTTTTTTTCTATTCTCGGTTTCTGGCTATTGTACATGGGAAGCACACTGGTGTTCTCTATCCTCACCCACACACTAGAGAGCAACAGTGAATGATGATGAGAAAATGGGAAGGCCTTCCAGAACATTCTGCAACTCTTCTAATCCATGAGCCCCATGTGGCCCATGTCAATAATGATCAAAAGCCAACCAGTCTCCATAAAACGGCGCACATTTTAATAGACCTGCTGGAAGTGTACAAAATGTAATCCACTAAAATGTCTTTAGGGATGGCCTGGGTTTCTAGGGACAGAGAACAGGAGAACACCATGATAATGCCATTCAATGAGACTTCCTGCTTCTAGGAGAGGACTACGGGGAGTACGGAGAATTCAAAGAAGCGAGGAAGTGACTTAAGGCAGCATTTGGAAGTACTTGTCATGAAGACTCCAGAGCGGCCCAGGTGCAACTCTGGTTTGCAGCATTGCCAACTAACTCCAAGGCCTCACTGCGGTCTTCATGACCAGTGACATCATCCGTTGGAAGGAATAAGGTACAGATGCAACTTTTTGAGGCCAAAAGGAAGGTCAGGGAGCTTTCCCCGAGGTAAAGAGGCATGCCCAGTCCAGGAAATAATGTAAAACACTCCACTTACTTTTCTCTCCTCACCAATAAAATCTCCTCTGGGTGTGGCAACAGAACGTTGATTAGGGTGTTATATTAAACAGCATGTGGACACAGGAGTTGTTCCTCGTGAGCCCGACAATCTTCTTTATAACCATCACTACTAAAATTTCCCCGCATGCGCTTGTTTAGATGTAGTTTAGGTTGAACTAACAGAATTGGAGAGTTCAACTGCTTCCCACTCTGGATCTGTGACTTTGTTTAGTAATTACAGGACAACCCATAGGACTAAAATGAAAAATACGTGATGGATGAAGATTTAGCTCAGTAGTAGAGTGTTGCCTAGCAAGTATAAGGTCCTAAATTCTGTCCCCAACTCTGGAAGGAAAAAAAAAACATTACATCACAATCTTTCTATTCCCACAGACCTCCATGAGTTCAAGGCCAGCCTGATCTACAGAGCTAGTTCCAGGACAGCTAAGGCTATGTGAAGAAACCCTGTCCTTTTGTTTTGTTTTTTGTTTTTCGAGACAGGGTTTCTCTGTAGCTTTGGAGACTGTCCTGGAACTAGCTCTTGTAGACCAGGCTGGCCTTGAACTCACAGAGATCCGCCTCTGCCTCTGCCACCTGAGCATTGGGATTAAAGGAAAGCGTCACCACTGCCCAGTCTGTCTTGAAAAACCAAATGTCTCCATATGATGGCCCTCCAATTCTCCCCAAAAGAGGTCACAGGTAAGCTGATGTAGAGCTTTGACTGGACTTAGAAATAACATTCTCAGAGCAAAGCATTCTGGTAATTGACAAAGAAGATGAAGCAGAAAAGAACACTTTAAGAACTCAGGGCTTGTGGTACAAACAGAGTAAATAATGCAGAAGAGAACATTCCTCCTTAATCCAAACAGGGAGCGTCATAGCCAGGACAGCCAGAAGGTCGCAGAACAACTCTTTCTACAAAACCTGCCTCTTTCCCCTTGAATATCCACCTGTGATGTACAGACCACGTGTAGTTGAGAAAAACACAAGCCCCTTCAGAACCTATATCCGAACAGAAAGACCAGCAAGAGGACTGGGGTAAAACTCGAAGCATTCTGACTGGGCCTGTGTCAGTGAAGTGGATATCCACTAGCTTCATGCCTGTCAGCTAAGCAGCAACAGCAAGACCCTTCTCCAGAAGCTCGGCCACTATCCAACCAGGCTTTGGAGCATTTAGGGAGCTTATGCAGTTCAAAGGAACACCTGCGTGGGCCAAGGTGCATGGGCTCAGGTGCAGCAACCGCAGTGACATGTCAAGCTCCTAGCAGGAGCCACATTACAGGAACAGTCCTCCAGATGGAGAAGCCCGGCTGGCTAATGGGACTTGGGCACAGTGAAGACATATGTCATGGATCACTCATTGATATCCTAGAAAACTGAAGGAGTCAAAAATAAAGAGGCTATATTGTCCCGGAGGCAAGCCCGCCTCATTTAGTGTCATCGGTTACCCAATTTGTCTCAATTTCTCGAGGACATCACTCTTTTCTTATTTTACGTGGTATCAACCCTGATCCAATCTCTGAAGCTGAACAGAACAACTACGGGGAGAAAAAAAATCTACCACTAGGAATATAAGAGCAGAATTATCACTAGAACTCTGATAGATGCACAAATAATTGTCCCCAAAGTTTCATCTCATAGCTACCTCCATGGTTCTGAAGACGTCTCCGAATGGAGATGATGAGATGAAATGCAAGCATCAATTACAGCCAACTAAGTGCCCGTCAGCACATGGCTTTGAGCATAAATATGCTTTATTCTTTCCAACCACCCTGCTCAGCGGGGGGTAGTGTGGATTTATACATTCTTGTGGAGACCAAAGTTCAGCTAAGCAGCAGCCTTTACTCTACAATTACAAGAAATAAATTCAGATTTTAGGCCGAGTTCAACTTGGGGTTTTCAGAAGACTAAAACCACACTGGAAATCAAATGGAAACGGAAGTCAAATGAAAATAGACAGACTTTCCACTCAGTATCATAATGGCTAAGAGAAACTCTCCCAGATGGAGGCTTAATAAACCAAGAAACAGTCAAGCTAGGACTTCCCAACCTGGGAGATCGGAGCAGTGGCAATATCTTGTCATCAGTGGGTAGGTCCCATAGCAATTCTGTACAGCACTTCCTGGTGGCAGTGTACAGGAAAGAGCTAGAACACAGTTCAGGAAGGAGCCGTGCTCTCAGGAGATCCCAGGAAACACCCTATGACTCCCCTGTTACATAATTCAATAAACACTATGAAACTGGAGGGAAGCAGAGTTAACTGTGGATGAAACAGTCAAGAAATGCCACCCAGGGGGGAAATGGTAGGTGACACTGGCGTCAGCTGGAGTAGGGAGAGGTCAGAATATGGAAAAAAGATGAAGTGTGTCCGACTAGATAAATTATAGGTGGAGCACATAGCAAGCCCATCAGTCATGCCTGAGAATCATCAGCAGTAACTCAAGAGCTACTGCAGTCAACACATGCTGAGTCAGAGCATGAGAGTCTGGTACCGTTGCTTGCTCCTGGTGTATGGATAGAACTCCTGCATAAAAAGGTGGCCTTTTTACCAAGTTTTCATGGGCAACGAGAAAAAAGGAAGAAGAATCTCCTAGAAGAGGCTAAGGAACAAGGAGGGACAGCAGCCGAAATGTTGGGGCATCAAAGGAGTGGCAGGCAGGGGAGTGTGTCCCCACATTCATGTCCAAATGACCACCACACATGTCCAAGGGGAAAAAGACACACAGGAGCCATGCTAGATACTAACCAATGGGAAAGGCAGGTAGCAAAAAGAATACAGGGGACATTAATGGCAGAAAGAAACAAGACTTAAGGCAAAGGAGAGGAAAGGAATGGGGCTCGGTGAAATGTTAGGGGTTTTAAAAGCATCAACACAGCTGTTCTACAGAGGACCAGAAAGGGAAGCATGAGGCAGGCCAGAGGCCAAACAAGAGACCTTTCCTTACTAGAAGATATATATATATATATATATATATATATATATATATATATATATATATAAACTGTTAACGTTGCAAATTGCAGAGAAAATTCTGACTCAAATCAGCTCCTTGGAGGTACACTTTGGTCTCTTCGGGTGTTCTGCCTTATAGGAGTCCCTTTGAATTTCATGATATTGTAATGATAGTCTATGCTAACAATGGGTCTACAGTGTGGGCTTTGTGCCACACATCACGGGTATGAGTTCAGTATGGGCTGTGGACTAGGGTCAAACACATAGGCAATCAGGCATACTTACTTGAGCCATGCCCAATAAAACCCTGGAAACCAAGAACAGGGGTTTGCTTCTTTGAGGGAAAGGACCTTACTTCTTGTACACAGTCTATTTTGTACTAGAATTAAACACTGTCCACTTTACCCCACTGGGAAAGATAATCAGAGATACGCTCATCTCTTCCAGGTTCATCCTAGTGCACATTTTTTGTTTCCTTTGACAAAATAAACCACAGCCATGTACCCAACTGCTTTTCTAGGTCCTGGGAGTCTTTCTAGAAAAAATTCACTGATCCTCAAGTTAGACATGGGAACCCCTGTCTAGAAACACACTGAAGAAGGAAGGCTCAAATTAATAGACCTTGTCTGTTAAAGAAAGGCTGTATTTTTATGACTAGATAGAAATGTAAAATACACAGGAGAAACAGGTCAGGTTTGGAATCAGAAGGTTTGGGGAAAAGGAAACTATTAAGGGAATGGCCATAGGCTTCACTGCAGACGTGACCAGGGTCCTTGGCCAGCTGCGTAGGTTGGAGCTGGAAGAGCAGCCTCTAAAGCTCACAAATTGGCATTATTCCCAAACAAAATATACACCACCTCCTTAGATATAGACATTAACTACCTAAAATGAGTTTTAAGTATTTTAAAATAGGACTGTCAATTGTGGTCTATTTTTAAAAAGTAGCTATGCAGAAATAGCTATCAATAAACCTAGGATATACTGCATCAGGAACGAAAGCCCTTGAATTTTGCAGTAATATTGACAAGGAGGCTCTGACTCTTCTATCCAGGAACTGCAATGTGAAGTGAGAGAAAGGCAAGACTCTCCCATTGTGTGAGTTCCCATGCCATGGACTTGGCTATGATGGATCATGTGAAGCCCAGGACCCAAGGCTAGGCTAAGACACAGGGAGGGAGTCTTTGGGAGAGCAGTATCGAGCAGGGGACAGTGTCCCACTATCCACCCAGAAGGCACTGTGGTTGTGAGGAGCCTGCAGGCAGCTGACAGGTGATGGAATGAGAAAGATGGGGTGGCAAGGCCTATGTATGCCACTAACATTTTGTTCACACTCTTGGATCTGGCTGTGTGACGTTACCGCATCTCTAAAGAAAGGCATATCCTTCTAGACAGGACTTGGGGAAATCAGCCATTGGTGCTTAAGGAGAGAAGGGTGCTGTATTAGAATCCGCAGCCTTCCAGAAAAAAAGAAAAAAAAAGCATAAAAAGAGAACAGAGCACAGGCCATCATGATAAAAAAAAAATATATCAGAGAGGACAATGGATGAGGGGAAGGGAGAAAGGTAAAAGGGGAAAGCAGAGGCTCAGTAGAAGACCCAACACGGTACAGCCCTTTCAAATACTTTCTCAGGATAAAGTATGTTTCCACTGTTTACTTACTAAACTAAATTTCAGTGTGCACATGTGAAGTTTCCAATATGATGCAATAGACAACAAAGAGAGTGGAGGGGTAGCTACAGTGGCATCCCTGTCTATAATCTCAAGTCCCTGGCTTTGACTGACAACAGCAGCCACAATTTGACATGAATCTCAATTATTGTACAATTTTCTTAACTAGAATCTTCGACGCACATATTAGATGGCTAAGGTCGGACTCCAGGAGCAGGAGTGAAGGCTCTGTCATGGGACCTCTGAAGCTTACACTTCCCCTGGCAGAGCTTCTCCCAGCTGTCTCTCCCACCTTCATTCTCAAAAAAATATCCCTGTCTTCAAAAGACACTCAAAGGAAACACAAAGCAGGCTTTGGGAAGACAGAAATCTTATATAACAAAGGTAAAATGTATTATATATGCATTTAAAATAAAGATGTGAGCATGATATTAATAGATTTCTGCATCTAAAACAGCAAACACATGTTTCCCTCTGCACAGCGGCTTACCTGTGCCAGACATATTACATTTATTTCAAGATAGGGCAAGGGCAAGAACCACATGCAAAGGACCACAGCCATAGGGGACATTTGAATGCTCTCCAGGAATTCCCCTTCTGGAAATCTGCCTTACCAAATTACAACAGTCTCCCTAGGAACCAGTTCACTGTTTGCTTGAAAAAATAACCCCATACTTTATCTTTAAAACCCATTAAATAAAGAATCTGCGTGGTCATTATCTTACATGCCTTTCAAACCTGGAGGCCAGCCCCAAAGGTAACTAAGGCCTCATGGACAGTCCCACGTGACTACATGTAACCCCAGGCCAAGGTCATAGAATTAATACCAACCCCAGGGTGGGGGAAGAGACCAGAGAGCAAGCCTAGCTTCCGGAGAGAACGGTGGGCACTGCTGAACGCTGTATCAGAACAGTGCGGTGCACAGCACGGAGCAGTGTGCCTCCTTTCTGAGTCTTCACACCCAGGCCCAGCCTCCCTCTATTAGAGAGGAGTCTCTTCAGCACATAGTGACTTACACACAATAAACACAGACTGAGAACCCGCACAAAGAAACAACTTCCTTTCGGAGAGCCCTAGCCAATCCTGAGAACATTCAGGAAGAAAGAAATCCAATTGTTTTCCACTTAGTCTTCCTGAAGATTACCCTTTCGTGAGCACTTGGAGCCGGTGGTGATTGCTGACCCTGGAACCAGCACATTGCCTCAATAGCTGGAATAAAGTTAGAGAAAAACACTTGCTACTGAATGCCTCCCAATGGGGCAATGCAGTGAGCTATGTTCTTGGCTGCAAAAAAAGGCAAGGGAATAGGCGGAATGGGGGGGGGGGGGGCGCAAAAAATGCTTTTGAAGCAAACACGCTCCCAAAGATCAAGTCACTGTTCAAAATAAAAAAAAAATTCAAAATTGACTTTCTGAGGACATCAAGGTTTCATAACAGTGTCCTTATTTAGGTTACTATCCGCCAAATTTCCAAAGAGCAAGCCTGTTTCTCATGCAGGCAATTTTGAAGTGTTTGCACAAAGTGGTTAATTTGCATGGGCAATTGGACTCTCAGCTTTTATTTTGACAACTAAATTGATCCATTCTTATAGGCTAGCATCTCAACACTCAAAAAGAGAAGGGAGGTTGAGGTCCATCCGTGCTGTGGTCTCTTGAGTGTTCAGATTCAGAACAACACTTTCAGCAAGGCTCAGGCTGTGAGCTGTGGTTTGCAGCCACAGGAGATGCTAACTCCAAGATCCAGCTCCTCGGGGCCGAAGGTTACAAGTTGTCGGCCCGGTATTCACCTCATAGGCACAAGGTCATGGGTTGCCTCCTCAGCACTGAAAAACTAAACAAAACTATGCTAAACAGAAAGGAACTAGTCCAGATGGATCTCAGTCACAGCAACCTGTAAACGCATAGCAGGCAAAGCCAGACAGAAGGCAGACAGACGTCTGCTGCTAGGGGCCTGAAGGAAAATGGAGGCTTATTTAGCCTTGGGAAGTGGGCTAGCTGTGAGATTTCCAGTGAATTGTGAATGAAATGCTAACTGTTAAATCATTCAGTTAAACATTTTCCTACGAAAATAACAAGCAGGGGGTTTTTAAGAAGTTCCTTGCTACAAACTCAGCAGAGAGAATTAAAAGGACGCTTTCCTTCAACGCTGTGTACAGCAAGACAATCCAAACCCATGAAGACTAACTGGCCCTGTGTACAGTCAGCTCTGATTCATCAGTACCTTTCTTTGTCTCTGGGTGTGAACCCACATGTCACTGCTTTATGTAGATAAGGTAGTCTGAGCTCACAAATGATTTTGCCTGGAAGACGAAGTGACATGATGTTTGCACACAGCCAAGCCTACGGTGAGAAGTCTGTCCAGAACAGTCATCTCTGCAAAGATATGAAAATTCATACATTCCTCTCACTTTGGAATTGCTGCACGTAGCCAAGTTACTCGGAAAAAGAGCTATTCCACCCCAATGTTTGCTCACATTTTATCAAGACTGTAACACTACATGGGTGTTTTGCCTCGCCAAAGATGCGATCCTGTTCTTTTTGTCATCTCTCAACATAAATTAGGGATAAAAATAAGAAACAGGCTATTTTGCAATAGACCAGCTGGTGCCTTATCTTCCCATACACGCCGCCATGTTTTGAGTTTACACTTGTAGGGGAACAAAGAAAAACATTTTTTTTTAATTGGCTCTGAGTCATGTCTTCCATTTTGGTACCAATTGTACTGAAGTTTTCTTCCAAATGAAGACACCAAGCAGCTTCACTAGTGTTCAAAACCAGTTATGTCATCTGCCTTTGATTACCCATGATGCCATCTGCCCATACAACAGAATCCACTATGAAGATTCTGAGCAGATCTGATACCCTCCCTAGAAACCAAAGGCTGCAGGTCTGAATTCAAACACTCTGAGGAAGGGATGCTCCTCTATGTGACTCACAAGGATTTGCTTATTTCCTTCTCTATTTCAGCCCAGGTGTGGTCATTATAAGACACTGCATGGAGGGTCCTTAAAACTACCAGTCTCACATGGCCCAGGATTCTCACTACTGGCCAAGCATCCAAAGAGAAGGAGATCAGTATGTGGAGGAGACATCTAAACCCTCCATGTAGTGAAGGAGCTTTCATAATCACAAGAAACAGAAATAGAGCAAGCTTCCACTAATTGATACCGAATTTCTACATATCAGATCCTGGAATACTTATTCTTCAGTCATTAGAGAGTGACTCCTATCATTTGTGACATCGAAGAGAGAAATAAAGGGGATTGGAGGAGCTAAGCAAACTAGGCACAAAAAGGCAAACATCACACATTCTTCCAAGGGCAAGTTTAGAAGAAAGATAATTACAGAAGTATGGGGTAGAATAGTAGTTGTCAAAGACTAAAAAGAAGACAGAGAGAGGCTGGATAAGGGTGGAGAGGTAGCAACATAGACTTGAGAAGATTTAGTTCTAGCATCCAAAGCATGGCAGGTGACAATAACTAAGAGTCATGGATAGAACAGTTCGAATCAACTGGAAGAGAAAAGAAAATAGATAGTGCCTAGAAGCCAAGAACTCCGATTTGATCATAACACAGTGAGTACATACGTGGAAAGATCGTACTGCATTCCATAAATGCAAACACTTATTGTTTATCAACAAGGAAAACCATTGGAGCCTGAAATAAACATTAGAGTTCAATGAAGATGGCATGATGAGACTGCCACTTTGCCTCTCGAGATGGATGCAAATACCCACTGCATGGCTCGCCCCTAGAATACATCTCCATAGGGACCCTTCTGGTTTGACATGAGTTCATCCAGTTCTGTGTATCATCACAGAGATACAGAGAGAACCTGGTGGGATCTAAAGATTGCCTAGACATGTGCTGAGCATAACCTAATTTGTCACAGAGGATGAGACAAAACCCAGATCCCAACCTCAAAGGCTCTTGTCTCAGCTTGATCCTACCTTGGCATGAAGGAAAACTTTCCTATTGCCTTGCCCAAGTGTTTCTATTCTCCAAAGAGGCTTTGGGTACCAAGTATTGGGTGCACCTGCTTTCACTAATGTGGGGCTGTATCCTATCCACTTAAGAATGAAATTACAACTCCCAGCAGACTTTCCAGTGAACAGAACCAATTTCTCTCCTCTGATCATCCACAAGTCTGATAGATGTAAGAACAGACTGACCCCCTGCTCTTGGGGACATATCCTCCATGAACTGAGAATTTCTGTGACCAGGGGTCTTCCCAGAGCTGTCACATGATGATGTACAAAGGACAACTGAGAATCACTTTTTGGCCCTAGCATCTGGTAAGAAAATATGTCCTTCCAGTAATATAAACACTAGCTTTGGAAAGCTTTCTTGCCCAACTTTTACAATTCCTTCAGCAAACTCATTTGTATAGATATCAGGATAACTGATAAATAAAAATTACTCCAGCTAATGATATTCATTGTCACAAGAGTAACTCCAGAGTGGCCACGGATGTCAACATAACATCGAGGCTTTTCATCCTTGCTTGTTTTTATTTGCAACTCTGGGGTTGAACATACGAAGCAAGCATTCCCACAAACGACCTTAACTCCTGCTCCAAACTTCTAACTTTGCTTCTGGGGCTCCTATTCTCTGTCACTGTCTGCTTCGGGATTCTCACACACCAGTGTTCTGAAATCATCCAACTCTCGTTATCTGGGTGCCCCTCCAAAGGTACTCATCAACCTCCATGCTTCTTCCTAGCGGGCTACACATAAAAGACACGCTTACGCTGCTTCTGGTCCTTTGGGATAATATCAGATATAAAAGTCTGGAGGCAGTTCCTGCTCACTGTCCAGGTTCAGTTGTACGGGTGGCTTTGGAAGAAATCCATGCGTTCCTACTGAAATTAAACAGACATTACTATATAAGTCACTAAATCAAAAAGTTCTTGCAATATTCTAAGGACCCTGTGCTCTATTCCAAATGTGTTTCTTAATCTTGACTTTATTGTGTGTTTCATTTGGTTCATTCACAGTTAACAATGCCCATGAACCACTTTTTAGCTGTAAGACACAACAGCATTCCACAAGAGTAGTACGCCTGAGCCTGGACCCTAGAGCTGTAAAGAAAGGCTCATATAACTCTCAGGAAGAGGAGGAAACAATAGTGAGGAAATAAAGCCAAGCTACTGCAGTCCAAAGAATTGCCTTTGTTCTGGGATCACTTTCGCAAGCCATATAAACTCGAGTGTTAAACTAAAAGGCTCGAGCTACATTACGCTTCTCATCCATCTCTTCTTTTGGGCCAGCAGACACCCAGCAACTCAGCAGACTGCTAATATAAAACCTGTCCATCTCTCCTCACGCGTCCCCTGAGAGAAACTAGGGAATCTCACAGACCATCCTATTGTTCGAGCAGTCACCAAAAACACTGGGGAAATTAAATAATAAACAAAGGCTCACATTTAAACAGAAAGCTGAGAGCACAGGGGAAGGGGATAGGAGGGGAAAGAAAACGCTTGCCCTGTGGGCTGCTTCCTCCTTGGTGTGCATCTGATCGCTCTGCCCAGGGCGCTGCTGTCATTGCTGTTGACAAGGCCTAACTCACAACCTATTTTTAAGTGCTGCCAAAGAGATACAGGTCTAAAAAACAGCCTGAAACTTGGGGGACAACTGCACAGTTCAAGGACTGCTAAGGTAACTGCTGGGCCACAAGCAATGATACAGTGTTTGGTCAACCACTGATAAGCCTCCTCCTGCTCCTCCAAATCTGTCCTCTGCTGTTTTCATATTCTAGGGTACATAGAGTCCTACACCAGCAGCTGAGAGAGAAAAAATTAAACACAACAATTCTGAAGTGAATGAGCAGTTTCCTGAACCCCCTCTGATAGGAATCTCAGACAGTACCAGCTGCTTTGCCGCCTTCTCTTGTTTGGTCAAGGGTGACAGACCTGTCACTTTCTGAGCAGATAGGGAGAAAGGTATGAAAAGCAAATGTCAGTTATGGTTATAGCAAGTAACAGAAGAAGAAGAGAATAATCTTCAGGAAATACAGTTAATAGGATTGGTATCACGAGAGAACCTCTGGCCATAAACAGACTCATCTGTCACCATCTCCACGTGCCTGTCCATCTGTTTTCTGCTGCTTGTCACTGTAACAGCTCAGGGTGGCTTGCATGTCTTCTAATGCTAAGATAACCCTTTAAAGAAAGCAAGGAGAGAGGTGTCTCCATGGCAAGAGCTTTGTTCCTCCAAGGACACTCGCACCACAAACTGCCACTGCTCAGAAAACATCTCCATTCTGGCTGACATCATCAGAGGGAGTCCCTTTGTACTCAGCTCCAATAAGCTTTGACGGAGACATGATCATCAAGGACAGCTCACTGCCTGGGGATAGATGCTATGCAGGAATTCCAAAGCTGCTCTTGCTGATCACCAGAAGCCACGGTTTGGGGGAAGCACTAATTGAGTCAGTCAGCTTTCTATAACCCTTGACAATGCTTGCTCTCCGAGCCAAACACACCACATCTCTGATCCCCACCCCGTCTCTTCCCCTAAGCGTTCTGCACAAGTCAGAGAGACTGGCATGATGTTTGGAATGAAGTCTCAGGGCTACCTGAGATCAAAGTCATGTTGGGCTCCCTCAATTTTGGCTACTGTCTTTACCCTGTACTAAATCAAAATTCTTCTAGTTTTACCCACATCCCCCTTAGAGGAAGCTCATAACAGAAGAAACTGGAAGTAACTGGAAAACAGAAGGTACCCAACGTCTCTCATTCGTCAGCTCCTGAAGATGCTACTGAAGATGCTGCTAAGTGCACCACTGCCTTGCAGGCCGGTGTAGAAGCAATGAAGCTCAAGTAGAGTGGAGGTTCAGAAAGTGGTTGTAGAGCTCAGGTTCCTCTCCAGAGGGGTGGAATTCATCACCCAGGGAGAAGGAGCGTGCTGAGAGCTGCTTCAGGCAGGAGATCTACCAAAGGATTCAAAGTGAGTCCCATATGATCCTCCTCAGGTGCTGCTCCAGTGACCAAGGCTAAGGTTGGAAATACACATCTTTGCTCTCCTACATCTGGGCAAGACTTCCCTCCTCGGTATCTCTAAATGTTCATTTCACAGAGTAACTGAACTTCACTGCAGGAAAAGGCAATACAGCAGGTCCTCCTTACCCACAGATTCTGTATTTACAGATTCATCTGTGAACTGAAATAGGTTTCCTTCCAAATCAATCCAACTTGAACCACTTCCAGTCAGTCATTGAGAATCTCAGCACAATCAGTGTGAGTCTTCCAAGTGCACATCTGAGCTGCGCTCTAAGTGAAGTTCTCTGCCGCCTCATCCCTGTTCTGATACAGTGAGCCAAGGCCCCAAGATCTGCTCAGTTATGCTTGCACTGTGTGTGTGCGTGCACGTATGAATTTATCCTTGTTTATATATGTGGATACCCATGTGTGTGAAAGTTAAAGGTTAACCCTGAGTATCATTCTTCAAATGTTGTCACCTTGTTTTCTAAGAATGGGGTTTTGTTTGTTTGTTCATTCATTTTTGCTTGTTTGTTTGTTTGTTTGTTTGAGGATAGTGTCTCACTATAGGGCTGTAGCTTTAGCTGGCCTAGAACTCACAGAGATCATCTGCCTCTTCCTAATCAACACTGTTATAAAAGACAGGCACTACCAGACCCTACTCAAAGCAGGATCTTATTGGCCAGAAACTCATCAAATAGGCAAGGCTGGCTCCTTAGCAAGCTCCTGCAACTTGTCCATCCCCTCCTCCATAGAACTAGCATGACAGGCAAGCATCACTGCTCCTAGCTCTCGAGATAAAATGTTGCATGCAAGCATCTTATCAACTGATCTAGCTACTCATGGTAGAATTTTTTGTTACTGATTAATCTGTTTTAAGTGGCACAGAAACAGTGCTGCTATGTGTTCTAGCATTCCTGAGTACAAAGTCTTTGATGTCCCTTACCAAGAAAATGAATGCTAAACAAGTGCCATTCAAGTAGTAATATCATTCAATTGTCCATAAGGTTTAAAAGAAAAAACCACTATGTAGGACTGGAGAAAGAAGTCACTGGGAAAGAGAGGACCCCAGACACAAAACTGGGTGTGAATAGACAACTGTGACCTCAGCACACACTAGGGAATGCAGAGACAGGATGGCTGGGTTTTGTTGGACAACTGGTCTACCCTGAAGAAAAGGGAAAACTCTAGGCTTAGTGAAAGACTCTGTCTCAAAGGAATAATGGGGACCACCATGATAGAGGAAGACATCTTGTATTCTTCCGACCTCCACATACATGAACATTGGCACAAGCACTATACATATGTGTATTTATAATGTCTAACAAAAACACCCACAAATAGACTATTTGGTGTTCAATTTTTGTACAAATTCTGTGGACATTCTAACCCCATGGTTTCCTTGGAAACAGTGGCTCAGCATTTATTAGTTCAGGATTTGAAGAGAGTTCAGGGAAAATACTACAAAGAACAGAGTGACTGGTGCATGCCCAAGAGCATGGGTGGCAGCTGAAAACCGGTACCTGCTCCCCAGCTTTGCATAGAACATCACAAGCAGGTGTAGGAAGACTGCAGGACTAAAAAAAAACTGGAGGACGGATCATACAGAAGGGCAGCCAGCTCCTATGCACAGTGGGATGCAAGGGGTCAGGGAGCAGAAACTCAGGAGGCACAGCTGCCTACGCATCTCAAAGCAAGCGATGACTCTGTCTCAGGAGCCCATAACTCATCTTGCTAACAGCAAGCTGGGAGAGCCCTGGGAGCCTGGTTGTCGGGCACTAACCACCATGAGCAATGACCTTTGTGAAGTCACCCTGCGGTGAAAATGAGGCTCCTCGGAAACAGAAATCCAGACAGTTAATAGGCATCAGGGAGGATGGGCTGGTGGCTCAGGTCACCAGCAGAATAAGAGCCCAGGCTTCGGCTCGCAGGGCTTCTTATGGCTTTAATTACTGCAATGCCATGTGAGCCACCTCTTCTAGTTCTCATTAGAAAAGGGTAATCTTTGTTCCTTGGATTTAAGCAATGATTACAATCTAAAAGAGTTGATTGTGTCTCATTATGTTGGAGATAATATATTCCTGATGATACAGGCCATTAACTTGAACCTCTAAATACCAACACAGGTCATACGGCACCCCTTTAATGTATTCCCGTCTGCTGTGCATCTGATAGGAAAGGGTGTTCCTAACACACGGTGCATAAAAGAGACACGGAGAGAGCAGTAGAAAACAGCAAGCACTATTACTTTGTTTTCCACTCCAGGAACAGCTTATCTTAATTTAGTTGAGTCACTCTGGTACAGCGAGATCCTTACTACTTAGAGCAAAGCAAAACAAAAAGCAAAGAAACTAAAAAATGGCACAGAGCTTCGCTTTACTGTTCCTAGTCACAGCTCTCACCTCCATCTCCTCTGCTTCACAAGCTTAGGAACGGTCCCCACTGCTCCTGGGTGGAACTGGCTTCTTTTCAAATCAACCCCTTCCATTATTGTGATTAAAAACAAAACAAACAGAAAAAGAGTGAGTGTCATTCTCCACTTCTGCTTCCACGCTGTCGGTTTCTACAAGAGTGAGTGGAAGTAAGGAGAAGAATTCATGTGTCAACAGAAGGTGTCAGTTCAATAACACTGCTTCCAAGAGGCTGTGCTCACTCTTCTTCCATTGACTAAGTAACTAGGATTATGACTGCAAAAACAAAACTTAGCCATAAATGTATTCATAAAGGAAATAAAAATTTACCGAATCAATAACTGGCATATCCAATTCTAAAATTTGGGTCAGGAATCAGTTACCAGATTCCCATCCAATCTGCAGCACCAGAACTGACTTTGCCTGGTCCAGTCAGTTCCCACGGCTGCAATTACTGCAAACTGCCCCTTCTCTGGGGTTCCCAGTGATCATTTCAACACACGTCTGAACTGCAGATTGCTGCTACAAAGGAGGCTGAAGAGGATCTTGGAGCTTTCAAACTGCCACCCAGCAGTCCTGCATATCAATATTTTTAAAAATACACATTATATTTGAATTTCTCCATCTAAACTTGCTCCAAAATTTTATCAACCTCTAACACGTGATGTGTCTGTCCACCAGTTAAAAGACCTCTAAACAGATTCGGTGGCAATAAAAAAGGAAATTTTTGGCCCTACTAAAATTTTGACTAAAAAAGCAGAGGGATGGTTGATGATCTGACTAAAATCTATGTTGATGCATTTATTGCCTGTATATATTGTATATAGTTATTGTACTGATTGTATATAGTTTTCTTTTACTAGTTAAAGCCTTCCTTTTTCACTTTAGACAAAGAGGGTAATATAGTGGCATATTATTTGTGTTTTAGTAAATAAAGCTTTCCTGAAGGTCAGTGAAAGCAGGCAATGAGTGCACACCCTTTAATCCCAGTGCCCACACTAGTTAGCCATAGAAGCCAGGCAGTGGTGGTGCACACCTTTAATCCCAACACTAGAGAGGAATATAAGGTAGGATGAGACAGAAACTCACTCTCTCTCAGTCTGAAGATTTCATTGAGGTAAGAGCTCTCTAGTGGCTTGGCTGCTTTGCTTTTCTGATCTTCAGGTTGAACCCCAATATCTGTCTCTGGGTTTTTATTATTCATGCTACAACCCTACAGACAACTTTCCTTTCTAAAATTCAACACTGAGTGGACAGGAAACACACTATCTCAGAGCCTTGACCATCAATGCAAGCAACCAAAAGAATGTGAGGGCAAGCACAGGAAGCCCTAACCTAGTCAAGTTTCCACCTCAGGTCTCTACTGATGACAGCAGGGGCTTCTCCTTGTTCCAAATGCTTGGAATTTCAGTGTTTAGATGGCCACATAATCCCAACAAAAACAAATCTTTCTAGGCTCCCTGCAGAATTTCCCCTCACTGTCTCCATCTTCAAAGGGGATAGACATCTCTCTGCAGCTGGAACAGGAGGCTATTCTCTCCTTGGCGTGGTCAGGGAGAGAACTATGTGTCTCCAGGATACTCCGCCCCCTGGGAAGTTAAGGCTCTCTTCCAAAAGCAGCCTGTCAATAATCTCCCAGACAAACACTGGGAGTAGATTCCAGGTAAGAATTGGTGCTGCCATGAGGACCAGCCTTCAGCAGCTCAGGAATTGAGGGGGAGCCATGGAGTTGGCAGGATAATCACTCAATTGACTTTTCAGTCTCAGAGAGTAAGACTTAATTCTCTGGGGTAGGCAAAGGGGACAAAACTTAATTTACTGGAGCCAGCAGAAAGAGGGAAACACACACACACACACACACACACACACACACACACCTTTAGGGTTTTTCTATCATTTCTCTTCCATCTTTTTATTTCTTTTCTTACTTCTATCCAGATGTAGCCCTTCTGGTGGTTCTTAATTTTTTTCCTTACAGCTTATATACTCCAGCTAAATCTTTCAAGCAATATAAAAATTACAGTGTTGTTAAATTCTTTTTTTAAGTGAATGATTACAATGAATACAAAAAAAAACATGTTTTCCTTTTCCCTTACATGATTAAACACTTAATGTGTTACAGGTGAAAAACAAATTTCCTCCAAGAACCCACCTACATTCATGTCCAAGCAACTTGTTATAGATTAACAGAGTGTAAGCAAGCAAGGCAGTTTTCTCAGCCAGCTCTTTTACTGGCAGCCTGAATTGTGTGGTTACAAAGAAAGGATTGACCATTTTGTTTTTTATATCAAAAGGTAATCTTATTAAAAAAAAATAATCACAAATCTAAACTTTTTATGAAAAACAACCAGTAAGTTCTATTTTAATCCCCTTGGTACAAACCCACTCATCAGCAACTTTCTATATCAGGAAGCTGAGGGCAGAAATGGGCACAAGGAATTAATCATCACCTTTGATGACCAACCCATCCTAGCAAGAGGGGTATCAGCCAGCCATTAGCTAGGCTGCTATTGTTCCTGTTCCCTGACCTCAATGAGTCCCTTCTTCTACTATTAATAGTGTGTCTTTCTAAACTTTAAAGTGTCCCCTAAGATTTTCCACCTCAAAGCCATTAATCAAAATACCTTAACCTAAGCTTACTAACAATTCTACACATCAACATTCTTTCTAAGAGTGGTGGTTGAATCTTAATCAACTCCAGCAGCAATTGCTGGAAAAAGCCAATCATTACTACTGTAAGTACCGGTAACACTGCCCAGTGAGGGACTAGACATGCCCTGGGGGTTTTCACACAACCCATGGATTATGAGGGATGTGCAGACCATGAAGGCAACAATCAGAGCTGTGCTCACTAATAGCATGAAGTCCTCAGGACACCGGGGCTTTGCCTCTCCAAGGCTCACCCAGGCATGGCTTTGCCAACTGCGCAGTCTATTCCGTGAATTCAAATGCTGCCTGTTGGTCCCCTTGAATGGTCCCCAACAAATTAGAATTTGAGTAGGGGGATGATCACTGGGAGAAAAGTAAAAAGCATCCAAACACAAGGAAACAAAGAGGGGGCGAGCAGAAAAGGAGGGCAGAGAGGACATTTCTGCTGAGCAGACCAAGCACCGTGAAGGGTACCTGTGACTGTGGAGCTAACCAACAGCAGATGTGTCCACAGTTTTGGACTCCTATCCCTTTAGCCCAGTCCGCATGCAGCAGAACTGGGTCCCAAACCACAAAGTGGCTGGAGGATGAAAAAAATGGAGGGTTGAGTCAGTCAGTCAGCTGCAATAACAAAGGCAGAGGCTCAAACCACAAAAGCTTTTAAAAATAAACACTGTAATTCAAGGCAAGGAGCAGGAGAGGCCATAGGCAGGTCTGGGGAAACGTGGAGAAGCACCGGAACCCATCAGACATCATTTCACAAAGCCACTGGAAATTGCCATTCAAAGAGGTGTTTAACAGACAGCGCAGGGGCCTCCCTTCCCTAAGGAGGACAGCATTACAATGCTCTTCAGAAAAACCCTGCCTGCTCAGGCTGCTCCACAAACTCCCTTTCATCTTCCAGTGAATGCTTCCTTCCTCAAAACCCAGGACACTGAAGGCTTCTGGAGTTGTGTGCAACACCCTTCCCCCAAACGCTCTAACTCAATCCCAGTGAATGGACCCAAAGATAAACCAACTTCAGAAATTTGATGGAAAGAAATGGTCTAAAAGTCTATTGCGCCGGGCGGTGGTGGCGCACGCCTTTAATCCCAGCACTCGGGAGGCAGAGGCAGGCGGATCTCTGTGAGTTCGAGACCAGCCTGGTCTACAGAGCTAGTTCCAGGACAGGCTCCAAAGCCACAGAGAAACCCTGTCTCAAAAAACCAAAAAAAAAAAAAAAAAAAAAAAAAAAAAAGTCTATTGCTTCTAGATTCTATACAAACTATGGTCCCAAATTTCCTATGATACTTAAAAAGAAAGGGGATATGCCAGCTAGTCACAATGGCCCTGAGGGGAGCACTCTCTCTTCTTTAAGAATACATTGGAAATCATTGCAAAAGTGGGTCCATGACCTAGGTTCAGACGTCACCTGTGTGCCATGTTCATGGGGATGCTTCGCTAACTTTCTGACAAGCATGCCATGCTCCTGCCTTCACACTGCGGCTCAATAAGCCTTCAACAGCATTGAGTGTACCAAACAGAACTGTTGGTGACACTAGGAGGTGAGGCCAAGGGTGTGAGAGTTACCTGCTCTAGGCAGTGTACTCCACGGCTCTCTTGAGCCCCCTCAATTATTATTTTTTAAAAATAAGACATCTCTTCAGCTGAGAATTTTATTTCTTTCTCAGTGTTTTGTGACTATCCAGAGTGATTCTGTCCCTATCAGAAACCTTAAATTCTTTCTCCTAGCAACTTTTTGAGATGGAAATTCAAAGCTTCAATGGGAAGCTCTTTTAGGGTCACACCTTTTAAATGTGACTGGGTAAGACTTTGAAAGGAAACAAAGGGGGAGAAAATGTGCTGTCTGGAAGTCAGCGTTTCTATTATGGAGGACGGACAAAGCGGTGACAAGTCACAGAGTATGAAGGTGAGCAGATGGCCTGGTCCTCCTTGGTGATAGCACGTGTGTTCTCAATCCTCAAGTCAATGACCTTCCAAAAGTCTGAGCCCCGCAGCCATCTCAAGGATTCAAGAAATGGAGAGGGAGGGGGAGAGGAGTGGGGGGAGGGGGAGAAGGGTGGGAGGAGGGGGAGAAGGGTGGGAGGAGGGGGAGGGAAATGGGAGGCTGAGAGGAGGAGGAAATTTGTTTTTTTTTTCTTTTCTCAATAAAAAAATAAAAAATAAAAAAAAAAAGAAATGGGAAGAAAAAAAATCCCTGAGATTAACACAGGCATTTGCTAACTACATCCTTTCCTGAAATTCTAGCCGTCCAATTATGTAAACATGTGATTTTGTAAGTAATAATAAACCTGTTGTTAATGATATCTGAGTGCCAGGCACTCAGACGCAGGGAGCCCAGCTCATTCACACGTGAGGCTCATGCAGAGACTGTTCAGCGAACAGAAAACAGCTGCCACCCCTTCTGGGGCTGGATGTAGGACCTGGATACTGAAACTTCAGCAAGAACTGGTATCCATGTTTGAAGAATGTTTCTGTGTAGCAGAAGTCCTACACTGCCTTGTGAACATGGGCTCACAAGGGAGCATCAGTATCTTTCAGCTCCAACGAGCACTAACAATGAGATGCCAGGCACTGAGCAGCTCCCCAGCAGAAATTCTCATTTTATGATTGGATTTGTATTGAGTGACATCCCATAAAACCCCCATGGAAGACTCTCAGATTGTTCTGGGAGAGGTGATCTATATCAGCTGAAAACTCACTCAAGGAATCTTAGAAGATTCACCTGTGAATTAATTATCAATTTTTTTATTAATATTGGGAGGGATAAACAACACCAAAGACCTACTCCAAAATACAATATGAATACTACCTACTATATAATTATATATATATATATAAATATATATATATATATAGTGTGTGTGTGTGTTTGTGTTAAAATGGAGTTACCTTATAATAGGGCAACAATGCCCCTACTAGACACAAGAGACTAACAAAAAACCCAAGTACCAGGAATGGGTAACTTTTTTTGGAGTTGTTGGCCAACAGAATACCACAAACACCCAAAGGTCACAGGCTGTTGTCATTGTTCTTGGTTACCCAACGAAACCTCTCAGTAAGATAAATAATATTGCTAACGATACCACATATCTGAGTCACTAAACTGGAGAAGGCGGACTGGTGCTGACCTGGAAACTTCATGTCTGCAGGCCAGCACTCAGCACTCACGGGGCTGGAAGGCACTGGGCAGGCAACCAGAGGAGAAAAGGGATCATCAGTTCTGTCCAGCTGTGAACACAGCGAGCTACAAGAACAACCTACTTAAAAGCACATGCCCACTAGTGCAGTAGTGACACCAACATCATAGGGTAGCCAAACACATTTTTAAATTGGGTTTAAGTTCCACGCCACAAGATCAAACCCATTCTTGACACCAAAGGCTGAGAACCTTTGGTTACCAAGATTATAGCCCTGAGGGAAAACCTATTACTATTATTCTGTTGAATAGGCATGCATATATAAAAATGACTCCTAATGACCTATAGCCATAGATTGTTCAAAGACTATCCTTTTCAAACAAGAAAGATTAGTTTCAGAAGGATATAATTAAATAAAGGACTTCAAGAATGGAATAGAGTTTTTATACAGCAGTCACACACAAAAAAAAAAAGCTCCCTGAAACAGCCAGGGCAAGGGGAATTTTGTTATCGGCTACAGTGAAATAGTTGCTTGGAGTTTGCAAAAATCTAAACCCCATGATAATAACTGCAACACTGGAAGATGTCAAGAGGGCAAGAAGGTATATCCTAAGAGTCACAAACTATTTTCACTGCGAACTGTTTCTTTTTTAAGAAAACTTAGTTGCAATCTGCCTACCAAGAAAGGATCCTTGTCATAATGAGGTTGCTACAAAAATAAAGCAGGCAGAATATAAACTGCATAAAGCAGAAAACTAGAGAAAAATCAAAACAGGAGCTCTCAGTTCGGCTAAACATAGATACGCTCATTCTGCAGCAAAATTTTGGGTTCAGCAGGTGTCCCAAGCCACCGAGGCTGCCACCACCAATGCAGTTCTGCTCTCTTACTTCCAAGGAAACCCACAAGGAGCACGCAAGGAGGTGGGCTAGCCTTGCTGGTGGAGATGCTGACAGAGCTAAGCTCTGCCCAGCCTACAGATGGAAGGGCCCAGGCGAGATGCAATGTGTCCTCATCTGGGCCTGGGGGATGGGGAGCACTGGGCCTGCTGGTACTCCTGCTGTGTGCCTTCTGTGGCAATAAGGGGAATGCTGTACATGTCACAAACAGGTTTATCAGCTATACATTAAGGCAAGCCCACAGCAGAGGTTAAAATCATGGACATTACAGCCAGGTTTCTCAGTCTCATGCACCCTCCATTATGTGACACCAGATAACCCGCCCAGGGGTCTCTCCTGCCTATCATAGGTACTAAGCAGCACTTGTGGCTATGACTGTTGACGTACCAGGAGAGCGCTTCCCCTCCCTGAATTGACAACAAAAACATCATTAAACATGACCAAAAATCCAGGAGGAAACAAGACTGCCCCTGATTAGAAGGCAGTGTGCTTGGCCTGTATAATAAAAAACCTTCAAATGCAGCACAGAAACAGTCTGCTGCTGACCTTAAGTGATCTGGAGAAGCAACAGTTCTGTGAAAAGCCAAACAGTGTCTGGCTCTAGTCTTCTAAAGGGGCACACATCTAATCTGCTTCGAAAAACTGCAAACAAACAAAAAAACCAAAACAGGCACCATTAATACTCCTGTCTCCCAAGACAGTCTTGACATGCACTTTTCCGCTCTGAATTATTTACCCTCCTCCCATACCCCTTTCTTTTCCATCATTTTAAAATAATTCTAACAACTTTTAACATTTTTAGCACCATGCTCAATGTATTCATGTTCAATGTATTTTTAAACACTACACGCTTTGTTTTGAATTTAATTCCTAGTGAATTACAGCACAAGTAGGATTCGGCACTCCATCTAAAGTTCCAAAGCCCCAGCAGAGGGATGCTCCAGTGCCAATTGGCCAGCTGCAGCCTCAGCCCTGGCACAGAGACATGTTCACCATCACAGCCTACAGGGAGTAGAAGCCAGAACACAGCAGACAGTGCCAGCAGGCACACAGGTGGGCACTTGCTGTTTGCTGATCTATTCTTAGTCTGGAGGAGCACAGTTGCCTTTAAAACAGGTGCCATGTCCCGCCTGCCAGCCTTCAGCTCTTGGTGATAGTGGTCAAGTGAATGGTGGTCTACCGGGGATGCAGGGCACCCACAGTGCCCATGTTTCTAAAAGATGCCCGACAGTCTTCAGCACGTTGTTAGTTTCAGCACTCAGCTCCTTCTATCCAGAATGAACTACGAAGCTGTAGGATGGGTTCTGGCTCTCAGCCAAATCACTAAGGAAATATCAAATCTTAGAGTCAGGGGGCCATCCTGGGCTCACTGATTCAGGAGACAAAAGAAAGAGGACAAGTACTCCTGATGAGAGCGATTACCAGACTACCCGCAACTCTCTGCTTATCCAAGAGTCCACGCGAAGAATGTCTTGAGTTTTCGTGTGAGAATCAGAACCTCATGGAAGATAGACTAACACTACCAAGGGGTGAAATTTAGCAACTTTTCCAAAATAATTGCCATGCTTAACTTGAAATTGCAGAAATGTACTCAAAAAAAAAAAGTGTGCGTGTGACTCCATGTGTCAAGATGGTGAATCTATTCAGTTACAGTTAGCGGGCTGACTGTCAGGGAGGCGTGGCATAACTGCGTACCACGCTACATTCTGCGACAAAAGGATGCACCAACCCCTGGAGTGGCAAGGTGACACATGATCTGTCTCTAGAACTAGGAAAGGAGTAAGCCCAACCCTGAAGGGAGAGGAGATGGGCTCCTAGAACTTCAGTGAGAAACTACAGGCGACTGAACGCAAAGACACTAGCAGGAGATGCGGGAGGAGAGAGAGAGGGAGGCTGGGAGGAAGGACAGAGGGAAGGCGAGGGAGAGAAGGGGAGAATCATGCCACAACTGACCAAAATGGCCCCTCAGTTCCTCTCAGCTTTAATGAACTCAACAGAAGATCCTCTTGACCCCAAGCCCCTGACATTCCTTCTCTTACTTGAGAAAGCTTGCCACTGCAAATCCTTCCTCTTGCCCACTGGGGACAAGAACCTTGCCTAGCTTCTTGCCAGGTATACAGCCTATGTCTCTTTTCCTCGTGGACCCAGGAGCCACCGCTATGGAGGGTCACTATCAACAAAAGATATCACAGCCCACCTCTCAACCTTGATGGTATGGCAGGAGCCGGCCTTTGGTGAAACCCTAGTAGCAAACTCAGATGTCTAATAACAAGAACAGCACCGCAGACATCCTCCATAGTTTCTGTCAGCAAGGTCAGTATCTGCGAGAGTCGGTCCCTGTGTTTTGTTTCTGTGCAGCTGATGTTGGTCTCCCCTGGTTGCCATGGTCCCAAAGTCTCCATCTCTTTAACTCACCTGATACAATTTTTCTTGATGGCATCAAAGGGCCATGCAAACAAGGGACGTCCACTGCTTACATTTTCTACAGGGGAAAGTCAGAAGCTGAGGTTACACAGACCTGGGTGTCCGGCCCAGGGACCATGAAAGCACAGAAGTGAGCCTTCACTGGGAAGCAGGAATAAGCCAGCAGGAGTAAAGAAGGCCAGCATACCCAAGGAGGCAATTGTCACAGTGAGAGTTTGGTTGATTGGAGAGGATCTGAGGGAGAACTGGGCATATGCCTGACCCACAGAGAAAGAGCAGATTCAAAAACGGGTTCTGGCATTCCCCACTTGGGAAAGACAAGGAACACAACTAGTAGGCACTGATAAGTGAGGACAGACTGCTAGTTAGTCACACAGATTCATTTCAATGTCTATCATAACACTCACAGCTAATGCTCTAGACTTAGTGTCTCACACATATTTAGCTAAATTTTCTCGTTCCTCCTACTAAGCATTCACATGCAAAAGAGGTTCTAAGAACCGTGGCTGAGAAAAAGATTGCATTTTTGAGATTAGTGTGTTGTAGGTTCATCACAGGAGTGGGCAGATGTGGGTGCCAACCTGAGGTGACTGTTTCTCCCCTTGCTAAGTACTTAAGACGAGAGGCAAAGGCAACCCTCATTGGCCAAACCACGTCTTTCCCAGAGACAAAATGGGGGCTGTTCTTACTTGAGACACAAAAGGATACAGATGCCAAGAGTGGGAGTGTAAGTTGTACTAAATTGTCTGGGTCCAGAGGGGCATCTCTTTATCCCCAGGTTATTGCCTGAGCAATGCTACCTCCAAGGCACCCACAGGAGGACGCCACAGTGACCATGCTTCAGGAAGATACTCTACAGCTGGCCACGCGAATCTATTGGCAAGAAGAGTTTCCTGGCCTAGACTTGACAACTGCGAGCCTGGGTGGCTTCTCCCTCAGCAAGATTTAGAAAATACGCGCCTGGAGCCACTCAGAACGAGTCAAGCTGTGGCAGGCAGCAGCAATCCTCAGCCTGGAGGCAGGAGCCCAGGTGGGCGGACGGTCTAGGCAGGCCTCAGCCTGCCCTGGCATTGGGCCTGCGAAAGGAATTACTAAACACTACAAATAGGGAAACACTGCAGATGAAAGTTCCACAGCTCTATTAGTGATAACACCATTTGGGGCACTAAAACTTCAAAGGCGTTTGACAAGTTCACGCTAAGTCATCCTTGGAACACCTCAGTCAGCCAGCTGAGCAACCAGGGAGGAAGAGCACCAAGGGGATCAGGGAGCTGTAAGAAGCTTCTGCAGGCAATGGGAAGACAAAGTGATGTCTGTCTCAGCCCAGACGTACACAGCAAGTTCCCCCTTGCCTCACCTGTGTTGGGCCTACAATGGTTGGGAGGGAGGTGCAGACAATGGGGACATCAGCATCCAGAGTGGACCTGAAGAGGAGTAACACTGTCTTGTGGCTTCAGAGTAAGCAGTGGTAACTTGCTAACTGAGCAGAGCGGAACTTGAGGGGCTTAGCATCAGGTGCTACCATTGCAATGTGGACTGTCTGGATCTGACCAGACTCCAGCAGCGGACTGGCCTCCCTGGGGCACCTGACAGCACTTCCTGCAGTCTAGGTCTTTCCAGGACAACTGGTATGTTTAGGCGTGGGTACGAAACAATCTCCGCCGTGTGGTTTTTGTAAAACTCTCCTTTAAATAAATTACGGTGTTTTGTGGATACTTACTTATTATAAGAACTTTCTGGATTATACAAAAACTAAATAAATAAAAGAAAATAGGGGTGAGTCATCTCTGTGGTGGCATGTGAGCCTAGGTGGCACCGGGTCACGGCCCCAGATGAATGTTTTTATAATGTAGACATCTCCATTACGCAAAATTCCAAGTACAATAGTTTTATCCAAATCTTTGAATAGTATTCAAATTCAAATGTCTGGTTTCGATGGCAGCACAAAAATCTATCAGATGGCAGCGTTCACTCGCTCAGCCATTCTTACCCAGCAGACCAAGTAACCGCCAAAGCAGCCATAACTGGAAGCATCTGTGGTCTGAATCAACAGAGAGTTGAGTGTTACTTTCACATGGTGACCTGACCCAGTAGGACTGATGTGGATATGAGTCCCTTATCATTCTAGGTCAGCAGACAGCAAAAACAATCCCAATGTTTTCAATTCAAAATATTAATAATAAATATTATGATGAAAAACCTCCAGTAAGGGTAGTTGGCTAAGGAAAAAGACAATGAAAAGTGGCTCAGTGAGAGATTGATTCTGGTTTCTGGTAGGACACAGCCAGGGATAAGGTGCTGTGGGGTTTACAAACCAGAAGGGCACTTCCCCAGGTGCCTCTGTCCACGGAAAGACTGAAAGGAAGGCCTCGAAGATGCTAGAGGATATGCTGTTTGCTCCATCATACTGATGATGGCCAATGGATCATCCAGAAACACGTTGGCGAGGGGTCCCTGGAGAGAATACACTTGCCTCTGCCTGGCACACTCACTCCGATTCTCCAGGTCCATGCCAGAGACCAGACCAGCTAGGAGAAGAGTAACACGGCCCCTGCATCCCGAGAGTTACTAGAAAGACTACAAGGTTTCTGTGCCAACGGGAGTGAAAACAGAGGTACTGACCATTCTAGACAGCCCGCTGGAAAATTCAAAACGTATCTGTCAAAGCCTTGGCCATTGGGCTAATTAGAAAGACTATGAGACTTTCTGAAATATCTCAACCATGCATCATTAGGCTTTATAAGTTGGTGGTTTCATGGTAAATAATTGTTGGTGCTTCTCAGCGATGAGTCGGTGTGGATCCCCTCTAAAAAGACTCGTTACACGCCATGTGGAAAGACACAGCTATGAGCAATCTCATTTGCTCAGAATTAAATGCTCCATGGCATGTTTTTACTTTCAATTTTGCTTGAAGGAGGAATGCAGAAAAAGTAGAGAAACAGCTCCAGCACCCTTGAGTGACTGGACGATGCCCAGGGTGGAAGACCGACAAGCAACTAACTGAAGCTAATTCTCTGTTCCTTTTTCCGAAACACCAGCACTGTTTCCCCAAAGATGTCCATCCTATGAACACTTCCAGGAAGACTAGCCGTGCCTGCTTTGTTTTGCTCTTGTTGTCTCCTGCCTGCTCTTGCTTGGCTCTTGGGGACACAAGAAGGATATCACCTCGTGTTCTGAAATATGTTTGGTTTAGTTTTTGTTATTCTGTGGGGCCCCTGGTGGTGTGTGATTTTAGAAATTAATTCTGTGCTGAGCATAAGGAATGCGATGAAAAGCTTCTGTTCTGGTTCACAGGACCCAGTGACCTCTGTGGAGTCTTTATCATCTCCCTATGTTCTAGCAATGCCAACAAATTCTCAGCTCAGCTGGGGCAACAGCCAATGAGAATAAAGAACAGAGCAGACCCAAGTGGGAGAGGGGGACTGGAGGTGACCAGAAGAAAAGCCGCATATCAATACTTCCCACTCAAATCCAGGCATTTTGTTAATGTCATCCTAGCTCTGTCTTCCTTTAAATGTAAGAGGTATGCATACATTTTATAAAGGAAAAAAAATTATAGTCTGCCCAATAAAGGCCAGTTCTGTCACTATTATAATTTCCTTATTTATTCCCCATCCATAGTCAGTTGTAGAAATACATGTATACATGGCATACATAAAGCACATTTTTCTTCACTTGAATGTATCAGATAAGATTTACATAGGAGACAACCCATGCATACAATGTGACTCCTTCTCACGTAGGATTTTTAATGTCTACATTATATTCATGTTACATGGCACTATTCATCTCATGATTCCCCAACGTTAGCTGCTCTATTTGCTAAATTGTTCTCTTTTTTTTCCCTGTCTTTTCTATTTCTATAATAGCAAGAATGGCAAAATTCAACAAGAAAAAGAACTATTATAGCAGCTATTCATGTGGATGATTTATTATAACATTACAAAAGAAAAACACTAACTGCAAATAAATCGTATTACTGGTGAACTATGACTTTAATTAATGCAACCTATTGGCTAAGTGTGGAAATTTGTGAGAAAAAATGGAGAATACTAACAAATCAATAGGCCCAGTGAAGAACAGTAAGACTGAGTGTGTTTCCATGTCATATGACAGGAGATGGGACAGACATCCCATGTCCAGAGAGAAATGCAAAGTCAGTGTCTTAGCTTAGAAGTAGAATGGGGAAGGAGAAAGGGAAGATGCAGAAGAAAGAAAGACAGAAGGGAGTGAAGAGAAGATCCACAGACGAGAGTAACATACACTGAGGTAGACAGACTCAGACACGGTTGGCACGGCCTCCCTAGATTGGTATAGACATTCCTGGGGCAGATGAGCATCAACACAGAGTGCCAAGGGATCACCATCCCCTGCTAAGAACTGCTGTAAAATTCATAAGTCAGGAAGGGACTGGATCAGCAGGGCAGGGTCTAGATGCTGGAAGAACAGAGTTTGAAATCAGCTGTTAAAATACAACACCTCAGTGACAAACCAGATTTCAAGCGAGGGACACATCACAGGCTTCTTTCCTCAAGAGGGAAAAAAATCCAAGAGGGAACACAAATGAGCAATAGAGGCACTGGTTCAACAAGCCTTGGAAGGTGATGAGCCAATTCCCTTGGACTTGTTCACAAAGATCAGACTAGCCAGTGAGTGGCGACGACACAAATAATCACCTCGAGGTTCTCCGCTGACACTAGCGAGGCCAAGATCACATAGGACATCCGGGGTCAGCAGAGTCTAAAGTCAAGGCTAAGGGGAAACCTCTGCTGGGCTGGCAGGATTCCACCAGAGCCACGCATCGCCAAGGATGCCAGCTGTGGCAGATGAGGCAAGGAAAGGCGAAGACCTTCCCACCAGGTGGCAGGGATCTGGTTTGAAAAAGATCAAGAGTTAGTAGAACATCTGAGAAACCACATTTACTACCCTGGTTTTTTAGAAATCTGATATTTGACCAGAAAGGTTCTAAGGAACTCTGTAAACATACTAAGGACTCAGGAATGGAGTACAAACCCAACCATGGACAAGGTACAGTGGAAGCCATCTTCATTATATCACAGTTCATGGGGTTTGAACAGTCATCTAAGAAGCACTTCTATCACCAAGGGAGAAAGGGCCACTCACGACCCACAGGGGGTCATTAAAGATCAATGAAGATCAACCCCCAAACCTCCTACCTTGTGGCACCTCGCTCTACGCTCTCATAGACCACAGCAGTTCATGGCTCCTACTTTTGTTTTTTCTTTTATTTCATTGTAGTTTTAAGATAAAATCTCACTGTGTAGTCTTGGTTAACCTAGAACACCCTATGTAGGCCAGGCTGGCCTCGAACTCACAGAAATCTGCTTGTCTCTCCTTCCCAAGCACTTGGATTAAGGGTGTGCAGAACCATGCTCAACAGTCCACTGGTTCTAAGTGTAGTGAGCCTTCTCATGCATAAAGCACTTTAACTGCTGGAATCCTCACCTATTCCTAAACCTCTGGCTCTTCTCCCCATTCATGCCCTCAGAGAGAGCTTCTTAGGCTACACTGAGACAATTGTCACCAAGCACATTCCCTCGCTGTCTATATCTCAGGTTTATTTGTTGTCTGTTTCCTCAAGTGCACTTCCAAAATGTAGACAGGACCATATCATGGTATTTATCAAGGTAGGCACTGGCAGACAGTCTTTGATCTGAACACTTCAAATCAGGACATAATAAGTATGTTTAATGAATAAGATAGTTTTAAAAATATTTACCAAAATTATAATAATATTTTAAAGTAGTTTTAGAAGTATGCATTGCTCTCTCATCAGCACAAAGCCTTTTATTTTGTATTAATTGCCAAGAGTGAGAAAGAAACTGGGGATCCAGCATCATAAGATGGGGCAAATACAGATGACAACTGTTGTTCAAAGCTCCCAGCGTCTTTTTCCTATGTAAGCAGAGGGCATGGAAATTAATGAGTGCTCAATAAATGAACTCGCAATTCATTTTTTTTGCACCAAAGAGTTAAATTTTAAAAAATAACCTATGAAAATTAAAATTAACCACATGTTTCTTCATCCTCCCAAAGTCAAATCAGTTTCCAGATGCAGGAAATGAAAACAGATTGGTATGCATCTTTTCAGACACTCCGCACATATGTATCAGGCTTTTTCTTTTGGGCCATCAACCAGCCCCCAAATTACGACACCGAGACTTTTTATTAGTTATGAATGCTCAGCCTAGTGAAGACTCATTTCTTTTGAGCTCTTATAACTTAACCTGTTTCTTCTCATCTAGGTTTTGCCTCGGGGCTTTTTTGTTTTTTCTTCTGTATGTCCTACTCTGTCCCCTGGCTGGCAGCTGCCTGGCTGGCTGCTCCCTAGAGTCTCCCTCTCTTTCTCCCTTGTTCTCTCCTCCTTTGTCTCTTCCAGATTTCTCCACCTAGTTATTCCATCTGTCTGCCTGCCCAAATGCTCCCTCCCTCTCCTGCCTAGCTATTGGTGCTTCAGCTCTTTATCAGACCAATCAGGTGTTCTGGGCAGGCAAAGTGAAACAATTGCGACACATCTTTACAGAACTAAACAAATGCAGCCTAAACAAATGTAACACATCCTTACATTGTTAACAAAGGCAGCGAAACAAATATAACATGCCTTTACACAGTTAAAGAAATATTCTGCAGCCTAAACAAATGTAACACATCTCTACATATTTAAATATCCCACAACACATGTATGTGCAGCCAAAATTATCCAAAGAGCTGTGGGACTGCAGGTGCTCACTCACGCAGCGAGTTCACCAATGTGCCACTCATGCACTTCAATGTTTACCTGAATAAATCTTGCATTCTCTGTAAGGGTCATGTACTATGTCTTACTTAATGTAACCAGAAACCTACCGTGGGCCTTCACCATGCTATCTACTAGTAAAACGTTAAAGCCCACAGATATGAGCTATTGCATAATGAAGTGGGTGTTGATGAGGAGTAAATCCCGAGAAGCAGCACTGAGGCTCCATTAATGTCCACCAGTGGCTGGGACCTACTCATCAATCCTTGTACGCGCTGACCATTTTCCCTGAGGTTTCTTTTTCCTCTAACTTTTTGCCTTTGCTAATGTTATAGGTGAAAGATAGATGGCAAGGCATGCTTCTAATCATGAGGCCAGCCAGCTTTTCCTGTTGTCACTTGCTTTGTGTCTTTCCTTTTGAATTTTTAAAGTCATACTTCATGCATAGATACAAATTTATTACCTCATGCATACTTTACACAGTAAGTAACAGGATAGGAAAGTGATTTGATATAGTTATCTGAAGGACGTAAACCTACAAATTCAATGCAAAATTGAATACCACCAAAACTCCAGTGTCATATTTCACAAATATAAAAAAAAAAAAAGAATTCACTCGGAATCACAAATAGGTAGAGCAGCGGTAAAGAGTGTGAACACGGATGGAGGATGAACCACTATGCCTGACCCCGAATTATCCTACAGAGCTCAAGTGACAAAGACATCTTGGTAGTGGCACAAAGAGGGATAACTAGACCAATGGACCACATTAAAAGAACAATAAATAGCACACCAAAGCTATGGTCCCCTAATTTTTAACCCAAAGTCCAGAAAACATGCCATGGGGAAAGATAGTGAGCTCAACGAATGTTGCTGGCCAAATTGACTATCCTCCTTCAGAAAGCTGCAATTAGATTAATATTGTTCACATTGTACAAAAATCAACTCGAGGTGGAACAGCAGCTTTAACATAACACGGGAAATACTGAACCTCTAGTGAAACAGAGGGGATGTCACTCGAGACACTGCAGAAGGCAAGGTCTTTCTGAACAGAGCCCTGAGGGCCCAGCATTCATCCCCAGAGATAAGCAGAGCGGCCATGAAATGTAAACATTTCTTCACAGCACGGGAAGCTATCAGCTGAGCAAGTAGACACCCTACAGATAGGAGAACTCCATGACCAGCGACACTTCCAACTGAGCCCAGGAATCCAGAAGGTAGAGAGAACTGCAAACACTAGCACCAGGGGAACAATAGTCATTGTTCAATGGGATATTTGAATAGATAGTTCTCAGAAGAAGCAACCTAGGCAACCAATAACTCCCAACTTTAAAGTGTCCAGTATACCTAGTCATGAAGAAATGAAAATCAAACTGCTTTGAATGATCTCACGCAATCCAAAATGGTTACAATAAAAAAAAAACCAAAACTGTGTTTGTGGATCACAGCTGGTGGGAACCTTCCTTGCTGAGCTCTGAAAGTATGTCGGATAAGAAACTCCTGGGCTGTGGGCTACACAGGATTAGTTCTGTCACAGAGTGCTCAGTCAACCCACAGCCTCTGCCCGTCCAGCCATCTTAGTCTAAACCTTTCCTGTGTAATATTCCTTATTATTTTTTAATGTGATCATGACTTCAGTTGATATATTTCACCATTCTTCACCACAGTTTTCAGGGACCATAATAAATTGTCCAGCAGCAGCAGCAGAGTTCCCTAGTCAGGAGTGGAAGACAACACAATACTGAAGAGAAGGACAGACACACAGCTCACAGCTTGCCATTCCCGAATCTCAAACACTTCATTGCAGTGAATACTTTAGGTGAGTTTTATGACTATTAAATTACTTATCAGAAGAAAAATGATGCATGTGCCTTCGTGATAAGGTGTAAAACTCCTCTTCAGGTGTAAATTGTACATTATTGCTGCAAAACTGTTTGGGTATATACATAATACCACAAGTAAAAAACTCTACGCCCGATTCTGTGTGACAGGTCATATTCAAAACACTGGTGCATCAAAAGTACTGGATCAAACAACCTTCAAGCTGTAGGAAGTGTATGCGAGACACACGTGAATATCATATTTCAGCCTTGATATCTCACCATTTTTATGTTAATATTCCAAAGTCGATCAGATGCACTTCTTGTTCCAAGTATTTCAGAGAAAGGATACACAACCTGTCTGCTCCGTTCCCCAGTATGAGACACGAACATAGTAAATTTGCCTTGTAATGTACCTGAGGTTGAGGAATACCCTGGTGCTGCTGGCCCTTAATTAGTGTTTCCATCAAGAGATGCTGAGAACAGAGAAAAAGAAGAAAAGAATACCACGCCCTGCATAATGGTTATCCTGGTGGGATATCCTGGTGGGTTATCCTGGTGGGAGAACTCGCCCTGCCCCTTGCTCATCACAGTAAGGGCTGAAGTAGCAAGGGCACTGGAGAGAAGCTCCCCCGGTGGGAAAAACAAGGGAGAACTGGAGGACTGCCCAACCCTATCTCCCAGGCCCACCCCAACATCCACCCCATCTGGGACCTGCTGGAGCACGTGCAGGAACTTAAAGCCGAAGGATCTCCACAACACAGGGCAACAGCAGGATAACCAAGAGGAGTTCCAGTGAGGGTCCAGCATTGGGTATAACAGAAACCAGAGGCCACGAACCAGTCCAACAACTCTACAATGAACACTTGCAAGCGAAGATAAATGGATAAAAGGGTTTACTGCAGGACTCACAGGGTCACGCTACAGCTTCCATGAAGAGACTGATTTTTTTTTTTTACTTTTAACTTTTTTCTCCTCTTCTTTTTTTTCTATTAAATCTTGTTTTATTTTATTTTGGGGGGAAGGCTAGACACAAAGGGACGAGTACATGAATGGACTGGAGATGCATGATGTGGAAGACACAAAGAATAAATGGAAAGAAAGTTAAAAATTTATAAAATACTGCTTGAACCAAGCAACGATCATATGTTCATCTTCTGCTCTTCTGCCTTTGGAGTCAACGTAAATCAAGGATCTTGGCCCTGGCTTTGCTAATGTGTAGAACCAAATACTTCTCCCCCTTGGGTTTTTATTGGCTCTTTGGGATCTTGGTACAGTCTATTTTGATCTGACTCACCACCCCTCAACACCTTCTAGATCTAAATGTCCCCCCACAACTTAGTGTCTCCCCACCCCAACCCTACCAAATTCTCTGTCCCGTAGGACTGTCCCGAACACTATCCTCTAGGTAGGAGTGGCTGTGCAATTACTCCCTGGAGACTCCTATCACATCCATTCACAAGCTGTGACAATTAAAACTGTCTCTGGACTTTTACTTCAACATATCTCTTGAGAAAAGAATTAAGCCTCGGGTAAGAACTATTGGTATAGACTATTAGAAAAGCCCTAGATACTTTATGCTCAGTACAGAAAAATTACAACGCTGAAAATAGCCTAATTTTTATGATGCTCTTGAATCCCCAGCCATTTTGAAAGCTGAGCCAATAATATAAGCTACAAGTTCGCAAAGTAAGTCATCAGGACAATTTACAGCTGATTGGAGAATATTAACCACCGGAGGCAAAGCAGTCATTAGCTGCGGCTGATCTAGAGGGGACACAGCATTAATAATTCAATAAAGGAAAAGCTGCAGGCAGGAAAACGTGGAGTTATTTATTTAGCCAATTAGACGCATTTTTTTGGTGGCGACCCTGCTTTGGGGAGTAGGAATGAGCCATGTGTATTCTTCAATTAATCAGAAAAACTGTACATCACAAATCTGCTCTCGCTGCCTCCCATTTTGGAAGATGTGCACTGCCGTGGCCCCGGAGCCTGCAGAGGCAGCGGATATGGACTTCTGAAAGCAGCAGGCTCATAATTCACACACTTCTCCTGGAACAGATTGACTCTCGGAGTGGCCTGTAAATTAGACCTTAGGCTGTGGTCTTCACTGTTCCTCTCCTTCCTCATTTTCCATCACAGGCCCGGGTGGGGATGAATTATGCCAGTGAAATTTAGATCCACCGGCATGCAGAAATTCAGTATGCTACTTTTAGTGACGAGCACTCCCCTGGCAACTGAGACCTGGATGAAGCGACATGAAATACCCACTGCAACAGCCTCGCCATCATTTCTTTGCAAACTCTGTTCACATTTTGGAGCCGTGTATGTATATATGTATATACCTATATATTTATATATATATTAATAAATTAAGGATATAGCCATGGCAAGTCACAATGAAAAGACCCAACTCTCAAAATCCTGAGTATACACCCAGAAGAGCTAAAATAAGCACACCGCAGGGTAACTGGCATTATATTCACCAAGTCAAACTACTGCAGTCAGGATATAGACTCAATTGAGGTGTCACTCAACAGACAAGTAGATAAGAAACCATATATATGTGTGTGTGTGTGTGTGTGTGTGTGTGATTTATATGTTTATGTACATATATACATAAACATATAAATCATATATGACCTATGAATAGAATCTTGTTCATTCCTGAAGAGTGGGATCCTATCAGGTCAGAAACATGGATGGAATTGGAAGATGACATGTGAAGTGACAACCAGGCACTGAAAGCAAAATCCCACCCAATCTCATTCACACACGGAAGGTAAGTGAGTAGATGTCACAGAGGTGGAGAACAAAGCGTAGGTCACAGTGAAGAGTCGGGTCATCAAAGGCACTCAGATAAGAGGAACCCAAACTCAAGCAGGAGGAACGAGCACTAGTGTTTTGTTGTTCAAGAAGGGTGACAGTCACTCACAATTTAGTCTCCACTTCATCAAGAACTAAAAGAAGAAAGTCTAAAGGCTTCCAAGCCAATGATAAATGATAAGATAAAAATGTTACTTGGCCCAATTTGATCAAGAAATATTATATACATGTATCAAATTACAGCACATCCCTGAATAGATTCCTATCACACAGCAAGGTTTGAGACATCTGCTTTGTTCCACCTGGCACAGGCAGCATTGCCAATGTGTGCCTGGACAGATGAGGAGCACCGGGAGTCCAAACCGGAGCTGCCTCCATGGACAACAGCACCAGATTGGTAAGGCCAAACAATCCCTGCCATGCTGTGCTAACAAAGAAAAAATAATTGTCAGCGGCCATGGGTTTTACAAAAGCAAAATAAGAGGAGTTCCAACTTGTACTAACATTCTTTTCAAATATTCAGGCCCCTCAGTAAAGCAGAGTAAAAGCTTTGTTAATAGTTTTTCTAATCCTTTGACAAAGATGTCACCAACAATTAACTGCTACCACTATTTCATTGGTCACTCACAATCAGGGCCATATAAAATTCTTTTTGTGAGTTTTCCATTTTAACACATTGGTTCTCACTCAGTGTGACACGAGGAAGCTATAAGCAAATAACTATCTTGCTAGTTGTCATACTCAACATTCAACAGCTTTGAAGTTAATGACACTAAATGCAAATGTTATACATATAATTAAAGAATGTATTTTAATAATGCCACATATTTCCTATTCTGAGCTAAGCACCAACTCAGTAGACTCTATGGCATTACAAGTGTTGTTATTCATGGTAAATTGTCAGTATATTGATCATAAGAAATGAACTCACAATCCAATGATATTGAGCAATCTGTGCAGTTCATTTTGAAGTTAGCATTAAGAAAGACTCATCAAGAGCAGGCAACTCAGCCTTGGTTGAACTGCCATTTCACATGATCATGGTCCCAGGAGGATTATATCAATAGGGCTTCCGACCAGAATTATTTAAAGGCCTGAAAACTTAGGTCCCTCTCTCCTCCTCTCTTCCCAACCCCTGCACAAGGGCCTACAGTGTTGGCAGCATCTGTTCCACATCTGGTCATGCTTGCCGGATTCACAGCAAATTGGAATTCAGGATTTGCAATAGGATTTGAATTTCAGATAAACAGCAGCTTTGGGGGGTTGAATGTAAATTTTAGAGAGATTTACTTAGCATAAGCATAAGTCAGCTTTATGCTAACACAATTATTCATTGTTTATTGGGATTGTAAATCTGAGGACCCTGTATTCCATGTCACATCCTAGAAGCTGTAGGACCCTTTCTAATCAGAAACCTGGCCTGGGGGAAGGTAATCATGTCTGTCTGAACACACAACTTACTCTTCTCCCTTACACAGGACCCTGGAAATGACTAGAAGGCTAAATGATTTGAGAACAAAACAAGGAGGGTAAAAATAATTTCTGGAAGACAGCAGGGAGTAGATCGCTCAACAGAGAAACCACATCCTCACACGGGAGCTGGGAAGCTGCAAGGAAAAGCTCTACTGCCTCCAAAATGCTCTAAATTTAGACACAGAGGAAGCATTGATCGAGATAAGCACTCACTATATTTGGGGAACCACACCAAGAACCTCTAAGCAAGGATGACTACCACATGCATCTGGTGTTCACTGTTGTCATGGTAACAACCCCAGTGTGAGTGCCTGGACTGAAAATGTAGGGTGACCAGTGATTAAAAAAAAGGGGCATGCCCTGATTCTAATAAACACCACACAGGGAAGGAAAACTGCCCCCAGAGAAGGTAAAAAAAAAAAAAAAAAAAAGCTCTCAAGAATTTTTGGGAAGTCAACATCAACATGAAGAGATGGTAAAGAGTCAACATGGGACCACACAGTTGAAGCAGGTACCAGTAAACTCCAGAATCAGCATGTGTAACACATCTGGATGTTTGAGGCATCATACTGCATATGGGAATGATAGCAGACAAAAGTGGGGGTAAACGTGCTTGAGAATCGCAAAATAAAAAAATAACTGACAATTAAGTAAAACTAAAACTCCAAGGGTTAAATTAAATAAGCACAGCTAAATGTCAAGTTGACTAGCTGCAAGATGAAAGAGGCAGGGGAGATGTGTGAGCCACGGAATCCATGGGACGAACGGCCAGAGAGGACGAGCAAGAGCAAAAGGAATAGATGGAAAGAGATGCCACAGTAAAAGCAGAGAAGAAACAGAACAGCTAGAGTGTCCAGAATTGGGGTTCCAGAGGGCAACAGTAAGAGGAATGTGTGAATGAGCAAGGTGGTTGGATCCTGCAACAAAGAAGCGGAAGCCTCCAGAGCCTTCTAAAGGGAGAGAGTTGGTAAGTCCTGCGAGTCCCATTTGGCTGTTTCATGTCACATCATCCACTTTTTCATCTTTCTTCACACAGGTCAGATCTGTCCCCTTCAGTATGACCAGGTGCATGGGAAATATGATAAAAACATAATGACCACGCCCCAAGATCACATCACCACACATTATGTCCTACAAGACGTACGAATAAGAACTGATTCCACATCACTAAACTGCCCACAGGAGAACACAAACCTTACCGTTGATGTTTTATAGACTACTGTTACTTTCCTCTGCTTTTGTTATGGAGAATGTTATGCTCCTGCCCGTGGGTAAGGTAGATCAATGACTATTCTCAACTTTGCATCCGTTTACTATGGGCAGTTCCCCTGCTGGTCTTTTCTAAAAACAGAAACATTTAGAAGATCTGAAATACATCGTCAGGTATAATGTATTTATGTGGGAAGAAGAATGCTAGATGTTGATGAAGACACTTCTGAACTGAATTTTAATATGAACTCTTCTCTGGGTTCCCTTATTGGTTGGGTCGATACATTGTTTTCCTCGAAGTTCCATCTTAGAAATACCCAGCAGCTTGCTGGCCTGAAAGGTGTCCATCTCTGGTGGCTGTTTACTTTGTGGCTAGTTACAGAGTAAGATCTGTTAACATTTCATAACCATTGAGTCTCTCTAAATAACCTGGAATCATGGGTAAATCTGCATACCATTTTCTGCAGGGCTCTGTGGGCATTCAGCAAGCTGTCACTGCAACAGAGGTATTTCCTCCAGCAGCTTTGACCCAGGAGGAAGGAAACACCGGGGAAGGGAGAATTGAGCCACCAGTGAGTTCAAATAAAAAGAGAACAAAATGTTGGCTTTTCTTAAAACCTGCTTTTGAGATGATGACTAGATGGCAAGTGTTGTGTCAGGCCTGGGCACAGAAGTTTCTTTCAGCCTAAGCAAAATGGGGCAAAGGGTAGAAAATGTCAGAATGCCAAAAGGCATTTACCCTTAGAATTCTTTCTAGGACATAGACCCTATACTGGGATACAAATACAAGACAGGTAGAAGCCCAGGTAATTTATGGAGGTGGTGATAAATGTTTTAAAAAAAGCGTGTCAGAAATGGTCAATTATACTGTGAATATGTCCAGTCTTCAATACTCACCATCAGCATCAGAAATTGTGAGGGAAATTGCTCTTCAAATAGCATGGTCAAAAAAGAATCAGATGGAATTGTCTAAAGTGAAGTAGGTGTTTAACACTTAAAAACAAAAGGATTTCTGAAGTAGACTCGGAGGCTGGAGACAGCCCTGAGTGGGAACGGCTGTGATCAGCTGCATATTGATAGGGAATGGCTGTTATAAACTGCATATTGATGGGCGTATTACTCCTAACAGTGTCATTCAAAGTACAAATCCCTATCAGACAGGATCCCCAAGGGAATATTAGCTTTACTTGGGCTGTGTTCAAGTACCACTCAAAACTGCTTTCTGGTCATGTGCTACTGTCTGTTCCTTAGCAACACCCTAAGCTCATGAGCCTGGAGTTCAAGCTGCTACTGATGACCCTCTTCTTGCTACCACACACGAGTGAGGCATTTCACACACTATCTGAAACAAACACACCAGGGACTTAGAACTGGAAACAGGAATAAGTCTCATTGCTCCCCAAACAAACTGGATCTCTAGCTAATCGAAAGTATGTAAACTATCTGAGCAATTTTTTCATGATTAGAAGCTGTAATAAATAAAACTATCTTTCCTTCTGCATGTTTACTTGAGAGCAGAGCATGTTTGCAGTCTGCCCACATTGCTTAAAGGAGAAAAGAATGTCCAATTTGACTTCACAAAAGACCACATGCGGAAAGGAAAAGTGAAGACAAGGACAGTAAGTCTAATTTAAATTGACCCAAGTTTGGTTTTAGCAGAGCTCATTTTTACATTGCAACTTTTGAAAAACATAAATCCAATTTCCAAGAATAAGAGAGGTGAACATAGAAGACAGTCATTTTCTTTTTCCGTGCGACTCGCTGCTTCTTTCACATGGCTTCAAAAATAAAGCTCTTCCCACCCTGCTTTCTCTGTCCAACTTGGTGTGCTACCAAGTGTTTGTTAGAGCAACTACAGAATGGACAGATGAACAAACGCCGTGTGCAGCTACTCTGCTCTCAAAGGCAGGGGTGACAAGTCAGGTGTAACTATCAAGATAGTAAGTCTGCAGAGTTCTGAGGAAGATGACTCATGCCAAGATGGAGCCTGAGAACAGGACCTTCTTCCCTGGGCTCTACTTGCACCATCAAGGAGAAAATCTATTTACAGAGAAACAGGGGCCAGTGTTCTTAACACTAGCCATGTCCTTCATGGGAGCCTCTTTCTCAAACTCTTAGAGTTGGTCCTGGCAGCCAGTCTGTGGCCTGTGCTGGCGTCCCCAATGCTAAGTCAGCCTGCCTTTCCACTGTTTCCTTCCTGATGAACAAGAGGTGACAACAGACACTCTACCTAGTTTATTCAGCATTGTGGCATAGCTTATACACCAGAGAACTGTCCAAACCCCTTGGGAGATCAGCAGGATAGAAGCAAGGGATGGTCGCTCACAGTATAGCCACCCTGTGGAGAGATCAATGACAGGGCCAATACCTTTCTTTATGGAACTTTAGTGCCTGTCCCACCCTAAAGCTCTGCTCTCAGCAGCCAGGAAATGCTCCCTGGAACATCTGAAGGTGTTAACATCATGACTTCACCAAATACCAATGTATACATTGGAATACATGTAAATGCAGGTGAACTATCTGAGAAGACAATGGCAATAACCATTATGACTTAAACCCATATTAAATTCCTAACATCAACTTTATGTTCTATTCCAATCTGATTACCTTTTGATCAGTATTGCCAAAAACAATGGTAAAAAATAATAATAAACACACAATAATAGGAAAGACTTAGAAGAAATCTACTGCCACTGCCATCAGAAAGGGGTAAGACACCCTAATGTCCTTGGGATCACTAGATGGTATTACAATCACTAGTGGATATGTTTAATTAATATATTTATTGAGTGAAGGAATCATAGAAAAAATTAATTGGCTTGCCATCAGTGGATATCAGGTACTAGACAAACATTTCTTGCTACCTATCTGGGTCTCTGTGGTAGGTATTCCTGGAATTGAGTGGAAGGCTTGAGAGAAGCCCCTGGGCAACCCATGAGTTCATCTGGAAAGTTCAGCCATTCAACAGCTACCTAGTAGGCACCTACTGTATATGTGATTGCTCAAATTCAAATAACTAGAAAGTGCCAGCAAGATCACTATGTTAGCAATTTTCTGACTAAAAATGATTAGAAGAGAGAACCCCAAGGACTGCCTGAACAGGGGGAGCCCAGGTCCTGTCCCTTACAGCCAAAGCTAGCTACAGATGGACACAAAAGAACCAAAGTCACATGGACCAATACTCAAGTTCCCTGTAATGGGACACCTGATAAGAGCGACTTAGGGAGGGTAGGGCTAGCTTGGGCTCACAGCAGGGTGGTGCAATGATCATGGGGGCAGGCAGGACAGAAGGAATGTAAGCGGTTGGACATATCACATTCATAGTTAGGAAACACAAACACTGCTTCTCCATCATTTTCTCCTTTTTTTTTTAGTCCCAAATCCCAGTCCAGGGCTGGTGCCTTCAACCTTCAGGGTGGGTTTCCTACCTTAGTTACACCTTTCTGGAAAAGCCTTCACAGATATGACCATAGATTTGTCTCCCATTTGGTTCTAAATTCCATATTACAGTATCATTGTCTCTCTGAGACTGTGATAATGTGCCTCCAATTTGTTCTTCAGTTTTACAAAAACTTATTTAAAGAAACTTCATTTGAAAGATTCTATCTCATTTGCAAGTACCAAAGAAAGGGAACAACCATGGTGTCCTTTAGGAGATGGATGGAGAAAACGTACTCCATCCAAATTGTGGAAGGTTATTTATTGCTTGCGCACGCACGTGCGCACATGCGTGCACACACACACAAATTAGCTATCAGAAAAGAGATGATGTGACCTTAAATGCATATCACTAAGTGAGAGAAGCCAGTCTGAAAAGGTTACATGCTGAGCGTGACCAACTAAGTGACATTCTACAAAAGGCAAAACCATGGAAACAGAAAGAAAAGTTTAAAAGGCCAGTGGTAGTGAACCACAGAGTGGCAAGAAAGGGCAAATAGGTTGATTCAGGGGCATTTTAGGGCCGTTTGCCTGTCCTGCATGGCACTACAATGACAGTGTATGTCATTCGACACCAGTCCAAAGCAAGTCATGACCAAGAGCAAAGACTAATGGCCAAACATAGTGCTAGGAGGTAACATTGTCTTAATACAGGAGAGCAACAGTAACAATGTCTCAGAGCAGATGAGCATCAGTAACAAGGTCTCAATGTTGATGAGTGCAGGTGAGCAACAGTAACAATGTCTCAATGTTGATGAGCCTAGGAGAGCAACAGTAACATGTCTCTATGTGGGTGAGCAACAGTAACAATGTCTCAATGTTGATGAGTGCAGGTGAGCAACAGTAACAGTGTCTCAATGTAAGTGAGTAACAGTAACAAATGTCCCATTCTCATAGAGGTATGCGTGTTCAGAAATAGGGAGATATAAGCAGTCTTGAGACAGGCATTGTGAGAAATAGCTGGACTTTCTCCCCAGTTGTGCTATAAACATAAAGCTTCTCTTTCAAAAGGCCTATTAATATAAATATGTACATGATATCAAAAACTTAATGGTACCACCATGTATTCATGTGTATTAACAAAATTACGGAGCCACAGACTTACATTTTTATTCAATGACTTCCCTCTGTCTTACTCCCTCATGCCTAGTTTGATCACCGTAAGACCTCACAAGAATGTGCCCTGGTAAGATTAATTATTAATTGTTAACTGATTATTTCTATGGGGAGGATGTCAGTACAGTATCCTATTTATAAAACAGAATTGAAAGCTATGGGGCAAGGGAATAAATAAAGAAAAATCTAATTAGGGGTCTGACAGTCTTTGATAATGGAATTAAAATTCTATTCCTCCTCACTACAAATATGCAAAGCTGATACTGTTTTTGTCTCTTCTCCTTAGAAATGCATGCTATACATTGCCTGCAAGTAACTTTTCCCAAGCTGGGCAGTGATGACGCACACCTTTAAGCTTAGTACTTAGGAAGCAGAAGCAAGCAGATCTCTGGGAGTTCAAGGCCATCCTGGCCTGCAAGAGCTAGTTCTAGGACAGGCTCCAAAGCCACAGATAAACCTTGTCTTGAAAAAACAGGAAAAAAAAGTAACTTTTCCCATGTCATAGTGTCTGTGACTCCAGGAAACCCCGTGAAATTTTCCTTCAGCAAGTGAGGCTGATGTGGATTTGAATCTTTGATCAGTGAGGGTACGTACATCTGTAAATGTTCAGGGTGCTCCTGCAGACAAAAAGGTACCACATTTGCATAAAATCTACACACATCTTCCACTGTATATTAAAACCAGTGCCTGGCAACTTACACAACACACGTGTGCACAGAGGATTGAACTGTGTTATTGGGGGGATAATGACAGGAACGTGGCCTTTACTTGTTCAGGATAGATGCTACTTTGCTCAGAATATTTTCAACCCACATTTGGCTGAATTGCAGATACAGAGAGCAGAGTGTGTGATATCCTTGACACAGCAAGACACCAGCTTTACAAAAAGTGACACACACCAGTCGCCATCTAGAACCGACCTTTTAAGAAGCTGAAAAAAAAAATTAGCACAAATTATCTATTTGAGTTCATCTCTTAAAACATCCACATTCATTGCAGCAGCTCCAAGGGTACTGTAACCTTAAAAAGGAGAACTCTATTCCCAGTATGCCCCAAATACCATGCCTGTCTGTAGCTGAGATTTGAAAATACAGTTTTTATATGAAGGAATCGTGTTCTTTTCTAGCTCTGCCCTCCCAAAGATATTCCATCAAGACTGCACTTAATTAATCGCTTTTAAATAAAGCCAAGTTCAATCAGCAACTCTCTATAAAGCTCTTTTGCATAATTAGCCAAGTGTTGTGGGAATAGCAATGACTAACAGATATTCTGGAGGTAGACCTTGAACTCAAAGTGTTTATTATGGGGGCAGCAGGATAGACTAGAAGATTATAACAAAGTCTATCTGAAGTTCAAACTCGACACAGCCACAAAAGTGGGCTTTCAATTCACTTCAGCATTCATTCTAAGCCCAGTAAGAAGCAGACCTATGCCTGCATCTGAGTGTCATTTCTGCTCTCTCTGTGAGTTTCTGACGATCAGACATTAATGACTATAGAATCTGCTCCGGATACATGCTGATTATCAGCAGCTGAGTGGTCACCCAGCCAGGCTGCTCACCCCAAGCCACTAGGAGGTGGCAAGCCTGGCCATCAACCCTGGCCCAGCTCCAACCTGTCTGTTCATGCATCACAGGTGAGGAAGCTTCAAAGCCTGCCCCCCAAACCAACATTTACATAGCACTTTAGACTTTGCAAGATGTCCTTGATCCTTCTCTCTTTTGATTTTGTGCAGAAGCTTTATTGTACCTTTTAGATGAGAAAGCAAAGGTTTTAATAATAAATATGCAGATTAAATGCAAAAGATATCTAACAACAAGCTACAAGATTCTAAGAAATAATTTGTGGATCCTTAGTATTTAGTTGCAAAATTCTTGAGATATATCCTATGTATTAACAGACTCATTCTGAAGTTAAAACAAGAAATTGGGGGGGGGGGGGTGCTGTGTGTGCGGAAATACTGTGTTCATGTGTCTGTGAACCCACTTCAAAACAAAGTAGTCAAAAACTATATTAGAATGTTATATATTTTTCCTTCTCTGAGCTTGCCATGATTTTAGAGTTTTTCTAAACCAGAAGGGCTCCCTGCTTCAAGTTAAACCTGCATGTTACTAGGACAATGATATCCATTCCCAGGTAATAACTCTGTCTCCGATACTTGGAGCAGACAGGTAGAAGGGGTAAGGAAAAGAGTCTGCAAAAGCATCACAAGAATAACTGCAAGAACAAGTTGGGAAGTTTTCTCAGTGCCAGCCAGCAAGTAGACCTGGAGATGCTCTCAGGGAGATGCTGTCCTGTGCCTTTCATTTCATAGCCCCCAAAGAAAGAATGCTGTGCCCATTGTTTATAGTAGAACCTGAACCAAGAGTTCCAACCAGTTTGTTCCCACATTAAATGCAAATTTACTCACACCTGTTGGCTGAATTTTCCCATCCCAGTAGCTGCTTCCAAATTGCCTCGCCAAGAATTTTGTTAATTGTAAATGCTCAGGCAATAGCTCAGGCTTATTACTAACTAGCTCTTATACTTTAACCCATATTCCTTATTTCCTCTCTGCCATCGAACGATACTCTTCTTATTAGCATGGCACATTCATTTCCTGCTTCCCTCTGCATCTAACTCAGGAATCCTGTGACTCCACACTCTACCCTCCTTCGTCCCCTCATTCTCAGTTTGGTTTTTCCAACTAACTTCCTGTCTGGGTACCAGCCAGTCAGCTTTTCATTAGCCAATGAAAGCAATATATATTCACAGTGTACAAGAAGATTATTTCACAGCAGACTCCCTATTAAGGTCATGCAATAAGCACTGTAATATCAAGGTACAAAACAGAGAGGAACCATTTGGAAGTTTGCATGGCTGAAGAGCCAGCCCAACAGCATCATCATGGTGAGATAGGGATACACTCAGCAGAACATGTCTTCAACAAGGTAAAGGATGACGGGAGCACCAGGGGACCATCCAAGCGTGGGTGGTTTAATGATGGCTGTGAACTGCCAATGGAGTTCTTAAAGCAAGCTCTCCTTTTCTGTTTCTTTTCTTTTGTCTTCTTTGTTACATTTGAAAGTAAGTAATAATGGGTAATCAATTATGGGTCTATTTCCAATTTCTTCCCAGTTTAGATATTTGCCCTAATCAGAAATTCACCAGAAAGAATTGGGAAACAAACTTTGACTGTAATCATCTTAGTTAGTATTTCTGAATATTATCCATCTGTTCTTCAGTCCGTGGGTGAAAAATGTGTGACTTATTCTTTGATTACTGAAACATAATTAATTATTCCTTACAAAAAACTTTCATCTTACTTATTCAACAGCTGTGGTATATATTCGTGTTTCAAACACTTTCTGAGTGTTCACCTATGGTGTTACCTGAAAACTTGTAATCAAAGTGAGAGAAATGCATTTGAAATATAAAATGGAAAAGCAATTAATGCCTGAATTAGATGAAAATCATTTGGTCATTGTCCAGCTTGCTCATAAACCACAGATACTCAAGTCACTGCAGAAATTACATTGAAGGCGTTTGCCTTGGCAGCTTTGGATAAGTTCCACTGTCTTAAGTGCCTGATGCAGGATCTTTTATATCCAGAACTTCTGGCCTCTTTCACCAATCTGCTAGAAGAAGATGGCAGCCTACATATGTGAAACCTAATTGGAGCAAGGAGAAGTATCAAAAATACAAAATGAGTTTAAGTGGAGAGAAATCTGGCCATTTCTTAGACTTTACCAGGTCTAGCTCAGATTGGCAATTGAAACATAACTGCAAATTTTTAAATAATTTTCTGTTAAACTCCTTTATTTATTCATGTAATAAGTAATATAAACAGTAGATGATCCAACTTTTCTTTCTGCTGCTAAAAATCAGGAACACACTCATCGGTTCATTCAACACACAATTGTTCTTACAAAACTGCTAAGTACGACACATGGAACAGAATATTGGACATGAAAGCCCTGGAGAGGATTATGGTGAATAGGGAAGTTAGAAAATCAGTCACTTGGTATGAGGAAAAAATAGATATGGATGCAAGATGGGAATGGCGATCTCTGGGGCAATGAAAGAGGCCATCCGGAAGAGTTCAGTAGGATTATCAGTTGTGTCAAGACAAAAGCGGATGAAGCCATAGTCATTAGGAGAGATGGCAACACATTAGTAGGGGATTTTTCAAGCCTTCTTGCCCTGACCAGAGGCATTGGCAGCTTTTGTCCCAGATTATCTTTTCTTTTTTTTTTAATTTTAAATTTATTTATTTATTAAAGATTTCTGTCTCTTCCCATCCACCGCCTCCCATTTCCCTCCCCCTCCTCTAATTAAGTCCCCCCCCAGCCCGAAAAGCAATCAGGGTTCCCTGTCCTGTGGAAAGTCCAAGGAACCCCCCACCTCCATCCAGGTCTAGTAAGTTGAGCATCCAAACTGCCTAGGCTCCCACAAAGCCAGTACGTGCAGTAGGTTATGTTCAGAGAGTCTGGTTTTATCCCAGGCTTTTCCAGACCCAGGCCAGCTGGTCTTGGTGAGTTCCCAGTAGAACATCCCCATTGTCTCAGTGTGTGGGTGCACCCCTCATGGTCCTGAGTTCCTTGCTCGTGCTCTCTCTCCTTCTGCTCCTGATTTGGACCTTGAGAATTCAGTCCTGTGCTCCAATGTGGGTCTCTGTCTCTGTCTCCTTTCATCGCTTGCTGAAGGTTAATATTCAGGAGGATGCCTATATGTTTTTCTTTGGGTTCTCCTTATTTAGCTTCTCTAGGATCACTAATTATAGGCTCAATGTCCTTGGTTTATGGCTAGAAACCAAATATGAGTGAGTACATCCCATGTTCCTCTTTTTGGGTCTGGCTTACCTCACTCAGGATAGTGTTTTCTATTTCCATCCATTTCAAGGCTGTTTGTTGAGCACACAGCTTGGAAGACAGAAAAGGAGGCTCCCTGCAAGGCAAAGGGCAGATTTGCTTACTGCTCAGATAAGGGAGGGGGGAGGTCTGGAGCTTGAGCAAGCAATGGGGTAAGTGGTTTATCTGCAACCTTGACTTTTGGAACTTGGTGTTTCTCAGTTTGTGGTGGTGCCATCTCCTAGCACTCACCTCTGCCCATCCTGGGTACTTGGAGGAGACTGACCATCCACGCAGGCATGAAAATCATGGTCTGAATGTTGAGAAATGGACTTCTTTATTCATGGCCCAGTACTCTTAACTATACTGCTGATAGAATTGTGGTAGCTGAGCAATGCAAGCCTGGTAAAAGTTCAAGTGAATAGTGGCTGCATTCTCTCTCTCTCTCTCTCTCTCTCTCTCTCTCTCTCTCTCTCTCTCTTTCCGTGTGTGTGTGTGTGTGTGTGTGTGTGTGTGTGTGTGTGTGTGTGCAGTGTTTCTACATGTGGAAATGGAGGCAACAGTGTGGCAGAGTGCACATGGAGACCGGAGGACAGCTTTAAAGAGTTGGTTATGTCCTTCCACTGTGGACTCTGGAGACTGAACTTGGGTCGCCAGCTTGTGTGGAGAGCACCTGGATTTGCTAAGCCGTCTCCCTGGCCCAGTGACGACATTCTTTAGCCGCTATTTTCTCTTAGCCATGAAGTAATAGACTAGAATGCTGGGTCACATGCATCCGGTCGTTTGGGAGCACTTAGAATCTAACCCAGATGAGTTCTGCTTCAACTGGTCTGTCTAATGTGCTTAGAGCTCTATTTCCCTTGCTATTAGTGAAGAGTTTTACTTAGTACATAGTATTTAATGAGGGATCTAAAATGATTTAGAAGGGAAGACATAAAGAATTTCTTTCTTTCTCAGAGCACAGTAATAACTTCTGTGGATGAGAGACATGGCCTACGCAAGCCCAGTCAGACAGAAACTCTGGGCTTTATTCTATATTGCATTTGGGTAGAACTCAGCACATTTGTACTGGCTGTACTTAAAAATGCAGGAATGGGGGTGCTTTCAAAGAATCCTTGGTTTTGAACCCAGAATGCTTCTGCTCAGTGGCAACATCATAGACATATCCTTCCAAAGTGTCACAGTGTATACACAGGGGCATCATCCTGTTTAAATTCCAGGGGAATCTATTCAGGTTGGAGGAGGATGATATATTTGTCAAAGAGGCCCATCATTTATATATACATCTGTGGAAAAATACTTTTATTGAATAATTTTGTTATTTGACAACTTCATATGTGTATGTAATATATTCTGATTGCTGTCTCTTTGATACACCCTCTTATTCCCCTCTCATCCTTATCAGTCCCCCAATAATTCTTTCAGTCCCTGTCTAAGAATGAAGATTTTTGTTTTGGTTTTGTGACCCATCTTGTTTAAGTGATCATTGGATTAAAACTATTCATTGGAACTTGATGGGTCCAATCAAGGATACACAACTGAAGATAATGATGCTGTCCCTCCAAAATATATTAGTAGCAAATACTGCAGACGTGGGGGACATGACACCATGCACCCCTCCATCCATGCATGACTACCAATGCACCAGTTCTTACCATACCCAGTGGGAATGTTTTTAAAGTCCATACTAACTACCAAGAATGACAAAGCTCTGAGCAGGTCATTTGAGATAATCACCGTTCATTTGTTTCTTGATATGCATGGATAAAAAGGTCTTAAAATAGCCTTGCATGTGAACTCAATATCTGCCTTCTAAATTGGGTTATCTGGTATGGTCTTCCAAACGTAATGACTTGTTAAAGAGCGCATCTTATGGAGCCTGTTTCTGGCTCCCTTTAGTTGACGGCACTGGAGGCTTACAGGGACATAACTTCTCTGGACACACTTGAAAGCTAGCGACACCACAGTGATGTAGAGACCATCAGCTTCCATGGCTGATGGAGAAAGATAACTGATCTGGGCGTACCTGACATCAGTGACTTCTTGAGAAAAATATCACCATCACCCAAAGAAGCAAGCTTACTTTCAAGCATCTTTTCATAAAGGTTTTGCACACTTTCCATGATTGCTATGTTCCTTTAATGCTTTCCAATGTGGGGTCCACCTGCTGGGACAAACTTGCTGGAAATAACTGCTATGAAGGTGGTGGCAGACAAACAACCAGCTTCAAGTCCTCTGTCCTCGTGCATCTGAATAGTGACACACTTGGAGAAATCTGTGGTAGGACGCTCAGTATCCCAACACTCTCTGGAAACAACTGCTCCTCAAAATCTGTGATCATGTATCAGAACATTCGGAGAGTAGGTGCGTAAGCCAGTTAGGCAGCTCACCTCCACACAGCTCTGTGAAGAAGTATTACCATAGATGAGGCACATGAGCCACCTAGAAGTCACATTGTTGCCCATGACACAGGAAGTAAAGGGTGGGACAAGGGCTCAGTCATGAAGGTCTCACTTCTTAGTCCAATAAAGCAGCACATTAAATATATGTCCCATTTCTTACTAGCTGTTTGGCTCCTGGCTGGCGCTCAGAGGCAGAAGCCCCCTAAGGCCTTCTACGACGTTATGTTCTGCACAACATCTTAGAGAGAGAATACAAAGTTGTCCACAGAGACAACATTCTAGACTCCACATTGTCCCCCTGAACTTCCATATAAGGACACAGGTGAATGCTTTTATTTATTATACTTGCTATCTATAAACTTTTCTGACTGGGGGGTGGGGGCTGCACTTCCCTGTTCCAGCCAGTTATTGCTGTAGCATTTCCACTGAATAATCTGAAGCTACGTACCCATCATCCCTCCACACTCCAGGGGGAGGTGCTTCTCAGTATTAATCACCCAGAGGCTTGATAATTAACTAGTGTCCCTATAGCCAAGATACTGTAAGTATCAAGACTAGCCAGTCCAAAACTGTGCCTTCTGTCCTGTCTTCCTTGTTGCTTCCATGGAAACATCAGTAGGGGTTTGGTCCTCCTCTTCCTGTTGTCTTTCTTCTCACCAACCTGTGACCCTGTATGAGTGGCTGTGCCTCCTGTCATTAGGCCTGTATGTATTAAAAAGCTGTGTTCCCCGAGACCCTCCTGTACTTAATTAGGTATGCCACAGAGAATAAAAAATTTGAGTGCAGTTAATCTCAAGATGAAAATAGCCATTAAAATGAGACTCAACTGAAAGATACAACTGATTTGAAAACTCTTGAGAACGAAAAATAAATGTGGTGCCCTTTCATTTTTCTGTCAGCTTCTCTTAATGTTATTTTTTTAAGTGAATGTATAGCTGAGACAACTGGGAAGGTTGCGTTTCTGCCACTGCTCTTGGATGAGATTCACGATCCCTTCCTGAATCAAGGACTCCCTAGCATCCTTCTGCCCCAACTGTCACTGAGAAGAGAATGGCAGGCAGGAGGAACACAGGAGTGTTCAGATCCAAAAGCATTTGGAATGGGTGTCTTCTGGAGAACAGGGGCCTCAGCCTTTTCCTAGAAGTCAGATAGGTGGGGTGGGAGGGATAGAGGCTAGGCACTTGGGGCCACTGCATCTGCTCACCTTGTGCTCTTACATTCCTTTCCTCTTTGAAACCACTGGAGAAGTTTGGTGTCTACCACAAGGCAGACAGGTCTCAGGCAAGGGGCTGGAATCCCCCTCTTCACAGTTTTACCTACCTTGTCTTTCCTATCTTTCTTTTAGTTCAAGGTGTCTTTCTTATAATTGACAAGATGCAGCAGAAGGTCTGAAAGGAGGTAGAAGGAGGAAGCTTAGCTGCTCAGGGATTGGGTCTCTGATCTGCAAGATCCTCCTGCTCCTGCTGATGCTGCCTTGCATGGAATGATACAGGATAGAGAGCAAGGACAGAGGAGTCTTCTGGGCAGTGGATGTGCCATTTCTGAAGTCAGGGTAAAATTCATATTAGGATTAGTGCATTGCTTCGTTTGACCTTAACTTCAACTCCTGTTCCTTCCAGAAGAAAGTCAATGGAATACGGTAATTCCTTTTAAAGGAATCAAATGTTAGTAATTCCTTGCCAGAATTCGTGTACCAAGCATTAACATGAAACCAATCCTGATAAAAATAATCCACCCACTGGTGTGTGTGGACTTGACCATTCTAGAAGATGCATGCAGCCACTGGCCTGACTGCACATACCCTGGGCTCCTGTTCAAGCTGCACCTGTTACCTCCAGTGCAAGGCAGTTCTAGAATAATACATCTGTGATGAGCATCACTCACATGAATAAACAAAGTGTCTGAAATATAGCAATGCCTCTCGGAGAAAGTATTCACCATCCACTCAACTCAGGAGAAAACACGAAATTTTATAAGACATACATATTTGACTGTGGTAATACATTTTTTAAACTTTTGTGCAGAATTTCTGGAAGTTATAACAATTTTAAAAGACAGTGAGATAGGCATTTTTTTCTTTTCTTTCTAGGAAGGGTCACGCTATGTAGCTCAGACTGACACCCAACTCACTATGCTCCTGCCTCAGCCTGCTGAGTGCTGGCATTCCAGGCACGAGCCATCAGTCCTGGTAGGTATTCTACTTGCTGAGAACACTGAGTGGATTATACACGGAAGGAGTCAGCACCAAGGTCTCATCTCTATCACATGTTCACAAGTCTGTTTCCAAGGCAACAATAATTCAGCAGGTAGCAAAACTGCATGGAAATACTGTCACATTGGTATACACCTTCTAGTTGCTTGTTTCCCAAATGGGTTTATCATACAAGGACAGAAATCGCCAACATCTTATCTTACCTGGAGCCATTACAAGTCAAGACTGGATATCTGAATTGCCCCTGGATATGGAAGAGTTAGCACGTGTTTTTTTCTGAATGTATTTCCTTTTTTCCGTGTGTATAATTAACAATTATACAATTCACTCTATCAGACCAATCTAGTAGTTACTGTAAATGATATGGAATGTGATGATAAGGCATGCTTGCTATAATTACCAGAGACTGTGATGATGATGGATACATGCCACAATTATGCCAACCTGCAACTGAGTCCACACAAGGCAGAGATCTAAATGTCAGCACAGATGGTCCTGCTGTGTCCCCAGGGTGAAGAGGGCACTCCTGTTACTTTCTGATGCCACCTGGCAGAACAATGGAGAGGGAAGTAGGGGGTCCTAAAAGTGATGGCTGTGCCTAATGAGATTCTTCAAAAAGATTTATAGATCTATGTCCATAAATTTCTATGAAATACTTTAAAAATGATTTTAAGGGAACGTATTGAATTACTTCATGCTCTTTATTATCTGCCTACTCTCACCAAGTCCTTTGTTCCCACAAGAAGTCACTGTGAGTTTTTAAGGAGTGAGGACTAGATGACAATCATGGGTGTACTGTGGCAAATGCAATCCAAGGTCTCAGGAATGTGCACTGTTCATTCACACAAAGAAGGTCTGCTTCCAAGGGGCCATGCAGAGTATCTCCCTGGTCTAACTGTTTGGCTATGCCTTCTCCTCACATTAAATCAACCTTCTAGAGTCCACCGTGTTCCCTGCAGTGTCACTGGGACAGGCACTGTCCACCATGTTCCCTGCAGTGTCAATGAGGCATGTTCTGTCTGCAGTGTTCCCTACACTCTCACTGGGACATGTACGACCCATTGTGTTCTCTGCACTGTCTTTGGGACATATATGGTCCACCGAGTTCTCTGCACTGTTTTTGGGACAGGTGCTGCACATTGTGTTTAGTGCAGAGGGTTCAGGGCTTCTCTAGAGTAACAGAGTTTCACGTCCCACTGGGTCCAGTGTCACGGTGTGGAGAGCAGTCCAGGACATCACAGAACAAAGCGCTGGTCCCGACTCCAGCTTTGCTTCCTCTCTGACTCTTCTTCTCTTTGGCTTCCGATAGTCTGAACGCCCCAGGAAACGGAATGTGAGGGCCAGAGGAGTAGCCCGTTTCTTGCAATAGGCATCTATCTGAGAGACTTCAAAGGCTTTTGTTCTCCGTGAAATTAAGGCCTGTAACATGAGGGCCTCTCAGCAGAAACATGTTTTCTGGTTTCTCTGGGAGTAGGACAAGAAACAAGTGAGAGATGAGGCATGTGTTCCTGGGTAGGAGTGGGCTGGCTGGAGGAAGCCTGTAGAAACTCCATAAGCCGGAGATGCAGAGTTTTGCCCTGGCCGCCTGGCTCCAGGCCAGCGTTGTCTGTCTTGGGAGAGCAGGACACCATCAATCTTGCACGGGTATCGGTTACTGAAAAACGCAAGTGCACCAGTTGCGTTGGCATAGCCATGCATTCTTGCTGTGGCAAATGGTGCCTCCAGCATGCAAAAGTATCAAAGGGACAACTCCTTAAGTTCAAAGAACACTTGGTTCATGTTGCAAAGAGGAAGTTGCTGCATGCTGCTTTTGTGTGACTCCAACCAGGCATGGAAGTTCTTCCTTCTTCCTTTAATTGTCACCACCATGAACTGCTACCCTTGGGGAAAATAATCCTAGGTGAGTACAGGGTTATATATTGACTTGATCCAGTAAGAAACCTGGATCCTTCAGATTTTTCTAAATATTGTTTTATTGAAAAAAAAATTAGGGACAAGGTGTGAGATTCTCCCCATCTGAGCTGGAGTGCCAACTGGTGGTGGGTGACATTATGCAGGTCTTGTTTAGGTAACCACAGAGTTACAATTTGATGGGTACAGCTTCCCCACCATATATAGAGGACACTATTTCACTGCCGTTTCTGGTCCTCTGGCGTTTAGCATCTTCCTGCTCCCTCTTCCATAATGGCCTCTGCTCCACTGGTGTAGGCATTGTGTTGTGGATGTATCAGTTGGGATTGTGCCCCACGGCTGCTTGTTCTCTGCATTAGAACCAGTTGTGGATTTCAATAACCATCTTCTACTACAAAAAGACACATCTTTTATGAGAGTGAGATCTGCACTCATCTATAAATCAGGGTAAGGTTTTAGACTTCACCTGGAAAGATGATTTAGGAAAACAGCACTAATTTGTTCTTTTTCAGAATCCATGACCTCATTAGTACGTATTTTCCACTACCATGTGCTTACTGAGAAAACTACATGTAGGCTCAGGCTAATTTTGAGTGAGTGAAGTCATGGTCCTACATTTAAATAACATTCTAAAATTGTTATGTTCGAATTTGTTTAATCGAACACTTTCAGCACTGGACACTCAGTGATAGAAAAAGGTCAGCCCTGCAGGACCACCCTTATGACATCACTCTGGTCCCTGGGGAAAGAGGAGATCATTGCCTCAAATGCCAGAAACGCTGTGAACTGCTTGTGGTAATGGGAGAAAAATAAATGTCATACATTTGCCATCATTTAAGACCTTAAGTGCACAGAATTATATCTAGCACAGAGACTAAGCTCGGTAAATGACAGCTGACATCAACTCTTCCCTTCATTACTAAACATTTTTCAGTTTACAGATTTTAAATTATGATCTTTCCCCTTGGCTAATGTTGGGAAAGCAAGGGAACATGAATCTTTGTTTTCATGTGTATAATTGTCAGAAAGGGCAATGTAAATTCTTTCCACCAAAGTACTCAGCCAATGCAGAACATTCATCAATCGCCAGAAGTTTCTGGCTGCAAGACAAAGTCCATGTTCTGCAGAGATGCATTCACATGCAGAGACAGAAGACAATCCAGGGCGGCCCTTACCATAGCACTCTGGTCCAGAGCTATGCAACATAGTAGCAGGTGTCAATAAGTACTGTGGAAAACAGAAAACGGAGGGGACAGAGTGAAAATGTGCTTTGGCCTTAAATATAGCAGCCGGTTAAACTCTGCAGGAGGTCTGAAGATAAGGAAATACTCCCAGAAGGGAGATGTGAATGCCAATGTGCTAGAGCATCCCGTCTGCAGGGGTGGCTGAAGCAAAGATACAAGGGGAAAAAATTAGAGAATGAGGACGAGGGTGAACGGAAGATATGGCCATGTCACCCACCATGAAAGAGATGTCATGTTCACTCCTGTTCCTTACTGGATGGCAGCACAATGTCAAGAGAAAGATAAAGGACAAGCTGCTCCCTTCACAGCACACACTGCTCCACCTTTTCTCTCTCCCAATGCTTTCACTCATCCCATTTTCATAATTCCCTGGGCCTGGCATCCAGACAGACGTCCAGCCATCTATCCCTAGCAGGTCCCTGTGCCTGGCGTCCAGACAGACGTCCAGCCATCTATCCCTAGCACTTCCCTGGGCCTGGCGTCCAGACAGACGTCCAGCCATCTATCCCTAGCAGGTCCCTGTGCCTGGCGTCCAGACAGACGTCCAGCCATTGATCCCTAGCAGTCTCACAAATGAATTTTTAACTGAACATAAATTGTTCTTTGAACCAAAAAAAGCCACAATAACTTGGAAGAAATTCCCTGGCAATATCTAGTGTTAGCCCAGTAATGGTTAACAAATGTCATATTAGGGAAACTAAAGATGTGATGGCCAGTTTCTTATTCCTTTGCTGGATCAAGTTAGCTCATGGAAGGCTAAAGGAAAAAGAATTTTCTTTTCACACGAAAGATCACTTAGGATTGGTTTTTCTACAGAGGAAATCCACTTGGTATTTTTAAAAATCATATTTTACATTTTATCACTTAAGTTCACTAATTGCCAGTGGGTGACCACAGATGTAGCCTGCTTGAGAAACAGGAAGTAGTGTGCTGGATGACATCACTGCATTCCCTGGGGCAAGACCCACAGGCTGGGATGCTTTGTGATGACATGGTGGCTCTTGAAGCATCCTCAGTCCCTCTGCCTTCTCTTCAGTGCAAAGCAGGGACTTATTCAATCTCCCTCTTCTAATACAAAAAGCAGTTGAGGTCCCAATGACCAAACTCAAGTTACCCCAGTCCTGGAAGTAGAAGGTCGCAAATAAAGCAGTGTCTTGGAGATGTAGCCAAAACTTCTCTGCCAGCAGATTTTTCAAAAGACCAACTTGCTAAAGCTTAGACAGTGATTTATTTCTAGCTGCCAAAAGGAGGGTCAGTGCTGGCTGCTCAACGGGCAACATGTCGTATCTTCACTACCTTTGGCTTTCTGCTTTATAATTGCAGTCATCAATATTACGAACAGTGTCAAAGAGAGCGCTCAGAAATGTGTCTTGTAGACCAACACTAACCAAAGCAGAGATTTGTCCACAGTCACAAGACAGAGTAAGGTGAAAATGGCAAAACTGGAACAAGAGAACAATGAAAGCTGTCAACAGGAACTACCCCCGAGGCTACAGGTCTTCAATTATAATTCAGCCAAGGCATCTACCTGGTGTAAAGTACATGACAACTGCAGAAGGATAATAATAATAACAACAACAACAACAGAAGCCAGATAATCCAGGCTCCCTTCTAGCATAGCTTAAAGACTGACTTAGCATTAGAGATAAGCCAATTCAGTTGGAGAATTTCATTTTATATTCTCTATAATGGAGACATTGTGTTAAACAATTATATACATTGGATTAACTTTAAACAAGTGGTTAAGAGTTCTGAAAATTACCTAATCTCTTTGTTCATATCTACATTCAGCTGCCATAAAGTGTACTAATATATACTTAAGGTTTTGATGGGCTGTTGAACAGCTCTGATGTGCAGGAAGACTTGCAAATTATTAAAAAATAATTAATATAAAGGGTAATTGAAACCCTTTAGTTTAGGTCACAAATAACTATCCAGAGACAGTGGAGCTGTTCGGTTGTTAAAGAGACTGCTGCTAGGAGAAACCATTTTAAAAGGAAGGTGTATTTAAGATGCCAATTAGTGTTTGCCCTTGGGATAGACAGGGTGTCACCCGGAGGTAGAGGTGGTGAGGAGAAGAGGTGGGAAACCTCCAGGTGTTGGGCTGTGCTGTTATTGATTGCAAACACCACACCAAGTGAATACACTGAGAACGTGATAAAACCCACAAAGACGAAACCTTTAAAAGCCAAGGTGAAGAGGGAGCCTCCAAAGAGCAGAGCCGATTGTGAGTCCCCGAGTACCACCAACATCGATTCTGAGTTCACACCCACACTGAAGTCATGCCCTGTTCCATAGATGCCACCCCAAGACGACTGTGGTCCTTATGGGGAGCCCTTTTCCATAACGACCCACAAACATGAGCTTGTACCAAAGAAACCTTAAAATGAAATAATTACCACAGTCATGGTCAATGCTGACACAGGGGTGGCTAAAATGAGTAAGGAAATCAGATGGGTGATTACGATGACACGATGTTTATTCTCGTAAGAAAAGAGAAAATGAGAACAGCAGCCTAGGTGACGTTTAGCCAGGAAGGAAATAATTTCAATGAATTACAAGGGTGTGCTGACTTAATCGTGTTTTACTACTGAAATATGGGAGCATTTGAATCCAGAGGAAGGGGCCAGCTGTGTCCTTGATGTTTTTCAAAAGTGCAGCAGCAGCTCTGCCTCTGTTACCTTCAAATCAGTATCAGGTTGTCCTTCGGTGAGGATTTCCATGGGAGACAAAGTGCCTGCACAGTCTTAGAGAGAATGTGGTATCTGGCTGCTCAGAGACAAACCTCCTGCACAGACTTAGAGAGAATGTGGTATCTGGCTCGTCAGAGACAAAGTGCCTGCACAGATTTAGAGAGAATGTGGTAGCTGGCTGCTCAGAGACAAACCTCCTTCACAGACTTAGAGAGAATGTGCGCTCTGGCAGAGAATGACTCCCCACTAACAAACAGTTCATCTGAATGTCAACATCTTGCTTTTTCCACACAACCTCAATCACCTTCTCAGGAATGTATCAATTCTCACGTCAGACTTACTTTTCTGCACCTTCTACACAATACGGTGTTAAGAGATCATTGCTCTTTACAGGGCCAACCGACCACTGGTTCTTTCCCTATTTCTGAGCTTCCACAAGGCAACTCCCAATACAGTCTTTTCTCCAGCAGTCTTGAAGCGAAGGAAGCTTGAAAAGGTCAAAGGGCAAACCAGGCAGAACTTGGATTCCACCCTAGAAGTATCAGCCACGATGGTGAAAACAGAAACTTCAGAAACACCAGACCAGAAGGAGTTTCTCCATGCCCACGAGGCTCATAGCAACTGATGAGTCATTGAGCTGGGTCTAAAGATACAAAGAATTGGACAGATCATTCCTCGCTGCCATCCTAAGCTCTGTCTTTCCGCTGCTCTCAGCTTAGACAGTGAAGTGCTCATTCTTTAATGATCAAGCAAAAAGAATAACAAGTTCCCACAATCCTCCCTCTTTGACATGAAGCCTCTCCCCACCACCACAATCAATCCCATGCATAAGGACTCACAAATACCCATAAATGTCCTCCCATGTCTGTTTTCAACCAAAAACGTAGCCGCCATAATAGCAGAGTCGGGCTGCAGAAGAAGCTTCTCAAGTCATCTCCACGAATATGGCTTCACCTTCTTCCAAAACATCTTCCAAGTGCAAGTAAAAATTCATATGGAGCCACCAACTGCTGAATGGTGATTGGCCAGATAGACGATTTGTCATTCCTCTTCTGACAACTTTCAAACCTTCTATTTTCCAGTAAGTATTCGTCTCTGGTCTAAACATCTCTCCCTCACAACCCATGTGGGTTTTCTCCCGTTCTTAGGGAACTAAAAAGTGTCCGTCACCTTTCTTTCAGGGTGGCATTTGGGCTTTTCTATTTTCTCTTTCCCAGCCCACCTCTCCCTTCACCACTGATACTTCAAAGTAGTCATCTTCCTGGGCACAACAGAAGTTCTGACAGGTCCTTTGTCTATGCCTGTCTTCCTGTCTTGTTCATCAGGACATTCTCAGTATCTACTACAGACTAAATACTTAAAACAGAAAATAGGCAGTGAACTAAAAGTGAATTAATAACTTCAAACAATTCCCCAGTAACACAACCAGAAAGAAGCTTAGCAAAGCATTCACTCCACGCTTGTCCTCGATTCATGTTGGTTGCTGTATTGAACACCCCAGTAGAAAGCAACTTAAGGAAGAAGGCGCTTGTTTGGCTTTCTATTCCAGGTCATAGTCTAGTATTCTGGGGAAGTCAAAGCAACAACTCAAAGCATCGCATTTGCAGCCGAGAACAGAGAGGATAAACACGTGGGTCATTTCTTGCTTACATGCTGTTAGCTGGCTCTCTTCTTTATTACACTGCTCAGGACCTCCTGTCTAGGGAGTGGTGCCGCTCACAGTGGGAAGGGTCTTCCTACAGCAATTAACAATCAAGACAGACCCCCACAGACATCTTCACAGGCCAAACTGATCTAGACAACCCCTCGTTGGGATTCTTTCCTAGGGAATCTTAAGTTGTATCAGGTTGGCTATCAAAAGTAAGCACCACACATGTCTTACAGTGAAAATTTGGTGCTGAGCAAACCGAAGCCTCAAATTGGCAAAAATAGACGAAGCAATGTACAGCCATTCAATAATTCTCCCAAGCAGAAGGTGTTAGTGGGGTAGGGGTGGGGTAAAAGTGCAGCCAGCTTCTGCTCTCTTGGGCAACACTATTAAATTAACAAAAACACGGTGACCACTGGGACTGAGGCAGGAGACAGAAGAGAGAGGACAGGGTTTGTTTACATAGCTTCTATGAAACACTAAGTGCCTCTTGCCTAACACTTAGCAGTCATTCAACCTGAAACTGAGTGATTGGATGCTGGTTTTAATGCCCCAGCAGTTCTGTGGTCTCAACCCACTCTCATCGGCCTGAAGTTTCATCATGCAAAGCATTATAAATGCCTTCAAAGATTTTGACTTTAATGTCCAAGTTTAGTGTGAGACCATGGGCAAATCAGCTCATCTTTCACCAAAGCATCACTCCTCAAGTCCATTCATGATGTATTTGTTCAGAGCCTACTACTTTGGTGCACTTTTAATCACTGTGACAAAATACCCAATGTATCCACTGACAAAGAGGAAAGAGTTATTCTTTTCTCTGTGGTTCAGAGATTTCAATCTATTGTTACTAGGCTCTATTGTCTTTCAGCCTCAACACAGTGTATAGCGGTGGGGGTGGATAGCAAAGGAAGCGGCTCACAATAAGACTGCCTTGAAGAGAGAGTAAGCAAGGGGGTGAGGGAGACAAAGACAGACAGAAAGACACACATACACACATGCATGGACACACACAGTGGTGAGACAATCGCAATATGCTAAGGACACAAATTTGATATCTTCGATATATCAGGCTTTGGAGAACATTAAAGATCCAAACTACAGCACATACCATCTGGCAGAACCATAGAGAGATAACTGAGTAAAGCAAAGGATATCTGACCATGAACCTTATCCAGAAGTTCAAAACACAGGGGGGGGGGGGGGGGGAAGGTGTAGAAAGCACGTGATCTCTCATAGTGACAAAAGCTAGCTAAAGCTGGAGGACTAATCCATATACTCAGTAAAGAGAAGAATGTGTAACTTCAGGCCGGCCCAGGAGAACTCTATGACACTCTAGGCTAGACTACACTAACTTCACAGTGTCAACAGAGAACACTAAGAGGAAAGGCCTTAGCCCTGCCTTTTTAGTCTCCATGCCGCCGGCCCAGTGCTTATCTCAGAGTCTCTCATCTGCTCCTTGAGTCTTCCCTTCTCTTTACTATCTGATATCCACTCCCCAGTGATCACGGAGGATGTCCAGGGCAGCAGCCTCTGTGGTGGTTGTTGTATTAGAGAGGGTTGATCTGAGTTTGAACACATTAATATCTCCAATACTTAACAGATTTTGACTTCGAATGGTAACCTCTATGACTCATCAGTAATTGTTTTTTTTCCTGGATCTCAAACAAAAACAAGTGGTTAACTGGTTTCTCAAGCACTTTGTGAATGTGTTCTTTGATGGATCATTATAGAATGTCATAATTTGAGTTGAATGGTACTTTTGTGAATTGTGGGAAATTTTTTAATGATTTTGTTACCTATTCCATAACAGAAAATAGTTAAAATTAAAATTGCATATTTACAAAACAATTCCTATTTTCAAGACTGTACTCAAATTAATGAAATTACAGTGTTTTATACATATAGTATTTTACACATATACAGGGATTTCCTCCATCATCCTCTTGACTAGGATTTTTGACCCCAAACTTATTTTTCTAAATCCTTAGAGGAAAGGAGCTTTAGAATACAATTTCAGAGGCAGAGCTAAACAAGTTTGGAGCATGTATCTGATGACACGCCTTCCACATATAGAAATCGCCACAACTAAATTGTAGTCTGTGTGATGAGACGTCAGGAGGTTCTAAGCTCTTTCACACATTCATGCATGTGTTACAACCTTGGGCATCAACTCATTCTTTTCTAGAGACATTGGTCCCAATCAAAGACCCTGAGAGCATTCCATGCACAGAAGACCTCTCTAACCAGAAAGATTTCAAAATAAGGATCTTACCTTGTCTCTAGGAAAATTGTCAAACAAAGCTGCCCCCGTTAGTAGTAACCAAGAAGCAACATGAGGGGAAATTAGGCTAAGTAACAGCACCCAAAGTTCATATAAATAATAGCACCTATAAAATGTTACTTCTCTGTTGGCTTTTCCTTACACGGACATCTTATTCTCAGCCAGGGATTCGACAGTTTTAGAAAGCTGTTGTTCTGCAGTTTGGGGATGAAAGAGGACACAGTCACACACCTCAGCCTGAGGTTCCTGGCACTGGAGGAGGTGGAAATTCACAATTGTGGAAGAGCTTAAATAGGCCCAGACCCATCTTTTGTGTTTCTCGGAGTAAAAGCAAACAAACTCTGTGACCCCACCACAGAATGCAGATAGGTCCCAAAAGGCTCCCATCACACCAGCAATGATGACAATCACTTCATAATTAAGCACTCCCATTCTCCATGACATATTTTACTATGTCCATACATCTAGTTGTTGAGCGCTCCAGAAACTGGAGCGGGAAGCAGAGGAGGAAGAGCCCCTGGCAGGAGACACTGAAGTTCAGTGTGCCAGAGGGACCCGTCTGAAGTTACACCACTGGGAAATAATGACCCAACAAAGAAATCTTGTCACTTGATTCATAAAGCAATCTTATTTTTCGTGTTTTTTAGTTAAGTGCTTATAGTAACTGAGCTATCTCTTAATAAATGCAGAATGGTTTTTTTAAGTCAACATTCAGGTTCAATTTGGCTGCACTCTGCAAAATATTCTGGAAGACTCTCAAGAAGAGTTTGGTCCCGTGCCAGTAGAAGCTCTGCTATGCGCCTGCTTTTCCTTTTAAGGCATTTAGAATTCCAAGATGCCTCAGACAGCATCTCTCCATCCCATCAACAACCAAATCCCTTAATGAAAACACTGATTCTATCAGCAGCGTATTATTTTCATCTAATTTGGAAAGACATATGAATGCAGCCTGACTAAGTGTGCTCTCCTGCATACTATTCCTAAATTTCAGTCAAAGCTCTTGAATAGTTTATCAATTTTCTAGAATGCTGTGCACCAAGCAGTGTTGGGTGAGCCAAAGAGGGGGGTTATTAATGAAAACTGAAAGACAAAAGGAAAACAAACTCAAAGAGAAGAAACACTCTGCCTTATTCCACGGAAGGAAGAGGAAAAGGTAAGGGGGAGGGGTAAAATAACTCTGGTGCTATTGATGTGAAGTCTTCCACTGATGTGTTTTAGCAGTAATCGCTGGGGTCAAGAAAACAATTCACACAGTCATCAGGGTTACAGGTGTGTCTCAGCAGCACTAGGAACTTTAAAGAGCCCCTTTGCAGAATATGATCTGGAGTGCCTCATTATCCTTCAAGGGTAGACTTAATCCGGCCTGCCTTTCATCTAAAATGACTCCAGCTCCTTTAGATCCCCAGAAATTTATTAAAGAGATAAAGATTCTTGTTTAATTTTTTTCTTCCAGACTGTTCCATAATCTTTCACTAAATTAAAAAATATGTAAAATCTAGAGTAGTATTTTAGAAAACATGAAGCAGATGAAAACCAGCTTTGTGCTTAGGAGAAAAAAGGGTGAGGGATGGGAAGAGAAGGGTAGGGTGGAGGAGAGAAGGGGAAGATTGGGAGGAGAAGGAAGGGTTGAGAAGAGAAGGGGAGGGTTGAGAAGAGAAGGGGAGGATTGGGAAGAGAAGGGGATTGGGAACGAAAAGGGAGAGTTAGAAAGGAAAAGGAAGAGTTGGGAAGAGAGAGGAAGTTTGGGAAGAGAGGAGAGGATTGGGAAGAGGAGGGGGTGGAAGAGAAGGGGACAGTTAGAAGGGTGAGACCATAAGGAACTCAGGCAAATTTACAGGTTCTGATTGTCTGATATCATGGTACAAGATACAGTTTCATTGTAAGATGCTAAGTAGCTGCAGAGTACCAGAACCTCCCACAGAAGATGCTGAAAACAATCTATACCCAGAGTCACCTGAAGCAAAGTTTTTGCATTTTAATTCTCCCCTTATTTGGTATTGAAGCTATTAATTTCACACAGGCTATTTATGCACTTGAATATTGAGTGTAATTTAAAAAAATTCAATACTGTTAAGCCAAAGTTTACTATTTAGATATGAGAAGAGCATCTTATCTTCCCGTGTAACAAATTAACACTCTTGATGTGGGACTCCCCTCTGTATTCTGTGAATACCATTGGTTAATAAAGAAACTGCCTGTTGATAGGGTAGAGAAGAACTAGGCAGGAATCAACAAGCAGCCTCCCTGCAACACACTCTTGCTATGAAGTTGGTAGCTTAGAACAGCTCAAGTTTATCTCTTGCATTCAGAAAACCAAAATGGGTTTCCAGACAAGGTCATGTTCTGTCCAGAGGCTCTGGGAAGAATGTCTGCTCCCTCATGCTCACAACATCCAGAGCTGCGTTCTTGGACCCTTTTTTGGGGTTGCTCCTCATCCTCAAGGCCAATGACATAGCATCTTCAAAGGTGTCTGTGCCATCCCCACATTGCCCTGTGTCATCCCCCTTGGCCCTCTTCTTCCAAGTGTGTCCGTGGTTACACTGAGGACAGAGATAATACTGGACAATGTCTTGCTTCCAGACTGTCAATCACATCTGCAGAATTCCTCTCGCTGTATGAGGTCATACTCTGCATTTCATGAGTTGGATGTCTTTGGACCACTCTTCTGCTCCTGCAGCAGAACTGGCTTTTCTTTTTGTCAGCCAGAAAACTATTCCCCAACCTCCTATGCAAAAGCAAATATATAGTTTTAAAGATCTCGTTAAAAAAAAAAAAGACCCACCTTTGTAATCTTTTGTAAATACAGATTCTATTCAAACTTAAATTTAATCCTTAAGTATCATGAACCATTCAGAAGAAAAGGTAAGATCCTCAGGGCTTTATTTTTTTTTCATCCTTCCACCAGAGATATAAAATTTAAAGTGGTATCCCTGAAAATGTTTCCTTCTACATTCAAGCAAGCAAATTACAAATAAAAATTGCACCCATTAGCTACTCTTTGCTGGGTATGCTATAAAGCAAAGGTTTACTAATTTAACATCATCTATGCCTACAAGTAATTTACTGAATACCGGAAAAGCATTACAAGCAAGCATTTGATAAAGTGGACTGAGTAACAAAAATCTGCCTTCAGCAGGTTAGTTGTCTGTCCTGCAATCCCCTGAAAGCTCAGCTAGAACAAAGAGGAAAAAAAGAATAAATCCCCCTCTGTCCTGCGGGGACATCCACCTTTGACCCTGTGTGTGGGCTCTCCTGGTTTGGGGACTTCGGACTTAGACTGAATTATACTAACATCTTGGCTGTGTATGCAGAATACAGAGAGCAAATGACAGGATTTCCCCATAACCATGTAACTCAATGCTTTATTTTACATGTACATGAGAGATATTTGTATATCTTATCAAACATCGATTATGCATGGGATTATAAAGTATCAATCAGAGCATGACAGCCATATAGCTGTCATATAGCATAAGGCCCATGCAGCCCACATCACAAAAGCCTGCTTGCCTGTGCGTATCCTTTTGGTCCCATCCATTTAAAGCATCGATGTCTAAAACTCACGCATGCAGGGCCTGAGAACACCCAGTGTGATTCATGTGAGACTAGCTTCCAAAAGCCATTAAGTCCATTAAGCAACTGAAAATTAGCAACCCTTTAACAACTTGATGGAAAGCAGCTTTTGTAACATCGGGAGTGTTTGGAAAGTCTGACAGTGATCCATGAAATAAGTGTGAAAAATGCATGCCTAATAGGGTTATGGCAACAGAGGACTCCGAAGAGAGGCTGGGGGCATGTGCAAATGTTCCCAGCTACTCCTAGATGATAGAAGGACTGCGCAGACAGGAGAGCTCTCCGCTGCTGGCAGCAGAACAGAAGCAGGTCCTCATAACCCGGGCTATGCCCCAGGGGTGCTGGCAGCCAGCCCAAAGCCATCCCAAGACATCAGCTGCCTAGAGGCTGCTCCATTGGCCCCCAAAGAGCAGCTTTCACAAAGAGAAAAGAAGAAATGGTTCAAAGGGAGCATGAGATCTAAACATCGGGGGATGGTGCAGCTTTAGTCTTGTGGGCTTCCTCAAAACAGTGTGCTGGACATCTAGGTGTGAACATGAAGCCAGCAGTGGGGTCCTCAGAGGACATCACCTCTGTATCTATGGTAATCAGGGCTGTCTCACACATGATTACTGACAGAACCTCTCTTTAATTGAGCCATTTGTAAATGTCTGCATCCAGCTGCTTGACATTTATGAAATCAATATAAATTCAATCTCCGCTACCTTACATACTACTCTTGCAGCCAACGCAATCGAATTAAACAAGCTAATGAAAGAGCAATGTCAGTTTGCTATATATTCATTATGGATGCCACAGCACTGAATTCAGCTCAAAGCCTGCCTTTACAGATGTACACAAACCCATCCCCAGAGGACAGCCACACATCCCCCACTTCATATACACACATATATCCATGAACATGCACACATTTCTATATACACACACAATACATACAGCAGAAATGAACACACTGTTCAGCACAGAAACACACACGCATTTTGTGTTAAAAATAGATCTTTTTCATATAATTTACCCTAATTACGGTTGACCCTCCCTCTACTCCTCCTAGGTCCTCCCCACATTCCCTCCTACCTAGAGCCAACCCTTTCCATCTCTCATTAGAAAAAAAAATGGGCATCAAAGAGATAACAAAATAAAGTAAGATAAAAAAATTGGTATATCTTTAATAAATAAATAAATTTAAAAAAATAAAAAAATTGGTATAGAACAAAACAGACAGAAGGAAAAGAGCCTAAGAAAAGGCACAGAAAACAAAAAATAGATGCAGAGACCTATTATTTTTCATATTCAGAAATCCCATTTTTAAAAATAACCACAAAACTGGAAGCCATAAGAAGCATAACTGTTCATTCTAAAATCTGGATCACATCCCGCAATGGCAAAATAGGCGTGATATGCTCTAAGGATGATCTGCCCCACCAAATCCTGATGTTCTCATTTCAGCTTGTTTCTGTGGATGAGGAAAATGTCAATGAGAACACAGTTCACTTCACGCCTTTCATAGTGGCTGCTGGCTATTGACTTTCATATCAATTACAGAAATATAGGAAGTGCAGCCAGAATCAGCTCTTCTCAAACCTGGAGTGGGAGGGAAAACATACCCTCATGTCAACAAGAGTTCAACTAGCCACGGCCAAAGGAAAATCAAATTCTGTGACCCCCTACTGATAACTACCACTTCTTTCCTCTGTAAAGATCCATGGATCGAGTTTAAATATTTTAGAGCTTGCTCCCTGAAACTCTATGCAAGGGCTCCAAAGAGGATGTTGGCTGCCTTCAAACTACACGTAGCGTCAGTGCTTGTTGCTCAAGCTGAGATACAGGAGCAGCAGCAGAAGAACCTCTTTGAATTTGGGGATCTCAGGCCCAGCCAATGCCTGAATAAGGATATGCTTCCTCATAACATCACCAGAGCCTCTGGACCTCACAGTGGGAAACTCTGGGGTTGGGGGAGGACAAACAAGGAGAAGGATGCTTCTCTCCATAGTCCCTTCTCAGAACACTGACAATTAAGTCCCATCATTAAGGATGACTTGTGCCTCCTTACCTATCCAAAAGGATTTTAATCTAATTAATATGTGAAGAGATCACTACAGCAAGTGACTCTTTCCCCAACTCTTTGTGAAGAAAATGTCACCAATGAATCTAAGGGTGGGGCTGGAGAAATAGCTCAGTGGATTAGGTATTTGCTGTGTGGCACAAGCATAAGGACATGAGGATGGTCTCAAAAGCTAAGGAGGAGGGCTACTGAAGAAGATACCTGATGTTGATTTCCGATTTCTACATGCACACACACACACACACACACACACACACACACACAGAGGGGGGTGGGGATAAAAGGCTATAACTTAGCCATTAGGTGATTCCCTCCAAACTGGTTTTCTATAACCAAAACAACTCAATTTCCAGATTTAGAAAGAAACAACAACCTAACCTCAAAGGTCGTACTCTTTCTGCTCATGGCTTTGGTATCGACAGGTAGGAAAGACTGAGAGAAGCCAAGTTTTTCATCATCGCAAGAAAAGCAATTGCTGCCTCTTCCAAAAATAATAAGAGTAAGTATGGGAAACCAGACAAAACTCAGAAATGCCTTTCATTTACAAAGGGCAAAGTAACTCTTTCACTTGCAAAACAATCAGCCTGGGACGAATCTTTTCCAAGGAAGAACCCAGTATGCAGAAGATAATCACAAAGACCTGTTACCCAGGCACCGTCATGAACAGTTCAACTTGCTTGCTGTAGAATTGCTAAATTATGTTTTCATACCTGGGTTAAGAGTCAACAACAACTACATTTTCATGTAGCCAGAAGATAAAATTGAACCTGTTATGGAATAGAATATAGATAGATATATATATAACTATGTAAAGATATGTGGTATTTGTTGTGTTGAAGAATAACTGTTTAACTACAAAAAGATGTGTTACATTTGTTTATACTGCATTTGTTTTAACTATGTAAAGATGTGTTGCATTTGTTTGTACTGCATTTATTTGAATTATGTAAAGATGTGTTGCTGTTTCGCCTTGCCTGCCTAAGGCACCCAATTGGTCTAATAAAAAGCAGAATGGCCAATAGCTAGGCAGATAATGGATAGGTGGGGCTGGTGGACAGAGAGAATAAGGAGGAGGAGGAATCTAGGCTTAAGAGAGGAGAGAAGGAGGGAGACACCAGAGACAGTCAGACAGACAGACACAGAGGGAGCTGCAAAGTAGGCCAAACAGAAAAAAGAAGGAAAGAAGGAAGGAAGGGAGGGAGGGAGGAAGGGAGGGAGGAAGGAAGGGAGGGAGGGTTGAAGGAAGAAAGGAAGGAAGGAAAAAAGACCCAAGGCAAAATCTAGATGAAGAGAAATAGGTTAAAATAAGTTATAAGAGCTAGCAGGACAAGCCTGAAGTAAGACCAAACATTCATTACTATAAGACTCTGTGTCATGATTTGGGGGCTAGCAGTTCAAGGAAGCCTGCATGAACCCTTTTTGAGACTGCTAAGCTGTTAACTGAGAGGTATTCCTTTTGGAGGTGAATTAGCTATTGATGATCAGGAGGGTATCATATCAACAGTTTGAAAGACAGGATATGTCTAAGACACACAACTACATCTAGGGAAGATGAATGGCTTCCAAGATCTCAGCTACTGTGTTTACTAACAGGCTCCTCAAAATTTCTTATGTAAAAGTCAAAATAAAAGTCATTTTCTTTGCAGAAAAAATGAAGCAGAGCCATTTGTTGAAGCCAAACTCTGTCCAGGAATCGCCACCAAACTCTGTCCAGGAATCGCCACCAAACCCTGCCTCCTAAGTCACTTCTCCTGAGTGCCTCTCTCAATGCCCTTCCTCCTGCCCTGCTCACCTGCTCATCAGCTTTGCTTTCAGATTAAATGTTGCTCTCTACTCAGATAAACGTGTGTACAGGGGACACAAGGAGAAAACAGCCACTTTATTTCCAAAGAGGCGAGAGGCTGGTCACAGCAGAAAGGAGCAGAGGGCTGAAGTGTGGGTCTCAATGGTAGTGTCACGGTCAAAATGACATGTTTATCTTTTACCTACTTTTTTTCATTTCATAAAAGAACAGAAAATACATATAAGGTTTCATTGATGGAGGCTCATTTGGGGTCACCTGCAACTTGAATTTGTCACTATCATGGTCAAATGAATAATTCTGGCATATTATAAAGTCATAAATAAAATTGTGCGCCCCTCTCTTCCTAGCATGTTAGGTGAGCTTTGGTCTCCTTTTGTGTGTCTGGTTGCCTTGGCTTCCCCTCTCTGTAAAACATGTCATCACTGGCCATTACTTCTTGGCTGTGTTCGCTCTGCAGACACAGAGTTAATGTCATGTGAAGCCATGTTCCAGTCATGACCCTTCCTAGAGCAGGTAGCCCACTTTCAACGAAAATCTAAGTACAACGCTGAAGCCTTTGCAAAATATTGTACAGAGCCTCGTGGTCCCCAAGCGGTCAAAATACGTGTACATGTGTAAGTACATGAGCACATATGTGAGCGTGTAAATCTGATGCTGCTCTCTCACATGGCGTTAAAGGAGGCTGGACATACATGCTTCCCCATCCAACTCTGGATCCAGAACACCAGCAGCATTTATTTCCCCAGACCCGAAGCCAGCCTTGTCCGTGTCCGCTGCGTTTTCATCCAGTGCTAATTCTCTAATTTACCCATTTATTTTTCTCGAACCACATAATTAATGCTGAAGGGAGTCTTTTATAGGCTCGCACTGGGCACTCTGTTTCTTAAGTGGAGGGGAAAATTCCTCAGATATGTTTACAATCAGCGGCATGTACTGAAGCCAAGAACTAACAACCCAGCCCAGTAAACTATTACAAAATCCACACAATTGAGGGCTTGCCCGCACAGGCCAAGACTGCAAAGACCAAGTTCAGACCAGTACAGGCTGCTTTTTCAGGCTGGCCCATCCTATTGCATGCCCAGGTCCCCTTCCTTTGGTTCACTCTGGTACATATTCCCATTAAAGTGCTTGCTCATACTTGTAGATTATGTGCCTCTGCAGACATCATTATGACAGTTGTCATAACCTACACTCAGATCTTCATGAAGGGAAGAGCTAAAAGGAGCGAAGTATCTCCTAAGCCCATAACTATTGATGCATGAGGCCATGGGGAAAGATGGTTGAAAGTACCAAGTAATACCAGTTCACACTATGACTCCTCACAGAGCTCTATGGGAGCCTAGAGTGAGTCTGCACGTGAGCGCGCGTACACACACACACACACACACACACACACACACACACGGGGGGGGGGGGGATATCATACTATAATGCTGCGGTCTCCCTTCTCACACAGCTCTCAGCTGTTCAATATCTTTGGAGCACATGCCCATTCCAGAAACTTGTACATCCTCTTAGGCTAGACTCCAGAGGACACAAACCCCAAATAGGTGAATTAAACAAGAGGCCAAGAAGCATCAGGAAAGAGGTGGTGGGGATACAGAAGGGAGGGGCGGCTGAGAAGGGACTGAAAAGAGGAGGGGACTGACACACGTTGTGAAGTAGGTTAGAGTCAGAAGGACTTGGGAAAGGTTAGGCAAGTCGTGGAGACTAAGAGGAGAGAGGGGTTGGAGGCTGCTCAACACCATCAGAGAAGACATACTGGCAACAGACCCCATGACATGGTGTGACCACGAGGATGATATATGCATGTACCTACATGTACCTACAAATGTATGTGCCTGCACACGGAGGCTCTAGATCAATGTTGGGTATCAATCAGGAAACACAGAATACCTAGTTAGCAATCTCTAGGAGTTCTCCTGTCCCTCCCCTTTCCCGAGTTCTGGGATTACAGTCACACATCACCACGCCCAGCTTTTACATGCAGGAGATCGTCCTTTTATGGCAACCAAGTGACCAGCTGGGGCATCTCCTAGCCTAAGTGATGTAAGCTATATCCCTGAAACCCTACGATGAAAGGAGAGCACTGACTTCCACCAATTGCTGACCTCCATGTGCGCGCTCACTGTGTCCACCTTGCCCATACAAGTACATACACACTGAAAAATCAAGATAAATGTGCTAGTTAATTAAAACCATAACTACAGTCTAGTCATAAGAAAAGAATTCATACAAACCCAGCTGGGATACACTGTGTAAGTTCCTTGATCTGAGCTCCTCAAAACCAGCAGGGTGACCCAAAACCAAGTCTGAGAACTGGTCCAAGATTAGAAGAGTCTGAAGACACGGTGCGTAAAGTCCCACCTTGTCTTGGATGGGGTCCTGGACAGAAGAAAGGTGTGAGGAAAATCTGGAGGCGCTGAATGGAGTGTTGGCTTTGTTAATGCGACGCCATCGGTGCTCCGACCAACGGACCACACGACCACCAGGAGAAAAGCACGGAGAAAAGCGAGTAGAGGAACAGAAACGCCCAGGCTAACAGTAGCTTTTCTCCACATCTCAGAGTACTACAAAATGCTGTTGAAATTGTATTTTGTGTAAAATATCCAAATACCTTCTGCCTATAGTAATGACTCTAGACTTAAAAAAAAAAAGGTGTCCAACAAATAGACAAGAAAAGATGAATGCAAAACAGCTTCAGAGATTAATCATTAAGGATTTGATGCCATTCACTGTATTCCTGCTAAGTGGGTTGTCAAATCAATTAGAGGATCCAAAACCAGTCGTTGCATTTCCTTAAGGCTCTGAATTATAAAGTGTCCCACACAGCACCAACAACATCATCACGACCACCACCCATTGATTCTCGCCGTCTCCTTCAGGTCTATGAAGTCCTAGAAAGCTTCCTTTCCCATCAACTGTCCTTTTCATAGTCCTCTCCCACCAAAGTGCTTCCTTTCCCTCACACAGCATTTAGGGTACCCAGGGTGCTGTCCCCTCTCCAAGGAGGTGACTTGTGCACCTTCCAGAAGCACTCATCAGAGAAGGCAGGCTTGCCTGGTCATGCATTAGATTTGATAATGAAGTACTGCTGTCGGTCACCTTTGTCCTCAGGGTCCTTCCTGGACCACACACCTCAGGAGCACTCAGGCTGCATGGACTACAGAGAAAAGAAGGAAAACTCAAGAAAAGGGGGCCCAGAAACACAGTATCCACCCTGCCCCCAAGGTTTCTGCTTCCCACCTTCAGAAAAAACAAAAAAGAATTTCAACTTGAATATTCAGCCAAACCCTTGAGTTCAGTGTATGCACCGAACTGATGGTATTTCGTGTTTCCCAACAAAGTCTACTGTATGGTTCCATATTGCCCCTTTGCATTCCAGGTGTAGAATTCTTGTCCACTCTTGACAAAATTGCTTTTCAGTTGAAATTGAGTCTGCTCAGACCTTTATACACTTGGACAGATGTGGCTTCCCTTTGCTTATTGTTTAAATGGGATTTTCTTTTTTTCTCTCCCAAAGACCAGGCAAGTACACTCTTGCAGTTTTTGTGTTTTGTCAAATTTGATAAAGCAATTAGTGAGTGATTAAAGTGATTTAATTTGCGTAGCTAATCAGAGTGTTTACTACCATCTCAAGAAATCCATTCTTTATTTGTATAGCAGAAACAAATGGCTTCAATCAAGGGATTAATGAGGTTGAGAAGTGAAGTGCAGAGGAGAGAGGTGGCCACCTGGCCCCGGAGGTCAAGGTGAGTCCAGCAGACATGAGCGGAGCAGCAGCTGCTCACAGTGTCCTTTTAAATATTGTGACAAGTGTATCCCCCACTCCAGCTTTGTCATGGTCCCATGAGAGATGTGAGCTTCTTAGAGAGGGTGGATTGGTTTCATTAAGGGCAGCCAGGTGGCAGCTCATGCCTTTAGTCCCTGACCTCTGGAGGCAGAGGGAGGCAGATCTCTAAGTTTGTGGCCAGTTTGGTCTACACAATGAGTTCAAGGACAGCGAGGGCTACACATAGAAAACCCATCTTGAAAAACAAAAAAAAATCAAAAAAACCTTCATAGCATTTTCATCTTGTAGCTAAAATTCCAACCTTTTCATACGGTGGGGAAAAAATTACTTACAAAAGCTCAGAAATCAAAACAAGTCAAATATAAGCCCTGCCTTTTTATACAGATATGGAAAAGCCCAGAGATGGTAGCCGAAGGGAAGGAAACAAGACCTAATATTTCATGAGCAAGTCAGAAACCGCCACTGAATTATCACCCTCCTCAACCATATGTGACAGCAGTTGGCAGGAGCAAACACACCGGCAGACACACAGAGGAACGCTTAGGAAGAACCAGGCACTTCATTCATTGAGCCACATCCAATGCAAGGAAGCCAGGAGGCTCCCCAGGGACAGGAGGCTCCTAGGCCCCACCAAGGCTTACAACAAAATGCACAGCACACACACACCACATTTCGGTCTATTCAGAACTGTGAACACCACGCTATTTGTAAATAGGATTTTTGCAGATGCAACTAATTAAATTACAATGAGGTCATGCTGGATTAATATGGATCCAGTGACTGTTGTCTCTGTAGGGAGGCCGTGTGAAGACACAAATCACACACAGAGAACTCTATGTAACCACGAATGCAGATCCGGAAGCACTGCTTCTACAAGCCAAAGAATGCCAGGTTGGCCTGGGGGGGGGGGGGGGGATAGGAGGGAGACAATGAGACAATGTCAGTAACTCAGATGGGTCTCCTGAAGGAACCAACAGGCAACATCCAAACCAGAGAGAATTGATTACTGTAGCAATCAAATATGAGGTAATTGTTTGTTACAGTAGCCTTGCGAAAGAAATACAGATATTAAAGATAACCATACAAAATAATGAAGACTTTCTGGTCAGATTAAAAGGATTTTTCCCACTCTCAACTATCATTAACACAAACATAAACAAAGATATGAACATTAGTGTATGTGTGTGTGATAGATGTTCAAGTCACTAAAAACTATGGACTAAACATCTATGATGTCTAAAAAGAAGTTAACAAAACACAGGGAGAAGAGAGAATGGGTAGAAATGGGATACACAGTCCAGATGGTGATAAGACACACAAGGAAATGTCGCATCTTCGTAGGAACCGCACACAGAGGCCCATAGCGTGCCACTGCTGAACTACTGGAACAGATTATTAGAAGGTTTTGACAAGAATTGAAAACTGTAGTCTGTCAACAAAATCTGAAACACAGTGATTGTGTAAATATAGTTTTACTGAAACACCCTCCCATACACACCGCACACACATCTGCACGCTGCCAATGGCTGCTTTCATGACACAATGGCAGAACTGAGTAGCCATGACAGAGACCGTGTGGCCCTTGCAGCCTGAAATACCCCTGGTTTAACTCAGCATTTACATCAACTCACTGGTGATAGCACAAAGGAAGCAGAGTTTTCAGAGAGGGTGAAATTGATATAAAATAAGTTCTTAACAATGTGTTCACTGATTGTTCAGAGGTGACATGGAACCTGAGGAAGGGCCTGGGGTCTAATGCGATAGGACGTGCATGCGCTCAGATGTAAAATGCCGCCCACTGACTCATGTTCTGAAGGCTTATAATCGAGCTGATGGCACCATTCTGACAGCTGTGGGACTGGGAAGTCTGACTAGTGACATAGGTCGCTAAGAAGTCACAGAATAGTGGACTGGCCCCTCGTTCCTGTACTCTGCTTCCCGATCCACCATGAGGAGAGGAGCTCCCCACATGGTCCTGTCACCCTGTCCCCAAGCTGTCTCTGTTGGACTTCAGGGTCACAGGTCCTAAAGCAGCTCAGATGCAGGTGGAAAGAGACAGCCATCAGCAAGGGTGGTAAATGACCATAAAGGCTGTGCATTTCCCTGCCACAAAAGCCGGGGTGCTGGAGCAGTAGGGACACCAAGAAAGACGCACTTCTTTGCAGTCCCATCTTCAATGAAAACAGTGAGAAGCATTTGAGGAGGTTTTGGAGATCAAAATCCCTTGGGCAGGCAACTAAGAATTCCACTTTTCTTTGAAAGCAGAGCGATGGACACGGCATCTCAGGAATCTGGATGGTTTATTATCACGTGAGAGAATAACAGCACCTACAGCAAAAAGTGCGGCTTCACAATCCTGATCGTGAACAGTGTTTGAACAGAAAGATGAAGAGCTATAATGACTGCAGAGGCTCTATTTTTAATAACTATGAAGAGACCTAGAAGCTGCAGAATCCCTTCATAGTACTGTCAGACAGAAAACTTGCAAAAAGCTGTTTTCTTCATTAATAAACCACATAGTACATTAAAAACGCACCTGCTACAAAGCTGGAGCTGGGCATCTCACAGCAACGCCCTCCCTGCATAAGGCCACTCCCAGGAGTGTGGTGAAAAGGCAGAAGACTGAGTCCAGGAGGGCCCCTCTTCCCGTTCCCTCTGACGAGCCAAAGCTTATGGAAATATGGGGACAAACATTTCAGCTTACGATTAGCTAAAAGCCAAGTGGGATGTGTGTGCATGAACCAATATTTCTAGGTTTAGATAAAGGAGATTAAATGTCTCTTAGATTGCTTTTATGAGATCTGTCATCAGGTAACAGTTTACCAGTTTTATCGAAATTAATTCACCAGTGCCTTCAATTATGTAAATAGCTGCCCACTGTCTGATAAAGATGTCAACTGATAAAGAGACAAGGATTATCTGGCTCAAGGAGACTCACCAACAGCATCACTGTTCCCGCCGCCGCTCCTATTACTTCACCCAGTTTCTCATGAAAACTATGCTGTCCTTTGTCGCCTTTGCTGGTTTCTTCCTGTGACCTCTGCAGCAATAATCTTGAGAGCTACAATGGACTGGTGGCCCCAAGAAGTGCTGGGGTATGACAACATCACACTGTGAGTTCTGGTCCTGGATTCTCTTCTTGCTGATAGCCAAAGAGAGTGCTGGGCAGAGAGCTGGCCAGGATGTGAATCCTATTCAAGCCATGAGAAGGCTCCTTAGACCAGGTTGACAATGGCTGGAAGATAGACCCCCATCAACCTCCCTCCCCACACACGAGTGAAGAACGGCACTCTTAGCGTCTCCCTTCCTTTCCTTGGCTTGCAGGACTGGATGCCACCAAACCAATGGGATACAGATGCCGACATTAGTCAGCCTGCAGGGGCAGATGGCACAACACACTCCGTGGAGCACTGTCAAGAGAATGCAATTCAAGAGCTGGGTAAACACAAGGAACAACTCAGAGTCAGCGTGACTAACAGGGCATAGCAGCCACTCAGAGGCCAGATGGAGCCGGAAGAGCCTTGACCAGACCTTGAATGTGTTGAGGCTTTGGGTAGAGGGACCCAGCTATATCCAGATGTGGATATCCCTCAAGCCAAGAGCCCATTTTCCTCCCTTCATCTCTACGGCTTCTAGGGGAGAAAGTCCACCAGAATGCGCTCCAGGGCCTGGGATATGCCGAGGATCTGGGAGGGTAGCAGTATATGAGAAACCAGCAGGCTGCCCTTTCCCTAACATTGAGCTGTCTGCTCTTATGCAAAGTGGAGCAGCAACTCCCAGCCCTGGTTGTATTTTTAGCAATTATTGCTGCCTTCCTCCTACCCCTCCCCTTTCCCTGTGAAGGTGCTCCTGTGTGCAGCGGACCTAGTCAAGGAGCAAACCAGCTGCATAGTGAATGTGTTTCTAAGTAGAGAAAGACATCAAACCACAGTGCAGCTATAATAGTTTCTGTTCACTGGCTCATGCCAAGAGTGAGACCCACTGGCACTACAGACTGCTCACAGTGGAGTATCTAACACGCTAACATACATGGACAGAATTAGCTCAAGCCAGGAACAACTTAACAGATGTCCAAGTTCTCCTTCAGGATGCATCAGGACCGTTCTTCAAATATAACCCGCATCTGAAATATTCTCTCACGACCACTATAATTACATTGTCCTGTCAGTACACTGAAACCACCCAGAAGGCAGTGCTGCTGCAGGAAACCGTGCAGCTAATAGTCATGAAGCAAAAGCCACTGGTGTTACAAGAATGCCTTGTTCTATAATAGGCAAGTCTGGCATCCATGTGTTGTGTGTAAAGCTACCCTGGGTTAGCCTCCAAACCCTGTATGCACAGACCTGAAGGCAAGCGTGACTGACCTAAGCACAGGATGGCTCGTGATCTTCTCAGTTCCCAGACACTGCACATGGGGTCTGGAGTGGCAGATGGCCTCTCCTCTCCCACACACTCCTCTGCAGTGCGTTCTGCCCCTCGCTCATCAGGCCGCACTTGAACATCTGGGAAAGCCCTGGCACTGTGCAAAAGGATTCAAAGGAAAGAGGCCTGTGCCAGTTTCTGGGCACAGTCTGGAAACTCCCATTTCATGCCTCTTGAATCTTTCTCCACTGAGGAGAGAGGCCTGACCTAGGCTGGCCCTGGAGCATCCGATATGCAAATGAGGAGCTCTTACACCCAGCTGTGAGAGGCCAGCTGTGTTGATGCCAGGACCAGCCAGTATGTGACTGCATCTGGATGAGACCCGGGAAGCTATCCAGTGGAGTCAAGGCCCCCAGGAGGGCTGTGCAGCCTCGTAATAAATGATGGTAGCTTGAACTCTAAAACTATACTCACTTGCAATTATCGATTTGATTTGTTTTCTTTCAAAAAGAGTGGAAAAAATACGAAGGCCCTGCCAAAGAGAAGAAGCGCCTTCACTTCCGCTCCAGCAGTCAACCCAGGGCTTCAGGACCCTTAAGAGGCTGAACTGCGGCAAGATCTCAAGCTTGGGTGGGGCTTAGATGCGGCGCTTTTATTTGCAGAACTTGGTACTTCGGGAAAAGCCACCGAGCACTGAGGCAATTGTGGCGCTGCCCAGGTGGTTCTGGTTATCATCACCCTCCGAGAGCACAGGCAGCTGTCGGCTCCACCAAGCCTCAGGAACCACTGACTATGGTGGCCATGTGCTACAGGGATGGCAGCCAGCCCTTGGGAATGAAGGGCTTCCCATCTGAGCCTGCCAACTCTGCCGCTCACCATTTCCTCGTGCACTGCTGAAGCAGAAGCCCACAGCGTCCTCCCTGACCACCAGATCTGTCAGCACCTTCGCGAGAGGTCAGAGTTCCACTTGACCCCTCTGGTGGGCAACCTACCGTCCTGGAGAGCGGCCTGCGTGACCTGCCTTTGTCCTGCAGCTGCACAGCTTTCCCCAACAGCTTTGCGGGACAAGACCATAAACATGAAATGCGGAGACACTGAACCGAAGTTACCCGATACATTTCAATTTCAAAAAATTAAACATGTAGAATTCTGACACCAGGAGTATTCCAGGCAATAACCCATTGGCCTCTGCCAATGGTGCCAAGATATGGACTGAACTGGGCCCAAACTTTTTGGTCACATTGTAAACTAACCACATGCTTTCAATTACCGCCCTTCCTAATATTCAAATCCTTGTAAAACCCCACGAGTATACTTGAAAATGACCAGGAGCTTAGGTTATTATTATTCATTTATTCTGCTTAAAGCTTTTGGGGAACAAGCTTGCTGGAGCAGAACGGACTGTTGAATGGTCGTCTTTTTGATGAGCGGCTGCTAGGTCAGGGCTCAGGTATTCCTTTTCTACTTGCTGGGATCCCTTGGAACATTGGGTTATCGTTTGGCTCAGGTGTGCTTTGTTCCCATCATCATACAGACTGAAGTTTACCTGCCAACGTCAGGAGTGCAGAGCTTTTAGGAAGAGGTTGGGTTTATTTTTAAGAATGATGTATGTAGTTCTTTCACAGAAGTGGCTGCCACCAATGGTCTTTTCCACTGTGGTCCCTTCACTCCCTCTTCATCACACTTTGACTTGAATCACCAAGGAGCCTCGGTAGATACGCTGTAGGTGTGTTTACTGTAGAGCACCTACTCATAGACTTTCAGAACCAAGAGGCAGAAGAAACCTTTATCCTCTGTGAGCTACCCAGCTGCAACAGGAAATCTGCACTAAGCCTTCCGAATGGATGCCTGAAACCCAAGTACCATTAAATCCAGAGGATGTCGCACTCGGATACTCAGTACGTATTATCTTAGGTGGCCCACTAACCAGCACCACTTCTAAAGAGAGGGAAAGAGCCAGGAAAGCATTGGGAAGTCCCAGAGGCAGGCACCACATTAGGGGCATTTGCAAGTATGCGGTATCCTGCAGCAAATGACTAGCATCTGTTCCAGGACAGGAGATATGGCCACTGGAAAACAGGTACAGAGAGAATAAAGCTATGCCCAGCTCCTGCACAGTCTTCACAGGGTAGAGTATAGCGCCAGCCTGGAGCAATAAGAGGAAATGCTTCCTAGAAGGCATGGTGGTCCCCTCTGTGCAGTGTCTTCAGTGGAGCTAGGCCAAGCAAAAGCAAATCACCAGCCCAGTGTGAGCCCCTCTTTCACCATCTCTCTGGGGAGGTTCAGAAAAGCCTGCCTGGACATGGGCGAAACTGGACAGCCTCAAGAGTGTCCTCAGGGTCTGAGGCTCTGTGAACTGTCAGTGTCAACTAGGAGGCAGTCCATACTCAACAAACCAGACACAAATGTTTCTGTTCTACCCTTCTGTCATGCCAATTAATGGCAAGACAATAGAAAACGTCAGCATAACGCTATTGAAATTAGCCCAGGTTTTTGCAGACCTTGGATTATTTTATAAACAAACAAACAAAAAAAAAAACCTTGGGGTTGGGGGCAGAATCAATGGATAAGGCGGAGGGGACAGCACTATGTATCTGTGTGGTGGTGGTGCCTGTCCCTAGACATAGGAGATGCCCACATGACGCTTTCAAGGAGAAGATCATGTGTGTCTGGGATGACTGGAAGCCACGCATGGGTCACAGATGTTCTCACACGGGTAACAGTATCCGCTCCCCTCTCCTACAGATGAAAGGCTGCCATGACCACCAGGTTCTTTCTGCCTTGGAGGGGCCCACCACCCTTCCCCTTTGACCTCTCTTTCATGTGATTTCAGCTGTCCTGCACACAGGCTGCAGGCATGCACAGCACACACTCTGTCCAGCTCCTCATTTCAGACCTTCGGTGATCTTCATCCACCATTGCAGATTGACTGTTGCTTTCTCTGGAGAGGTATACTTTAGCTTTAACAAAGCCTACCATGCTTGTGTTGGATTCCAGTCGACAATCCAATGAAGTTGAATGTGCCAAACCGTCTGAGTGTTCAGCGCTGCGATGTCAAAGAGGCCGTTACTAATTTGGGATCATTGGAACTCATCCAGCACTGAACACACTGGAACCTGATAAAAATAGCCCAGCCACCCTCTGAACACTTCAACCTACTGTGAGAGCAACAGATGTGCTTCTGGTGACAAACTGGGAGACACATGAGGAAGGCAAGAAAGAGTTCCTTAGGGAGGCTTGGAGAAACTTCCACCAGCTACTTTTTTAATAGATGTCTTCTTTTAGAAGGAAAAATTAAAAGGTATGTAATCAACACGAGATTTAATATCTGCGATTGTAAGCAGAGGATTTACTACAGCTTAGGTACAAAATACTTAACTGAGATATTCACTATAAAATAATAAAATTTGGCATACTACTTGCATCTCTAACTGTTGAAATGTGGCATCTTTGGTTAAACAAATCCAATTAACTCAATTAAATTAAATTAGTGTGGAGAAATAGCTAACAAATTCCCAATTGCTCAGAAGGGCAAAGCCCGTCAAACATGTATTTCAAACTTTGACATATTCCTTCAGCTGCCCACAGTTCCTGACTGTGCTCCAATCTCTTTTATATAAATGTCTCTGTGATTTTAGCTTTGCATGCATTTGCAAAGACACTAAAGATGGATTTGTCTGACACGGATGCCCCTTTTACTCCAAGATTTTAAAACATTTAATATCAACCATACTGTGTTTGGGTCATGCCACCATTATCAGGCCCAAGAGCCAGCTGACAGAGGTCAACCCTGGTGCTGGTTTAAGAAGAGGAAAAAGATAAATGTAGGTAATCCTACAGACTCCAGAAAGCAGCCTTTCCTAATACCTGTCGGCTTTGTTTTCATAAGGCTAGCCCCATAGGCTTAATTAAACCCAGTAGCCAACTCTGCGCTCATTCAAAAGTGCAATTAAATAACAACCCAAGAAGGACACTTGGCCCTGAGGGCCTCCCAGGAGTCTCTACCATGAACAATGTGCTAATTACCCCCTCTGTCCAAGTCTCTTAATGACAATCTGCTGTGCTTTCAATTGCGACCCTAATTCTTCCACTTAGGGCCATCTCCAGCAACCTCAAGGCAGGAAGATTGGTCCCAAAGGCTCATTCTTCAGGGAATGTGTACTGTTAATTAAAACACAAAATTCCAAAAGATCATTGAAATGTACTTAAGAGTAAATCTCAAAACTATTAAAAGTGTATGTGTTGCCACCACTAATTGAAGGCACCCTTGATTATAGACTGAGGGTGAACTTGCAAACTTGGTTTACCGAACACAGTAGCGTTATTCTAAGAAGGAATCTGCCAATATTCCAGAATGAGGCTCCAAATCGCTTAGAGGTGCTTCCCGGCTCTTCTGCAGGTAACAGGATCACACACGGCTAGAAAGATCCAAGCTGCAAGCATTTTTTTCCCTCTTTAAACAAACCCAACATCTGCCTGGGAAGCCAAGAACAGAAAAAGCCAGTGTGTGAAGCAGTTTTTATCAAGTTTTAGAGTAAGTGAGATGAGACTAAATGGAGCCCCCAGTGTCTGCCTGGCAGAGCTCCCTAACCGGGGGAGTTCTTTGCTTCTCAAGGCCTTCCCGCATTGACACCTAAGCATCTTGCCAAGTAAGGAAAGGAAGGTGACTCAATGGTCCTGCGTGACACGAGGGATAATTACAAAACAAAACCCAGCCACATCTCGCTAAATTTCTCTACAATATGACCCCTCAAAGATCATGATTCTTTTCCTACTAGAGAAAGAAAAAAAATAACAAGTTTTTAGACACTATGAGGGGAAACAAACAAATAAACAACCACAAACCATCTATAGTGTTCTAGAAGATTCTTAAGGCGCTTTGATTCACACAGATCAAATGAGGCTCAAATCAGGTCTTCCATGTTTTGAAGTGTCTCCTACTCCTCTCCACCAACCAGAACTCGTCAATGTTTCTGTTATCGTGTACATGAGAACATCTTCCCTTTTCCATACATCAACACTGGGAAGAGCCTCCTCCCATCCAAACTTCAGGATACGTTCTACAAAGGCCAGGTAAGTCAATGTTCCCTTTACCCTTGGTCCTTTGGCATAAATCAAGAAGTAACAAAACTCAATCCATACTCCTTTAAGAAAGGTCTTCTGAGTGCTTTGATCACTGGGGTGCACACCATGATGCCTTAACTTGTGCACAGTTGCGGGAACTAAACTCTAACCATTTAGATATTGCTATGACGAATGACGGCCTCCCAGGAGATCACATTACAAGCCTGGTCCTGGATGTGGTGGTGGGAATGTGGCAGGATCTTTAAGAGGTGCAAAGAACGGGAGGCTGTGATTTCCTGTCTAATTTGCTCCCACCATTACGATGCCACCCATCATGAGGTCCTCGCCAGTGCTGAACCCCCCTGGTGCCACATCCTTACACCTCTAGAACCATAACCCTCTTTTCTTTATTAAATTACCCAGTCTTGAACATTACATTATAGCAAAGGAAAACAGACTAAGACACTCTGACTCCCTTGAAGTTTTAGTGCATGTCGAACCCTAAAAGCCCATCCTGCTAGTTTGGACTCTCAGATGTGTCTTGTTAAGTTCCCCACTGTGAGTCCTCCACTGTCTTTCCCGCATACCAAAATAAACCCCAGGGAGAGGGGAACTCAGCAGGTGGGCCGGGAGAAACTGCACCAGTTAAATAACATTTGGAGGCTGGCTTAAGCTTTCAAGTGAATGAGTCTACCGACTCTTGCTTGCCAGCTTGCACTTCCTTGAATGGTTTCTTTTCACAAGCTGGTGATGGGACCGAGGAATTCCATCACTGCTGGCAGACGGAAAGTAAATTTGGCTCCAGGCCCGACTTTAGAGTAGACTAGGAAGCTGCAACAGCTATGGTGTCTGGACTTGCACAAGTCTGCTCGGATTCCTCCTCCTCCCAGACCTCTGAACTCCACTCCCCAGCCCACCCCAGGACCCCTACTACACGGCTTGCATTCGGGGGGACATCCTTGGGTATAAAAAGCATTATGGAAACGATGGCTCTAGCTGTGACCTGAAAAAAATTGGGGGTGGGGAGGGAGGGAGGAAAATACTTTCGCATCATCCACCAGTCCATCACCACCTGGTGTGACCTAAAGCAAAGGCAGAATGATTGGCAGAAGTTGGGGAGGCAGTGAGGGAAGAGGTGTGCACAGCCCTGCCACATTGCTCTGTCTCTCAAGCAAGCAGGGCTGAAGAGTGGGATTTGCTGAAGAGTGAAGCAAAGAGAAAGTGACCCCAGAAACAGACGAATGCTCCCCAGCTAGGCAGCCCAGCATGGGTACACAGGTGAGACTGAGTGGCCGCAGAGGTGACACAAACACCCCAGGAGCAAGGCTGAGGAGAGCACAGAACTCTTGCTTCTTGTCACAGCAGCTGTGGCAGTTCCCAGATCCGTGGGTCCTGACAAGCATGGCCCAGCCAAGCCAGCGAACCTCATTCTGCATAGCTGGGCAGGGGAAGGTGGCTGAGACTGGTGATTCTGGTGAAGCTGGAGCATACTAATTAACAGACTGAGTGAGGGCTGGGGGATGGCTCAGTCAGCGAAAGAAAGTGCTCGCTTCCCAAGCCTGCAGACCTGAGCTCAATCCACAGGCCATATGACAAAGCTGAAGGGAGTGGTCGTGGTTTGATCATATATACAGCCAGCACTGGGAAGGTAGGGATGGGCTTCTATAACAAGTTCTGTCAAGAGGAACAGCACCTGAAGTTGACTTCTGACCCACCCCCCAACATGCACACACACACATACGCAAAGACTGAAAGGAAGGGAGGCCATATTATCACACTAATACAGAACTCATTCCCTGGAAAATATCATTACTGTATGCTGTGTAGGAATTGAAAACACTAAACTTTGAGTCAATGTCTACATTTAACTCTTAGCTTGCAGTTCAGACTTTTCCTTTGGTGACACAGGAGCAGGATCTCAGGTGTCAGGGTGTGACAGGATCTCATGTAGCCCAGGCTAGCCTCCAGCTTGCTATTCATCTGAGAAACGTCTGACCCTTCTGCTTGCGTATTTCACACGCAGGAATTACAGGGACGTGCACCACAGCCTCAGTTTGTGCAGTGCTGGTGCAGATGATGTGATCCCTGTGTGCATGCATGCTAGGAAAACAGTCTACCAACAGAGCTACAGCCCAGTTTAATAGGATCCAACCATAAACTTTAGGGGGGAAAACGGGGGAGGAAGGTATCGACCGATACAAGAGAATGAAGCCATTCTCCCTTCAAGCTAGATAGTGATATTCAGGGTCCCTTCTGACTCTTCAGCCTGCAACAATAAAGTTAGGATCCCACACATCTGCCAGTATCCAAAGATAAATCCTTACGTGAAATCTCAGATGCGTCCCAGAAAAGCAAATGGCAGGGGAAAAAAGTGAAAGCTTTCAAAGGTAATAGTGCCATCCCTAGTCAGAAGAATGTTTACAGATCATACTGCAACTGATACACGCTTGTGACCAACTCAAGCGATCAGAACCCAAACAAGCCAACAACTACTCTTGAGGACTTAAAACAAGAGAAAGCCACATTGCTTGTCTACTGTATAGCCCAAATCCATCCTGACAACACAGAAATCTCTCTGCTCATGCAACCATCAGCCAACCTGCTTAACAAAATGTCTAACCGGTTCCCCTAAAAATCTAGAGAACATTAGCTCATTTGAAACAAAATTAAACAAGAAAAATAATTCCTGCACAACCAGTATTCTACTGATCCCTTGAAACCACCAAAATGGGCAGAAAGAAGGAAGAAGAATTAAGTATCACAAATAAATCCTATCGCTTCCCACGGCAAGCGCTCAGCCCCGGGAAGGGAACGCATGGCCATCCTGTAAAGACTACCCTGATTTTGGCTTAGGTTGGGGATGCTTATTTGCGAGGAGACTAACTCAGAATTAACCAGTGAGAAAGAGTACTCCAAGGGGTCTATAAAACACTGCAGTGGAACCAGACAGCCCGTCTCACTTCCCTACAACTGCAGGGACTGGAGAGATGAGGTGCTGGAGAAAGGCAGGGCTGGTCCCCGTACCTTCACAGAGTTGGATAAAAAATGCATCCTTGCTAATGAAAAGGTGGCTACGAGCTAGAGCACCGGCCGGCTGTGGCCACATTCTGAACCTCACACAGGGTGCTCTTGGAGCACAGACCACCTGCACCAAAGCAGACACTTTGACAGAAAGTCACCATGTGGAAGCCAATGACTGTGGGGAAAGCATGGAGCCCACAGGAGAGCTGAGCAGCCTGTGGCAGGAGGCGGGTGGGTTTTAAGGCAGTAGACAGATGGCAGTCGCAATCAACAAGTGACAAGGACCAAACTCACTCACTTCCCCTGGAAGACAACCGAGGAGGAAGTAAACTTCAGGCAGTAGGTAGTTCACAGGCATCTCCACACACATCCTGTTTGCAGCTGTGCACCTTAGCAAAAACGAATGCGCCAAAGCAGAAAGCAGAATAGCAAGACCCAGGCATGCTCTAGGACTCTTACACGTAAAAGGTGTCCAGGTTTGGAGCATTTTGAAACTTGCCTTCTAGTCAGGTGCGAGGCCCTTCACCTGAGGACAGGTGGGAGGGGCCACTTGAGCAACACAGCCAAGGACCCTATGACAGGAGAGGGCTGAGGGATGGATAGATGAAGCAGAGGAAAATGCCAAGCAACATAAAATCTTGCGGTCCATTTTCAGGTTTGGTTGTTTGAAGTTACCTACTACGGAGCTATTCAGCAAGATCCTGTCACAAAAGAAGAAAATAAAAGCCTCACCCACCAGCTGGAGCCAATGCCAGCAACTGTAGGAGAGCTCACAGTGCAGAAACAGGTGAAGCTGACCCCAGCAAAGCAGAGCATCATCCCTTAGTGAAGAAGCTTTATCCTGTGAGTTACAGATTCTGGCTGAAGTGCTAAGGAAACAGGGCTCTGTGCTCTCCACACACCCAACACACCTGGACCAGCAGGAAAGCAGCATAAACAAGCCTGGGAACCATTGGAGCCAGGAGTCTCTCTAGAAGTAGCTGAGCCGGCCAAGTTTAGTGGATCAATGGGAGTGCTTATAGGGGCCCATGTGTAAACAACCTGAGTTTACCTATTCCTCTAACAGAGAAAACAGTGCCACAGGCTCCCAGAAACTTGGTACATCTCACAGCCCAGTACCCTTGACACTAATTCTATAAAAAATTGTGGGAACCCAGAATAAAACCCCCAGAAAATTCAGCAGGAGCTATGTTTAGGCTGTTGGCCGTCTAATTCACTCTAACTGCAGAAATTATGTCCCAGATTTCCGTTTCTAACCATATCGCTGAGGTGGGTTACATGCTATAAAACCGACTCTTTGTAAGTCTACAAGCCAGTGACTGTGAGCAAGCGCACACATGGGTGAACACCTCCACAACGTGCCGTCATCCTCCAGGAAAGAGCCACCCGCCCATTTGTCTCTCTTCCAGCTCTCACTGCCAGCCCGAAGCAGCCACTTATCCACTTTCCATCTTTATAGTTTTGCCTCTTTTAGAAGTTTCTATAAATGGAATCAAACAATGTGTGGTCTTCTGTGACTGGCTTCTTTTGCTTAGTTCCATGTTTTGAGGCTCACACCTATTACAGCATACATCAAGCGCTCAGTTGGACCACTGTTGAACAGTAGGACACTGCACAGATGAAAACGTTCTGCTTAACCACTTACCTGCTAGAGCTTATTACGTAACTATATACATGCAACTAGATGGCAAGGCTGATCGCCCTGATCTCGGGAACAAAATGAGAAAGCCTGGCATATTTCTACAATTTTCTGAAGTCATAATGTGTGAAAATATGTAATGATGATAGTTTGTTCCCTGGAACTTTGTGTGGGTGGCATGTGGTTCTAAATAAGCAAATAACAGCCTGGAATTTCACTCTTTATGCTTTAACACACGCAAAGTATTTCTATGCTAATTCCAAGCCAAGCGAGGTCATCAATTTATTTACCAAGTATCTACTTAATGTATAATTAGCATATATTAGAATATATGGAGGATACAGTCCCCATGGCTCCTGGCTTTCAGACACAGCTAAATTCTAAGACTGTGGTCATGAAATCAATTTGAACATATGAGAATATGTTTCTTCTTGTGAAAAATATAAACCGTTTTCACCATCCATGTCACATGTAAAGCTCTACTGCAGTCTGAAGTATGTAATGTCTTTACCCATGCATTTACTGATCCAGTGGAGCCAGAGGACCCCAGGTGTCTGCCAGTCATCATTAGGAACTTGGTGACAGGGACATAAATGAGGCAATCCCATCTATCTCAAGTTTACACTCTACTTTGGTGAAATATATTAATTATAATGTATATTATATATAAGAATATATATTATATTATATTGAATTACATATAAATATAATAATAAAACAAAATATAATATATAAAGAATATATAGTATATTATATAACATATAAATATATATTAAGAAATATATATATCACGTGGGGCAGTGCAACACACAATAAACGGGAAAAATAAAATATGAAGGCTAAGGGAAGGAATAGGGAAAGAAGATGTTTTCGACTGTATTTTGGAGACTCTTCTTCTGAAGAAGGGATGCTTGAGTAAGGACACAAGGCAGCCAGGCCTAAAGACAGAAAGTCCCACAGAAAAATGCACAGAAAGCCTTCCAAGCAGGAGCGCCAAGGCCAGGCTCCTAGAAGCAGGCAGCAGGACTGGAGTCCAGGGGCCAGCGGTGACCGTGGACAGGCTCTAGAGCCATTCGCTGCCCTTCCTGTAGAGCTCTGGCTTTGGGGCCCTTTCTGAATGGAAGGAGCAGAGTGTGATCATTGGTGGGCTTGAAGTGGGCAAACGGCCAGGCAAGTTCACATGGTTCTATTGTCGACTTCAAGTTCTGGGAGCTCTTTCTTGTGTCCGCGTGCATTTCTCCAGATCATTACCTCAACCTAGTGTTTTGTTCCGCACCGTCCTTTCTGGGGCCCCACTTGGTGATCACCCACCAGGCTGCCCTTGCCGGGGAGTCTTCCTGGCTTTCCATCACCATCCCCAGTGAGACTAGCTTTTCAAGGGCTCTACACAACCAACATGGATGTGGGATTCTCACCCACATGGCTCTGGGCCATCTCCAAGTCTGCCTGGATGGTTCATCACCTCTGCTGAACTCTCCTAAAGCTGCTACGTGCCTCCGTGAGCCGCACGGGGACAGTGGTGCTACCGTTCCTGCTCCCGCCGATGACAGCCACCACCACTGCCAGACTCTGGCCAGCCATTTCCTCACCACCACTCCCCAGCACAGTAGTGCACCGTTCTTTCAGGAGCACAAAATGTTGCCGGCAAACCCCAAATTAAAGATAGAAGAATCTCCTATTGTCTTTCTCACCCAGACAAGTTGTTTCCCTAAACCATGGACCTGTAGGAATTCCCTAAAGTCAAGCACGGGGCTAGAACACATAAGGACTTAAGTGACAAGATGCTTTAAAAGCACATCCTCTTTGACGACACATTTAGGCCAAGCAGAAGGAATGATGGCTGAATTGCAGCTATGGCTAGACCAAAGAAGTTTAACATCCAGGCCAATGGTTTTTTCGTAATCTACTTATTTACTTTCACTGGATGCCACTAGTTCCAACTTCCTTAGCATTGCAATCAGTACAGAAAATGTAAATATTAGCTTTCTAAAAGAAACTCAAGCTGGGTAGTGGTGGTGCACGCCTGTAATCTGAACACTTGGGAGGCAGAGGCAGGCAGATCTCTGTGAGTTTGACGCCAGCCTGGTCTACAAGAGCTAGTTCCAGGACAGGCTCCAAAGCTACAGAGAAACTCTGTCTCAAAAAAAAAAAAAAAAAAAAAAAAAGAAAGGAAGGAAGGGAGGGAGGGAAAAGAAAGAAACAAAGAAATCAGCTGTTACTAAAATCCATCATTTGGTTTCAGGATGCTACACTGTAAACTTCCCTAGGCATCCTTCAAGGTACAGACAGCTTTGGGAAGCCTCTTCCAGATACAAGGCAGCTCCAGTTTTTCTGACTACTTTTACAGAAAGAGATTTTCTTTGTATGGAATTGTGTTTGGATGGAGTTTATGAAACCCAACCTGTGATTTAGAACAGACGTTTTGGTGAAGCACTAAACATCTGGCCAATGCAGACCCGTCTTGCCGTTGACGGGCTTTCTTTCCAAGGCTGCATCATGCACCATTGCCAGACACTGGGGAATGTGAGCCAGAAGAAAGGGACTCCACTGCCTGTGACCAAGATGTCCTTGTGCCACTATGGCTGTCACCTGCCTACAGCTTTCACTGTTAATCTTACATCTCAGCAAATACAGTATTATTTCTCCAATAGTGTCGGTTGCTGATATTATCACTGACTGGTTATTTATCATATATAGCTGTAATTGAATTACCCACTGCAGTAATGGGATTTACTCTCAAATGCACATAAAAGTGCAACACAAAGTAGAATTGTTCCGCTGTGTGCTTCCTTGTCCCTTGGCTTGAACTGCAGGTCAGCCAATTCCCCAGGAAAGCAGAGACAAAAAGGACTGAGAGATAAAAGACGGGTGGGTTCGTGACCAAACACAACAGAAGCCACCCTTTAGCAAAGGCATTCTCTTTTGAAATGGTTTTCCATTTGCTGTTAATAAGACAGCCTGTCCGAAAACATGCAAAGAAAAAGTAGCAATTGAAAGACTTACTTTTCCACATGCAGTTGTGGGCATGTGGGGAAACATCTGGGAACTCGGGAAGGGGAATAAGATGCACTCAGCTTTGGTCTTGTTAAATAACCATAAATTTGGGGACCAGAAAAAGAGAGAGAGAGAGAAGGAAAAAGATGATGACAGGCATACTTTGGGCAAAGTGTTTTGACTCTTTGAGTCCACGCTGCATTGATCCTGCCACTTTCAATGGCATGCCCCAGATGAAACACAACTCCACCTTTGAAGCTTCTGACTTCAAACTACCCTGTGAAATGCAGGCCAGGCTTCCTATTCCTAGGATCTTCCACAAGTCACCAACTAATCATGTCAGTATCTGCATGTTAAAACCAACTTAGGATTTTTGAAACTCTGAACAAAACAGAATTTTAGGCTGAGGGTGGAAAGTCTGCATGGGTCTGAAGTGGAGTTTCTATTCCCTGTTTCCTTTCTGTCAGAAATAGATGCTGTGTGCCTGAGTAATCAGTACCTGAAACACAGCGGTACAGTTGCTAACGGCGCTTGCTACCAAATCAGGTGACCCAAATTTGGTCCTCAGATACATGATGGAAGAACAGAACCAACGCCCACAAGCTGTCATGTGACCTTCACACACTCACCGTGTCATGTGAAAAGCACACACACACACACAACCACACAGGCACACATGCTCACTCATTTACTTAAAAATAAATTTAAAAAAAATACCAAAAAAAAATAAGTTCTGTAGTTACACATATACCAGTCACCTCTTCAAGGTACATTCCAAAGAGCTGGAGGAGACCCATCTCTGTGATGCTACCAATCAGTGGGAATTAAAAACAGCAGAATGCCCCATCTATAGCAGACCACCATGTCTGCAGGGTGGGAGAGGCTTTCATGCACAGTAATTCTGGACTAGACATACATCTTCAACCAGAAAGGATGCGGGAGCATCTGTGAAAATCTCTGTGTTGCCGACAACAGCACCAGAGACACTATAAACAACTCAGGAAATGACATATGCTCATCTGGGGATTCCAGAAAAGTGTACTTTGCAGAAAATAAATATAAATTTTCAAGCAGGTGCAGGTGGGCAGACATGGAGAAGCTTCCCCATTAGATACTTAGTTGCAATTTTCAATTTGTTAGACACTGTAATTTGTGTTTTCAACATTATTGAACATTAAACACAAAAACTTGTCACCTTGGTATTATAATTATACCCTAAGCAATTTGTCTGAGTAACTATAGCAACAACTGCAGATACATTTTATAATACTAATTTGGTATAATTTTAGAATCAAGAATTATCGCGGATTTATTATAGAAAGTAGAAATGTTTTTCACAAATGGTTGTACATATTCTACACTAAAAATGGTTTACTTAGCTAGGACTTAATGTAAATGAATGGATTTATTCTGTAGTGCACACTACGAGATCTGTAACACGAGCCTCTTCTTTGTGGGCAGGTTCTAATCTGCAAACTCTGGAGTCCATGTTCACCCATGTATTCAATGGAATAGCCTGTATCCTTGGTTGAACTGCCAGCAAAGTCCCACCCAACCCTCCTCCACCTTCCTGTATTTTATTGGTGGAGAGCCTCTGTGTCAATGATCTGACATCCAGAGACCTTACAGATCATCAGCCAGTTAATGGGAGCTTTGCAATGGCTCCACTAGGCAGCCCTCTCTGGTATGAGAAGCAACTGATACAGTCACTAAGAGACTGGCAACTATCTTGAGCAAGAAACCCTCAGCAAGAGGCTAAAATGAGGACAGAGAAACTGATAGGAGGACTTCCAGTGGTCCATGGAATCCAAGAGTATGCTAAGCTTGCAAGAACACGCTTATACTGATAAGAAGACTAAGACAATGGGGATGTTCTATTGGGATCTCACCAAGGCCAGCTGGCCTAGGTCTGAAAAAGCATGGGATAAATCCGGACTAGCTGAACATAGCGGACAATGAAGAATACTCAGAATTCAAGAACAATTGCAGTGGGTTTTTGATCCTACTGCACATACTGGCTTTGGGGGAGCCTAGGCAGTTTGAATGCTCACCTTACGAGACCTGGATAGAGGTGGGCAGTCCTTGGGCTTCCCACAGGTCAGGGAACCCTGATTGCTCTTCGAGCAGATGAGGGGGGGGGGACTTGATCGGGGGAGGGGGAGGGAAATGGGAAGCGGTTGTGGGGACGAGGCAGAAATCCTTAATAAATAAATAAATTAAAAACTGGAAAAAAAATAAAGCATTATGTAATCTAAAAAAAAACACGCTTATATTTATCTTAGTATCATTGTCAACTAGTTTTACTCTGCGGTCTACATTTCTCTGCTTCATTCTTGCAGGCATGGCTAGGAAGTTGAGACAGACATGAATAGGGACAAATACCTGTTTATTTTCACCAAATTCTGAACACCTCAAATACTTCTCTGGTCAAATTCAGGCTTTCCGGCCCAGAAGACTAAAGTCTTTGCTCTCAGCAGGGATCCGCAGCTGTCTGCCATTAAGACACCCAAAAGCGCTAGCGACATCTTAAAAGGCATAAAATAATGAGCACCATCCATCCTCCTTCCGTGAGGACAAGCACGTGTTGACTACAGATGTGGAAAAGCGGATAGCAGCTCACAGACCTCGCAGTCGTATGACCACACATTGTGACGACAGGCAGCATCTCGGGGAGCCACTGTCCCCAACACTTTTACAATAAACAAACTCAAGCCAAAGGAAATCTGTGCTTAGATAATCCCATGTAGAACCGCTCTTCCATGTAAATCAAGCATGCAGAAGAAATTTGAGTGGGCAGAAAGAAACGCACATTTCGTTGGGAGTAAACGCAGGAAAGAAAAGTTGCTTCAGTGATCTACAGTAGAAGGTGTCCACTTAAGACTTATGCCTTCAGTGGAACTGTGAACTGCTTATTCCCAGGGACAGGCTTCACCTTCTGGCAAAACAGCGATTAATCAGCAGCTAATTCAACTATTCTAATAGGGTATTAAAAACCCTTTGCTGTCAAAGTCTAGTTTGTCTTTCTGTGTCTCCTTTTAAAAGATGATCTCTGTAGTTAATAACACTTCTGCTCTTCACATTCTTGGCCGTTACAACAGAGCCTTCCCAGATAAGCCTGGACACACAGCTATATTAAAATAAATATAAATAAATAGCTGCAATAATTTAACACCCTGCCTTTTAACCAATAAGCTCTTTGGGAACCGAACCTCCTCTCCGTATTGCACATAACTATGACATTTCCACGCAATTTCAATTGCCTTCTTGTCAAACCCAGTTGTCAAAGGAGAAAGATTTGCAAACAGAGGAGTTTGTAGGAATTTGTCTTCGAAGAGACCTTTCCAGTAAGAGGACTTCCATCCAACTTTTCTGTCCCTTCTTCTGAGTAGACCGAAAGCTCTCTACGGTAACAGAAAACTACCTTTTGGGGTGCAATTACTGCAAAATCTGTGTTTTACCACTAGTAGGATTCCCTACCCTCCTGCCCAGGACAGAAACACTAACAGACTCTGAAGCACCCTCTCGCCCTCTCAGAAAGCTCGCTCTTGGCGCCCCCTGCCGGGGATCTCTGGACGCTGAGGGCGCAGGAAAGTTAAAGCCCAACTCCAGGCAACCGCATCCAGGTACAACAACAAAAAGACAGACGAAAGCGCTTCCCGCCAAAGCCAGGGGAACTGGAACCCAACAACGCTAGGCCCAGTACCAGGAGTGATCGCGGGGGTTTAACCCACACCTCCAACAGTTCCTCCGAACATCCCGAGCCCGGATCTTCGCCTGACCCCAGACGAAACGCATGAGGCGGAGGTGCCAGTGCACAGAGGCTCCGCGAGTGGCTAGCGGGTCCCCAGGCCTCACCACCTCTGCCTTAGTCTACCTCAACAAAACAGCCTGGCGGAGTTGAGTCCTAGCCCCACTATCCCCGGATTCTCCCGAACACCGCAAAGCCCCTATACCGAGAGCAAGAAAATGTCCCCGAGCCCACAGGGCTGTGAGGTAGGCGATTCCGATTGCCAGACCTGGCTGGCTGCAGCTCCCACCACGCCAGCCTGGCTTCGCGCGGAGTGCGCGCACAGATCTCCACGCGTACCTGAGAGGTGCTGGCCGAGGTTCAGGCTCGCCCACTGTCCGATCGCACACCCGGACACTCCAACTCCTTTCCAACGCACGCTAGGATCTGGGCAAAGGCTAGGACACAAACTTCCAGCCGGTGTACTACCTCCACCGCGACCGCCTCCGCACTGACGGTGGTCCTATTCCTACTCGCGCGGCTGCCGGGCTGTCCCCACCCAGCTGCCAGCAGAGTAACCCTAACCGAGACCTATACCACCCACAGACAGTCCAATGTTGCCCCAGGTCTAGTTCACCCGCACAGGGTCTCAGCCACGACACCCAGGGACGCGGTGGGGAGCAGGCTCACCAGATGCGGGGAGCGTTCCTCCTGCCAGTCATCCAGCGCCCGGGGCCCGGAGGGGCTCCAAGGGTCCTCTTCAGCGCGCTGCAAGGGAAATCGAGGCAGCTGCCGCTACTGCTCCCCGCCACTTCTCCAGAGCTATCTATCCTCTGCTCGCAGCGCGCCGGGAGGACGGAGTCCCTAGTCGTGCAGCTGAGCAAGCAAGCTCGCCTTGAGCGAGGGCGACCCTCAAGGTGGCAAAGTTGGGTGCCCTCTGCTTGGTAGCCGCTCGTAAGAACACCCCCAAAGAAGGGTCGCACGTGCTGGAGCGTCCCCGCAATGAGAAACTGTGATGCAGAGGCCACCTCTCTGCAGGGGCCGCGGCCGGTCAGGGTTTGAGAAGCCCACCCGCTACCGGAGCACAGCACCCGGGAGTGGGCACAGCGTGAGTCGCCGGCGCCGGCGCCGCCTTCCCGGCGAGTAGAGCCCCGCTGGATGCGCGGGCCCGGAGCTCGGGGCGGGGAGCCCAGGGCCGCCTAGCCCCGCCCTCGCCACGCCCCCGCCGCCGCACCTCCCCTTCTCCGCCCCTCCCGGGTGCAAGCTGAGCGCCCCACCCGCCCCTGACCTGCCCAGGCCCCTCCTCTGGCCCCGCCTCTTCCCGAGATGGGACCCCCTAAACACTCCCCGGGGGGCTGTCACCACACCCCACGAGTCCCATTTGTGCCTCCCGAGAGCAAGTTCACCCAAATGGTGACATTTTAGGGACTCTCTTTCTCGACTCGCCAAGACCTTCTAAGGTTACCCGCCCCCTGTCCAGTCGCTCCGACGTGGCTACTTTGCGGGTTGGGCTGTATAAAGGGCTGGAGGCAGCTCGACGCAAATCAGAGACGTGGCGCTTCTACTAGGCCTGCCTAGGCTCCAGGTATGTGCGCGCCCTTTGGCGGATCACGGGTGGGGAGAGGGTAGAAGTTTAAGATTCAGTTCTTCCGTGTCATCCTAAGAAGGCCAGGGGCAGGATGGGGGCCGGGGGACTAGGGGCTCGCCGCGGATTCTTGCAAGCAAGTTGGGCCCACGTGGCTCTCAGCTAGTTTTGGCTTACTTGGAGAGCGTAGATCAGACAAATGTACAAATCTGCCATCCAGGGAAGCAGAGCAAGAGGCCTCCAAGTGGCCCAGGTTGCATTAGAAGAGGGTCTCTTCATGGACAGAGCCAGCTGGGCTAATTCGCCAGTCTGCAAGGATATTTGAGCCTCTCGGAGTTTATATTGGAACGCAAAGTAAATCGCCTTGGCAGGGCAGTTTTGTTGACTTGAGTTGTTCTTTTCTCCTTCTAGGGAAGTGATCAACTCACGGGGTTTTAAACAACTTACGTGGTTGTTGAATGGGAAAGTCACAGGATAAAGAGAGCCAGGAAACTAGGGTTCCTACCCCTGTAGCCACATGTGACCCCTTCCCTCAGTATAGGATGGGGTGAGAGCGTCTTCAGGCTATTTTTTCCCTATCTTGGGCTTTGTTAGTGGCTTCGGGATGTTTTTGCATTAAGGGACCTCATGAGTGACTCTCTTAGCTGCAGGACCGAAGGTCGCCCTCATGGGGCCACATTCACACCCTGGTAATTGGCAAGCTGCAAATGTGCGGGGGGGGGGGGGCAGTTCAGAGGTCTGTAAGGGTGTGCCGTGTGCCACTGTACGAACTGGAGACCTGGTAATAGCTGGAATGTGTCACAGCCCCTTCCAGGACCACTGAGATTCAAGAGGAGAACAATAGAAGCACAAATTGCCCCCAATTTGTCGTTTCTGTCACCTTTCAGATAAAGGAATTCTGTGAAACTAATTTGAAAGCCTTTGTGGGAGCCCCCAGAGTGCACAGTGGCTGGAACTGTGGGCACGGAGGGGACCAGGGGCCCAACTTGGATGGCTTTTCGGGGCTTATTTGGGAAGCATCCCTCACAGTTGTTTGACTGGCTTCTCGCTCTCGGTGGCAGCTCCTGGTTTCTGGGTCTTGAAGGGAAAAGTCAATGGGTTTCCTGGCCTTGCTTCGGCTTCAGAAGTGGGTGGGAACTGGAGCCATTGCTAACACTCTCCTTCCCTTGCCTACGTGGCACAGGAGCCTGAGAGGCTCTTGGGAGAAGGAGGCCTGCCAAGGGCCAAGGTCTGGCGGTGGAGGACTTCAGCCTTCCGCATGAACCCTATAGCCTTCGTGTGGGTGGGTGGGACCTAACAGGGTGAAGAAAGACAAATTAAGACTCAAGTGTGTTTAGCTAATTCGTATCTGCTACTGTTAAAAACAGTTAACACTTTTTAATAAATTATTTTTTAAGAAAGAAAAAGTGAGGTGCATCATGCCTGTGTGCCCAGTGCTCTGGTGTCTGAGGCAGCAGAGCTGGGGCTTAAGGCCAGTTTGGGGTCACCTAGGGGGACCCTGTCTCATATAAACTCACAAGCAAGCAAAGAAACTCATCTTAGCTTGGAGGCCTAAGCCCTGAGGATTATCACATAGACTCTCCCCCTCGAAATGAAGCTACTTTGTGTCACTGGGGCAGGAAACGGGTTCAGTCTGGCTGTTTACAAGCCATACTGTACCACTGCTGGAGTTCATCACCAGTGATCCGGAATTAGAAACCTTTAATAAGTGAGGACAGAAACCAAATTTTCATTAAGAATGCTTTCTTGGTTTAAAGTGGACTGGTTCTAAGCTGAGGACGATGTTGTCGCAGACTTGCAGAAAGTCTGTGAAAGTCTGAGCTAGTGTCTTCTGGTGCCGCTTGACCAGCTCACCAGAAATGTCAGTCAGGAGCAGCAAAGGCAAAAGGAGTTGTTAAACACCAAATACCTGAGACTCAGCACCAAGTAGGCACTCTGAAAAATGTAATTGTTTAAAAGTGCTTATAAACATTTCATTTTTCTAATAAAATTTGATTTTTTTTTCCTTTTAAGAAGTCTTTCTTGTTAAAGTACCCGAATCACCATACTGTAAAACTAAATGTGATTATGATTTTACCAAGGGTGTTCTGTTGTCATCACACTGAAACTCTCTCTCTATTTCCCTTCCCTGCCCCCCACCCCACCCCTACTCAACTACTTCGGGCTTCGGGTGAGCCTTGTGTACAGGGTCAAAACTGAGGAATGCTGGGAAATGACACAGCTGGTGAAAATGATGAATTCTGGGGCGCTGATTCATGTGACTTGAAAAACGCCATCCATTTCCTGACTCACCTAGGACGCTCTTCAGCGATACCAAGCAGTACATGACTTTGAACTAACGCAGCCATTTCCCATCATCTTTATATCCCCTCCCAGGGCCTGATTACAGCCGGAGAACGGAGCAGGGAGAGCTGCAGGGAGCACGGCCTGAGAGACCTGAAGACACAGCTGTGGACCACAGCTGGCTTTCCCAGGAAGATTCACTACCTGCGGACTTTAAAATGTAATAAGACTACTAAAGAATAAAAGGGGAAAAAAAGAAAAAAAAAAGAATAAAAGGAAAATAGAAACAGTCCTGGAATCCTGGCCTCTTTACATTTCGTGTGTCCCTGCAGATGAGCTGGGTTGTTAGAGTCACCGTTAGACAATTTTTCACCCTGGTTTCCAAGATTTGCCAAGATCCTATGCTTTGTTTTTGTTTTTTGACAGAGTTTCTCTGTGTGGCCCTGGCTGTCCTGGATTCAGTCTGTAATCCAGGCTGGCCTCCAGCACAGAGATCCAGCTGCCTCTGTCTCCCCAGCGCTGGCATTAAAGGCGAGCACCGCCATTGCCTGGCTAATGCTGTCCTCTTTAACACAGCTAAACACTGATGCAAAGATGGGAAGCTTGAGGTCACTGTAGCATTGCTCAGAGCGGCTCCGGGATTATTTGTGTTTAGGATTCAGAAGGTCCACAGTTGTAGTTATGGATGACACCATGATGGCCACCTGAGGAGGTTTTCACAGACGAAGGCATTTGAACTGGAGAAGTTGTGTGAACTTTCACTAGTCTGCTGGGTTTCACCAGAACCCCCTTAGGCTTCCTTTGCCCCAAGAAAGCTCGTTCTTTGAGTGGTGTTAAGGAGACTAGATTTGTTTTAAAAGAACATGGTACATGCCTAGAAGCTGTCATCTCACAGACACACTCACATATACACACTCATTCACTTATACACACATAAACACATACTCACATGCACACACAAACACACATGCACACACACGTGCACACTCACACACAGATAAACACACACACACATACAGAAGGGGCTTTAAAGAATATGGTATAAAGTGCAGATTCTCAGGTCTTAAGGTGAAGTTCCAGTGGTCCACTCTGCTAGGGTATGTGAGGAGCCTCCAGCATGGCCCCCTCCAAAGTCTGATTTCTACCCGGGGTCTACCTCAGCTTCAAAGGGATGTGACAATGGACTTTGTCCTCAGTTATTCCTGTGGGATGACAGAGAGACCTGCCTTCACCCACCCCAGGGGAGTTCTGCTTTCCAGTTACCTCTCAGATTCAAGCCATACTAAGCATGGCATTCTTTGACCTCATAGCCATGTTCAAAAATGTGGCCTGGTTAAAGTGCCGGCCACAGCAGTAAATAGATTCAGGGTTTTTCCAGACAAACCCTCAGGAAGACATGCTTGCTCTCTGGAAGGGGAAGGACTTAGTCTTCAACCATTATTTTTTTTTTCTGAACATGTTCAGTGATACCCCAAGCGTTCAGTAGGGCATCACGATTTGCTTCTGCTACATTTCCAGAAATCAAAGCCTTCTAGATGTGTGTGCTACACGCACACCAAGTACACACACTCGTGGCTGGATTTCTAGATATGTTTTCTGGCAACCCAATTTCCTGAAGATAAAGCTTGTGCCCTCAAAGCAGTTCAAGTTGTCTTTTAGAAGCATGGTATGGGGAGCAGGAAAATGCTAAGTTTAAATGATTTTTGGAATATCTACAGGAAAGGCAGATGGTTTCTGGCAGGAAGATAAAGCATCCTCTTAGTTTCCTTGGAGTTATTTTCTGACATTGGGACTCATATGTCTCCAGTGTTTATAAGCAAAGAGTGGCTGTACTTACTTTAAAAAGGTATTTTGACTTAATAGCCAATGTCTCCTACATTCTTCTGTCTTTGAGAAACAGAGCTTCGAGGGGGCATAAATCCTTTCAGAAATACATTTTAAAAATATATTTAGATTTTGAAGCACAAATTTCTCTGTCCAAGTTTATTTCAATATTTGCCAACTAAATTTAGTATAATGACCTTGAATTCAATAAAAGGGGTATTTGTAGAATTAACCAAAGGGGGGCATGTCTTCTCAAGCAAATTAGGAGGAATAAAGGTTGTTGGGTTCTTGTAGTCCTCTGTCAAAACTTATTTCTGACCTTCCTTCCCACTCCCTCCATCACTACCTTAATTCAGCATGTCAGGTTCTCTCCCTCCAAACAGCACTGCTGACAGCAGTGATTGCTCCTCAAACAGCATCACCCCCCTCCCCAAGCATCATCTTTAATGACACAAGACTGATTCTATTTGAATTGCAAAATAACAGGTTTTAAAACAAACACAAACAACAAAACTTTCTTGCAGCTGGATGAAGCCTTGCTACTCAGTTGGGGACAGCAAGGTGAGCGCCGGGTGAGGTTCTGGGCAGATGTAAACCCCCAGATGTGATTTTTTTTCCTTTCCTCTCCAGCCTGAGTCTGCTCAGAACTTAATGTGGTGGCTGAATTACAGTCCCCACCTTAGTCTGTACCCAGAAGTAAGCCGGGAGCAAAGGGGATAGTGAAAACGACTCTTAAATCCTGGGCCCCCTGGCTGCTCTGTGTTCTTTACCCTGACTGCTGAGAAGCGATGGGGGTTAACAAAGCTGACCTGTGGGAGTCTATGGGAGGATTTCCAGGGAAAATGAACTAAGGGAGGAAGACCCACTATACTAGCTTGTTTTTGTGTCAGCTTGATGAAAACTAGAGCAGCCTGGGAAGAGGACAGACACCTCAGTTGAGGTGCTGCCTCCTTCAGACTGGCCTGGGGCATATGTGTGAGGCTCACTGTGGGTGGTACCATTCCTAGTTAGGTGGTCCTGGACCATATAATATAGGGAGCTGAACAGAAGCCAGAGAGCTAGCAAGCCAGTAACCAGTATTTCTTCATGGCCGATGCTTAAATTTCTGCCTCAAGTTTGCTGTCTTGGGTTCCCACCCTCATTTCTCTGAGTGCAGAACTAGAGATCTAATAGGAGGTAAATCCTTCTTCCCGAATTCCCTTCTGATCATGGTATTTATCACAGCAAAAAAGAAAAAAAAAAAAAACCAAAGACCCTCCCCAGACAGCATGGTGTGAGCTCTTCTGCCTTGTCCTCCTCTCCAGACAGCATGGTGTGAGCTCTTCTGCCATGTCCTCCCCACAGACAGCATGGTGTGAGCTGTTCTGCCTTGTCCTCCACAGACAGCATGGTGTGAGCTCTTCTGCCATGTCCTCCCCACAGACAGCATGGTGTGAGCTCTTCTGCCTTGTCCTCCCTCCCCAGACAGCATGGTGTGAGCTCTTCTGCTTGTCCCCCTCCTCAGACAGCATGGTGTGAGCTCTTCTGCCTTGTCCTCCTCTCCAGACAGCATGGTGTGAGCTCTTCTGCCATGTCCTCCCCACAGACAGCATGGTGTGAGCTGTTCTGCCTTGTCCCCCTCCCCAGACAGCATGGTGTGAGCTCTTCTGCCTTGTCCCCCTCCCCAGACAGCATGGTGTGAGCTCTTCTGCTTGTCCCCCTCCCCAGACAGCATGGTATGAGCTCTTCTGCCTTGTCCCCCTCCCCAGACAGCATGGTGTGAGCTCTTCTGCCATGTCCTCCCCACAGACAGCATGGTGTGAGCTGTTCTGCCTTGTCCCCCTCCCCAGACAGCATGGTGTGAGCTCTTCTGCCTTGTCCCCCTCCCCAGACAGCATAGTGTGAGCTCTTCTGCCTTGTCCTCCTCCCCAGACAGCATGGTGTGAGCTCTTCTGCCTTGTCCCCCTCCCCAGACAGCATGGTGTGAGCTCTTCTGCCATGTCCTCCTCCCCACAGACAGCATGGTGTGAGCTCTTCTGCCATGTCCTCCCCACAGACAGCATGTGTGAGCTCTTCTGCCTTGTCCTCCTCAGGGTGAGAGACTGAAACCTCCCATACTACTAGCAAAATCTTTCCTCTTTAAATTCTCTCTCTGGTTTGGGCATGATGGTGAAAAAGGCAACAAACACAAGGCCCTGAATCACTTCCTGTTGCCTTTCATCCATCTGCTCTGCATCAGAGCTGAGAATGCAGATCCAGAAGGAGGCTACCAAGGAGTCTGAACCGTCATCCCTAACCATGATCCCCAGGACTCGGCTCCATCCTTTCCACCAGCGTTCCCAACTTCAGCAGCTTTTACTGCACAGTGCTGCAGACGCTCAGATGCACTTTAACAACACCAGAGCCTTACTCTGACCTGTTTGAAGGAAGAACCACAAAAATGCCAACTCCTGCCCTGTTTGGGATTATGATGTTCATTTCTAACAGTAGACTAATACCATCAGGAGTTCGTTGTTGTCCTGACATTCTGCAGTCTACAGAGCATTAAGATAGGGACACAATTCAGCAGAGGTCGATGAGCTTACCATCCAGAGTTCTACCAACGTTTTGTCCAGGTGGAAAAGCAGCACGTGAAGCATCTACGGTGCAGCTCAAGCACCCTAGGGAAATGTGATACAGACCCATGAGAAAGCAGAACCAGACTCAGTATCTGTACACCAGAGAAAGAACAGAGCAAGATGGACATGTGAAACTTTGTATCACGTTAGTGGAACAGATTGTACAGGTTAATAGACTGCAAAGATACAACCTATAAAAATTTGTTTTATTTTTTAAGACAGCCTTACACAACAGGAAAGCCGCTGGCAACCTACCTAGCTTCCTAGAATAATGTGGCATCTAAGTACTGAAGAAGGAATGACAACCCAGATCAATGTGTAACATTCACAAAATTGACCATGAAATATGATCCTAAGTGACGGTCAGGGAACGTCTCAGACTGGGTCCCTCTGTGTAGTCTGTGGAAGAAAGAAAGACGTTTTCCACTCACCATTAGTCGTTTCTTTATAAAAGAATTTCAAAAATTAAGCAAAAGATCTTTCTTCTGGATTCTATTCTTCAACTCCGAAATACTGATTTTAAAGAGTAGTGTGAACATTTAGCTGCAGATTCACTGATCGTAAGGAAGAACCCTTAGGAAAATGAACAGATTCTTAGAACAAAGAGAACAGTTGGAAAGACTTCGTCAGCAAGGAAATTTAAGAAGCCTCAACAGGGCCTGCGTGAGCTGGTGCAGGAACCACGTAGAATGTTGTATCCTGAACACTTCCCACTTTCATCATTTCACAAAATTCTGAACCCCCAGTCAACCGTCTCCATGGAACTGAAGAAGACCTGTAATTATTAAATAAAGCAAAAGTGAAATCCAATAAAGAGAAAAACTTCACCTGAAGAGGACTAAGGTTGGTGCAAGCTATTCAGCCGTGTTTATACAGTTACATAGACTGAAATATCAGCCCAGGAGTCAACAAAGAGAACAACTTTGTAGCAGAGAATCTATGAACAGTCGGCCAAGGTGGGCATTTTTTAACACAGGTGACAGGTAGCTTGTCCGGGAGAGCAGGAACTCAACCAGAGTCTAAGGCGCTTGACCCTCCAGGTGTAGAAGTGTTGGCTGAGTCACTTCCTTCAGGCCATTCACTCAAACTGCTTCAAAGTAGATGAAAGCAAAAATTAAAACAAAACAGTAAAAACACTTAAGAAATACATAAGTGGCTATCCACATGACCTCTGGCTAGGAAAGGAGTTCTTAAAATAAGATACAAAGAGCAGCCAAAAAGAAAAACCAGCGCAGCAAACCACATTAAAGTTTAGAATGTCCATGCAAGGATACACGACTTAAAAGCAAGCCCTGGCTCTGGGGGACTTTGCGTGCACACAAGCAACAAAGGGGATAGGCAGTGTATATTCGCAATCTCCAATTGTCCCACTGAGGAAGAACTAAGTGCAAAAAATGTACAAATAGAACAGATATTCAATGGCTAATAAGCACCATAGTATCATGCCCCCCCCTTAGCCAAATCACAAAAGCCAACCAAAATAAGGAGCCATTAAATACCAGTCAGACTGGCTACAGTTAAGAAGTCTGGCAGCAAAAACTAATATCAGACACTGGCAAAAATGACTCTGGAAGTGTGAATTGTTATAATCACTCTGAAAGGCATTTTGGGTACTCTTGTAAAGTTGAAAATGCACATTTCAATATATCCATTGGACAAGGGGTACAGGAAAACTACTGTTGGTTTATTAATAAATAAAAACTAACCCCTAAAACTAAATAACTTACCTAAACAATGTATGGACACGTGCACAGTAGTCAAAAGGCCCAGACATGAATGCTAAATCCATGACTTCCTGTTCGGAAGAGAGGAAAGACTGTAGAGCGCTAAACAAAGGCCACCAATTGTAGATGTGATCTTGTTCTTCCATTGATAGAGAAATAAGGAATAGTGCGCATACTGAAATGTTAAGATCAAACAGGGCAGTTTGGGTGGACACTCATTAGATTAGCGCCCTTTTCTGAATCCTCAAAAGATTTCCTAATTCAATAAAGAGGGTTAATGGGAAGAAAGGAGGCACAGAGTCAGTGCAGGAAGCTCATTAAAGTCGTTTTTTCCCGAAGAAAAGTAAGAATCTGTAGGAGCTGGAGGGACATGCGCACAGAGGGCTAGTTTAGAAGTGGGTCACTGGAAGACTGTTTTAGCATTGCCTGAAATGCTTCTATGGACAGACTCTAAGTATCTATGTAGTAGGAAAACACGGTAATCCCAGGACAAAGGCCTTGCTGAGCTAAGAGGCCACAGGATTTGTGTTTGGAGGGAGCAGGGTCCTCCTAGAATTATCAAGGGAAAGCAGACCAGGGCGAGACCCAACTGAGGTGGGGATTGAATCTTTATCGACACATATAGATACCTGATTCCTTGAGGACTTCCGTTTTCCTAACATGGCCTGAGCAAAGCTTTCGTCTGGAGCAGAGAGCAGGTATGAAAAGATAAAGGGAACAACAGAGTAAGCACGGTGCACATCAGGAAAAGGAACTTCCCGAGGAGCCGCCCTAGAGTCGCCATGGATCCAGGAATACTCATGGTCCTTATCCCCAGATGAACTCCGTCGGCAGCCTGGTGGGTTCGGTCCAGCATCATTAAGCATCTCCAGCACAGGCAGAGGTATGGGGATAATAGACTTCAACCAGAAGATGGTTGAACATCTCCAGTACAGGCGAGGTATGGGATGCTAGAATCCAGGCAGAAGATAACAGACAAGAGGAGCAGGGATACTGAGGAAGTTTGTGAGAAGTACTTTTGGGAGCATCATGCAATGCGAACTAGCTTTTAAATACCCAGAGACAAACCTGGTGGCTGTGTCAATGGCTTGGAGTGTGAGCTGAGATCTACGAACCATTGTCATGGGAGCCTGGTATTCCAAGGTCTGTCTGTGGTAATGGGATTAAAAAGGAACATTTGTGTTTGTTGAGAGTGATATCTACGGGCAGAAGATGAACATCTCAGATACAGGATCAGTGCTGACTTTTGATCTCAAAGAGAAAGCTTCAGTGACTATAGCTATATAGTGGAATTCATATGCAGTCATATGAAGTTAGCCATAGACAAAATCATTTTATAGTTTTGAGTGTGTGATTCAGAGGTGAAAAAAAAAGATCCCTGTGAAGTAAACCAATAACACAAGGAATACAGAAGGATCTGATTCTAGTTCCAAACTATATATCCTTGTTACTATACCAGCCTGCACCTACAGGTCTCAACACAGTAAACGCTAACAAGCATACAATGGAATTTGACATTCATCTCCAGTGCTTCCTTGGCAGAGATAGTGATAAACCTTCACTGATTGGACTGATTAGAAGTAGCTGGAGACCTTTCCAAACTTCAAAAGTCATGGCTGTCTTTGTACATATTGAGTCAGTCTCGACAGATCGGGGCCCAGACCTGTGATTTCAGAATCTGACAACCATACCTGTTCAAAGAAACCATCACTTTCCCAGGTCTGTACTAGATGGGGTCTTAGAGCTGAGAGATGTGGTCACAAGCCCTAACCAGAAGCAGTCTCCCACTGAGAAGAACAACTCACAAATGAAAACTTAATTTTCTACAAGGGAGTCTCCCTGGGAAAACAAACTACTCTTAAGGATAGGACCAATCCCAAGATGTTTGATGGCCAACAGAAAGCAAATACAACGGCATTTTTGAGGTTCCTTGTGTCATAATGTCAAGGTTTTTTATTTTATTTCTATCTTATTTATTTATTTATTCTTATTGTGCAGGTTCATGTATTATAACTTCTTATTTTAAGTTTTTATGTGATTCCTGAATTGTGAAGTAATGCGTCTCTGTATATTTATCTGTTTCTTTGTCTTTTCTTAAGACCCTTTCCTTCTGTCTGCTTGTTTAGTCCTATTCCAAAGCACTAGATTTTGTTTCATCTTATTGTATTTCATTTTTTTAGTATCCCTTTGAAGCCTCTTCATTTTCTAATGAGAGACAGAAATGGTAAGGAAGAGGGGAGGAACTGGGAGGAAAGAGGGAGGGGAAAACCTAATCAGATGAAAAAAATCTAATTTCAATAACAGAAAGATAAACAATGAATAAGGAAAAAGACATGAAGTTGGTGTGGGGTGTTGAGTATGAGTGCAGGGGGAGTCAAAGGGAAGAAATGGGGGTATATATGATCATATTTCATTATATACGTGTATAAAAGTCTCTGAGATTAAACAATACTTTAAAAATGGATACAACATCAACTATCATGTATGGTGCTGTCGGTACTGAGAGGACAAAGATGGCAGTGCCCAGTTGTCCTCTTGCCCATCTCTAGGATTCTCCTGCAGTGTTCAGAACTCTTCCTGCAGAGAGTCTCATCCCACCCAGGCTGCGCTGACACAGGCTTCCTATCAAGACTCTTACACAATCCAGGAGGCTTCTCATACTTGCCCCTTTGTTCAGAGACTCATGAAAATATTGACTTTATCAATTGACTTAAACGTTATGTGTATTAATAATATTCTCTGCAAATGTTTAGATTTATTTCTGTAGGGGATATCTACATTCATATTTTCCTCCCTCCATCTTTCTTTCTCTTGCTCCTTATTTTCCTCTTACACACACACACACACATAAACACACTTACAAATACACATACACACATGCATACACACACATACATAAACACACATATAAATACACATACATGCACATACATACACACATGCATACATACATACATACACACACATCACACCACACCTCTTCTTTATATTTGGATCAGATTTCACTTTTTTATTTCTCTCTTTTTTAAACTGAGACAAGAGCCTGTTGTAACAGCGATTCTTGGCTGTCAACTTGGCAAACACGGAAAGAGGGAACCTTGTTGAACAATTGCCTCTATTGGGTTGGATAGAGGCATTTCTTGGTTGTACCTGATCAAAGTGCTTAGCCTCCTGCGGTTATGGTGACCCTAAGCAAGGGGTCCTAGGTTCTATAAGGAAGCTAGCCGAACAGAAGAATAAAAAGCAAGCCCATAAGCAGTTTTTCCCCATGGTTCTTGCCCTGACTCCAAGCAGTGATGGGCTGTGGCAGGACGTGTGAGCCAAATAAACCCTTCCCTGTCCAAGCTGGTTTTTGGTGTGGGGTTTATCACGGTAGTTGAGAAGTGAACCTGGATACCAGGCTCAAACTGAATCCTCCTGCTTCAGCAGGAGGCTCTCTTCCAGGATGGCAACTTACAGACTCCCACAGCGGTACTCAGAGAGCTCTAGGGGTCAGGGGTATGGATAAGAAAGGATTTCCCATTGGGTAGCAAGCACTAAGGCTTCCTGACCATTGCTCACATGTCTCTATCCTAGCTCCCCAGCTGGTTGTCTGACCATGCCAGTGGAAAAATCTCAGTAATGTTTATTTTCCCAGAAACTGCCCAGAGGGAATCCTGTCATCCCAACATACCCTGGAGTCCTGTACGAGGATCTTGAGCAGTAACGAAAAATCCAGTTGTGCCTTCCAAGGTCTGCCATAAGGAATATTGCTCCACTCACTGCTTGGAGCAAGTTTCCTTCTATTCCTTGGAACCCCCAAAACTGCACAGATAGAATGTGGAATTTGCTCAGCGGTGGGGCTGGATCAATGAAGGTATGGATTGCAGAGGGTGACAGCTATACCACTGAAGTGTAGATGCACTGTGTCTTTCATTTATTGGTAGCAAATACATATGGAGTATTCTCCAGTGGCCAGGCTACGATGCAAAGGTCTACAGGGCTAACCCTTCACATTGACTGGCTGTCATAGATCCTGTACCTGTCACCACCTTACAGACGAGCACACTGAAACACAGACTGACTATATAATCCCAGGTTAGACACCAGGAGGTGGAGACAAAAGCAGTCAGCCACATGGCTGGCACCAAGGATCAAGTCCTCACCACCTCCTCTGTATGAGATCAGGGCTGGCAAAGGTTTTCTATCAAGGGCCAGGAAGTAAATATTTTAGGCTCTCTGAGTCAGACAGTTTCTGTTGCAACTCTAGACAATATAAAAACAAATCGTGTTCTATTAATAATTTATTATTAAAATCACGCCAAATTTGGCCTCTGGTGACAGTGCATCAATCCCAACTCTAGATCAAAGGCCCTGAAACTCAGCTGTCCTGTAAAGTCATAGGAAGAGCGACCTATTAATTCAGATTAGTGTCTGCCAGCATACTCTGATTCTGATGTATTAGGTCACCTGCAAGTCCACAAATTATCTCTCTTTATCCTGTCTACAGGACATGCTGAATCTCAAGGCAGATACCTGCCTTTCAGAGCCAGGTGTCTGCTATGACGATGGAGACAAGGAATTCAAGATTTGCTTATGGGAAGAACAGAAGATGAATGACCATATTGCGATGTTAGATTGTTTCCAACTATTTCAAAATGTGCCAAAAATACCAAGGTTTTGGGGAAATTGTAGTAATTCAAAAAAATGGCATTGCCTAGCGTGGGGAACTCATTTGCGTTGTACCATCTGAATTTTCCATTCAGTCTTGGGTCTTATTCAAGCTGCATTGAATGTGCAAAGTTACGATTCTACATAAGAAGCCTTTGCCCATAAGGCACAGTTACGTAGAGACTGGAGACCAAGGGACGGAAAGTTACCGGGTTTCAGAGCAGGCAAACAGGGATTTTGAAGTTGGAGAGCCTGAAGTAAGGCTGGCTAGACACCTGCAAACTGCTCAGTTCCAAAGTTCACCTAGGGCGCCCATGGCCCACGGCTCATGTTATTTAGGAGAATGGGTGAGAATGAAAATATTCGTACGTACTTTGATTTAGACAGAGGAAAAAAGTTGTTTTTTTTAAAAACAAACATGAGGTCCCCTTGACCCTCGTTTTGAGAAAAAGTGAGTACAGCCATATAGGGAAAAGCCAGCAGCCTGTCTTTCCTCCACACGGATGGGGCTGTCCCACGTCACTGCCAATATGAACTGACAAAACCCTCCCAGCACTTTATTTCACTGCAAATGAAAGGGAAAACTGAAATGCTAAGCTCTTTTTTATTCCAGAGTTAATGGGTCGCATTCTTGAGGTCAGCAAGCAGGTGGAACTGAAGACGAGAATATAAAATTGTGGAATTAATATTACTTCGTCAAGGTGGGATCCGAGCAGTAGGAGAGCCTTTCAAGACTCTTGATTTTCAGTCTCATCATTCCTGCAAGGGGATTGGGCTGGAGGGACTGCACATCCTTCCTGCCTTTGCAGAGCTAACTGAGGCAGAGCAGGATCAGGCACAGATGCTCTGTTTCCTGTCAAGTAAGCGGTTCCCTGCTTCGGCCCTCACTACTGTCTCCATCAATGCCTCATGCAAGCAATTCCACTTTTCATTTTCAGTGCTTTCTGTATTAGTTACTCTCCCCAGTGCTGTGGTAAAGTAACTCAGTAAAAACATATTTAAGGGACAAACACATTTGAGTTCAAGGGCAGAAGCCATCAAGTCAGGAAAGTCGTGTCATCAGGAACCTGAGGCAGCTGGTCATGTGGCACCAAGAGCAAGGATGCTGAGAGGGGTGGCTCCTCACTCATCTGCTCCTTTCCGTGCAGTCTGTGACCCCAGCCCGCAGAACAGAGCCTCGCTCCCACCTCCGCTATCCTGGTCTAAATAATCACTACCAGGTACTCCTGGAGACTTGCCTTTCAAGAGATTCTAGAACATGTCAAGTTGGCAATCAATATTAATCATCACACCTGATAATATACGATTCTATGTTATGAGAGTAAACAGAAGGAAAGGAGGAGGAGGAAGAGTAGAACCAGGGTTGCTGTGGTGTAAGGGGCCATTCAAATATCTGCGCCTAGCCTTAGATTTATGTATAGAACTCAGTCACCACCCCCACAAGGTAGGTAGCTCACAGCTATCTATTGTTTCCTCTCAAAGTGTGTCATCTCCACATGGGAGACACATTCTCACGAGGTCTAGAGTTGCTCCTCTCAGTCTGGTACCTACAGCTGATGCAGGGATTCAGTCCAGCCATTATAGTCAATACGCAATAGTGGCAACGGACCTTAGCTGATAACAAAACTTCCTGGATAGACCAACTCCAGAAGTTGGCTTAGCGTGTAGGTTCTGCCACCTAGCAATCTCCAGTGTATAACATCGAGGCCCAACCCCAGAGACTCACTTCCTCTGACAAAGCTCCACCTCCTAAAAATTCCAACCCAGAGCCACCAGCTGGCGCCCAAGTGTCTAAACAAATGAGTCAATAGGGGCATTGACAATTGTTTTGCTGGCTTGCGGTTCCATCACCCCTCACACTGATTGCATAATACACAATAGGCTAAGCCAGATCAAAACCGCTAATATCTCACAGAGCTTTATGTCCATAGAAAGCACTTTCATCTGCTTTGACTCATGTCATTATACCTAAGTTTAGCCCAGTAGATGGAAAGCTCTTTTGCCTGGTTGATCAGAAATTAGAGTTGACTTTTTACCCCATCTGTGCAGAGCTTCAGGGGCCTTAAGAGAAGTTGCTATGTGAGCACAAATTGGTGAACTCGATGGTTAGTCTGATGTTTGTAGAATGATGCTTCTGTAGTAATCAATCTAAACCAACAGTTCACAGAGTCATGATACAGAACTGACCTCAAAATTTCACATGTTTATGCCTGCATGCATCTGTGTGTAAAATATATTTCAATATATTTTGTACACATGCAGAATTTTCTTCACTTAATTTTAAAACATTAAGCATAAAAGGAAAGAACAGCATTCACAAAGTATAAATAAAATGATTTAATTTTTAGGTCTGTTTAAAATAAAATTTATTTTAAAGTGTTAAGAGCTATACAGATAACTAGATACCATGTGAAAATACAATACCTAATGTTAAAATATGTGCTTCATATTGGAGTGTGGAAAATGCACCTCTCAATTGCTCCTACGGTTCTCAGAGTAGATAAAGAATAAAATCCAGAAAGAAAAGCTAAAAATGTTGACAGCTCTTGTCAAAACTTAGCAAAGGGGTTGGTACTAGCTAATGCCGTCTTTCTTTTGAGAACATTTTGCTGCTCTTACCTGGAACTTAGGGAACCGAATTGTCAGCAGGGAACTGATGGTGGGAAGACACCAGCAGCCGGATGTACAATTCTGAGCTCTGAATGAACATGTCTAGACAGAGGCAGAAGTCAGCGCCACTGAGGCTACTGTGAAGGCAGCCATTCAGAGAACGGGCTATTGCAGGGAATCATGTTAAGGCCACTGATGACCTTGGCAAGAGCAGCTTTTGCGGAATTAAAGATGAATAGGAGATGAGGGATGCAATAAGAAAACAACGTTCTCAAAGCTGGCCCCAAGCTCAGTGGCAAGGTTTTAATCTCAGCTTGTTGGAACCGAAGTCAGTGCAAAAAGAGACCTGCCCATCTAAATGTTTAAGATGTACAAGAAATGAACATGTTACAGAAGAGGACAATGACCTTGGGAAAAAAGGTTGTTTCTTAAATGGGAAAAGGATGGACACAGGGTAGTTGGGATCTTTGAAACTGCTCTTATAACTCTACAAATTCAGCTGTCTCAATATGCATCTCAACTTTACCATCACAATGAACTCAAGGGCTACAAAGTGACATTCGGCTGAACAACCAGGATGGACAGGATTGAAGTTGAAGTTTTGGGATTTCTTTGAGATCAGGGCTTCCTGGTAGACTTGGCAAGAAGAGTGGGGGTGTTGGTTTTCCTTCCCCCAAACTGATGCAGAACTTCAGTGTCAAAAACAGGACATCCAAGGAAGCACTGTGGTCCTGTTAAAGGCACAGGCTGCATGATCTCAGTCCATGAAAGTGTGGCTGGAGCTTGAGTGATTTCAATGTCTCCCTGATGCCACTAACCAGCCACCTGTGGTGTAGAAAATGAAACGGAAGAGAGAGACCTGACAGCTCTCAGAGACTCCATATCAAAAATGGAGACAGTCATGACAACAGATGCACTGTCTACCTGCCACCATCTCAGTGAGGCCAACTCAGATGTCTGATTTAAATATCCATCCCTCCTCCCACACACCTAGTGCCCTTTCTAAACTATACTCCAATGTCCCCCTTCCCGGGGCACAAATGGCCTCCTCACAAACTATAGGGATGTCTTAACTTTCGTCTTGCCTGTTACTGAAAATTAGAGCACCACCTTGGTCCCTGAACAAGGGTCCCTCAGGTTAGGACATCTCCCCAGCAAAGATAAGCAGAGGCAGGAAGGTTAAACAAGCTTTAATGAAACAGAAGTACTCAAGAGGATAGGGCATGGTGCAGAAGCCAAGAGCGATAAAGAGGGAAAGGAACACAGACCCACTCTCTAGGATTCTGTTCCTGGTAGCTGTTTATTGAGGGTTAAAGGAGAGTCTGAGTAACAGGCTCTGTGTATAAAAACAGGCCCACACGAACAACGTCCAGGCTTGATCTTTGGGGCAAACAGGAAAAGCTAATTAACAATGTCCTATTAAGTGTTGGTTTCTAATTCTGCAATTTGCTGAAGGCTGTCCCGCAGACCCTACACTTAGGAGTGTTTTGTTACGAGAAGTATACAGCCATGCCCTCATCACTGGTTTACCTAGGAGCAGTCAGTTCAAAGCAGCTGCCGGTGGTTCATCTATAACAATCAAAAGCCCCTAGCTGCTTTTCCAGTTCATGGTTAACTAAGTGGACACAACGTTTGGAGGGTGGCCTGCTCAAAGGCCTGCATCAGAAAGTTTTAAGATACCTCTTGAGAACCTGTCTTCCTTATCAAACTCCTTGCATACCCAAACAAACTCAGCCCAGGGAATATCACAGCCCAGCCCCAAAGCACACTGTAGGGTGTGACCAATGAGAAAAGGAGCTTATTGTGACTGGCCAACACCACAGGAAGAGACTGCATTAAGTACTACCAGCTTGAGAAAAGACCCAAATTCAAAACTCAAATTACATTTATTAATTTACCTATTTTTTAGATACTCTTGCTACACAGTTCAGGCTGACCTTGAACTCATAATGCCCTGCTCCCTGTTCCCAGGTTCTAGAATTGAAGTTATGTGCCACACTCCTCAGCCTCAAAGTATTGGGTCTACTGAATACATATCACTTTCTAATATATATGATATGTGCATGAGTGTCTTGCCTGCATAAATATCTGTGTGCCATATTCATGCCTGGTTTTAATGAAGGTCAGAAAAGGGTATCAGATGCCTGGTGATGTGGGAGTCCCCTCTGTATGCTGTGAATACAATTGGTTAATTAATAAAGGAACTGCTTTGGACTTATAGCAGGGCAGAACTTAGCTAGTTGAGGAAAACTAAACTGAATGCTGGGAGAAAGGAGGCGGAGTTAGAGAGAAGCCATGTAGCCCCACCAGAGCCAGATGGAACTTTAGCCAGTAAGCCACAGCCAGCCACGTGGTGATACACAGATTAAAAGAAATGGGTTAAGTTAATATGTCAGAGTCAGCCAATAAGAAGCTAGAGTTAATGGGCCAAGCAGTGATTTATTTAATACAGTTCCTGTATTATTATTTTGGAGCTAAGTGGACCTTGCCTCCTCTTAGAGTCTAGAGATATGGATGGCTGTAACTTGTCATATAGGTGCTAGGAAATTGCTAGAAACACAACCCAGGTCCTTGGCAGAAGCAGCAGGGACTCTTAACCACTGAGCCATCTCTCTGGCCCTGAATATTTCTTTTTAAAATTCATAAAATTGAAAAAACTTGAAAGTCAAAGTGTCAGATGTCAGGGACCATCTTCACAAATTTCTCTTTCACTATGGCAATTTCATTCCCTCTTACTAGTAAGTAGACTCTGTAAGGCCAGGAATTTCTGTCTTTTCTGTTTTGGAAATAGTGTCACATCTGCATTTAGTGCTCAATAATATCTGCTGGCTGAACAGTGGGTGATACAGGTGACAGGAGACAGAGGACCTGATAAGTTAGCCTTTGTGTCAGGGGTTTCCCTGGGAGGAAAGGAATTTCTGACTGTAGATACATCTCTTAATGCATGTGCATCTTCAATTGCATAATGCCATACTCCCAGTTCCCTTTCAAAATGCAAGCAATGCACAGGTTTGATATCATGTACGTGACACTAAATCCACGTTAACACATTCATTATTTAAGTCATGAGACCATAGACCAAAACAGAAATGTCACCCCCCCCCCAGCCTTAGCAGAAAACTGCCAACAAGAGAAGCTGGAGAGCTGGAGCGCGCCTGGGTAGAAGATTAGACGACGGTTTAAAAGCTGATTTCATAAAAGCAGTCATCAGACTCCAGTCTCTGGGACTGCTGTGTCATTTTAGCTTAGGAATTCTCAAGGAGCTCTCAAGCTGATTGTCAAGGGAGATAATGACTGGCTTTAAGAAGCTTTGTGTCTCAGGGACTGAGATTCAAGAATTGTCTGGAAGGAAGACCAGAGTGTGTGTGGAGTGGTATGGCTGGGGCAAGTGACGCTGGGAAAAAGGGCTCAGGAAAGGAAGATGCCCGAAGACACTGTGTAGGTTGGTTTGTTGTCGACATGACCCACTTATATATCATCTAGGAAGAGTAAATCTCAGTTAAAGAATTACCTTCAATCAGAATGGCCTGTAGCCGGGAAGTGGAGTACTTTATTGATTGAGGGTTGATGTGAGAGAGCCCAGCTCACTGTGGGCAATGCCACCCCCAGGATAGAAAGTTACGGTTGTTTAAGAAGTCTCAAACACATATACACACAGGAAGGCTAAGCAAGTCTTGAGGAACAAAGGGAGCAAGGCATTAAGCAACATTCTTCAGTGGCTTCTTCTTCAGTTTCTACCTCCAGGTTCCTGCCCTGCTTGAGTTCTTAACCTACTTCAGTTCCTGTCCTGCTTCAGCTCCTGCCTTGATTTCCCCCAACGGACCATGACCTGGGTCCGTAGTTTTTAATCATGAGTTTTATCAGAGCAATAGAAATCAAACTAAGACAGCCACAAAAGATGGGGTGTAGAAGAGAGGTGGCAATATTAGATGTTATTGTTTTCCCAGCATCCCCAGGTTCTCTGACCTAACTGATGGGGCATAGTTGGGAGCTCCCAACTTTGGGCAGCTACTGCCAGACCCATATTTCTCCTCTTCTCTGCTGCTTGTGGCTGTTAAGCTTCAAAACTGGGAAAAGGAAAAATGGGGACCTTGGTTTTGTGATACCTCTGTCCTTGATGGTCCACCTAAGAAAGTTCCAGCCATCCCCCCACGACCTTGTGTCTTTTACTAGCACTCTGAACCACCACCATTGTGACTTAGGAGCTTCCCTCTGGCTGCCTGCTAGAGAAAGATAAGAGAATACAAGGAAATGAAAAGAGATGATATATAAAAAGAAAAGTTCCCCTACCCTGATCCTTCATTCCCTAACACCCATGTAGCATCCCTTGCTCAAACAGTCTTGATTCTGGAATTCGAATGTTGTCTCATTGCCCAGTGGTAGGAAAACCTCTCCCGTGGTATTCTGGATTCTATCCTGAGTTTTTCAGCTCCCTGCTGATGAGGGAGGCAGCTGTGTCTGTGGGATTCCACACACAGTACAGACCATTGTCCCACAGCAGAGAGGTATCTATTAAATCTCACAATTCCAAAGTTACTGTGTAAATTGCATGGACAACATAAGAACAGCAGCAGGCTATAAGTAGAAGCTCCATACACCCTATCTCCGTTCTCTTATGGCATCAATAAATCTGGCTTTGGGGAAGGAATACTGAATGGAGACAGATATGTGGAGGACATATCTGGACAGCCCAGCTCCTACACTGCCAATTGTAGGCACATTTACATGACCCAAACTCAATTAACAGATGCTACAAATGAAATAATCCTTCCACATCTCACCCAAACCCTCTCTCTAACTTTACAGGTAGCTACTAATCTTTTTGCTAATGTAACATACTACTGTTTTGTTTGTTTGATGCATGCTGGAAAGAAAATATTTTCAAAAATATTATTCATAATGTGCTAGATAGACTCTACCCTTTATTAGCATTTGAGTGCTTAGGGTCAGAGGTGTCTGCAGGTGCAGGCTCGCTTGAGTGAGTGGAGCCTGAGACAAAAAAAAAAAATGCTGTGTTCAGATTCCCTAAAGCCAGTTTGAAAAAACAAAAACAAATGGTACACACATTAGGTTTTTATAAATATAAATTATTTGTATTCCTTTAAATATAAAATAGTAACTGACATCAATTAATTTCCTTCAACAATATTTGGTCTGTAGACATTTTCAGTGTGTTCCCATGTGTGTTATGGCTTGCTAACTCATGTAGCTAGCATTCTGCTCTGTGAAATAACAATCCTGTGATGGTTGCTGCTTGATCCCATGAGAAATCCCCCAGTGAGTAGGGAGCTCTCTACCAATTCATGATTCCGAGTTGCAAAAGCCTCCATCTGTTGTTCCCCATCCTCTGGATGCTAGGGCAGCCCCTGGAACACCTCTGTGTCTACCCCATCAAATGAAAAATGGTGAGAAGGGCGCATCTGCTTCTAGGTCACCAGTTTTGAAACGAAGGCATCAACTCCTCCTGTAGCTCATCGCAAAAAAAAAAAAAAAAATGTCTTTATGGCCAGATGTCGATGCAGAGTTCATCTGAAAAATGTGGTCCCAAGTTGAGAAAGTATTTGTGCCAAACATCTTTATGCTCTGGAAGAAAGAGCACCATTTTGGAGGCATTAGATTCAGTTACATAAATACCTTATGGGGCGATACTTTTGTGGGGTTTTTTTGTTTCTTTTTTTTGTTGTTTTTGTCTTATAAAACATTATCTATGTAGCTCTGGCTGACTTTGGCATAGAATTTGCTATGTAGACCCGTCTGGCCTCAAACTCACAGAGACCCACCTGCCTCTGCCTCCCACGTGCCGGGATTGGTATGCTGAGCAGCCATACCTGGACATTTCCTGAATTCTTGTTCACAAATTTCTACACCTTGCCTTCTCTGAATGTCAGGGCTATGTCAGTGCTATTTCGAAATTCAGGATGTAACTTCGACAAATGGCTTTGCAACATTAACATTCCGACTTTATCTCTCGACACAAATCGTCTGTATTCGAGTTCACAAAGCATTGTTGGGTAACACTGACTAATTAATATTCATTTCATCCCCCTGAGCCCACTTGAAGAGTTTCAGACGGTAGCCACAGTTTGAGCTGAGGACACACAGTATCATGCAAAGCACACACTCCTTCCCCGAGAGAACATACAAATATTAAATAGGATGACCCCAAGAAAGGGATCCCTGGAAAGGAATTCGGATAACTCCCCACTGCCCCTTTCATCCATACATTCACTCTGAGAATTTCTTCAACTAGACACGTCCTTAGTGAGATGATTTTTTTTTTGCTTCTTTTTTTTTAATGCCGGATTCAATTTTTCTCCTAAGCTCACACATCCCTGGATGATATCACTTATTGCTAAAATGAACCATTCCCTTCTTAGATGTCAGATGTGAAGTCCTGTTTTCCGTGTCTCTGCTGGTGTACAATTTAAGTAAGCTACCTATGATTTTTTTTTTTACTGCAAAGTTGTTAAGGACTTTCTGAAGGGGGAAAAGAAATTAGGTGTAATGCAATCTTCTCCTTGATATGTTCACCTGCTCCTGCATCTTCTCAAAGCACTGTGGTAATGGAAGGTCAGGCATGGAGCCATCTGAAGCACGGTGACAGCATCTAGATAGCTGGTCGTCGTGGTGTGTAACAGGTCACTGGACTCGGAGATCAGATTAGGATCTGTCGTCCTCTGAAAGAAGGATTGGGGGCATATTTTTACAAAGGCATGTCTCTATCTCTGTCTCTCTGTCTCTCTCTCTGTCTCTCTCTCTGTCTCTCTCTCTCTGTCTCTCTCTCTCTCTCTCTCTCTCTCTCTCTCTCTCTCTCTCTCCAGGGTTTCTCTGTGTAGCCCTGGCTGTCCTGGAACTCACTCTGTAGATCAGCTGGCCTCAGACTCACAGATCCATCTGTCTGCCCCTTTCTCCCTAGTGCTAAAGAATTAAAGGCATGTGCCACCACCTCTCAACTCCTCTCTCTGTTCTTGATCACCGCAGGGAGGTGGGAAGGGGAGTTTGGGAGAAAGGGGAGAAAGAGGTCCACGCTTCTGAGTTTACGGTGCCGTCAGATCGCACGCTCGTTTTGTGATTTGTTTTCAACCAAATTGAGGGAGAACTTAATTGAATTGTCAGCTGATAGATCATTAAAAGTGAGTTTGGGTGATGGATCTGCAGTATGACTGCTGGAGCAGTGTTTGCAAGCAGTTCAGGGAACTGAGTGACAGACCTATTACAAATTGATTCTATTTCCATCTCTTTATATGGGTGAATTTTCTAAATGCTTGAACTTGCAGAACTGAAAAGTAGGGAAAGAATTAATGCCTAATCCCCTTTTCATTTTAGTAATAAGTAATATCGTCTGGGGACATGTGAGCTTAGGGGAAATTGAATAGGGCATAAAGAAAGAGGAATCATGTAATCATTTCACTAAGGACACATCTAGTTCAAGAAAATGCTGTGTTCTTGTGATTACCAAAAGTTTGTGAGAGAGTTTTGCATTTGTTCTATTATTCAACAGTAATTATTTTAATGATAACTAAATCTGGAGATGATTATTCAAAACACAGAACAAGAAATTTTAAATATCATATGGTATTTTAGAAAATTGAGTTTAAATATATGCCAGCATTTATACTGTAGAAAAGTATAATGGAAATGCAAATTCAATGAGAAAAAGAAGTGGTGTAAAACTTCTGTAAAAGAGAAAAAGTTGCTTGTGTAGTTTTAAAAATAGTCACTAGTGGATAACAAATTACTTTAGAGTTTCAAAATCCATTGGATATATTTACTAAAGAAAATGCAGGAGGAGGAGGTGCTAGTTAGTTCCCAGCTGCTTAACCCTGAAATAACCACACAGAAACTGTATTAATTAAATCACTGTTTGACCCATTAGCTCTAGCTTCTTATTGGCTAACTCTTAACATCTTAAGTTAACCCATTTTATTAGTCTGTGTATCACCATGTGGCTGTGGTTTACCACATTCAGGTATTCATTTACACGCACCTCTATCAAGAAAACAAAACACATAAAGGTACAGAGCGAGAGAAATATCTACTTTGTCAGCAGGAAGCTCAATAGTGCTCACCAGATGCAAACTTTACTCACCCACAGTCCCTGCTTTGGCTGAGCCATCACCCCTTCTTCTTTCCAGGATGCTGTAGAGTCTCCATCCTCCTCCAGCCTTCAGAGTCAGGTACCCAGAAACTACAGGGATGTTTTCAGGCCCCCTTCATTTCTCTTACTGTTCCTCTATTTGTCCCACCCAGCTGGCATTTGGCTCCTTGTCATCACTTCTGTTCACTCAAAACCCATCATTCCAGGTGAGTGGTTTTTAGGGAAACCATAATCTTCCCTCTGCTTGTTATTCATCAACACCAACTGGATCCATTTCAAATGATGCTTAAATGGATGAATTCTCAGGAAGAGCAACTAGTTAAGTGCAACCAATCTGTCATGGCCTGAAACTAAGGCATGTATGCATTTGGATGTACCGTTTGGCAAAATTTCCAAAGTCTGTAAATTTGACCAAGGATGAATCATTGATCTCCTTATTCTGAGAGCAAATACTTTTGAAGAGAATACTCATTCCACATGCCAAGTCATGTAAAAGAGCAGACAAGGGGGAGAAAAAAGATCCAATTAAACCTCAGTTGGCTTTCAAGAAAGAGTGATAGTAATATCTCTCCCTGTAGAACTCTTATGACCACTAATAACCTCCGAGGTGTGAAAGCAGCTTGTTTCTTTGAGTTGCCACTGTGATTCCTTACCTTTAAAGTGGAAATTATGCTTTTCTTTCGCACGACCCAGCACCCCCAGCACCCCTCCCCAACCCTGCCCCGCTGTATGCTAGGACCAGTGCTCAACTACAGTCTTAAGCTCCTAAACTAAGGCGACCCACCCAGAGCGGTGAGTGCCTGCCAGCCGGGCAGGCCTCAGGGTCCCCTGTAAGGGAGCCGGGCACCTCCAGCTCCGGCGCCAGGCTTCCTGCGTGCTCCTGGATACCACCCCCCCCCCCACTTGCTCCATTCATCCTGTTGGACCTGGATCATTGGGCTACCGGCGGCCCTGTTTAGTTGCTGAGGAATCCCATCAGGACGGTTGAGGAGGAATCCCATCTGGACGGGAATGGTTCCTGCTTCTACACTGAAGAGATATACCCTGAGAGTCAATCACAGCAAAGTCTGGACCAAGAGACCATGCCTCTCCTGGCTCCATTTGAAGGAAGAGATGGGAAGGCGCCAATACAAGAATTCCTCCAACAATCTGAAAGGCAACATGACACCACCAGAAACCAGGGATCCCGAAATAAGAAGAATTGTACACCCTACTCCTGAAGAAATAGAAGAAATCGACTCAAAAGTGAACTATATGAAAATAATAGAGGACCTTAAACAGGAGGTGAAAAACTGCCATAAACAATTAGAGATTACAAACAAAAAGGTAGAGGAAATGAATAAATCACTCAAAGACACGCAAGAAAACCAAGAGAAACAAGAAAAAGCAATCAAACAGGTTAGGGAAGCGGTTCAAGACATGAAGAATGAAATGGAAGCAATGAAGAAAGCACAAACCGAAGGAAGAATGGAGATGGAAAATCTGGGTAAATGAACAGGAATGACAGAAACAAGTACTAACAACAGATTACAAGAGATAGAAGAGAGAATATCAGACACTGAAGATACCATAGAAAAAATAAACACACTGATCAAAGAAAACAGCAAAACCAACAAATTCTCATTACAAAACATTCAGGAAATTTGGGACCCAATAAAAAGACCAAACCTAAGAATAATTGGAGTAGAAGAAGGAGAAGAAGTGCAGCTCAACGGTACAGAAAATATACTTAATAAAATTATAGAAGAAAACTTTCCCAACCTGAAGAAAGAGGTACCTATGCAGGTTCAAGAAGCATACAGAACACCAAATAGGCTGGATCAAAAAAAAAAAAAACATCCCCTCGCCATATAATAATCAAAACACAAAATACACAGAATAAAGAAAGACTATTAAGAGCCGCAAAGGAAAAAGGCCAAGTTACTTATAAAGGTAAACCTACCAGACTTACACCTGACTTCTCTATGGAAACCATGAAAGCCAGAAGGTCCTGGATAGATGTACTGCAAAAACTAAGAGATCATGGATGCAAGCCCAGACTACTATATCCAGCCAAGCTTTCTTTCACTATAAATGGAGAAAACAAAATTTTCCAGGATAAAAACAAATTCAAACAATACGTAGCCAAAAATCCAGCCTTACAGAAAATTATAGAAGGAAAATCACTAACCAAGGAGTCCAACAATGCCCACAATAACTCAGTCATCTAGAGACCTTTCACCAGCGCAACTCAAAGAAGGGAAACACACAAACCCTACTACTAAAAAAGTGACAGGAGTTAACAACCACTGGTCATTAATATCACTTAATGTCAATGGGCTCAACTCACCTATAAAAAGGCACAGGCTAAGGGATTGGATACAAAAACAGGATCCAACGTTCTGCTGTCTACAAGAAACACACCTCAACCACAAAGACAGGCACCTACTCAGAGTAAAGGGCTGGGAAAAGGCTTATCAAGCAAATGGTCCTAAGAAACAAGCAGATGTGGCCATACTAATTTCTAACAATGTTGACTTCAAACTTAAATCAATCAGAAGAGATGGAGAGGGACATTTTATACTCATAACAGGAACAATTCATCAGGATGAAGTCTCAATCCTGAATATCTATGCCCCGAATATAAAAGCGCCCACGTATGTAAAAGAAACATTACTAAAACTCAAGGCAGACATCAAACCACACACACTAATAGTAGGAGACTTCAACATTCCTCTCTCACCAATTGACAGGTCAATCAAACAGAAACCTAACAGAGAAATTAGAGAATTAATGGAGGTAATGAAGCAAATGGACTTAACAGACATCTATAGATTATTCCACCCGAAGAGGAAAGAATATACCTTCTTCTCTGCAGCTCATGGAACCTTCTCGAAAATTGACCACATACTCGGTAACAAAGCTAACTTACACAGTTACAAAAAAATATTAGTAACCACCTGTGTTTTATCAGATCACCATGGATTAAAGTTAGAATTCAACAACAATGCTACCCCCAGAAAGCCTACAAACTCATGGAAACTGAACAGTCAACTTCTGAACCATACCTGGATTAAGGAAGAAATAAAGAAAGAAATTAAAGTCTTCCTTGAATTCAATGAAAATAAAGAAACAACATACTCGAACTTATGGGACACTATGAAAGCAGTGCTAAGAGGAAAGTTCATCGCACTAAGTGCCCACTTAAAGAAAACAGAGAAAGCACATATTGAAGACTTAACAGCCCACCTGAAAGCTCTAGAAAAAAAAGAATCAGACTCACCTAGGAGGAGTAGAAGATTGGAAATAATCAAACTGAGGGCTGAAATCAACAAAATAGAAACACAGAAAACAATCCAAAGAATCAATGAAACAAAAAGCTGGTTCCTGGAGAAAATCAACAAGATTGATAAACCCCTATCCAAACTAATCAAACGGCAGAGAGAGAATATGCAAATTAATAAGATCAGAAATGAAAAGGGGGACATAACCACAGACACAGAGGAAATTCAGAGAATCATCAGATCATATTACAAAAGCCTGTATAACACAAAACTGGAAAATGTAAAAGAAATGGACACTTTTTTAGATAAATACCATATACCAAAGTTACACCAGGACCAGGTGAACAATCTAAACAGACCTGTTGGTCGCGAAGAATTAGAAGCTGTTATCAAAAACCTCCCTACCAAAAAAAGCCCAGGACCAGATGGTTTCAATGCGGAATTCTACCAGAACTTCCAAGAAGAGCTAATACCCATACTCCTTAATGTATTCCACAATATAGAAACAGAAGGGTCATTACCTAATTCCTTTTATGAAGCTACAGTTACTCTGATACCAAAACCACACAAAGACTCAACCAGGAAAGAGAATTACAGGCCAACCTCACTCATGAACATCGACGCAAAAATCCTCAACAAAATACTGGCAAACCGAATCCAAGAACACATCAAGAAAATTATCCATTATGATCAAGTAGGCTTCATTCCTGAGATGCAGGGCTGGTTCAACATACGAAAATCTATCAATGTAATCCAGCATATAAATAAACTGAAGGAAAATAACCATATGATCATCTCATTAGATGCTGAAAAAGCATTCGACAAAATTCAACATCCATTTATGTTAAAAGTCTTGGAGAGATTAGGGATACAAGGGTCATACCTAAATATAATAAAAGCTATATACAGCAAGCCGACAGCTAACATCAAATTAAACGGAGAGAAACTCAAAGCCATCCCGCTTAACTCAGGAACACGACAAGGATGACCACTCTCTCCATACCTCTTCAATATAGTACTTGAAGTTCTAGCAATAGCAATAAGACAACATAATGGGATCAAGGGGATTCAAATTGGAAAGGAAGAAGTTAAACTTTCGTTATTCGCAGATGATATGATAGTGTAATTAAGCGACCCCCAAAACTCCACCGAAGAACTTTTACAGCTGATAAACAGCTTTAGTAATGTGGCAGGATACAAGATCAACTCCAAAAAATCAGTCGCCCTCTTATACACAAAGGACAGGGAAGCAGAGAGGGAAATCAGAGAAGCTTCACCATTCACGATAGCCACAAACAGCATTAAATATCTTGGGGTAAATCTAACCAAGGAAGTGAAAGATCTATTTGACAAGAACTTTAAGGCATTGAAGAAAGAAATTGAAGAGGATACCAAAAAATGGATGGATCTACCTTGCTCTTGGATTGGGAGGATCAACATAGTAAAAATGGCAATTCTACCTAAGGCAATTTATAGATTCAATGCAATCCCCATCAAGATCCCATCAAAATTCTTCACAGATCTGGAGAGGACAATAATCAACTTTATATGGAAAAACAAAAAACCCAGGATAGCCAAAACAATCCTATACAATAAAGGATCTTCTGGAGGCATTACCATCCCTGACTTCAAACTCTATTACAGAGCTACAGTAATGAAAACAGTGTGGTACTGGCATAAAAACAGAGAAGTCGACCAATGGAATTGTATAGAAGACCCGGATTTTAACCCACAAACCTATAAACACCTCATTTTTGATAAAGGAGCTAAAAGTATACAATGGAAGAAAGAAAGCATCTTCAACAAATGGTGCTGACACAACTGGATGTCAACCTGTAGAAGAATGAAAATAGACCCACATCTTTCACCGTGCACAAAACTCAAGTCCAAATGGATTAAAGACCTCAATATCAGCCCGAACACACTGAAAAGGATAGAAGAGAAAGTGGGAAATACCCTACAACAGATGGGCACAGGAGATCGCTTCCTATGTATAACCCCAGAAGCACAGACATTAAGAGCAACATTGAATAAATGGGACCTACTAAAACTGAGAAGCTTCTGCAAAGCAAAGGACACTGTCACTACGACACAAAGGCAACCTACTGACTGAGAGAAGATCTTCACCAACCCCGCAACAGACAAAGGTCTGATCTCCAAAATATATAGAGAACTCAAGAAACTAGACTTTAAAATGCTAATTAACCCAGTTAAAAAATGGGGCACTGATCTGAACAGAGAATTCTCAACAGAAGAAGTTCAAATGGCCAAAAGACACTTAAGGTCATGCTCAACTTCCTTAGCAATCAGGGAAATGCAAATCAAAACAACTTTGAGATATCATCTTACACCTGTGAGAATGGCTAAAGTCAAAAACACCAACGATAACCTTTGCTGGAGAGGTTGTGGAGGAAGGGGTACCCTCATCCATTGCTGGTGGGAATGCAATCTTGTGCAACCACTATGGAAGTCAGTGTTTCGGTTTCTTAGGAAATTCGGGATCAACCTACCCCTGGACCCAGCAATACCACTCTTGGGAATATACCCAAGAAATGCCCTATCATATGACAAAAGCATTTGTTCAACTATGTTCATAGCAGTATTATTTGTAATAGCCAGAACCTGGAAACAACCTAGATGCCCTTCAATGGAAGAATGGATGAAGAAAGTATGGAATATCTACACATTAGAGTACTACTCAGCGGTAAAACACAATGACTTCTCGAATTTTGCATGCAAATGGATGGAAATAGAAAACACTATCCTGAGTGAGGTATCCCAGACCCAAAAAGATGAACATGGGATGTACTCACTCATAATTGGTTTCTAGCCATAAATAAGGGTCACGGAGACTACAATAGGTGAATCTAAAGAAGCTAAGTAAGAAGGGGAACCCAAGGAAAAACATATAGTTATCCTCTTGGCTAAGGGAAGTAGACAAAATTGCCGGGGAGAAAATTGGGATCTTGGGGTGGGGTGGGTTGGGGGTAAGGGGAGATGGGGAGAGAAAAGTTAGAAGGGAAGGAGGTCGGGCCTTGGGAAAGCAGGAGGATTGGGATAAAGGAAGGTTGGACAGGGGAGCACGGAACCACAATTCTTAGTTAAGGGAACCACTTTAGGGTTGGCAAGAGACCTGACCCTAGAGGGGCTCCCAGGTGCCCAAGCTGAGGTCCCCAGTTAGTTCCTTGGGCAGTTGAGAATAGGGAACCTGAAATGACCCTATCCTTGAGCAATACTGACGAATACCTTGCATATCATCATAGAACCTTCATCTGGTGATGGATGGAGATAGAGACAGAGACCCACACTGGAGCACTGGACTGAGCTCCCAGGGTCCCAATGAGGAGCAGAGGGAGGGAGAACGTGAGCAAAGAAGTCGGGACCACGAGGGATGCACCCACCCACTGAGACAGTGGAGCTGATCTATTGAGAGCTCACCAAGACCAGCTGGACTGTGACTGAAAAAGCATGGGATAAAACTGGACTCTCTGAACATGGCGAACTATGAGGGCTGATGAGACGCAAAGGACAATGGCACGGGGGTTTGATCCTACGTAATGTGATGGCTTTGTGGGAGCCCAGCCAGTTTGGATGTTCACCTTCCTAGACATGGACGGAGGTGGGAGGTCCTGGGTCTTACCACAGGGCAGAAAACCCTGACTGCTCTTTGGACTGGAGAGGGAGGGGGAAAGGAGTGGGGGGAGGGGGAGAAGGGTGGGAGGAGGGGGCGTAGGGGGGGAGGAGGGGGAGGGAAATGGGAGGCTGGGAGGAGGTGGAAACTTGTTTTTTTTTCTCCTTTTCTCAATAAAAAAATAAAAATAAAAAAAAATAAAGTGGAAATTATAAGAGGCTGGAATCTAAGTTTATCCTTTTATATTATTAAAACTAACTTGAATAGGTGAGTTCCAGGATCAATAAAGACTCTGTCTCAAAAAATAAGGTAGAGAGAAATTGGGAGGACATTTGATGTCTAGCATACACACAATACATAAGTACGCACACATATCATACATACAAAGTAATACAAATAAGGATAATATTTGTGCATGTTGCATAATTATGTGCACATGTCTACTTTTCACTTACATGGCCAACGTCTAGGTCACTACATGCAAGTGTATTTAGGTTCAGGAAGGAGTTACATATTTAGGTTGTATTGTTAAAATGTTTTCCCTGGAGTCCTGCTTCTGGAATCAGTTCTCACCTTTTAATATACAAATATTTGCCACTTTGATGCTGGTTTTCAATGTATCAAAAAGCCACTGGAAGGAACTTTGGCTTCCTGGCCTACATGGGAGATGAGTGTGTTTGTGGGGCAAAAGCTCCGTGCCAAAGTTACTCAGAAACTTAGGTCACTTTGTACCATTATCTGTAATACAAAGGCAACTGTCTCAACATTCCTCCAAGTCTACTAGCCTCATAAGGGCCGGCATGCATCACCCGTGTGCACCACATCTCATGGAATGTTCTGAAGACAGGGCTCACTACAGCAGCCTGGGCTAGTTTTCAGACAAGGCGTGCGCCAGGTCTGTCTGTGTACACAGAATCATCCCTAATTCCATTTAGGAGGCAGTTCTGGGTTTGTACCAAGCATGAGGTCAGTGGCAATCATGAATTAACTGCGCTAAAGTATGCTGGAGCACAGGAGGCACAGATTGGCTCACTACTTGAAGACTACGCCATGATAAAGCACACAGCCATCCCACACCAGGGAAGCGAGCTTAGTGGGAATATATCTTTATCAACACGTTGCAAAAAAGACTACAAATTTCTCTTACCTGTTGCCTGCCTGCCTGCCCGTGAGGGCATGTGGAAGACCAAGCAGTGGCTATGTGTCATAATGGATGAGATGAACAGTGTAGAAAAGTCCAGATTACCCATATTCTTCCCCAAAGCCCTGGAAAGTTACATTTTAGCAGAATAATCCTATATATAATAATAACACCATTGAACAGGTTGAATCAGTTAGGATTAGGTTCAGCTTCATAGGAAAGAAGGCCCAAGCTAGCGGTCCTCACACAAAACAGAGAAAGCAACCACTCCACTCACCAGCAATAACAGCTCAAGGCCTGGTGCTCTGGACACACGCCAACCTGCATTTGCCCAGCTCATACCCCTGCTGTCCCAAGAATGTGTCTCATGAGTTTAGTACCCAGAGAGAGGCCAGAGCTTCATCTGTCACAGACATGGTCCAGAGTGGAAGAAGGGGATCATGCCATATTCAGAGCTACTCTGGCAATCACACCAAATGCTTTTACTTGTGTTGCATTGGCCCAAACATATGTCCACGTGTTTCTCTGAGAGTCAAGAGAAAGCAGCCATTTGACTTGGTGGTAGGGAATAGAAGAAAATTGGATTGTCATTGCTAAAGAAAAGGGGGAAAGGACAGGTTTATGACAGGCAACTGAGAGTTTCTGCTGATTAAAATACTGCGTGGAGCCAGTGAGATGGCTCGCAGTTAAAGGTGCTCACATCCACGCTTGTGACTGGAGCTGGATCCCCAGGATTAGCACAGAAGAAGGAGAAGTGACTCTCTCAAAGTGTCCTCTGGTCTCCACTGAGATACACACTGTGGAAAATGAGAGCAGACACACACATACACACAACACACACACACATGCTCTCTCACACACTCACCCACAAACACTCATGCTCATACACACACTCATACATACATACACACAAACACACACACACACACACACAAATCTCTAAATAAATGTAAAAATAAACAATTCCATGCAAAGTATTTTTAGTTGGGGATTACTTTTAGAAAATAATTTTTTTGCAAACCACCATTTTATATAACCATAGAAATAAAACAGAAGAAGGATATCTGTTTGCTCATGGTAATATGTGGAATTATCTCTTGACTAGAGATTATTAGAAATCCAATAAATGTGGACTAATTACACATTTCTTCATATGATTCTCAAACAGTCTCGATGACTGTGAGGCACAGCATTAATAGAGGGTTCTCGTCAAGCTGCAGAGATACTTTCACCAATGGCATGGATTCGGTTTGTTTAAAAAAGAGAGAGAGAGCCGGTTGTGGTGGCGCACGCCGGTAGGATTTGCTGAAGGAGGCAGAGGCAGGAGGATCACGAGTTCGAGGCCAGCCTGGGCTACACATTTTTGCCGGGCGGTGGTGGCGCACGCCTTTAATCCCAGCACTCGGGAGGCAGAGGCAGGCGGATCTCTGTGAGCTCGAGACCAGTCTGGTCTACAAGAGCTAGTTCCAGGACAGGCTCCAAAACCACAGTGAAACCCTGTCTCAAAAAAAAAAAACCAAAAAAAAAAAAAGAGAGAGAGAGAGAAATCAGATAAAATTGTGCTCAGCACTAAATTTATGTTTTAGAACATAAATCCTTAAAGATATTGAATATGAACAATAATAGTCAAGTCCTACAAGAACTGAACATTGTTCTTTGGCAGTGACCATCACTATCTCTGATTTCTGCTAACACACACACATACACACACAATCACAATTTTGGTTCCAAGGAGACAGAGTAACTAGAGTCCTGGCAAAGAAGCCAGCAGCCAGGTTTCTAATCTTGGTTCCCCACATTGATTTGTGGCCGTAGGTTAGTTACTTACAGTCTTTGGTTTTGTGATGCTTTCTACAAAGTTTAGTGGTTTCCATTTACCGTTCATTCCTCATAAGTAGTTGGTATCAGCTGGGAGGTTTACCGTAAACCCTGTGAGATGGGCAGGTCTTTGCTGGCGCTATCTGTCCTTATTCCCTAAGCAGGTAACCCCTCTACATTACACAATCCAGACACTCCATATGGCCATGACACTGGAGTAGCCTTTTCTTGGCATGCCTTCCTACTCTGACATTTGAAGCATTGCAGACTCAACAGCTTCAAAACTTCAAGGCATTGTTTGCATTGAGATGTACTTAAACTATAAGAGATCCATTAATAACTCATTTGCAGACAGGGCATGAGGAAGCCAGTTTCCCAGGACACTTTCTGTGGAATTAGACAAGGCTTGTAGAGTTGATGCCAAGTTTTGGGCGGCTCAGTTCCAACTCTCAGAACTGGGTACAGATCTGAGTGCAGAGTACCTGGGCTCATATGTTTCTGACACAGAGCAAAGATGTCGTCTGTCTCATGAATGTGCCTAAGGGGCTTTTTCTGCACATTCTGAATTGATCTCATGGCGCGTCTAAGCATATGGTGCTATTGTCGGTTTGTTACTATGGAATTCTGAGGGAACCTGCTCCTGTCACAATAAAGCAGTCTTCGAAGAATGTTTCAGATCATCTAGAAACTTCAAGATTGCCTCCAATTATTTTCAGGATGGAAAAAAAAAAACACCATTTGGAGGAAAATACTGTTGAGTGGGTAAAACATTTCAATCAGACAGGAAGAGGAGGCTGATGACCCCCTGGGTAGAGGGCTGACCCTAGCTCAAAATTATTAAAAGTAGGTTTCTGAATGCGCTCACCATGTGAAATTAAAAAGCAAGTGACTTAGTTCCCATGTCTGTTGCTCTGATAAAATATCCAGACTAAAGCAACCTGAAGGAGTAAGGCTTCCCTTTGGGTCACAGTTGTCATGGGGGCCAAGTCAGGACAACAGGAGCATGGAGCAGATGCTCACGTGGCATGGAGAGATAGGAAACAGAGAGGATGGGTGCCCCCAGCTTTCCCCAGTTCTCTTTTGCCATTTATACATCTTTCACAATTAAGATGGATCTTCTCAAATCAAATATTGCAATTAAGGTAAACCCCCCATTGGCATCCATCTTCTGGGCGATCTTAGACTCTACCATGTCAACATTAGTGATGACCATCACAGTAGGCAAAGTGTGGATGTGTCAATTAACTCGACACTCTCTCTTTCAACACATACATATGCAAAGATATCACGCTGTGCCTATAGAATTGTTAGTTTCCAATTTAAATAAAACTTAAAAAACTAAAAGTGAACTGTCAAACCAAGAAAATGTTTAAGAGATTTTAGCAAAAAGGTGGACATGTTAAGGGCCGACGTGACGAGGAAATTGCACAGCGCCCTTTAAAGCTATTTGAGAAGGAAATGATAGAATAACTCACAGGGTTAATTGAAGCCTAGTTCTGGAGACCATCATTACATTTGAGCAATAGTGACTTCACTTACAGTAGACTTTCAAGCCAGACAAAAGAAACTTTATGTTTGTAATTTACTATTTGTGGGGTTTTCTGCAAACGATTTTACCTCTCAGCCCAATTCCTCACTGTAAAATAGCAATAATATCTGTTCTCCTGGATTATAGGGGCTAAAAGATGGAATCTTCAAGAACTATCCAGGAGCATGGGAAACCCTTGGGAGGTAATTTCCCCCATCTCGGAGGAAGCAGCAGGCACCAACTTGGCAAAGAGGATGTTCGGTTGTACTGGAGAAGTTTCTACTCCCTTTTCCAATCTGTGTACAAGTCCACCGTCTGCACAAACCTTGATAATGTAGCATCTGATCATCACTACTAATGCTTAGTTTTTTGTTCTCCCTGTCTATTTGGGGAAATTTCTTTATTTCCTGAACATGTAGGAGGCACTTGACATGGACGGAGACACAGGACAATGGGAAGAGTCTGGATGTGACTTTGGTTGGGGTCTTACTAGACCTAGAGATTCCGTTTACTTCCTGTCCCCCCAACCAACCTTTCTCCTGATGACCATGGATCACTTTCTTTCTGTCTTTGAACACTTTAGGACGCACAGGGTTTAGCAGATAACTAGCAAAAGATGTGTTTTTCCTGAGTCTAATTAAAGAGCCCATTGAAGTCAGCTCTGTGAACAAGGGCTTCACTCCCAATCAGCTTTCTTCCTAGACCTAGAAACCATGTTTTTAATACCTCTTTTCTACAAAAGACATTAATTTTTTTCTGATGACTATAAAATCTATAGCAATTACACCACCCAGCATTTGATGACAGAGGACACACTGCCTCTGCTGATCTCTGCCCACCACGTCCTCCTCTTGCTCACGCTGCACAGCTCAGAACAGCGCATACCACGGAGGTGGCGGAAGAACTAGAGCTCAGGCTTGCCAACATTCCTTTTAGGGTATTGGCAAAGATCTCAAATGTCAGCACGCAGGGGCGTGACAGGGAGAGATTGGTGGGTGTAAGTGTGTGAGGGAAAGAGATGTCTGCCAGATAGGGAATCCGGTCTGCATATAGCTTGGAGATTATTTCTAGGATGGGCAACACCTGTCAACTTTATCCCACCCCTCCCAGCACTGGGAACTCACCCATGGCCAACCAACACCAGACTCATACTTTCAAGAACCACAATTTTCACCAAACAGTCATTCTCTTGACATAGTCCCAAGTTCCCCAGAAAACTGGCCACCTGAACACTTTTTTCTTTATCTGTGCTTGAGGAATGGCACTTAAATTTCCAACAAACTTTTCTTTTCTGAGAATATGCCTGTTGGCGTCCTTGGATGCTTGTCCCTGTAGAATGCCTATCTGTGCAAAGGGCACCCTCACGGTCACTCTTTCTTGGTTATAAGCCTTGCCTGGAGCATTGTTACAAAATACAAAGGGGTCTTATAGTCACTGAGAAGTCTGGTAAAAAATTTTTTTTTATCCTGAGAAGAATATAAGTATTTATGTGTGAGAGGGAGAAAGAGATACACAGAGAGACATAGAGAAAGAAACAAAGCAAGATAAAGATAGATAAAGACAGGTAGACAGAGACAGAGACAGAAATGAAAATGATTGGAAGAGAGGCAGAGAGAGAAGGAGAAGGAGGGGGGGGGGAGCTGGAGAGACAGAGATTAGAAGGGAATGGAATTCTTAAGCTCAAACATAAAATGTACCTGCACCGACCTCACAAATTACAAAGGGGTGTAGTGCATTGAAAGACCAAAGTGCACCCCTGACCTTTACAACCCTGGTGTCTTGAGTGAAGAGGTAGTCCTCCAGAGGCCTAGCTACCCAACATGGGTTTGTTAGTCAACACAATACCTTCCCCTTGAAACTGGCAACAACTCTAAAACGATTCCTCTAACTTTTCTTGTCTTTGTGTAACAGCAGTAAAGAAATCATGACCTCCCCTATTTGACTGACGGTTTAAGACCCCATTCCAGAAGGTTCCTGCAGGACTAGGGTTGTAGCTCAGTATGGATTATGTCCAGGGAAAATAACCTATTGTTTTCTGAGAATCCCCTACAAGATAGTTTAGATTGCTGGACAAACACATCAGAATAGAAAGTCTAGAAGAAAAGACCAGCATACACACAGTCCATTATCTGATTCGTGACTGAATGCTTGGTAGGCAGAGAAGGGAACAGCCTTGTGGCTGGCAACGTAGAAAAAAAACCAATACGTCTTTTAGAAAAAATATGGAAGGATGTTCATAATCATAGTATAGGCCCAGAATTGTTCAAGTAGTACCCACAGGACATTAATCATAAGGAAAAGAAAAAAGGAATTAAAGCCACATTAAAATGAAAAGCCTCTGGATCTAGAAAAGAGGTACTCGCCTGCATTGCATGGGCCGAGACAGAAACATCTCAAGTTTGAGGATAGTTTGGGTTACAGAGTAATACCTTGTTTCAAAGTAACAAAACCCCATCCAAAACAAAGCAAACTCCTAAACCTCTATCACTAAACTCCCTTAAGCAAAGTCGAAACATACTAACAAAGCTGTGAAAAGAAACTGGGGCAACCTGAGGGGCGGTGTTTACTTGTAAAAATCAGAGGAAAGATCAACAGCCTTTTCAGGTGGGTGGGTAAATGCAGGTGAATCGGCTCTCTCCCTTCTCTGAAGACAGGAAGAGAAAACTCTTAATTCTTTAACAGCCTGGACAGAAGGGTGGGGTTGGTAGGTTACACTCCACCCACCATCGCGGGCGAGGTATTAAGATGTGAGTAAGTGAAATATCAACAAATTAATTTCAGGACTTTGTTTCTTACTGCTTCAAATTTGAAAAACTCGGAGGCTCGGAGTAAGGAGGCTCGGTGCACTGTGTGCTCAAGTCAACCACCTCCCTAGGCCGGTTTTACCGAACATATGCATGGTATTTGCAGTTCTATGAAGTTTAAAAGAAAACTAAATAAAACTGCAGTTTATGCTGCAGATGGTAGGGGAGGAACACAAACTGTTATTTTTATTGGGCAAATTATTTTATCATAAAAGTAAGCTTTCCACTGGCCAGAAACCCTCATTTTGCCTGGGGATCTGATAGGTATTCCTCAAATCTTACACAGTTCAGCTTGCAGAAGGAGGAAGAGATGGTGAGCAGTAGTACTTGTCTGTGTATCCTGGAGGAGGGGCAGTTCAGCTTTGATGAAGGGGTCTGTTATGGAGAGATTGCTAGGTCCACATTCCAGGGCCTGTTTCCAATAAGGCTGGAAGAATGGTTTCCCTATGAGAAATCACTCCCGAGATAGCAGTATCTCCTACAGGAAGCAAGTACGTGTCAAATGATATACCTGATGTCAGGAGAGCCCAGTCACTCCCTAGTTTCTGTTATGATCTCAGCAACCGGTCCCCAAATAACTGTCTTGGAGACTTAATATAGATTATAAATGCTCAGCTGATAGCTCAGGCTTGTTACTACCTAACTTTTGCATCTAAATTAACCCATATTTCATATCTATGCATTGCCACCTGGCTCATGGCTTGTTGCCTCACTTTCTACATGTTCTGCTTGCTCAGTGACTGGCTGGCATCTCCTCTGATTCTGCCCTTCTTCCCATTATTCTCCTACTTTGGTTGTCCTGCCTATATTTTCTGCCTGGCTATCAGAAAATCAACTTTTTATTAAACCCATCTGAGTGAAAGATCTTCACATTGTACAAAAGTATTATTCCACAGCAGTCCCCATGGTGAGCTCAGAAACTATGATTCTGTGAAGAAAGAATTTCTATTCTCCATTGTTTTTGTTTGTTTGTTGTTTTTGTTTTTCCCCTTTCCACATCACCCTAACTGCATAGTTACCCAGAAAACATTTTACCAACTGGCTTCACATTTGATAAAATTTCATTTCACCCTTCTGATTGATACAAAGCAGAAGGGCACAGAGAGGCTACAGCTAAAAAATATTTCTTTTAAATACAAGAAGATATTAAAAGATGGAAAGATCTCCCATGCTCATGGATCAGTAGGATTAACATAGTAAAATGGCCATCTTACCAAAAGCAATATGCAAATTCAATGCAATCACCATTTAAATCCCAACACAATGCTTTACAGACCTTGAAAGAACATTATTCAACTTCATGTGTAAAAACAAAAAATCCAGGATAGCTAAAAACAATCCTGTATAATAAAAGAAATTCTAGAGGCATCACCATCCCTGATTTTAAGTTTTTCTATAGAGCTATAGTAATAAAAACTGCATGGTATTTGCATAAAATCAGATATGTGATCAATAGATCAATAGAATTGAATCAAAGACTCAAATGTAAACCCACACACCTATGAACACCTGATTTTTGACAAAAAAAATGGAGCCACAATTATACAACAGAAAAAAAGCATCTTCAACAAATGATTCTGGCATAACTAGACAGCAGCATGTAGAATTCAAACATATCCATATCTATCACCATGTACAAAACTCAAGTCTGAATGAATCAAAGACCTCAACATAAATCCAGATACACTTAAACTGACCAAGAGAACATGGAAAATAATCTCAAATGCATTGGCCCAGGTGACAGCTTCCTGAACAGAACACCAGTAGCGTACACACTGAGGTTGAGATTGACAGTTCATCAATGGGGACCTCCTGAAACTGAAAACGCTTCTGTAAGACAAAGGACAATGTCATTAGGACAAAATGCCAGCCTACAAAATGGAAAAAGATCTTCATCAACTCCACATCAGACAGAGGGCTGATTTCCAAAATATACAAGGAACTCAAGAAACTAGATATCAGAAAACCAAATAATCTAATTAAAAATGAGGTACAGATCTAAACAGAGAATTATCAACAGAAGAATCTCAGATGGCCAAGAAACACTGAAGGAGATGTTCAACATCCTTAGCCATCAGGGAAACATAAATCAAAATGACTCTGAGATTTCATCTCTCACCTGTCAGAATGGCTAAGATCAAAAACACAAGTGACAGCTCAGGCTGGATAGGATGTAGAGCAAGAGAAACGCTCCTCCATTGCTGGAGGAAGTGCTAACTTGTACAACCACTTTGTAAGTCAATGTGGCAGTTCCTTAACAAACTGGGAATCAACATGCCACAAGACCCAGCGATATCTATACTGTTCTTGTACATATACCCAAAGGAGGCTTAATCATACCACAAAGACAATTACTCGACTATGCTTGTAGCAGTTTGATTTGTAATAGCCAGAAACTGGAAGATGTCCCTCTACTGAGGAATGGAGAGAGAAAATGTGGTAGATTTACACAATAGAGTATAACTCAATTGTTAAAACAAGGATACCAGGAAACTTGAAGGCAAATGGATGGAACTAAAAAAAATCATCTTGAGTGAGGTAACCCAGACTGATAAAAGCAAACATGGTGTGTACTCACTCATAAGTGGGTATTATTTGTACAATAAAGGACAGCTATGCTACAATCCATAGACACAGAGAGACTAGGTGACAAGGGGAGTCATGGGGGGACACTGGAGGGCAGATGGGGGTGGGAACATGACTGGAATCAGGTTGGGGGCACAGATGAGGATTGTGCTGAGGGGGACTTCTGGGAGGGGCTATTTTAAGGTCAGGTGGAAACCTGGCATGGGAGAATCTCTCATGAGTCTGTGGGGAGGACCCCAGCTTAGACTCCTAGCAATGGTGGTCCAGTTGACAACAGAGAGGCATCATCCAGCAACTGATGAAGGCAGATGCAGAGACTCACAACCAAACATTAGGTGGAGTTCGGGAATCCGGTGGAGGAGGAGGAGAAAGGAGTGTAGGAGCCCCAGGAGTCAACTCACCTGGGCTCACAGGGGCTCACAGAGACTGAATGAACAACCAGTGAACCTGCATGAGACTGACCTAGGCACCCTGCATATATGTTCAGTTGTGTAGCTTGGTCCTCTTATGGGACTCCTAACAGTGTGAACGGGAGCTGTGTTCAACTTTTTCTAGCTTTGGGTGCCCTTCTTCTCATACTAGGTTGCCTTGCCCAGCCTTACTTAATACATGGGGAGGTGCTTAGTCTTAACACAAGTTTTGGAGACCTGTCCTTTCCTGGATGGAGATGCAAAAGGAGGGAATTGGGGGTAGGAGGGAGTGGAGGGGGAACTGGGAGGAAATGATGAAGTGAGAGGCTGGGGCAGGAATGTAAAATAAATAAAGGAATAAAAATATTTCTTTCTATTTTTATGTATGTGCATGAGATTTGCCCTGTGCATACGTACGGATGCTAATGTATGCATGCAGTTCCTGAGGATGACATAGAGAATGTAGGATCCCCTGGACCTGGAGTGACAGACACGTGGGAGCTGCCATGTGGGTGCAAGAAACCTAACCTGGAAGGGCAACCAGTGACCAGTCAGTCATCAGTTAGCTACATTTTTGTTTTCTTTGCTTTAACTTACTTTGGTAAAATTAACCAGCGGTATTTCTCCACTGTGGGGAAACACAGGAAACAAACCTTGGCATTTCATCCCTTTCAGGTTGGATGATTCCACAGCCATGAGCACAGTCACAGTGCTGTGCTAACACTGTTCGCTCTTGTTTCAGAACTTTATAGAATTTTACAAGCTGAACGGTTCAAAGTCATCCTCCTTCCCTGTAAATGAGTGTGTGCTGCCAAATGATGTACCACAAAGGACTTTCCCCCAGAATGGCTGCCTGAGAGTGGGGACTGGAAATCAGAGCGATTTAATGTGTAAATTTTACCTAAACCCAGAGGGAAGCATCACAGGGGACACCGTGTGCACAATGAGATGTAACACGTGAAGCCAAAGTGTGACTACAGCTGCATAGATTTGCACACACACTACAGGTGCAGGTACATACCTCTTCTTCTGCATCCTCTCTAATGTCTGTTATGATCATTGCTCTTTAACGTGACACAAATTCTTACTTAGACCTGGAGGTGTGGCTCAGTGGCGGGTTGTTTGTGTGTGCCAGGCCCTAGCTTCAATGCTCAGAACTGCAAAAAAGCTAAGGAGCCTTCGTAGCCTCCATCACTCTCCTGATCCCCCTCAGCTTATCACATCACGGCTAGGTCGCTTTAGCAAGAGTTCCAAATCCTCACTTGAAGGCTGTTCATCTGTGCCCTGTGCCCTACGCTGCTGCACCCAGTCTAGTTATTCATCACCACTGGTCTCTACTGGCACTGGCAGCAAGCATCCTGTTAGGTACATTTAACCAAAGTTCCCCTTTTCCCTAATGGTTGTCACTTAATACTTTCCAGTTGGCTGTTGTCACCACTTGCCCATCAAGCCCTCTTCCCTGTGCACTGACAGGAACTGACCCCATCAACACCCTCTTATCCTCCTGCCCTGGTCATGGTTTTCTGCTCTGCTGTGCTCTTAGAGAAGAAACCATCTGTTCCTCAGGGGAGCCACCTCTGCAGCCCCGTGCCAGCCTCTAAGGGACAATGCCAGACAACCTGACCAGAATTAGATGATAAAGAAGCTCCTTACACTGACTGCATCTTCTCTGCTGAGTCCCTTTGCCATCCAATCGATCACAGAAGCATGCCAGTCCGCCCTGCCATTCCGAGGGGAGAAGCTCGACTTTTCAGTAAGATCAATTGCGACGATGAAGAGCCAAGCATAACTTATTATATAACCCGAAGGTTTTAATTCCCTGCGTAATAATGCCGATAAGTGTTTTCTGACAGTCACCAGAGGAAGATGACATCTGGATTTGATTTCCTAGGAAGATGGAGAGTCACAATGATGAAGTGAGTGTTTCCAAACATGCCCTTTAGGATGATATCCTTTTGGCTATGGTCCTCGCCCTCCTGTGTGAACCTCAGATCAAATCACAGTCCTACCCAGTTCTTATCCTATGTAAAAGAAGACAATCATTTATACAAAAAAAACCAGACCTTTACATTGTTCCTATGAAATGCAAAAGCTTAAGAAACCCCATGATAACTAATTGCCGCTGGAAACATGACCCCGGGAGGGATACTGTAATGAAGTGCACTATCCCTCACTGGCCTTGGATATTATCATTAAACGTACTGTTTAGCACTGGCCGAAATTCTGTTTAAGGCTAGCACCTCATCAGAACCCAAGCCTCCACATGGGTCTCCAGGAACCAGAATAGGAGCAGGCAAAGGACAGGCACTCCAGCCCTATTATTGAGAGGTCTTGTGATGGGATCCTGTGATATGGGTAATGGCAGAAAGATCTAATTCACTTGAGAACAGCAGAGAGGTCCGCACCTCGGAGCTGCCCTGCAGCAGCACCCACTAAAATTGTTCCTCTCTTCTACATGCCTCCTCTCTCTTTTTTTCTCGCTCCATCTTCTGCTGGTTTTTCCACTTTGGCGGTTTCCTTCCATTTTCTCCTGATATTGCTTCTAAGACTTTGCTTTCTCCCTCTGCATAGCTCCCCTAGCCTCCCTTCCAGTTCCTCTCCCTTCCCATTCTTATTGCCCATGTCCTCCTTGACCACCACTTCCCATTTAAAATAAACACATGGAACTGAACCAGGCTTTAAATCAGATTCCAATTCCTTATAAATTCCTTATTCTTAATTTTTCTCATGGAGCGTTGAAATGTGTATCAATCTACATGGCAACAAACAACAAAATATTTTGTATTTGTTCATGACAAAAAGAGAAAGGAGATTGCTACAATGAGGTAAGAAGAGCTCCTCTCACTGGGACATTTCATGGTCAGAAGTCGGCTGTTTCTGTGGTGAGGGTAGTAAGTGACCCTATTACAGTGTGTGACCCTGTCACCCATGACACTATTTTGTGAAGAAAACTCAGTGCAGAGCACAGAAGAAAGACATGGCTCTTCTGGGGGTGAAAGATCATTTTCTGCTTGTAACCAGGATATTTAAGTTGGTGTCTGACTCAAATATTTGTGCAAAATTAAGCTGGTCACAATAGCACATGCTTGTAATCCCTGTACTAAGGAAGCAGAGACAAAAGGATACTTGGGGCTCTCTGACCAGTCAGTCTAACTGAATTGGTGATCTCCAGGTTCAACAGAAGACCCTGTCTCAAACAACAAGATGGAGAATGACTGAGAAAGACGCCTGACCTCAACCTCAACCTCCAGTTATGTATGCGCGCGCACACACACACCAAAAAGAATCCTCCTCCTTAAGTTAGAAGACTAACCAACAAAATCAATCAGCAATGCCCCATTGTCTTATCGTATCACCCTAGTCTGATTTATCTAAAGAAAAACCACACAATGTAACACTAGGAAGTCATTTTAGAAATTCCCATCAAATACCCAAGTTTTCAAGTCTTTTAATAAATTGTTTTTGTGGATAAAGTAAAAATATTTTTTCACTAATATCACATACTTGTTTTTTTTTTCTCTCAAAAACAAGTAAAATCCATGGAAGGGAGAGAGATGATTCCCTTTCCTGAGTGCCTCTGTGGGTTCCCTTCTTCTGGGTACTCAAGCTTGAGAATTGGAGATGCGTCCCTGTGCAACCCAGATGCCTTTGCTCTCCTCTGCTGCTTGATAAATGCTCCTCAGAGGCAGGTAAGCCAGCATGCCACTTGGGGACTCTTCTGTGCGTGTGTGGACGGGGAGAAGCTGAATGATCGGAGAACACAGAGGAAAGAAAATAACACACTTTGCCAATTCTATAACCTTTGCTGTGAATTTTCTTTTGAGGCCATAAATTCATTTCTTTCAAATAAAAAGCTTCGCTGAATAAAAATATTTTTTTTTTAAAATCTCCTTCAATTAGTCCCCTTTCTGCTCAAGATGAACCCATTAAACACTTTCTTTATTATAATTAAGCCTGATACACTGCGACTAGGAGCACTTATGTGAACGCTAAAGATTCCTTATCAGCTTAATATGAGGCAGCAAGCCAAAGAATAGATTATACCCCTCAGCTCCCAAGAGCAGAGTCTGGCTCTACTCCAGGCTCAGGGAAGGGAGACGGTTTGGGCTCCCACTGTCCTTCTGTCCCCATGGCTTAGCTCCACTCACAGGCACAGAGACAGACCACACAGCCTACAGTCAGACAGACGACCTGTGGAGTAGAGCAGAGGCAGGGAGGGTGCGGGTGCGGGGAAGGCCAAGGGTGTGTTTACAGGGAGTCAAGCCCTGCTAATGGCCTGTTAGGTAAACACAGCTAGAGGCCTGTGGTCTCCTGACTCTGAGCAGGAGGCCCTGGCTGTAATTTACAATTGCATTGCCTTCTGCATAGGTGTTTTTTTCCAGTGTTACCCACAGCTCTGGGACTGTGACATTTGAGGCAACACAAAGATTGATAATGAACATTTATGTCCAGTGAAAGCTACCAATGGTTTACTATTCAACGGACGTGCCTCTAATTGTATATTCAACCAACTCTGACCATAAACAGTGCAGGAAAACACGATTTGGAAAAATTATTTGCTCATGGAAAACTTATTTTCTTTTCTCTCTTTGAGCAGAAAATTGACTCTTGCAGAGCAAGCATTGGGTACTTGAAGAGACGCAAAAGGGGGTCACAAGGTATGAAAAGGAGAGCCGGAATTCCACGTAGAGTGGGATTCACCGGGGAGGGTGAGAAACCTCATATGAAGATTCATTACAGGCTTTTCAAAATACGTAAGGGCTATAATTGCAAGGTATAATTCCAAAAACATAGACATTAGCTTGGTTTGTAGAACTCCATCCCAGCAGAATGGGGCTCCTGGGAAGGGGTAGGATTTTTAAGAAGTAGGGCATGGTGTCAGGGGGAGGTCTCCAGTTCGTTGAAGAAGTTGTGGGTTCTGATTCTTTTCTCTTCCTTTCCCCACCTTCTGAGCCCAGAGTGGGCAGTTTTTCTCTGTTACTTACCAATGCCATGATGTCCCATCAGAGGGCAGAGCAACAGACTCAATTCGCCATGGACTCCAACCCCTGAAACTGTCAGTCAGAATTAATCTTGTCTCTCTGTGAGTTGATTACCTTGTTCACTTTATCTCGGTGAAACAAGCTCATCTGAATCCACCAATGGACTGATCAGCTTTAACTGTCAGGTTGGCATAGCCTATCATCAGCTAGGAAGGGGGACTCTGAAGAAGGAAGTATATAGATCAAGCTGTGGATTTCTGTGGGGAGTTATTTTGATTATTCATTGAGGTGGGAAGATCCACCTTGTATGTTGGTGGCATCATATCACAAGCTGGGCCCTGGAATATACGATAATGAAGAAAGCTAGCTGAGCGTAAGCAGCAAGCAAGCAGACTACATGGGTGTATCCATTCCTCTTCACTTATGCCCATTGAGATGATGCTCTGAGTCCCGACCTTGACTTCCCTTTGATAATGAAGTGCAACCTGGGATTGCAAGCCAGAGAAACGCTTTCCTGCCTAAGTTGCTTTCGGTCAGAATGTTTTATTGTAAATGTAGATGTGAACATAGGATATACAGCTTCAGACTCACATGTGGTTTGGGGCATGCACCAGCAAAATCTATTAGGACAGCTCACCCAAACAACTCGTGTCCCAGCAAGCAAGACTCAAGTCACGGAACGCTGTCATGGAGGCTGGACATTAAAACAGAAAGATTCCACGACTCCCTGTACAAAATAAGGATGTTTCCAGAATATTTTGAAGTTGAAACTTAAAGTTTCTTTGTAGTTGCTGAGGACAGGCCTCCGCAGCTCCCGTTTTTGTACTTCCACCACGGTGAGCCATAGTTTGAGAGGTTTCGTTAACCCTGCTGCATGTCATACATCCTGGGGAAATTGATGAACTTCTGTGGAAAAATAGGCCAGATTTTCTTCCCCTAAACGTAGAAGCAATTTAGGGCTTGTAAGGAGAGACCCCTCTTTCCTTCAGACCTTTATCTATGCCTACACAGTTGCCATCATTTTCCTGCTTCTCACTCCATGAGGCAGAGACGAATCTGTGGCTTAGAGTTTCCAGTCTGATATCGGTGCCCCTGGTAAGGCTAACCGAGGGACTTACCCTCCTCTTCCTTCAGAATTCTGTCTGGGGAAACATTCACCCTTCAGCTCCCAAGCATAAACCCTATCACCATACTGTGCTCATGGTTTCCCAGACCCCAGATTCTTTGTGGCACAGACTCCTATTTCTCTTCTGTCCCACGATGTGACATCCCATGTCGGTGCTGAATAGTAATGAATGGTATTCCCCTTTGTTTTCCCTGCCTGACAGAATTGCAGCCTCAGAAAGCAGTTGGCCTCAAAAGGTAACACACAGTACGGTGTTCAATTTGGTGATCAAAAAGGTGAATGAAACACAACGGAATGTTGTGTTTGGAACACATATTTCTGCAGAGGTGTAGCCCAGCACCGACTCAGATGTCATCTGTTGTCTGCATGGGTTAGATGGACAGAACTTTAAAAAGGCTGGGTGCTTTCAGCTGCTCAGGGTACATCTTCAGGAGGGCAACTCTTGGAAGCCCTTTCTCCAAGCAACACAGTTTACTTCATTTCTCTCTCGACAACTACACAAAACCCAAGTGCTATTGGTTGCAGCTAATGATCTACTCAAATCTCAATTGTCCTTTATTTTCTAAACGTCCCCGGCATCTGTCTGTAGACAGATAAGCAGCTGTACATGCTTCTGTCGAAGAACAGAACTCAACTGTGCACTCCTATTTTCAAACCTGCTCTTTCCTTTTAACCGGCTGGTGTTCCATAGCACCGTGCTGGTGTTTACTTACCAAGTCCACTATCGACAGTTAAAAAACTTTTGCCTTTGCGTTTTTTTTCTAAAACGTAGCAGGGAAAACCTGGAGAAGTTTATGCTAATGGATTATGTAGGGATTTATCCTATAGTTTATGTAAAGATTTCTGGCATTGAGTTTCCTGATGATATATATCATATATAAAATGTATGTATATATATATATACATACCATAATTTGTAATGTATAAAATCATATTTTATTTTAAGACATCATGTAAATTCAAATTTACAAATGTAGGATGGCGTCAGTTTTCCTACACTCTAGGATTTGATGTCTTTAGTAGCTTTTTGATGCTGTCATTTCGAATGTCAAGACTGTATCTCACCTTAACTTCTGTCTTTAAAATAATGATTGAAATAGAATATATTCCCACACATTTCTGTTTATACCTTTTATGCATTATTTTAATTAATAAGCAGAGATCAAGCTATGTTTGCTCTTATCAGGAAGCCTAAGAATGAAACTCAGAACCTCCTGCTTATACAGCGAGTGCTTTACCCCCTGAGACACCTTCCCAGCTCCCTAAAGTAATAATTCTTTCTGTAGCTTGTGTTTTTTCTGAGTCTCCTGTTTATCTTTGAATATTAGGTGTGGCATCATCTCCTACGCCGAAGGTTTATTTTTCATACTTGTTGAAACGCCTCAACTTTGGAGAATGCAGCAAAATAAGGAAGTCGATCAAGGAATAATTTAGATAAAGAATAAGCACACGAGACTCAGAAGAAGGTATAATGAAGAAGAAACTTCCGAGTAAAGGTTTTAAGTCAAAGAAAATTTCTTATCAGATATTTTAATAAAGCAAAATGAAGTAGTATCCGAAGCTGTCAAGATGCATTATATCAAGCTCTAAAATCCAGAACACATTTTACATACATACAGTGGTGGAAACAGGATCAGAAACAGGCAGCTGGGTAGAGAGGTTGCATCTGATGAAACTCAGTAGAACCAGACAGTTTTTACCTTTGCAGATAATACAATTTTACTCATAGACTATTCAGAAGGTGTAATAAGAGAAACACTTTCAGAACTCTATTTTAAAAACCACAAAAATATATTGCTATCTAAATATTTGGAAAAAGACACTCAACAGATTTCCCCTCCTCATAACCAGGCATTATAAAACTGAAAACAGCGGCATATCCTGCTCACGGCAGCTACTAAAGCTACACAGAATTAAAGTGTATTTCTAGAGAAAGTCATAAGTTGGGAACACCTATCTCAGCATTAGGGTGTTACTGAAGTCATGAAACAAGATTTCTGCACATGGAGATTTCACATCTCTGACTGAGAAGAGCCTTCGTCACAGAAGCGTTTCCAACACCTTGTGGCTCCAGTCAGGAAATGGATTATAAAAGACATCTGACGGAATAAACTCAGCTTCTCAGACTGCTCTGGGAAAGACACGATGGGAACTTATGTTCCAGGGATGTAAGTGGATGTTGGAGTTATTCTCATCAAAACAATGCCACTGTGGTATAGGAATGGGTGGGCCAGTAAGCAACGAAGAGCAGAATTGAGAAAACAATTAAAAAAAAATACTTGAATTTCTAACATAAGGCAAACATTATTTGGGTAGGAAAAAGTATGGATGCGTTTATGCAAAATTGTAAAAATGACTTTTAGATAGATGAAGTCTTTTAAATGTTACAATAAAATTCAAAAGCTACCCTTTTCTTTTTAAGCCATTGAGGAGGGAGGCTGTTTCTAGGCCTGGTAATAAAGAGTATATGAAGAATAAAAACCTAACCTCTTCCAGATCTCTGATTACGTGTTGACTCCATCTTATCACAAGCTAAGATCTAAAGTAAGTAACTCACCCAAGGCCACTGAGTTCAGTGCGCAAGGAGAACAAAGGGCTACTACATTATGAGGATATTTACCCAGTATGACAGATACACATTGCCTTATCTCAGCCACCTAGAATGTTTGTTTAAACACTACCTTGGCCCTACCCTGGGCTTCTCATTTATTAGATCACATCAAGGCCTGAGATTTCTAGTAAGCTTACAATGTCCATGCATCTAGGTGTACCCTCAATTGGGTAATGCTTTTATATACAGCGTCTGCATGCAGAACACAACAACACCCTTACGTGCACTATGCTGAAAGCCAGCCATAAGCACACAGTTTGCTTCTACTTGCTTTGGAGGTACACTCATGTAACAGGGTGTGGAAGTGCAGCACAGAAAGGTAAACAGGGAGCGAAGGTCAAATCAAACTCATTGAGTAGTGCCTCTCCTGGGCCAGATCGAAGTTACCTGGGGGCGGAATTATAAAGATGACGCGCACAGAGGAAGAAAGTGAAGTGCACAGACATCCAAGAATTCCCTTCAAGAACATAAGAGAAAGAGATGAGAAAACTCAGAATAAAAATTTTCAGAATTCTGGAAATCACCAAGGACTTGGGGTAAACTAGGGAGTGATTTTCAAGAGTAGGTTTAGGACATTTTAACTTCCTTTAGTCCAAGCTCCTGCCCCTCCCCTCCCCCAGAATAATCAGCTCATAGCAACCTTGTTTTTAAAATCCTCAATCCCCCAGCAGAGCAAACAGTGAAGATGACATCCGGAGCACCAGCAAAGCCAAAACCCCCTTCAAAGGTTTGGGGCTTAGCTTGTCTCATGGTTTGCTAGAATCTCCTATTCTCAAAGTTTTGTTTGGGTTTAAGGAATTACTTAATGTATACAGCCTTCCTCAAAAAGGGCATTTATGACTCTAAAACAATATGAATTAAATTTTTTCTTTGACTTTTTTTTTTTACATTTACCAAAGGCCTTCTGATTACTAACATATGCCCACTGAGCTCAGACTGAGAAGTATGAGATTCTTAATACACCCACCTCCCGCCCAGATCAAGCCCCCTCCTGCACACAAATTCTTTGCCAGATTCATACTTGTTTTGCTTTGGGACCCACTGAGTCTAACCAAAAACATCCATGCAACCATGGGCTTGGAACATTGGAGCTTAGTGGGCTCCCAAGCAGGTACACAGCTGAAGGTGGTGACTTCCACTCATTCTGAATCTTTCATTAACCAATAGCTCAGCCTCACCCCGCCCCGCAACTCGTGACTGACAGGGCCAGTCCCTTGCAAACCCACTGCAGTTACCCACAGTTGCTGTGAACTCATGATTACAATGACGTCATGCCCAGAAGATGCAGCCCTCCTCCCTATCTTAGGGCTTTTACAAGCTTTCCACCCTGTCTTCCATGGTGATGCCAAGCCTTAGAGGAGGTGGCCTTTATTGAGAGTAGGTATGGGCACCTGTTTTACTTTTCAGCTGTCTTAGGTCAGGAGTAAGAGTTGAGAATAACTGCAGACTAATAATAGTGAGTGTTGGGAAAGGCTAGGTGAAGACCTCAGAGAGACTGAAGTGCTCCTGGGCATCTAGACGGTTACCCTCCTTCTGTCAGTAATTTATGTGAATAAAAGACTCACCTTAAATGTCTTCCATTGACTAGGTCCCTACACTCAGGGAGAGAAAGTAGGGGGACCACTAGAATTCATCACTCCGCCTCCGGATTGAGGATACAGTGTTACTGGTTGCCTCACACTCCTATCACCCTGTCTCATGAAAGAGGGAAAGTCAGTGTCTCCATTCCTGTATTAATTCATTCCTTCACTAATTCAGAGTCTTCTTTTAATGTCATCTGTCAGGAGGAGGCTTTGGGACACTGTGTGCATCATTCTGTTCTCTGTATCAGGAGACTTTCTCCAGATCTTTCTTACGCTGAGTTTCCAAACATAAGAAGACAGTATGCACTGTTGAACAAACCCAGGGGTCCTCAACATGCAACTGACCCACCAAGCGGTTAATCCTGTTCTCCAGCTCCATGGGGGACTGGCAGAACCAGAGTGCAGAGTGCTGCTGGCGATGGCATATATCCACACAGATCGCTGAGAATCCTGACCATCACTGGCTTCAGCTCAGCTCCTTGTGTAGGTTGGACAAGCCCAGAAAACATGGGAGTGTGAAAGAAGGGTGGGAAAACTGAAACAAACGTTCTAGTGGTTGTTCTAGCTTTCTGTCTGTCGCTGGGATGAACACCATGGCCCAAAGCAAGTTGGGAAGGAAAGGGGTTATTTCACCTTACAGCCTATACTAGATCTTCAATAAAAGTCAAAGCAAGAACTCAACAAAAGAGCTGAAACACAGACCATGGAGGAACATTGCTGAGTGGCTTGCTTCAGATGGATGATTCAGCTTGCTTTTTTTACACAACAAACGACCACCTTTCTATTGGTGGTGCCACCCACATTGGGTGAGGCACTCCAATATCTACCACTGAGGCGCTCTCTTCTCGAAGTGACTTCAGTTTGTATAAAGCAGACAAAACTAAGCAGTCCAGCATCTGTTTGCAGAAACATTTAAGGATGAAGACCTGAGGCCTCTGAGAGATGTCCTGATTCCCAGCCACTTGAGAAACACAAAGATTTGCAGGCTCTCCTGAGCTTTGCCCGCCCCCCTAATCAACAAAGAAAGCAGAACCCACTGAGCATGAGAAACTGCTCAGAAAGTCACCACCCCACGGCAGCATGTCCAGTCATGAAGAGAGATGCAGAAAGAGCCTTCCCGAACCATCAACAACAGGAAACACGTGTGCCCACCTTGCCATGGGAAAGATGGGATTAGTGTTCTATTCTCTATCCAGAAAATCATAGTACAAAATCGTTGTCTTAGGAAGAGGGAATAAAGAATCATGTGGAGGAAAAAGCCAGGAGCCGTGAGCATCAGGGTTCAGACAGGCAAGGGTCACCTACAGCAACCCCATATGATTCTCCATGATAGTAGAGATTAATGATGATGATTGGTAGCTTCTTAGGATATAAATTTTCATCATTTGTCCCATGTTATTATCTAATTCTAATCGCCTGCCTAGGAGGATGGTCTAGTTTTCTTCCTGTTGTTGTGATGATAAAACACTGATCCAAAGCAACTTATGGGAGGAAAGATCTGTTTGGCTTACACTTCCAGGTCACAGGCTGTCAGGGAAGGATGTCTGGGCAGGAACCCAAGCAAGACCTTGAAGTACTACCCATGGAGGAACACTGCTTGCTGGCTCACTCTCAGGATTCTGTTTATCTAACTTACTTATACAACCCAGGACCAGCTTCTCACAATGGCTGGAAGCTCCCACATCAGTTAGCAATAAAGCCAATCCTCATAGACACGCTCACAGACTCCTTTGTCGGCGTCAAGATAGCAGTTAATGTCAACGAGGGCAGTGGACTTTCAAATCACAGAAGCGCCACACCTTGTTTCTGGAGCTGTGCTGTGCCCACACTGGCAGAAGAATTGCAGAGGTGCTGCTAGGCTAGGCAGGACCCCTTCGAGCCATCTGTGGAATATTCCAGATTATTGTCACGAATTAGGTCTTGGAAGCCACTTAGGATTTCCCCGTCCTTTCTACCCTACAGTTCTGACCCGTTTGTCGTTACTAATGTGATTTGTTTGCATTCCTGCCTTCCTATTTAATCACCTCTTCAGATCGTTTTATGAGAGTCTCCAGAAACCAGATTTTGCTCACGTAGGTATTACTTGTTTTCCAATTCAGTGTCTATTATCATCACCACCTCTGACTTTCTGCCAAGAAACATGGGTTTGAAAATGTTTGGAATGTTAGCTGCAGCTAAGATGGAGCCTGTTTCTACCTTCAAGAAACTTTAGATCCTTTTGAGAGAAGTAACAAATAGGTAATTGGATGCATGGCCTATTTCCAGGTCCTGGCTAGAGTCTCAAAGAGGAAAGAAGTTCCACACCAGAACCGGAAGAACAGGGCGAGATCCTAGGAGTTACAGCTACAGAGGGGAGGACCTGGATGGACTTGGGTCCTGTGAAAATGGAGCAGGAAAGAGACAGACAGATGAAGACTCAGAATAAGGGGCACAGGTTAAGAGTCAAATGCAGAGTTTCTCTCACCGGGAAATGATTTGCGATTTCTAACAGAGCAACAAAATCCATGAGAAATTAGGGAAGTATGTTCTCTCTCTCCTGACAGATAAGTAAAAGTTGTTTATTATTAATTGTCATTATTTAATATTTAAAAATAGACAATTCAGGTAGGAAGAAGTTTAATTTATATGCTAAGAGCTCACCGTTGTTTTATTTTGCTGTGTGTAGCCCCATTCATTATAGTATGCATAAATATAATAATTTTCATACAATGAAGTTTTGTTGGTTATCATTTACTGTATTTTATGCTTTATAAACATCCTCATGTCCATAAATATCAGTCAACATTAATATCTATAATGAACATAAGATTAGCCCATCATCAAGCTATATGGTAATTTATCTAAGCACTTACCGCATCATTTAGGCTTCTGTGAATTTTTACCTCCACAGATAAATGCATAATGGAGCTCCTCTAAATTGGCACTTATGGTACTTACAAGCTTCCTTATTTCTCATTACTAAACACTAGACACTCTGGCACACACGTGTAGACACAAGCACACATATATGTGAGTATGTGAGTGCACATGCCAAGGCCAGATGTAAACATCAGTGTGCTCCTCTATCTCCTTCTGCCTTGATCGGAATCAAGGTCTCTCACTGAACTGGAAGTGTACAGCTCTGCTAGGCTGACTGGCTAGCCAGCTCCCAAGATCAGCCCGGCCCTACCCCCCAACACTGTGGTTACAGGCAAGTGCAGGCTTTTCTGGCAGGACAGAGCATGTGCAGAATGTTCCACATGCTCATTTTGAGGTCTCTAACTTGCTTGAATGAGGTTTATCTAGAAAAATTAAAAAGCCAATTAGGTTTTTCCGGGTCATAAGGAAAAGCCCCTATTAAATGAAGATGAAAGGCAAAAGTTACTTGATAATTATTTGAAAAGAGATCTTTGCAAATTAAAGTTGTACTCTCTTTACCGATTAAATTAGTAAAGGTTAAGAAAAAATAAATTAACCAACCTAGTGGTGCTGGCCAAGATCTAAAGATTGAGAATGCTGGTCCATTGCTAGTGGAAACACAAATTTATGCCCTCTTGAGGAGGAATCTGCCAGCCACACACCTAGTCGTCCTGGTCCTTGAAGCTTTTGTAATGGGACGATAAGAAGAAATACACAAAGACGCCCACCAAACACTGTTGGTAAGCATGAAAGTGGAATCAAACACAGAATCCTTGGGTAAGGAATCAGACAACAAATGTAATTTGTTTTTTCAATGAGTATTCACCAAATGCCTCTATTCCTGGGTGTATGTTACATCGGCTTAATAAAACATTTGTAATCCTAAACTATTCGATAAAAAGTGGAAGGATATTTATGAAGACACATGTTGGCCACGATGGCAGTGATGCAAAATGAGCCTTTTTATTTCTTCATTTAAACAGAAACATCAGCCATTCAAAACCACTGATGGCTTTTCCAGAAAATGAATTCAGGATGATGTTCTTTGGCATGATTTATTAATTTATACTATGTATAATAAAGAGAGATCTAATTAAACATGCAAAACTTCTGGACCTGTTGCCCACTGTCAGCATGCACCTGACCTGCTCAAGCATTTGTATTCTGAATCACAGAAGCAGAAGCCACCCAGGAGTGTGTGACGTCCTGGGTGAATGTGTGTTGTTTATATTGGCACTGCCATGTCAAGGGCCCCCATGCCTGGGGACCTTGGGAATGAGTAGCGGGTGGGAGGATGTTGACAGTGTGCAGAAAATGCCTGCTAGGGTTTTCTCTGTCCCTGGATGATTATGGTCCAAAGACTGCTCCCCTCTAAAGACTGCTTCCACTAAGGTTAGCTCAGCCTGCCTCTTTGAAGGTGTATAATAACCCCGCCTCCCTGCTTATCCACATGCAATAGCCCACCTCCCTCTTTGTATGCATGCAATGACCCTATTTTTCTGCTGAATTATATAATAAGCACACTGAGCTTCTGGGATGCTGAAGCTTCTCCATCCAAAAAGAGATTTTCCTGTGTGGTTTTTTTTTTTTTATTTCCTTGTAGCCCCAATCAGGTAAAGTTCCTGGAGTCACTTGGGACATGGCCACCCGGTTCCTGTCTGATAGGATTGAAAACCCCACAGGGAAAATATCGGAGTTATTTTACGAGACACCCATTCATTGCCTTCCTGTGAAGACAGAAAGACAGACAGCCATTCATACTTGGTCCCCTTGGGACCTTCAGAAGGGGCGGTGCTTTACCTGAAACTGACTCACTTGCCTCCCTGTGCACTTGAGTGGATGCATGGCCAACGAAGTAGTCATGAAAATAGAGCTAGAAGCCTGGACTATAATAGAGCCAGACGACAGAGCTAAGGATAGAGCCAAAAGTAGAGCCAGAAGCATGCTGAAGGTAGAAGAGATGGGTTTTCAGGTGAAGCTTCCCACCTGAGCTGAGTCATACCCTGCCTTAACACTTATCCAGGCTCAGCAGCAACCCTCAAGATACTCCATAGAGCGCTCCTCTGATGCGGGGAAAGGCTCCTGCCCAGGGAAATGTGTCTATTTCTGACATTTGGAGATAGACCATCCCCAGTCAGAACTTGTTCCCTTGAACCAGTCACAGGTGATTAAATATCTGACTACAAGTAACGTCTATTCCCTGCCTATTTGTGCCAAGCATCATTTGCCCACAAAAAAGAAAGAAGATAAAGAAAGGGACAGAGCAAAGGAAGAAAGAAAACTGCTTTTTAGATTTCTCTGAGAGATTCTGGAGATGTGTTTCAAAGGTCCTGAGTTTTCCTTACTGTACTTTCAATAACTACAGCACATTCCTGTGTTCAACACCTCTAACACACCTTGTGCACCTTGGAAGGAGGTGCTGTTATGAGAGGCAGTTGTTAGCTGGCCACAGAGGCACACACCGTTAATTCCAGCACTCACGAGACAGAGACAACTGGATTCCTGAGCTGGAGGCCAGCATGGTCCTAAAGGCTATGGAGGACACACAAAAATCTCACTATGTGCTGCCCACAATGAAGATGCTCTCAACTGTGTCTGCCCATGAACAGATGCAATGGCGCAAGTCCATCCATCCGTCCAACCAAGTCTCTTCTTTCTTATGGTAGAATTATTTTTATTGTGACATACATATGTACATAGATGTACATAGATACATATGTGCATGCATACATATGTGTATGTATTATAACATTTGGCATTTCAACTATTTAACCAATCAGTGACATTAAGTACATTCATGATATTGTGCAACCATAAACCATCAAATTCCTGCAACTCCTCATCATTCCCAACAGAGATTCTGTACCATGAAGCACTGGCTCCCGGTTCCCTCTCCCACTTTAGCACCTGCTACCCTCTATCTTGTCTGCATGGATTTTCATGTTCTAGGGACATCATATATGTGTGATTGTACAATATCTGTCTTCTTTAACTTAGCATAATGTCTTCAAGGTTCATCCCTGTTGTAGCATATATTTTATCCCTTAATAAAATGCTTAATAATATCCCATAGGATGGGCATACCACATGTTGTAGCTCCCCTCATTTGCTAATGGAAACTCGGGTTGTCCCTACATCATTTTTTTTGAGAATTTCATATATAAATACTGCATTTAAATTATTCTCTTCTTCCCCTTTCTCGCTCCATTTCCTCCCATGTCCCTCTTACTCCTTCTCAAATTGATGCTCTCTCTCATACTTCATTTATAATTGTCACCCCTAGAAGAAGAGCTACAGGCAAATTGATAGCTTCTGAGAGACAGAGCGGGGAAGAAGGTAGAGAGGGAAAGTGGGAGGGGGAGAGAGGGAAAGAATAATTCTTCTCCAGGCACACCTTCCCTTATTGCCTAGCCAGTCTCATGAGGTTATCCCTAAACTCATATCAGCCATACTAAATGATCTCCCTAGGTTGTCTTAATAGACATGTGCATTTGCATGTGTAAAGACTACACCTAAAGAATAAGATGCCATGAATTTGTACCCACATTCTGACTATCTTGTGTTATGCTGCTGTTAGTCTCTATCACAGTTCTCGATCTTATAGTAATGTTCTTTGTGATAACAATGGGCCTGAGGCTTGGTCTATCTTCATTCTTCTCCCCATTCTACAGATGGAGAAACTGAGACTTACTTCTGGTTGATGCTTACAGGCTTTGCAGACACTGTTGTAGTGACCCAGTTAAGCAGGTGGTGTCCTTGTGAGGAGAGCCAAGGAGACAGGTCTCAACATTTGTAAACTCAGTGGTTTGACTCACCCGTAGACTAAGGAAACCTATACAAACCATGCTATACCTTTGGTTGCCTCATCACAGAGGGCAGGTTGTCTGGGTCTATTCCCCAGGGAAACAGCACTGATGACGACATCACACCTTGTGACAGAAGTGTGAGCCTTCATTTCCAAACTCCCACCTGCATTTTTCAGAGTAGAAGCTATGAATGTTCTAGAAAATTTATAAAGAAATCGAGCTTTAGATCAACAGTCAGACTGGGACAGTGTTTCTGAAGCCAGTACATGGAGCTTCAAGTGAAGGAAGCTGTGGAAGGCTAACATCTGTTGTCCAAATGGGAACAGCTGGGGCCAGAAGTCATCCATCTCTACCGTCACATGGAGGTCCTGGTTCACTCTTAGCCACAGCCTGGGTTCCTGCACCACTTCCTGCTGGCCATTCTCTCAAGAATCAGACATTCCCCATGGTTCAGTACCTTGGCTTGTTCAGTGAGGGCTCATCAAGAGATAGGTTCAGTCTGGCTATTAGACTTTGTCCCTGTTTTTTCCCAGATGCAACCACTACCCTGTCACACATCAGCCTCGTGTGTGTGTGTGTGTGTGTGTGTGTGTGTGTGTGTCCCTAAGTCCCTAAATCAGTGAGAAGTTTAGCTGAGAGAAGCTGACATGCTCTGTTACCGAGGTCCAGAGCATCCTCAAACACAAAAACAGTTGCAGTGAATATTTTTTTCTCAGAAAGGCTGTACTGAAAATTAAAGGAACCTTCATTTACTTAAAAAAAAAACAGGCATGTTATTAGTGCTCTGTAATAGCTAGCTAATTCAATGCCATGAAACATTTAAGATAGGAACAATAAAACACAGATTTTTTAAAAAAAAAACAACAAAACAAAACCTGTGCATCAGTGATTTGAATATGCCTTAAACGATAGAATGTAGTCACCAACTTGTGATGCTCAGCCCAAAAAGATTAAGCAGCCCTGGATGCTGCAGCCACAAACCCAACGTTAACTTCACATCTCAAAAGCAAACATAATGAAAAGGTGTGTGAGGATGTATTGGATGGTCTAATACACCAAGAAGATTACATTTGTTTGTCAAGAAAGCAGGGAATCCGATGCCCCCGTGTTGCTGTTAACTGCCATCAGCTCACCGTGGCTTTTCTCACTGTGATTTTTCCAGGGACACACATTTCAGTAGTGTGATGTTTTCCAATGAGTTATGAGGGGAAAATAATAATAATAACAAACATGCCTACCATGCTAATACATAGAACCAGACTCTGCACTCACTTCCTAGCAAGACCATTAATGCCCGTGACTCTCCCTGCTTTGTCCATTTGGATTTGACTCCAATGTGGTGCCATCTGCCTGAAACATCTATCATTTGCTGGCTACCAAAGTCAATTGTCACAGTGGGGAGCTTTTCCCACTTTCACGTATATTTCTGCTGACCTGTGTTGTCTCACTCAAAAGATGTATAAGTGGGCAAATTTTTTAGACCATATTACCCAAGCCTAAAATTAGAATATTCATAACCTGAGAAATAAGATTATAAATATCCAAGTGGGCATAACCTTTGAACTGTCTGGAGGACTGAGGATGGTTGGTCATTAGCTTCAAGAAATCATTAGCCTCAAGTCCAAAGGTAACCATTAGATGCTAATGTCTGCCTAGCACTTCCAACTCCAGAGTAGTCTACCCTCCAGTCCAAGGGTAACCATTAGATGCTAATGTCTGCCTAGGACTTCCTACTCCAGAGTAGTCTACCCTCCAGCAGCTGCTGCATCCGTAAGAAAGAATGTATGAGACATGTATCACTTGTGAGACATTCTAGGCTGCATATTATTTTAATATCCAAATTATGACATTTAATATTTTTAAAGTCTTTGTATATAAGCAAATAGATTGAGAGTGCATGATGATGTCACATGGTTCATCAATGGAACCTGTGCAGATCTCCTGGAGTCTGGGGAAGTCCTGGTCAATGAGAGACTCAACTAAGGATTTGTGTCTTTCCTCTGTGAAAAGCAGAGCAGAATATTCCTGCTAGTCCCTTTTCAGAAAGAGCCTTCCTCCGAGCCCACAATTAGCTGTAAGTGACAACGATGGAACACAGTTATGAGATTTCCTGGTGGACCATGGAGGAGATCTCAGGCCCACAGCTCCTAGGAGTCAGCCCTGCCTTGGTACATTTTCCATTGCCAATATTACTATACCATGAACAACTTATGTTACCCAACCCCTCAAAATAAATAAATAAATAAGAGCTACACCTGTATTTTTGGTTTGGGGTCAATGTCAGGTGTGGCACATTACCGTGCTTTTTTGATAGCAACGTCTGGGAGCACTGCATCTCATAGTGAGGAAGAGGAAGAGTGCACACACCAGTCTCCTCTGTACTCTATCCTTATGATGAACCCATCAGGGACCAATCATGAGGGCTATAATGAGACGCCTTATCTCATCACCATCACCCCCAAAGGTGGCACCTCTAAATAACTTGGATACTGTAGTTAGGGAGGTTTCCAACAACTGGGGATGGAGTTTCAACTCCAACAGAAGCCCAGGGATCCTGTACCAAAACCATCTCCAAAGCACAGCAAGCCCAGCTCTTGGAGCAAGAGGGCAAGCAAAGGAAAGACAGTGCGGAGGGCTGGAAGACTAGACAAAGACCGTCTGAGGGATGAAGCCAGTGAGGGTGCCGTTTTTATACAGTACCAATAACAAAATAATCAAAGACGAGTTTGGGAGAAAAGTAGACTGTGCAATATCTTCAGAGTGTTTAATTCTTGTTTTGTTTATTCTTTCAAAACCTCTTGCTAATATTAGTATCGCAGTCACATCTTACAAGATATCTTATTAATTAGCATTGTTAAAACAGGGGTTGTAATACAGTCAGAATCTGGCATCTGAATGGTACTGTGCACAAGAGCCGAGAACTGACTCATGTGACAACCGACAGTAAGCAAAGAGAATGTATTATAAATACAACACAGCAGAGGGTTAGTGATACATCAAGAATAGTAAAATGACGTCATCTGCAGGTAAGCAGCTAGAACTAGAGATCACTGTGTTAGCTGAAATTAGCCAAACTCAGAAAGATGAAATGCCACATTTTCTCTCACATACAGAAATCTTATTAAAAAAGAAAAAAAAAAGACTATTTGAGAGAAGGAAGGGAAAGAGGAGTAAGCAAAGGAGGATATTGAAGCAGATGTGATTAATTACATTATTTACATGTATGAAAATGCATGACACATGATACTCTGGTACACACACACACACACACACACACACACACAGAGAGAGAGAGAGAGAGAGAGAGAGAGAGAGAGAGAGAGAGAGAGAGATTCCTAAGTCATCTTCCCAACAGAAAATGTATCTATGACTTCAAGCAGATGGAAACCCTATGAACCCATTCACCCCTACTGATATTGCTGCATTGGGAAGACATGGAAGTGGGATTATCAAATTGTTACTATCAGTCAAAAGGACCCCCCAGGCAGCAGTCCACAAATGCAAAATGAAAAGACCTTTGCAAGCCATTGTCTGTTGAAGATGTACAATTACAGAAAACAAAGAGCTCCTTTCTCCACCTCCTCCTCCTTGGCTTCATTCTCTTCCACCTCTTAAAATTCCACCTTCTCTGTCTACCAGCCTTCCTAACAGTCAATGGCTGTGCCACTAGGTTTTCTGCTCCTGGAAGAGGTGAACATTCTCACAAGGACAGAGAAGACCTGGCTGTCCTCAGCTTGTTTTCTCACCCAAAGAAGAAGATTGGCTTTACTTTCTGTGACTTCAACAAACAAGACAGAAAAGATATTCTTGCAATCAAGACATACCCCGTCAACTCGTTCAAGTCTGAGATGGTGTCTGAGTTTAAGCAACCAACACAGAATGTTAGTATTCTGTTCTCCAGGCCTTGTAAGTCCAATCTTGTGCTTTTCTTCTCTTTAAACTTTTTACTTTGAGAAAAATTATAGATTCATAAGCACTGCAGCAAGCAATCCAGAAAGGCCCTTGCTTCGTTTGTCCTGCTTCATCAGTGACATCATCTTACAAGATGGGACTTACACATCAGAACTGGGATACGGACTTTGACGTCATCCACCAACATGTGTTGTGCTTTTATAATCAATTAACTTTATGGATGACATCAGTCACAGTTACATAAAGCACAGACCCCAGGATCAGCCACAGTACCAACCCAAGAGTTCTCATCTTCAGCCAAGGAGAGTGGATGAGGGATGGTAGCAATCTGATAATCCAGTTAATTTTTAGCAAACCTAGCAGTAAGCCTCAGGCTGAATGATTAAGATGCTATTACATACACTTGAGAAGGATGCTTTGTTGGCTGAGTGATGAGTGACAGGCACTGGAAAGTGACCGCATCACCTTCCTGAAGTGACTACGCTCTCACACAATGACAGCACTTACAATGGACAATGAACATTTTTGCATTTTGTTTCAGCTTGGGATTTCCTAGAACTAAGATGACAGAGTGTAGTGAGGGGTATATACCAATCATCAAACCGCAGAATAGAAAGGCTGTGCTTCCTAGGTGGAAGCCTTGGGTAGAGATCACAAGGGCCACCATATAGTGGGAGAAGTATAGGATAAAGAACGATAGAATGGAGAACATCGCACTGATGTGGCCGTGTTTGCAAGGCTCCCGGGTGCCCCTCATAGTCCTCATCTTCCAGCTGTGGCGGAACAGGGAGAAGATCAAGAGCAGAACAGCAACAATAAAGATGAGCAATGGCAGTGTGAGCCCCAGGAAGAAGAAAGAAAGAGGCATGGCAGATATTGGTTTGACCTGAGTTGAATTTTTAGAAAAAAAACTTACAAAATTTTGTTTGGGAATTGTTGAAGCCTCTCTGTCAAAGACCACAGCAGTAAAGGTTGCATAGAGCACAGATCCTAGGATCAGCCACGGAATCAACCTGGATATCCTCATCTTCAGACACAAGAAGAGTGGGTGAGGGATGGTAGCAATCTTGGCACAGTAGAAAACCCCAAGCCATGTGGCAAACCAAAGACCCAATTCATTTATAAAGAAGACAAAGGTGATGTTGTCAGTAAATATAGAGTGCTTTGCCAAACATAATATACCCAGTTGTGCAAACAAGATACAAAACTGCAGAATGATCCGAGAGGTTGCCAGGCAAGAGAGAAGCAGATCCAGTGGGATCATTCTCCTCCGAGAGACCATGTCAATGGTGTTGACAACGATAATGAGGCCATTTGCCAGGATTCCAGTGAGCATTTGCACCATCATAACCAGAAAGAGGAAGAATGTATGACCTTCCAGCATTTTAAAGCGAAAAACCAATGGCTTCTTAAAATACTACAAAGAGTTCTGCACCGTCTCAGTTGTGAGTGATTTCTTTCTTTCAATTGGACCAGAGCTCTTTTGGAGATGACGCTAACCAGGAAGGCAATGGAAGAGGAAAGTGGGACTCATTTATTTATACTGTTTCCTTCTCAACTCAAAGACAGTCAAATGAGAAAGAGATATTGTCAAAACAAATTATGTCTTCCTGATGATTTTTGCATTTTTTAGGTCTGCTTAGGTGTCAAAGCAAATGGTGTAACCAGATCCCTTCAGGTGGCTAGTGGGGAGCTTCTTCACGACTAAACTTATTTATATTCTACTTAATGCTAATGAGGCATCCTCAAGCAACATAAAGACAAATCACTTCCGTCATAGTAATGACATAGGGGTAGGAATGTAAGATCCCCCCACACTAGTTCTCCAGTCTGCAAAAATCAGTCGTTCAAGACCACTGCAAACACTGTTAGATGATAAACCACATACGATGAGACATGGGCTAAACCAGTGCTAGGAAGATGGCTCAGTTGGTAAAGTGCTTCCTGCACAAGCGTTGGGACCTAAGTTCAAGTCCCCCATGAGTCACAGTTTTAAGAAAAGGCGATACATGCTCACCTGCCTTCCAGCATCAGGGAAGCAGAAACAGGCAGATCTGAGTTCACTGGTTAGTCTGCCTCAGTCTGATGCTTTTCCAACCAAGCTATTTCAGCTGACCCTAGCCAAGTCTTATTAAAAAAAAAAAAAACAAGGTGAACCACATCCTTGAGGAATAATACTCATGGTTGAACTCAGATTTCCCCACAAATGAATGCGCTCAACATGAACATACAACATACATACATACACACAAAGATCCACAGGGAAGTCCTCCAGCAGCAGTCGAGGGAGGCAGTCTGGGAGGGGACACTATCACACAGATCCATGTTGGAGCATGGTGATGACATAGGACTCATTCTTCTTCCTCTGTTGAAAGGAAACCCACCAAATGAAATTGCTTTTACTTTGCATTTTGAAGCCTAGGAAAGCAAAAATGGAGGAGCAGCCATCTATGCCATAGGGAAGCCAAGAACCCCCAAACCCTTATATTACCTGGACTTCCTTGTTCTCACTCAAGCTTCCTGCCGCTGTGCCTGGCACATCAATTGCAAACAGGGCTGATGTGCCCTGTGCACCACGAGGCTCGTAACTCACTCATTTGTTCATTTGTTCATTCCTCGCTTGGTTTGTGAAGTGAACCAAACTCACCATAGCAGAGGGAGAGCTCCCAGCTGCTCTGTGAGGGTCATGTCTAACTCTGGCTTCCTGATGGCAGGTGCACAACACTAACAGGTCACTTTGTACTAGGAGTGCCCTGGCATTTACAGCATGAGTTAGTCTCTGCTGTGTCTCCAGCACAGGTCATAGGGTTCACTATTGCAAACTGGATCGCTAGAGCCCACAACAATGCAAGTGAGAAGAGGGGGGGGGGAGGTCTGAGTCCAGAACAACAGTAAACATCTCAGCACTGACAGGAAAGGGAACACACCATCTTCCAACAACTCAACCACAGCCAACCCTAATGTCCCTTGCATTCTAGCAGCTGTAGAGGCCACTACATTCTCAGATAGTTCACTGTAACTGTTAGAGCCATCCTGAAAAACAAAGACAATAGAGTAAAACCACAATTCATAAGGCTTAAACCACAGTTTTTAATTATGAATTTTTTTGTCATTTTCTCTTCAACAAGCATAATGACTGTCAAAACTTGTTACCCCAGGACATGTCCAGCCGCCAGCTTGTCTGAGACAACCATGTTTTCTTGTTTTATATCTGTGCTCATGTGTGTACAGACGTGCATGTGTATGCAGGTGCACATATATGTGTGGGTGCACGTGTGCAAAGGTGTGTATGTGTGTGCAGCTGCATAGGTGTGCAGGTACATGTTTGTGCAGGTGCATGTGTGCAAAGGTGTGTATGTGTGTGCAGCTGCATAGGTGTGCAGGTACATGTTTGTGCAGGTGCATGTGTGCAAAGGTGTGTATGTGTGTGAAGGTGCATAGGTGTGCAGGTACATATGTGTGCAGGTGCATGTGTGCAAAGGTGTGTATGTGTGTGCAGTTGCATAGGTGTGCAGGTACATGTTTGTGCAGGTGCATGTGTGCAAAGGTGTGTATGTATGTGAAAGTGCATAGGTGTGCAGGTACATATATGTGCAGATACATATGTGTAAAGGTGTGTATATGTGTGAAGTTGCATGTGTGTGCAGGTACATATATGTGTAGGTGCATGTATGTAAAGGCATGGTTATGTGTGTGTGCTGGTACATAAGTATGCATGTTTGCATAGAAATCAGAAGTCAAGCTTGACTATGTTGTTTCTCAGGATTCCAGCCACCTTATTTTTTAAAACAGGGTCCCTCATGGACAGAAACTTACAGATGCTGCTAGGCTAGACCCCTAGTGTGCCCCCAAAGACACCCCATCTCCACCTCTCTGGTAATGGGACTGCAAGCATTTGCCACCGTGCCTAGCTGTATTTACCTGGGCTCTGGAGGATTGGAGTCAGGACCTCACACTTGCAAGGCTAGCAGTTTACCACAACCTCAAAAGTGCATCTGGTATTTTCTTAGTGGTTCTTGAGCCTGACCCCAGGGTCTTGCTTTTCCTGGGCAAGGGTTTTACCACTGACCTTCATCTCCAACTCTGGAACATCTTACACTGAGGGATAGTGGAATAGCGTGTCTGTGAATGGCAGGTACAAACTGTGGGATTGCTACAGAGTGACCCATCCAACACTGGGAAACTGCCTACCAGAAAAGGCCCCCAAGGTCAGGCCTTCCAGTCTCTCTTACGAACCTACTGTGCCAATCAAGACAGCTATGAACCTTGGCTGCATTGTTGCAGCAGGTAAGAGCAAGCTAAATATTTTAATGATAAATGAAGCAATCTAAAGAAAAGCTGCTCCTACGGAGACAGCCCCTTCGGGTCTTTCAGGGGGTTTCTTTTAGTGTAAAGAATACATTAGAGAAATCCTGGCACTGAGATGAAAACCACGCACGTCTGGCTTCACCTGTCAGTCAGCGGCTCAAAATGTTGACAGTTTTACACGGACAAATGGCTTGGAACAGATGGAGCGGGACCCGATGCGGAGAATTCACATGATCATTACCCCGTATTACCCTGATTAAATGTGTTCACTGGCACCCATCTGTAATGAGCACTCATTAAAGGAGACAGCACTAAATATTCTCGAGGGAACTGACAGGCAGAAAAAGTTGCTTATTTATATTCAAATCATTTAGCTGCTGGAGAAGACATGTGATCATTTTCACATGCAGCTAGATTGACGCAGGCAGGCTTCTTAGCAGGTAAGAGCTGCAGTGCTCATCCTTCTGCTCTCCAACCCCACACAGACATTTACTTTGATACAGTCATCATGAGAGTGAGCAACAGTTTACTGCCCTTCCTGACAAGGCAGGGTGCTTTACGTTTCATGATCAGGGACACAGTTCTCACTTTTAGAAACACGTGCATGGGTTAACATTCTTGTATGTTAATAATTTCTTTCAAATATGGGAGTAACAGCTCCATGGCGGTGCAAAGCCGGCGTCCTTCTGAATCTCCCTGAAGCTGGTATGCAGTGTGTTCCACTAGAAACTCACGACATGGTAGTCGGCAAACACCAGGCTCTTCCAGGCCAATCATTCTTTAAATCCGTCATTTTCATCGCCCCACGTACATGTGCAGTTGATCTTTAGGACTAAAGTGTTGTCTTTAATACACAGGCCACTTCCAAACACGTGTCCCTTGTCTCGCATTTATCCCCCTTAAAACATTTTTTGGGCTCCCCTACTCCATCCAATACTCTGAAGTTTATTCACATTCTAGCAAAGAGAACAATGGAGGAACACCATGCATGTAAGTCTTCCATGTGCAGAACTCAAGTCTCTACAAACCAGAATCTTTTATGAGTCATGGTGAGGAAACCGAAGCCAGACATGATGCCGCTGGGGGATGAGGAGAGAGTCTCACCCCTTCCCACTATTGCCTTCAGCTCTATCCCAAGGTCCTCTGTGGAATTCCAAATCTCTGCTGCTGCTTCCCTCCTCGCCTCCCTCCTCTCCTCCTTTTCTTTCCTTACTTCATCTCTTCCTCTCCCCTCTTCTTCCCTGTTTCTTCCTTCTGCCTTATTTTTTCCCACACCTCAATGCATGCTCATGATGTGTGTGTGGGGGGGGAGTACTATTCTAAGCATAGAATACGGAGTGAAGAATGAAATGAAAATCTCCATCGTCATGGAAATTGCATTGCAGCAGGGAAGATGAGAATAAAAATGTAAAAAATAATTAAGAGCTCCCGGTGATGCAGAAAGAAACATGTTAGCACATGTGGTCAGGGAGGGGGTCTCCTACAGGAAGATAATAAATGACCGAGATGGAAGGCCTGGGGATGAGCATTCCAGGCAGAGCAAGCAGAAGATAGAATTCCCAACACAAAGAGTGTGGAGCCATCAAGACATCCAAGTTCAAACCTCCGCTCTCTCTGCAGAAGCAGAGACAAGGGAAAGAACAGGATGCTCCTGTAAGTGGACATGGCTTGATAATTAGGAACTTGGATCACAGAAGCAACTAGAGTTCAACTTTAGTGTGTAGAACTCATTGCAAAGCTTGATTGAAGGTATATATTGTACAGGAAGACCTATGCTCCAAACTGTAGCATAGTGGCTAATACCTTTAATCCTAGGACTGGGGAAGCAGAGCCTATATGAATAAAGGTTAGCTTGGTTTACATAAAAAGTCCCCAGCCAACCAGGGCTAGGTAATGTGACCTTGTCTAGAAGAATAAGGATAAGGATAGGAATAAGAGGAAGAGGATGAAGAAGAATAAGAATAGAAGGAGGAAGAAAAGCCATTCATTTTGGAGAGCACACAGAGAAGCCAGGAGCGGACAAGCCTGGAGCAGAAAGGCCTGACGGCTACATCAGATTCAGCAAGGGATAGCACTAGCTCAAATGGGACTGTGGCTTACAAGAAGGAGGAAGAAAGTGGATTGGGATGTATTCTGAAGCTAGAAGCAACAAATCTATTTTGGCCTTGACAGGAGCAAGAAAGAAACAAGAAAATCAAAAATCACTTCTGGGTCATTGGCATAAATACTGGTCCTGCTTGTTAAGACATGCAAAATTAGACGAAAGCTAAAATCAAGAATGCCACTGTGGGCATGGCCCACGGGGATGCCTATGAGGTTAGGAAGGTTACTAAGTACTAAAAAGCAAGTCTGGTGTTTGTAGAGCCACAGGACTGGAAAAACGCTGGCTTTCAGATTGGCTAGCAGGAAGACGATCATTAGTCACAAGGCTAGATAAAGACTCTACGGGAAGAGGTTACTGAATGGAAATCTAAGCAACGTGTCACATTAGTCCCCACTCCTGCCAGCTCTCTAGAAGGAAACTCTGATGAAATAGTACTTGCATGCCTGGTAGCAACCTTATCAGCCAGGGGCCCTAAGCTTATTAGTCATGGCTGAGGCAGGGTTTTTTTTTTTTTATTTCAACTATTTGTCTCTCTATTTATAAGGAAGATTGAGCTAAAGATTTTTTCGGTGTTAAATTTGGTAAATTCAATTAGCTCTGTTTTGCTGTGCCTATCAAAAACTATTAATATTTGTAAGTTTTATCTGTGTCAGAACAATGTAAATTGCATGGGAACAACATGTCATTTAGAAGTTGCACAGTGAAGACATCTAGGGACACAGGCTTTGAGGGCAAAGCATAAATACTTACAATTATACTAGTGTTTAAAATGCTAAGCAACAGAAAAAGAACATCCGTTTGCCCTCTGACAACTCTATGAAATCAGTCTTCTCTCTGCTTTAGGTAGAATCAAATTGAGGAGCAGAGAGGTTTGGGGATCGCCCTCAGTCATGCCAACAGTCACGTCTCTAAGATGCAGAGTGCAGTCTGAGCGCTTCATCACTAGGCTCAGGGAACACCCAGCAATAATGGAGACAGGAGAGCTGCAGGGTTTGCCTGGCCAGCACCTGCCCCTGTATTTGCCTGGCCTTTCTTTGAGAGAACCCCTTCTCCTTGGACTCTTTTGTCTATGGACCTTTCTATCCATTTGGTACCAGCTCTATCTCTGAATTCAACCATGTGTGACACAGTTAATACCTCACTCGTCTGTCTGAATTAATCCTCAAAGTTTAGATTGAGTTGTCTAATGAAGACAGCCCTATCTGCACTGGAGATGCTGGCAGCCATCTTGCCATGATGAGACAGTGCTAAGAACCTGTCTATGAATGGGTCCACCTCCCAGTCCGAACCACCAGAATTTGACTGGGTGCTGCTCAGGGGTCATCTCTAGGCCAGCCCCTCGTTTAATACTGGCCTTGACATTGAAATGAACTCATATATTAGCATTACTGAGTTGAGGCTGAGGTGGGTTTTTGCCGAGTGGGGTCTACTATAATGGCTATGGGTTATATGGAAAAGCAGTGATTTCTTTTTCAGGTCTCACATTTAAGAATTCAAGACTGAAAAGTTATCTGCCAAAAGCCAACCATTTAGTGAACCACAGGCTCAACCCTATGCTCTCGACATTAGAGTTGAGGGCTCTGGTCATTGAAGTTGGAGCTTCCTTTAACATATCATTAGAATAATTATTTTAAGATGAAGCAATGCAGAACCATTGGGGGTCTCTATCCACACACTTATCCCTTCTCCATCACATGCTCACTCTGGCACCTCAGATTGCATCATGCTACAAGAAATTTATAAAGCATAAGTTTACCATATGGGTATCCAAAGTTTAATTCATTTCCACTAAATGTAATACCCTTGGCATTGACTGGTTGCTCTTTATCTAGAAGATATATGGTCAAGTATATTTTAATACACATCTGTAAGCATGTTGGCTGCAACTGCTGGATTGAACACATGGTTCAAGATGATGTGTCTGCTGTCTTGAAACTCAGAGCATATTCGCTCTTATGATGTCTCTCTTTTATTCTAGAATTTATTTTCTTGCCTCACAGAGATGGGAATCCTGCCCAGAAGACATAGTGAAATGACAGGACCAGGTCTCAAGGTTTTATCCACAGAGGCCTCCATGAGTCTTGCTTCCTGACTGCTCAAAGCAGCCTCTGCTACTTTTGTCAAACCCTGGCAGACCCAGAATGCTGCACCTTGTTTTGTTTCTCCAAAGCTGAGGAATAAGTTCTGTGCTTTCTTACTTCATACAGTTGGAGTATCATTGAGTGGCCTTTGAAGAGTGACCTTTGCATGTAAAAATAGACATGCACATGTGGTTAGTTACAGAGATGTTCTAGAAGGAGCCTTGCATGGCCAATAATGAACAAGATCAAGCATTTCAGCTTCTGAAAGGTGCTTGTGGTGCCATATTAGTACTGTCCAAACTTTGTGAGCTTTCTTGAGTTGTAGAATATTATTTTATCTACTACATGCATTGGTTTGAATACTGTTGTACCTGTAAATCTCAGGTTGAAATCTGGTTCTCCCTAGGATAGCATGTGGTGATGTGGCTATATAGAAATGTGCATAGGATATTGAAAAGAACTAAGGCCTTTCCTACAGAAGAGAGAGAGGGTTTCCAAGCAAGCCCAACCCCTCTTTCTTACACCTTACGTGACCTTCTGCTTCTCTGCTAGGTAATAGCACAAGGTCTCTGTCAGATGTAGCCCTCTAATTTTTGACTTTCAAGCTTTAGAATAATGAACTCAACAAACTTCTTTAAAAATTATCTGATAACTGGAGTTTTGTTAATAAAACAGATTGAAGACTTGGATACCACTTGTTTTGCACGCTTAGGCAGATGGGTAGTGAGAAAATCCATGACCAAATGCTGTGGAACAGTGGTTTTGTACGTTGTAAAGATTTGTCACTTGTATTTTAATAAAACACTGATTGGCCAGTAGCAAGGCAGGAAGTAGAGGTGGGGCAATGAGAACAGGAGAATTCTGGGAAGAGGAAAGAGTCAGTCTGCAGTCATCACCCAGCCTCAGAGGAAGCAAGATGAGAATGCCTTGCTGATAAAAGGTACCAAGCTACATGGCTAACACAGACAAAAATTATGGGCTAATTTAAGATGTAAGGAAGAGTTAATAAGAAGCCTGAGCTAATAGGCCAACCGATTTATGATTAATGTAGACCTCTGTGTGTTTGTTTGTTTGGTGTGCTAGGTATTTGTATGACATAGGTGTGTCATGTCATAAAATTTCACTTCTCAGCTATTGTAAGTCTGAATATTGTCTTCTTTTGGTTAAATAGACAATAATAAGTGTGCATTCTGAGAGTCTTTAAAATGTTTATTAAATTTGTTCTTACTTTATACATATATAAAATTCAGTCTGGTGTGGACATGCTTGGTCTTTGCTGTCTCCAAAAAACCACATGTAAGTCCAAGATCCATGCTCCCATTGACTATAAATGGCAAGGAAGCAGCTTTTGCCATGGTATTGATGGCTGTAGACCCACAGCTGAGAAAGATGGACATAGAAGGCTCCTGTGACAACCCCTATCCTTACCACAACCCCACAACAGTAATAGCCTAGATAGAAGCCACTAAAGAGAACTCATAAAAACTGTGATAAGGATGCTGAGGTGTAGCACCCATAGTTGATAGTTCTGGCAAGGGTACAGGTAGGGTAGCACTAAGTTTTCTTTAAGGGGCTAGCCACCTGGAGTTTGACTACTCTCCAGTGAGTATACAGGCAACACAAATTGAACTTGATTTTGTTGTTGTTGCTGTTTTGTTTTTTATATTTCTTTTTTTTTTCAGGGGGAGGTCACCAGTGGGGGATGTGGGAAGACTAGAAGGTGGGGATGCTTAGGATTCATGATGTAAAATTCCCAAATAACCAGTAAAAATATTATGGAAAGAAAGAAAAAACAAGCTCAACAAGGAGCAAATGCACCCTCATAACGGTAATATACCCGCTGTCATCTCTCTGCCTCTTCACTGTGCCCCACATCCTCACCACAGGCTCCTTTCCCACATTCATGATCTTTATTTGATGTGTTGTTTGGCTCCCGATTGTATTGATTTGGCTCTCTGACAGTCTCATACAAGGTATTATTGACCATACTCTCCACGACTGGCTCCTACCTCACCCTATCATTATCAACCCCCTTCTCCATCCCCATTAGTCACATCCCAAGATTTAGGACTCTTGGCTTCATTTTGAAGCCACTTAGTTTGACCAGGGCCCTCTATGAGAGCTCTTTATTGAAGCCTGGTGGGCTTCTCAGTGGGTATAGGACCAAAACTATGACTACTCCTCCCTAAAATCCATCAGTAGCCAAGAGTTCAACAAGGGCAGCAGGGCCCTCTGAACCCTTTCTTCATCTTTGGTGGATTACTGATAGGCTCAGTCTTGTGTAGGCCCATGGTAGACAGGGGCATCTGCTATAAAGTTAGGGCAGCATTGTCTATGCCCTGTCCAGGAGACAGCTTTTATATCCTTTCTTTCTGTCTTCTGGCTCTGACATCCTCTCTGCCCCTTCCTCCTCCACGATGACCCATGAATTTTAGAGAGGGGAGTATAAGTGCCTTCTCTAGGGATGAGCACTCGGTTGTCACTATTCCAAGTTCCTTGGAGAGTCAAGTGTCTCTGCATTCAATGCTATAATTGCAAAGGGAAGCTTCTCTGACTAAATCTGGGGAAGCAGCAATCATCTGTGGATATAAACATAAATATTTACCAAAGCAGCTTGGTGCCTTGTCAATTTAGCTAAACAAAGTAGTGAGTTCTCCCCTAGGGCCCACTACTTCCTCAGCCATGGTTGCTTGTTTTTGGCAGGTTTACAGTATCTGGTAAGAATTTCCTCCTGTGGACCAGGTCTCAAATCCAATCAGAGAGCAAGACAATGCTGCTTTTTAAATGTATTTTCCTCCCTGCATAAAACGTAATTCAGGAGATTAGAAATCCTGACGATGGAGGTGTAGAGATGCGCAACACCAACCAGCAAGTGCTCAGAGTGCCACGTTGGCTACGTTTAGTCCACTTTTTATTTTCTGGCTATGATTTACCACAGGGATTCATAAAGCCCACTTCAAACTCAGACAGCTGTGAAATAAATGCTTGGGGCCATAAAAGCAAGATGAGCTCTCATCTATTCCAAAAGTTATTGTTGTCAGATATATTTAAAGCACATCATTCTTTGATCTGAAGCAGAGAAAGCAAATACAGTCATGTGTACACAGCAGGTTGAAGTGCGGTGGGAAGACGCCAAGAAGCAATAGAAAAGAGCGATCCCAGTGATTCACACTTACACTGGTAGGGCTCACATTCTTCCTGTTGACCTAGACTGATGGGACCTGGCACTAAGGCCAAATTTTCGTTTCTAAATGTTTTTAAAACTAAAATTGAAGGAGCCACTTTCTATCCATGCTTTTATCTTTCCAATACTCTAATGGGGCTGCACCATCAGTGATCTGTGGTGTCCCTGTTTCATCTCATGATGGCTGAGGCTTGGTATGAAGATGATGACACATTTATGCTTTCCATAAAGTTGGGTGGCAATCTATATAAGCTGATCCAAGGCATCTGGATTATGGGATCATGAGACAGTTGCTACAGGTAAGCAGTGGGGGCCACACACTTAGGCTAGGCTTTCAGGAGCCCCTCATTTGTCAACCCTAGGGGAAAATATCAAGGTCCATAACAGGCTTTCCAAAGTATGTTTTTTTCAAAATGAAAACCTCAAATGCTGTCATTCCTTCATCAGCAACTTAAACCATGATACACATAAGCATCAGTGACCAATGACATCTCTGAAGCATCTTGACCTCAAGTCAAATTCAGCTCGAGTAAATTCGTGTGCTTGTGTGCAGGTAGCAGAGTCAGCAACTAGGAGACCTCTCTAGGCTTCTCTGCAAAGCTACCCCCCTGCTGCTCGCTGTTATATGTTCTAACACCCTTTACCTGCTAGTTCTTACACTGAGTCTGACCTGCAGGCCACAATTCCTCATTGCTAAAGAAAAGCTAGCAGCGTGAGCTTAACTCTCAGCATCAGCGTCAGAGACATGCCATTACTTTGGGGGCATTGTTTTTGTTCATCCATTAAACAACTATTCATTTGACCCTATCAAATGCCAAGCATAAAGTTGCTATGTGTCCCCACAATGTGTGGAAGCAGTGGGGTGATTCAAAGGGCATCGTATCTATCCACAGAGCAGAGTGACAGTCACTGCGTCTCAAAAAAAGGTCATCTTCCTATTTGTTGTTGTTGTTTGCCAGAACATGGCAAATGCTCTGGAGAAAACAATACTGTGGCTCAGGAGCTGGGAGGAAGTGCCAAAGACTTATGCAAAGTTTTCTGACTCTAATAGCATCACATCCATGTAATTCCTCTGGAAGATCCTGACCTCATCTCCTTCTTCCACAATGCCTCCTAAGGGATGGCTTTCCTCCCTCCTCTCTGGAATGTAACTTTAGCACCTTCCATTTTCTCATTTTTTTTCGGTAATTCAACCAAGAGTTAGCAGCAACATGTCCCAGGGCAAGCTTTGTCTCAAATACAGAGTTTTAATGAAACGTAACTATGGCTTCATGTTCCAGGGATTGGCTCTGCACCATGCAAAAGTGTGTTAAACACAGAGTGGCATTTACATTTGCTTTGCATTTGTTTTCCAAGAGCCTGAAATATGCAAACTTCATCTATCCCTGTTAATGTCTTAGAGCAAAAGAAAGTTTTGTTAAAGTTATGTATAATATTCCAGATTTTTCTAAAGATGTTCTTAAAGGCAACAATAAAAATAATAAAAAGCTATCCCTTACCTCAAGTGAGAATGTCCAACAATTACAGCTATGGATTAAAACTGAGTAGAGCAGTCTTCAGGTAACAATGTATTTACAAATGCAAGCCCAATTATAAGTTATTTACTGCCCAAATGGAGACAATTGCAGAGGCTGTGCTTGGTCTTAGAAATGCCATACAAGAAAATAAAATTTCCAGTAAGAAACAAAGGACAGTTGGTGATTTCTAAGAAGGAGTTTTTCCTTGCTATATAAAATAGTAAAGGGATAGTAGAGCGTGTGCTTTCTAAGCTGACAGAAAAGAAACTATTCTAGCATTGTTCAAGAATTGCAACCCAATATCTGTGCAGGACTTGTTCACAGCTGCCTTTATCAAAGGGAACTTTGTTTTCCTTGTTAAGGAATCATTAAAAACAACAACTGTCTTTTTAAATAAAATAATCCACTAAGTCTAGGTAGTGCTGACCAGATGCAAGGGTGAGGGACCGTTCATTGGAGCAAGGAGAACCTACTAGTGGTCACCTTCTCAGAAAAAAAAAAAATATTGTCCCCTCCCCAGAAGCTATCCACTGCCAACAGTGGATCTCCTTGGTAAGAGATGGGACCTGGAGATTATCTATTTATAGGGGGCAGAGTCAGGGGAGTTGGAAGAGAAAATGTAGGGGGTAGATACAATCATATTTACTATATGCCTCCATGAAATTCTCAACAACAAAGCATTAAATTCTGCATTTGTACCTTAAAATAAAGAGCAAAAGAAGTGGCAGTATGAGCGGAGAAAATAAAAGTCAGAGTGTAAAGATCACGCACACTGACCAGGAAGGATGGCTAGGTCCATTGCTACAGGGTTGCCCAATCCTCTGTGGAGGCCTAGACTTACCACACATCAACATCAGATCTTATCTCTATATAAGTCATGTCAGACATGGGGAGGAGCCAAGCAACCAGCTCTGAAGCTGTATCAGGGAACTGACTCTCACTATCTTAACTTTTTAGGTCTGTATAAAAAGTTATACTTTAAATAATGGGCGCAATAATTGTTCAAATGCACGTAACCACAGAGAGCAATAAGGACTTGGGTTTGAGAAGCCAAGCAAGCTAGAAACAGGGGAGAGAGAGCTTATGACATCATCTCATAATGACTTAGGAACATCAGATATTCCAGATGCTAAATTGACAATAACTTACTTGCATGACTAGGCCAACCTCTAGTCACTTGGAAGAGTAGGCCAGCCTCTAGTTTGCGGCAATTCTCCTGCTTCTTCTGCATTCCAAGTGTTGGGTTTACAGGCTTACAGGCTTACACCACCACACCTAGTCAAAGCAGACTTGATGAAGAAATATCTAACATCTCAAAAATGTCATCAATTGAAAGAATAAACCCCAACCTAAACTTACAATTATACATACAACATCAATAGAAAAAAAAATCTCATCACAATTGATTGGGTATGATTTTACTCAGCTGATTCAGTGCCTGCCCTTAGCGTCCATGGAAATGTTAAGACTAAAAGAAGTTTTACAGTACATATGCCATCCTGAGATTCACGGACACACATCTGTGTCTCAGTAGCCTGCAAGCCTTCTACACCACGCCAGTTCCACCTAGAGCTGAGCCCTCCCTGTCCTCCTGCATATTCCCATCTGCACCGGAGTGACCCTCAGCTTCACGTGCCGGCCTATCAGACATGCATCGACTGAAATTATTCTGTGTATATTCGTATAGCTACATATTACTACATGAGAAGTGAGCTTCACTGTTTCTGTGTTCCTATAAAGGTGTCCTCTGCCTCCCAGAGCATTTCCGAGCATTCCTTGCAGTGGCATGTCCCTGTGACGGAGTGCCTGCCAACATAATGAGGCTATATCGGATGTGCACACTCTAAGTTTCTGACCTGTAGAAACTCCAAACACTATGCACACCTCTTTCCCTCAGTTCACTCTAACTAATTATACAACCCTAAACAATTTTTTGATTTACTTTTAAAATTGGATTTCAATTTTTTTTTCTTTCTTTTTTTAATATCCCCCTCCTCTTCTTATACCTTGTGGTAGCGCTGGGATGGAGCCAGGCTTAGTATGTGCTAGGCAGTATTCTTCTCCATAAGCGAGACTCTCTATGGTGGCCCAACTTAGCTTTCCTTCTAGCAACATATATATATGAGAAAGTCTGCCATTTCAAACCTTTTCTAAATTATCAGCTTCATGGCATGAAGCACACCCAAGGCTTTCACTCCAACCCACCCCCTAAAACTTATTCACCTTGGAAAATTGAAACTCTGAGCCCACTGAAGAGTAACCTGCCATTCTCCATTCTAGCACTCTAGCCCCTGGCCACCTATGTTTTACCTCCTTTCATTATGAGTTTGGCTGTAAATACGGTGCAGGAGAAGAATCACACCCTGCTGTATCTACCCCTCCAAAGCATGGGTTCTCAACCTTCCTGCTGCTGCAGCCCTGGGGTACAGTTCTTCATGTCGTGATGGTCTTCAGCCATGAAATAACTTTTTTGATACTTCATAACTGTAACTTTGCTACTGTTATGAATCGTGCTGCAAATATCTGATATGCAGGAGATCTATGCGGCCCCTGTGAGATGCTCATTTGATCCTTGAAGGGGTCACAACCCACAGGCTGAAAAACCACCGCTCTCACTCAACCATATTGTAATATACATTAGAATTCCCTTTGTTTTCTAGGCTTAATTATATTTTCTTGTGTATGTATGTGTGTATATACCACATTTGTTTGGCCCATTCATCTGTCTGTGGATATTTGAGCTGTGTCACCATTAGAGATCTATCTCTGCACCAGTTCTTTGGGGATATATAATATATATATTTCTAGAAATTGAACTGCTGGCTCATGGTAATTCCAGAAGTCTTCAGCTTTCCTAGCAGGCCTAGTCTGCCGTTGCCCACAGTGGCTATGCAAACCTCTATTCCCAGCAGAGTGCAGAGACAGCTTCGGCCTGACATTTGGTTCAATTTCCCTCAGCAAGCAAGCAAGCAAACAAACAAACAATGTACTTCAGTCCCGGCCCAAACAAGAAATGTATGTATAGCTTTTAATTAATATCTCTAATACTGGGTACCGAACTAAAAACGAGCCCTATCTATCTTAACTACACTGTCCTTTTCTGTACTGAGTCACACTGTTCTCTCCTAAAGCCGAGTCCCACAGCCATAAGGTGGCTCTGAGGTTTAAGGGAGAGCAGAAGCCAGCATGGGTTTGGCAGCAATCTCTTGGGAACAATCTTGTACCCTCTGAAGGTGACTTCACATCTGAGCTCACAGCACGTGGAAGGGCTTTGGTGAAGGGTCTTGAGAACCGCATGGCCATATCTGGAGTAGATTAACAAGAAATGTAAATTCGCCTCCCAAAATAGACTTTTAAAATTACTTTCCATAGGAATTCCCATAATGCCTGAGGCTCTAATTAAAAAGGCTTCTGAACTCCAACTAGATATGGAATTTTTACACCTTTCCTGAATTTTCTGTGAAATAATAATGCTTCCTTTAAAGCCATGAGAAATCTGCTCTTGCCTACGGCTGGGAATAGATGGTATCTGTTCTTCTGCATCCTGCTCTTTTCACTTAACAACATATGCTCCAGTGCCATCCACTTCACAAGCCAGGACAGCTCAGTGGTGAAGAACAAACCCCGCTCTTCCAGAGGACCCAAGTTCAATCCCCAGAGTCCATGTACACATCAGGCAGTTCACAGCCACAAGGAACTTCGGCTCTAGAGGGCTCACTTCTTCAGCAGGCAAAACAGTCTCATGTGGACATGGCTACCCTCTCACCATAACTAAAAATAAATTTTAAAAGGCAGAGTTTATAACCATACAAAATTATAAGTGATTGTTAGGAGAGAAAAAAATCATTTAAAAATGAAATTAAAGGATTTCATCCTTTTTATGGGTAAGGAACACACATGCATGCACACACCATTTTTGCACACATGCAAACACATACACACACTGACTAGTGGACATTAGGCTCTTACCATATCTCAACTATCGTGAATGCTGATATAATAATCATGAGTCCATGAGTATGACTTGATATGCCAATTTAATTTTTGTTGCATACCTAGACATAGGGTAGCTAGAGTGTATGGCAGCCACATTGCTAGAGGTTTGAGGATACGCCCAATCAAAACTATACAACAAACACCGGGCTGTGGAAGGCGGCCGGAGGACGCCCAGCACAGCCGGCGGGGACGGACTGGGACAGGCTGGAACCGGCTGGGACCGGAGCAGCAGCAAAGGACACAGGCTGCTGGCGGCGGGAACCATCCCAGCAGCAGAAGCAGGCGGCAGGGACCGCGCGAAACACGGAGAACAGATCGCCCCACTACAATTAAACCAAAGAGGTAGGCCTTCGGTTGGGGAGGTCCCTGGCAAAGGAGGAGCCGGGTCCTACTCCTGAAGACCCTTCTGAGGGGTGAGAGGGAGCTTGGCCCCCAGCAAAAATCAGGAAACAGAGCGAGGGCATTTTGTAAGAGGAGCCGCTGGCCAGCAGGGAAACCTGAACCAGTTTTAACAGATCCCGTAGATAGCATCAATAGGAGATGGGCAGGTGCCAAGGCAAGAATTCACCCAATAATCTGAAAATCAGCATGAAAACACCAGAACCCAATGATCTCACAACAGAAGGTCTTCAACACCCTAACACAGAAGAAGTGGAAAAAATTGACTTTTTGAAAGCAGTAGAGGCCCTTAAACAACATTTGAAAAATGCCCTTATAGAAATGGATGAGAAGTATAACGGAAAATTTGAAGAAATGAGTAAATACGAACATAATACCCTGGGAAACCAAGAAAGAACGATCAAACAGGTAATGGAAACAGTTCAAGAATTGAAAACTGAAATGGAAGCAAGGAAGAAAACACAAACTGAGGACCAGCTGGATATGGAAAATCTAGGTCAATGAGCAGAGCCTACAGAAACAAGCATAATCAACAGAATACAAGAAATAGAAGAAAGAATCTCAGATTCTGAGGACACCATAGAGAAAATAAACGCTCTGATCAAAGAAAACTGCAAAGCCAACAAATTCTCATCACAAAACATTCAGGAATTATGGGACACAATAAAAAGACCAAATCTAAGAATAATAGGAATAGAAGAAGGAGAAGAGTCACAGCTCAAAGGCCCAGAAAATATTTTGGACAAAATTATGGAAGAAAACTTTCCCAACTTAAAGAAAGATATTCTTTTGAATATTCAAGAAGCATACAGAACACCAAACAGACTGGATCAAAAGAAAACATCCCCTCGCCATATAATAATCAAAACACAAAATATACAGGTTAAAGAAAGAATACTAAGAGCTGCAAAGGAAAAAGGCCAAGTAACTTATAAAGGTAAACCGATCAGACATACACCTGATTTCTCTATGGAAACAATGAAAGCCAGAAGGTCCTGGATAGAAGTACTGCAGAAGCTAAGAGACCATGGATGCAAGCCCAGACTACTATACCCAGCCAAGCTTTCGTTCACTATAAATGGAGAAATCAAGACATTCCAGGATAAGAACAAATTTAAACAATACGTAGCCACAAATCCAGCCCTACAGAAAGTAATAGAAGGAAAACCGCAACCCAAGGAATCCAACATTGCCAACACTGCCTACAATAACTCAGGCATCTAGTGACCCTTCACTAGCACAACTCAAAGAAGGGAGACACACAAATTCTACTTCCAAAAACAAGAATATCCGGCATGAACAACCACTGGTCATTAATATCACTTAATATTAATGGGCTCAATTCACCTATAAAAAGGCACAGGCTAAGAGATTGGATACGAAAACAGGATCCAACATTCTGCTGTTTGCAAGAAACACATCTCAACCACAAAGACAGGCATCTACTCAGAGTAAAGGGTTGGGAAAAGGTCTTTCAAGCAAATGGTCCTAAGAAAAAAGCAGGTGTGGCCATATTAATTTTTTTTTTTGGTTTTTTCGAGACAGGGTTTCTCTGTGGTTTTGGAGCCTGTCCTGGAACTAGCTCTTGTAGACCAGGCTGGCCTCGAACTCACAGAGATCAGCCTGCCTCTGCCTCCCGAGTGCTGGGATTAAAGGCGTGCGCCACCAAATCAATCAGAAGAGATCGAGATGGACACTTTATACTCCTAACAGGAACAATTTGTCAGGATGACGTCTCAATCCTGAATATTTACGCCCCTAATATAAAAGCACCCACGTATGTAAAAGAAATATTACTAAAACTCAAGGCAGACATCAAACCACACACAGTAGTAGTAGGAGACTTCAATACACCTCTCTCAACAATGGACAGGTCAATCAGACAGAAACCTAAAAGAGAAGTAAGAGAACTACTGGAGGTAATGAAGCAAATGGACTCAACAGACATCTATAGAACATTCCACCCAAATAGGAAAGAATATACCTTCTTCTCTGCAGCCCATGGAACCTTCTCGAAAATTGACCACATACTCGGAAACAAAGGAAACCTCCACAGATACAAAAAAATATCAGTGTCCACCTGTGTCTTATCAGATCACCAGGGATTAAAGTTAGAATTCAACAACAATCCTACGTCCAGAAAGCCGACAAACTCATGGAAACTGAACAGTCAACTACTGAACCACACCTGGGTCAAGGAAGAAATCAAGAAAGAAATTAAAGTCTTCCTTGAATTTAATGAAAAGAAAGGAACAACATACTCAAACCTATGGGACACTATGAAAGCAGTGCTAAGAGGAAAGTTCATAGCACTAAGTGCCCACTTAAAGAAAACAGAAAAAGCATACATCGGAGAATTAACAGCACACCTGAAAGCTTTAGAAAAAAAAGAAGCAGGCACTCCCAGGAGGAGTAGAAGACTGGAAATAATCAAACTGAGGGCGGAAATCAACAAAATAGAAACGCAGAAAACAGTCCAAAGAATCAATGAAACAAAAAGTTGGCTCTTGGAGAAAATCAACAAGATCGACAAACCCCTATCTAAACTAATTAAACGACAGAGAGAGAACACGCAAATAAATAAGATCAGAAATGAAAAGGGGGACATAACCACAGACACAGAGGAAATTCAGAGAATCATTAGATCTTACTACAAAAGCCTGTATGCCACAAAACTAGAAAATGCAAAAGAAATGGACATGTTTTTAGATAAGTGCCACATACCAAAGCTAAACCAAAACCAGGTGAATGATCTAAATAGACCTGTTAGTCGTGAAGAACTAGAAACCGTTATCAAAAATCTACCTTCCAAAAAAAGCCCAGGAAAAGATGGTTTCAATGCAGAATTCTACCAGAACTTCCAAGAAGAGCTAATACCTATACTCCTTAATGTATTTCACAATATAGAAACAGAAGAGTCATTGCCAAATTCCTTTTATGAAGCTACAGTTACCCTGATACCAAAACCACACAAAGACCCAACCAAGAAAGAGAATTACAGACCTATCTCACTCATGAACATCGACGCAAAAATTCTCAATAAAATACTGGCAAACCGAATCCAAGAACACAGTAGAAAAATTATCCATTATGATCAAGTAGGCTTCATCCCAGAGATGCAGGGCTGGTTCAACATACGCAAATCTATCAATGTAATCCAGCATATAAATCAACTGAAAGAAAAAAACCATATGATCATTTCATTAGATGCTGAAAAAGCATTTGACAAAATTCAACACCCCTTTATGATAAAAGTCTTGGAGAGATTAGGGATACAAGGGTCATACCTAAATTTAATAAAAGCTATATACAGCAAGCCGTCAGCTAACATTAAATTAAATGGAGAAAAACTCAAAGCCATCCCACTAAAATCAGGAACACGACAAGGATGTCCACTCTCTCCATACCTTTCAATATAGTGCTTGAAGTTCTAGCAATAGCAATAAGACAACATAAAGGGATCAAGGGGATTCGTATCGGAAAAGAAGTTAAGCTCTCGTTATTTGCAGATGATATGATAGTGTACATAAGCGACCCCAAAAACTCTACCAAAGAACTCCTACAGCTGATAAACACCTTTAGTAATGTGGCAGGATACAAGATCAACTCCAAAAAATCAGTGGCCTTCCTATACACTAAGGATAAGGAAACAGAGAGGGAAATTAGAGAAGCATCACCTTTCACGATAGCCACAAATAGCATAAAATATCTTGGGGTAACTCTGACCAAGGATGTGAAAGATCTATTTGACAAGAACTTTAAGGCATTGAAGAAAGAAACTGAAGAGGACACCAGAAAATGGAAAGATCTTCCTTGCTCCTGGATTGGGAGGATCAACATAGTAAAAATGGCAATTCTACCAAAAGCAATCTATAGATTCAATGCAATCCCCATCAAGATCCCATCAAAATTCTTCACAGATATGGAGAAGACAATAATCAACTTTATATGGAAAAACAAAAAACCCAGGATAGCCAAAACAATCTTATACAACAAAGGAGCGTCTGGAGGCATTACCATCCCTGACTTCAAACTCTACTACAGAGCTACAGTATTGAAAACAGCTTGGTATTGGCATAAAAACAGAGAAGTCGACCAATGGAATCGAATAGAAGACCCTGACATTAACCCACAAACCTATGAACACCTGATTTTCGATAAAGGAGCTAAAAGTATACAATGGAAAAAAGAGAGCATCTTCAATAAATTGTGCTGGCAAAACTGGATGTCAACCTGTAGAAGAATGAAAATAGACCCATATCAATCACCATGCACAAAACTCAAGTCCAAATGGATTAAAGACCTCAATATCAGTCCGAACACACTGAACCTGATAGAAGAGAAAGTGGGAAGTACTCTACAACACATGGGCACAGGAGACCACTTCTTACGTATAACCCCAGCAGCACAGACATTAAGGACCTCATTGAATAAATGGGACCTCCTGAGACTGAGAAGCTTTTGTAAAGCAAAGGACACTGTCGCTAAGACACAAAGGCAACCCACTAACTGGGAGAAGATCTTCACCAACCCCGCAACTGTCAAAGGTCTGATCTCCAAAATATATCAAGATCTCAAGAAACTAGACCGTAAAAGGCTAACCAACCCAATTATAAAATGGGGCATTGAGCTGAACAGAGAATTCTCAACAGAAGAAGTTCAAATGGCCAAAAGACACTTAAGGTCATGCTCAACTTCCTTAGCAATCAGGGAAATGCAAATCAAGACAACTTTGAGATACCATCTTACACCTGTCAGAATGGCTAAAATAAAAAACACCAATGATAGCCTTTGTTGGAGAGGTTGTGGAGAAAGGGGTACACTCATCCATTGCTGGTGGGAATGCAAACTTGTGCAACCACTTTGGAAAGCAGTATGGCAGTTTCTCAGGAAATTCGGGATCAACTTACCCCTGGACCCAGCAATACCACTCTTGGGAATATACCCAAGAGAGGCCTTATCATACAACAAAAGTATATGCTCTACGATGTTCACAGCAGCATTGTTTGTGATAGCCAGAACCTGGAAACAACCTAGATGCCCTTCAATGGAAGAATGGATGAAGAAAGTATGGAATATACACATATTAGAGTACTACTCAGCAGTAAGAAACAAGGACTTCTTGAATTTTGCATACAAATGGATGGAAATAGAAAACACTATCCTGAGTGAGGTAAGCCAGACCCAAAAAGAGGAACATGGGATGTACTCACTCATATTTGGTTTCTAGCCATAAACCAAGGACATTGAGCCTATAATTAGTGATCCTAGAGAAGCTAAATAAGGAGAACCCAAAGAAAAACATATAGGCATCCTCCTGAATATTAACCTTCAGCAAGCAATGAAAGGAGACAGAGACAGAGACCCACATTGGAGCACAGGACTGAAATCTCAAGGTCCAAATCAGGAGCAGAAGGAGAGAGAGCACGAGCAAGGAACTCAGGACCGCGAGGGGTGCACCCACACACTGAGACAATGGGGATGTTCTACTGGGAACTCACCAAGACCAGCTGGCCTGGGTCTGGAAAAGCCTGGGATAAAACCGGACTCTCTGAACATAGCGGACAATGAGGACTACTGAGAACTCAAGAACAATGGCAATGGATTTTTGATCCTACTGCACGCACTGGCTTTGTGGGAGCCTAGGCAGTTTGGATGCTCAACTTACTAGACCTGGATGGAGGTGGGGGTTCCTTCGACTTCCCACAGGACAGGGAACCCTGATTGCTTTTCGGTCTGAGGGGGAGGGAAATGGGAGGCGGTGGTGGGGAAGAGACAGAAATCTTTAATAATTAAATAAATTAAAAACAACTATACAACATAGTGACAGCATTAATCACTCTCACCATCAGAATAGCAGTTCCTTTCTCTCTGCATCCTTAGTGATGTTTGCTATATTTGATTTTTGGATAATAGCCATTCTGGCTGAGAAGAGAGGACCAGGAGTGGAGCGTTAATCACTAGAGGGAGTGGAGGGTATTGGACAGTGAGTTCTGACATGCAGTGAGTCAGAAGCAGCAGACTCTAATATCTACAACACAGCCATCATAACTCACAGCAAGCTCTCAGATGTTTATGAAGAACTGGAAGAGTCTAGGTTCCGAACACAAGGAACAATGAGATGTACGTGCTAATTATCCTGACCCGAAACACATAGTATGCATTTATGGAATTATCACATTGCGCTCCATCAATACATGTGGTTATTACGAGTCAGGAAGAAGACAGGTTATAAAGTAGATTTGGGTTATTATCTCAGAGGCAACAATTTTCAGAAGGCTGGAATATGATTTTGACTTCATTATCTATTCTTTCATTGTTGCTTGACTAACAAAAATCAAATTTCTAGAAATAGTGAACATTTTGCATAATTATATGCATGAGAATCACCAGAAATCTCTTGAATAAAAAAAAATGCAGGACAGGGACTTTCTCTATTAGCTATTGAAGTGTATTATGAATCAACAGAGAGGAAACCGAGGGACAAACCCGGGAAAACCAAGGGTCTAAAGGCACTGGCCAAGGAAGGGAAACACATACGAAGGCATTTCCATATTTAAAGCAATAGGCCATGCAGGGCGATTTAATGAATTTTTTTGAGACAAGTGGCAAACCCATCCTTGGGAAGGATTAATTATATCCTGTTGCCTCTGAGTTCATAGAGAATTTAGGTAATTACGGAGTGAAAGGTGTACGGTGAATATGAACTGTTGGAACAAGTCTTCCTTGTTGGTGTACAGTAAATGATGCAGTCACTCTGGAACAGAATCGATCACCCTGTTACCAGACTGAACGTCCACCCTGTGTGTGACCCAGCAATTCCAACCCAGCCATTGATCTGTAAACACATGAAAAATGTGTCCACAGAAAGACAAACGACAGCATTCATGGTGGCTTTGTTCCTAATAGCGACACACATACTACATTGGGGTGAGAGACAAAAATATCACACACAGCGCTTGAACAGAACTCCACCCATGTGAAATATTCAAAGAGGCAAAGCTAATCTCTGGTGGTATAAGTCGGGGCAGCAATGGTCTGTGGACCAGGCAGGGAATGTGGCGAGAATAGATGGGAACATGGCATGAGGCCCTTTCTCAGAGAAGCGAAGTTTTCCACATCTGGTTTGCAGACGTGGTTACATGAGGCATGTATTTGTCAAACCTCATTGAACCACAAGTCTTTCCATATGCATCGTGTAGCTTAATAAAGAGTAACTGAAGATGGATATTATACTGCAAACATTGATAAATGTAATTACTTAAAATTTTAAGTTCTGTGTCATCAAACAGACCATAAACAGTATTAAATATATAATTGATCACTAGAAAAAGATAATTGTGGCTGAGTTGATGCACTTAACTTTGAGAGAAATTTCAAAGCTGGGTGGGGGAAGCCAGAGAATTCTTCAAAAGAAAAATGAACAAAGATTATAAGCAGACAGTTTGCAAAGACCTTCTTAGGCCCCAAAGCACTATTCCAAATTCATGAACCTGATGTGGGATTTCCCTCTGTATCCTAAGACTACCATTAATGAATAAAGAAGCTGCTTTGGACGAATAGCAGGGCAAAACTTAGGTAGGTCGGGAAGACAGAAATGAATGCTGGGAGAAAGAGAGAAGCCTAGAAGTCCCACTGGAGATGGATGCCAGAAATTTACCCAGTAAGCCAGTGTCATGTGGTGATACACAGACTAATGGAGATGGGTCAAATTAAGATGTAAGAGTTAGCCAATAAGAGGCTAGAGTTAATGGGCCAAGCAGTGATTTATTTAATACAGTTTCTGTGTGATTATTTCAGGGCTGAGCAGTCAGGGACCAACAAGCGACTTCCTACTACATGAACCAGAGGCTGAAATATCTCTGTATTAATTATTTTCTGTTCCTGCAATAAAACACCATGACCAAAGCAACATATGGAGTGAAGAGCTTATTTTAGCTTATGGTTCTGAGAAAGAGTCCATAATGGTGGATGAGGCATGGCGGATGTTGTCTGCAGCATGAAACTGAGAGATCATGCCTTTGTCACACACAGAGAAGCAGAGCACAGAAACCAGAAAGGTGATGGGACTACAGACTTCTGTCCACAAGGCTGCACATCATACCACAACCTGTCCGACCTACAATACCAACCCCGGGAACAAGAGTTCAAATACTCGTACCTGGAGAGAATACTTATTCAAACCAACACAATGTGAGAAGAGGTTCTCACAGACACAAGAACAACACATATGAACATTTGAACTTTTAAAAAAGGCAAAAGATATGAATACATGAGTAATAACAACATAAACAGGGCGATAGACAACAAGACCTGCTCAGCCACCACTCTGGAAAGGGAGGAAATGCAGATGCTAAGAAGGAATGCCCTCTCAACTTCTCCAGAACTTTCCATTCTCTTTCCAAGATCACAGTTTCTCCTCAGAAGGTCCAGGAAGTTCCTTTTAGGTTTTACCTTAAGTCAGACCCTCCCCCCTTTCTGGTGGTTTTTTTGCTGCCCTTTCTGAGTTGATTGGTAACTGTTTGCGACATTCTGCCAGTCAATCTGTCACCTTGCAAAGCCCCTGATGGAGGAAGGTCATTGGCTAATAAAGGAACTGCCCTGGCCCATTTTATTGGTTAGAAGATAGGTGGGAGGAGAAAACAGAACAAAATGCTGGGAGGAAGAGGAAGTGAGGTCAGAGACTCCACCGCTCTGCTCTCGGGAGCAGACGCCTCAGGGAGACGCCATACTCCCAGCTCCCAGGCAGACACACGCCATGAAGCTTGACCCAGGATGGACTAGGCTAGAATCTTCCCGGTAAGACCGGTGCTCACCGATTATTAGAGATGGGTTGATCGGGATATCAGAATTAGCCAGTAAGGGCTAGGGCAGAAGGGCCAAGCAGTGCTTAAAAGAATACAGTGTCTGTGTAATTATTTTGGGGCATAAGCTAGCCGAGCGGGCAGCTGGGGTGCTGGGGACGCAGCCCCACCGCCCTTATTACTTCATATGGCGCCCACGTGGACAACTGCTTCCACATAAAGCCTGAGACAGCTTGGGAAGTAATTCTAGAACAAAATGAAAGCATTGTGCCTGGTTTCTTGGTAGCAGCAATTTCTCGGTTCTACTCTGCTTGCTAGAGGCAAGCAAGCGCCTCATCTAAGAGAGGCTTCCTGACTCAGCTTTAGCTGCAAAGCCTGCAGCTCATTAAGAGGTCCTGCCACGAAACACTTAAACGGTGTTGACGAAAAGCTGAACACATGTTTTTCGGTTTTCAGCCATAGTAGGAAAAAAGCTGCGCTGTTTAAAAATGCCGGCTTTCTGGGCCATCCTGCCAGGGCAAACTCTGACTGTTTGAGGCAGGAGGGCCGGCTACCGAGAGAGGACTTGTGTGTTGTCTGTTGTAGCTCACTTGCTGGCAGGGACCTTGAAATGCCATACAGTTGTTGCAGTAAACATGGCTACAGCCTGTATATCCGCCATGAGGCTGGAAAGCTAAGGAATGGACTGGATCTAGCTGGCAAAGCCACGCCTTTAATCCTACTGAGATCGCTTGGTAAATTAAAGATTCATGTGGTCAGAAAAAGAGAGATATACAGTAAAGAGAGATTCAAAGACAGAAAAAATTTCTGAATGGTTTAAAGTGTGTTAAAAATATATGCAGACTAAAAGTTAAAGTTCTTAAAGTAAAAAAAAAAACAAAAAAAAAAGGAAGAGAGTTGTTGTGTGTGTGGTAGCACACGCCTTTAATCCTAGTGCCTAGAAGGCAGAGACAAACAGATCTCTGTGAGTTCAAGGTGTAGCAGTGTACACCTTTAATCCCGAATGCCTGGGAGACAGAGACAGGCGGATCTCTGAGAGTTCAAAGACAGCCTGGTCTACAGAGTTACTTCAGGTCAAAGATACAGAGAACCTGTCTCAAAAAGCAAAAAGTTAAAAGTAAAAATAAATGAAATAGAGGTTAAAACAAAGGTGTAATAAGATGGAAAATAAACAGAGAATTTTGATACTGTATGCTATTATGCTCTCTTTGAATTATTTGAATGCTGAGGAAGGAGCAACAGCTGCTAAAAGATATTTATTTATAAATGCTGCTGAACTAATCCAACATAAATATTGTGAAAATGCCTTGACTTTAAAATTTGGATCTAAGGACATGATGCTTTGGAGAGGAGTTTCTTATTTTGTTTTCACAGAGGATGAGACGCTGTTCATTTCTTCTACTCCGATTTGGTATGATGGACCACGCCCTCCTGAAGGGTTGGTGTGAACACCTTCAGAAAATTGCTTCGCTCAACTGCCAACTGAGATGAAACTAGCACACAGGTTATACCATGAAAGACCTAATTAACGACGCCCCCATTCAGCAGGAAGCAGTTTGGAGAGAAAAAACTGCGCCCATGTTCCCAAATATTGTTTATAAATGTTCTTTTACATTTAAAGGGGGATATGATATAGATATGAATAATTTGCATTAGTATAGACTTTGCTTTATTGATAGAGATTTAAGGTCAATTTTGTTATATGTATAAGTGTTTCTGATTTTGATTAAGGTATTGTGATTGTGTAGTTCATTTAAAAATGTAATGTATAATTAAGAAATATAGGTTGTTAATGGATAATCATCGATAATAGTAAAGCTTGTAGTCATGTTAGATTTTCTAGATATATAGAGATATATTTTAGATAGACATTCTTCATGTCTTTCAAAGATTACAGAATAGGACATTTAATGTTTTAATAACTGAGGACTTTTCATGACAATGAGACACTCTGCTCCTGGCAGCACCAATGTACTTCAAGAGTAAGATGGGCATCGAAGAGGCACCTTATGGAGTTTGATAGCCATTTGGGCAAGAAACTGCTCTTGCCTGGACTATTGCATAAACTGGACACAGAACCCACAGAGAGAGGACTACTGAACTTGCCTAAGGTGAGATGATCTTTCAGGGTTCCTGATTCATGAAAGAGTCTGCAAGACATTCTGCAGGACACAACAGATAGTGACTGAACTGACTTTGAATTTTCCTGCTTTATGGAAATGTCTGCTGGATACCATGGGCCTGAAGGCTGAAGATGGATGCCCCAACGGTACAAAAGAACTTTGGGTGACTGTCCAGGCAGCGAGATGTCTTTGTCATTTCTAGAGTTTGAAGTTTCTTAGTTCTTGTTTACTTAGGCAATATTATATCTTTCTGGAGTCTTTGATGGAGTTAAGAATAGTTAGTTATAGTTTTCTTTAGTTATGATAAAGATTATTGTAACTTTTACTTGATAACTGTTTGGTTATATGTAATTTTGCTATGTTAAAGTTAAAGCCATTTTTTTTTTTGTTTAAACCGAAAAAGGGGAAATGATGGAGGAAGGTCATTGGCTAATAAAGGAACTGCCCTGGCCCATTTTATTGGTTAGAAGATAGGTGGGAGGAGAAAACAGAACAAAATGCTGGGAGGAAGAGGAAGTGAGGTCAGAGACTCCACCGCTCTGCTCTCGGGAGCAGACGCCTCAGGGAGACGCCATACTCCCAGCTCCCAGGCAGACACACGCCATGAAGCTTGACCCAGGATGGACTAGGCTAGAATCTTCCCGGTAAGACCGGTGCTCACCGATTATTAGAGATGGGTTGATCGGGATATCAGAATTAGCCAGTAAGGGCTAGGGCAGAAGGGCCAAGCAGTGCTTAAAAGAATACAGTGTCTGTGTAATTATTTTGGGGCATAAGCTAGCCGAGCGGGCAGCTGGGGTGCTGGGGACGCAGCCCCGCCGCCCTTATTACTTCAAGCCCCCATCAAAACCGCACCCAGTGCATGGAGTTCTTTCAGTCTGCATGGCAGCAGGCTGTGTCAGCAGCATTATGCTCTAGGGTCCAGCCCAGTGAGTGTTCAAGAGCTGAATACTTTCCTGACAGAGACAGCATCTTTAGACTGGGAGGGTCTCCAGTGCTGATGAAGTTTTAAACTGTGGCACTTTTGCTGGTAGCAGAGGCAGACCTAACGTCTGGGGGATGTGTAATGGATGGGGTTTTCTAGAGAAAATGAAGCAATACTTTCTGTATAGAGAAAGATTTGCCTCAACTACAGAGGTTTCAACTTTGGTTGAAGCTGTACACGGCTGTGTACCCCTTTCTATCTCGAGTTCCCAGCAGAACAAGAGATTGGGGTGTCTTGAATCTACACCTACAGACAGACTGTTCTCAGAGCTTAGCATCATGGTATGTCCACATGGTGGAATAGTATGCATTTTCAACAAGAAGAAAGCACTGATACATGGATGAACCCAGAGGACAAGTCTGTGCACGGGAAACTGTGGCTATGAGCTGCAGCACAGCAAGTCTGTGCACAGGAAACTGTGGCTATGAGCTGCAGCACAGCAAGTCTGTGCACAGGAAACTGTGGCTATGAGCTGCAGCACAGCAAGTCTGTGCACGGGAAACTGTGGCTATGACAACCGCAGCACAGCAAGTCTGTGCACAGGAAACTGTGGCTATGACACCGCAGCACAGCAAGTCTGTGCACAGGAAACTGTGGCTAGGAGAGCTGAGCACAGCAAGTCTGTGCACAGGAAACTGTGGCTATGAGCTGCAGCACAGCAAGTCTGTGCACAGGAAACTGTGGCTATGAGCTGCAGCACAGCAAGTCTGTGCACAGGAAACTGTGGCTATGAGCTGCAGCACAGCAAGTCTGTGCACAGGAAACTGTGGCTAGGAGAGCCGCAGCACAGCAAGTCTGTGCACAGGAAACTGCTATGACACTAAACAGTTATGCTGTCTGTGAGGTAGGTTTGCAGTGTGAAAGAGGCGGACACAAGGCTGGGGCAAAGGCTTTGCAGTTAAGGTGTTTTCTACAGGAGCAAGAGGACCAGAACTTGAATCCCCATAAAGACTTGATGAGTGTGGGACCCAGCCTGCACTTCCAGGGACATAGGTTCCCAGAGCAAGCTGGTTATTAAGACTAGCCATAGCTGAGGGCTCTGTGTTCAGAGGTGTGTTCCCACCCACACACATGTGCATCCCCATACATGTATAAATGTTGGGAGCAGTGAGACCCCAGATCCTGAATTTCTTGTAATCCCCTGATCTGAGTGCCTACAGCTGCTCTGAGCACGAGACCTTCAGGAGTTCCTGATGGCAGTAGAGTGGTTTCTGGTGGGTTTGGCTGGGGCATGGCTATCTCTATATAATCTGCCCCTGAACACAATAAAGGGGGCATTCTTGGGGAATTCAAGGATGACCCGTGTCGCTGTCTCTCTGTCTATGTGTGTTTGTGTATTTTAACCTCCAGCCCCCTTGCCCGAAGCTCGCGAACTGGGTGCCAGCGCACAGAGCGCAGACACGGGGGCGCGGTGCACGGCACATAAATACATACACACACACACACAGGGGAAAAAAAGAAATAAAGAGAGTGACCAGTAGAGTCTGATAGATGGTATTTGCCTAGGACCGTGGAGCTCATGAGTGTCTGAGAGGTGAGAGAATCAGAGCAAAGAGCGAAGTACCAGTGCCTCCGTCTGCCATGTCTAGAACGGCAAGACCAATAACAGCAACACAGAAAGTGTCTCCTCCTTTAGCGCCCATTCACCCGCAGCTTGTACATAATGACATAATCTCGCACAACCCTGCGAGGTGACAATTACCAGTGACCTCATTTTGCGGATGAGGAACAAGTCCCTCAGAGGTTAAGTAGCTTTCTGAAGGGTAGCCCGCAGTAAAGCAGGCAGGATACAAGCCTGTGAGCTCATGCTGTAAGCAGGATCCGTGCAGTTCTCACAGTCGCATGTTAAAGCCACTTCCTGGGCTCTGTCTCGGGAGACTCAGTAAGCAGTGGTCAGCCCACTGCCCTATGTCCCTGACAAGTGCTGCCGGCCTGAGAACCACAAGCTGAGTAACTCCGCAGTGTACCGTAATCGCTGCGATAAAGCACACTAGTTACTTCGCAGAGTTCAATCTAGTAAATAATCAATAATGGATGAGTAACCTGCAGGTCAAATTAATTTACCCCAAATAACTTGATATTGATATGCGAGTAATTGGTAACAACATTGGTTGATAATCCAATTTTAAAAACGTTATTTATTTAACTATATTCCAGCCAATATGTGGCAATGTGTTCTCCTGACAGGCCTGCTGGGAGTCTAGAGAAATGGAAAATCAAGGAATGGCATTTGCTGTAAAACTACCCTAACAGTACAATACAGTCTGCTAATCACTGAAGCATCATTTTGAGACCTGCAGAAGACACAATACAACGACAGCATCTGGCCTTTCTCCATCGCTTTGCTCTTGGTCTGCGCTCTCAGATGCAGAAGAGGTTGCCTTGGATACGAGCAACCTTGAGCTTACAAAGCCCGTTCCTCCGTGGCAAATTAGCAAATTGGCATCCAGATTTAATAAATGTTCCTGTTATTAGTTTTACAGCAAGGCTGATACCCCCTAGAGTTTGCTCACCTTTAAAGAAACCGATAAAAGAAGCTTTGACTCCCAAAGTGGACAGTTGATCTCTAGATCCTCATTACTGAGGGAATCACTGAAACCTTGAACTCCTGTCCCAGGGGAAGAGGGCCTAGATGCTGGGACTGAGGCAGGTGAACCGGCTTCTAAAAGGCTGGATCCCTAACTATGGCCACATACTTGAGCATGCCCTGTGGAGAAGGATAGCAAGTCCTACACAACAGATCTCAGGTTTAACCTCCTTCCACTCCAATTCTAGCCTTGCGGCCACAGAGCTACCTTCTACAGTGGGTTCTTCCAGCTCTCTGAGCCTCCTAGGAAGTGAGGCAGCTGTCAGGCAATGGAAATGGTCCCAGGCCATTCCTCGGGTTCCCAGTTGGGTTGTTCTCAGTATGAAAAATCTGGGACACGATGGGGTAGGCCTACTACCACTTCACCATCTGTGTGAAGCTACTGGGAGGAAAAACCTGATGTGAACATTCACACTAGATCAAGAGGTCAGTCTGAATACAAGATCAACAGTCCATGCCACGCCACTCTCGTCTTTAAATATGAGATCTCATTCTATAGCTCGCTATAATGAGCTTCAGGTTGGCCTGGCACTCTTGATACACATGTGCAAGTAATTGGCTGACCTCAACTTGCAGAAAACCTCCTTTATTAGCCTTCCAAGTGCTGGAATTTCAAGCATGCACCACAGGTACCCCCTTTTGTTGTTTCAGAATTTTATGCTTGCAAATAGTGTGTGTTGATCAAATACATCCCATGGCCCAACCCCTCCAATGCTCCCTTTACCCCTAGCACCACTATACCATCCCAATTTTATGTATTCTTTGTTATTTTAAACCTACTAAGTCTACTTAGTGCTGCATGCATGTGTGAGGCCCTCTCCTGGAGCGTCAGGGGTCTCTCAGGAGCCATTGTCCTGAAGAAAACTGACTCTTCCTCCCCCATCATCCATCAGTTGCTAATACCTCCTCAGCTAGAGGTGGGACTTCATGACACTTTTGCCATCCACGCTGGGATTGTCTAGATTGATCTTCTCTAGCTCTCCTGCATGTAGTCATAGCTGTTTGGGTTAGTGGGCGTGATCACCATGTTGGAACTGGAAAAGACTGTCTCGCCGTAGTCCTTCACCACCTCTGGGTTTGACAAGTTTTGACTGCCTCTTGCTTGATGTGACCCCTTAGTTTTCAGGGGAAGGGGTGTGATGTAGATGTCGTCGTTAGGACTAAAAACTCCACAGTCTCGTTTATCTGCATATGGACCAGCTGTGGATCTCCGTGACATCACCATCTACTGTCTCTGATGACGTTTGAGAGACGCACTAATCTGTGGTGTAAAGCTAAGAGATGGGGGAGGGTGATAATCAACTTAGCAGAAGAGCAGTAGGCTCTCCCAGGCTAATGCTCTGCCAGCTATGGGTTCTCCCCACTAATGGTGCCAGGCCTTAAATCCAATCAGAAGGTGATTGGTTATGTCTGTAACATTCATGCCACTGAGCAACTCTTCCCGGGACACTAGCTATTGTAGCTCAAAGGGTTGACAGTCAGAATGGAAATCAGTGTGGCAATTCCACAAAAAGCTAGAAAAAGATCAATATGATCCAACTCTTCAACTCCTGGGCATGTAGTACATCCTACTACAGAGTTGCTCATTGGTACTTGCTCCATCCACAACAGCCAGGGAATGGAAGCAGACTAGATGCTCATCACCTAATGAGTGGAAAATGAAAATGTGGTGCATATGCAGAATTAAGTATACAGTAAAATGAAATGATGACATTGTCAAGTAAATGGAGGGAGCTAGAAGTCATCATTCCGAGGGGACCCAAAAAGACAGTGGCAAATGTTCTTTCTCACTTACGGATGCTAGCTTTGAGTTTTCAGATTTGTGTGTTTAAATTTCAGAGCCTACAGAAGTCAGAAAACAAATAAAGGGCCATGAGTTCTCAGGAGAAGGGAGATAGAATAGGGAGTTGTACAGTGGAGGAATGAACAATAAGGGAGCAGGGAAGGTTAGTGAGGTTGGGGTGGGAGAGCAGCGTAGAGGAGAATAGGAAAGAAAAACAGCACTAAACACCTTTGAAAAAGCCATACGAAAACCTTTACTGTATAGACTTCATAAATTATACTAATACATATACTTATTAACGTAGCTTAAATGGAGATTTGCTACAATAAAGGGCAGAGGGAAGACCTCTCCTAGACATCGTAAGCTACCAAATAAAAGGACCAATGGCAGGAGCAGGTTTCTTCTTTTCTTGTTGTTGGTCAGCAGGTCCCATAGACTCACAAACAAAAAAGTTATTGCTGTATTCTTGGTTGCCCTATAGAACATGATAGTAAGACCCTATTGCCAAAGACATCACATGCTTGAATCACAGATCATGAGGAAATCAAGCTGGTACCAACATGGAAGCCGCGTCCTCCCCGGCTGGATGTCACCGTGTTGGGAGATACTAAGCAGACAATGGTGGGAGAAAAGCCATCAGGAGTCTGTGGGCTCTACATTCAGTTCTGTGTCAGCCTAACTCTGACAGCCCTTCAGGGATGGCCTGAAAGCACCGACTGGCTGTTAGCATTCTCATCACCTGCACCTGCTGTGAAAGAGAGAAGGGTCAGGTCTGCTCCCCACGAAGCAGCTGTGGGAGGTCTTGTGTTTTGTGGTTGAGTTGGTACAGGGAGAAGCATGAGTTCCTGAGATGCATTTACTCCCCAGTGAGTCTTACACAGCTGGGTAAGGGACAATGCGGGGCATTCATCTAGGACACAGCTTGCACACAGTAGGAGGGACTTAAAGGGCTGTCAAAGGATAAACGAGAGGCATTACAGAAGTCTGAGAGCTAAACTTCACACATGCCAGGCCTGTGGTGGTTTGAAAGAAAAATATTTCAACTTTGTCCCCAGTTAGTGACACTATTTGGGGAGGTTTAGGATACATAGCCTAGCAGTAGGAAGTGAACCACTGGTGGTGGGCTTTGAGGGTATACAACATCGCCCTCCTTCTAGCTTGCTCTCTCTGATTCCTGTTCATGGCTCAGATCTCTCTCCTTCCTGGTCCTGCTTCCTTGTTTGCCTGCTGCTGTGCTTTACTGTTCACAATGGATGCTTGCCCCTCTGCAACCTTAGCCGAAATAAACGTTTTGGGTTTTTTTTTTGTTTGTTTGTTTGTTTGTTTTCTATAAGGTGCCTTAGCCATTGGCTTTTCCTCACAGCAACAGAAAAATAAATGATACAGTTCCCTGGTCAGTGCTCACCTAGATACAAAATTCCACTCAATAGTAGCCAGCCTGAAATTTCAAAGCCAATGATCCTGATATCCTTACTTCTTATTGCCCAACTTTAGGCTATAATCATAGGGCTGAACGATGTCCTTTTCAAGATGATCATATTCCAATCTGTGAATGTCTCTCTATAAGGAAAGGAGACTTTTACAATGAAAATAAGCTTAGCCTATTTTGAAACAGAAGTAATATTTTGTTACCCAGTTAAGAACTTTAAACCAAAAGTCAATGGTAGGAGAGTGACTTGGTAGTTAGAGAGGGACTTGGGGAGGGTGGCTGGTCCTGAGACACAGAGACCACATGCCAGGGTTGAAAACAGGTCCTAGTACCTAAGTCTGGCTTACAAGTGATATCCGGCAAGGAAATGGGGACTTTGATCCAACTGACCATGTGTTGTAGGGAGATCGCCTGTTTGGTAGCTCAGCCCCACAATAGTCACACAGAAACTGTATTAAATAAATCACTGCTTGGCCCATTAGCTCTAGCTTCTTATTGGTTAACTATTACATATTAATTTAACCCATCTTCATTAATCTGTGTATTGCCATGAGGCTATTGTTTACCAGGTAAAGTTCCCGCATCTGTCTCCTGTGACTTTATTGCTTCTTTCTGACTCTGCCTTCTTTCTCCCAGCATTCAGTTTAGTTTTCCCCACCTAGCTCTACTCGACCCTATCAGGCCAAGCCAGTTTCTTTATTAACCACTGGTATTCACATCATACAGAGGAGAATCCCACATCACCCATAGAATGACTTATAGCTGCCTTGGAATGAACAAAGAAACACCTCTTCTCGAGGATTCTGTAACAGAACCCAGCTCTGCAAGCCCCTGGATTTTAGCCTTAGAGCTATGCTGAACTTCTGACCTACAGAAATATCTGATAATAAATTAGAGTTCCTTTAAACCACTGATTTTGCGGTCATTTGTTTTAGCAACAACATAAAATTAATGCATACTTTCCATTTAAGTTCCCTCTTTAATTAAAACATTTCCACTTGAGGCAATCATATTCTCCCTAGCCATGGACCTAATCAGTGTGAACTCTGGTTTCTTCTTGTAAAGAAACCTCCCTGCTTAGAAGAAATAATGTCAAAAGTTCATTATAGCTTTCTTATATTCTAATTTTTCTAGATGAAAATCATTCGTGGGTTTCCATGCCCCTTGCAGCCTATGCAGGCTGGCCTTCACTCATCAGAGCAGAACCAGCCAAGAGAGGAGCAATCTTATTCTCCTGAAGGCAAACGGATGCTGTCTTCTCTGACCCTAGTGATGGCTTCAATCATGTCTAGCAAAGACTGAGTATGCATTCTAGATCACGTGAGCACAATGAATGAAAAACAAAGACAGTGATCTACTGACCTCACAATCTGGTTTTAATATCATTTGTCTACAGAAGAATCAGCTATTAATGAGTGAGTTCCTCAAGTTCATTTTTAAAGACCCCTTTAATCTAGCTGTCTGTGAATTTATCTCAATAAAAATGAATGAAATGTCAGTTAACATCTGAATTTCCTTATAAATGTAACAAAGATTAGATCCCAGTCTCTAATACAGTCTGCTGATAAAATTACCTTGATATATTATGATTATATGTGTAATTTAGATTACACACAGACATGTGCATCAACCAAGATGGCTGACTGATGGGGCAAACCACTCAAACTTAGTGGCTTAACACACTTTTTTGTCTCAACTGTTCTATGAGCATAGGTTGAGCATAGGTTGTCTCTACAATTTGCTGAGTGTGGGGCTCAGCAAAAAGTTCTTCTGTTGGTTTTATTACAAGTCATTCATGCACCTTCAGATGTCTGGTGGCAGCTAGGACTCAGTTGCCTAAAGAAGATCAACCCACTTGCTTGGGTACTAGATGCCGATGGTTGGTGGATCCCTTGGTTCAAGGCTTCTCCCTGAACACTCATAGTCTCCCTGAAAGAGGGCCTGATAGGAGTTGTGAGGTCTCAGAAAACCTTTGTCCAGGAGTGCTTCATGTCTATTTTCTGATCCCCTGATCAAAGCAAGCCACAAGTCCAGACTAGCTTGGGAGAGGCGGGTGGGGAAACGGAGTCTTACCCTTGGCAAGAAAAGCACTGTCACATTTCAAAGGGGTATGCACACAGAAAGGAGAGGAATTTCTGGCTGTTTTCATCATCCTAGCCCCCAAATTACAAAGGCCTGTTTTCACTGATGATGCCCGTTGTGGTCCACTAGAGCACTCTGTTTCACATCAGCCTTCAGTGAGAAAGACAAAAAAGAACTTCCAAATAAAATGGTGGATTAGAAGCCACATCTGTAAGATCAAAAGGGGATTGGGAAAAAAAGGCTAAGAATCCAGAGATTCTATTCCTATAAGAGAAATAGCTAAAGAAAGCAGAAATAAGCCCAGGCAGGATTTTCCCCACAAAGCAACAGCCAAACCAGTACCCGGCTGCACTATGCTGCTTTTTGGTACTGGGTAAGGCTAGTCACAGCCCCCAGACTATACCCCATGTTCTCACGGGTGGCCAGATCTAGAAGTCTGCATCTAGAAATACAGACAGAAGTAAATAAAGCATCCTTAGAGAGACATCCAGAGGAGAGCCAGCTGTGGGTATAAAAGCAGAAGAGTGGTACAGGGGCTCAAAGCTGAGAGATTCTCAACAGACATCTATATGACACTTCCAAAGTAGATGTACACACACACACACACACACACACACACACACACACCATCTACACACACCTTTGTCTGAAATTAGCTATGAGTCTCAGAACCTGGCTTAGTATCCTGCTATGTAGGGCCAAAATGAGCTCCCATGAACAAATACAGGTGGGTAAGGCCTCCACACCCCTCAGAAACCCAGTCACAGAGAGCACCAAATGCGGAAAAAAGAAAAGATTACCAAGTGTCAGGGTCACCGAAATAAACTGTGAAAACAAAACACCATGCAAGGAGCGAGCTAAGAGGGAAGAGGATGGGGACCAGCAGGAGAGGGAGCGGAACAAGAGAGTGCTTGGGTAGATTAGAGATGACAAAAATACACACATATATGAAAATGTAAGAATGTAAGCAGTAGGAGAGGGAGCGGAACAAGAGAGTGCTCCTGTAGATTAGAGATGACAAAAATACACACATCTATGAAAACGTAAGAATGTAAGCAGTTATTATATATTACTAAGGCATGTGAACAAAAGTTGCAAGAAAAATCACAAACTTGCATCATCACAATAAAAATGAATGTTATGTTTATTATTAAATGCCCATTATTTTACAAAAGAGGCTGGTGTGATGGCTTAAAGGGTAAAGGCACTTTCTTCCAACGCTGAAGAGCTGACCCTCATCCTCTGAACTCACATGGTGGAAGGGGAGAATCAATTCCTGAAAGTTGTCTCTGACTTTCACATAGTGTGGCACATTCACACACACACACACACACACACACACACACACACACACACACACAAAGTGAACGAGTAGGATAAAAGAATCTAAAGAGTGTGCAAACAAAGGCTAGAGGACATATCCAACTTGACAGACATAAAAAACACAACAAAGAAACACAGGAAATATGAGCCACCTACCCACTTTGACACCTCTACAAGTTTGTAGTTCCTCCATGCCAGAAACAATCATGAGATCACCAAAATGCCAGAAAATGTTCAGTGCGTGATCTTTGGAAAAGATCAGTGACCACAAGCAAGGTTCAAATAAGCAGATGAACGGAGGGAAATCAAAGTAGGCGGGACAGTTGGTGACTTGGAGGAGAAATGTAAAATATATAGAAGTGAAAAGAGCAAAGAAATTTATACTCTGGAAAAAAAACAAACAGAAATTCTAGAAAGAAAAGGATTAATCAATTTGTCTATCAAAAAACTCATTAAAAGTAGAAAGCACCATCAACAGACAAGAACGGGCGGGAGGGGGGATAAAGGGGAACAGCAGGCCGAAGTCATCTGAGAGGGGAAATGGGGAAAGAAGAAGCTCTCTAGGGATGAGAGGAATGGTGGTAAATACAGAGGATAGAGAGGAGTCAAATAATAAGGATGTCTGAAACTCTACAAGGATCATACCTAAGAAAACCTTATAATACACATAATTGTGTGTGTGTGTGTGTGTGTGTGTGTGTGTGTAGTTTTCTCATCTCTGCTTACAGTGCTCCCTCCTAGAGCCAAAGACCACCTAACAAAAATCCCAAAACCAGATATGAGAAGTTCTCTTCTGAGTTGTAGGTCAGGTCCATCCAAGAGACTCCCAAAACATACAGCCTGTTATTGTTCCTTTGGCCACCCCCCAGAGGTGGAAGGTAGGTCCATGTTGCTAAAGAACTATAAACTTCAGGAACAGGGTTGATACCCCTAAGCTGGAACCAACCTGAATGTCCCCTCCTGGAGGCCTATCCTCCATACAAATTCCACAAGAGCAAGGCAATCGACACTGCTGCCCTGCTGTGGTGGCTATGAACCACATCCATGACCAGCATGGCACCATAAGCCAAGGGTGCACTGGCAGCATGAATAGCTTGGTGGTATACCATACCATACCATACCATACCATACCATACCATACACTTGATGTTATACTATATTCTTGGTGGTATACTATACTATACTCTCAAAATTAAAAGAAATGAGAATGAATTTCATGGATAGAAGACAAAGTCTCAATTAAATGATACATTCAGGAGTATATAGAGAACAATATTAATGAAAATAAAAAAATCCAAGAACTCAAGTATCTTGAAGAGACCAAAGATAACAATCCATGGGCTAGAAGGAGAGATGAACAATTTTATTCATTAAAATAGCAGACAACTCCCTAAACCTAGAAAAAGAAAGGGACGCCAAAACCAAAGAAGCAGTTAGAGCCATAAAGAGACATGGCTGGAGAAGAATCTCTCTGAAACATATCATAATCAAGATGTCCAAAGCACAAGCAAGGAAATGAGAAGCTGCAGGGGAGGAGAAGGGACTTTAACTCATTTACAAAGGCAGAAATAGCAAAATAACAATCCAGTCTTTCATCAGCAACACTGCAAGTCCAGAAAGCATAGAATAATAAGTTGATTTCTTGAAAGTAAATGGAAATGAGACTACTATACCCATCAGAATTATCAAATTGAGGGAGAAATAGCAATATTGTTCTATACGCAAAAGTTATGACAACAAACCCAGTACTGCAGAAAACACCTAAAGGAACAGCAGACACCAAGGAATAAGAAAGACAATCTCATATATCAGAGAAGAGGAAAGAAGGCCTTTCACGAGAGGGACAGATGAAGGAGGGAAAGCCTGGGAGGCATTGCCAACCTGAAACAGTAAACCAGCATCACTTAATACTAACAGAGCAGAAAGGAAAGGAGCACCAGCAACCCAACAACGCAGAAAAATTAACAAAACCACAGGAAATCACGCACTCCAAGAATAACCTTAAATGAACATAATCTCAACTCACCAATTAAAACTTCCAGACTGAAGGCCTAGATTAAAAACATGATCTTGATTCCTATTGTCTTTAAGAAACATCCCTCACTGGAACAAATATTCAAAACCCAGGAATCAAAAGATAAAAGTCAACGAACCAAGCAAATGGAGGTCATGAATGAGCTATGTTAGCATTTTCACATCTGAACAAGCAGATACCAGAACCAAGCTAGACAAAAGACATGTTGATAAGCAGAGCAATTCTCCAGGACACATAGTAATCATAAATCTCCCTGCCCCAAAATTTAGGGTTACCAATTCCATAAAATAAACACTAAAATATGTTCAAGATAAAATAGAACTTGATATAATTATAGGAGAATAATTTAAGATCACAGCCTCATCTTTAGATAGGACTTCTAGACAAAACTTAACAAAGAAACTTTAGGATATTTAGAAACTACAGAATATTCATCCAACAGATAGGGAACACACATTTATCTCAGCAGTGCATGGGACATCTCTAAAATTGATCAAATTGTAATCCACAAAGCAAGCCTTAATGTGGCGATTTGAATAGGTCCCCCATAGGCTCACAGGGAGCGGCACTATGAGGCGTGGCCTTGTTGGAGTAGACCTGACTTTGCTGGAGGAAATGTGTCACTAGAGGGCAGACTTTAAGGTCTCAAGTGCTCAAGCCAGGTCTAGTGTGACTTACATTCACTTTCTGTTTTCTGCCCACCCAGATGTAGAATTCGGAGCTCCATCTCCAGCACCCAAGCATGCTTCCTGCCAGGATGATAAGAGACTCAACCAAGCAAGCCCCAATACAATGTTACCTTTATAAGAGCTACCGTGGTCATGGTGTCTCTTCACAGCAATAAAACCCTAACTAAGACACTTAACAAACTAAATAATAATAATAATAATAATAATTTCTTGTGTCTTATTAGTCCACAGTAAGAGAAAACTAGAAGTCAGCAAGAGAAAAAAAAGCATACAAATATTTGAAAATTGGAAAATAAATTTTGCATGAAGATATTCATTGAGGAAATCAGGGATGGAATATTTTTTAATGCCTAGAATTAAACAATGAGAGTCCAGCCAGTCAAAACCTCTATGGTGCAGCTGAGACGGTTCTAAGAGCAAAGTCTACACTTACGTTAGAAAGTTAGATTTTGTTTATTCGATCTGACATTGCTCCTCTGTGTTCTCAGAAATCCAGAAGCTGAAGTCAGTAGACACAGCGCACCAGATTAAGGCAGAAACTAGTGAAATGGACTGAGAGTTCAGTGGCTAAAATCAAGCAAAGACTTGGATAGGAAGGAGAAGTAGGGTGGAAACCCCTACTCAGACTAACTGAAAGCCAGGGGAGCTGAAAATTAATCAAATTGAAAGCGAAATAGGAGGTGTTAGGAAACAGTTGAAATCCAGAAGCTCATTAGGGAACTCGGAAAATCTAGACAAATCTAGGCAAAATCTGTAAATCGCAAATGCAGCTGATCTCCCAGGAGCAAATAAAGCTACGGACAACTCACACAAGCCATGATAGCAAGACTGAAGCAGCAGTTAAGTCTCCACCCAGAAGATCTGAAGAAAACCCCTTCAGAAAATGACCTGCCATAGGGGCATGAGGATCAGAGTTAAAGCCCCGGCGCCTGAGAAAAGCCGTGTGTGGCGGTGTGTAGTCCTTGTAGTCCGGGAGCTGAAGGTGGAAAGAGAAGGATCGCTAAGGCTAACCGGTCAGCAAGGGCAGCACAGCAAGAGGCTGAGGAGGAGGAGAAGCAATATATGTGCTGTAATTTGCTTCTGCAACCTCCTGCATCAGCTGCCCTGCCCCCTTGTAGTTAGATACAAGGTTATGAAACACCTGTTCTCACCTCATCTTTCTGCTTCTAGAAACACACTGACTCAGGAACCTTAGTCATGTAGGCTAAAATTCAAACCTTCCTCGTGCACCTTCCTCACCCATGCTAAATCCATCAATGACAGGAAAGGTCAAAAATGACACCACACTGCCTGCAAGCACTGTGAAAAAATAAAAAAGGAAGAAAAAAAATAAAAACCTTGCATCTTGTGGACCACTTTCTTTCCAGGGTGCTATTTGGGCCTGCTGGCTGGGCCGGAGTACAGCTTGGTTTCTTGCAGGTCTAATTTCTGCAACCTACCAGGGATAACACTGGAATCACAGTTACTCCTCTGGTGAGCAGATATCCTGGCAAAAGCAGCTTGGGAGAGGGAATTTATTTCGGCTCAAGTTCTCATCATGGTGGGGAATCAAGATGCAGGAGGACAGGGAAATTGGTCACATTTCATCCATGCTGAGCAAGCTGTGAAGGCTTAGCTAGCTTCACTTCTTTTTCACGGGACCCACACCCCAGAAAATGACACTGTCCACTATTAGGGTGGTTTTTTTTCACACCAGTTATCCTCATCGACATAATACCTTAGAACAGAGGTCCTCAACCTTGGGGATTGAATGACCCTTTCATAAGGGTTGCCTAGACAATCAGAAAAGACATATTATGATTCCTAACAGTAGCAAAATTACATTTATGAAGTAGCAAAAAATTAACTCTGGTTGGGGGTCACCACAACATGAGGAACTGTATTAAAGGGTCTTCTGGAATGTTGAGATCCACTGCATCAGAGCATTGCCGAAGGCTCAGAGTCTAGATAATCCCTCACAGATGTGTCCAGATGTCTCATGGGCGGTTCCAGAGTCTGCGAAGTTGCCTATCAATGTTAATAGGGAGCATACCACATGTTCACCTGCACACTCATGCCCACTGCCATCCCTACAGCTGTCTCCTGTGTGACATGGACACCTCGGATGTTTGAAACTCCTCAGAACAATCTCAGTGCACTGAAAATTGCATTGCTAAATTATATCTCAGCTAAGAAAGGGGAAAATATTGCCATTTCTGTGCAAAGTTTTATTAGTGAGATGTATTTGTTCCAGAGATAATTATACAAACAGAATTTACTTATCAATACCTAATTACCTTTGGGAAGGCTTGCAAAGATTTTTATATACAACCCATTTCAAAATGCAGTGGTCATTTTGTATTTAGTATATAATCACGTCTTTGTATGCAGAGCTTGGGATTTTAAGGGTGGTAGGGTTCTTCACAGTCTGTTCTTTCCTCCTTCGGTGCTCTGGATACTCCTTCGGTCATCTTAATTAAATATGTTATCATGATCGCTTTGTCCACTCAAAGCTGATTACAGATTCTCCATCATATTCCATATTGCAAACACTATTCCATCACAGCATAACACAATGATAACAATAATACTGGAAATTAGCTTAATAGCAATCACAACTTGCTGAATAAAAACACTTGTACAAACGGGTTATGTTTTGCTTTCACGTTTTCTCTCTTTTTAATCGCCGCAAACTTTAATTGGAATTATTGATCCTGATAGCCAAGCTTATTTAAATTGAAGTGATATAATTACATTTATGTATTTAAGCATGTTATTTTTCTTAATTTCCAAATTGTGTTAGACTCTTCCCAAATCTGGAACAGGGAAAGGTTATGCACTTCAGCTGTCCAGAACTGCTCAACTTCCTCAGGGTTTAATTTTTCCCACTTAAGAATTAGAGTATTTCTATTCGTGTTTAAGACGGTTTAAGTTGACCCAAAATCCAAATTAAATCAGCTATGCTATTGTTGCTACTGGCTGTTGTAGAGTTTGGTTTGCTGCCCACAAAGAGAGAGAGGGAGAGAGAGAGGAAAAGGGAGAGGGAGAGAGAAAGGAGGAGGGAGAGAGGGAGGGAGGGAGGGAGGGAGGGAGGGAGAACCCTTATGTTCTGGTTTTCTCTTGCGAAGGTACATACTATTTCTCACAGGATTTAGCTACCAGTGCTGAGGATGAGTCATGTGAGGACCTCACACCCCGGAATAAAAAGGCGCATCTCAATTCTAAGCTCTAAAGTGTGTGATGAAGCATTTGAGAGATGATCCTGAATTACGTCAACAGGCCCTGAAATAAATGGTCGTGGTCCTTCACTACGTCAGATGAAGACAGGAGATGGTCATGGCATGACGTAAGAGAGGACCAGATTTGCCTGCAACCACCAGTAGCTTTTAATAATGTATCAGGTCTCACCAGGTGCTCCCAAAAGCAAGTGACCCTACCAAAGCACTGACTTCAGACTTCTAGTCTCCAGAACGGAGAGAACGAATTTCTGTAGTTTAAACTCAGCCAGGTTATAGTGTTGACTTTAAAAAAAAAAAAAACAAAAACAAAAAAACATTTTATTTATATTATGTGCATGTGTATTAAGTGGGTAAGGTGAGAGGACAGCTCGTAGGAGCTGGTTCCCTTCCAGGATCCTAGGCTCAAACTCAGATTGCCAGATCTAGTGTCAGGGGCCTTTACCCACTGAGCCATCTTTGCCAAACAAGCCCATAGAAACGCAGTCTGCCGATCAGCATTTTGAAATCTCAGTGGTTTCATTTTGATCTGGTTTCCTTTGACTTTGGTGGAAAAGTAGTGGTTGGGACATCAAATGCTTCTTGTGTAAAGGACAGATGTGGATGTGAGGCCATGCTTTCCTTTGGGCACATCCATTCCTCCAACACATGCGAAATGCACAGGGCAGAGCCGAAAGGAAAACCACACCCAGTCAGCCATGTGCACACACGGGTTGGCAGTCGTGTGTGTGTGTGTGTGTGTGTGTGTGTGTGTGCGCTCGCGCGCACTGATTTCCACTGGCTTTGTATCTGTTCTGATTCTCAGGACTCAAAGTTGCCTCTGGAAGGAATGGAGCCTGGCATCTGTTGTTTTCGTCAGCCTATTAAAATGTAAATTCATCCTTCTATGCAATTGTGACAGCCTTGGGTAAATGGTTAGATTTTCTGCACTCAATTCTTCGCTGGTTAAATATTAATATGCATTGTTTTTCAGAACTGAGTCTATTTATTTAAAATACAGAGAAAATGTCATTTTCCTCATTTAGATTCTCTGGTAAGCCCCCCTTCACTGCAAGAGTGTATTTTTTTTTTTTTATTTATAATGCAGGAATCAAACCGAGGTCTTTGTGCATCCTAGGCGAGTTCTCTGCCATAAGCTGCACCCTCAGCAATGACATATGGGCACATTTGCCAAACCAGCCTGGGACTGTCCTGTTGATTCATTCCACCTGCCCTACGTGTGCGAGCCGTGGGGGACGCTTTAGTGTCGGGGCTCGGTGTTTGTTCGAGAACTTGTGTAAAGCCATTGTGTTAGTGTGTCGTTGCTACATGATAAAGCTTACAGACCTGGCAGCTTAAGGACCATTTTATCATCTCCAAGTTGTATGGGTCAGGAGCCCAGTGCAGAAGGCCTGGATGCTCTGCCCAGGATCTGCCTGAGTGTACCTGGGCTGTGTTCTTTCCTGGAAGGTTTGAGGGGAAAGCTCACTCTTCCCACGAGCAAAACTCATTCCTTGCAGCCAGAAGCCTGACCTCCACTTCTTGACATGGGACCGCCTGTTCCTGAGGCCGCCAACGGCACATTAAATATCTCTCCTACTGTAAATCTCGCTAGTCTTCACCCCACCAACGCTTCTGTGGGCTCTGTGATAACACCAAGGCCACGTGTACAAGCCAGGAAGATCTTACTTGAAAATGAGCTGTTTAGCAAGTCTAATTACGTCTGCAAATTCCTTTCTGCCAAGTAAGGTAATGTGCTTTTGAGCACAGCATCCTCTTGGCTGTCACCGTGCTGAGGAGGGCGTGGCCAGTTCTGGGATCATACTTCCGCTCACAACTGCCTTCCCTTCATAGTCAGTAAAGACAGACACAGTGTGGGACTGGGATGCGGTGCTTGCGTCATAGCCCGCCTCATCCCGGAAGCCGATAAACGCAGGGCTGTAAGTGCTAATGAGACGCTAGTGTACCGGGCAGGACCACAAACTGTGGACCGCACTGACTGGAGTCCAGTCCTCAGTTCTCGTGTCTGCAGAATGGGTGGAATAACAGCCTTGCTATAGGACTGACGATTAAATTACTTCATATTTGCTAAGTATCTATATACCACACGACCCGGCATGTGTAGAAGCACTTTTACATAAACATTGAAAATTCACTTTTAAATAAATATAAGGAAATTAATATAAAGCTTAAAAGATGACAATAGTGGAGAAGAAATTTTTCTCATTTTCCATTGGGATAATGCGTAACTTTAAACAGATGAGCTCTTCATGATTATAACGCTGTCCCACTTTTGAAACACAAGTGTGAGATGGAGCCCCACCCTCCCTCAACCTACTTTAAGCAGAAGTATTATTATGTACATGCATTTTATGCTCACTAATCAATTGAGTGTTTAATTGGATTCTGGAAAATTATATAACAGAGACATAGTGAATTTTTTTATGTTGTTTATTTCCAGGCAGGTCACAAATTAGGAAAACTATTACAAAAAATGGCTTTTCAGATTTTCATTTGTTTTAGTAAGGGGTTTTCTCTCCTTTTGGAAGGTCTTATTTATCGAAGCAGGCACTTTAACTCGAAGTAGAAGGGCGTGGCTGAGAAACGGTTAACACAGCTGTGGCTACAGCTGACCTATCAACAGATGGCTGGCTGATGTGCTGAGCGGAGGTAGTCATAAAGCTCAGAGCTGCCTCTAAAATGCCATGGTCTCTTCCAGGCGGAGGACTCTCTAGCATCTACAAAGGGACTCCATGAATATTTATGATATTTCAGACTAATAAAGGGCCGTGAGGGTGTAGCGGCACTTGGCGGTTATCAGACGATAGAAGACAGAGAAGCTGAGCACTGTTTACGGATAGAAAATATAGGTTCAAATAAGTGAACAAAACCTAACATTACACAGAAGTGTAATAAAAATGAACTCATCACAAAACCACCCATTCATGAGGTCATGAAGCCAATTTCCCTGTGCCCTCTTCTAAGAGTGAGACACTTGAAGAAATAACACATGGTTTGGAGCTATAGACTGCAAGTCACGTCCAAGGACACTTGATGTGGGACTCCCCTCTGGATGCTGTGGGTGTGCTTTCTTACCATTGGTTAATAAAGAAGCTGTGTTGGGCCTCCCTCTGGCAGGGCAGAATAGGGCAAGGCGGGAATTCCAAGCAGAGATAGAGGAGAAAAGAAGGTGGAGTTAGGGAAACACCATGTAGCTGCAGAAGGCAAAAGACACCTGTCCCAGGAACCTTACCTGTAAACCACAGGCCACATGTTAAAACACAAAATAATAAAAATGGGTTAATTCAAGATGTAAGAGTTAGTTCATAAGAATCTTGAGCTAAGGGGCCAAGCAGTGTTGTAATTAATATAGTTTCTGTGTGATTATTTAGGGTCTAGGCAACCGGGAGACAGACAAACAGTCTCCACCTACAGACACTGGAGCCTGTACCATATGGGAAAGATCAATGCAGGGTACAGATTTCAGAAAATGAATGAAAAGTGTGGTTTCATGTGGGTGACAGATGCGCTCTCAGGGGAAACATGTCAGGAGCAATGCGCCTCAGCCTTGCTCCGAAGCTTACGAGTAAATTCAAGGCATGATGTATTTGTTGTCTTTGTGTCCACGAATAGTTTATATTTATTTACCATGTCCTGTGTTATAAACTTGAGACACACATTCATTCATTTTATTTATTTGTGTGAGGGGCTGTGAGTATACTTGCCCAGGCACATGTGCGGAGGTCAGAGGTTGGCATCAGATGCCATCACTTTGCATCTTTGCTTTTGAAATGGAGCCTCTCACAGAGACCGAGGTCACCAGTTTGTCTAGGCTGTCTGTCTAATCAGTGAGCTCCAGGGACCTGTCTGCCTTCTCCTCCCCAGCACTGGCCTTAGAGCGGCCCACTCCCATGCTCAGCTTCTGTGGAGGTGGTGGGGACCTGAATGCCGGTCTTCACGCTCATGTGGCAAACACTTTACCCACACAAGCCCTCTCCCCAACACAGAAACATACATCAAAACAGACGCGCATTTAGTCAGCATTACAGTGTACCTCGCCAGTCAATGCTAGGAGACTGTGTCTCTACAGTGTAAATTTAAATGGCTTATAATCTAACTGTATGTGGAAAAGAAAGAACTGGAGGCACAGCAGGTGTGTCAGGTGCTATGGTTCTTCCCAGCTGCTGTATTTATGCAGCTCTCTGCTCACAACCGCAATCCTGCAAGCACTGTCAAACCTGTGTGCTCTTTCTTGGTAAAGCCCTGCTCGCTGCACTATTGTATCCATACACACTCAGATCCAGGGAGACGTAAAATGCGATTTATCTCAAGAAACTTTTAAAACTGTATTTTTATTTCTTATGACTAGAAATTGAAAATGATCCATTCAAAGATTTTTTTTTAATTTATTTATTTATTAAAGATTTCTGCCTCCTCCCCGCCACCGCCTCCCATTTCCCTCCCCCTCCCCCGATCAAGTCTCCCTCCCCAATCATGTCCCCCTCCCTCATCAGCCCAAAGAGCAATCAGGGTTCCCTGACCTGTGGGAAGTCCAAGGACCACCCACCTCCATCTAGATCTAGTAAGGTAAGCGTCCAAACTGCCTAGGCTCCCACAAAGCCAGTACGTGCAGTAGGATCAAAAACCCATTGCCATTGTTCTTGAGTTCTCAGTAGTCCTCGTTGTCCACTATGTTCAGCGAGTCCAGTTTTATCCCATGCTTTTTCAGACCCAGGCCAGCTGGCCTTGGTGAGTTCCCGATAGAACATCCCCATTGTCTCAGTGTGTTGGTGCACCCCTTGCGGTCCTGAGTTCCTTGCTCATGCTCTCTCTCCTTCTGCTCCTGATTTGGACCTTGAGATTTCAGTCTGGTGCTCCAATGTGGGTCTCTGTCTCTGTCTCCTTTCATCGCCTGATGAAGGTTAATATTCAGGAGGATGCCTATATGTTTTTCTTTGGGTTCACCTTCTTATATAGCTTCTCTAGGATCGCGAATTATAGGCTCAATGTCCTTTATTTATCAGCGGTTATTTGTGGTCAAGAGGAAAGCGTGAGGCATAGTAGACACGCGGAGCAGTCAGTGATCTGTGTGCCACTAAAGGAAAATACAGAACATTGTGCGTCAGTCAAAAATCCCTAGTTTAAAGATCAAGGAATCAACCTTGGTACATGCAAACTCCAAACTGATTGAAGAAGTTGGGACATGCCAGGGAAGAATTAAGCTTTCAACTAAAGGAGGTAACTGTGAAACCAGCACAGCAAAAGACATCCTAGAAGAGAGTGAGGGAGCTCTGGATTACATGATGCTGGAGAGGAGGAAACTGCAGAAATAAAGATAAAAGAAACTGCATACAAACACAGAACTCAAGCAGGGCAGTAAGTTAGTGATGGTGAGACTAATAAACACACGCATGCATGCATGCACATGTGCACACACACACACACCACTAAAATTGAACACACTGAAGGAATGAGACTTTGCAAACAAGAAGTGGGAGACATCTAGAATGGTCTGTGTCATAGTGAGTTAGCTATAAACACCAGTTAAGTTAGCTTAATTCATGTGTTAGTGGTTATATGTCTAAACAGTCACAGATAGTGGAGGTTGGCCTGTGTTGTGTCCCTATTCTTCTTTGCTTTATTGGCTGGAAACCTGAAAGAAACAATACCCCTGCAGCAAGGAGTATAGTCAGCATCCAGATCTCCGGCTGTCACCCTACAAAGACAACTGAGACTCCTGGGGGAAATGGACAGTTCTAGGATGGGTCAGAAGACACACAAGAGGAGCCAGGCACATCTATGAGCCTGGCAGGAGGGGGATATTGAAAGGAAAGTTTCACATGGATCGAAGTCTGTCAATGTTCGGAATCAAGAGCCGCAGGAAGAGTTCCCAGCTGAGAGTAGTTCTTAAACATTGTGTCTGCCGAAAGAGTTCTCAAAGACACGTGGAAATGAGAGCAAACAAAACTGCAGTGAAACCAGTATCCGGGGTCTGAATCCATGCAGAAAGGCCATTAAATACGCCTCCAGATGGGAAGAAGAGACAGCTCCCATGTAGGAACAGACAAGCCAGCTGGCTGCCTCAGCAGCTAAAGGTGTTTGCTATCAAGACTGGGAGCTTGTGTTCCATCCCCAGGGGAAAGGAAAGGAATAAAACAACTCTCAAAAATCGTCCTCTGACCTCCACATGGGTGCCATGGCGTGTGTGAGGTGCTTATCTCACCACACACACACACAAATAAAATTTAAAACATACACATGGTCCATGTAGAGATTCTTGCCTTGAGGAACGGGAGCATGCATCACACACAACAAAACTGTGTTTGCATACACTGACAACCTTCCCAAACCAGAACTCTAGAAAGAATAGGGGAGGGGAGCGTAAGTTTAGAGAGGTGCAAACTGCCCAAATCTAATTCAATCAAAAGACTGCGCAACACCAACAGCCGAACATTCCTGTTGGGACTATGCACCGTTGACCTGAAGGGATGACAATGGTCTATTAGTTCCATCATTTTCCTAATGCCCAGCCAAGATACTGTCAGAGAGAAGAGGAGAGAGGGAAAAATGACAATAAAATGTCATGTGTCGTCCTGTAATATCTGGAACATAAAAAAGGCATTGGATATACAAAATGGAAACACTGAGTAAAGTATGAAAATAATGAAGATACGCATTAGTATTAGTTCATTAATGCATCAGAGATATTTACTCAATTGGTGTACGGTGTTGACAGCGGGAAAAAATGGCAGCGTAGAATATGGGATTCCTTAGCGGGACTTTCTAAGTTGACCTGTAAATTCAAGATTGTTCTGAAAGTTAAGATCTATTAAAATTTAAAGTGAGTTATAAAAACAGCCTTTAAGTCCTTTGTAACTTCTTATTAGTGAGAGGGTAGTGTGGAAATCCAGCTTTAGTATTGTCTGTGATCCCTCATCTCTCTTCCCTCTACAACCCACTCTACTCAAGAATATTTCCTAAAAACAAAAACAAGAAAAAATAGCCACACAGACACCCCACACACGAGGCTCTTCCCCAGCTGGTTACCTCAGGACAGTCAATTCTGCCTGACAGCTCCTTCCCTCAGATTTCTGATCTGAGGAGGCCATCTTGGGGGGTTCAGGTCCTCTGCTCCGATAAGCCCCTCCTGCTTACAGAAAGGATGAGGAGCCCTCCCTTTCTCTACCCTGTATTCCTCTGGAATGGAACTGTCTGCCCTCCTACCCTGAGTGTTTTGCAAGGGATGGCACAGGAGGGACTGAAAACCCCTTTGAATTGCTATATCTCAGCTTACTCCAAACTCCAGCAGCAAAAAGTTGCATCTTTAGACATGAGGCTTACGGTCACGTGCTATGGAAAGCACTTGGAGCATCTACATGTCTGCTCTTCTCAAGGCCCTGGCACAGGCTCCTCTGATTTTATTTTTAATTACCAGTGTCCTCTCCGAGCTATGAACCCTCTAAAGATGGAACTGATTCTTTGTTCTTTATCTGCAGTGAGATTGGAATATCTGGGACAGTCGTGGGAATAGAACTGAATTAATGTCTAGCTCAAGCACACATTAAGTGAGAGGCTGAGCTGCAAAGGTTTATGATTTTTGTAGGCTAACATCTAGCCCTGCTTTTCCTTGCCAAAACTGGGGAAGAACCGAGAGATAGCCGAGGGTCAGGCAGATTATGTACAAAACATTAAATTTATTGCTGACAGTGCTGAACTGGCAAAGCAGGCTTTGCTGTCGAGCTAAGCAGCGCCTTTATGCTTCTCCAGGCATTAGGGACACAGAATGCTTGCCAGAAGTTTCCCCTGGAGTGTGAGAAGCAGCTCTCACAGAACCCAAGGTAATTTTACTTTGTGCAATCCGTGTGGTCTGTGGGGATGGAAGAAGGGCCAGCCAGCATCCTCTGGCACGTCTCAGAGCCAAGGTCATCTCATCCCTTCGTCATACCATATGACCCTGGTGAAGCAAAGAATATGCCCATCTGCTGTGGAAAATTTGGGACAGACCACGTAGCTGACATTAGACAGAGAACAGACAAGGACTAAGCTTGGCCGGAGCCTGCCTCCTTCAGACAGAACATCAGCTGACTCTCTCGGGAGTCAAACTAGATCAGAGCTGCTTTGGTGACGGTTTCAGGTGGTCCAAAATGCCTGCCTCACTTGGTAGTGCCCCCAGGAGTCGACATGGGAGCCAGCATTGTGTTTTACATCTTCCGGAAGCCTCAGGGGTTCTAATAAGTTCTGCCTTATGTTCTAGAAAAATGACATCCTATGAGACATATTGGCATCTAAATTCACCACGACTCCTAGGAAGAAGGCAGCAAGGAGCTGAATTCTGAGCCTCAGGAACATGCTATCTTTTCAATTTTCTTTTCTTCTGTTGTTGTCATTTGAGACAAGGTCTCTCTGTGCCACCTAAGGTGACATCAACTTATTCTGCCTAAGTCTCCTAAGCAGTGAAATTACTAGGGCATGCCAGCCCATCAAGCTGAAAACGTGCCGTGATGCAGTCAACACATGGGCATGTGCACCCTTGTCATGCTGTTAGAAGACTTCTCTGCCCTTTGCTTGTTCTCTAGTATTCAGTACAAAAGATAGGTTCCTCTCCTGAAAAATCACCGGTAGAATATCCTAATGCAACGTTTAGTCTAATAATACAACATTTTAATGAACATTATAATAACCTTCTATGTATTTTCATATCCTATGGAGTCTTCAAGCAAGCGAAATGGCATGTTATGCATACACCCAGCTTTGTGCAAAGTTAGTGAACATGTGATTCAAATCCCATGCATAGATGATGCTAAGAACGTGATATGATTTTGCCCCTAGTCCTATGTGTGTGTGTGCACATACACATATATGTGTGTATGTCAGTAAAGTTTATCAATAGCCAATGTTTTAGAAGTTTTGCTTGTAGATAAAAACTATCCGTGTAGCTGGTGTCCTGGGACAGATGGGTGGGTTTATCTATATACCAGAAACCCAGCCAATTGCCCAAGAAAGCAGCCAGGGCAATTTACCTGATCCTCTGGAAAGTGACCCATGTTAGCAATGTAACATGTAAAATACTTAGCATGCATGTCCATATACCTCTAGCCACTGCCTGTGGCAGGCATTACTAATTGATCATAGCCGACTGCTGCCCTGAGTTAGATGTAACCTACTCCAGCCAGAATTCAAGGCTCCCTCAACTAATTGGGGTGCCTTGCAGACATCTCCCTCCCGTTCTAGGAAAACAGGGGTTTGATATGGTTCAGAAAGGGCAACAGGACAAGCAGAACCAGTGAGTAGCCGTGGGATGCAGAGTGACTTCACAGGGAATATTCACAAGCCTGAGATCAGAAAGGGCATCTCAGAGACAGAGGCGGCAGGGTAAAGTTGACAGGCCCAGCCCCGGGAGCATGGAGACTAACCAGATGGCTCCCACACTCATGAGCGTGCTGGGGAGCAGTTTCGCCATCTCCAACAATTGCAGCTGAGAATGGCGAGAAAAGCAAGAACTTTGCGTCGAAACAGATCAACTGGCCACAAAACAGATGTCTTATCTAGACGGGAATTATGTTAAGGGGACAAACTTGGAGAGCTTTATATCCGACATGGCTTATATTTATGTATTTGTAGAAATGTACATAAATATTTATAAGATAGCATCAATATTTATAAAAAGCAATGCTATATTTTATATACAATATAGACTATTATAACTGCCTATGCAACATTTCACTACATTTGCTGTATTATGAGTATGCTTGTAAAAAACGAACCAGACAAATTATGTTTAGGAAACCAAGCATGCAGACACACAAACTGACTGTAGCCTGTATCTGAAATCATATTCATCAAACAGCTTAGGACCTTGGATGCACATATACAGCCAAATCTTGCCTGATCAGATAATGTATTCCAGGAGAGAATGTGCTCACTGTACAGTGCCCAGAGAAGATTGCTTGAGAAATGGCTTCAGCGACGTATCTGCTTACATACAGAAGTGAGCAGCATTCGGTCTCATAGGCAAGTCCTGTAGGCCCATAAGCATCATTTTGATTCAACCATTTAAGCTGCAAGTGAATAAATTTGTCCAACCGGTTATTCGATTTCCAGTTGGTCCTTTACCACTCAGTACCTTCAAAGCCACTGAATGCCAGTATGTCACTAACAGTACAAAACTGTTGCCAGGGGGGAAAGTATCGCTGTTGAAAAGGTTATTATTCTTGAAGAAGAAATGTAGACTTGGTAGTAAGGATGGGATCGATGGGGTCTGGATCCCCAGACAGAGTGCCCGTGATCCTGGTGTGCTCCTGGAACGGGCTGTCCTGTTTAACTGCGCTCAAGGCCTGCAGTCTGATGCTCAGAACAGCTTATTCACAAGAAAACTAGGAAAGAGAAAGGGAGGGTTCTTTCCCTCTTGTTGTAGGATTAACGCAGACTCACAAATGGGCAGTGTACAGAGAGGGAAACCCTGGGGAGCACCCAGTCCTCAATGGGTGTCTTTATCAGCTCCCTCCTTCCAGCCTCAGGGATCTACGTGGAAAAGGACCTGGAGGGATTCCAAGAGGCAGAGGTGGCGGATGACTCGAAGCAGACAGTGTTCTACAGACACAGGTGGACTGAGGTGCACATGAACTCACAGAGACTGGCAGCACATACAACATCCGGACAGGTTCAAACCAGAGAATCCCAGCACAAGAAGGGTTTTTGCCACAAGGTCCCATCCCTAACCAACTATTTGCAAATGATACCTGCTGGGAAGAGGAAAATCAGTATTCTCGAATGGAGTGTCACTAGGTATATCAATCACATCTCAGAGTAAACTCCAACACAAAATGAATTTCATGGATTTTGCAGGGAGGGTCATTTGGATTTTTTGTTTGTTTTGTTTTATGTTTTAGAGAGGAAGAGAGAACACAAGAAGTTGGGTAGGGAGGAGGTTGGTAGGATCTGGGAGGAGTTAGGGGAGGGGAAAACATGATTGAAATATACAATATGAAATATCAAATAGAAAATATTAAGAAGTTGGGGGGCACATGTCTTTAATCCTAGCACTCAGGAGGCAGAGGCAGGTAGATCTCTATGAGTTCATCTCCAAAGCAGATGCCAGGACTGTTACTCAGAGACATCTTGTCTCAAAAAATCACACATACACAGAAACAATCACACAGACAAACACACGCACACATACAGACACATATGCACAGATGACACACACATAGACACACACAGATAAATACACACACATATAGGCACACACAGACACACATAGAGACACACACAAATATTAAGGAATGGGGAGGTAGTGAGAGGGCAAGGATAAGCTGGAAAGCAGGCAGGGGAAGAAAAGATGACTTCTGAAAGACCACAGAAAGGAACACTGTGCAGATAAGTTATTTTATCCAGGAGACAGAGAGCGTAACAGCTAAAACCTGCTTTCTGAAAATAGTAACACTATAGGGAAGTCCTCATCACACAACGGTGAGCTTCTAAGACCAGAATTTGAAGGAACACATGTCAGACCAATTGCAACCACATGGAAACCCACTTGGTATACAGGAAGTGAGGATAGAAAGGAAGCCAAGGAGTAAAACACGGAGTAGTAATGAAGTCTTGGTTAACAGTGTTGGTGAGTTATATTTATTTCCCCATAAATGTCCTATTCTGGTTATTGTCCTCCAAATAAACATTCATTGCCTTAATAGTGGAGTAACAAAGCTATATGTACTTAAAACATCTCACCACTTTCTGTGTTTGTTCAAGCACACGTAGAACTTCCAGCCAGTATTCAAAATTACGGTGTTTCTTTGATCAATAGAAGGATGATGATTTGAGTTATTGATATGTAATTCAAATATATGCCCTAATGCACATTATATATTCTAATTAAGAGTAATTTACCATATGATGTATTTTAAATAGCGAATCACGATTAATAAAAACTCAAATAGAGAATTTGGGGTTCAACCTGAAGATCTGAAAAGCAAAACAACCAGTCACTGGCTCTTTTTTTTTTTGATAGAATATTATTCATGTTGTAATTACAAGCAGAAAGCTTTTGGAGTAAAGACAGGATAGTGCCAAGTCAGATTCAGTCATTTGGGACTTGCTCCTTGGTGGTTAAATCACGTTATTTCCCAGCAGTTCAATGTCCATGTTTAGAGCAATGAATGCTGGGAAAGGCAGCCCCTAGGAATAGTCCCTCGGTTTACTGAATTGGTAACTGGAGCATAGTGATTGCTTAATCTTCACCAAATGAGGCCAGGGTCAAATTTTCTTTCTTCTCCACCCTCCCCCCAGAGTTTCTCTGTAGCTTTGGAGTCTATCCTGAAACTCGCTTTGTAGACCAGGCTGGCCTCGAACTCAGAGATCCGCCTGCCTCTGCCTTCCGAGAGCTGGGATTAAAGGCATTTGCCACCATTGCCTGGCCCTGCAGTTTAATGTTACTTTTGTGTAAATTAATGATTTCCAAGTACGCTCACTGGTCTGTATGACCTCAGTTATGAATTCATTCCTTCAGCCACGTCCTCGTCCCTCAGGTCAGCCACGTCCTTGTCCTTCAGGTCAGCCACATCCTCGTCCCTCAGGTCGGCCACGTCCTCGTCCTTCAGGTCGGCCATGTCCTCATCCCTCAGGTCAGCCATGTCCTCATTCCTCGGGTCAGCCACGTCCTTGTCCTTCAGGTCAGCCACGTCCTCGTCCCTCAGGTCGGCCACGTCCTCGTCCTTCAGGTCGGCCGTGTCCTCGTCCCTCAGGTCGGCCATGTCCTCATCCCTCGGGTCGGCCATGTCCTCCTCCCTCGGGTCAGTCATGTCCTCATCCCTCGGGTCGGCCATGTCCTCCTCCCTCGGGTCAGTCACGTCCTCGTCCCTCGGGTTGGTCACGTCCTCCTCCCTCGGGTCGGTCACGTCCTCGTCCCTCAGGTCGGCCACGTCCTCGTCCCTCAGGTCGGCCATGTCCTCCTCCCTCGGGTCGGCCACGTCCTCGTCCCTCAGGTCGACCATGTCCTCCTCCCTCGGGTCGGCCACGTCCTTGTCCCTCAGGTCTGCAGCACCTCACTCCAGCTGTTTCTTCTGTTCTTCTGCTTCGCCATCTCTTCCTCGTATTTCTTCTTCTTTTCACGAAACCAAAGGTAGACCTGCTTATCTGTCAAGCTAAATTCAAATGACAGAGAAAAATAGTCTTGCACGGTGGGACTTTTTCTTCATTTAAATTTTGCCCACAGAGTGTCCAGGAGCGGCTTGCTGACTGGTTTCTTGGGACTCATGCCTTTGTTTTCCTGCTGGCCTTGTTTTTTTGGTTTCACTTTGAGCCTTTTTCTCTGTTCTCTGCTCCATTTTGTTTTCCTCTGTCCTTTCGCTTTGCTCCTGCGGAATCGTTCCCATTGCTGTCGCAGGAGGTGTGTGATTTGTTGGCTTCTTTTCACGAGAATCCAACTTTCGATTTTGTGATCTTCTTGATGGCCAGACTTTTGCTCATGATGTGAGTACGCTTTCAGATCAGATCCTCTAGGCTCTGAATGGTTCTGGAAGGCAAAGATCAGAAGGCTCCCAAAAAACGTCCTTGTCTCTGGAGAGTCCCGAAGCCTTGTGTGACTGGACTGTCCCAGTCACTGGCTCTTAACCTTAACCTTGACCTCAGTCTGAAATGGCGATCCTGCCTCCAGGAATCTCAGAATGAGACTGTCCCTGAGAGCTGCCTTGGCCCATCTTACATTCCTCTCTATGGCTGGGATTTAAGGAAAGCACCGCTGGGATTAAAGGCAGGCACCACCCAATTTCTATGGCAACTAGGTTGGCTACTGGGATTAAAGGTGTGTGTTACCGTAATCTGACCTGCAAGGCTGACTCGTGGGACTGTTCTCCTCTCAGATCTTCAGGCGGTCTTAATTTATTAAAATACTATTGAAATGCCACTACAAAGTAGAATGCACAGAATCTACTGGACGTGGTCAGCTTAGTCTGCCCACAGAATCTAGCGTATCTGGCCATGACTCAGAACCTATCAGGTTAAGATGCAATGATAGCAACCATAGCAAAATTAGTTTTAAAAATATGAATGTCTGTAGGCCTTACCAAATTTACTGATGATTGTGGCATTCACACTGAAATTTTATCAACAGTCCAATGAGCAAAAGGGGAAACACAGGCACTTCTAACTGGCTCTGGATGTATTGCTGACTTGTGAGTAATGTTTACCATTTGCTCCCATGACTTTCTCCATCCCTTGCCCCGCCCCCAGAACTAGCAGGTTGATGGATTGCTGAGGCTGAATAGGAGGAAGGGCCAGGCGATGCTCAGCCTCAGATGAAGAGCTAAGGATCCTAGCGCGGGCATATTTTTCCTTCTTCGTTCTATTGTCCTGCTCCCTGTGACCATACTACCTCCAGCTCACTTGTCAGGGGTGTGCAGAGTGTGCACAGAGACGGGCAGAAGTCCACGCACAGCTTGTGACAATGTCTCTCCCAGCACTAGGAGCTGAATCAAGACTCTCTCACATTCTCTGAAGCTTTCTGTAGTCACAAAGCAGGCAAGAAGAACCCACCTGTAATGGCATGGCAGAGCACACCAGTAATCCAGCACGTACAAGACAGGCAAGAGATCAAGGTGAGGCAAGCTTGGTCTGTATAGTTGAGTATCAGCCCCGCTGACACTACAACTCTGTCTCAAAACCAAAACAGAACATCCACAGGAGAAATGAGGCCTCTTCAAAGTCCGCCAGTGCTGGTGCAGGTATCGGCCTCTTTGGTACTGAAGAGCAGTCTCTTAGCCAGACCCCAACAAGAAAAAAGTCAGCAAAGGTGACTTCCTCCATCACTGTGTTAGCATCAGCTTGATGGATCGCACGGGCAATTAAAGGTTCTTGATCAGCGGAGATGATCCCAGAGACCATTCCAGAGCCACTCTTGAGGACATCGGCTCTGCTACCCCAGCTGTCTTCGATCGGCCTGCCTTCCTGCCTAGCATCTAAAATCAATGTCTCTACCTACCTAGATGATTCTGAAACAGCTCAAAGAGAAAACCCCTGCCGTAGGGTGTTAGCACCCAGCATAGTCCATCCAACTATGTCTGTCTTTAGCACGACTCTTTTTCTGACCGCCAGAAATGCTGGGCAGCATTGCTTTTGCTTCTTGCATGCTTTCGCCACAGACTGCATCACAATGTGATACACTTTTCATGTTGGAGTCTTATTGGTTGTTCTATTATACTCCTCTTGAATAAAGATGTGTGTGTTTGTGTGTGTGTGTGCGTGTGTTAAAACATTTTAATATGCCCTCTGTCAAAAGTTATAAAAATTAAATGTTGCTTTGGAGTCATTATAATTTCACAAATGTAATAAATGGCTGCAAAAACAATACATCATATATTATATTGTGTATATATAGTGTATATAATATATATAACTACATATATATATATATATATATATATATATATATATATTTTGTGTGTGTGTGGTTCAGTAAAAAAAAAAGCCCAGCAAGCTTATCTCTTAACAAGAGCCTTCCCTGTGGCTCACAGACCCTCAGATGGAGCCATCATCTTGCACACTGTAAGAATGAGTTAGGAGGCAGCACTGATTTATTAGCATTTATTTTAAGTGTTGAAAAGCTATGTGTGTGTAAATGGGAGGACCTATACTCAAATTCATCAACATTCCTCTAAGTTGTATGATGCAGTCACTCAGCAAGCCAGCTTCAAAATTGTTGTGAATCAACTGAAAATACGACTCTATGTTTGTGGAAAAAAAATTAGGATCAGCCCAACTCACAACAGGTTTGTTGCCCTATTTAAAAAGCATTTTCCGATAAAAATAATATCATTCAAAGTGTTTATCCAACTTACCAGATGACATTGTTGAAGTGTTCCTTGCATTGTTTAGTTTACCCATAAACAGTCAGGAAAATCAAGTGTTGTAAAATATATTACAGTGTAATAGCTTTTTAATGTTCTATTAGCATATCAATTAAATACAGTAATGTGTTTCATTATGATATTTTTGTGCACACCTGCAAAGCTGTATTTCAATCATATGCCCAGACTCCCACCACCCCCTCTTGTGCCCCTCCCACTCCGGAGGATCCCAACTTTTCCCAGCTAGCTCCACTTTTACTTTCGTGACTTTATTGTGGATTTGTTTTGTTTTGTGACCCAGAGAGTTCCATTGGGGTTGTTTACAGGACTGTAGCTGAGAGTTTATTTACATCAGTGTGAACATCTTACCGAGGTTACGTTACTGAAGAAAGTAATCTCTCTGCCTGTCCTCCATCAACCATGTTCTGCATATCCATCCTCAGGGAAGGGCGGGGCCCATGAACTCTGTCCCCATCTAGAATGCTGTGTGCTGAAGAACACAGCAGCATGCAGACCTTGTGTATAGAGCCACAGAGGCTCTGAGATCCAGAGTGCAACAGAGGCCTCAGGTCAGGTTCCCAGCACCCACAACTGTTGTAATCTGAGTTTCAGAGGCTTGAAGACCTTCTCCTAACTCCAGGAGCTCCAGGAACACACACCCATTTATACAAACACATAAAATAAAAATAAACAGATCTTTGAACAATTATTAAAGAATAAAATGGGTGCCGGGCGGTGGTGGCGCACGCCTTTAATCCCAGCACTTGGGAGGCAGAGGCAGGCAGATCTCTGTGAGTTCGAGACCAGCCTGGTCTACAGAGCTAGTTCCAGGACAGGCTCCAAAACCACAGAGAAACCCTGTCTCAAAAAACCAAAAAAAAAAAAAAAAAAAAAAAAAAGAATAAAATGGGTACAAAAACTATGATTTTCCAAGGACACCCCTGACAAGGAGTTTGGCTATATACATTGTCTGTTGTATACTGTAAAGTTTGGCTATATAGATTGTTGAATAAAGTAAAGTCTGGCTATGTAGATTGTTGTATACTGTAAAGTCTGGCTATATAGATTGTTGTATACTGTAAAGTCTGGCTATATACACTGTTGTATACTGTAAAGGGCAGTATTTGTATGCACTCTCAAACATAACATCCATCCCTGGATATAAGCAATACAGTGACTCTGAAGTGATTTTGTCCCAACAGGCACTTTCAATATAGTCTTATTAAAATTAAAGACACAACTTAGCCCATGATTTCTAATTAGCTAAATGAGCCACCACTGTCAAACTCACAAAGACAGCCTTAATTTCTGTCAGGAAAAAAAAAAGCATTGGCTTCATTTTTAATTAAAAGCATTGATATGTATCTCTTGACCAGTCTTCCTGCTGCTGAATTCAAATATGGAGAGAGGGAGGTGAAGAAGGCTGGGGTGCTCCGTGAGCTGCTCACTGAATACAGGGGAGGTTGCGGAGTCTGTCACAGCTTTGCCCATGCAGCCTGGGCGCTCATCCTCCTAAGCAAAGCACCCTGTGCTGACAATGCAGGATGGACAGGAAGTCATCGCCAACATCAGACCAAGGGGAGGCACCACCTTCGACCCCCTGCACCGTAGACATGAACTGAGATGACTCGAAGCCAGCTAATATTACTCTCCTATTGCATGCTTACTCTCTACAGTCAAGGCAGGAAGCCCAGTCCTGTGGAGATTACAAGTCATAGGCACTGGATAGATACCCTCTGGGTATCTAATTGCCTAATCCTCAAAGCTACTGGCAGATGGCACATTATTTGCAAAAGGGATCAAGCTGGTGATCACGGGTGGCAGGGCATCAGGGATTTCCTCGCAGTCACAGCATCCTCGCACAGCAAAGTGCAAGGTAGTGCCAATTGGAAGCAGAGGCAGAGTTCCTGATGCTGGAAGAGCCAGGAAGGATGCTCACTAGAGTCTCAGGGAAGAGTGGAGCCCCAGGGACACCAGGAAGGATGCTCACTGGAGTCTCAGGGAAGAGTGGAGTCCTGTGGGCACCAGGAAGGATGCTCACTGGAGTCTCAGGGAAGAGTGGAGCCCCAAGGACACCAGGAAGGATGCTCACTGGAGTCTCAGGGAGGAGTGGAGCCCCAGGGACACCAGGAAGGATGCTCACTAGAGTCTCAGGGAAGAGTGGAGCCCCACGGGCACCAGGAAGGATGCTCACTAGAGTCTCATGGGGGAGTGGAGCCCCAGGGACACCAGGAAGGATGCTCACTGGAGTCTCAGGGAGGAGTGGAGCCCCATGGGCACCTATGTGTCAGGCTTCTGGCCTCCAAAATAGCAAACAGTTTCTATTTCCTGAGATAGCCAGTTTGTGGTACATTGTTGCAGCCACCTCAGGAAGTCAACAGATACTTTTGAAGATGACTGGTGCCTCTGCCCCTCTTAGAAGATGGCAGAAGATTTAGGAGGCTGCTTTTATTTGGTGTTGCAGGGAAGGTAACTGGTGTGGTCACAGAAAAGCCAAAGTTAGAGTCTGCTTTAACCCTGGCTGGGCAGAGCTGGTGGTCAACTCAGGGAGACACTTCAATACTTTTACCTCAGTAAGAGAAAAGAAGGCATTTGGTCCTGTTTCTGAGGTCTTTGTGTATGAATTGACAAATGGGAATTTAACTAGGATTTTAACAATCTTGAAGGAACTTGACTGTCATTAATAAAGTGGACACGTAAGGCAGAATGCATAAGAGAGAGATTTTCAGTACACGATGCAGAGATGAGACATATCTAGACCAGGCCTCTCTCACCTCAGGCTCAGACAAGTCATACTCCAGCATCCTTTGCAGTCCACACAAATTCTATCGTCAAGAAGTCTAGACTCTGTTCTCAGCTCCACAACACCTTAGCAGCATTTCTGAGTGAGTCTTTGTCCAGCTTCTCATCCAGTTTCTCATTCTGAACCCAGGGCCAGTGATTATCAAAAGATTATTCCACTCTTCCTGGGTGACAAAGGATGTCTACATTTCAGGTGCCTACCAGAGCTTATATGGAACATACCAGCAGGCGAGAAGTACCTCTTAGTAGCCCAGAAAATACCTATGTACTGTGGTCTCTCAGCATCCATGGGAGACATTTACAAGACTTACATGGGTACCAACTTCAAGGATTGCCAAGTCCTTTACATATCATAATGCAAGTGTATAGAATGAAGTATAGAAGTTGTATAAAAGTTGCATATAATTTTCACATAACCCTTTGTGTGCTAACTTGCCTCCAGACAACTCACAATGCCTACCAATGATGCACAAACAGTTGTCACTGGGTGCTGTTTAGGAAACAGTAAAAACAAAAGTCTACATTTACATGAGACACAACCATGTTAGACCGATACAAGTCAGCAACAATGGAGCATTCTACTGAATATTTTTCATATTCAGGTGGTTAAGTCCAAAGATACCGAGAGTTAACTGCACAGAGGGCTCTCTGAGTGACACACACCTTTCTTTTTAATTTGACAAAGAATTGGCAGTTCTTGAAAAGGAGGGCTACAAGTTCTTTCTGAGCCTGACAGAGTTAGGGACCTCGAGCCTCAGTTTACTGGTTACGCTTGGGTGAAAACTTTTAGCGGCTCACAGCTAAAAAATTGAATGCTTCTAAATACTGTTTATTCTGCACGTAAGTCAGAAGACCAAAGAGACACATGCCTGGCCACCTCGTCTGGTTTCACGTGAAAATGTATTTAAAGTTTTACTGCTCACTCCAACAGGGAATACTCAATACAATTGTGATGCAACTTTGCTGACTTTGTAGCCAAAGTATCATAGGCTACGCCATGGTGCTTTATCTTCATGGGACAATGAAAATCTGCTGTGCCAAAAGCGAGCAGTTCCTTTGACCAGGTGTTTATACTACAGGGACAGCACAGGTGACAGGTGTGGAGCTGCCTACTGCCCCTCCCCTCTCCTATTAGCCTCATCTCGGCCCCATCTTATTTTCTTTTCCACTCCAGTTTTCCCACTTAATCTTTTTCAGGCTACCAATGAAGGTGGAAGTAAGTAAGGACATCTGGGATTCATGCTGGAAAGGGTGAGTTTAAGAAGATATCTAGTTGAATCAGCCTGTTTTGTGTTGCTAATAATACAGTTCCACAGACTAGGTGAGTTATGAAAGAGAAGGGTTTATGCTGGTTCATGTTACAGAAGGGCAAGGGCAAGCTTGTATGTCAGGTGACGACGGCCTTTCTGCTAGTTAAATCCTGAGGCCGCGTGAGGCATCATGTGTCAAGAGTCATGGTCTCTGGTCCTCTTCTTAGAAAGCACTGGAAATCAATACTGGGTTCCACTTTTATGGCTTTGTCTGAGCCTGATCACTTGCTGCAGCTCCCACCTCTGAGCCATGGTCTCTGATCCTCTTCTTAGAAAGCACTGGGAATCAATACTGGGTTCCACCCTTATGACTTTGTCTAAGCCCGATCACTGCTGCAGTTCCCACCTCTGAACTCCTTCCCAGATGAAGCCTCTGTTCCCTAAGAGTCTCTCAATGGAGATTAAGCTTCATGTCATGGAGAGGTGAAAGACCTACTAAACGACCCCAGACCACAGTCATGTTGACGGTCCCTTCCCTTACACTTCGCCTACTTTTTCTCATCTCACTCACCAACATCCCTCCCCTACGCAATGATTTCCATGACGAGGGCTTTTCCAAAGTTTCCCATCAATAGCGTGAAGAAGCCCAGACCAGCAAATCATTCTGTAACGTGATCGTAAATCACCCACTCCATCTATGGGGTGAAAATGAGGATGTGCTAATATGATCAAGACACAAGAGGTGTGCAGCGATTAAAAATTTGCCTTCATAAAGGAATTTAAATTTTTATTTTGTATTTAATTAAAATGTAATTATAATATGTGTCCCCTCCTGCATATCTATTTCATCCATGCCCCTCAAAATCATAATATATATATATATATATATATATATATTCAATCAAACAAATGAAAGGCTTGCAGGAGCTTTTGAGGATGCCTACGGAGAACTAGCAGGGAAGACTTTCAAGTCAGTTTCAGCTCAGATTCTCTGAGGCCTCTGTCTAATGAATGTATGTGGTGTCTCAGCAATAGGAACCTACCTTTAACTTTGGGGAAGCAACCAAGGGCGAGAGCAATGGCCTATAAGTTTTTAAGAGTCTCTTGGATTCTTCTAACTACCAAGACTTAAAAAGGTTTGTCATGCCCAGTACTTAGGTTTTTTTAGGTAATACATAGATAGCTCTTGGAGGCACAATTATACACACACACACACACACACACACACATATTATGTGTATATATAATTTAAATATATATTTAGTAATTTTAGGTATAATTTTTTCTATGAATATTGATTTCTATGTCTTTTTCAATTATCTTTAAAATGTATTTTCCTCTCCTCCATTAGCTTCCATTTCCCTCCCCATTTTCCTCATTTTTTTTGCACCTCTTACCGTCCTCCTACTCTCCGCACCACCATGGCCCTTTGGACTTTCCTGGCCTGCACGGTTGCTACAGGATATGGTGTCTCTCCTGAAGATTTGGAGCTAGAAGGCTCGGATAAGGGAGAACAGGTGGCGCTTGTCTTTCTGGGTCTAGGTTACTTCACTCAACATAATCTTTTCTAGCTCTCTCTCTCTCTATATATATATATTATATATAATATATTATATATAATATATTATATATATAATATATATATATTAAAGAGATAAACCTTTTGCTCTTAAATATTTCTGTTACTCAATAACACCATGATCTCTATCCTCATACTTTTCCCCAAAACCAATTTTTCCAGGTGCACTCCCATTGAACAACCAACACCAGACAGCCAGCTGACACCCCACTTCGGCCCATTCAGAGACTGGTTTGTTTGTAGTGTGGGGAGTTTAAGTAACACAACCACCTGCTAGCATGCTCAACTACAGTTTAGAACACAGTGCACTTCAATAGGTTGAATTGGCTATTCTAACTCCATCTCCCTCACTTCCAAATGCATCATCAAAGAAATCACAAAGGTAAATTGAGAATAAGTTGAGTTTTTTATGATTATTCCCCCCTGAGAGGCATCTTCTTTGAAAAGATCTGTTACCATACGAGAGCTGTTTTCTGGCAATTCACAAAGGGAGATTTGTAACTAATTAGGTCCCCTTTGCTAAAACTAAGACAAAAATGAATCACAAAATTGACCCTTTTAAAGATAACATCAAAGATATTTGCGGATGTTGACAACAGGAAGGCAGATGATAAATGGTCAAAATTGGAACAAATGCAATCAAACAAGCTGTAATGCTGGGAAATGTGGCTGAAGTTAAGATGAGATCAAAGGGAAAGAGACTTCAGTAGCTGAAAATCAGCCCAGGGCTGAACTCAAAGTGACTTTTTGTCTCTAGTGTAGGGCTTGCAAAACTAGGCCATACAGGAAATAGTTCCTTCTGTTATGATGTAAAACAACAGGAAAAATGGTGTTTCGTTATCTTATTTACAAAGAGGAGTTTCTCTTCATTTTGATTTAAACATCTTAATAGGTATCATGGTCATTTGAGTGATAATGGCCCATATATTTGAATACTTTGGTCCTTGGTGGGGCTGTATGGGAAGGGTTAGGAGGTGTGGCTATGTTGGAGGAGATGCGTCCCTGGGCTGGGCTTTGAGGTTTCTAAAGACTTGCACCATTCCCAGTGTTTCTCTCTCTCTCTCTCTCTCTCTCTCTCTCTCTCTTTCTCTCCTGGTTGTGCATGAAGATATGAAGATGTGAGCTCTCAATGTTCCTACTGTCATGTCTTGTTTAGCCACTGTGGACACTAACACCCCCAAAACTCTAAGCCCAAATTAAGCCCTTTCCTTTCTAAGATGCCATGGCGTCTTCACGGCAGTAGAAAAGAAACTAAGACAGTATGATTTCTGACTCTAAAGTATTTTAAAGAACAATTTTCTATTATTTGACTGTGATTCTACCTAGGTTTTTAGTATTCTCTCAAAGGATAAGCATCCTGTCATTATTTAGCTAATGGAGAGAGGATCAACTGCCATCTAAATTCTTATCTCTGTACCCACAGCTCCTGCCCCTCTCAGACCTCCCCAGAGAAGCCTCCTCATATGGTGGATGATGACTGACAGAGCGACTCAGAACTGGTCCAGGACAGAGGGTGGCTGTGTCTGCAGTGCTCATTGCTTAGCTAAGGTGATGTTGATCCTCATATCTCACGTTTCCCAGGGTGTCTCTCACTGCTCCCCACTTCCAGCGAACTTCTATGAAGTCATCCATCTTCAGTTTTAAAATCAGCTCCCTGCACTAGAGCATCACCCAAGAATTTCAGGATTCCTCCTGAACTGGATTGCTCCAGTTCACAGCAGTAAGTGCTGACTCCATAGGCAGCACCAGGGTCAAATCTCAATACTGCTGTCTGCCTGCTTTGTGACCCCACTAACCTGTGACCTTTCCTATTGACAAAGAAAGAATAGTGCTATCTATCACAGTGAGTGAAATAAAACAGTTGTTACCCACGTCTCGGCCTGAGCAGGAGGCACTTTTAACCAAGCTGTTGCTCTCTCTGTTGTGCTTGTTGTAGTTAGTAGTTAACATGAACACTGATTTGGTGGCTTCTGTTGTCTTGTGCTAATTCTAAAATGCCCCATTCTTTTTCAACAAAACAACCTTGAAGACTCAAGTGTGAAAATTCATCAAAACAAACACACACACACATCAAACCACCTCCACATTGGTCTAAGTAGGTTATGGATCTATGTATAGAACTAGAAAGGAATTTATCTCAGTTCTGAGCTCATGGGACTGACTGAGAAAAGGACCCTAAGAGAGACATACATGGATCTATCTACATAGGAAGGAGAAAAAGAAAAGATCTCCCAAGTAAATTGGGAGCACAGCAGTCACGGGAGAGGATAGAAGGAGAGGGGAGAAAAGGAGGGAAATAGAAACAATGTATAGCTCAATATAACTTAAGGGACAGTTGGGTGGCTTTGATAGCACCCCAGGTGATAGCACCCTGGGTGATAGCACCCCAGGATGGACTTTGCTAAAGCTGTCAATTGGATAGGGGGGTGAGGCTGGGAGGGTCTAGAGACCCACAGCAAGGCAGTGGCAGGCCTCTGGGAACTCTACTCAGGAGTGACCATGGGAAGGAAAAGCTGGTACCCAACCAGTTCTTCAGTTGAGGTCCTTACAAGGAGGGTGCCACCTGGAGGATAGACACCAGCAAGGGACATTTGTCAGCGATGGAATTATCGCCTAAAATTGGGTGTGAACTAGGGGATTAGTGCTCAGAATTGGGTGTGAACAAGGGGATCAACGCTTAGAACCAGGCATGAACAGGGGGATCAGCTCTTAGAACTGAGTGTGAACAAGGGGATCAGCTCTTAGACCTGGGTGTGAACAAGGGAATCAGTACTTACAACCAGGCATGAATGAGGGGATCAGCTCTTAGAACTGGGTGTGAACAAGGGGAGCCAGAGGTTGAGAGGGACAAGGGCAAGGACTTCTATGAGGAAAACACAGTGAAATAGAAGGAGGCCACATGGGAAGGGAACACTGAAAGAGGTGACAGCGCTCTGGGATGCTGGGAGCCAGAAGCAAAGATGACATGTAAAACTGAGACCAGTAGCCTCATGACCAGCATGTTTGGAGAAGTTGCCAGCCACATGGGAAACACCACAAGGACACAGTTTTCAGCTTAACCTCCTAAGTCAAAGGCAAGGGAAGATTTTAGTAATGCTTTCATTACTTCACAAGAACCTCACAGTTATTAAACATTCTGCATAAACACGGATTTAAAACTACATCAAAATCATTCTATCATAAATATAATGACAAAAATGAGGATGGAATGTACGAAAATTAAAGCACACACACAAGCAAATATATAATCAGAGGGAAATCCCCAGCTTTGAGTGGCGGTGCTACAAACGAGATGAAGGAGATGAATGAGCTAAACCATCTGCCGGAGAGAGGAGAGAGGAAGGCAACCCAGAGAGAAGAAAGGAGGGGGATGGGCAGGGTGGGACTACAAGGAACTCTGAATGCAAATTCAAAAAGATGTCCCTTGTAAAACAGTATAGACAATTCTCAAGAAAAAAAAAAAGACACAAAACAAAAATGATTTTAAAAATCAGGAAAAATTGTCAAGATTACAGACTGTCTTGCAAGACTATCATTGAACAATATCGTATAATGAAGATTTTCAAATAAAATGAATTACTACTATGAATATGTGTATTTGAACAAAAGAAGCCAAGAAGAAAAGAAAGAAAAAGATTCTGGTGATAAGCTGTACCCATAATGCCTTGGGGAGCATTTTACTGACAAAGTCTTTGTATATGCCAAGAAAAAAGTATTCCACAAATTTGCAAATTGTTTAGACATTTCACAGCCAAACTTGCCAGCTCCTTTCATGGACCTGGGAGAAAAGCATCAGGCCCCTGTGCCATACTGGGTGAGCAGAGCCAGTATCCAGCCGTCCGAGACAAGCAGGTGCTGAACAAGCTCCCATGACACAGGGTGAGACATGCAACCCACTGACTTCACTCACGCAAGATTGCTCTGGTGCTATGCAATCAGTTAGCATAGTTTTATACATTAAGAAATCCAAGTGTTATGTTTTTATTTAATTGTAAGAGTAAAAGTTTATGTACTGGAGAATAAAGAATCCAGGAACTACACACGAAGGACACATCCAAACTCCACACCTGGACAATGGGTAGATGCAGGAGGACAAGGTCGAGGGCAGTCTTGATTACATAGTATGTTTAAGGCCAGCCCAGGCTACATGTGACTTTCTCAAAAAGAAAAAATAGAAAACAAAAGGAAAAAATAACATTATGATATCCCAAGTAAAATTAGGAATAAAATAATTGTCAATTATGGTTATTTTACCTAATTATTCTTTGCATAATAAGATGTAAACAAAATAAAATGTACATTAAGAAGGGTAAGGCAGGGCCAGAAAGATAGCTCTATCGGTAAGAATGTTTTTGCCAAGTTTTATGACTTGTGTTTGATCCCTGGGATCCTCATGCTACACAGAATCAACCCATTCCTACAAGTTATCATCCAATTTCCACATTCCTGCTGTAGCACATTAATGTACACACACATGCACAGGCAGAAACACACACATACACATACACACACAGATAAATGGAGTAAAAAAAAATTTCAATATTAGGAAAAAGAAGGCAAAGGTTGCAAACCATTACATACAAATAGACTTAAAATCCTTGAATAAAAGTCTTAAACATCAAAGAGAAACCTCAGTGCAGCTATCAACACAACATGACTAGCCTCCACCCCAGGAAATACAGGGTCCTCGTGGGCACAACCTTGTTCACAGCACTTCAGGAATGCAAGGCCGGCTTCATTAAGAAAGACAATGTCACTTTAAGAAGATAGTTCTGAAAATCTAAAGGAGCAAATAGCTCTGCTTGGATGAAGCATGAATGTTTGGCTGTGCCCTTTCCTTCAGTGGCAATTCCACAGGACTAAGGAATTACAGAGGACTAAGGAATTACAGAGGACTAAGGAATTGCAGAGGACTAAGGAATTACACAGGACTAAGGAATTACACAGGACTAAGGAATTCCTAATCCGAACCTCAAGATATCTCCCCTTTTGGGCCTCCATTGAAAACTCAAAAGAAGAAGTTCAGAGGGCAGTATGGGTACTTCAGTGGATTTAAGTAGAATCGGCCATGTTTGGCTACTACAAGAACATCATACAATAACCATGGTACCATTCCCAAATGCACCAGGCCATGGCTAGAACTCCAGGGCTCCAGGTCACTGTGTTTCTGAAGCTGGAGAAAAACCTTTCTGTCGAGCTTCAGGGCTTCGTTTTTGCCAAACTCTTGACAAATTTCTCAGCTTCCATTTGAAGCTCAAAAACAAGCTGTAGCAGAAAAATGTGGAAAAGGAGGAAAGAGGTGTTTATCAAAACACCTGAGCCCTCAAGAGGTCAGGGGTTCTGCGAAGAGAAACACCCAGTACTAGAGACTGACATACAGGGCACAGTGATGCTGGGAATGCTTCCTCCTGAGTGTGAGGAGATCTGTAATCATCAGCGGTAAGTGCCTGGACCATACTTGACCCAAGCTCAGAAACTCATAAAGGGATACCATTTTAAGTCTTTTCAAAGAAAACAATCATGCAGATGTTCTGTGTGTGAATTTTATTATTTTTGACCACTTTTCAAATGTTATACATGAGTATGTATAACGACGTAAAAAACATATGGTCACGGAGCACCCAAAGGTGAGGGATCATTGGAGCACTGTGTCTTTGCATCAATCCCTTGTCTCCCGAACAACACAGAATTCACGTATACAAACCTAGGAGGCATAGGTCAGCATTTGGTGGGGCCTCTGAAAGCAAAAGAGTGAGGTGCTGCTGCCATAATAGGACATGGTGTTTTTCAGTGTTTTATTTTCATAAATAGATGGAGCATATTCTAAAATCTGTAGTGCAGTCATTCCCCAAGCAGGTAGCAGCTGTTTGTGACATGCACTAAGTACCATGCCCTCTATGTCCTCATGTTTGTGATCTGCACTAAGTACCATGCCCTATCTATCCTCATGTTTGTGACATGCACTAAGTATCATGCCCTCTATGTCCTCATGTTTGTGACATGCACTAAGTACCATGCCCTGTATGTCCTCATGTTTGTGACATGCACTAAGTACCATGCCCTCTATGTCCTCATGTTTCTGATCTGCACTAAGTACCATGCCCTCTATGTTCTCATGTTTGTGACATGCACTAAGTACCATGCCCTCTCTGTCCTCATGTTTGTGACATGCACTAAGTACCATGCCCTATCTGTCCTCATGTTTGTGACATGCACTAAGTACCATGCCCTCTATGTCCTCATGTTTGTGATCTGCACTAAGTACCATGCCCTCTATGTCCTCATGTTTGTGATCTGCACTAAGTACCATGCCCTCTATGTCCTCATGTTTGTGACATGCACTAAGTACCATGCCCTCTATGTTCTCATGTTTCTGATCTGCACTAAGTACCATGCCCTCTATGTTCTCATGTTTGTGATCTGCACTAAGTACCATGCCCTCTATGTTCTCATGTTTGTGATCTGCACTAAGTACCATGCCCTCTATGTCCTCATGTTTCTGATCTGCACTAAGTACCATGCCCTCTATGTTCTCATGTTTGTGACATGCACTAAGTACCATGCCCTGTATGTCCTCATGTTTTTATGCTCCCATACTACAGGCAAATTTTAGACCAGTATCGCCAGTTTACTCATGAGGCATCACCACATCAGCCAAGGCTTTCACTGTGACACTGAAACAGCCATCATGTCACCAGGCAAACGAACGTTTCCTCTGCTCCCCAAACCCTTCTGGGACCACCATCGTATGTCACAGAGTGCCTGGCTGCACTCTGAATGTGGTGCTGACACGCGGATACCTTTACAATGAAGGAGATTTGGCATAGAAAGTAAGTTGGGCATCAGAGAGACAGCTCAGTGGTTAAGAGCACTTGGTGTTCCTACAGAGGACGCAGGCTTGGTTCCCAGTAGGGCAGCTCATGGCCGCCTGTAACTCCAGCTCCAGGGAATATGATCCCTTCATCTGGCCTCTCTGGGCACTGTACACTGCTTACATGTGGTACACAGACACACATCCAGGCAAACGCTCATATGCATCAAATAAAAAAAATATTTTTAAAAAGAAGGTAAAATGCAGGTCCCCACTTACATCAATGTATTCTCACTGGACTGAACTGGAAGGATTCCAAGGAGTTAGATGTCAGATGTCTGTATAAAGCAATACAGGCAAGCTAATAGGTAAAGGAATAGACTAGGCCAAACATTTTAGCGTAAATTCATTTGCAGTTACCCACACACTCTGCAATAAAGGCAAGCACTGGAGGTGCTACTCAAAGTCAACAAGCTAAATGGTCGAGCGTGTACAGCTAATGAGAGCTCCCATTAACTGCGAACATCCACGACCCGAGTCAGTCTCTCCAATGCTTTCATGCTCCTATTAATATGTAGTCCGTGAAGCCTGCTAACTTCTAAGGACAGCTTACAGCTCTGGGGAAGACTTTCACAAGTTGAAAAGATACAACCCCACTTCATTACTTATGTCTGATGCCCCCGAACCACCACCAAAAAAACCATATTCACATCAAAAGCCAAAGTCAGATTCAATCAACAAAACTCACATGGTCTCAGGGATCCTGGGAAGTGTTTCCCTCTTCTCCGGCATCTAAAACTTTTCTTCTAAGCACACTTAGAGGACCTTAGTGACTTGGAGAAGTCAAGGAATCCTTTCACAAAGTGCCTGATGCTTGCCCAGACCCGGCACACTGCAGCACTACCTGGTGGCCCCATCCTTTCTTCTTTCTGTCATTCTACACGGTTTTAACTGCAATATACTATTCCTGATTCTTCCCTATTTGCTTTCTACAGAGACATGATTAACTAAAGGTCAACAGTATCACTGAGCTCAGAAGTTAGGGATTTTTTTTCTTAAATCAACATAAAGTTAGCCGAGTTCCTAGGACATCAGCCGCCCATGAAAGGCCATGACTCTCTACCCAGACAGACAGTCGTCAAGCTGTCTTCAGAAATCCTCAGATGTTGGGGTGTTGCCCTTGGGGAAGGAGGCTAGAAAGCCTGGAGTCAATGACACAGACTCTGTGAGTCAGGTGAGTAGCAGAAGCAGACTCGTTTATTGCAGAAATTGGGCCTGTCTATACTCCCCTCCCAGTGTCCCTTTGGTCCTTGGCCTCTAGAGGTGAGTTGTCCTTTCTCCATTGGCTCCACTAGATGTGTGCCTCCATGTCGGCCATCTCTCCACACGGTGGCAGATTCCAGGTTGTCTCCAATGGGAAAGTCTCATAATTCATATGCATGTGGGCCCAGGTGACCACAGCCCCATCACGGCAACTGAACGCCTTCCTTCTACACTCGGAGAAAGATAACATCCATTCTCAGGAAACCAACGTAAGTCTCTTTGACAGTTGCAAAGAAATTCTGGTGCCTGACCAAGTCCCAGTGTGTGAAGATAAGACTTCTGCCTCACCAAACAACACCAGTTCATGAGGGCCATTTCTCTGCCATGCCTCAGGACACACTAATCTGTTAAGTTTTATCATTCTACTGGACCAAATGACACCAGCTCATGAGGTCGCACTGCCAATCAGCACTAAGCAGTTCTCTTTAAAGACCCTACTCCCAAATTTAGTCAATCTCTGAATGGCTGGAACTCAGAACCTCATCCTGCACATTTTAGGAGCAGACAAACCCATGAGTCAGCCCAGAGCATAGAGAGAAGTATTCCCATTACAACACATCCTCACAGGAAGGATGGGTTCCAACACTTCAGGCATGGATGCACACCACCACTGACTGGCTTTTCAATAGCAGAAATGGATAAAGAAGATGGCCTTTCAATAGCAGGCATACCAAATACTTTCACAATTTTAAATGTTAATTGATAATTAATAGGCAACGGAGGACTTTAGCAACAAAACTGAACTGCAATAACTCTGCCATAGGCCAGAAAGGACTAGAGGCAATCAATCCAAGCCCAGATCATGAATACTGCACCCCTGAGCTTAATTTTTGTTTTAGTCTATACCCATCCCAGGTTTCTGCATTAGAATGTCTTCCCTGAAAACTTCTGCCTCCCCGGAGTACGCCCTTTTTATATTGGCCCATGTTCTTTATCTACTTCCCGCAGTGACAGTTCCATGGAGAAAGATACTCGGACATTCCAAATCTAATTCAGTCATGGGAAAAAGATTCCAGAACAGCCTGCTGGCTGCTGACACACACTGATGCTGGGCCCTCACTGGGACTCTTCCCAGACATCCTGTTGCTGCCCTGTATTGTGGAGATCCTGTAACCCTGGGTCCACAGGACTGACCCCCTCCTTCCCCTCACAGCTGAGGTGAATGTTGGAGTGGGCCAACACTTAACCCTGGCTCTGGCTCTGGGCCTGGGCAATCGCAAGGTTGGTCAGCCTGCCAGCTCCCCCCTGTCTTCCTTCACACCAGCTCTCCAGTGTTATCCTGACTAGTTTACTCCTTGCAGCAGTGAGAAAGGGGTCATCTCCCTGTCTTTCCTGTCCTCGGGATTAGGCCTTCTACACCTACACCATCAGGGTTAAGTCTGCTGCATTGTTCGGATGATGTCTAGGGCCCGATCTCCTGTGTGCTATAGCTAATGATGGGCAGGGCCAGCTCTCCCACTCTTATGACCTCAGGGCCAGCTCTTCCACCTGCCTCAGGCATAGATGAGGTGGGCATCTCTCCGCTGCCCATGCTACTATGGGACAGATGAGTCATGGGGACTGCTCTCTTCCTTGCTCACAACATTGGACTTGGCTCACCCACACCTCTGCCAGCAGAGCCAGCTCTACTGTGCTACCCAGGTAAGCTGCAGGGTCCACTTTCCCAAGTGCTGAGCTGGTAAGGGGGGTGTCAGTTTGCTAGCCTGTCACAGGCAGTAAGGGATGAGGGTAAGCAAGTATATTTCTCCCCACCCACACGTATGTATGACAGTTGAAGTAGTGGAGACAGCTCTCCACCTCCACCAACAAGACTGGTAATTCTATTGTGCTAAAGGGCCGTATTTCTAACAGAGATTGCATGTCCATGGGCAATAGGAGCTTCCAGGTACAGACAGGAAGACTTCTTGAGACAGGCTCTGGATGGTGGGAGGAGAATGGAAAGAGGGCAGAAAAGGACAACGTGGGTATGTCTAACAGCACCTGAGCTTTCATTTCACCTGAATTGCAGGTCAAATTTCCAGACCCCCAGGAAGGAAAATAGCCAGAGTGTCTGTCCTTATCATCTAAGAAATTAAATGGCCTCCCAAACCTCCCATAATCAATCACTCATAACAGTCCAGACAACCAATTGGTCCAAAGGAGATTCTTAGACCTGAGAGAGGAGTCAACATCCACCCATCACTCTTGAACTTTTGGACTTTGTAACATTTTAAACCAGTAGAATATTCTACTACAACTCAGGGAGGAAGGCAATGCAATACACTAAGATTAATGGCCACGCAGGAGCCAAGATGTTCTCAAAGGTTAGTGGCCATGCAGGGGCCACAATGCTCTCAGAGACACACCTGTCACATTCTCTGGCCCAAACAATTCCATCTGCTCACACTTCTCATGCAAAGCCCAACTGTGGCAACCAACTGAGCTCACCCCCAGAGGCTCAGTTTGAATCCTTCTCTTAGAACTTAATGAAAGAGGGGACCGGAGAGAACTTGACCATAAATAGCCTGCCTTTGGCTCTTCAAGCTCCTAGCCAGGGTGTATCATTATTTGAAAGGAGCCTAGAAAACCAAAATAGACTTCAAAGTCCAAAGAGGAATCAAAGAAGGGCCCGTGGAATATTCTTCAAATGAAATTAACTGGCCGGCAAAAGCTGTCTGACTGTCAAGTTCCAGAGCCAAAATGGGAGCGAGCGTATCACTGGGGCAGCAGACGCAGGCTGGCTCCTGGCTGTCACTTCCCCTCAGTTCTCAAATGGGAATCCTTGAGACGCTATGCCACATTGCAGGCCCAATTCCATTCACTTAGTTTTCATCTCGCCTGTGAAGTTTTCTTTTGCAAAAGTAGAGGTGCTCTCTTCCTCGAGGGAAACTTATCATAGGAGGAAAACCACAAGAAGAGAGCAAAGGAAAATTAATTTGCTCACAAAACAACGGGCTTTCCTTAACCTACTCAACAGGAGGGAAGCCATGCCTGGTCCTGGAAACCTAGCCAGTCCCCCAGGGAGCGGGAGGTCATGGACCTTAGAAAAGAATCCATTACCACCACTTTCTCAGACCGGAATAATTCCCTGATATGCTCTCTTCTTACTCACACCTGCAGATAAGTATAGCTATTACCCCTCGTCAAAGGAGCCTTTCTTTATAGTCAGTGGAAACCATCACGGAAAATCTCAGCTGGACGCAATGCAGACATCACTGATTTGGGGGCAGCCCAGCCCCTGTGGACACATCCGCATTTGTGACTCAGGGAGCATTGCAGAAGAGGGGGTGGAGAGATGTTAAGAGTCAGAAGAGGTGCAGTCTGCTGCAACACAGACCCGACACTGGTGGAAAGTGGAAAATTCCATGGGGTCCCAGCCCTAGACCAAGAACTACAAGCAACTAATGACTGCCAGGAGATGGAGAATAAGCCTCTCCTGGGACTGAGCCCCCTTACTCCAATGTAGACGTGTGAGCCCTGAAACAATACACACACAAACAGCAAAACAGATGCGGCAGCTTGTAATTATGTAATTGTGCATACATATACATACATAAATCTATGTGTATACATAACAACTATAATTAAAAAAGAAGCTGTAAATCAGAGTGGAGAAACATAGTGGGTAGGAGGGAGGACACCTTGGAGGATCTGGAGGAAGGACAGAGATAGAGGAAATGTGATAGACTTCTATTTCCATTAAGATATGTTTTGAAAATACAAAGGGTTTCCATTTAGTCTTTCCCATGCCTCAGTGAGGGCGTCACTGGCTTCTGCCACATGCCAATCATGTCGTAACACCATCTGGTCACTCACTGGTCACACTGCCTAGGCACTCACTCACCACCGAAAACTGACCTTTTTAAACACTGCCCTGCACAAAGTCACACTGAGCATGGCCCCTGCTCTGTCTGCGGTCTGCTGGTTTATCACCTTAGCGAGATGTCTCAGAAACAGCCACATTCAACAGGGACGTGACAGCACAGACCCGAGTCTTTCGTAGCGTTCACAGTTTCATTTCATCCACCCATAAAGCATTCTGTCTTTGAGCCAGGAACCCTGCCTCTGTCTGCCTTTACATTACAGGGTACTCTCAGCAGCAAGTTAAAGAATGGTCAACTCGCAAGACTTAATCCCTTAAGATATTCATCGTTTATGGAACAAGTTGTGGAATTGATGGCTGGCTTGGTACTATCACCAGACTCCCAGGCTCTGAGCATCTCCCCTCCCTACCATTATCACAAAGTAGCTGCCACAATCCTAAGCATCAGTTCCCACAGTTATGTGCTATGCAAAGGCTGGAAAACTCAGGAGATGCCAGAGACTCTGCCCCGAGAATTCATGGGTCCTTCCTGCGGGCACATGGTATTGGCAAGCCGTGTGTTGTTTGAGCTCACTGAACACCTTCTCTGGAGTTGGGCTGTCCCTCCATTTCAGACACAAGAATGTGCGTCTCCAAGTGTCCACCAAGGCCCATTCTCTGGGTTTTGATATCCCCCTCCCTGGCTAACTCTGTGCCAGAGAGGAAAATATAGTAAACAGTCCAAGAACAGAAACACTATGCCCTTGAGAAAAGCTGTGAGATCAGCCATGTCCACCCGAGAACGGGCTGGGAAGGTGACTCGGGGGTTAAGAGAATTTGCGGCTCTTAGAGTTCCAGTCCCAGCACCCTGACAGGCAGCTTACAACTGCCTGTAACTTCAGTTTCAAGAACTCCACCGCCCTCTTCTGGCCTCCATGGGCACCTGCACTCACACACAAATACACAAACAAATAAATAAAAAAATGCATCTTTAAAAATCAAAGTGCTTTTAGTGGAAAAGAGAATCTAGAATTTCAGAAGGTGGGAAGCTTGGCCATGGAGACAAGACAAACCTTTACTGGTAGCTCAGAGGACTGCCTCAACTTCCCCAACTGGTTTCTGCAGGCGCTCTCTATCTCTCTCTCTCTCTCTCTCTCTCTCTCTCTCTTTCTCCTGTCCTTATTTGCTCTTTTATTTGGAAATCTCATTGAAGGAGACTCTCTGTTTTACTTGGGACTGTCCATAGGATTCTCCAGATGGTTGCTTTAAAGACAGGGCCCCAGGTGTTTACTGCTAGGGACTTTGAGTGCCTCATTTGGTGATCTCTCTCCTCCTCTCTCTCTCCCATTCTCCCTCCTTCTCATTTCCCCTTCTCCCTTGGTTTTCTATCTCTGGAAAGCTCATGATCACACTAATGCCCTCCCCCATGTTCCTCACGTCACCAGTCAGCCCTGCCCCTGGCCCTGTCCTTGATCCTTCCTTCTCCTCCTTGTTCCCACAAATTCTACTGCCATACCTAAGAAGTTTCCAATATGACCCCCTTCTTTCTATTAGTCACACCCCTCGAATCGGTGAGGAGCCGGTCAGGCCCTGGGGTCCATCTCCACGGCTGGTCATTACTCCTCAGTCCCCTTCCCAGCTGACACCAAGCAGGGACATAACAACCCCCTTTATGTGGCCCAGAGAGCTGGAACTGGACCTTCTGTTGGATCAATGAGCAAATGGATAAGTCCTAGCCTATCACCATTGAGGACAGAGAAAAGTCTCAGGTGTGAGTAGTTTTATATCGTTATCATGGGAATCACTATAGACGAGAATAAATGCCTGGTAATTTAGGGGACACAGAAGGAATCCCTGGCATTCTGGGAAAGCATCCTCCCAACTAAGTCATTTCATGCCTAGCTTTTGCAAACGCATCTTCTGACGGTCATAATTATGCTTCTCCCCACAACGCTGTTTTGAATTACTTTGTGCTAACACCAGAATCGTTCCACAGAGAGTGGGATTTATCTGCTGAGGCGTGATGAGCAGAGTGGGCTAAGAAACATACTTCACACGCGGCGCCCGTGGCTGGCACAGCTGCGTTCCTGAGAAATATATCTCAGTCCTGTTGCAACATTTCTTTTGTAATTTAATAACTCAAGTACAAAGCTCAGGAAAGCCTGGAATGTGGTAGAAGGTCAGGGAGGGAAAAGTGCACACGGCGCAGTTAAGAGCGATGAGGGAGTTAAAAAAAAACAGGGGGACGGGCCCGTTTATGATCCTTCAGGCGAGTGGTTCACAGCTAAAGACTGAGCCCTGGCTCATTGCCACAAAAAGGTGAGACAATTAGCAAGCTCAAGGAATGAAGTTTCTTTGCTCTTCTATTGTAAATATAATTATTTGCTGAAAACTTACCTCGCTGAAGGCCAATAGAGCAATATTTTCATCTCGACATAGAAAAGCCATGGTGGCCCCTTCCGCTGTATGGACGCGGGAAGGTGGCCCCTTCCGCTGTGCGGACGCGGGAAGCACAGTTGGAAGAGCTTTTCCCACCTAGCACAGAGCCTTCCCTGCAGCACTTGCTATTGTCCACAATTTCTTCCTCATGCGCCTAAGCAGCTTCATAACAAAATCAATATCCATAGAGACGCTGGGAGTTTCAACAGAACCCCCCAGACAGAATGCCTGCTTCCCCTCCCTGTGGGGCAGCACTTTGCAAGCTTTCCTCTGCATTGCATCTGTAGCTGAGAGGAAGATAACATCCCCCGTGTTTCCAGGGAATACAGTGAGCCCCTTATCAGTGTGCCTGAGAACAAACACAAGGGCCCAGCAGAACTTTTTACCCAGCACTTCAGGGAAAGCCGCGTCTGTCTGAGCAGAATGGATGCCTCTTGTGTTATGGAGGCTTCTGAGGCTGTGGTGAAGCCCAGAACTCACAGCTACACCCCCATCCTGAGTCAGCTAGCCTCACCAGCTTCATGATCTTGTCAAGATCTTGTACCTCCTTGGACCCAGCACTCTGCGAAATTAAGAGAAGTTTCCTTGGGAAACGAGCATGGGGATAAATCGTGATAATTCAAGCATTGATGCAAGGACTTGGTGACCAAAAATGGCAGCAAGTGCTTATAACAGGATATGGTTTGTACCACTCCCCTTAGACTGAGGTTCTGTCTGAACCTTCAGGAGGAGAACGGAATAAACTCCCCTCAGGCTCCAAAACAAGGAGCTAAATACATTCTTTTTGGCCTACGGAAAGGCTAAATAGCAGGTATAGCAAACAGAATCTGCACCTACAGGTAACACGTGTGCAAATGGCATGTATAACCTTATTTCTACATCTAAATTTGTACGGATGGATACGATAGATATGTATTATACAAGATGATACATATGTACACATATGATACAGCATGAACATCTACATTTGTGAATAAGGCTCGTTAAAAGAGACCTCGAGAGGAGTTTCAGCAGCTGACAGGACATGCTGCCTGCCCAGAGAACTAGAATTCAGTTCCCAGCACCCAAATCAGGCAGCTCAGCCGCCTGAAACTCTAGATCCAGGGGCTCGGACACCCTCTCCTGGCCTTGGTTGGTACACACAGACACATTTCTTAAAGTTCACTGACGGGGATGAGCCATGACATCAGCCAATGGCATGGTTGCAGTGAATTCTCTGTCCATCAAAGGAAGGGATGAAGCCATTTGCCCTCCCTCTTCATCGAAGTAGGACGGCTCCGGGAAAAAGGCACCTGCCAAAAAAAGATACTAGGACTTCCAATGCTCAGAACAAAGAGTGAGCAAAGAAAGGGGCCTCTGAGCCAGCTAGACGAATATCCCCAAGGACCTGTGAAGTCTGCCCCTCTCCTGGAGAATTCTGATTTGTGGGGTTTTCATTTTCTCTTTATCTATGGAAATAATAACCTCTTTTCCTAATTTAACTGTCTAGTGTTAAAGAAAGCCTATACTGCATTCTGAATGGGAGACATTTACTGAGACAGCACAGTATAATTTCACTGAATACATGGATGCAGAACCCACAAATGTGGAAGCTGGTAGCATGGAAAGACACACTGCTCTCTGAAGATGAGCAGGGACAGAAAAGAGTGCTCAAAGAACAAAAACGAGGATCCTGCAGAAACACAAACTGGACTGGAAGTCAGATGTGGAAACCTTTAATCCCAGCACTCAGGAGGAAGAGACAGGCAGATCTCTGTGAGTTTGCAGCTAGTCTGGTCTACATAGAAAGTCCCAGGGCAGCCAGGGATGCATGGTGAGAACTGAGAATAGAACCAGTGTTCTCACTTTGGACAATGACTTCTGTCGTTAGACTGTCGGTTCCTCCAAGGTTCATTTACAAGTGTCATGAGCCCCGATTAAAATTCCAGGGAGCTTTTTAATAACAACAGACAAATTGGAAATAGTCACAAAAGAAGAGCTAGGAAAACATTCATGAGAGCCATGGGGAGGTAGACTCTGGCTCACCAAACACTGGAGCATGATACTAATCCTACACAATTAGACCGGAGCACTGCTGGCACATGAGTGAAGGGCATCAAAGGGACAGGATAAAAAGTCAGGGAAGAGAGGAGATGAAGGAAGTTTCAACCTGGAAAGACATGAAACAATGAAAGATCCATCGTCAGCTATCTTCAAAGCCATCTCCTAACGGATCGGAGATGCGAATTCCAAGAGCAAACAGCAGCAAAACCCAGAAACACAGTAGGAAGGAATACGGGCGGCTCATACAATAATCAGAATACTGAGCTACCTCCAGCTCACCACATCATACACTGAAACAAAAGATGGATACATTCAAGATTAGGAATTAATTTTCTGAATTTCCTGTATCAAAACTGGCAGGGTGGACAAAACAATTTGCGATATACATCACAAATAAGAGGCTATATCCCTAATGTATAAGAACTTGTCAAACCAAGGATCAATATACCCAACATCCTACAGATAAGTAGACAAAGATGTGGAAGGAAAACTCGTGAAAGAAGTCTGTAAACATCTTGGGCACATATGAAAGAACTTTAATTTTTCTCACAGCAAGAGAAGTGTTTATTAGCTGGGCCCTGATATGATTTCTCTGCATCAGTAATGTGGAGTTTAGTTCCAAGACCAGGGAGTCAGCATCTCTTATACTATGAAGTGAGGGCAAGGTGATACAAAACCAAAGGTCAGCTTGACAACATCACATAACTGGACATGAAGCACAGCAGTCTACCCATCCCCCAAAATTTGGTTGAATGAAAACACAAGGTTTTTATGAAGTCATCTATAATTTCAGACCATGAGAAGGCACTACATCACGAGAGGCATCAGTTAGGCACACTGTGCTACATTCAAGCAATGGAGTACTGGGTAACCATAAAAAGCAATCAGCAGGCAATCTCTAAACCAATAACGAGAGGCTTTACAGGTGTTTCTGAGCTAAGTGAAAGTTGATGCCCATGATATGCCATATTTTGCACAAAGAAGAAAGAAAATACGAGAGATGCTGATCTTCTTGTAAGGAGACACGGGGAAGCTCAAACCTGATTTCCTACGACGTTTGAGAGACGGGGTCAGGATAGACATGTTGGAGAACTGACTGATTCCAGGTGAGAGGCAGAGCAGGGACACAGTGAACCCATGTATTTCATCAAGCTTCAAACCAGCTGAACATGCTGGAGTAACATGCACAACTGAGAGACAGGAAGGAAGGAAGGAAGGAAGGAAGGAAGGAAGGAAGGAAGGAAGGAGAAAGAGAGTAAGGGAGGGAGGGAGGGAGGAAGGAACAAACAAAGGAAGAACAGGGTATATTAGTGAATATTATCCCACTAAAAAGAGCATTCTGAGTCTATATTCCACAGATGAGTAACTAGGGGAAGAGTGGTCCTGTTTGCTCTTATTGAGAGCTGATTAGGAAAGGAATCAGGTGGGCAGAAGAATCACCATTTTGCAGCTATCAAGGCAGAGATAGGGCTAGGCAAGAAGCACAGGATGACTGATTATCCCTGGGACGCCTGGGTGGAATACTGATGATGAGCAGACTCTGTGCAAACCCAAGGCATCTCCTGAGATTTCTACAGCAGAGAACGGTACTTGGTAGATAACAGGGAACCGTGCAGCATTTAACCACGTGATCAAAGTAAATACCACCCATGTAAAAGCATTTGACATGGGTGTGGTGAGAGTTTATGGGTGTGGGTGCCCCATGTTTTTTCTACAAGCCTTTCTCATGCTTGGATGGGTGGCAGCACTTGGCCCTTTGGGTGCCTGCCTGACTTTGTATTTCAATCTGGCAAGATGGCTCAAAAAGGCACTAGTCCAAGGACCTGATGACCTGAATTTGATCCCTAGATCCTACAATGTGGCAGAAGAGAACTGACTCCCAGCAGTTGTCCTTTGGCCAAAGAAAACCATTTAGCCAATCTCACTGTCCAGGGACAGGGAAGGACACTCCTTCTCTAGTGGGAAGGCCCTCGGAGTTTACAAGAATTAGTATGGTTTCTGGGTTCAAGAGTCTTAAGTCCCATTGTAGAAACTTACTCTGATAATATAATCAGACACAGTCATCCATATCTGACTCCTAGCATCTTTGTAAGAGAGAAGAAACTGGAAGAAACACATACGGAGGCTTCTGCACTCTGCACAGAGGTTCTTAGTACCTTGGGACCACCCCTGACGTGACCCTCCACCCTGGGTCCCTGGAAGTGTGATTCAGACTACGCCTCTTTTTATGAAGTTTTGCCTGTGTAGGAATTACTTTATACTGATTCAGAACATGTCATGACCATAAGCTTCAGCATCCAGGTTGGCAAAGCAGAGGTGTAAATCCCCACACTCTCCTCCCTTGTGCTTTCCTGTCTTCTGAGCCCCTTTCTGCTGCTCTGATCATTGGACAATTGCCTCCGTCGGCTACAGAGAAACACCTCATGGTATTTAGAATCTCCAAGTTCTTGACCAAGCTAAATCACAGGTTACATGGGTGTCAAGGCTGAGTAATTGGTGCTTAGAATATGCCCAGCATCGTCACTCCAGATGAACCCCTAGACAGGTGCTGTCCACTTCTCTGCCTGTATTTCATCACAGAGGTGGGTAGTCTTTCAGGCTGTGAAAATGCCAAACATAGTAGTTCTGCCCCCAGGATGCTTCTGGTGCTTGGCAACCTCCACCACACACACGCTTTGAAGACTGCCCTATTCCTTAAGTGGGAAACTTGCCTCTGAAGATAATGGGTGGAGTGGAGACAGGATGGAGGTCCTAGTGTTTCTTGGGTCTCTCGGCCCTGGAGGAAGCTCTTACACAGGATGCAAGGCTAGAGGGAGAACAGAGAATCACCATGTGCAGCACGGGGCATGACCCAATCTTTGACCTGTAGGGAGGCGGCTAAGAACTGCACCCAGCCCTCTGCAGAGGGTTTCTGAAGTCAGAAGGAGTTAGGAATAAACAGCTCCTAAAAACCCACATGGTCTACAACCCATTAAAATGAAGCCCTGATTTCACATACATCTTCCTGTTAGCACCTTTGACCCAGATCCAGACTTGTTGTCTACCACCACCTATATACGAGGTTGTAAGGTGAGTCAGGTGACCCCTCTTCTGGCTCTGCTTTTATTTTAGCTGCCTCATTCTTGCTTTGGATTCTTAAACATTTTCATTACGTTAAGATGAAATAAGTTTCCAGCAGATGCATCTCTTTCAGCAGTGATATAGAATATAAATTAGTTAATAGGCTAAGAGGAACTTCTATACCTGATTGTTTGTAAAAGGTGGGTGGGGAGGCAGAGACCTATTTTACTGGCCTTCAGCAAGCTCATCAAGAAGAGAAAGCATGCTCTGCTGAGACGGATTTTGTCTTCACACAGACTGCAAGAGACACCTAAGGAGTCTCTGAGGCACGGAAGTGAGCTCCACAAGACACCAAGCAGTAATCCACACTTGTGGAAGTACTCCCCACCAGGGTGCCCACCTCACCTTGAGAAACAGGATCTTCAGGAGCTGTAGAGGCAAGAGTCTATTCCCCAGCCCCAATCAAGGATGGAGTCATCCAAGACCATGGGTCATCGTTCTAAGTGGCTCTCATGTTCTCTTTCCATTCCCTTCATAGCCCCAAGCCAGAGACCTGACAATCGGGGTTTATGCTCTCCATTTTTCGAGAAGAGATGTGGCCAGCCTGAACCTGGAGAAACAAGACTCCTGGGTACTGCCCAGGAAGTAAACAGACCAGTAGGTGGCTAGGGTTTGCTCTCTCCTTTTCGACTGAGAAGTTACCCTGTTGGGCAGTCCAGCATTTGTCTAAAGCCTCTCCAGGGGTTCCCTTCTTGATTAATGAGAGGGAAATTCCAGAATCCACAGGTTCCCCAGGACCTCTGTGTCTCCCCCTCCTCCAACCCTAAGGTTTTTCAAACCCTTTATTAAAATTCATACTCACAGGTAAAACAAGGATCGACTCAGCTCTGGTCAACCCATAGACCAACCAGTCATGTGCGCATGCGTGTGCACGGCAGGTGATAACCATTGAAGACCACAAAACAAAGGTCTCTAAACGTTTTATTCATCCTCATCCCAACCCATTCCAAGAGGGGGCTGTGATGCCTATGGTGGTTTGAATGAGATGTCCCCCAATAGTCTTAGGCACTTGCCCCCCCCCCCACCAGTTGGTGGCTTTTGGGGGGATGTTTAGGAGTTGTGATTTGTTAGAGGATATATGTCACTGTCTATAGACTCTGAGGTTGCAAAACTCACATGCCATCTTCAGTGTGTTCTCACTGCTTCTTGTAGGCTCTCCGATGCTCCAGCCACAACCCACCTGCCACCTGCCCACCATAATAGGCTATATCTCTCTGGAACTCTAAGGTCCAAATTAATTCTTCCTTCTGCAAGTTGCCTTGGTGATGCAGTTTTATGACAGCAAACAGGAACACAAATAGTTCAGTGTTTGACACCATATCCCGTCACTTGGAATGATGCTCTACCCCAGGGATGGAACCATTGGGTCAGTCAGTCTGACTCATTCGCAGTGCCAGATCCTTCCTTCAGCTGCTGGTTAGAAGAACTCCCTTCCTTAGACTGTGCCTTCCACTTCTTTCACCCCATCCCCAAGGCCTCTGCTTTAGCTTCCAATACCTATGCAAGTCAGCAAAAGCTGCGTTCAGCACTGTCCTTCATTTCTGCCTTTCTGACCATGTTCAAAGCATTTCTTCTCTGTTCTAGATTCCCATCATCCTAGACAATCCCTTAGTGCAAATGTTGCCCTCCAGGCCTAAGATACTGTCTGGCAAATGTGGAGAAGCTTCTAGAAATCTGAAAGAGACACATGGTCCTTTATGAACTTGAACAGAGCAATCGGGTTGGAGACAGCCCTTGTAAAACTGGAGACAGTGCATGGAAACCAGGCACGTGCATCTCCTTCCATGTTATTTTGTCATCTGCCTTTACCTAGGAATTGTGTTAAAAGGTTAGAGATCAATGTTGGGCTGCTTCTCAGTTCAAAGCCACACTTACACTTCCATCCTAGGCTATATTTGACAGTACGGAGAACACTTGCCAATAGATGGGTCAATTCGGTGGCCAGGCTGCTGTGAGTTACAATATATTGGCTAGTAAGCTTTCTCCCCCTTCTTTCACTTCTTTTCAATGGTAATACCCACAGAGAATTTTTTCAGTTTTGTGTAATACAGCTGTACCAAATGCTAGAATGATGGATAGGCAGATAAGGGAGGAAAGAATTGAGACATTCTGGGAGGGGAAATCAAGCGTTTATAAACACATGTGTACTAGTACCCTCAGTAACAAACCCGTTCAACATCCACATAGATGCCTGCCATCTGTCACTTCCCTTCAGTGTTGACACCATAAAAGATCAGAGGGTGGTGTTAACACACATGGGTTCCACATGTCACTGTGAACTTGAAGAGGAGGCTCAGAGAAAAAGCACACCCCAGTTGTTTTCTTTATAAGGTTTGGTTTTTCCACTGTTCACATCTCTTTGAACCTCATAGTGAAGTTGGCAAGTATACTCAGGAAAGATATTTAAACCTTGGCTTTGAGTACAAGGATATCAAGACATAAATCTATCCTCTTGGGAATATTCCCCAATGGTCATTGGGGAATAATATGGAAAAACATGGTCACATCTTTATTTTACCCATGGTTCCAATGGAGCACACAAAGGCAAGTGCAGGAACGCCACTATGGCTGCAAGACCCCCAGTCTCCAACAAGAACCCTGGTGGCCCAAGTGTGTTCCCTACGTGATGCTGCATGGCAGCAGCCGAGTGTCTCCTGTCCCTCAGGGTGTATAGTTCTCCTTTGACTTTTGAATCTTCAAGATCGTGAGCTCCAGATGTTCATGTGGTGTTACAGGTGATACCCAGACAAACTAAAGCCCATTCTCGCTACCTCTTCCCCAGCAGGCTACAGAATTTTCCCATAGACAAACCCACCCCTTCACTCTTCCATGATACCCCTAGACAGTTGACTCCACGCCTGTTGACTTCCCGATTCCTACTCAGACAATTCCACTCCTTCCCCATGACCATGTCATTCAAAGCTTTGTCAGCTCTCAACAACCCTCACCAGCGTCTCTGTTTCCCTGCTCTCTGTGCCACCTATTAAAAACACTTTTTATATTTTGAAACTATAAAATAACCTGTATATATTATATATAGATTCTTATTTGAATCAATATAGCTTAATAGTCAGTATTAACAACAGCCTGGTCAATGAATTGATCCATTTATTGGCAAGTATTCTTCTCCTTTAGGTTAAATGTGTCTTTAGGATAAAAGTGTAAGTGTGGCTTTGAACTAAGAAATTTGAAATTACAATATAATATATATAATCTATACATAATATTTATTATAATGAAACTATAATATACCTTCCCTTTTCTCCAGCCATCTCCTCATGCACCTCCCGTTGTTCTCTTTCAAATCCATGACTTCTTTTTCTTTACTTGTTGCTGCATACACACACACACACACACACACACACACACACATATATACACACACATATACACATGCAACCTGCTTACTTCATACAATATTTTCTGTATGTGTACGATCCCAGAAATGACCACTTAGTGTTAGATAAGCAAAGGAGGCAGGGCTCTTCTCTGGGAAGACAATTTCTCACACTCTCAGTATTCCTCGGTTTAGAGAAGTGTAGTTCTCACCCTGTGTCAAAGAAACTTCTCTCTGTAAAAGATGGAGACCATTACAGAGAACCACAACCAATCAAAGTGCGGAGAATTGGAGATTGTATAGTGCCCAGTCGCAGCTGATCAATCCATGGCACCACTCCTTCCTGTGCCTATCCCACACCAGGATTCACTGCACAAGAGGAGACAGAAGAATTCTAAGTGACAGAGGACCGGGAAATAGTTTTTCCTGTGAAATTACAGCTAGAAATGCCAATGAGGCTACGCCCAGCTTCATCCGGCCCTCCCTGAAGCCAGACTCAGCACAGAGAGCACAGATTGGCTTGTGGTGTTGCCACCTCAGTCTGGCTCTCATCATGGCACCCATTGCCCTGCAGGTGGGATGAATGAAACATAGACGGTGCCCAAGCCTCCAGCTCCCAGAGCCTGCCGTGCCAGCGCCAGCCTCCGCTTGCTGCGCCAGGCTTTGCTACAAGTCCAGATCCCTTTCTGGAATGTGCCTTTCATCAAACGCTTCCCTAAATAAACTCTATTCGGCTTTCGGGTCTGGTCAAGTTACTTTTCCTCAACAGAGTGATTGCTGACTCCTACAAAATTATCCGTTTATATACTCCATATATGTCTCCTCATAGCACTAAAATGATGTCTATTTGCCTCACTTGTATCAGTTTCATGGGTTGGCCATCCTCTCCTACCCCAGATTACAAGCTTTGGGTGAGCAGTACCTATTTGGTTTTATAAACTTCAGCAACCTTGAACTTCAGCTGTTGGTGTCTAATGTACATATTTTTGTTAGGTCATCACTGTGACAGGCCGTGAACCACCCATGCAAGACTCCTGCTCTCAGTGATTTGCATTTAGTTCAGGAGACAGGAATAAAGACACACTTAGATTGAAGACTATGATGCTGAGAATGAGGGAGGCTTTAACAGAAGTGTGTGGGGTGTGGAGAAGTGGGAAATAACCTCATGTGAAAAGAGAGGAGGAACAGATGACAAACACAGAATAGTAATATGGGAGGTTTCGACACAAGGACAAGGGAGCCTTTGGGGATGTCATAGGCCAGTGCCCCAAAGCACTGAAGGAGCAGAGATTTGTGAGATGGGTGTAAAGACCACCAAGACAAGTGTGTGAAGCATTTGCATGCCATTGTGCGTGAAATAAGGAGCCACTGAATAGACTTAAGAAAATCATCACACTTGATTTGTGGTTTCTAAGACCCTATAGGCATTATAGAAATTGGGTGTGAGCCCATGAGGCAAAAATTTCAGAGGAGTCTAGGAATAGGGTGGAGCCCCAGAAAGAGGGTGAGGCAGGAACAACAGGTTTCTGAGGCAAAGCAGAAGGCTGGGACCTGGGACGCTGTCAGATATCACGAATCTGATAGCAGGGTAGATTGTGATGGGCTAGATGGCTGGCTGGATGGCTGCTTGGATGTGGATGAATTTATTTTTTCTGTCAAAGATAGCCAACCTGCCAAGGACCAATATTCAACAAATGTCCCACTCCGTGTAAAACTTTTATGCAAAGGAATTCAAAATTTTAATCTCCCCATCTTATAAATTTTTTATTAGGATCTTTTAATCTCCCTACCAGGAAAAACTTTTGTTTATATAAAAGCCCCATTGCATTCTGGGAACCTGTTGGCCCAAACAGCTGACCTCTTCTCCTTTAACCCTTTCTTTCACTTCCTTTGTGCTGATTCTTTTGAAACTAGTCAAGTATGAAAGATAGTGAGTTCAAACCCCACCCTTAAGGAGAAGACATAGCTATCTCCTGCTTTAGAATAAGTGTGCTTGTTAGGTTGGTGTGGGTTGTGGTGTGTGTGTGTGTGTGTGTGTGTGTGTGTGTGTGTGTTTCTAAATAGAAATTGCCTTGACCAAGTTCCTCTCATGCTATTCTTGTGTTTCTTTGTGTGACACCAAGAAAATTTGTTTCCAGTGGATAGATGGATGGATGGATGGATGGATGGATGGATGGATGGACAGATGGATGGACAAATTGGTAAAAGTAAATAACACAGCAAAGAGTGAATTTTCAGAGTGAAAGATGCTCTAGACATATTGTTTCCTGGATCAGCCAAAGATTCTTGGAGAAACAGAACCAATAAAGTATATATGTAGTAAGATGTATTAATAAAGTATGCACATAGAGGGATCTATGTCAAGTAAGCAGCTTTCATTGTTGGAGGGTGGGCTGGTGTTGAGGTAGCTGCTGGCTTGCTTATCGTCCTGCCCGATGCTTTGGAAAGGAGTTTCTTATTTTGTTTTCACAGAGAATGAGATGCTGTTCATTTCTTCTATTCCGATGTGGTATGATGGACCATGCCCTCCTGAACGGTTGCTGTGAACACCTTCAGAAAATTGCTTCGCTCAACTGCCAACTGAGATGAAACTAGCACACAGGTTATACCATGAAAGACCTAATTAACAGCGCCCCCATTCAGCAGGAAGCAGTTTGGAGAGAAAAAACTGTGCCCATGTTCCCAAATATTGTTTATAAATGTTCTTTTACTTTTAAAGGGGGATATGATATAGGTATGAATAATTTACATTGATATGGATTTTGCTTTAGTGATTTAAATTTAAGGTCAATTTTGTTATATGTATATGTGTTTCTGATCTTGATTAAGGTATTGTGATTGTGTCGTTCATTTAAAAATGTAATGTATATAGGTTGTTAATGGATAATCAATAATAGTTAAGCTTGTAGTCATGTTAGTTAAGATTTTCTAGATGTACATAGATATATTTTAGATAGGCATTCTTCATATTTTTCAAAGATTATAGAATATGGCATTTTAAATGTTTTAATAACTTATGGCTTTTCATGACAATGAGACACTCTGCTTCTGGCAGCACCAATCTACTTCAAGAGGAAGATGGGCATCGAAGAGGATCCTTATGGAGTTTGATAGCCATTTGGGCAAGAAACTGCTCTTGCCTGGACTATTGCATAAACTGGACACAGAGAACCCGCAGAAAGAGTACTGCTGAACTTGCCTAAAGGTGAGGTGATCTTTCGGGGTTCTTGACTTATGAAAGAGTCTGCGAGACATTCTGCAGGACACAACAGATAGTGACTGAACTGCCTTTGAAATTTCCTGCTTCATGGAAATGTCTGCTGGAAACTATAGGCCTGTAGGCCGAAGATGGATGCCCCAATGGTACAGAGGAACATTGGGTGACTGTCCAGGCAGAAAGATGTCTCTGTGATTTCTAGAGTTTTGTAAGTTTCTTATTTCTTGTTTGCTTAGGTAATATTGTATCTTTCTGGAGTTTTTGATGGAGTTGAAGAATAGTTAGTTATAGTTATAGTTTTCCTTAGTTATGATAAAGATAAAATAGGTGTAAATATTGTAATTTTTACTTGATAACTGTTTTGTTATATGTAATTTTGCTATGTTAAAGTTAAAGCCTTTCCTTTTTGTTTAAACGGAAAAAGGGGAAATGATGGAGGAAGGACATTGATTAAGTAATAAAGAAACTGCTTGGCCTCATAGGTTAAAACATAAGTGGAAGGAGTAAACAGAACAGAATGCTGGGAGGAAGAGGAAGTGAGCTCAGACGCTATGCTTCCCCTCTCTGGGCAGAGGCAATGAACTCCGACCCAGGATGGACATAGGCTAGAATCTTCCCGGTAAGCGCACCTTGGGGTACTACACACATTATTAGAAATGGGCTAGTCCAGGTGCGAGAGTTAGCGGAGAAGAGGCTAGATATAATGGGCCAAGCAGTGTTTAAAAGAATACAGTTTGTGTGTTGTTATTTCGGGTAAAGCTAGCCGGTGGCGGGAGCTGGATGGCGGAATGCAACCCGTAGCTCCCACAACAGGTTGGAAGACTGAAAACTCAGGCAGAAGTGGTGTTGAAGCCAAATATTTTGTTCCACAGAATACCTTATTGTTGTGTTGTTGTTGGTTTTCCCTCTGAAAGTCTTCAACTGATTGAATGAGACCTACCCACATTACTGAGGAAAATCTTTCCTTACACTCTATTGTTTGAAGAGTTACTATGTCATCAAATACCTTCTTAGTAGCTCCTGGATGACTGATTCACAATACAACCAGATACTGTGCCCTATCTGTAACTGCTTTTGTGTGACAACTTCAGGGATCAGTACTAATGACAGAAACCAAACGGGACATGAGGCATACAATGCTTTCTTTCTGGTCCCTTGCAGAGAGTTTGCTGGTCCCTGGGCTCCTTTCCTTTCTCAGAGCTACTCAAGCAAGGTAACTGTTGATGCTTAGGGGAAGACTTGGGACTCAGATTCATCCAGTCTGAGCCCAGGAAGGAGTTGGGGGGATATTAAAAGGATTAAAGATGACAAGAGGTACCACTAAGGCAAAGAAGGTACCACAAGGTAGCTGCATTTGAGTTTAAAGCAGTTTGCATATTCTGGCATTAGACAACTGTGATCTCATTGCTCAAAAAATGAAAGCCTAGAGATTCCAGACCATAAACCCAGCCTAATCAATCTCAACCAAACTCCCAGCAATTTGTACATGTAAGGAGATAATACTAGGAAGGCAAGACTGTTGACTGAGGTTTCTGTCCCACCCAGTCCCAAAGAAACACACAGAGGCCTACATTAATTATAAACTGGTTGACCTATTAGCTCAGGCTTCTTCTTAACTCTTACATCTTACAATAACGCATAATTCTTGTCTGTGTTAGCCACATGGCTTGACTTTTTATTGGTGAGGCATTCTTGTCTTGCTTCCTCTTGGTCTGAGTGATGACTGAAGATGGAGCCTTTCCTCTTTCCAGAATTCTACTGTTCTGGTCACCCCACCTATACTTCCTGCCTGGCTACTGGCCAATCAGAATTTTATTAAACCAATAGAGCCGACAAGTCTTTACAGGGTACAAGACCATTGTCCCACACCTCAGAACACAGCAGTTCGCCAAATGTCGTGGGCACTAACTGGTTGGGTGTCACTCAATGTCTAAGCGATTAATCACCACTTCCAAGATGGAGAAAAATAACTCCTGAAAATTTGCAATTCTTTCTGACTAGAGCATATTATAAAAGTTTAAATGTTAATAAAGTAGCTTCCTATATAATCTCTTCTGCATTTTGTCTGTCACTTGGTATTTGAGAAGAGTTTGTCTTATCAGTGGAAAACTACCACCCCCTTCCTCTTCTAGAATAAACTGCCAAAATAAGTGGATTCTGACATCTCAATCCTTAACCTATATCTGAGCCAAATAATATTTGAAAATCTTCTCTGAGAAGGACTGGAAGAAAATTCATAGAATTTTAATAATCTTCTGTGTGATTTATTTTTACATTTCACATGAAAGAAAATTTTAATTAAACAGTATTTGCAAAAAAATTTAAATAAGAAAGACAGCAATTCTCTTCCTTGAGAAGACTATATATCCACCCTTCTAGGATGCATGCAATTACTATTTTCCTAAGCCCTTGCCTTCCCCTGTCTCTGTCTCTTTTTGACTCTCTCTGTCTCTGATTTTATCTCTCTCTCTCTCATGTGCACATGTGTGCGTGCACACACATATACACATGCACACACACACACATGCACACATGAATCTTTCTGTATCAAAACCTTTTTCCTAATAAACTCCAACTTGACTTCACTAAACAACAGGAAAGACAATTTTTTTTCAGACAAAAGTCAGTCATGGTGAATTTCCAAGCAGGTATTGTAACCTTGGTGCATACCAAGTTCCAGGCTGAGCATTCAGCATACAAAACCCCCATAATTTCTGAAGAATTCCCACACATGCACACATTTATGTCTTGGATTTCCAAATGATAAATCAAGACAATCTAGCTCTTAGGACACACTCACCCCAATCCACAGTGCCTCTCTTAGCAACTCTAGGAAGCCATAGCACTCACTAGCTGTAAGAAGATAGAAATTGGTACTCTGAAATAACAAATTATATAGCTACATTCCTCTTGAGTCATCTGAATCGATGTTTATTCTCTGACAGTTCCATAGGTATACATAATGAATTTTACTCCTTCTCAGCACCCAGGTCTTTCCTTCCTCTCCTGCTCCCAGTGAAACCCTTCTTCTTTCTAAAAAAGCCCCCCTCCACCACTTTCATGTCTTCTCTTTGTGTGTGACCCACTGAGTTTAAGTTGGGTTGTGCACGTGTGTGGCTGGGAGGTTATTTTCTGGCACATGGGAAATTATAAGTGGCCACATCACTGAAGAAAGAGACACTTCCCCCTCCAGCAACCAATAACTGGCCTGAGTCCCTTAGGAGGGCCAGGGCCTCATGAGCATCTTCCTCCTTCATGTTGAGGAGTTAAACGGCCCCATCTCATGTAGCTAACCACAGCCGCAGGGTGTGTGTGAGTGCAATGGTCACATCTTGTCCAGAGACATCCTTTAAATGTGTCTGTCTCCATACTCTTTCTACTTCCACAAGTTTCTCCAACCTTGGGATGTCATATTGGAGCATGTATTGGGAATGCCATTTGGGGCTAAGTACCACACTCTCATTTATTCCGGGCACTTTGACCTGTGGAGAGGCTATCTTTTTAAGTTCACCACCCACAGCTGCAGTGTCCTTGAGAAGGCATCCTGTGACAATTGGCATTCCCTTCACTCTACTCCTTTTCCTCCGGCCAGTAACAGAGAAGACAAGCACATTAGGATCCGTGCACCCAGCATCCTTTGCCAACGCTGACAAGGAGCCATCTATCCCAATTAGCAGCCATACAGCTGCCCTGCTTTCTCTTCCTGTGCATCTCTCACCAAGTTTCTACTGCTGTTGTTTGCATTTTCTGGAAAAATGCTTTCGGCTTGTTGCAGGATGTCATTAGAGAACAGTTTTATATCACAACAGTCCAACAGCCCCTGCTCTTCCTGGCAGCTTTCACAGACCCCGTGGGGCTCTGAGCACCTAAGTCTCCCCCTCTTCGTACCTGACCTGCCGTGGCAAAGCTGCTCATCTGCCTTCTCACCTGGCCTTGCCTTTTAGCTGTTGTGGCTGTGGGGCGCAGAGAATTAGCCTTGCACCTGCTCTCGGTTCCAGCCAGGCCTTGTCCCCTCACTGCCAATCATTTCTCTGCAGTCTGGCTCAGCGCTCACCCTCATAACATTGGCTTTCCTGTGAGGCAGGCTGGCCTTAAGCTCTGGGCTGAGAGTCGAGGGTCAACATGGCAGCTCTTCTTGCTCCCTGTGGTCCACTCCTCTGGCTTATGCTCTGTGCCACCTCCCAGAGTTCCCTGGGGGAACTGTGCTCCAGGTGGCCTCAGAGGTGATTTTCTTCTTGGTGGCACCTGCCTTTCTCCAAGTTGTACACAACAAAACCAACTTCCAATTTGATGCTTCCTGGGAAAGCCTCTCAAATACAGTATTCTGGTCAGACCCTTCTCTCGTCCTCTGCTAGAAAAGCCAAAGTGAGCCAATTGCTGCACAACACATCCTCACTTCTCATCACCATGGGAACACTTACCACAAATGTCAATTTCAGTAACCAGTTCAACACTATCAAGTCCTGTAGATACTCAGCGGGGCATAGCTGTGTCACCTGGGTGGGAAGAGCCACCTCGGGAAAGTTTTCTGAAAATGTCATGCAAGCTCAGGCATGGGATGGCAGGGGATGACAGGGCATGGCACGGAATGGCAGGGATGGCAGGGCTCGCTCTCCTCACTCCAGAGCTCTCTTGACCTTTTGATACACTCTTCACACTCGGCTTTGATACACTCTTCACTCTCGGCACTTTAATTCTTCCCAGGAATCTGTTTTAAGGTCTAAGTCTGTTTTAGTAGCTTCGTAATTTTCATCTGTCATTTCCTGGAGTTGCCACTGGGGCAGTGCCAAGTGGGTAGACAGAGGCTGCACCACTGGGGCAGTGCCAAGTGGGTAGACAGAGGCTGCACCACTGGGGCAGTGCCAAGTGGGTAGACAGAGGCTGTGCCACGGGTGCTGCTGTCTCATGGCCTGCGAGTGTGCAACTCGAAGTACTATAAGCAGGCATGGTCTTTATGCTGTTCTGTTTGTACTCAGACAAGAACCAGATTCCTTTCCCCATTAACATTAGTGTTTTTAAGTTTAAAATGCATTGAGACTCCATATCACCCCAATCAGAATGACAATCATAAAAAAAAAAAAGAAAGAAAGAGACAAGAAATGCTGGTGAGGTAGAGAAACAGTCCTAGCACAGAGCTGACGGGAATGAAAACTACAGACATCACAACAGAAATCAGTAAGGATATTATAAAATGCTAAAAAATAGAATTACTATATGACCCAAATATACCATTCCTGGATATAAACCTAGAGGATTCTAAGACAGTAAACCACAGAGACACTTACATATCCCTGTTACTTGCTATATTATTCATAACCGCCAAGACATGGAACAAGCCTGCAGGCCCACCAGTTGGTGAATGAAAAGGGAAAAAGTAGTGCATATAGGTAATAGCAATAGAAGTCTATTCAATGTGTAAAGAAAAATGAAATTATAACATTTAACAGAAAATTCATGGAGTTGGAGATGATTAGGTTATGTGAAATAAGTCAGGACTAGTGTGGTGGTCTGAATGAGCCCCTTGGCTCATACGTTTGAATACTTGGTCCCCAGGTAGTGGAGTTGCTTGGGAAGGATTAAAAAGTGTGGTTTATGTTGGAAAGGTATGTAATTGATGGAGGATATGTGTCACAGGGGGTGGACTTTGAGGTTTTAAAAGCCCAATCCAGGTCCAGGGTCACTCTACCTGTTGCCTGTGAATCAGGATTCAAGTTCCCAGTTCCTGCCATGATGATAATGAATTAATTATCAGAAACTGCAAGCAAGTCCCCAATTAAATGCTTTCTTTTATAAGGGGTAATGCCCACTATGGGCAGCACCATTCCCTGGCTGAGGTCATGGACTGAATAAATGGAGAAAAGGCTAGAGCTGATGACTGAATTCCTGTCTCTGCTTTGTGTTTATGGGTATTATGTGCTTCAAGCTCATCCTGCTCTGATTTCCCTGCTGTGATTGTTTGAATCCTTGAACTATAAACCAAAATAAAGCCTTTATCCCTTGAGTTGCTTTGGTCAGGGCATTTTGCCACAGCATTGGGAAAAGAAAGCATGACAGGGAAGGAAGTATGTGAAATAAGAGACAGTAACTGAATATAGGTCAGGAGGGACCCATGGGGGGCATCAAAAATGTGTAAAGGAACAGAGCAGAGTAGCAGTGGTGTTAATAAGAACTGAGTATGTGTCTGTATTGAAATGTAACAATAGAACCCACTATTTAATATGCTAACTAAAAATCTAACTAAAAATTACCACAGTAGAAATGTTGGCTGGCCTTATGAGTTGATGCAGCTCTGGCATCTGGAGTCTGAAGGAATTTTTTCCACCTGTGCCTGAGTGACCTTGTATAAGTAACTTAAGTTCTCTCTCCTTCAGCGTCCTCCCTTTGAAGTAGGCAGCAATAGCAGTAACGATCTCATAGGTCTTCATGGTGTTAGATGAACTCATTAGGGCACCCTGGCATAACAAAGGCTTTTGGCAGGTGTCAAGAGTACCTGTGATTCCCTAAAATGGCACAGCCTCCAGGACTGATCTCAAGAATGGGGCAGAAATGTGAGCACTATGTAGAGCTGGCCACAGACAATACAGGAACTTGTGCAGTAGTCTGCATGCTGGCTCCTCCCAGGTGGGAGTGCAGACAAAGATAGCAAGTAAGTCATTTATCATTCAAACCGATCCAACCACAGTCAGCAGACACTAAGGCTCCAGAGGACCGAGGCTCAAGGAACCTTTTCATGCAGAAGCCTCTTCATAAGTCAAAGACACTGAAAAATACTGAGACCCAAGATGGACTCATGTAACACAATGGCCTGGCCCTCATCACCCATCCTCTGCCTGTGTCTGTTTGTCTGTACTGATGCTGTCACTGTGTTTGAAGGGGAGCTACATCCAGAATTCACAGAGAGGGCATGCATAAAAAAACTACCCCCATGGTTATACACTCATATTATTCTGTTGCTCCACTGTCAAAACATATTTCATAATCCCATTCTCTGTCTTTATCCTCCTATTCTTCTGCCCCTTTCCTTTTCTGCTTGGTTCCCTCTTCCTCTCCTTCCTTCCCACCTTCCCACCTTTCCTTTTCCTCTTTCTCTGGAACTCAATGTTTTCCTCTTTTCAGGATCTGGTTGAATAAATACAATTTTTCACTTCTCAGGGAAATACTATTTTGGAGGAAACTATTGCTTCCCTTTTATCTGTCTCTAAGTCCAAGGAATGGGAACTGATCTGAACGGAGCCAAGCCGATGTTGCCACATAGAATGTGAAATGGCTTCCGAATATCCCTGAACTGTAAAAACCTCAACTCAGGGGCCTGTAGCACCATGTTTCCTACAAATGGACTAGAGAACTGGAGGTAGATGAGGGAAACAGGTTCAGGGAAGGATGTTCTCCTAGACTCTAGACCAAAGGCCAAAGCATCGTTTTCTAGTGGCTCTCTCAACATTATCTTAACCAAAGCACCTTGCTTAAACAGGGCACCTGCCACTAGCCAATCAACTACTGCTGGATGACTTACACTTGCCGCTCATTGCTATTTCTTCTGGGCACCAGCAGATACCCAGCATGCTAGCTGACAAATGGATTCAAACAAAGCTGGTAATGGGAATAACACATCACACCAAAACATCCTTTGGTACCAGCTCTGCCTAGATATCTAATATTTAATGCCTTGCCTCAAAGAAATGTCTAATGAAATAAACGTCAGCAGACACAGGGCCACAAAGAACCTGCTTTAGCACAAGGAGGTCTTTAAGATGCTTGAGAATATTCTAGGAAGCTCCCTTCCTGTGCGGTATTATGACAAGACTTGGCTTTATTTACACCCCCCCCTTAGACACACACACACACACACACACACACACACACACACTGTCTCCTCCTCTTGTTCCTCCTTCTCCTATCAGTCTAGGAGATAAATCCTTCCAATAATTTCTATTTCAAGCTGCTGTCAGCAGATCTTCCTATCATTTTTCCTAGCTTTTAACATAGTAAAAATAAATAAATAAAAAACAAAATTTTCCATTGCCTGACTATTACTAAAAAATCTAACTGGCAATGCAAAACACAGCAGCCTTCAACCGTATTTCTGTGGGAACTTGGCCATATTCCCAAACTCCTTTTCCCAAGAGACCCCTTTGTATCCCTGCATTTATAGGACATCTGGCTCTTCATCCCTATAAGCACAAATCCAACTGCCTTGGCCCTGGCTTGAGCTGTGGAAGCTGTGGCTTCTCGGCGTGTCAGATTCTCTTGTTTGCATTACTTTATCCCGCCTGCAATGGTTAGTGGGTCCACATGCCAGGGTGGTCCAGCCTCACCTCCTTTAGGGGCTCTAAAGTACAACACTGGGAAACCCAAACTACATTCTACATTCAGCCACTAGAAAAGAGAGTTGGTGACACTAACGGTTAATGGAAATGACATTTTAGAGTAGCCACAATTGTTACTTGTTGTGCAGATCTATATTAGATCCAAAATTCTTCACATTCACTGGGTCATCCTAGGCCACACCCAGCTGTCTTGCAGCTTAGTTGTTTGAGCCATAAAAGGCACATAAGACACAATGAAAGTCAAAGTTATTGGTGCAAAAATTATATTTATTAAGAAATTCTACCCTAACTGAGCCTTTTCAATACTTAAAATTTCTCTCCAATGCCCCTCACCTGATCTCTCTTTCTCAGCCTAGAGACAGTAGAATTCCAAATTCAGAGCTTAGGGGCAGAACTTCAAGGAACTAAACATTAAAACAGAATCGGTCTTACATCATAAGCCACATTAGCATTTAACTAATGGCATTTTTAGTAATAAATATATAGTACATACATACATAGAATAATGGTGTATTTTTACAAACAATGACATTTTTAATTCGGTGAAACATAGGAACTAAGGTAATTCACACAGAGTCCCAGGTCTTCTGAGAAAAGGTTAACTCTGTACTGTGTTCAATTTCCTTCTCAGTTGCTTTCCCCAAAATCAGCAGAAATCCCATTGTGTTTACCGTCCACAGCACTGGGAGGGTCACAGAACTCCCTGACCCCCGTGTTCCCTAAGTATGTTCCTTCATGTTAGAAGCTTGCTGAAAAGGTCTCTCTGTGGCTAGGGAAAATCACAGCAGGGATGCGGGAGAAGATCCTGAGGCCACACCTCCAGATGTGGAGTTATTGGCGGGTTATAACTGAGTGTGGGGGGTCACTTTTCTTTAGGCCCATGCTCCAGTGGATGGCCCGGTCCCTGTGAGCATACAGGGAGCTCTAACTGGACTCAGTATATACTATTAAAAAATAAAAGGCTTGAAGTTGAGAGGTAGATGTGTTGGGAGATGACCTGACTTGTGGGCAGGCAGTAAGAAGTAGGTGTGAACAAGATACATCTTATACAAGCATGAAATTTTCACAAAGAACATTTGGGAAAGAACTTCTCAAAGTTTCTCCAATACTTTTCCGGCTCCAGTAGAAACAAACAATAGGTTTACTGAGAGGGTGATGGGGTTGCAAGATTTCTGTCGCTGGTTTGACAAAAGCTTCTCCCCTGTGACTGATTTAAAATAGAGATGGTACTTAGTAAGGCTCCAAGTGATGATAACACAACCACGCCCACAGACCCCCCTCCCCGACCAGGAACCAGTGACGTCACGAGAGCAGGCTAGGTATTCTGCTCCAGGTCCAGATCTTCAGAGGGCAGCAGTGTTTTTTGCATCAGTTTTCAGTGAAACACATCCAGGCTTCGCAGTACGGTTACCTGATGCACTCACTCCCCATAACTTCAAAACTAAGAAATAAGTAGAAGCCAAAGACAACTTTTCATTAGGAGCCCAGCGCAGCGTGACGCCTTTTTCTGCACTGTGACATTCCAAAGGCCTACTCCCTTTCCTTTGAGATATCAGAGCACCTGTTGGAGGACCCAAGCATTTAGGGCCAGCAGGGAAAGAGCAGAAATCAAGGTACATTCAGAGCCATAAATCCCTCAACAGGCCAGGTATTATCAGAAGCCTGCTGCCCCAGGCTTTAATGCTCCTTTGCCTGTGATTATGAAAATATCCTTATTACATTGCAACATGGCATAATCATTTGCATTTTTATTGTTTTCACTCAAAAGCTCCTAAGTTATTTAGATAAGCACCATTAAGCAAAATTCTAAGTAATTAGTTCTTTTGATGGCTCCTGGTGACAGCAGAGGAACTCGGAGACATTTATTAACAGTAGCATTAGTCCCAGGTGGGACATAACCGCACACAGAACTCAGCCCCAGTACAACCTCTCATTAAACCCCGAGAAGGAATTAGCTATTTTTCCCTTCCCATGCCAGTCTTCATCAGCCAGTCCCTGCCACTTAGGTAGGATCATTATATCATTTACTCTACAAACATTCCACAAATCACTGCTAATGCAAAATCCCACAGGGTGGCTAAAGCAATCACACCTGTCTTCAGAGAAGTCAGAACTTCCAGTTCAACTGCACTCATCAGGACTTCAAAACCAAATGGGAAGCTGAGGTCCATCTTCATCCTTCCTTGTGGTGGATCACAGACAGATCTAAATGGGCTTCTCTAAGACTCACCATTGGTCAATAGGATCCACGTTTCGCACCCAAGGTCCATCCCAGAATCCCACTGAAACCAGAGACAACCCATGGATGGGGGAGACTTTTGGTAACTGAAAGTCTGTGGCAAAGCATCCATTCTTTCCAAGCAATGACAAATATCTCTGCCCTCTTCAGTTGACATGGAATGTATCAAAACGAGGAAAGCTCGTAAGCTTAGAAAATAACCCAAAGGTTTTCTGGCTCTACACACTTGTTTATACACAGGGACACATCGGAAAATGAGAAACTAGGCTCCACAATTGAGTGAGAACATGCAGTGTTTGCCTTTCTGAGCCCAGGTTAATTGACTTAACATAATATTTTCTAGGACTTACAAAAGAAGATATAAAACAGCCTTAGAGGAAAGGGGAGGGGAAAGACATAGAACACCGGAGATTTGAATGAAGGGGGTCCAGGGAGAGGAAGGGTCTAAGCAGGAGAGATAAAAAGCTGAGGACGACTGGATGAGGAGAGCCAAGCAAAACAAAGGAGGCTTGAAAGTGTCACAGAGAAACGTGCTGCTCTGTAAGCCAAGAAAAGAGAAAGAGAAGAATATAAGAGGAGATGGGGAAGGGGAAGCCATGATCAGAATGTATTGTATGAATTTAATAAGAAAGAGAAGAGAAGAGAGAGAGGAGAGAGAGATTGGAGAGGGTGAAGTGGGGAATGACTTAAAGGGAGATTTATATGAAGAACTTAATGGCTTTATCTCATGCATTTCAGAAAATAGGTCTTTGAGGGAATGAGCATGTGAGGCAGACAGGAAGGTTTCAATGGTCTCTACCTGTTTTCCAGTGTGACTAGTCCTGGTGACTCCTATGACCCCTGGAGTCTACAGCAGATTGATAAGCAGTTGCCTGTCAAGGTTGAAACCTAAGGACCTCTGAAATTTCAATTCAGAACCTCAGCCTCCGCTCACCTGCCTTGTGTTAAGGCAGGCTCTTTCTACAGGGTAAAAATCCTGCATGGTGCTCTCTCCCATCCTGTAGCAAAAGCCAACTCAAATGAAACTTTAAATAAGACTTTAAGTAAGAGCCCCTGTTTCTTACCAGCTTTGCTAACAGACGACTTCCCAAGCACAGACATAGCAGAGCACTCTCACTTGGCCTGCTGAGGATCAGGCTCCGGAAGACTTTAGGTGTTAGAAGTGTGCGTGAGCCTCAGTTCTGACTCGGAAGTGTCATGCAACACACCTGCTGTGAGATCTCCGCAAAGCTGCAGCTCCCTGGAAACATCCCCACACGTTCATCTGCCTCCCCAGCACCATATTGCCTGCTTCCCCAACCACACAGAAACAGAAAATGCACCACATTTTTGGGTCAGTGTTTCAGAGGAACAAAATATCCTTGAATCTGTCCCTAGATTCTGACTTGTTCTCGTTTCTATATCATTAAAGACCCATGAAAAACAATGCAAAATTCAGTGTTGGTTCTCTCAACACGATAAAACACACATGGCCCTTTTTTTTCACAGTAGTTGGACTTTGTTTGAGCTGAAATTCTACGTGCTCTTCCAGGATCCACATTACTAACAGAAAGTGCCATGGAGACTCAGAGAAGTTTCATCAGGTGGCAATGACCCAGGTGTACCAAAGCCACTCTGATTCAAAGTGCCTGCCTGAAGCATGCGAGGCATTGGAACCCAGAAGATAAGTAAAGATTGTATCTCTAGATCATGTGGAAACCCAACATGGGGAAAACAGGGAACACAGGAGGCAGCAACTTCCAGGTGAGGAAGATATAAAAACACTTAGCAGATAAGTACCAGCCTGAGGCTGCTGATGCCTGGAAATCATGGATAATGCAGAAAATGCCAGGATTTCCATTGCTTTTCCATTTCCCAGCCCACTGACCCCACTGCCCTGCCAATAACTCCAGATTGGCCCCACCCACTATCTTTAAAAAACATACAAGAGGCGTTTCTTTCCCTCTCCCGCAGGATTCTCCTCTGGACGCTGCTGAAGGAGTGAGACTTCTAAGTCCCACTGTCTCGCTCAGGCAGTATTACTCATTTCTATTGGCGATGAGGAAATGATAAATGAATTTGGAGGATTTCTTGACGAAACAGCTTACAACCGCCCTGCTGCTGACAAAATCATCATAGCTATCACTTTACACCTCTCTGCCAGCTGTGTAATTAGTGTCGTTCCCATTCAGTCATGGAAACAGAGATGAGTGTGGAGGATGCAACACAGAATTGCATGAATGTGAATGTTTCAGGGCACCTCTGGAGAGATGGTACTCACAATGACAGAGGAAGCGTTGGGGTGGGTGTTTCTGAAGGCATGTGGGGAGCATGCTCCATTTGGAACTCATTTGAAAATGCATTAAATTAGCATATTGCTATGGGTAGTACATGTAATTTCACTTCTGTGCTTTCCAAACCAGAACATGATTTCAAAAGACCAAAACCTAAACAATGCAATTTATACCCTAGAGTCTCCTCCTCCTACGCTTCAGAACCATGCACATTTGACTGCCTTCTCTTGCAGATCTTCCCGGTTAGGGTCTGGTACTGTGTAGAGAGGTTATTAACACTTGCTTGGTATATAGCAAAATTACAATTAAGTAGTAGCTGTGTTAGCTCTGGTAAAGATAGAAATGGAAAATATTGGTTAAAACCCTGGTACGGTATATTCAGCCATTTGTGATCAGTTGTCTGTGGTCACTCCCTAAGCCAGGAGCATCTATACCTCCCAACCTGACAGTGTGTTCTGAGAGGGTTGACCATGAAGGTCAGAAATACCTTCTCAATCAAGTAGATGATTTAGCACAATTCTGACTGTACAGTAATGAGCTGCTGAGTCTCTCATGGTGTCTCTTAAGATCCGTGACAGAAAAGGGTTTCGTCTGGTTCCTTCATAGCTATGCTAGTGAGAATCATGACCACCAAAGACACCCACCTCCTAATCCATGGAGGTGGTGACAGAAGGATATTATACACTGGGCAACACAAAACATAGAGCAGTCTTTTCTCTGAGTCCCAAGATCCATAAGGTGTTCTTCATATTTAAATTCTCCATGTGAGTCAATTAGGATTTTATAGTAACTGTATAATGGCATGGGGAAGTTTATAGAAACTGTCAAAAATAACAAATCTAAAGCTACACTAGATTAAAGATAAACCCACCTGTTTCTGATTTCAAGTTATAGGTTTCTGCTTGAGAGATGAGGTTAGGTGAGGAAAGGTTAGACCATCGTCTTGCAAAGATGAAAGTGCCGCCGAGAAACTCCTGTGTCGGCGTTTGTGCTTGTGCAAAGTGACTGTTAGTACAGTGTTGGCGATGACATGGTTGACGGGGGGTATGGGAGAGCCATGTAGGAAGCCTTTGCTACAGCAAGACACACAATGGGTTTCATGGATAATGATAGTGGGGATGGAGACAATGGATGATGTCTAGGGACAGTTAGAAGATTGTATAGACAGTAGCTAGAGACTTGGAGGGAAAAAAAGGAAAATGTTCATGGAGGTGCCAAACTATAAATCTGGATGATAAACTAGATGACAATCATCCAGTATAACATGAGATACTTTTATTAAGTCAGAAATAAAAATGGTTGATGTAATACAATGAGTGCTCAGTTGGATTTATGTTTGCAATGGGAAAGTATTTGGGTTGATTTTGTGTTGTTTTATCAACTTGACACAAGTGAAAGTCATCTGAGGAGAGGGGATTTCACCTGAGCAAATGCTCTATCAGATTGCCCTGGAGGCAACTGGGATTTCACCTGAGCAAATGCTCTATCAGATCGCCCTGGAGGCAACTGCAAGCTTCTATGGCATTTTCTTCATTGAAGATTGATGTGGAAAGTGCTGCCACTCCTGGGCAAGTGGTCATGGAGTGTTAGAAAAAACCAAACTGAGCAAGCTAGCAAGCAACATCCCTCCATGGTCTCTGCCTAAGTTTCTGCCCCCAGTTCTTGCCTTGAATTCCTGTCCTGGCGGGTTGTGATCTCGAAGCTGTAAAGTAGAAATGAATCTTTCCTCCCTAAACTACTTTTGATCATGGTATTTTATCACAGTGATAGAAACCTAACTGAGACAGACAGGTTGTACGGGATTGCAGGCGATAATAATAAACAGTTGTAGAGGTCACAGGAGAAATTTAATTTTTAGAAACAAATTTGAGCACATCAAATTATGAATGGTGATGGAGGTCACTGAGTATATCAACATCCAAAGTAAATGTGTAGAATTAGGATTGAATTAAAAATATTTAAAATAAAGGACAAAAAGAAAACCTACAAAGGGGAAGCCTATGTTTACAGCCCCCCCCCAAAAAAAGAATACGAAGAAAACTAAGAAGATTTAAAGCCATAAGATGGTATAAAACAGGGGATACTACATGAAATACCAAATGCTGCTGGGAGATAAAGCAGGGTAGATGAGTGGACACTGGATTTTACACTCTGGATGTTATCAGGCACTTGAAATAGATAAGTAAACAAGGCTTTGTGAATAAGGGTCAAGTTCAAAGTCATGGGGGTGAAGAAATGGGAAGCAATGAGCTGGGATGCCAAGCAATCATACTGAGAGGGAATTGTGGGTATGCTTTGTTGGTAGAGAGGATGAGGATGGATACCCAAGGGGATACCTTGTGTCATGAGGTCCCAACAAGATGAACTGAACCCAGCACCAAGATGGAGGGAGGGGCAGATGTCAAAGGTAGGATGTCAATGTCATGCGTGGTGAGGAAACACAGCCACGGTTCTTGCTGGTGAATTTTAAACCTAGGGGAGGAAAACCGAAGGACAGTATTACTACCTTCTGATTTCAATTATCCTGATAAATAGATGAATTCATATGAATTCTTAATTGTAAAAAAAGGGAGAATCTTTCTAGCATTTAAGCCAGATAGCTCCTACAGTCTCCGAATTATCATCTCAGCATAGATTTGAATTTATAAAATTATAATCCAGCAGTTTACATTAGCTAAAAAAAGCAATTATAATTTTATCTGATGCTCAACATTAGGCAAGATCACATTTGCAATTCACAGGAAGCATTTTTTTTTATTTTTTAAAAGATTTTTTTATTCATTTTACATACCAGTCTTAGTCATTCCTCCTGCTGCTCTCCCCTTCACTTCCCCTCAACCCATCCCCCATCCACTTCTCGGAAAGGGTAAGGTTTCCCATGGGTAGTCACAAAGTCTGGCATGTGAAGTTGAGGCAGGACCAAGCCTCTCCCCACTGTATCAAGGCTGAGCAAGGCATCTACCATAGGGAATGGGCTCCAAATAACTATCTTATGCACCAAGGATGGGTACTGGTCCCACTGCCAGGGGCCCCTCAAACAAACCAACCTACACAACTGTCACTCACATGCAGAGGGACTAGCTCTTTCCTACACAGGACCCCAGATGTCACTCTAGTGTCCCTGAGCTCCTGTAAGTTCACGTCAATTGTCTCTGTGGGTTTCTCCATCATGATCTTGATCCCTTTTTTGTTTTGGTTTTATTTGTTTGTTTTTGTTTTGGGGGGTTGTTTGTTTGTTTTGTTTTGTTTTGTTTTTGAGACAGCGTTTCTCTGTAGCTTTGGAGACTGTCCTGGAACTAGTTCTGTAGACCAGGATGACCTTGAACTCACAGAGATCCACCTGCCTCTGCTTCCCAAGTGCTGGGATTAAAGGGTTGCGCCACCACATTTGGCTACTCTATTTCTTTTTTTAAATGGATTTTCTATTTTTTTTCTTTTCTCTCCCAAACCTACATATATTTCTAAACACACTATAAACCATTTAGAGGTTTTTGTTTTGTTTTGTTTTCATCTGAATCTGTCTTTACTGTGTATCTCTGTCTTTTTCTGAGCACATGACTCTTTAATCTGCCAAGCAGCATGGCTAGGATTAAAGCTGGGACTTTGGCAACTCGTTCAACCCCATTCCTTAACTTTCTGTGAGTCTAGCTTCATGACGGAGGTACTGACAGGAGTCATGTTTATTGCCACAACTCTGAGGAGTTTCTAGGGCCATGCCATAACCTAGAAGCCTGATACTGGCTACTCACAAACACCATTTAAGTGTTTGGTGGCAGGGCATTTTAAAAGAGCTACAAGATTTGTGCCATTAATGTTGAGTCAAGAAGCCTCTCTGAAAGGAGCCATGTCTCTTCTCACCATCAGCAAACAGAGCCTACCAGAGTCAAGACGGTTACCAAGAAGCTAAGACTCTGTTCTTCTCTGTCTAGAATCTTTTTTTAAAAAGCTTTATCAGACTTTATGTGGAAATTCTTGCCAAATGTTTGGGAGCATTCGTGAACAGAAGTTTCTCTCCTTTTCAGTCCCGTAGCTGTTCAGTTCCAAAAAAAAAAAAAAAAACACAGAGGCTTATATTAATTATAAACTGTTTGTCCTATTAGCTCGGGCTTATTATTAACTAGCTCCTACAACTTAAATTAACCCATAATTCTTATCTCTATTTATCCACGTGATGCCTGCTTACCCTGGCACTACTCTCTTCTTCCATTTCCACCAGGGTAAATACTGCAGCTTCAGTAAGATCTAAATTGTTTCCTGGCACAGTGTTTCCTTCTATGCATTTTCCACATGCAAAGCTTTGTATCACACAAGATCCAAAAACAACCTGTGAAATGCCCAACTTGATTGTGACTAGAACAGGATTGTGAGGGAATGAACCAGCTGAAAGGACTCACACATTATCGAGTTGTGACTCAGCCTGCTTTTCACTAAGACGAAAGCTGTTCTTGTAGTATGTGATGTCGGTGCTGGGCATTGGCCCAAGTTGGCCATTACTATTGAAGGGAACGTTTTAAATGCCGATGACTGTTCCCAAAGAAGCATGAGGTTAAGTGGGTAAAAGGGCAATCAATAGCTCTGATGAACTGAGCATGGCGCAATGAAGTGGCCAATACTAGAAAAGATTTGAATTATTGATTATGTTTGTCACATGCACATTTTAGGTATTGAATTTCCAGACACTTAAAGATATCAAAAGGAATGAATAGAAACAGTAGCCATATGACTCACTGGTGATGGGAGGTTAGAGTACTGGCCTCGGGGCTAATGAAACTTAGCAAATGCACAAGGAAGCAAGGAGCATTTCATCTCAATGTCTAGCTGCTGAAGGGACTGTTTTGTCATAGAAGAGCAAGAACTTTACAGCTACTTCCTTTAAAGTTACAGCTGAAAGAAGTTGCTTTAAAAGTCAAGGGCAAACAACAAGAAAAATCTCACAAAAATTATTTACTCATGTGAAGTTTTTTGTGGCTGCAGGAGCTCTTGGAAGAGAACTCAGTGTCTTCCAAACAATGGAAAGCCTTTCATGCTGTCTTGAACCTTCATCTCCTCCATCTCAACACATAGTAGCCACTGAGGGTAGGAGGGGGCTGGAGAGATTCCATGCTGGACACCTCTCTCCAGAGTTCCTTATCTTCAGCTTCCTTTCTCCAGCCTACTGTGGGACACAGGAGGCTGATCTGAGTGTGATATACAGTGAGCTCTACTGTACTAGTCTCCAGCCTGCTCTGGGACACAGGCATGTTCTGACTGTGATATCCAGTGAGTCCTGCTGTATTACAGCTTCTCACAGTACTCAATCAATGGGATGCACCAGTACTAAAGCACACTCGGGGCACCAGTCCTGCACTTGGTTTCTCTGGGATCATGGTGACATGGATGCATCCTTCTAAGGACCACTGAGGGATGGGAGTAATATGAGTAATGGGAGGGGTTATGGAGCATTTTAGAGGCTGATATTTCTCCTCTCCTCTTCTCCACCTCTCCTTTCTCTTCCTCTCTTCTCTATCCCTCCTTTCCCCTCCCCATCTCCCCTCCACAACTTTCCTTTCTTCTTTTCCTGTCTTCCTTTTCTCTCTTTCTTCAGTTTCTCTCCTCCCCATTTCCTCTCCCTCCCTTCCTCTCCTTCCTCACAGCCACACCCTGACCATTATCTCTTGAAGCCTAAATTCTCTGGTGCCTCCCCACTGCTGCTTAACTCAAGAGTGTTAGAGTTCATTACTATGTTACTCACTCAAAACCTGAGTAGTAGAAACAGAAAGTCGGTCTGGCCCCTACTCTCTGTGACCACCTGGATTTTAAATGCCTTGACTTAGAAGAGGCCCAGATCACTTCCAATTGCAGTTGTTGACTAGAATTATTTCCATACCTTCCTTAACTACACAGGAACTAAGTAAGACCTTCAATCCTTCTGATAGTCCAGGAGGATCAAATAGATTCTCAAACAGTAGAGCCTGGCCTTCTATCTCAGAGCCAGCAGTGATGTAAGATGATTTATTTGGTGATTACAGAGAGGGCCCTCTGCACTCCCATCACTAGGAAGCAGCAGTTCCTCCCACTTCCTTTGAGTTATAATTGCCGATTCCTGGAGCTCTCCCAAAAGCTGTGATCAAACACAAAATTACCAAATTAACCCCCAAATTGGCAATCAGATTGCGATAACTGTTTTCTCCGATGTTCAAGAAAATTAACCATTAGCTCTTTAGAAAAGTAAGGCAAGTGCAGGCCTCCTGTTGTACTGATTGACTTTGTCCCTACAGACAAATCCTGGGGCAGCTCCCACCAAGCAACTACACACATGCACAGAGGGGCAGAAAGGCAATACAATCTATCTTTAAATGCTTTGTCTGCAGAGTGATTACAAAATCCAGACAAACACAGGCACAGCAATCCTGACTCGTTCTTAATGCCCAGGTATACACAGAAGCACAGAGCTACAGTCACGGCTTTGGGTGCCCAGAGATCACTCCACTTACAGCTCTTAGGCTATTCCCTGACATGCAAGCTGAGACTACTAGATCAGGGTTTTGACCCTGTGGCATACAGATATAGATATATTATTGTATGGTTTTACAGAAAAATCCACAGGTCTCATAAGAAAAACATGCATATCCATGTACGCACACATGCATGTACTTATGAGTGTATGTATGTGTGTAATACATGCATGCAAGATTCCTTATCTTGAAAAATAATCCACAGGCTTGTAGAATATCACCTAATTTTTTCAGAATTAACACTGATGACCCCACCATATTTCCAGTTATTCTCTCACCCTGGAAGGATATAGCTCACATGCCCAGAATATGAGATCGTCTCAGCAAAGAGGGAATGTACAATTGGGGCTAAACAGATCTTCACATCTAACTTCACATTCCCCCTCTTAGTGTTTTTAATACATCATATCTAGAAGGTCACAGAAGCATCTGTTATAAATTATCTTCTCTGTTGGGTCCCTCCCATGCTTTATCTCCATATTTTTCCTTTGTTCTCAGTGACTCTACAAAATAAGAGATAAACTATGATTTCCTCTAAGTGAAGTTGGAAGACATATTTTAAGGCATGCAAATCCTTTGAACTGTGATTCCAAATGCCCACTCAAGTGGACAGTAACTGCTCTGCATGAACGCTGGCCCGAAGAAGAAGGTTTAAATGGTTAAGAGAGTCCTTTAATAGGCCACATTCTCAGCCTTGAATGTCCCAAAGTACCAAAAGCACTCGCTCTCTGTGTCGTTGTCTGCTTGCTTTAATTGAGCACAAGTCTAGCTTGGCTAGCATTCTAATTAACTCCTGGGCTAATTGTGCATCAGATCCTAGGGAGCATGCTGCAGATAATCCTAGCAAAGTGTTAACTTTTCCCACCTTCAGTTTCCATAAAGAAGCCCACCAGGAAAAGTTTGGAACATCCAACGTTATGGTCAGCATTTCCCCATGGAAAAAAAGGAGAGGAAAAACTTAACTGAAAACCATCGTCAGTTCCCATCGGAATACATCAGAGGGTGGAAACAACTGAAGGTTTCTGTTGTTACGGGTTCTTTCCATTCGGGCATCTTGACAGTGCATGAGGTGAGGATGGCTCTGTCTTTAGACTGGAGTTGGTATGGAGAGTCTCAGAGAATGGATGTGTACTGCTCTTTACTCTTCCCTCAGTCCACAGTAGCCGTAGCAACAGCAGAGATGGGCATGATAGATCTGCTCTCTGAAGCATGGGTGATTCAACTGATAACTCCATTTTCCCCAAGTGATTGATCTCTCTGCATCCCACCCCAGTTTCCTAACATCTGTAAGCCAGGACTTTTCCTTCCTCTGCATCCCACCCCAGTTTCCTAACATCTGTAAGCCCAGACCCTTCCTTCCTCTGCATCCCACCCCAGTTTCCTAACATTTGTAAGCCTGGACCCTTCCTTCCTCTGCATCCCACCCCAGTTTCCTAACATCTGTAAGCCAGGACTTTTCCTTCCTCTGCATCCCACCCCAGTTTCCTAATATCTGTAAGCCCAGACCCTTCCTTCCTCTGCATCCCACCCCAGTTTCCTAACATCTGTAAGCCCGGACCCTTCCCGCCCTGGCAGCTGCTGCTCTTCCTTGTCTTGTCTTTCACATAACACACTATATTTGCACAAAGCAAGGGGGCCCTCCCCTGTGGAATCATCTATGCATCCTCGTCAAGCACGGACTTCTTATAACTTCCACTTTGGGTGTTGATCTTGTTATGAGGCCTGGGATTGGACAGATGAACTAGCTTCGCAGTTGTGTGCTTCATTGCCTCAGTGCCTGAATGCTCGAAAACCAGTGCCATGAGGGAAAGCCCTAACTATGGACTTAGCGGCAGGAAGGAAGGATCTGAAAATTTGGTCTGAATGGATCCAAAAGCTGATTCATTTCAGAAGAGTGATGTGAGCCAGATGTGTCATGATTTTGAACATCAGAGTTGGTTCTTTGTCCTTGTGTGACTGCTTCATCATTTCCAGTTTCGCTGTTTGTTGTTGAAGGACGCTCATTTGTTCCCAGCAGCCCAGACCCAAAATAATCACACAGAAACTGTATCAATTGTAGTACTGTTAGGCCAACAGCTTAAGCATATTTTCAGCTAGCTCTTACACCTTCAATTAACCCATTTTTATTATTTTTTTTTATTGAGAAAAGAAAAAAAAACAAATTTCCTCCTCCTCCCAGCCTCCCATTTCCCTCCCCCTCCTCCCACCCTTCTCCCCCTCCCCCTACTCCTCTCCCCCTCCCTCTCCAGCCCAAAGAGCAGTCAGATTTCCCTGCCCTGTGGTAAGTCCTAGGTCCTCCCCCCTCCGTGCATTTCTAGGAAGGTAAACATCCAAACTGGCTAGGCTCTCACAAAGCCAGCACATTACGTAGGTTCAAAACCCTGTGCCATTGTCCTTGGGTTCTCATCAGCCCTCATTGTTCGCCATGCTCAGAGAGTCCAGTTTTATCCCATGCTTTTTCAGTCACAGTTCAGCTGGCCTTGGTGAGCTCCCAATAGATCAGCTCCACTGTCTCAGTGGGTGGGTGCTCCCCTTGTGGTCCCGACTTCTTTGCTCATGTTCTCCCTCCTTCTGCTCCTCATCGGGACCTTGGGAGCTCAGTCCAGTGCTCCAGTGTGGGTCTCTGTCTCTGTCTCCATCCATCACCAGATGAAGGTTCTTCTTACTTAGCTTCTTTGGGATCACCAAGTGTAGACTCTGTGACCCTTGTTTATGGCTAGAAACCAATTATGAGTGAGTACATCCCATGTTCATCTTTTTGGGTCTGGGATACCTCACTCAGGATAGTGTTTTCTATTTCCATCCATTTGCATGCAAAATTTGAGAAGTCATTGTTTTTTAACGCAGCATAGTACTCTAATGTGTAGATATTCCACACTTTCTTCATCCATTCTTCCATTGAAGGGCATCTAGGTTGTTTCCAGGTTCTGGCTATTACAAATAATACTGCTATGAACATAGTTGAACAAATGCTCTTATCATGTGATAGGGCATCTCTTGGGTATATTCCCAGGAGTGGTATTGCTGGGTCCAGGGGTAAGTTGATCCCGAATTTCCTGAGAAACCGAAACACCGATTTCCAAAGTGGTTGCACAAGATTGCATTCCCACCAGCAATGGATGAGTGTTCCCCTTCCTCCACAGCCTCTCCAGCAAAGGCTATCATTGGAGTTTTTTATTTTAGCCATTCTGACAGGTGTAAGATGATATCTCAAAGTTGTTTTGATTTGCATTTCCGTGATTGCTAAGGAGGTTGAGCATGACCTTAAGTGTCTTTTGGCCATTTGAACTTCCTCTGCTGAGAATTCTCTGTTCAGTTCAGTGCCCCATTTTTTAATTGGGTTAATTATCATTTTAAAGTCTAGTTTCCTGAGTTCTCTATATATTTTGGAGATCAGACCTTTGTCTGTTGCGGGGTTGGTGAAGATCTTCTCCCAGTCAGTAGGTTGCCTATTTGTCTTGGTGACAGTGTCCTTTGCTTTACAGAAGCTTCTCAGTTTTAGTAGGTCCCATTTATTCAATGTTGCCCTTAAAGTCTGTGCTGTTGGGGTTACACATAGGAAGCGATCTCCTGTGCCCATCTCCTGTAGGGTACTTCCCACTTTCTCTTCTATCAGGTTCACTGTGTTCTGACTGATAGTGAGGTCTTTAATCCATTTGGACTTGAGTTTTGTGCATGGTGATAGATATGGGTCTATTTTCATTCTTCTACAGGTTGACATCCAGTTATGCCAGCACCATTTGTTAAAAATGCTTTCTTTCTTCCATTGTATACTTTTGGCTCCTTTATCAAAAATGAGGTGTTCATAGGTTTGTGGGTTAAAATTCGGGTCTTCTATACGATTCCATTGGTCAACTTCTCTGTTTTTATGCCAGTACCACACTGTTTTCATCACTGTAGCTCTGTAATAGAGTTTGAAGTCAGGGATGGTAATGCCTCCAGACAATCCTTTATTGTATAGGATTGTTTTGGCTATCCTGGGTTTTTTGTTTTTCCATATAAAGTTGATTATTGTCCTCTCAAGATCTGTGAAGAATTTTGATGGGACCCTGATGGGGATTGCATTGAATCTATAAATTGCCTTTGGTAGAATTGCCATTTTTACTATGTTGATCCTCCCAATCCAAGAGCAAGGAAGGTCCTTCCATTTTCTGGTATACTCCTCAATTTCTTTCTTCAATGCCTTAAAGTTCTTGTCAAATAGATCTTTCACTTCCTTGGTTAGAGTTACCCCAAGATATTTTATGCTGTTTGTGGCTATTGTGAAAGGTGAAGCTTCTCTGATTTCCCTCTCTGCTTCCATATCCTTTGTGTATAAGAGGGCGACTGATTTTTTGGAGTTTATCTTGTATCCTGCCACATTACTAAAGGTGTTTATCAGCTGTAAAAGTTCTTTGGTGGAGTTTTTGGGGTCGCTTATGTACACTATCATATCATCTGCAAATAACGAAAGTTTAACTTCTTCCTTTCCAATTCGAATCCCTTTGATCCCCTTATGTTGTCTTATTGCTATTGCTAGAACTTCAAGTACTATATTGAAGAGGTATGGCGAGAGTGGACAGCCTTGTCGTGTTCCTGAGTTTAGTGGGATGGCTTTAAGTTTCTCTCCATTTAATTTAATGTTAGCTGTCGGCTTGCTGTATATAGCTTTTATTATATTTAGGTATGACCCTTGTATCCCTAATCTCTCCAAGACTTTTATCATAAAGGGGTGTTGAATTTTGTCAAATGCTTTTTCAGCATCTAATGAAATGATCATATGGTTTTTTTCTTTCAGTTTATTTATATGCTGGATTACATTGATAGATTTTCGTATGTTGAACCAGCCCTGCATCCCTGGGATGAAGCCTACTTGATCATAATGGATAATTTTCCTAATGTGTTCTTGGATTCGGTTTGCCAGTATTTTGTTGAAGATTTTTGCATCGATGTTCATGAGTGAGATTGGTCTATAATTTTCTTTCTTGGTTGAGTCTTTGTGCGGTTTTGGTATCAGAGTAACTGTAGCTTCATAAAAGGAATTTGGCAATGACTCTTCTGTTTCTATATTGTGAAATACATTAAGGAGTATAGGTATTAGGTCTTCTTGGAAGTTCTGGTAGAATTCCGCATTGAAACCATCTGGTCCTCGGCTTTTTTTGGTAGGGAGGTTTTTGATAACCTCTTCTAATTCTTCGCGACTAACAGGTCTATTTAGATTGTTCACCTGGTCCTGGTTTAACTTTGGTATATGGTATTTATCTAAAAAAGTGTCCATTTCCTTTACATTTTCCAGTTTTGTGGCATATAGGCTTTTGTAGTAAGATCTAATGATTCTCTGAATTTCCTCTGTGTCTGTGGTTATGTCCCCCTTTTCATTTCTGATCTTATTAATTTGCAAATTCTCTCTCTGCCGTTTGATTAGTTTGGATAGGGGTTTGTCAATCTTGTTGATTTTCTCCAGAAACCAGCTTTTTGTTTCATTGATTCTTTGGATTGTTTTCTGTGTTTCTATTTTGTTGATTTCAGCCCTCAGTTTGATTATTTCCAGTCTTCTACTCCTCCTAGGTGAGTCTGCTTCTTTTTTTTCTAAAGCTTTCAGTTGGGCTGTTAAGTCTCCAATGTGAGCTTTCTCTGTTTTCTTTAAGTGGGCCCTTAGTGCTATGAACTTTCCTCTTAGGACTGCTTTCATAGTGTCCCATAAGTTTAAGTATGTTGTTTCTTTATTTTCATTGAATTCCAGGAAGACTTTAATTTCTTTCTTATTTCCTTCCTTAATCCAGGTATGGTTCAGTAGTTGACTGTTCAGTTTCCAAGAGTTTGTAGGCTTTTTGGGGGTCGCATTGTTGTTGAATTCTAACTTTAATCCATGGTGATCTGATAAGACACAGGTGGTTACTAATATTTTTTTGTAACTGTGGATGTTTGCTTTGTTACCGACTATGTGGTCGAGTTTTGAGAAGGTTCCATGAGCTGCAGAGAAGAAGGTATATTCTTTCCTATTTGGGTGGAATGTTCTATAGATGTCTGTTAAGTCCATTTGATTCATTACCTCCATTAATTCTCTTATTTCTCTGTTAGGTTTCTGTCTGATTGACCTGTCCATTGGTGAGAGAGGGGTGTTGAAGTCTCCTACTATTAGTGTGTGCGGTTTGATGACTGCCTTGAGTTTTAGCAATGTTTCTTTTATGTACGTGGGTGCTTTTATATTAGGGGAATAGATATTCAGAATTGAGACTTCATCCTGCTGAACTGTTCCTGTTATGAGTATAAAATGCCCCTCTCCATCTCTTCTGATTGATTTAAGTTTGAAGTCAACTTTGTTAGAGATTAGTATGGCCACACCTGCTTGTTTCTTAGGTCCATTTGCTTGATAAGCCTTTTCCCAGCCCTTTACTCTGAGTAGGTGCCTGTCTTTGTGGTTGAGGTGTGTTTCTTGTAAACAGCAGAATGTTGGATCCTGTTTTCGTATCCAATCTCTTAGCCTGTGCCTTTTAATAGGTGAGTTGAGTCCATTGACATTAAGTGATATTAATGACCAGTGGATGTTAACTCCGGTCATTTTTTTAGTCGTAGAGTTTGTGTGTTTCCCTTCTTTGATTTGTGTTGGTGAAGGGTCTCTAGATGTCTGAGTTATTGTGGTCATTGTTGGACTCCTTGGTTAGTGATTTTCCTTCTATTACTTTCTGTAAGGCTGGATTTGTGGCTGCATATTGTTTAAATTTGTTTTTATCCTGGAAAATTTTATTTTCTCCATTTATAGTGAATGAAAGCTTGGCTGGGTATAGTAATCTGGGCTTGCATCCATGGTCTCTTAGTTTCTGAAGTACATCTATCCAGGACCTTCTGGCTTTCATGGTTTCCATGGAGAAGTCAGGTGTAAGTCTGATAGGTTTACCTTTATAAGTAATTTGGCCTTTTTCCTTTGCAGCTCTTAATATTCTTTCCTTATTCTGTATGCTTTGTGTTTTGATAATTATATGGCGAGGGGATGTTCTTTTTTGATCCAGCCTATTCAGTGTTCTGTATGCTTCTTGAACCTTCATAGGTATATCTTTCTTTAGGTTGGGAAAGTTTTCTTCTATAATTTTATTAAATATATTTTCTGGACCATTGAGCTGCACTTCTTCTCCTTCTTCTACTCCTATTATTCTTAGGTTTGGTCTTTTTATTGTGTCCCATATTTCCTGAATATTTTGTGATGAGAGTTTGTTGGACTTGCTGTTTTCTTTGATCAGAGTGTTTATTTTCTCTATGGTATCTTCAGAATCTGAGATTCTTTCTTCTATCTCTTGTATTCTGTTGGTTATGCTTGTTTCTGTAGACTCTGTTTGTTTACTTAAATTTTCCATGTCCAGCCGGCCCTCTGTTTGTGTTTTCTTCTTTGCCTCCATTTCAGTTTTCAAGTCTTGCACCGTTTCCATTATCTGTTTGATTGTTTTTCCTTGGTTTTCTAGGGTATCATTCACTGATTTATTCAGTTCTTCAAACTTTCTGTTATATTTCTCATCCATTTCTATAAGGGCATTTTTTACATGCTGTTTAAGGGCATCAATCACTTTCATGAAGTCAACCTTTTCTACTTCTTCTTGATTAAGGTGTTCATGTCCTCCCGTTGTGAGGTCGCTGGTTTCTGGTGGCTTCATGTTGCTTTTCAGCTTCTTGGGCGAATTCTTGCCTTGGCGTCTACCCATCTCTTCTTCCTAATGCTCCCTTATGGATCTTCTTTACCGGATCAGGTCTCCTTGCCTACCCAATGCTGGATCTCCCCAACGTTGTCTCTCCCCAACGCTGGGTCTCCCCAAGGCTGGGTCTCCTGGCGCCGAGAGATCAGGCCTGCGTGCTGATGGGCAGGTGACAAACAAAGCGCCTACCCTGCTTGGTGCAGGCAGGCCAAAGAAACAAAGGAACTCCCGCCTGCTTGGGTGCCCCGAGGATTCGGACCCAGTGCCCAGACAGGCTGGGCTGGGTGATGTTATGTGCAGAAAGAGGGCGGTGGGGCAAATTGGGGAGGGTTCTGGATGGGAGCTGGGTGGGCTAGGAAGAAAGAGGAGGTATGCAGGGAGTGGGGGCCCTGCCGAGAGCTCAAGAAGGACAGGGGGCCAAGGAACCTCCGAACTCCCCTTCCGGGGCTGGCGCCGCAGGGTCAGAAACTCACCCCAACGCTGGGTCTCCTGGCACCTAGAGATCAGGCCTCCGTGCTGGTGGGCAGGTCGCAAACAAAGCGCCTACCCTGCTTGGTGCAGGCAGGCCATAGAAACAAAGAGACTCCCGCCCGCTTGGGTGCCCCGATGATTCGGACCCAGTGCCCAGACTGGCTGGGCTGGGTGATGTTATGTGCAGAAAGAAGGCGGTGGGGCAAAGTGGGGAGGGTTCTGGATGGAAGCTGGGTGGGCTAGGAAGAAAGAGGAGGTATGCAGCTATTATTTTATATTTACCACAAGGCTCATAGTTTACTGGCAAGATTTTGACGCTTCTGTCTCCTGAAGCGACTCCATGGTGTCTTTCTGACTCTGCTTTTTTTTTTTTTCAGCATTTAGTTTAGTTTTTTTGCCTAGCGTCTATTTTACCCTGCCATAGGCCCAAGCAACTTTTTTTTTATTTATTAACCAATAAAGCAACACATATACAGAAGGACTTTTTACATCATGATCTCCCTTTTTCTGTCTAAATAAAAAAGAAGGTTTTAACTTTAACACAGTAAAATTGCATATAACAAAACAGGTATCAAGCAAGAATTACAGTTAAAATATTTATATCTATTTTATCTTTTATCATAACTAGGGAAAACTATAACTATCTATTCTTTAGCTCCATCAAAGACTCCGTAAGGATACAATATTACCTAAGTAAACAGGAAGTGCATTCTAAGCAACTTTTAAAACTCTAGAATTGACAGAGACACCTCACTGCCTGGACAGTCACCCAAAGTTCTACTGTAACATTGGGGTACCCATCTTTAGCCTTCAGGCCCATAGTATATACCAGACTCTTCCATGAAGCAGGAACCCCAAAGGACTGTCTCACCTTCTCTAGACAACTGCAGCAGTCATTTCTCTGTGGGTCCTGAGTGTAAAGTTCTTACAGCATAACATCAAGCAGTCCAGGAACAAGCAGTTTCTTGCCCAGATGGCTAACCAATTCCATAAGGAGCCTCTTCAATGCCCATCACCCTCTTGAAGTAGATTGGTGCTGCCAGGAGTAGATGTGTCTCATTGTCATGGAAAGTCCTAAGTTTTATAAAAATTTTAAATGTCATATTCTGTTAGTCTTTGTAAAGTTTGAAGAATAACTATCCATCTGAAATATATCTATGTACATTTAGAAAATCTAACTAATGTAACTACAAGCTTGGCTATTATAGATGACTATCAATCAATCTGTATTTCTTAATTATACATTACATTTAATCAAGAGCAGAAATATACATATAAAAATTGACCTTCAATTTGTATCAATAAACCAAGATCCATACCAGTGCAAAGTATTCATCTCTATAGCAAATACCCCTTTAAATATAAGCAAACATTTATAAACAATATTTGGGAATATGGGTGTAGTTCTCCATTAAATATGCTTCTATTTCTGTTTATAATATTTATACACCTATGCAAAGTTATTTTGTCATATTGTATGCATGCATGTTTCTACCTCTGTTTAAGACATTTTGTATATTAATACAATTTTAGGATATATTTATCATATTGCATTATACATTTCTACCTCTGATCAGGATATTTATATATTATTTACATTTTGAGATCATTGTCCTCCTTTGATGCACATTCATTAAAATATTATTTAATATTCTAATATGAAGTCTTAAAGTTATACAGGTATTAAAAATTATAGGTCAATAGTCATCCATGTTTGTCACACTTATAATTAGACTAATCAGTTTATTTAGATGCATAGAGATTTATTCTACATAGACAGATAATCTTCAACCATTTCAAAGAATTGTAGAATATAACATTTAAATAATTTAGGGTTCTGTTGACATGAGGCATGATTGTTCCTGGCAGCACTAATCTACTCCTGAGAGAATGTTGAGCACCAAAGACTTGGAGCTTGTTTTCTTCTTGGCAAAACTGGCCTTTGGGCAAGGAGCTGCTCATGCCTCGACCACTGACAAAATGCAGTGTCCAGACAGGAAAATAGGACACAAATTTTTTTTTCCTGCCTCTGAAAGTGGTCTGTCAGTTACTCTAGGCTTTAGTCAAAGTTGGTTGCTCCAACATTGCAAATGAGATTTTGGGTGATTACCTAGGTAGCCAGTTGCCTCTGTCATCTACTGCACATTTTGGAAGCTGTTTGATTGCACTTCCTACCTACCCAAGTAATATTATCTCCTTTGTCAGGTCTTCAATGGGGTTAAAGACTAGATAGTCATAGTTACTTTCCTCATATGACTTAGCCAAGCTATTTCTAATACAAGACTTAGATTCCTTAGGATAGAATAATTATTAAAATGTTTAGCATATATTGTTATGTTTAATATTGTTTATGCTGGTTGTAATTCTAATTTTTACACTTGATATATGTTCCTACTGTATATAGTTTGTATTAGGTTTAGAACTCTCTTATTTAGACAAAAGGGGGAGGTGATGAGGAACGTATTGAGTCTGTTCAAAGGACATGTAGACAAAGGCCATCTTAGTGCTGGGGTCCTTTTAATGACTATACAAAACAAATCCCCAAACATTACCCAACAAGACACTGTAATTCTAGTAATAATGTAGAAGAAATCATTGTATCTGTGCCAAACAAAGCCTATTTGCCTTTCTATAAAAAATCATTTCTGCTTCTGCCAGTTCTCTAAAATCTACATGTTTACTCCAGCCAAACACAGTTGAGCAGCAGAGCTCTTCAGGGCTAGATGACCCCGGAGGGTCTAGTAAACACATATGTGTTTCTATTAAAAAGACACCCTATAATTTTTTTCAATCTCAAAGTTCTCAACGTTGTTCCTAATAAATATATATTTCGGATAATAATACTATCCTCTAAAGTATGCTGGAACAGAACTCTTGTTCTCATTAAGTTTACCCTGCTTACATATGTGGCTACAGGACTGTTAATCAACCGCCTATTTGCTTTGTAAATTGGGAACCATGCAGTCCTAAGCTAACAAGGCCACAGAATGAACTTCTGTGTGGAAGTTTTCCTAAGAAAATTGAATTTCATTTATAAAGCCTCTATTATCTGCTGTCCAGAGGCCAGGAAACCAAGCCCAAGCAACATTTTCTACCAGAAAGTTAGACTGCTTGCTGCTCCCCCAAGTCCCTTATCCTGCTGAAATGTGACCTTCGCTATCTGCAAGACTGAGACCTGACGGTGGGTTTTCCAAAGAGCGAACCCTTTTCTTTGCAGTAGCTTATCACACCTGATCAGATGAAAGTTCTTATCAGACGTAACTCTCCCTCTATGGTCTCAGTTGTACAGAGCGAATGTATTCTGATAAAAAAATAAAAATAAAAAAAAGATAGGCATATTCTGGGAGAGACAGCTCAGTGGTGAAGAACATGCACTACTGATGGAGGAAGGTCTTAATCCCGAATGCCTGGGAGGCAGAGACAGGCGGATCTCTGAGAGTTCAAAGACAGCCTGGTCTACAGAGTTACTTCAGGTCAAAGATACAGAGAACCTGTCTCAAAAAGCAAAGAGTTAAAAGTAAAAATAAACAAAATAGAGGTTAAAACAAAGCTGTACAAAGATGAAAAATACACAGAGAATCTTGATACTGTATGCTATTATGCTCTCTTTGAATTATTTAAATGCTGAGGAAGGAGCAACAGCTGCTAAAAGATATTTATTTATAAATGCTGCTGAACTAATCCAACATAGATATTTTGAATTTGAATCTAAGGATATGGTACTTTGGAAAGGAGTTTCTTATTTTGTTTTCACAGAGGATGAGACGCTGTTCATTTCTTCTATTCCGATTTGGTATGATGGACCACGCCCTCCTGAAGGGTTGGTGTGAACGCCTTCAAAAAATTGCTTCGCTCAACTGCCAACTGAGATGAAACTAGCACACAGGTTATACCATGAAAGACCTAATTAACGACGCCCCCATTCAGCAGGAAGCAGTTTGGAGAGAAATAACTGCGCCCATATTCCCAAATATGGTTTATAAATGTTCTTTTACATTTAAAGGGGGATATGATATAGATATGAATAATTTACATTAGTATAGATTTTGCTTTATTGATAGAGATTTAAGGTCAATTTTGTTATATATGTGTTTCTGATTTTGATTAAGGTATTGTGATTGTGTAGTTCATTTAAATATGTACTGTATAATTAGGAAATATAGGTTGTTAATGGATAATCATCGATAATAGTAAAGCTTGTAGTCATGTTAGTTAGATTTTCTAGATATATAGAGATATATTTTAGATAGACATTCTTCATGTCTTTCAAAGATTACAGAATAGGACATTTAATGTTTTAATAACTGAGGACTTTTCATGACAATGAAACACTCTGCTCCTGGCAGCACCAATCTACTTCAAGAGGAAGATGGGCATCGAAGAGGCACCTTATGGAGTTTGATAGCCATTTGGGCAAGAAACTGCTCTTGCCTGGACTATTGCATAAACTGGACACAGAGAACCCGCAGAGAGAGGACTACTGAACTTGCCTAAGGTGAGATGATCTTTCGGGGTTCCTGATTCATTTTGAAAGAGTCTGCGAGACATTCTGCAGGACACAACAGATAGTGACTGAACTGACTTTGAATTTTCCTGCTTTATGGAAATGTCTGCTGGATACCATGGGCCTGAAGGCTGAAGACGGATGCCCCAACGGTACAAAAGAACTTTGGGTGACTGTCCAGGCAGCGAGATGTCTTTGTCATTTCTAGAGTTTGAAGTTTCTTAGTTCTTGTTTACTTAGGTAATATTATATCTTTCTGGAGTCTTTGATGGAGTTAAGAATAGTTAGTTATAGTTTTCCTTAGTTATGATAAAGATTATTGTAACTTTTTCTTGATAACTGTTTTGTTATATGTAATTTTGCTATGTTAAAGCCCTTTTTTTTTTTTTGTTTAAACCGAAAAAGGGGAAATGATGGAGGAAGGTCATTGGCTAATAAAGGAACTGCCCTGGCCCATTTTATTGGTTAGAGGATAGGTGGGAGGAGTAAACAGAACAGAACGCTGGGAGAAAGAGGAAGTGAGCTCAGAGACTCGACAGCTCTCCTCTCAGGAGCACACGCCTGAGAGAGACGCCATGCCCTGCTCCCGGGCAGACACACGCCATGAAGCAAGCCGCCAGGTTAGACATGCTGAACCTTTCCCGGTAAGACCGGTGCTCACCGATTATTAGAGATGGGTTGATCGGGATAACAGAATTAGCCAGTAAGGGCTAGGGCTAAAGGGCCAAGCAGTGATTAAATGAATACAGTTTGTGTGTTGTTATTTCGGGCATAAGCTAGCCAGGCAGACAGCCGGGGTGCTGGGGACGCAGCCCCGCCGCCCCTATTACTACACACTACTTCTCCAGGGGACAGAAGTTCAGTTTTTAGCACCCACTTGGGGCAGTTAACAACTACTTATCATTCCAGTCCCAGAGGACCAGATACCCCATTCTGCTCTCCATCGTCACCTGCACACACACACACATACACACACACACACACACACACACACACACACACTTACTTTTAAACAAATTAATCAAATTTTAAAAAGGCAGACATATCTGTATAAAATCACATATTAACTATACTTCCACCAAAAAAAAAGCCAAAGAAACTTATTGGTTGGTGAATGAAAATCAATTATCATTTCAAATATCTAATGCCCCTTTACAAAAGTAGGTTCTGAGAGAATGTTAAAGATAACTTATACATGAATAAAAAGGACCAGAATCTTTACTTGGGAGCTCCAGTAGCTCCCAGCCATGCCATGACGCTCTCCATGAGACTTAAGGCTGCAGGCTAAACCTCTGGTCTTTGTGTGATAGCAAAGCCTTTGGGGAAGCACCAGAGTAAAACAAAAATTATCCATAGGTGACACAGACTTAATGGATGTAGTCAATTTATTATCATCATTAATAATATTGGAATTTAAGAGTACAAGTACCCTGTTGGAGGGAAGCTCATCTTTATTTCATAAGGGTTTGATCAACGCCTCCTTTGTGGGTAAGATAAGTCTCCAAGGTCTTCTTATGGGGCTTATGTTCTTTGAAATATGTATATTCATAACATTGTACCTCAGCAAACTCAAGAGAAGGTAAAACATCTTCTCTCATGGGGTGGTTCTTCCTAAACTGCTCTTGCAATTTCATTGAGCTAATTCAAGAAGTATACTGCTTATTAGATAGTTACTTAGAATGTCTTTTTATAAAGTAAAAAATAACCCTTTTTCATTGTTCTGGGGTCTTTGTGCAATCTCAGAGATAGCATTAGGTAACTGGCTTTTTTTTTTTTCTGAACACACCATCAAACAAACCTTAACAACACAAAAATCAAGAGTTGCCAGAGGAAGGGCTGCACAGGTAAGTCTGTCTGGATCATGGCCCCTGAGAAAAAGTGTACAGTAATGGGTGTAATTGGACTGAAACAAAATATTTTGAAATCCAACTGGAAGGTAAAACACTAACAAGAGCCATAACTTTTCCACAAGTAAGAAAACTTTGTGTCTTGTTTTTTTCTAACAACAAAGACTAATAAAATCAATCATAAAGCACAGAAACCTCTTCCTGCAGGCACAGATTCTCTGCTGCCTTACCAGAGTTCATAAAAAGGAACAAGCTATCTTTCATCTTCCAAACTAAGGCTTTAATCAGTAAACCAAGGAAATAAACCCATCAAAATAAACAGAGTTGGAGCTTTAACTTCATTTCTTGTTATACTAAACTTGCCTTCATTTCAGATTTCATAAAACTCTGACCTAAAGTCTATAAAATGTTAGGAAGTTTGAACTAACTGTTCTCTCTGTGACTTCATTCGGGGACACTCTAAGAATATCAACTTTATAGTTGTCTCTGTATGTAACAAGATTAGAGCTCCCTTAATTTAAGAAATATAAAAGTCTAATTTGCCAATGTCCTCTGGAGTGGAGGAATCATACACACACAGTAAATACTCAAGGCTTCTTTCATCTATGTACACACGGGGACATGTAGCCACAGGAAACTTCAGCTTCGGTACTGAATGTTACCCCCAGGTCAAAGGTAAACATGACACACTAGAACTCTGGTCCACCCTCAAAGACCTCCCCTCCTTTCCACAAATTCCCGACTGACTAGAGCTCAAAATAGTAAAAAGGCAGGGACTGAAACGAATACACTGTTGTCTCTCACCCAGTGGAGAGCGTTTCTCTTTTGTCTCTCTGCAGAAACAACGCACCACCATAGAGAGCCAAACTCCCAGAAACTATTGCCTGCAACATGGGTATAAAATAGCCTCTGTATGAGCAATACTAATGAGAGAATTAGGACAGAGTCAAAAAGACAAACGACATAAGTTTAATCTCATTTGTGGTTCCTAGATTTTATGTAGATATCTAAAATCAGGAAGCAAGGGGAAAGCACCAAACAGAGCATCAGCAATGTTAAGATTTTATAGCTGACAGGCTGCAAATTCAGAGAGGACCAAGAGGTGAGTGACCACCCACCCAGTGAGACACCCCACTCTATAGACTCTCCATACTGAAACAAAACCCCGGGCCCCTCTCCCACCTGCATCAGCTTCTCTAGCCAGCCAGCAGGCAAGTTTTCTGCAGGTGGGCTGCTCCAATACCCCCATCCCATCCATTGGACCCTGTAAACTACAAGTTTCACTCTGCCCCAAACTCTTCTATCCCCCTGCAACTTCAGGGGAACTCTAAAACACAAGCTGCAATTACACAGAGAGGACAAGAGAGGAACCTTGAAGCACAGACTATGATTACACAGAGAGGACCAAAAGAGCAAACTAAGAGAGCAGGCCAAGAAAGCAGGCTCAGTGGCTCCCTGAGACACAAACAGCAACAGTACAGAGCAAACCAAGAACAGTTCCCAAAGACATAGACAGCCATTGCAAGAGGAAAAGACCTAGCCAGCACCAATTGCAGAAAGAGATGTATAAGTGTCAATGCAAGAATTCATTCAACACCCTAAAAAGCAACATGGTAACACCAAAACCCAGTGGTCATACAACAGGAAGACTTGATCATCCTAACCCAGGAGAAGCAGAAGAAAACAATTTTAAATGTAACTTTATGAGTATGATGGAGACCTTTAGAGAGGAAATGAAAAATTCCATTAAAGAAATGGAGAAAAAGACAAGCAAAATATTGGAAGAAATCAATAAGTCTCTCAAAGAAACCCAAAAATCAAGAAAAAACAATAAAACAGGTGAAGCAAACAGTTCAAACAGTTCAAGACTTGAAGACTAAAATAGAGACAATAAAGAAAACACAAACCGAGGGAATCTGGATATGGAAAATCTGGGTAAATGAACGGGAACTACAGAGGCAAACATAACCAACAGAATATAAAAGATGGAAAAAAGAATCTCAGATACTAAAGATACTATTCAGGAATTAGATTCATTGGTCAAAGAAAACATTAATTTCAACAAATTCTTAATACAAAACATCCAAGAAATCTGGGACATCATGAAAAGACCGAACCTTAGGATAGTAGTGATAGGAAGAAGGAAAACTCCAGCTCAAAGACACAGAATATGTTCAACAAAACCATAGAAGAAAACTTTCCAAACCTAAAGAAGGATATCCCTATGAAGGTACAAGAAGCTTATAGAACACCAAATATACTGAACAAAAAAAAGTCCCCTCACCATATAATAATCAAAACACATAACATACAGAATAAAGAAAGAATATTAGAGCTGAAAAGAAAAAAAAGGCCAAGTAACATATAAACACAGGCCTCTCAGAATTACACCTGACTTCTCAGTGGAAACCATGAAAGTCAGATGATCCTGGACAGATGTACTATAGACACTAAGAGACCATGGATGCAAGCCCCAGATTACTATACCCAGCAAAGCTTTCAATCACCATTGATGGAGAATACAAGATATTCTGTGATGAAACCAGATTTAAGCAGTACCTAATCACAAGCCCAGCCCTACATAAAGTACTAGAAGGAAAACTCCAACCCAAAGAACTTAATTGTACCCACAAAACACAGGCAACAGATAATCTCCCACCAGCAAGTCCCAAAGAAGGGAAACACACAAACACTACCACCAAAAAATAACAGGAATTAACCATCACTGGTCAGTAATATCTCTTAATATAAATGGACTCAATTCACCTATAAAAAGAACAGGCTAAGAGAATGGATACAAAAGCAGGAGCTATCCGTCTGCTATATACAGTAAACACACCTCAACCTCAAAGACCGACATTACCTCAGAGTAAAGGGTTGGAAAAAAATTTCCAATCAAATGGACCAAAGAAATAAGCAGATGTAGCTACCCTGATATCTAACAAAATAGATTTCAAACAAAAATCAATCAGAAGAGGACACTTTATACTTATAACAGGAACAATCCATCAAGATGCAGTCTGAATCCTGAACATCTATGCCCCAAATACAAAAGCACCCACACCTGTAAAAGAAACATTACTAAAGATTAAACTGCACATCAAACTCCACACACTAATAGAAGAAGATTTCAATATCCCACTCTACCCAATTGACAGGTCAACCAGACAGAAAATTAACAGATGTCATGACTCAAATGGACTTAACAGATATCTACAGAACATTCCACCCAAACACAAAAGAATATTTCTTCTCAGCACCTCATGGAACCTTCTGTAAAATTGAACACATACTCAGAAACAAAGCCAACCTCAACAGATACAAAAAGATAGGAATAACTCCCCTGTATCTTATTGGATCACCATGCTTTAAAGTTAGAATTTAACAACACTAATTACAGAAAGCCTGCAAACTCATGGAAATTGAACAGTGCTCAATTGAACCACCCCAGAAATAAAAAAAAAAATTAAAGATTTCCTAGAATTCAATGAAAATGCAAGCACAATGTACCCAAACTTATGGGATACTATGAAAGCAGTGCTAAGAGGAAAGTTTATAGCACTAAGGGCCCACATAAAGGAAATGAAGAAATCTCATACTAGTGAATTAGCAGCACACCTGAAAGCTCTAGAACAAAAAGAAGCAGACTCGCCCAGGAGGAGTAGATGACAGGAAATAATCAAAATTGAGGGCTGAAATCAATAAAATAAAAACAAAGAGAACAATACAAAGAATCAATGAAACAAAGAGCTGGTTCTTTGAGAAAATTAACAAGGCAGACAAACCCTTGTCAAAACTAATCAAAAGGCAGAGAGAGGACATCCAAATTAACAAAATCAGAAATGAAAAGAGGGACATAACAACAGACACTAAAGAAATTCAATAAATCATTAGGTCATACTTCAAAAACCTATACTCCACAAAATTGGAAAATATAAAAGAAATGGTCAATTTTCTGAATAGTTATGACATACTAAAATTAAATCAAGACCATGCGAACAATTTAAATAGACCTATAATGTGCAAGGAAATAGAAGCAGTCATCAAAAGCCTCCCAACAGCAACAACAAAAAGCCCAGGGCTGGATGGTTTCAGTGCAGATTTCTACCAGAACTTCTAATATAGGTATTAGGAGAGCTAATATCTATACTACTCAAATTGTTCTACACAATAGAAACAGAAAGAACATTGTCAAACTCTTTTTATGAGGTTACAGTTACCCTGATACCAAAACAACACAAAGACTCAACCAAGAAAGAGAATTACAGACCAATCTCATGTATGAATATAGATGCAAAAACACTCAATAAAATACCGGCAAACCAATCCAAGAACACATAAAAAAATTACTCACCATAATCAAGTCAGCTTCATCCCAGAGAGGCAGGGATGGTTCAACGTATGAAAATCTATCGATGTAATCCACCATATAAATAAACTGAAAGAAAAAAAACATATGATCATTTCATTAGATGTTGAAAAAGCATTTGACAAAATCCAACACTCGTTCATGATAAAGGTCTAGGAGATATCAGGGATACAAGGAACATATCTAAACATAATAAAAGCAATATACAACAAGCCGACAGCCAACATCAAATTAAAAGAAGAGAAACTCAAAGAGATTCCATTAAAATCAGAAACATGACAAGGCTGTCCACTCTCTCCATATCTATTCAAAATAGTTCTTGAAGTTCTGGCTTGAGCAATAAGACAACAAAAGGAGATCAGGGGAGTTCAAATTGGAAAGGAAGAAGTCAAACATTTGCTATTTGCAGATGATATGATAGTGTACATAAGTGACCCCAGAAACTTTACCAGAGAACTCCTACAACTGATAAAAAAAAAAAAACCTTCAATAATGTGGCAGGATACATGATCAATTCAGAAAAATCAGTAGCCCTCTTATATACAAATGATAAAGAAGCTGTGAAAAAAATCAGAAAAATATTACTTTTCACAATAGCCACAAATAATATAAAATATCTTTGGGGTATATATTACCTAAGCAAAAAAAAATATCTTTGGGTAACACTAACTAAAGAAGGGAAAGACCTGATCATCAAGAACTGTAAGTCTTTGAGGAAAGAAATTGAAGAAGATATCAGAAAATGGAAAGATCTCCCATATCCTTGCATAGGTAGGATCAACATAATAAAAATGGCAATCCTACCAAAAGCAATCTATAGATTTAATGCAGTCCCCATCAAAATTCCAACACAATTCTTCACAGACTTTGAAAGAATAATAATCAACATCATATGGGAAAATAAAAACCAGGATAGCCAAAACAAACCCTGTACAATAAAGGAACTGCCGGAGGCATCACCATTCCTGACATCAAGCTCTATTATAGAACTACAGTAAAAAAGACAGCTTGGTATTTGGCATTAAAAAAAAGACAGGTTGACCAATGAAATTGAATCAAAGACCCAAATATTAATCCACACACCTATGAACTTTTGATTTTTGAGAAGCTAAAATTATACAATGAAAAACAAGAAAGCATCTTCAACAAATGGTGCTGCATAACTGGATGCAAACATGCAGATAGATCCATATCTATCACCAAGCACAAAACTCAAGTCCAAATGGACTAAAGACTTTAATATAAATCCGGCCATACTGAATATGATGAGAGAGAAAGTGGGAAGTAGCCTTCAATGCATGTGCATTGGACACCACTTCCTAAATATAACACCAGTAGCACAGAAACTTAGAGCAACAATAAATAATTGGGACCTGCTGAAAATGAGAAGCTTCTGTAAAGGAGAGGACACAGTCAATGAGACAAACAGGCAGCCTACTGAATGGAAAAGTTCTTTATCAACCCCACATCAGACAGAGCATATATTTTTAAAAATATATTTTAAAAAAAATTAGACATCAAAATTCCAAATAATCCAATTTCAAAATAGGGTACAGAACGAAACTGAGAATTCTCAACAGAAGAAGTTCAAATGGCCGAAAGACACTTAACTTAAAGAAATGTTTGAAATACATAGCCATCAAAGAAATACAAATCAAAAGGAATCTTACACCAGTCAGAATGGCTATTAATTGTCTGGACAGAAGAAGCATTAATGATACATCCCGGGGAATAAGAATACACTGTGAATTTGATAACTTGGTTGCAATGGAACAATTTTTTAAAGTAAAACTGAAGCTATCACAGTTGACTCTAGAGCCCTATTCTCGCCACCTCATTCTTTCCTTCTTTCTGGGTTTTTGAGAGGGGAGGATGCGGCAGATAGTATCTCAACAATATGGCCATCTAAGAGTAGCATTTGACATGCCAACATGGATGTAGAAATGGTACACCTAGCCTACCCCCAGATCAAGAGATACTGGCTACAAAGAGCTATGGAGAAAGGGCAATTCAGCCCTCTTCTGGGAGGAGACGCAGATAAAGTTACCCAATTCCAAGGGGTCAGCCCTAAACACAGATATGAGAACAACACTAAATGGCTTTTGCAGGTTGTTTTTATATATGCATATACATGTGCATAGATATATGCAGCAATGGTAATTTTAAAAGGGGTCATGAATTTGAAACAGAGTTGGGGAGAATGAGAGAAGATGGAGGGGTAGAATGGTGTAAATACAGCACGCATGTTTGAAATTCTCAAAACCAACAAGTTAAAGAACTCCCCTAGGAGATATTCCTTGACTCCTCCTAAAATATTATTAGCTAAGTTATGTAAATAGTATTAAGAACATTCTCAAACAGGAAGTAGCTAGTCAACCTGGATTCACTGGTAAATTTTATAGAACAGTTCAGGAAGAAATAACATAAACTATTGGCATTCCCTTTCAGAAATGAGGACCAGCCAGCACTGCCCTAACCAGCAAAACCTAAGCCAGACAAGAAAATATTATTTCTGAAAACAAGGTATCTGTATCATGAGCATAGATATAAAAGCCCCTAGTGAAATATTAGCAAATAAATCCAGAAAAGTTTTTTAAATGATATATCAGAATCAAGTGGGAAAATTCTAGGTATCCCGGGTATTCAAAAGTCAAAACTATTTTTTTATAATCTACCAGGTAGGCAAATAATAACTACATGGAGTATGCCCATTGGTGCCATAAAAGCATTTAACAAGATTAAATACTCAGTCGTGGGGGGAAACTGAAACAGAAACCACCAAGTACACTTAAAATAGAAATAAATTTTCTTTTTCAAAATTTGACTTTAAAACATCTAAAAAATACCTTCAGTTACATCATGTTGAAAGAGGTCAAACCCATGTCCTCTGTTAATTCAAGGGAAAGCGTAGGTTGCCTTTCTTAGTATTTTTACAAACTATCGTGTGAGAAATCATAAGTATTGCAATAAGAAAGAAGAGTAAAAGCTATTCTAATTAGAAAAAAAGGAAATAAAAATGTCTTCATTCATAAGTGATGTGCTGATGTAGAAAAGTTTCAAAAGAACCTACAAAATCAGCCCCAAGAATCAGCAAGAGAGGACCCAATGTCGTGGGTGCAGTGGGCACGCCAGAGGCAGCTGCTATCAAGAGCAATTGGTCTTTCACTGTGGAAAAATGTTAGTCCAAACAGACAGACTCTAAGTCCATGACCAAAAGGAGTCAACATCCGCGTTCCCCTGGGAAATGAACAGAACTCTACAGGAAGACCACATGTGTCTTTTCCTTTCTCTTATTTTATACTCCTTGAGAAGAGAGACAGGGCATAAGAGCCAGGAATCAAAGAAGAGAGGAACTAACTAGCAGAGCCGACACAGCAGCTGCGTTCACGTGTCAGAACAAAAACGCTCTACGGTTGAATAAAGGAAACTGTGGCTGTGTGGCTTTATAAGATGGCAGTCGGGAGACTCCAGCCTTCATGTTACTATAAGAGACAGGAGAGATGAAGGAAACTGTGTTGACGCTTCTTCCCAGAGATGCTGCCCACATTTGCCTTCTGCCTAGACATCGGTGTGAACAATAGCAGGCTGTCATGTTCTCTAAGCCTCATCCACCCTAGTCTGAAGTCATTTTGTTTAAACTAGAATGTCTGTGCTCATTTCTGCAGTGGGCTGTGATGTCTGTGTGTCTGTGTGTCTGTCTGCTCTCTGATGATGTGTGTGCACAACCAAATGCCAGGTTTGCAAGAGTAATCGCCACCCTGCTGCTAAGCCCTGTAATCATCACACTGAACCCGGCACAACTGTGCAGACCTGTCTTAGCCTCACCGCAGGCAGTCTTCACGTATGAAGCTCGGCTTGTTTTGATTTGAGGGGAGTTCCCACTGAACAGAGTCCCACAACCCTGGAATCTGGCCATTCCTGCGCCCCAACCCCAGCACTCTTTCGAACTGTGGCTTTGGGAGCTGTTTGTCTGAGGGGCAGCACTTTCAGGCTGGTGTTGAGTGTCCCCAGAGTTCCTGTCATCCACTCAGTCATTGCTCTGTCCTCCAAAGCATTAAGGCTCTTGACAAGTCACAGGAGTCCACAACAGCTGAGGCTCCCCCTCTGTCTAAGAAGAGCCTCTCTCCAACCCGGTGTTGGCAATAATCAAAGAAATTCCACGCAGCAGGCTGCAGCGGCAGGCTCAGCTTTTAGCCTATCTGCACACTTTTTATGGTTCCACCTCTACCTATACAACCCAAACAACAGGAGAAACCTAAGAAACTAAATGCCTGTTCAAAGCAATTTCTGCACAAAAAGGCACAGAACAGGATATTATCCCTTTTCCATCTTTCAGTCTATCCAGAGGATCCAGGCCTAGGTCATTAAAATCACTTAAACCTGCCCTTTATTACCAGCCTTGCAAGGAAAGGGGTATTAAGCTGGTTTGTAAAACATTCCAACCTACAATATGTCACTAGCCAGGCCTCTATTCCCAGTGATGAGGAGGCCGCTGTCTGTGAGTGGAGGTGTACCATTAAGTCAATCACAACACAGACCTGGGAACTTTTGTTTTTCCAGAATGGGTTTCTCTGTAACAGTTTGCAAAGCCCTGAATCTTGTCCTTTCGTTCCCCCATCTTTAAAGGACAACCTGAAAGCTGCTAACAGATCTAGACTTGACACCTGCTGTTTAGAATTCTAAAGAGGAGGGGTGATCAGAGTCCACACCAGCAGAGGAAGATGTTCTCAGCCAGCCTCTGTCCCTAGAGAGTGACTTGCAGTTCGGCCTGTGTCTACCTCACTCAGGAGCTAATTCCTCTGGGATGAGAAGCTCTGTCTAAATTGGAAACAAAGAAATCTCCAGAGAATTGTTATCAAAAGGGGGCGGGGGGGACAACAACAACAAAACAAAATCCCACTTCCCACAGCCCTTCCTCACTGGACCCTTGTCAACAAAAACATCAAGATAACTAAAGCTCAAACTCTAGCCTCTTCATAAGTGACGCATTCAGACAAAAACAAAAGAAAACAAACAAGCAAAACCTCCTGAATTTGCAGAGCCAGAAGATAGCACTTTCAAAACAGAAGAGAAAGGGGATCGTAGAAAGGTTCTGCGAGGGAAAATGTCTATAAAGGCATTCCCTCTGACTCAGTAGATAGGAACAGAAGCCTAGGAAGGGAAGAATGGGAAGTTACAGCCGATAAACAAGCCAGCTGTATAGCATCAGAAACCTGCTCTGCGGGGGGCACAGTGGGAAGTGAGGTTCAGGAGAACAACGGCAGTGAAGGAAGATGAAGCATAGTGAACCCGCTCCACAACAAAGGAATCAGAACCCCAGGGATGGGGCATTCCCCCGTGCTATAAAAGAAGATGTAGGAAGGAAATACAAGATAAACACCGTCTTCAAGTGAATCACTGTGTGCTCCTCGCTATCTTCAGGAACACTGGTTAGCTAGTGAGACAATACGGAAAATAAAAGCTAATGTGAGTAGAAATTCAAAAGGGAAAATAATGCAAGCGCCTAATTGCTTCGCAATTTAAGGACGATGAAACAGAAGACACTGAGATTAAAGGGAAGACTGGCATGACCTCCTAAGCCTTTATCTCGCCTGGAGTTTTACACCATGGCTCTTCAAAAGGACAAGAAAGCATGTGTCAAATGCGGGGTGACATGGAACCCTGGAGTACAGAGATGATTCAAATCCGTCCGAGGTAAATAGGTTTAGGAAAAATTAAATGCAAAATCCAGAATTACTTATTCACTAGTTCAGCAGGGTTATAATGTGTGCATCTGAAACCTCCCTAAGCATATACCAATGTGGTGCTTGACTTCCCCAGTCTATGTTGCCAGAGTCTCACACAGAGCATCCACTGCGCTTTGTTCGATAGAAATCTCAGAGACTCTTTGAGGGTCAGTATCTCCGAGATGAAAGTGACCCGATATGGCTTAGATCTTCAATATTAAAATAATCTCACCTAGTATATTTGAGCTGCTTTCAACAGTTCATTAAAATACCTGCAAAGACAGCAGTGAAGACTGAAACTCCCTACTTCCAACAAACAGATGCTCATAGCAGACTGGGGGACTCACAGCTTCAATGCAAGAGAAGTTTCTTCTAAAACAAACAAACAAAAAGGAGATATTGGAAAAGAAGGAGACTGTGCTCAGATGTTTGAAGGCATCTTTCCTACTATGGTCAGCCTCACAAATGGAGGGAGGCATCTGATCGTGCCCTCTCTGGGTCCACCACCACAGGAACAGTGTGTGAGCTAAAAACTCCTCCAGACAAACCTAGCAGGAGCTCATCACATAGGACCTGGTGATCCTGTTTCTAAAAGCCTGGTCTAAAGAAGATGCCAGAGGCGTTAAGCAAGATAGATGCACAAAGTTGTTTAGGGCATCCCTCAAAAATCAACTGAAGAAATTGGCAACTACATGAACATCTTTCTCAGAGGAAGAGTTAAATAAATCATGACCTAGCCTTGAGATCTAACACAGAAGCTCAGCTTCAGGGGAATTAACAATGAACATGTTGAAAATACATCATTGGTAAAGAGTAGAAATAACCTTTAGAGTATATAAATGTTAAAATCTCTCTCCCTCTCTTTCTCTCTAACACACACACACACACACACATGCACACACACAAACACACCAGAGTAACATCAAAGTCAACAAATAAGTTACTAGTGGTTCCCTGGCTGACCAAAATCCATGACATATTAAAATGTCTACACAATGAGCACTAGGCACTAGTCATCTTTTATAACAATAATAACTACATAAACATTGAAATAAAAGAAATTAACAAAGTGTCATTATGTTTAGAACAATACGGAACTGTGAATAAGACTGATTCTTTTATTAGCGAAGACCAGTTCATCAGTTGAATCTGAGCATGCCTCTAGGTGCGATGGTATAGAATAATTTAATTAAAACTATATATCTCAAGTGTGACATTCAGCAATAGCACAAGGTAAGAATAAGCCAGATCCAAGTACATGCAATAGAAGTAGCCAGGGAACCTTCAAAACTGAACTCTGCAGCCATACAAAACAGACGGTGAGAGCATATTGTGTCATTTTTCAGGTGACATGGGTGATCCTGGAGGTTTATACAACATAAACAAAGCACAGAAACACAATTATAGTATATATCATCCCTCATATGTGAAATTTAAACAAGTTGATCTCCAAAGAATATTGATTAATATTGCTTAGTTACCAGAGACTGAGAAAAAGAGCTAAGATAACAGGCTCCAAAATCCATGGGAAAAGAAGAGTGAGTTCCAGAGGCCTATAGCAGAGTAGGCAAAGATCATTCCAAGTGATTTACCCATTTGAAAATAGCTATAAGAGAGGGCTTTATGTTTCCCAAGACAAATAAGAGAAGCCTTGGGGTGCAGTGACTTGACTATGACACACTAGTGTGTTCAGTGGTCTGAATGAGATATCCCCCGAGTCTTGGCATCGGGATACTATTGTTGACCCTGTTGGGGGATGTTTAGGAGATGCAGTCTTGTCAGAGGAAGTACACCACTTGAGGTGGGCTTTGAGAGTAAGAAAACTCACCTAGTTCTGGTTCAAAATATGAGACCTCAAATTCCTGCTCCTGTTAGCAGGCCTCTGTCCCATGGACTCTTACCCCCTTGGAACCATAAGCCCAAATAAATCCTTTCTTCGATAAATGACCTTGGCCATGGTGTTTCATCACAGCAATAGAAAAACAACCAATAAAGAGGTTGTTTTTTTTGTTTTTGCTTTTGTTTTGTTTTGTTTTTTGTATTTTTTCGAGACAGGGTTTCTCCAAGAAGTTGGTACCAAAAAATAAGCTAGAGCTGACAGACCTGACCATGCTGGTTTTTGGAAGACTGTGGAGAAGTTGCCTTGGTTATGGTGTGTTACCACAGCAATAGAAAAGTCACTAATGTAGTATGTTTGTAAGTGCCACACCAAATATCACAAATTGGTACCACGATCAGTCAACTAAAGCCAGAATTTTTAAATGTGCTGTCTGGTCAACCTTTCCCACAGGTTTGGGGATATTGCAAGCACGGATCTGATCCTCAGCATCCTCTATCATGAAGAGGATTGCTCCAAATGCAGAAAATGATTCTCTGATGCAGGTCAGATGGTGTGGTTAGCACTGGAGAGGTCCTTCATCATGGTGGCAGATTCACAAACAGATAGACACAGAGAGATGAAAATAATAGAAGACATCATACAAGAATAAACGACCCGGCACCTCATTCTACAGTGAGTTCCCACATCAGTGCCCCTGGAATAAATTGAGAGCATATCATTAAAGCTGTGTCTTCACATCCCACAAGGACATAGGCTAGTTCACCCAAAGAAGAAAACATCGATATGCCAAATGTACATGTAGGTGGCCTGCGGCAATAAGAAATAGGCCTTCATTCCATCCCATTAATATTTTATCTGAATTGCATTTTTCCCTTGTAGTCTGTGATCAGACCAGGCTGAGCTATCCACAGTCAGGATGCTACTTGGCCTTTTTAGATTTATTCAACATTGTCTCCAAATGAAACAGTTAAATTTTATGCAGCAATACAGCATAAAAAGCCAGAGATCTTGTCGTGTGTTTTCAAAAGTAAATCATTGTCATCCATCCAGAAAAGCAACATAATGGAACATTTAAATTCTGTCACTGAAAACCTTCGACACATTGAGATAATGCTGAATATGTAGGTGTTTAATATTTTTAATGCAGAAAGATGTTAAATAAATATTTACAAGTGTTTACTTGAAATTCAAAATCAGTTACTGTGGGAAGCCAAAACATGTAGAAAAGGGGTATTTAGAATATTTTCTTTGTAAATTTGAAGCTGGCTAAGGATCAAGACTATAACAGACTGCAGGCAGAAGTCGCAGGAATGCTGGAAGAAGGCAAGAAGGACAAAGATTCAAACAAATTTACAGAAAGAACAGGATTTTCCACTTACAGCCATTTTGAGATCATCCCACCCCACCTGCCTCCCTGGGTGTCTCAGAAGCCACCTTAGCTAGATGGCTCTCACAGGGCAGAGTGGAACTGTGACCACAGATGAATGTCCATCCTCCACAGCCTGCAGTGTCCCCCGGAACACAGCTGTCAGCTGGACATGCCTGTGAACGACGCCTTTCACCTCTGTGGTGGAAACCCTTGTGATTAACGCCTGGGTTTCAAGGCTTCTCCTGTGGGATATTATGAAGTGCAGGATTGACTCCAAGCAGTGGCTGCCACATCTGTTTATGAATGCAGTCAACAGACACAGGACGTGCAAATAGGAATGAAGTATTAAATTCCACATGCCTGGGGGAGGGTAGTTGAATTGTGCAGGAGAAGCTGCAGGATCCTCCAGTGCTTCCCTCCCCCACCCAGCTGCTCTTTCTGGCTCTCCTTTACCAAACCTCCTCCCTTCGGGGACCTGTGAGGTCGGCTCATGTCAAGCTCGGGCTTATGTGCTCCTCTCCTTCTTCCAATGCTTTCTGTCCCTCTACCAAATGCCATCCGCATAAGAGTGGTGCCCAGAGGCCCTGTGCAGCTATGCCCAGCCCTGGTGAGTAGGTCCAACTGCTTACACAGCAGTGTCCCTAGGTTCCGGAAGTCATCTCCAACCCACATGGGAAGCCTGTAACTTCTGCCTCCAAATGTTTCTTTTCTCAATTTTCCCATTACACAAATGTCATCATGACCCATCTTTCTGGCCCCAACCTAGGCATCCCCCATCACTAATCGGCATCTCTTTCCTCCTAGGCGAGCCACATCCTGCCTGTTATCTTGAGAGCATATTCTGGCCATAAGCTCTCCAGCTTCTTTCTTCATCTGAGCTATGCAGATCTTGTCTGCCGTGCAGCACTGCAGGCAGTACGGTCTCCAGCCGGCCAGGGCTCCAGTCCCAGCGCTCCCACTTACCAGCCAAGGCAAATCCATTTCCCGTTCTCTCGCAGAACTGCTGATAAGCTCAGGGCGTGCTGAAACAGAGCAAACACTGGCTGACAGGACCCTGACCCCATCATAGTTTATCTTCTTTGTGGCAGCCAGGGTGAAGGGACATAAACCAGACCTAATCACTCCTGTGTTACATACAACAGTGTCTGCCCTCTTTTGATTAGTCCACATTCCCTCCTGGGACTAAAGCATGGTCGTGGGATGGCATCTGTTTCCAAGAGTTTTCTGAGCCGTCCAGATCACCAGTCACTGGATCTCATGTTTCACAATACCCAACACATTCCTCCATGGACTGCTTCCTCCTACCTTCTCCCTTCCTCCTCCCTCCCTTCTCTGTGTGTGTCCTTTCCTCTCCCTCTTCCCCTGCCCTCTTCCTTCCTCTTCCCTCTCACCCCATCCCTGCCTCTTTCCCTTGGCTACCCCATCTCCATCCCTCTTTACCTTCCACCCTTCCTCTCCCCCTCCCTCTTTTTCATGACCTCAGAGCCTCAACACAAAATAACCTCTAACTCTGGATGGGAAGATGTAGAAGGCAATGATACAGCAGGGACAGATGCCAAGTGAGGGATGTAGACCAGCGAAGAGAGGGCCCAGCTGGACCACATGAAACTGATGACCAGACGTCGAAGGGAACCTGAACTTCAGAATGGAACTCTGTATCTTACAACATGGAGATCCTAGGTGACTGAGACAAGGGTTCAAATCAATAGAGAGATAGTGGAATCTCAAAGGAAGGAATTTGGAAATTTAAAAGTATCTTTATTTAAAAAAAAAAAAAAGTTCATGCCAGGTGGTTGTGTGCACACAAGTTCAAGGCCAGCCTCATCTACAGAGTGATTTCCAGGACAACCAGGGCTACACAGAGAAACTCCATCTAAAAACAAAATGAAATAAAACAAGCAACAGCAACAACAGTGCATTCCATCAGTGTTGCTTTAATTGTTTTACAGAGGACAAGAGAATGGGGTGGGGTGACTGTAAGCAGAAAGAACAAGTCTGCTTTCGTTGGTGCTGTTGATTTCGTGCACTGAGGCTGTTAAAGGCAGGTTTCTGTGCTGGTGGTAACGACCTTGAACAGAGTGGAGAATTAGCAGTGCAGTAGAAGCCTTTCTGGACAAAGTTCTTGAGTAGGTAGAGACGTGTGGGTCAGTCAGGAGGGCTGGCCTTTAAGAGGACCGTGCACATGTCTTCAGCAAGGGCTGCTAAACTTGAGTGTGCATCAGACATGGCTGATCATCAGGCAAAGGCAGACAGAACATGTGAACACAAATGCTTGTTAGAATGAGGTATGGTACAGGGTGTGATTATAGTCCTTGGGGATTCCGGAAAGGATAAAAGGTTGTGAATCTAGGAGAAATGAGGAGCAAAATGAGCCAGGGTTCTTCCTATGTCTGACAAACCTGACCTTGCTAACAGCCCATCATGAATTCCACTTCAATGCTGTGGTGGCGATTCCTGCCTCAGTTTCCATCCCGCTGCCTTCTTCTATGCTCAGTAAACTTGCTGGCTCTGGTATTTATGTAAGCCAATTCCTGAAAGTAAATCAAGTGTGTGCGTGTGACTCTGTGTGTGTAATGCGTGTGTGCATGTGTGTGTGTGTGTGTGCACACTCGAGATCTTGTGGGCATGTGTGGTGATCTAGTCACACTGACATGGTGGCATGACTTCCCAGTCATTTATATCTTCATCTTTTGAAGCATGGATTAGCTCACTCCCTGTCTCTGCTTTGCTACCCAGCACAGTGGTAAGGCTAAGCTTCCTTACCACTTCTACATCTCTTTTGGTGGCAGCTCTACCTTAGCAGTGTTCCAACCTTCAAGCTTCTCAGTCACCCTTAGCCTCACTAATTCATTGCCAGCGACTGCTCACTGTGAAGTCTGCCTTTCTCATGACTTCTAGTGTCCAGATGCTTGTCCCTGGCACCAGCCTTTCTTCACAGTTATCACTGAAGCCACTGCATCCATTTTCAGCTTTGATGACCAATGGTAGCTGATTACAACCCAGCTACCAGAGTGACCCTTAGAACACGGGATCTAAAGCAAACTGTTTCTGCATGGTAGGCTTCACTGAGCTGCCAGCTGCGCAGCCCCCAGGCCCTAGGCCCCACTGCACCTCCGAGGCCTGATCGGGATCTGCTTCCCCCATGACTCTGGAGAATATTCAGTCGACTACGCTGGCTGCCCATGCTCCTGGAGCACAGCAGACTGGTTTTCTTAGGGCTTAGGCCCCTGAGTTCTTTCACTATCTCAGATGCTTTCCCCTAACCCCCTCATAGCAACTCCACCTTCTTCAGGTCTTCATCCAAGTATTCATTCTCCATCGGGCTCCCTGGGCATCTCACTTAAGCCTATAGTGACCCATCCTGCCCAGCTTTGACTGTCCCTGCCCTGGTCTTCTCTTCCTCGTGTCTGTGGCCATCTCACCTGGGCACCTACTGCCCCCTCCCAGGCTCATTGCACGTAATATCTAGCTGTCCTTTCAAATAATGTGGATGAATCCTCGTGTGTGTGTGTGTGTGTGTGTGTGTGTGTGTGTGTTTCTCCCTTATATTTCCCAAACACACAGAATAACTCCTGGTCCATATTTGAGGAATGGATGCTTTGATCAATCTGTTTTCTAATGTGTTTATTCTATCTATCTATCTATCTATCTATCATCTATCTATCATCTATCTATCTATCTATTATCTATCTATCATCTAACTATCTATCATCTATCATCTATCTATATCTATCATCTATCATCTATTTGTCTGTCTGTCTGTCTGTCTATCTCCCCCCTCCTTTCTTCCCTCCTCTCTGCCATTAGATGAGGCTCTCCTCTGTGCCTCTGGTAGCAAATGTCTCTCCCTACCCCATCCACACATACAGACATCCAGAGTTCATGATCCCCTGAGAAAGCACCCCGCAGAAAAGCCTCACTTTCAGTCAGCCCTGACCTACTGGGATAGATCTGAACCTTGGAACCCTGGAGGATGTGGGGAGGCCCCTCTGTACACCACACATGATGCCTGAATGTGGGTTCTGCCTGTTGCTCAGCCTCCAGCCACCACGGAAGGGACATTGTGTCCTCATTATTGACGCACATATTAGCTGGGAACTAAAAATTGTGCCCAAGGAGCCCAGGCCTTCCTTCCCTGTGACTCAAACCTCTCTCAAAGGCAAGAGTTATTCCTTTTCTTTGTAAAGCTGGATCTATGCATTTCATCTTAAAATGAAAGACCCTTGCTTATAGAAAACATCCTTGGGGAAAGAGGGAGTGATGCTTATCTGGAAACTCCCAGGGTAAAAGGCAAAGCTTTTACAAGCTGCAGTAAAATCCAGGAAACCTTCCCCCAAAGAAAAGAAGTAGGGAGGACAAACTCTGAGCAAGAGGGAGGCACGTCCTGGCTCTCCCGCGGGAGCTGCCGGGTCTGACGAACGTTTGCAGCTGTCTCTGGCCTCTGGTCCCCCTTGCCGTGTAGAGGCCTGTTTCCTGTCTTCATCAAAGCTCCGCAGCCCCATCGCCTTTGCCTGCCATACTCTGTTGGCTTGTGAATACTCCATTAACTTTTAAATCCAGCCATTTAAATGCTTGCCTAGCCCGGTTCTCCTTTACCTCAAAGAAGCATCATGGTAACATGTGTCTCTCCTCCACTCGTCATTTCACTCGGGCATCTGGGAAGATGATCTCAGTGACTCTACTTTAATTCCTTGGCTCTTTAAAAAGGCTATACTACCCACAGAACAAAGTAGGCTGTGAGATGGGCCCTTCATCTAACCACATCTGGTCAGCTCAGCCTGTGCAGCTGCCCTGCTGGCCCAGCCAGGAGCCTCCTCCTCGGCCCAGATGGCCTCCAGAGTATGTCCATCTGTCCTCTGCTGTGAGGCCAGGGTTCTGCTTACTATGGGCAGACATGCCAGGATGGTCTTTCTCTGGTCTAACCTGCAGTGTGAATTCAACAGCCCATATCTTTCCCACTACCTGATGAAACAAAGGGCCATCCTGGTGTCCTCTAGAATAAAGGAATCATGGGACTTGTGGACAGAATAAGATTATTCCATTTTTTCTGTCGTGGTTACTTCTGGTGCTTTAAACAATAACTGGCAAGACAGTATGATATCCCATCAGAAGAATAATGCGTCACTAAGGGCCCACACACTGACCGACCTCAGTTCGTGTGCTCATGTTTTGGAAAACATCACTCACATACAGTGAAGGAGTTAAGGGATGCAAACCCGTTTGTATGACCCTTCACTCTCGAGTGTGGAGGTCTGGGAGACGGGGCTGCCCAGTACTGCTAAAATAGTGTCCAATGCCCCATTGCCTGGATTCAAACCCCTGCTACCTTGCTTCCTGGCTCTCTGATTTTATGCAGATGACTGAACCTCTCTGTGTTTCAGCATTCATTAGTAAAATAAAGATGACAACAGCAGCCAGGGCGTTAAGATGCTGTGAGGCTCAGCTCAGGGAAGACTGTGAAGAATGGGGCTGGATCTTAATATTACAGTCGTGCAGCAGGAATGTTTGCTAGAAACATTAGCTCACCATTTTCTTGCTTTTCCCTTTGGCAATTCGTAATCACACACAATGCCTGTGACTCTATTCATCCCCACTACCTTATTTCACCCAGTCTTCTCTTGCTGGTACCCCTCTTCCCAAACAGAGCCCCTCCTGCTTGTACATCTCTTCTTATGTGTGCAGAACAGGTGCAGGTGGCTACAGTTACTATGTGCTCATGATCTCAACGGCCATGTCATATCAAGAGGACAACATTTAATAGCTTTCTTCCTCTTCCTCTGCCCTTATAATCTTGCTGCTTCCTCTTCCACAGTGTTCCCTGGGGCTAGGAGAGATGACATAGATAGTTCTTAACTCTCTTTAATATTTACAAATCCACTTCTGAAGGATTATCCACACTAGCAAACAGGAAATATACTCATGGTCGTTGGAATTCCCCTGAATGAGGAAAAGCCCCCAATATTCCAGACTGGCAACAGACCAAAGTCTGCCCACATAAGACCCTCTGAGACTCCTTAACTAGACACGACTCCTGGTCAGTCATAGATTTATGTGCCAGGACACGTCCTTTGGATACCTTCAATGCCAATATATCCAATAGCAGATGTAGGTTCAGAAGTGCTCAGCACAGAAGCAGTGGGCACTCAACACGGGGAAAGGAGGGACCACAGTCAGCACATTGCAAGAGCCCATCCTTCCAGTCCACTGTTGTGAAATATATCCCCACAGCACCAGACTTCCCAGAGAAAACACAGAGAGTAACAAGATTCTGGCATAACTAGAGGGTCAATGTACACCACACAAAATACGTTCTTATTCTTACTGTCTAAGTAGAGATAAAAGACAACCCTGGCTACGACAGCAGAAACTCAAGGCTATGGGAAGATAGGCACAAGATTCTGTTGAATACAAAGCATCAGGACATAAAACAGAGCCAAGAATTGTGTCTGCCTTTATCTCCCACTCCCACGGGTTTGCTATGACAAAGTCTCACATACCACACAGCAGACAGCAATAGAATATATAGACTATCTCCCAGCCAGTTCTGGAGCTGGAAGTCTGAAACCAAGGTGTCAGCAGGCCTGGGCATCCTCTGACCCTAGAGAGAAGAGACTTTATGTGACCATCCCTGTTACCTGTCTTTATGAAGCCATCTTTGCATAAGGGCATCGGTCACAATGGAATAGGGTCAACCTGCTCCTCTGCCATCTCAACTAATCCTTGTGTCTAAATAAAACTATGGAATTTCAACTTATGTAATTTGTGAGATGCTTTTCAATCCAGAATAGTATGCCTGTGGAATTAGAGAGGATGCATTTGAATGAATTTCCTCATGAAGACAGTCAGTACTACTACTGGAGCAAGATCTGCAGGATATCCCAGTGTACCACTTCCCCTCCAGCTCCTCCTCCCTCCCGCTCCACCTCCAGGGTGAGCTGGGTTGCCAGTGGCGTGTCTCTATCTTCCATGCTCCCATCATACCTGTGCTGCCAGCTACGCATAGCGTATAGATGCAGCGTCTGGGAAGTTGCAGCTAAAGTCTGACAAAGACAGAATCAATCATTCCGAGTGCCTTTTCTAAGCCGTGCTTCTCTCCCACAATAACATCTGGTGGAAGTCCCGCTGAGCTATCTTAGGAGGATAAAAGGCGGTATTTTCGGTGTTTGTTTTACATATCCTGCAGTGTGGGCATTAAACGGCGATCAACAGCGATCATTTCAGAACACGTAGGACGGGATCTCACTTCTCTACACACGGTTTTTCAGAGCAAGGCTAGTGCAGTGCCTGAAATGGAGTACAAGTACCAGACATGTCTACTGAAATGGAAGCTGGAACATGTCCAGAGCTCTTGGTGCCACACAATAGCCCTGTTCCTGCCAGGAAAGGATGGTGACATTTGGGGACTGCAGGGCCTATGTTCAGCCTTCCTCAAAAGCCATTACATCACTTAGCCACGTTTAGTGAGGTCCAGCTCCCACCTGCAGTCAAGGAGAGAGACTCTGAGAAATGAAGAAGACTTGGGCAAACAGCTTAGTGGTCAGGCTAAGAATTCAAACCCTGTTTGAACTAATTGCCTCCACCCTCCCTGGTTTTTTGTTTTTGTTTTGGTTTTTTGTTTTTTTTTGTGGCAGATAAGAAACATGAACACAGTCTGGATTCAGGAAACAGAGAGCAGGAACCTGGAGTTTGTGGCAGGAGTTAAGGATGACAGGAATGTCCTATGGAACTGTCCAACAGCTGAGGTCAACACACATGCTCACCATGTCTGGGAGCAGCCTCCTGGGGTTTATCATTCTCTGACAAAGACCCTGGAGCTCTGGTGCACAAAACCACCCAGCAGCATCTGAACAAGGAAGGGCTAGGAACTTCAATGATGCAGAACTAGAGTTCGTCCCCTTCCTTTGCCGTCAGCACAGACAACAGTGGGGTTCTGAGCCTGGGCTGAACACCGTGAGCATCCGAGGCAGAGGTCACAGTGCTGGCCGCAGCGTGTTGACAGAGGGGCATTCTTGGCCCTGGCTGTTGCTTCCATTCAAGGTCACACAGGGCTCTTGAGTCTTTCTATCGCGCAGCAGATGTCGCCACTGGAAGAGTCAAATGAAAAAGGCTTAAGGCTGCTAGGAATTAGAAGTGTTTCTGAAATGAGCTAGCGCTAAGGAGGAAAGGTAATCTCCCTGACTTGGAAGTGTGGTTGTGTTACCAGTCATCTCCTGCAGCCCCACTTTCAGCTCCTCCCTCCACTTGCTGGGATGAAAGATAACCCTTCCATAACTCACACCGTTTCTCTGCTCCATTGTTTTCTTCCTTCCCCAGATCCTTTCCTAACTGGCGTCTACTCCTCTTTGACAATTCGATCCAAATGGTCCATTTCTGTGAGGTTTCCTTTCTGACCAGTTATGGAATGGGTGCCCAACACTGCATTCAAGACTCCGTTTGGATGGAGATGGTGCCTCTTAAACGCATGAACATCAGACAAGCCAAGGTTGCCCATTCACTTGACTCCCATCTTGTGACCTGGTGCCTGGCTCAAGAGACAGTCAGTGGTGACGTCAGGAAACAGCAGAGTTTAGGAAACAGACATCATTGCCCCACACTGGAGGACTGGGAAACTCCCATCTTGACAGGCCATACACAAGTTTATTGTGCCAGAATGTTTAAACAAGAGCTCCATGTTAAAGGGGGTAAGCACAACCACCTGTATGTATGCCTTTATAAATCTCTCTGCTTATTTTTAAAACCCAAGCAATGTAAGGATATCTTAGTAGACACATCAACTCCCCTCCTCCTCCTCCTCCTCCTCTTCCTCCTCCTCCTCCTCCTCCTCCTCCTCCTCCTCCTCCTCCTACTACTACTACTACTACTTTGCTTGGTGGAAAAGAAGATGCTTATTTTGACAAGTTGCCCCACAGTTCCCCTTAGAGCACTAACTTGCCCTGTGATCGGGGACAGCAAATGTTTGCTCCTCTGACTAATCAATCCCTTGCGAGCTCAGTAGCCAAACAGCAGCAGCACTTCAGAGACATCAGAACCCGATAATGTATTCCTTGCCGGTCTTTCCAGACAATTAGAGCCCTAACAACTCTTGTGTGCTAAGCAAGCCCAGGGCTGCTCCCTCCCAACAACTTTGCAAGAGGCGCTATCAGACCTACTTAAAAACAAATGCACCAGAGAGAGGTCCCGAGAGAGTGTCTGCACCTGAGCCGTGCACAGCGTGGGCTCGCCAAAACGAGGTTCTGGTCTGGGATTCTGGCAAGTCTGCAGCACTCTGTATCGGGCTCTGCTGAATGAGGGCGATTTGACCAATGATGCCTGGATGGCAGATGCTTTACGTATACTGTCAAGTTTGCTGTGGCACAATCCAAGCTATTTTAGGATGCCAGGCACACAGCGAGCCTGCTGAGGGCTGTTGACAGCCACATGCAGAGAAATTGCAGCACAATTACAGGGTGGGCAGCATTCAAAGAGAGCAATAGAGGGTGCTGCGCAGGCCTTTCCTCTTGCAGATAAGCCGAGAAACCAGAGAGCTTAATGATTGCTTGCAGAAGGATCATACAGAGAGGTACATGTGTGTCCAATCTAAATTTGCCACCTTACGCTGGAGTTCTCTGCTGGCAAAATCTAAATTGGCTATTTGCACTGTCCAAACGCATGAACTGATTTTCAGAATGTTGACTCTTTGCCCACCAACAGCTTAAAGTAGACTGGACCAGCTGGACGGATGGTCCTGTCCAACGCTTCTACTGTGCCCTACAAACAGACTCAAGGCCACCAGGTAAACCTGCTGACATGGTTGATTTTTGCCTCTCATAGAGCTTGGACACGCTTATCTTTAACCTAAAAGTCCTTGAGAGCTAATTCTCAAAACTTTAAGAGTTTCCAATGGGGAAGGGAGAGTGAAGGGCTTCCATTAAGATCCTTGTCTCTAAAAAAGGAAGAAGGAGACAGAATGAATATAATTTCATTCACTTTGCCTTGACTTTCACATAGTGGGTTGATTTCAGCTACATGTGAAACTCCTCCAAAACTGTTAAACAGACTGCATTAAGGAAGGATATGAAGGGGAGGCTATAAGAGAAAAATAAAAATGTTTTGATTCTAAGAGTAGAATACATGTTCTCTGTAATTTTTCATTATAACACATGGAGGGAAAATCAAGAGAAAACCACAAAGGGTGCCTTTAAAGTAATTAGTGCCTCCAGCGCACTAAGCAGGGGCTATGTCTAGTTATCTGTGCACTGATACACAAGGCCCAGCCCTTGCTCTCTTTCTGCCATTTCTGTCGTGGTTTTGTAATGATAATACCTGTCTCCTTGTACTTGGTATTCACAGCAAATACAGTAAAAATGAGCTGGCAGACAGCCTGTCTGATTCACTCCCACCCCAGCTTACAGCAACTTATCCACCCTGTCGACATAAAGGGTGTTCTCCTAAATCAAACAACACCGGTGAAGTGGGCAGCTTGAACATGTCCCCTGTGGCTGCACACTCCAGTCTCCTGAAAAACAAAGCTATCTGTTGTCCTTTACTGGAGTATCTAAGAACCACCTTATAGAGACACACTTTCGTCAAGACTGGCCGACTGTCCATCTGTTCCTGAGAAGGGGAGGTCAAGTGAGGAGAAATAGACAGACAAGAGACAGAAGATAGAGTCGGGAGGGATTCCAGTGAGTACTGTAACAAAAAACCCTGAGTTTATTACTCACAGTCTTTATATACCCCAAACGAAAGTAGGGGCACAAGACTTCCATGATATAAAGAACAAACAAGCGTAATTACCTCCTTACATCCCAGAACACCTGTAACCATGCCCTAAGTCAAACGTCATGTTGATTGGCCTTTGAAGAGCAAAGCACCCAATAGCCACACCTTTGGTTAAACATCTTGGTGTTCGTTCTTGAGGAGCAACAAGAGGTCTGAACTCTAGGTTTAGTCAAGATTGAACAGATTCCAAACTGTGGACTCTCATGCACTTTATCTTAGCTCCAGGTTTGGAGGGTTCAGTCCATGACACAGCAATTTTTAAATGCTTCTTCAGGTGAGTGTTGTTCTGATAGAAATTTCAGGGGGGCCACAGGTGATGACAGCCCTTCTCTGAACTGAGATCACTATGGAAATGTATTCTGATGTGATGGGCAGGGAAGAGGAACAGACGTGTTGCTTAGGAGACAGAACCAATAAGAACGGGGATTCAAGAAACAGAGGGGTCTCTAGTTTGACTTGATGCTGACAGCAGTGACATCTGCCCCACCCCATGATGCTTCCAGATTCTGAGGGAGACAAAACTCTCTTTGGAACACATTGTAGTTTTATTTTTCTATTCTGCCACCCAGCTCCCAAATAAATACATGGAGACTTATTTTTACTTAAGAATGCCCAGCCTTAACTTGGCTTACTTCTAGCCAGCTTTTCTTAACTTAAACTACCCCATCTACTTTTTACCTCTGGGCTTTTTCTTTTCTCTATTTTATATACCTTTTTTATTTCTTACTTCATAACTTATTGTTCTCCTTCTTTTCTTGCTTCCCCTCTTCTCTCTTCTTTTATTCTCTCTGCATGGCAGCCCATCCTATCCCTCTCCTGCCTAGCTATTGACTGTTCAGCTCTTTATTGGATCAATCAGGTGTTTTAAACAGGCAAAGTAACACAGCTTTATAGAGTTAAACAAATGTAACATAAAAGAATACAACACATCTTTGCGTCATTAAACAAATTTTCCACAGCATAAACGAATGCAGCACATCTTAAACTAATATTCCACAACAACAGATCTCACCAAGGTCTCTGGAAATAAACAAGCAGCTCGTTTTGTTCACACTTCATCTGTTATTTTTATGTCATGAATTGAAGGGGAACTCTTTGGGGGGAGAAGGGGCACTGTAAGCTGGGCAAGGGCAAAGGCAATGTTGAGGGATAAGAACAATATACAATATACACATGAAAACACCACAACAGTAAACATTACTTTGAATATAAATGAAAACATTATTAGTAAACAGCTGCCAATTGTAATTGTGAGAGATCCCCTCCCAACTTCTCTCTTTTGATTCTAGAGAGAAAAACTCAAATTGAGAGTGTGTCTTAAACCAAGAATTATTAAACTAGGTTTTTTGACCTTGAGATTTACCAAATTTATATTCCACTGACTATTTTATCTGCGTTTCTGTGTGTCCATGCACATTCGTGTGTGTGAGTGCACGCACATGTCCTGCAGTGCACACGTGGAGGTCAGAGGATAACCACTGGTGTCAGCCCTTACCTTCCACCTTGCTTGAAACAGGATCTCATACACAAGGCGAGCTAGCTCACGAGCTTTGAAGGAATCTCCTATCTCCACCTCATCTTGATACAGGAAAACTAGAATTGCATGCATATGATATCACATTCAGCATTATGTGAATTCTGGATCCAAACTCAAGTCCCTACATCATGCAGTCAAGGCTGTAGGCATAGAGCCTTCTCCTTGGCATCTCCCCTGAATAATTTCAGAATCTTCTGTATTTTTTCCATATTCAGAAAGGTTGAGAGGATCCTTTGTCTTCTAGGTTCCCCTTGCTTCCAAATTGTTTCCCTCTTATCATGCTGTGTAGTGCTATGTAAGGGAAGCCTAATATTGTAATAAAATACAAGCAGTGGAGACTTTATTACTTATCAGAACATAGACCATCTACATATGCTTTTATATTCAGAGCACTTTAAAAATGTGTACACAGCCAGGCAGTGGTGGTGCACGCCTTTAACCCCAGCATTTGGGAGGCAGAGGCAGGTGGATCTCTGTGAGTTCGAGGCCAGCCTGGTCTACAAGAGCTAGTTCTAGGACGGGCTCCAAAGCTACAGAGAAACACTGTCTCAAAAAACAAACAAACAAAAAGAGTATACATAATACACACACACACACACACACACACACATATACACACATACATGTTAAATATATCTATACGTTTCTCTACAGACACACACATATATACATGTTAAATATTCTATATGTTTATCTACAGACACACATATACATGTTACACATGTCTATATGTTTATCTTCAGAGAGGAGAGGCAATATTGTTCTCATTCAACTGTGGCAGTCTGAAGACACAAAAACTTCTGCCCTATTAAAAAGTGTCTTCATTTGCCAAGGTCCATAGATGCAGAAGGAACCCAGCTGTTCCTCTGCTGATCTATAAATAAAACTTGTTGTTGCTGACACGGTTCCTGGAGGAAGCACTTTCTTTATGTGCTTTAACTTTGAAATGTCTCACCTACCTCAAGATGGGCTGCAAACGCCTGCAACCCTCAGCCAGACGTTTGAAGCAGAAAGATTACCTACACGGCAACACTTGACAAAGACCTCTCCTTGCAAACAGATATGAAATTCAAAAGTGCGAGTGAACATGGGCGAGCCCATATTTCTTTGCTCAGGTGTCAACGCTCCATCTCTATGAAGCTCCCCAATGACTCCTCCTGCCTGACAGCATACGAGGAAACACAGAGGCCATCATCAATCTCGCAGGGAAAGTAGTGACTGGGATGGAAAAAGATCTCTACAGGAACTGTGACTCCAGCTCCAGGAGATGAAGAAGAGAACACATTGGGGAGAAGAAGAGAAGGGCCCTAGGCACAAATTCTTCCTCTACCCAGCTCTTGTCTTTCATTAGGATGCTCGGATTAAATTGCTCACTTGCTCTCAAATCTACAAGTCCAGACTCAGACGAAAAAATGAACCCATAATTAGTATTGAACCCATGGTTTTCATGCTGGTGGGAGTGATGCGGTGGTATGAAGGATGTGTTCTGAGTGGGACTGGCATACACACAGACTTAGGGAGCCTACCTACAAACACAGCACAGAGCTCAAATGGGAGAAACCCTGAGGGGCTGCGGACACCAGTGGGCAGGGAACTGGAAGGTGGGGCAAGGGACCAGCTTGGAAGGACCAGGCATTTCTCTGTCACACGAGTTCTGTCAGCAGACAGGAGTGAGGGCAGGTAGGTGCAGCCAGGTTGGAAACTGGGCTGAAGTATATTCTAGGCATTAAAGATGACATAAAACAAGTGAAGATAAAAGGGACCAAGATGCTCATGTTAGGGAATTTTTGTTCTCGCAGCAGCTCCTCCCTACCTAGGGTGTAATGGCAAAACCAGAGGAGACTGTTCTTTTAACTCAAGTCACAAAAACAAAAGCAGGCTTTGATCACTTCAAAGGAAACAAAATACAGTAAATGGGGAGACCCAGAGCACCCCAAGGACTGACAGACAAGGAGGGTTATTAGGCTTTGATGGGAGATAACGAGGCAGCATTTGGAAGGCTCAACAAACACACCCAGAAGCCAGAGCCATGTAGGTGTGCTGTGGAAGTTCTTCATCATGAGCAGGTCTGTACTGTGGGTGAGGGGCCCTGGGCCTTGACTACAGAGTGTAGTCAAGCTGGAGAGAAGCCAGACACAGCCCTGTGAGGAGCACACACGGTGCCATCTGTCAAGGCAGAACTGAAAGTTGCCGATGATCAGGTTGCTATTTATGAAAAGTAGATATGGAGATAGCACAAATTAGCAGAAAGCGTTAAAACTGAGAAACCTCACCCCATGAGCAGGTCATTCTGGGTTTTCACATCCTGAATCTGGATTGAGACCCAAAAGAAGAACCTGGACCTCAAGAGGCATTTCAGAACCATGCCACAGCTGCAAATCTAAATAACTTAAATAACAGGGCTAAGAAAAGTTACAGAGAGAGTGAAGTCAGCCTAACCTTCCATGCTCGGTTTAGGAATGAACTATGTGACCATCCAAAGCTAACTCTTGAGTGTCTTTAAGCCCATCTGTGGGTTGCAGCATACATAAAGCTTGCAACATGTTGTAAGCAGGCCGCTTGTTGGTTCCCGACTACTCAGCCCTGAAATAGTCACATAGAAACTATATTATTTAAATCACTGCTTGGCCCATTAGCTCTAGCTTCTTATTGGCTAAGTCTTACATATTAATTTAACCCATCTCCATAAATCTGTGCATCACCACGAGGTCTTGGCCTACCAGCAAAGTTTCAGCGCATCTGTCTCTGGCGGCTTCTCTCTCTCACTCTGCCTCCTTTCTCTCAGCATTCAGTTTAGTTTTCCACCTACCTAAGCTCTGCCCTATCGACAGGCCAAGGCAGTTTCTTTATTCACCAATGGTAATCACAGCACACAGAGGGGGATTTCACATCAGTGACACAATGGTCTTAGTGCTTGACTGGAAGGTTTTAGTTGATTCTAGACTTTTGGTTTTACTTTGAAAGCAATTAAAGAATTAATTTTATTTTTTAGAAAAGTGCTTGAACTCCAAAGATCTTCATTTATCTGTTTATTACACATATGAAATATGAGTGAGTACTCAAAAAGACCTCATCTCTCTGGTTTGTAAGTCTTTCCTGGAAGGGATATAACGTTTTATATGTAGTAAGTTTTGGAAATCCATGTAACATGCCTTTAAGAATTTCACTGATTAAAGGGGCTAGAGAGACAGCTCAGCAGTGAGAGAGTTGTTCTTTTAGAAGAAATAAGCTTACTTCTTAGCACCCAGGTTGGGTGACTCACAGCTACCTGTAACTTCAACTCTGGGGGACCAACTCTGGCTTTGGGGTACACATGGACACACATGCATACAGTTATAAATAAATTTTTTTTCAAAATTTAATTAAGTCTAAGTTTAGTTGACTATTCAAGTAAATATCATTTCTTCAATTTCTGAGTTAATCAAACAAATACTAAGAAGTTCAAGTGGTCAGACTTATTTTTATATGAAAATTGTTAAGCTTATTGAAACAAATGTATCATTGTAGCAGCTCAAGGAAGGGGGAAAATTTTGACTGAACATTGACGTAAATAAATTATCACACTAAAAATACCACCTTTCCTGAGACAAAAACCTTATTTTCAAAAATCTTAATTAATGTTTGTATACTTCCAACAGACTCTAAAAGGTGTCGTATTTCGTTTTGACATACAACTAGGTTTTTTTTTTTAAACGGGAATTTTATTTAGTTACTCGATAGGAGAAAAATGGGTCCAACATTTCATCTGACTTTAAAGCCTCACCCGCCTCGCACACGACCTTTTGCAGTACAGCACCCACGGTATATCCATGCAGCAAACACCATCAATAACTCTATTCAAGTGACAGCTTCTCAGGTCACTATTTGAGAAGCACATCTGTCCTGCCTGATCGGTGTTTGCATTTGCTCTCTGGCCCTCCTTCCTGCTGGCTTGAAGTCTAACGCCATGTGAGCTCCACCGACATCACTGTAAAGTGTCTCTGGACTTGACAGCTAAGACTACCCCACTTCTGGGAGGTGTTTTCCCTGAGGGTGGAGAGAAAAGGAACTTTCCCAAAGCAGAAAGCTCTTTACAGTTATACTCCAAGCACTGCGCCCAGCACAGTGTTCAATACAACTGGACTTCCTCAGCATCGGCTCTTAATATCAAGCTTTCATTGTCTTCTTCCTTCAAGAGGAAAACTAAAATAGTCAAGGCATGTATGAAGGCCTTTAGAAGATTTGGGGCTAAGCATTCACTTAGGCAAGCGTTTCTCAACCTGTGGGTCATGACCCCTTTGGGAAACCTCTATCTCCAAAAGTATTTACACTATGATTCATAACAGTAGCCAGATGAAATTAATTTTATGGTTTGGGGGTTGTCACAACATGAAGACATGCAGTCAAGGGTTGCAGCATGAGGAAGGTTGAGAACCGCGGCTTTGGGCACAACGTCCCTTCCATGGCAACGCTTGGTACCTGGAGGGCCATTTCAGGCAAAGCAGAGAAGCAGTTTACCCAGCATGGACTCAGGCCCTTTGTCTAAGAGATTCCTCCACTTGGTCTTCGTCATGCTCTTGAGCCATCATTTACAAACTCAACCCAGATCACAGGGGTCCCTGAAGTGTACTTCAAGGTGCTGACGCTGGTTTCTATATACGAGGGAACCTTCAGAAAGAGTCTTTGAACTTGTGTTTAAAACTCAAGATAAATATAACTATCACAGTTTTAGAGGGAGGGGGACTCCCCTAGCTTCTGACTTACTTGCTCAGGGCCCAAGAGTCATAGAGTAATGGCAATCACTCCAGATATTTCCCAGCCCCTTCCATGGACAAACTCAACAATGCATGCCTATATCCTAGAACCTGTGGGCTGGAATCTAAAGGCATGTGTGCCAGGACAGGCTCCAAAGCTACAGAGAAACCCTGTCTCGAAAAAAAAACAACAACAACAAAAAAAAAAAAACTAAAGGCATGTGTGTGGATTAACCCCGTGGAAGAGGACAGTGACTGGTAGGGACCTTAAGATGATTCTCAAAGAGCAAGCTGAACAACATCCAACAGAGAGATGTTAGCGGTCTGGCTTTCCAGACACCCCATAGAGATGTTAATGGTGTTGGAAATGGCAGATTAGGGACTTACACATGGAAGACTAGGGACTTACACAGTTATACTTCAACAAGGCCTTGCAGAAAATGTCTTTGAAATCCCTAATATAGAGAGAACTATTTCCTGAACCCACCGCTCACTCCCAACCTCGGGCTTTAGGCACTAGCCCCGGTTGGGTAAGGTGCCTGTAGCTTCACATAAAGGACCTGGAGTCTTGGATATGGATACCGAGAGGACTCTTCAAGGTGATGTAGCCAGCATTAAGATTCTCTCAGGCAGCATCTCCTGAGCAGGTGCCCAAAGGCCTGTTGAGTGCCTGGCTGAGCTTAATGAGAAGCTCCAGACGTCTGCCTGGGAAGGGTTTGGAGCTCAGTTCTAAGCTAAGCCAGACAAGGTAGTAGCCCAGATACCTTTAAAGACGTGACTCCTCAGATCCCATAAGGAAGCTGTGTAGAGAGTTGCCCTCCACTTCAGAGACCAAAGAATCCCCCTGCCAGGAAACCACGGCATTCATTGGTCCTTGTTACATGGCACATGTGGCCATCTGGTAAGAGGTCATTTTAACTCCAACAGTAATTAACTTCAAATGGGTGACGTCAAAGGGTATCCCCGCCCCCCAAACTATCATGTTTCTACCCACATGCTCTTCATAAGAACGCCCTACTGTCCCAAAGACAAATCCCATCACACACTGTCCCGTCTTGGCTGGCAGACACAGTATGCTGAACAAGTGTTGCTAATGCCATAGGATGACGTAGATCTACCTGCAGGATGCTTCTTTAGCATCCTCCTGCTCCATAGAGGGTCCTGACCTGCTCACCAGTCCTCTGACTTAATGGCATGGGAGGGCAATCTGCTACCTGTCCTAAACCAGCTCAACTGGGAAACTATATTCCCTCCCTCCTCCCCATGCTACAACATTTAGCAGTGTTAAGAGGCGCTGTAGGTTGTCACAGCTTTAAGTTCTGCTATGACATCTAGTGGGTAGCAGCCTGGGGTACTGTTATCACACCCTACAATTTACAAAACAACCCCCATGGAAAAGAATGCAATGTCAGCATAAGCCTGTAAAGTCATTTAAAACAAGGCATCTCAGACCTTGCACAGTTATCACATCCTCTGCCACACAGTCTCACTACTTCTAGAAATGATAAAGACATCATTTGGGGTTGAGGGAGAAATAAGAGAATATTAATGCTGAGAAGTTCTGGTCAACAGAAGGGTGCTCTCGCCTACCCACCCTAGACATCAGGGACAATTAGTACACAGTATAGGTTGCTATAGTAACCTCAGTGGCACGGTACTGTCACCCACACAACCCCGCTTGCTGTCTGTGTAGGACAAGGGTGTTTAGATTTACACCAAACTCTTTTGGGACCACTTTGCAAACTCCCATCTCCTTTGAGCATCCTCACTTCCATAGGAAGAGCAGACAGCTACATTAACTCCTAGGCTCAGACCAATGCCTTTATATGGCTGCATCATGCTTGGCTCATGGAGGCCGTAGTGGCTGCCCCAGGACCACATGAACAGCGGAAGCACTCTCTCTCCAAAGCTCCTCCTCCTTACAGTCCAGAGGGCTCTGCTTGCACTCAACACCAGCGTCTCCGGGAAGACCCTTGCCCTCACCTCCTGCACAGTCAAGGAAGCAGCGGGTGACGTCCCTCACCTCTGTGGCCAGCTCCTCATGCACACCTATATCATCTGGGGTTCTTGCCCGTATCACCTTTAGGACCCTGAAAACAATAACTGTAAAAATAGTACAATTTTGACTCTAATTTAAAACATGGTCATTTTTCATTCATGAGTTCCCATTACACATACCGTAAACTAATTAACCAAATATAAACAACAATCACACTTCCTCCTTTATCTCACATGAATGGATACCATCCAATAAGAATTCCCTTGCCAGGTAGGGGTAATCTCAGCAGGCTGTGCGGAATGAGTATATGAAGAATGCCCAGAGGTAGGAAGCTATCAGAGGGGCCAAGGGCTGGCATTTGTTATAGGGGCTGTGGTTTCCATGGCAGCAGCAGATGGAGCAATGCACAGCCGTCCAGAAATATCTAATTGTTTCTTACTGAAATAACGCAGCTGTGTCTTTCCGCAGTACGCTTTCACGTGTGCCCTGAAGTAATTCACGCTGTTGCTGCATCACTGAATGAGGGTGTAATTCTCCCAATTACATTTAAGTTGGAAGAGAAAGATCCTGACACACTTTGTTAGGGAAATGAAGATGTGATGGTACCAAAGAGGAAGTGCTGAATCCTGAGGGTCGTAAAGCACATTTCCCTCCCATTGGCTTTTTGAGGGGATTCTAGGTTTCCTGACAGTATTGAGTTTACTGTTCAATAAAAGAGGCCTCGCAGCATTTTTGGAATATGTGTTGGCATGTCTGGAAAAGCAGATGAATTTTAGCATCATGTAACTGGGAAGAAACTATAAAGGGGAACTTGAGCATGACCTGCGGGCCTACTTCTCTCCGCTCTTGGAACACTTCCTTCTCTATGTTCCTAATAAAGACCAATGGTGATAAACCATAAAGGATGGCTGCCCCCAAAAAGACACTAGTCACTGAGTTAGGACTTTTTGATTGTCAAGGGAAGGATGCTGCTAATACCTCGTGGACAGAGGCCAAGGAGGCTGCTCTGAGTCCAACAATGATCAAGGAAGTTCTCACATCCCAGGGTCACCGCTCTAGCTCAAGATGCCCAGGCACAGAGGTTGGGAAAGCCCTGCAGATAGAAGATGTATTTGTCTAGACTTCGATGACAGTGAATAGGAGCTGCTTTCTGTCTGTACTGACCTTACCAATTAGCCAAAATATATGTATAAAAATAGACATTTTCAGAGTAAGGCTGCATACTCGCTATGCCCGATGCTTTGCACTGTGCACATGCAATGCCCAGCTTTTTCTCACAGTGAGCTTCCCACTGTTTACAAATGGACATCCTCCCTTTGTCTGTTCTTATCCCACAAAGGGCTCCTTTCCCTATACCAATACTTTATCCATTGACGGAACAGCAAGAAAGCCCAAGCCATCTTTCATGCCTATATTTAGGTCAAATACCCTGACCCTATCTACATAGATGATCCCTATTTGTATCCCTATAAAATTCACATGTTGAAATCCTATGTGCAAGGTGATGGAGTAAGAAGTGAGACCTTCGAAGAGTTGATGAGATTGTAAGAGTCGAGTCCTCCTAAGTGAGATTAGTACACTTGTGGAAGAGACCCCAAAGAGCTGCTTCTACCGTGGGAAGACACAGCAAGCAAGCACTGTGCAATTCTCTGAGAGGAACAGACCTTCAGCAGACACAAAGCCTCACAGTGCTGTGATGTTGAACTTTCCAGACTCTGGCACTAGGAAAGAATGAATATTTAGGGTCGTTTGATAGAGGTGCATGCACAGCAGAAAGTGGAAAGACGGGTCTACAGGGTTGAAGATGGCAATATATGAACCAAGGATGGAGGATCCGGGGATACACTCTTCCCTACAAAGTCCCAGTGGTGTAATATCAGACTTCAGCCTCCAAAACCAAGACAGCACACCTCATTGACTAAACCACCAGTCTACAGAGTACGTAGTGTGTACATGTACATATGGGCTGACTAAACCACCAGTCTACGGAGTATGTGGTGTGTACATGTACATATGGGCAGGGATACATGCTCCTTCATGCACTCTGTGGCCGGAAGAGGAGGAATATGTCCAGGTCTATCCTTCACCTATTTTTCTCCTTGTGATAAGGACTTTCACTGAACCCACAAGAAGCCTGGCCAGTGAACTCCACTGATCCTCATCTCAGCTTTGCCTCCAGCACACACCATGCTGGAAGTCCAAGGACATGTGCAGCCACTCACCTTTCCATCGTGGATACTGGGCATTTAATGTCATGGCCCCCTACTAATACTGAAGGCACCATTATCCACTGAGCCAAATTCTCAGCCCCATGCTAGCAACACCAACATAGAAATACAGGACACTATTTCTTGAAATTTGTCTTCTTGCTAGACTGGGTATGACTAGATCAGGAGAAGACATCTTGGATCCAGAAGGTTCTGGATGTTAAGTTTAGCCAAGGTGTTCCACAGGTGAATAACTCCACTCTCTAGACCAATATATAAAGGGTCTGTTCTTTAAAGCCACCTTGTTAGGGAGTCTTTGTGACAGACAGCAGCTGCACCTTTTTCCTAATGACACATCCTGCATTCAGACCTCTGTTAACTGTAAAGAGACTTGCATGCAACTTTCAAAGAAAGCCTTGAAGAGATCATACATGCTCTCTTACCACACTTACATATCCTTTACCATACTTATAAGATCGGAAGTGCTGCCTATCGGACCCATCTCTGCCTTTGACACGAAGTCATTTCATCAACACTAACTCGGTTTTCACTCCCAGCCTAACTGCTCTATGAACTTCATATTCTCTCTCATTCATAGGTAGTAGCTCTGGACCTCCAGATATGTGCTTTCCATTTGGGATCCCCACAGCAGGCAGGAAACGAGTGAAGTCTCATGGGATCTGGGGGGCATCGAGGCAGGGGGAGTAGAAGGCAGAGGTGGAAGGGGGTTAAGGTGGATAATGGAACTGGAAGTGTTAAATGTGGTGGTGATGGGAAGGCAGGGGAGAAGGGATAAATAACACCTTAGAAAATTGCTATATGGAAGCCCACCTCTATAGAAACTTCCTACTATGTATGCACACACACACACACACACACACACACACACACGATTTAAATAGAACTTCCCTATAACAGGGGAAGAATACCCCTACTATATAGTAGAGGCTAGCAAATAGCCCAGTGGCAGGCATGGTTACCTCTTTTGGAGTTGCTGTCCAGTGAGGTCCCTCAAACCCCAAGCATTGCAGGCAGTTGTTTCTGCACTCTCCTGTCTTCTCCTCTTTTCTCTCCTCTCCCCCCTCTTTCTTTCTCCCTCCCTCCTTCCCTTCTCTACTCTCTCTCCCTCCCTCTTCCTACTCACTTCCCAACTCTCTCTCCTGTTTTCCTGACTTCCCTTGATCAATAGAAGTGAAAGAGAAAGACCCCAAATGTGCAGCACCCAGTGGTGACTGAACTCTCTCACGTTAAGAGCTGTCTACAGCAGAACTGTCGTCTGCGCTGGAATATCTGCGTGCAATTCTGCACATCAACCTAGGATGGTTTTCGAGTTTTCAGTGTGATCTGTCTTCATGTTCTGAAGCTTGTTTCCCATGCAGATCCCCATGGAAATTAGATGGAAGAGCAGTCTACATTCCAGATCAAAATTAAAACTCACTGAGCCATTGCTCTGCAGAAGCAGACTGATCTGTTCTGTCTTCCTTTCCTCTTTAGGATGAAGGGCAACATGGAAGCATTTGGACCATTCAACAATGACCCAACTTATCTTCTCCATCGCCCGTTTTCACTCGCAGAAGTTTAGTTGAGCTAAAGAGAAGATAAAGTGTGGAAATAGCCTAATTCTTTCCCTGGCTCTGTCAGAGAGGATGCATATGACCTTGAGGGGAATATCCTTTCCCTGTCTTTGCTTCCTCATTTTCAAAGCAGAGAAAGCAAAATTCCATTCATTTAGTAATAAATTATCTCATTACTGAGCATAAACACCGTTATTGTTTAACATTTATTTCTGCAATCTGTCAGGACATTCTGAAATTTCTATGTAAAATACACAACTTAATGTGCTGTTTCTCCTTCTTTCTCTTGCATGGTGTGTCTGGAGGAGGCGAGGCAGAATGGTGAACACATGGGTTGTGTAAACGAAATGCTATTTAATTTATTTTCAAATGTATAAAAGGAAATGTAATTAAGCTCCCTAAAAGCCTTCCAAATAAACTTCACTAAAGAAATGGAAAAGGAGATCGTAACTGATCAAAGCAGTAAATCAGGGTCCATGACACTCGGAGATGAAGACCAGATTGGGCAGCTCGCAGCGAAACGCCTGCCATGGAAGTCAGACTTCCCAGGACAGAAAGAAAATGTCAGAAATGCAGATCAGATGCTGGCCAGCACTGGAAGCAAACATATTTGTGTCTGAAGTCTTGAGCAGATTGGTGACCGTGAGCAACCCTTCTATCTTTTCGTCTCCACTTCCCTCTGTTTCTGCTACTCCATCCCCTATCTTGTCTCTCCTCCCCTCCCATTTCCTCTCCTCTCTTTTTTGACCTCTCTTCCTTTCCTCTCTCTCCCTCTGATCTTCATGCTCATACAACTAAATGTGGTTGTATACTTTCTTTTAATGTTGGAAGCCAACCTATCAGAACAAAGCTACAGAAAGACAGCCCTTGCAGCCCCTTAGCAAACACTTTGGTTATGTATGCCTGCCGCAAAGCATAGGGGATAACATATACAAAAACAGCCACTGAAGAGTCTGTGAGTCTTTCCTGCTAGTTTAGTTAAATTTACTTTCAGTGTTCAGAAAGAGCCATATCAGAACCAGGACAACTTCAAACATGGATGTCTAACACCTTGTGTGTATTTCCAGAGTATTGTTGGGGTAGCTTCTCAGTAATTAGAAAATGCCTCAAGATCAACAGTCTTTGTGGTTTTTTTCCCAAAAGTTCAAATCTTCAGGAAATTCAGGCTTTAAAAAAAAATCCTCTATTTCTGTTGCAGGGCTCTCTGACTTCCAACTGTTTGAAAATGGAAACTAGTCTCTCTTAGGCTCATTAATCTTCTTGAAATTTGCACACCACGGAAGCTGGTGTTACGAGACCCCTTTAGTATGAGTACTTGCCTAATAACCAACCTTGTGTACAGGAGCAGACCCATTTTTAAGATTACCATGGGCTGTCATGTATTAGTATGACTTAGGCCATCAACGTGAAAATGTCTGCTCTTAGAGATTATGTCACTGTTGTAGAACTTTTTATATAAAATAAGTTCCATTAGGCAACGTCTGCCTTATGATGCACAGTTTTCCATCTGTCACCTGCACAGTGCTGTCTGCCTTCCTGCCTTCCAACATGACCAAGTAAAAGCATGTTTTTCTAGGCCACGGTATTTTCAAAGGTAGCATGGAATGTTAGCCTGATATGGTGATGAATTGTAATTGATTTTATTGGGTCGTTGTCTGAACTGAAGACAATAAAGATCTAATCTAATATCAACATAAAGATGTTGAAACTAAAGTAAGCACAAAATAGTGACTAGGGACGAAGCAGAATTAAAGTGTAATATAAAATCCCTCTATGAAAATAGTCTCCATGCTTTTTCAGACCTAGGCCAGCTGGCCTTGGTGAGATCCCAATAGAACATCCCCATTGTCTTAGTGTGTGGGTGCACCCCTCGTGGTCCTGAGTTCCTTGCTCGTGCTCCGTCTCCTTCTGCTCCTGATTTGGACCTTGAGATTTCTGTCCGGTGCTCCCGTGTGGGTCTCTGTCTCTGTCTCCTTTCATCGCCTGATGAAGGTTAATATTCCTGAGGATGCCTATCCGGACTAGCTGAACATAGCGGACAATGAGGAATACTGAGAATTCAAGAACAATTGCAGTGGGTTTTTGATCCTACTGCACGTACTGGCTTTGTGGGAGCCTAGGCAGTTTGGATGCTCACCTTACGAGACCTGGATAGAGGTGGGCAGTCCTTGGGCTTCCCACAGGTCAGGGAACCCTGATTGCTCTTCGAGCAGATGAGGGGGGGGGGACTTGATCGGGGGAGGGGGAGGGAAATGGGAAGCGGTTGTGGGGACGAGGCAGAAATCCTTAATAAATAAATAAATTTAAAAAAAAAAGAAAGAAAATAGTCTCCAAGCGCAGCTAAACATAAATGGAAAGCCTCTTGCTTTCTTTCTATAAATGTCCCTCAAGACAGCATGGTATTTCTGTTCATGCGAGATGCCTATCAGGAGGAGTAGTGTCCTCCAGGAGAAATAGTTCACTGTGATATGTGATAAAAAGCAGCATTACTAATGGCATTTTAACCTTCTGGCCTGTTCAGAAGACAGAAAAATCTCCCTAGGTATGCACAAGAGCCAGCAAACTAAACAGTCCATTGTTTCAATGATAATATAATTTATAATTTTTACATTTCAGGAATAACTTTCTAATAAAGGTGCCACGATGCTTACTTAGGTTTAGTATTTACATTAAGGTGGTACAAAATGCATATTCAAATAAAATATACTAAGGGCGACAGTGGTTAACTTGCAAAAAGTCTGATGATAAAAGGTCCTTATTTGCTTCATTCTCTCCCGCTCCCAAACTACCTACAATACACAGTCAGTATTGGAAACTCCTCCCTGAAGATAAACTTTCCTTGTACCAGGAGGGGCTGTGTCAGCTCCTGGGGGAGAATCAATACTCATCAATACTCTTCCCCAGCTGTGATCCCCGATAGACATACCAAAGGTATGGGCAAGATATGCCCATGTATGCTCTAGTGGCGTGAAAGTTAGAGGGGTAAGCAGCGACTGAATTCACGGTTTAGTCTGCAAGAGGAAACGTGTGCCTAGTGCTATAAATCTGACGGAGAATGCATAGCTGGGAAATTCATAGGCTCTAGGGATAAACCAATGATAACTATTTTGCTAAATGGACTTGGGATCAAACTGTCTTCTAAATATGCATCTCTATACCCATAAATAATCTTGGTCCTCATCAGAAGTCAGTGATTAATAACAGGACACACTGGTGGAAGTGCAGAGAAAGAGCGACTGTGAAGTGCTCGGCTCTAGGTGGAACACCTACCTATATCACATGCTTCCCTTGAGGCTCAGGGAGCGTCACGGAAGACAGGATGGAGAGAGCATAAGAACCAGATGTCTAGGCATGCTACTGGGAAGTCACGTCTTCTGGGAATGTTAGGACTGTGAACTCATGAACTCATGACAACTGTGGTTGCCTAAGGAGACCCACACAAGGTCAAGCCAGGCCAGTATGGATAGGAGAGGGGCATATGTGTCCCCCATACATACCTGAGGAGAATTTGAGAGTTGATGGCTTCTAGGGGAAGAAGAGCCAGCTTTCCTTAGAGAGGTGGCCCTCTAGAGAAGATTGTGTTCTGACGGGTAGCCTCATACCCACACATATGTGGGCAGCAGTTAACTGGACTCAGAGGCTCCAAAAGTCATAAAAAAGAGAACATGAAGTTGAGAGTGTGGTGAAGGAATCCAAAGAAGTTAGAGATGGGGAGCGGGGAATAGAATATGATATGAAGGCATTGTATGCTTGTGTGAAATTCTTGGAGAATAGACAAAACTATTTTTAAAGAACAATTTCAGTATACCATGGCCCCCAAACTGTCTAGTATTTCCATTTGCTCTGTATCACACTTCACTGTGTCTATGTGATTCAAAATCTTCAAAAAGAGTCTCAGGTTTGTCTGCTTGGCAGAATATTATAAATTAGATGCAAACCCACACACTGTTTAGATCTTCTTGCGTGAGCATCAGTGCCAGTCACGGAGAGACGCCCTCAACTGAGCGCAGCAATGGTACCGCATGCTGGCACGAGACCAAACTTTATTTTTATTTCACACATACCTGTGTCTTTTAGTTCTGCGCTGGTTCTATACCTTGCTGCTTTCTTAGGAACAGTTTGCCTTTTAATGAAAACTTGATATGATTTTAAAAGGCATTTATTTTTGTCTGGGGCATGCTCAAGAATTAGGTGGTGGTTGTGGCTATGTTCCCCGCCACTCAGTAAAGCCACACACTGAGCTGTAGTACTTTAGGGTGAGAATTTTATTCTATGTGAATTATGTTTCTAAACAAAGCCAGAAGGCATTGCAGAAAGTACATCAGATGTAGGACTGAGCTTTCTGGACTGCTTCCCCTGTCTCCTCCAGCATCACTGTGCCTCATTCTGGCCCAACGGCAGAGCGTGGTGCCAAATGCAGATAGGGACAATTAGGAGAGGCTGTGGTGTCCTCAGGATTGGCGTCCTCAGGGGCTTCTCTCCCACAGCTGAGCTTTTGAGAATCAAGTAGGAGTTGAGCAGACAGACAGAAGCATCAGCCTGGATTAGAGGAGACTCCTGGGAAAGAATTTTCTTGTCTCATTATGACAGGAAATGTCCTCACTTATGCAGCATCAGAAATTTGGAAGACCACATTTCAGGACATGTCAGTATGGCCACCCCCAGCTCCCACACACACACTTTGAGTAGCCCCTGTCAAGGTCTATACTCCCTAGCTTTTGTTGAATAACTACCCATCACAGAATTTGGTACTCAATACAACTAATATATGTGCAGTTTATGATTCTGCAGCTCCCTTATAGCCCAGCTGACAGCTGATCATGCTGGTCCGCTGGCTGATTGATTACCCTTCTCTGCCCAACAAGTGATCCTGGACTCTTTATACAACAGAACATCATTCCAAGAGGACAAGTGATGCTTGCAAGGCCAGTACCCACACCGAGAGCTTGAGGGTGGTCACCCAGGTCTCAAGCCAGTTTGGACCCAAGGAAACGGGAATCAGACCTCGTTTCTCACTGGAAGGGGTAGAGCAGCATTGTGAGAACTGCAATACAAGTTGGGGAAACTGTGAACATATGAGAATCAATGGGCTCTCAGTTTGAAGAGCCAGCCCTTTCAGGGAGACACAAGGAACAGAATGACTCCAAAGCCATACAGCATTGAAAGTGTTTCCACTAGAGAAAGCATCCCCCGAAGGAGCCAGGATGTGTCTGCACCTCCCCACAGTTGTCTTCCCTGGAGAGCTGAATCCCAAGAACTGCAGGAACATGAGAGCTAACTCAGCATCTTTGGACAAGGGCTGCTGGAAGAAGCTAAAGATGGAGACTCAGCTCCCCAGTAACTCTGAGCCAGAGAACATGCCAGGTTGTGTTTGTTGAAGTCACAGGCCACATATATACCTCAGTTTCCCAGTCCTCAAAGATATAGTGAGCTGGCTACATCATGTGTTTCTTTGTATCTATTTTATATGGGCTCAATTTCACAGGCTGAATTGAGAAAGTTCCTGGACAACAAAGTAATTATCTCAAAATGCAGCAGTTAGGGCAAAGGTCCCAATCACGTCCTCACCCCAGGATCATTAAATAAACTGACTAAATACTACTCAGTCTGTGTCCTCAGGCGCTGTGAGTCAGGAGGTCTGGGACTGAGCAGAAGCCTGCCATTTTAGCCAGCTTCTCCCTCTGTCTGGGAAGTTCGGTTTCTTTACATGAAACATGAGGTCACTGTAACTACCCTGTCTGGCTTCAGCTAATGTTCTAACAGACAATGCAGTCTGTTGAAGCAGATCCCATAATCTCAGCTAGTCTCGGAGGGGAAGCTCTGAGGGAGCTAATTTTGTTAGGGTCTGACTTCTTTTCTTTCCAGGATCTCTCTAGCTATGTCCTCATTAATCTTGAACTCCGCACTTTTGTGTCCTCCTAATTAATATGACAAGATCGCATGAAGGTGAAAATGACAAAATCCCCACTGAAAGGTTGTTAACAGGACAGAAATTAATTCGCTCTGACCTAGGCAGCCCAGCACTGGAATAAGTCGTCAGTGCCTTATAAACACACAGGAGCTCAGGTGTTCCTTACTCCTCACTGGTCATGGCTCATCCTCACTGTATGAGGTGAGAACACACGCCAGCTCTCACGTTCACATCCTAGCCCCATGGCTGAAGCAGGAGCAGATAACACAAACAGCCCCCCTCCATCAAGGAAGTTTGTGGGTTTTTTTTGTTTTGTTTTGGTTTTTTTTGGGTTTTTTTTGTTTTGTTTTTGTTTTTTTGCTTTTTTCGAGACAGGGTTTCTCTGTGGTTTTGGAGCCTGTCCTGGAACTAGCTCTTGTAGACCAGGCTGATCACGAACTCACAGAGATCTGCCTGCCTCTGCCTCCCGAGTGCTGGGATTAAAGGCGTGCGCCACCACCGCCCGGCTTCAAGGAAGTTTGTGGTTCCTGGAGTTTACTCGGGTCACCTCTACTCACATGCCATTGACCAGATTCGGTCACACAAAAAGGAAGCCAACAGAAGGGAACCACGGAAGAGGCATTTCCTATTCTAGAAATAGAAATGATGCCACGGGGTCTGAGTCTCACAGGACGAGGAGAACCAGAAAGTGTACAGGGAAACATGTCCCCCACCATTTCAGGACATGGGAAAACATGGGACTGTGTTTACAACTTATGAAGAGTCTCGCTTCCATGCATTCATCGTGAACTCTTTATTAGAATAGTGGGAATACTAAGTGGCCCATAAAAAGGAAATCATTGTCAGTCATGAGACACCAACTTAATAAAATAATCTGAAATCACTGGAAAGATTGTTCACCCAGATAATCTAATAATTTACATCCAGAAAGGGTGGTTTCCAGAGTCCTCTATCCTCTCTCCTAAGGAGCACAATTGCAGACCCAAGAGCTTGGCCCTTAAGAGACATCCATTCCTCAGTCTGAGAAGAGACACCATCAGGGAACACAAAGTGTTTAGGAAGAATCCACTCTGGCTTCATTTGCTGCAAATTTCAACTTTATGAAACAAATTCCTCTGGGTAATAAAGACAGAAGAACCAAAGCATGAAAACACTTTCTGTCCTCCAGATATCTGCTGGAAAGCTGCTTGGGCCCGCAAGAGCCAGCACTCCCCTGCACCGGACTGTAAGTCACGCTTCTGCCCATGCACGTTCCTGGTCACTCCAGCGTCTGAGCTACACAGAAACACAAAGATACAAGAGTCAGGGAAAACCTGCCAAGAAGGCAGGAAAAAAAGTGGCTCCCGGTTGGTGCTCTCTGAGATGTAAAGATTCACAGGCAGGAAGTAATAGTATGGATCCTGCTGGTGACGGAGGTAAAGAACCGCAGCTTGGAGAACACATCTGGGTTCTGAGTGCAGAAAGCAGCAAGTGGACAGGACTGACGCTGCTGAGGCAGAAATCAACACAGTTGCTCAGCCTCTGGACCTCACCCCCTTCCAGCTGTCAATTCCAGAAGAAATGCATTCAACCCACCAGAGGGCAGAGGGAAGCCACAGGATCGCTACTCCATGCTCCCTCTGCAAACCACGGTTGGAACAGCCTCCAAGTACAGGCATCGGTATCGATGACACCATGCTTTGAAGCTGAGGGAAAGTGGAGGAATGGATTTTGATGAGACTTCTGCAATGGACAGGTGGATGGCCTATCATGGTTTGCTTCTTTATAGGATGAAGTGCTATGTGTCTGGAGATGCTGAGACAGATGCAGGAAGTTCATAGGCAGGAGCAAGGAGACTCGGGGAACAAGACAGAGTTTCGGATGTAAGATGGCTGAGTAGGACTGTGAAGGGGTACAAGATGCTATGGCAGGGTCTGGGAGGGTGGATCAGTTGGTAAAGTGCTTTCCATGAAACCACGAAGAGCTGATTTCAAGCCTCAGCACCACAAGAAAAAAAATCCATGCACAGAACTTTATGATTATAATCTCAGTATAAATGAAGTATAGACAAGGGGATCCCTGGGGCACATGGGCCAGCCAGCTTAGCCTAGTTACATGTCACAAGTCCCAGTGAGACATCTTTTCTCTGAAAACAAAGTATATAGTACCTGATGAATGACATCAAAGATAGACCTTTCTCTCTCTCTCTCTCTCTCTCTCTCTCTCTCTCTCTCTCTCTCACACACACACACACACACACACACACACAGATGTACACCACATGCATGGGCAACCTGTGCACAGGCTCTCTCTCTCTCTCTCTCTCTCTCTCTCTCTCTCACACACACACACACACACACACACACACACACACACGCTATGGCCACTGAAATGCCTTTGGAAGAACTTAGAAGAAATTGACAACAGATGTTGCCTCTAGGATAAAGAAGTTGGGAATCAGTCACTTTGAGTATTGTTTAAGAACATACTTTGTACTCAGTTACATCATATACACTTACTTTAAAACTTTTTAAATAAAAAAGAGACACAAGAGGAAACGTTTTCATTCTATTTACCCTCCACGAATTCCCAGCCTATGACATAAAGAAAGGCCTTGAAGTTACTTCCTATGTCAGGGTTTCTAGCACAAGCCTCAAGGCCACCACACGGCCCGAGAAGAAACGGAAAGTACAGCAAACACATCCCATATTAAAATACCGTCTCAGATGTGATGGGAAGGTCACCCTCAAGAGGGCAGAGCACACTCCAGTGGACTGAGAAAGTGCCACACTGCTGTGCCCCCCATCAACTCCTACGACTGTTTTCCCCAAGTGCGCCAGGCTCTCTTCCCCCTTGGGATCTTTGCACAGGCCCACTCCACTTTATTGTGTTCTGCCCTCCACCAGGTTACCCCTAACTCCACTTTCTGACCCAGTATCTGACCCTCTCACATGAGAGTGGAAATCCCTTACTGCTTGTACTATAGCCCTATTTCCTGCCTTCTCAGGAACAAAGTCCTTATCCCAGTATTTCACACCTGTATATTGCAATGTTCATTTCTAGAGAGTATTTGCACTTGACTCACTTTTCCACACAAACATCTATCTGGGGGCTTGTGTAACATATTTATTCACCATTACATAGAACTTCAGGGGAGGCCCCACCCATGATTTAGGGAAAGTTTCATATTCTTTTACTCCTAAAATTTGTGCAACAATGAATATGTAAACATATTATGAATCAATAAACATAAAAAGAAATGGCCATAATCTTTAAAGGGCATCCTAACAGATACAGAGCTCTGGAAGTAATGAATATCACAGCATAGCACAGGGGAAGGAGCCACAGCTCATCCGCTCACAGAAGAGCCATTTCCCAGCCTCCAAACACTGAGATTTATAAAGCACAACAAGAAGATACAGGAGTCATGTAAAAAACCTGCAGCTTTTCACTAAGAAAAGGAAATATATACTTGAATAAAGGCAGAGACCAGTTTTTTGTTATTTTTAATTAGGATTTACCAGAAAAGCTGCACAGCACCCCCTGTTGCTTGGAGTGGAAAGTGTAACCAAGTGTCTGGTGAGGAGGCAATTGGGAGCCGTTTGTTCTCCATTTTCCTCGTTCATTGTTGGCATTTTAAGAGCCTTCTTAAATATTGTAGACATTTTCTCCTAATCTCTACCCACTATGAAATTTAAATAATGCCCTGAATTGGGACAGCCATCTGGCAAATGATTATCTGTTTAAATGTAGGGTGTGCAGCTTTGCTCTGGGCCTAGAATTAGCAAGATTTTCTTTACCTACCAACAGAAAAACAAAATCAATAGAAGATTTTCTCTTACTTCGTCCCAAGCGTTGAACACAGACTCCGTTAGACTTTCAAATGTGTCCGTCTGGAACCAACGGGGAGACAAGTGGCACCAGACGACCCAATGACCCTCCTACAGAGTATGGGCATGGTAGAGAGAACACTCTGGGTTTATCTTGGAGTGGGAAGAGAGGAGAAAGCGATGGCTGGAGCCTCAAAAGGGCAGAAGCTGCGGTGGAGGAGCCACGTGCCTGGAGATCTGTAGCTGCACAGACATGGTCACTTCCCAAACCACAGAGCACACATATAAAACTGACAGTTACCCACAAAGTCATACAATACTCAGTGCATGGTAACATCCCCCAACAGTGTCATGTCTCACACACACACACACACACACACACACACACACACACACACGAGAGAAAGGGAGACAGAGACAATCTAGGAATACTCAGGCCATGCATTCTGGCTCTTAGCTCTCTTCCAACCCAGAACATAACCCTCTTCGAGTTGCCGACTTAAGAAGAGCAGCCAGTAGAAGCCTATACTGCATTTTGCCTTCTGGACAGCCAACCACTTTCCTATGGTGCTGTTAGCTTGCCGCTCCTTCCTTTGCATTTCTGATAACCTGGAAGTTAGACCCAAAGTCCCAGCTGACACTTTGCTGAAATAATTACACCGCAGGAGTGGGTGACACTCGGTCCCGTGTCCTGCACCACTAAACCCGTGTCATATGTCCTATCCACATCAGTGAAAACACTGTTTCCTCCTGTATGGACCAGTGCACATAAACAGCCTTTCAGACAACAGGAGGTGTTCTAGGACAGTGCTGGGTGGCCTTACTTCAGCCCCACCTACCCCTCACCCAGTGATTTTGAACCAATCTGAGTCTTCCCAAAGCAGTTCTGCCTTGCTGTGAGGAGAGAGTGATGAACCCAGCCCCAGCTGCAAGCAGCCAGCATGCTTCTGTAGACTGAAATCTTTCCTCGACAAACGAGATGATTTGGAGTGTCACAATTACAACCCCTTCCCGAAATACCAGGTGAAGCTCCGTTTCCCTATTTCTAAAGTCAAACAAGGGGTGCATTGAATTGCTGCTTCAGGAGGCATCAGGGAGACTTGCTGGTTTTCTGTTTCATAAACAGCATGAGAGACTCAGGGATTTTTCCATACATTCAACATGTAGGAATAAGTTAGGACCATTTTCATGGACAACATAAGACTTTTGGACAAGAAGAACTGCAAAGAGACTGATCTATGCCGATGCTGTGTTGATTCATCTGAGAATCATCCTTGCTTCCAGCACACGCTCCATCAGATGTGCCCCATCCTTGCCTAGCCTGAAATCATCCCGGATAGAAAATGCAGCTGTCAGCCGGGCGGTGGTGGCGCACGCCTTTAATCCCAGCACTTGGGAGGCAGAGGCAGGCAGATCTTTGTGAGTTCGAGACCAGCCTGGTCTACAAGAGCTAGTTCCAGGACAGGCTCCAAAACCACAGAGAAACCCTGTCTCGAAAAACCAAGAAAAAAAAAAAAAAGAAAATGCAGCTGTCATCATATGGACCAGGGCTGGAGCCCATGGCCTTGCATATACTAGGCTAGTGATGTACCTCATAAACTTTCATGACTAGATTGCCACCTTCCCTCCCTGCTCTAGGACCAAATGCTCTTTAATCTGCCTTCACCACACCATTCCAGGTCACCTGGTGGTCCTGTCCAGCCCAGTTCCTAGTGTCTTGTCTGGTCCAGTACGACACCTCCTCTCACATCCTTTCTCAGTCTTTTGGCTGTATCCAGAATAGTCACTGTAAAATAGAAATGAAATCTCGGCATTCCTCTGATTAAAATTCAACAGCTTCTTATCATACTCACAGTGAAGTTCAGATCTGACCTCCTGACATTCAAGACTAATAACCTTCCATAAGTTCCCTCAACCAAATTCAGTCTGGATAAAATTTTCTTTTCTATAATCCCAAATAACTCCTAAGACTTTTTGCTAGGCAAAGTTGTTTTCTCTGACAGATACCATGTTTGCCCTTTACCCCAAGGGCTTAGTTCAGAGCATTCCTATGTCTTAATTATTACAACTAGGGGTCTGAGAATTGGAGCAGAGTAAGCAAACACATGGATGTTTCCAATAGAGCAAGGGTAGGGTCTGATAGAAAACAGACTCACAGTGAATGTCCACCACCAATATCAAATAATCGTTCATCTGTAGCAACATTATCTGCAAGCTGAGTTCATCTTTGAGAGGAAGCACTTTAGCCTTGATTCAGTTTGCATACCAACACTTCTGTGAGTTGAGTTTAAAACATATTCATTCATTCCTTGCTTCCTTCCTGGCTTCCTTCGTTCCTTGCTTCCTTCCTTTCTTCCTTCCTTCGTTGGTTCCTTCCTTTCTTCCTTCCTTCCTTTGTTGCTTCTTTCTTTCTTTATTTCTTTCTTCCTTCCTTCCTTCCTTGGTTCTTTCCTTTGTTCCTTCCTTTCTTGCTTCCTTCCTTCGTTCCTTGCTTTCTTTCTTTTTTCCTTGCTTCTTTCCTTCCTTCCTTCCAGTACAAGAGATTGAATCTGGAGCCTCACACAAGCTAGGTAGTGACTCTATTTCCTCGAACGCTATTTTTAGCCCCAATGTGGTTTATAACTGATAGACTTATATATAGAAAAGTGAGAGAGTTCACTCGGAATAATGCAGTTGACTCTAGGTCATTTCAAGCAGCTATTTTAATTAAATTATATAAATTATGATTTTATCATATATTAATAGTCCTAACCTACTTAAAACATAGATATGACTCTATCAGTCATGAAGTGTGTTCAGTTGTGACAAACTCCAAAATAAGGTGTAGGGTAGTTTTTTATTTGTTTATGGATTTCTATGTTTTTCATTCTTTATTATATCTTTTATTTTTGATGCTTTAATTTCACTTACAATCAGCAGAGTTTGTTTTATTCTGTCTGCTTGGTGAACAGACCTTTGTCTTTGGCCTCCCCCAAGAGGTGGAGATTGTTGCCTGAGCAGTGCCGTGGACACTGTGTTTCTACAGGGTGTGCATGACGATCAACCCCTGACAACAACCTCAGATGTTTGGAGGATCTGAAATAAATGGATTTATTTTGGAAAGGGTGCCAGTGGACTCAAGGCTACATACTGCTAAGTAGAAAAAATACCACAGTGTAGTAATTGTTTAGCCAGAGGCCAAAATTGCTCCAGAAACTCTGGAGATAAAATGTTTGAATAATCAAAGTCATTAAAATTTTAACTCGCTAACTCTTGTTTTATTCATCCACAGATCTAATGATTCCTATAAAAACAAGAACCACCATGCTTTCACCATTTGATGCCGAGGAAGATTCCCAGAGACAATATTCAACCATTTCTCTGAGAATGTCTTAACATCACAACACTTTCTGCTATCTGTGATTTTTGTAGACAAGGACATTTCTCATGCTTAAATCATTTTTTTATTCAAATCTCCTATTGATGGTCAAACTAGTGATGATTCTTGGAAACAGAATCCAAACTTTTTACCCCCTCTACTTTTGGCTAAGTTGAGAAACAAGTACCGCCCTGCTGGACAGACAGGAACCTGATGTGAATACCTCTGCTGATACAGAAGATGGCTGTAGTGCCAACTGGAAGTCATTATTGGTTTAGGTATCAGAGAACAAGAGAGTTGAACTTGAAATACCAGTTAAAACTAGTTTCACCTTCTTACTTAGCTTCTTTAGGTTCACCTATTGTAGACTCCGTGGACCTTATTTATGGCTAGAAACCAATTATGAGCGAGTACATCCCATATTCATCTTTTTGGGTCTGGGACACCACACTCAGGATAGTGTTTTCTATTTCCATCCATTTGCATGCAAAATTCGAGAAGTCATTGTTTTTTACCGCAGCGTAGTACTCTAGCGTGTATATATTCCATACTTTCTTCATCCATTCTTCCATTGAAGGGCATCTAGGTTGTTTCCAGGTTCTGGCTATTACAAATAATACTGCTATGAACATAGTTGAACAAATGCTTTTGTCATATGATAGAGCATCTCTTGGGTATATTCCCAAGAGTGGTATTGCTGGGTCCAGGGGTAAGTTGATCCCGAATTTCCTGAGAAACCGAAACACTGACTTCCACAGTGGTTGCACAAGATGGAAAAACATATAGTTATCCTCTTGGCTAAGGGAAGTAGACCAAATTGCCGGGGAGAAAATGGGATCTTGGGGGTGGGGTGGGATGGGGGTAAGGGGAGATGGGGAGAGAAAAGGTAGAAGGGAAAGAGGGGGGACCTGGGGAAACAGGAGAATTGGGATAAAGGAAAGGTGGATAGGGGAGCACGGAACCACAATTCTTAGTTAAGGGAGCCACTTTAGGGTGGGCAAGAGACTTGACCCTAGAGGGGCTCCCAAGTGCCCAAGATGAGGTTCCCAGTTAGTTCCTTGGGCAGCTGAGGATTGGGAACCTGAAATGACCCTATCCTAGAGCAATACTGACGAATATCTTGCATATCATCATAGAATCTTCATCTGGTGATGGATAGAGATAGAGACAGAGACCCACACAGGAGCACTGGACTGAGCTCCCAAGGTCCCAATGAGGAACAGAAGGAGGGAGAACATGAGCAAAGAAGTCGGGACCACGAGGCGTGCACCCACCCACTGAGACAGCGGAGCTGATCTACGGGGAGCTCACCAAGGCCAGCTGGACTGTGACCGAAAAAGCATGGGATAAAATTGGACTCTCTGAACATGGCGAACAATGAGGGCTGATGAGAAGCCAAGGACAATGGCACGGGGTTTTGATCCTACTTTATGTGCTGGCTTTGTGGGAGCCTAGCCAGTTTGGATGTTCACCTTCCTAGATATGGACGGAGGGGGGAGGACCTAGGACTTACCACAGGGCAGGGAACCCTGACTGCTCTGTGGACTGGAGAGGGAGGGGGAGAGGAGTGGGGGGAGGGGGAGAAGAGTGGGAGGAGGGGGAGAAGGGTGGGAGGAGGGGGAGGGAAATGGGAGGCTGGGAGGAGGTGGAAACTTGTTTTTTGTTTATGTTTTTTTTTCTTCTTTTCTCAATAAAAAAATAAATTAAAAAAAAAGAAAATAATCACTGGCACATTAAAAAAAAAAAAACTAGTTTCACTAACACCACAAGCAGAAAGAGCCTATATGAAGAACAAAGACATAGATATAGGCTATCACTTGGGCAGCAAATATGAACTCACAGGGGGTTTGGGGTCGAACATCTACAGCCTTCTCCATGAAGGAAAGGATCTATCAAGTATACCAAGACTGCTCAAAACATGACTAGATCAAGATGACCAAGTCACTGATAGATCCATTAACATGGGAAAGTGATTAAATGGCATATAGATTGATAATGATAATAGATGATAGGTGATTGATAGATGACAGATATATAATAGAGGACAAATGATAGACAGTAGACAGATAATGATGGATAGGCAGCAGATATAAAAATATAGATGACAAATAAAATATGCAAATATTTTATGCAAATAGATTAAATAGAAAAATGAGAACAGATGGATGGGTAGGTAGGTAGGTAGAAGATAGATAGATAGATAGATAGATAGATAGATAGATAGATAGATAGATAAAAACCTATTGGATTAACCAATGAGTGGTCTTAAGGTGCTCACAAAAATGAGGAACCATTTCTCTGTATCTGTAACCAAAAGAACACTAACTCTGGGGTTTCTTTAATTTTTTCCCTCTTTTCTGAGGGCATTTTTTTTTTTTTTTTTTTTTTTTTGGTTTTTCGAGTCAGGGTTTCTCTGTGGTTTTGGAGCCTGTCCTGGAACTAGCTCTTGTATACCAGGCTGGTCTCGAACTCACAGAGATCCGCCTGCCTCTGCCTCCCGAGTGCTGGGATTAAAGGCATGCGCCACCACCGCCCCGCCCGGCCTGAGGGCATATTATAATGATCATCCAGCTTTTGACAGAGATGGACACAGCCACATAAAGCAAACCTACTCAGTCCAGCTGTGGCATTTTTCCTGAGCCTCCATCCATGTAGATATTTCTATCTTTGCTGCAAGTTTTAACACATAAAGATTTTTTAAAAGTCATCTCAGTTTTTAAAGTCCCTGAGGGGGAAAAAATCCAAGTTAATCTTGTCATTGGTCAAAAATCACTAAAATGCCAACACGTCAGTAGGCAAAACTGTGAAGACACATTTACAAAAAGAAAAACAAACTTCATTACCAAGCATAACGAGATTTAGTGTAACTGCCTAACATAGGAAGCTCATTCTTTTTGGCCGTCTGGCTAAATAGAGCTTCTTCTAGAAGGTTGACATTATTGACAACCTCAAGCATTTTGTTTCTACTTGCCAAGAAAGACCAGGAATAACATTCTAGCTATGATTAAATACTGTCAATATGGAGAAAAGAGTTATCCATGTTTTCCACGAGGGTATCAGAAGATGTAGAAAATTGATACTTACTTCAGCTATAGCGTTATCTCCCCCAAAGAATAAAATATAATCACACCTTGAGCTTTTGTGTAAGATAAATTTGAAGAGAATACAGAATTATTTAGACTTTATAACTCAAGAAAAAATGTCAAAACAGAATCCAGTGAGCTACTGATGGTGGACTATAACACGGTTATGTTGTTGCTGCTTTGTGTATGACCTTCCCAGTGATATTAACTTTCTCTAATGAGCACATTTCATTTTTCTGAATCATAACAAATTGAAGGAGAACTAGACTTCTCATGTAACCCATTGCTTTGGGCTTCTGTGTCCGTCCACTTTACTGCAGATGAACTTGGTCTTACTTTAGGGCTTCTGTTACAGTCTCACCACCCCCCTCCCCACCAGCATCTCAGGAGTGTCCTTCTCTAGCGTAGCCTCCAGCTTCTGCTTGACAGACTAACTCTCTAGAGGAAAATGCTGACACAGTGGAGAACTCATATCACTTGTATTATTTTCTAGAAGGTTCTGAGAGATACTGTAGTTCAAACCTAGCATTTGTGAAATTATTAAAGTTAAATAGAGGCCAAAAGAAACAGTGTGCCCCTCTGTTTCAAACAGTCCATCAGCACTACGGCTGGCTCTCTCATTAGCTCTCCTGTCTGCATGACCTCCCCTGACCTGGTCATCTCCCAGCTTCTTCTCAGTGGCCTGTGAGGAAGGCAAGCTGAGGTCAGTGCGGTGGGCAGAACTGGTTTCCATCTCATAGTCCACGTATTTGTTAAGCAGAAATCAATGAAAACATGCACATGACAGTGTCTTGACCTTTATTTGACCAGCTCTCGGTGAAACAAGTGATTACATTCTCCTCTGTCTCTATACCAACTGCTCACACCATCATAGCCACATCCTGGAGAGGAGGAGATATACTTTAACAGGATGCTGCACAGAGCCCATCTGCAAAACACTCAGGCTTGTCCTGAGAGAGAATCTCAGGCTCGTGGTTGAGGATGTGCTGGTGTGGAATGTTGTTCATCTCTGGGTCATCTCACACCTTAGCCAACTCCCCCAGCCCCTACCACATCCCTGTTCCAGGCTTCCCGCTTCAGGCCCACTAATCCCACCAGAGCAAAAGATCCCCTGAATGGAAGGAGAAGAAGGCAAGCTGAGGTCAGTGCGGTGGACAGCAAGGCCAAGACTCAGCCTCTCTGGCCTCAAACACCAGCTGTGTGGCTTCCTTGACATCCTGCCTCGTTGGAAATCAGAGTCCCCAGATACCAGTCTGAGCATGAAACAGCATACGGGAGGCTCCTAGAACAAACAGTGTTTAGCACATCAGCTCAGTCAATATTACCAGTTGCTGTGGTTTAACCTTTAGGGGATGCATGGAATTCCAGGAAAGAAAAGTTGTTCGTTCTGAACACACACACAAAAAAGTGCCCAGAGTACAGATACCTGCCTAATGTGTTCACACCTACAGATAAGGCTGTGTAGAATGGGGGGAAAATAAAGATCAAACAGAGACCAGTAACTACAGCAAACCTACACAATGGTCTGGTTTCATCTCGATTCATTCTCTGGGGATACAAGTAATATCTCCCTTCCCCGTGTGATAGAAAGAAGCCTATAAAATCAATCTGCAGGATTAGAGGCAATGCCGACAGTTTCATCTCTGTGGGTGTTATTACTGCATTGTTGCTCTTCTTAAAGCCGCAAACCTCTGCCCATCTTTCTCAGTCCATGCTCCTGGAAAGTTCTTAGGGCGAGAAGTACTTCCCATCAATAGAAATTCAATTTGCTGCACAAGTTAAGACACAGTAAACCTCTCTCCCCTTGCTTAACTGCTGCTTTCACGATCGTAAAACGCGTCCAACATTTAAATGGGAAGAAGGATCTTAAAGTTTAATCATCGGAGATTAAGTCTTTTTCATAAGGCCTGAGCTACACAGCAACAGGTTAGAAATGGATTGGCAGCCGGTTCCCCAGGGCAAGGCTACAGCAGAGAAACATCTGTCCCCAGGCTCCCGAGGCTCATAAATGTCAAAGAAAATTGAAAGTTCCCTCTTCCAGTGTGAGCTCAAAGAAGGCACAGGCAGGGCCTTTGGCTTTGAAAGGGACAGGTGAGTCCTTGCATGATGAGGGATGTCTGAAAGACCAGAAGCCTGATGATGGTTGATGAGCTGGGCAGGGGGTTATGGAAACTTCTTTCCTCAGCATCCAGAAAGAGCTCTTCACTGTGAGACAAGCAGACACAGACTCTCGCACGAGAACTGCTGGCGATACCCTGCTCTGTATTCTTCGGGCGTCACATGGCTCCGACCCATTCACAGCGACCCTCTGGCACTCCACACTGCAGAAATGTTTTCCTTTTGTGCCTGTGAATAAGACCAGAGAACACGGGCAAAAGAAGGAAAGGAATAATTGCTTGTTGTCACCCATTCAACTGCCAACAGAGCCAATTTGGAAGAAAAGAATTCAGCTCTCCTTCCCAGTAGGATGTCAGCACCATGGATGACATCATACAGCCAGACATCCAGCTACAAATGAAGCTTTGCCAAAGAAAGGCAACGCCAGCTGAGAGCCCTGCCTGCCACCCTGACAGCTACTTCCTTCTGGAGACTGCAATGTGCTTCAGGAGGGGACCGAGGGAGAGGGCATGGGATAAGGTCCCTGCTTGGACCAGGCTAGGGTTGTAATATTGGATGAAAATCTGTCTTCACTTATTTCCCTGATTCCAGAGAGATTTGTGATGTCAGGAATGATAACACAGGAAAAACCACTGGGAGAACTTGGGAAGAAGTTCATCACTGGAGCCAGATATAGTCAGTGTTCTGGGTGTGCTGTTTAAAAAAAGAAAATTGTGTGCATGTGGGGAGGGGGTGTGTGCGTGAGTGTGTGTATCTGTGTGTTATGGGTAAGAGAGCTTGCTCTATAAGCAAGAGGACCCGAGTGTGAATCTCTAGTACCCACAAAAGAAACAGAGCATGACTGTTTATGCCGTGTCCTGTAACACCAGCACTGGGGGAGATACAGTCAGAGCCCAAGAGCTCTCTGGCTGAAAGATAAGTTTTGTCTCAATAAGAGGCCCCTCTCAAGATAAATGTAAGGCACACAATGATAAACTACTGGGCATGCTGTGCTGGTATCCACATGCATGCACCTAATTGCACGCAGCCAGCTTCCACATGCACATGGCCATGTACTTATTTACATACATATACATATATTTTACAACACACACACACCACCACCACCACCACCACCACACATGCGCAGAGAGCAGCCCCCATCCCTGAGACTCTCTTATGGAATTAGGAAAGAGGAGGATTTGCATTCTTAAAAGTTTCTGGTGTCTGTGCTCTATGGATGAAGGTCCTGTCCACGTTGGGCTTCCTGATTTCATGAGGGCAGCAGAATCACAGACTAGCAAAGGCCACGAGTAGTGCCTAGCTAGAAGATGGCGCTGGAACCCTTACCCTGTAAGCAGTTAAGAATAAAGCAATAATCAGAATGTTTGTTCATGGCTCATTGATGGCCATCCTAGTAGAAGGAAAGAGATGTGCAGTATCTTGTTCTTCACTCACAAGAGGAACGCATGGGGGTGATAGCCATAACAGTCAGGTGACTCCGTACCCGCTTTCCAAGCTCAGGACCCCTCCTCTGCAAGACAGTTCCCTCATCCCTACAAACCTTGCTTCTTTTACCCTTCCCACCATGCACTCCCTTCTCAATTCTATTTTCCTCATAGGACATGTGTCCCGAGATGCATTCTTCATCATTAGACCAGTGCTTCCCATACATTAACCACCACGCTGGCTTCTGGCAGATCTCTGCCCTGTGGAACAATTTTGGGGTTCATTTAGTTTACATATCTCTCCTCATGCCTGCAATGTGCTGAGAGATGTTGTGTGTTGTTATCATGTCTCATGTGTTCTCTGTCTTGTCTGTCGCTCCGCCCCCAGCACTTAGAAAAGCAACAGCACGCAGTAGAAACAAGAAAGACCTGTGTCGGATGAACAAATGTGTACCGGTTGTCTCGGTTACTTTTATATTACCATGACAAAACACCATGTATGGCCAAGGCAACTTATAAAAGAAAGCATTTTGTTTGGGGCTCCGGGTTCCAGAGGGTGAGTCCATAATCCTCAGGGCAGAGAGCATGGCATCAGGCAGGCATGGCGCTAAAGCAGTAGCCGACAACTCACATGATGAGACAACCACGAGATAGAGTTATCAGGGAAAGGCATGGGCTTTGGAGACCTCAAACACCAACCCCCCATGACACACCTTCTCCACAAGGCCACACCTCCTAATCCCTCCCAAACAGTTCTACCAGCTGGGGACCAAGCATTTAAATGTATAAACCTACGGGGTCTGTTCTCATTCAAACCACCACACTGGTGAAGAGGACAATCTGCCTTTCACAGACTCTAGTCTCTCCTGTACCTGAACCCGGGCCTTTGCTTCTTCCTTCTGGGCACACAGGAAAACAAGCTCAGGCTACAGTGAAAGTCTCTACCAGGCTCACGGGAAGGACAAGCATGCCAGTCCCAGAGTGGGAGTTTTCAAGCCAAGGTTATGATCAGGATCATGGTGGAAAGTTCGGGGAAGACACCGATCCTGGGATTTTATGGGTTTGAAGTGAGGCTATCTTGAAGAGATATGGAGAGAGTGGAAAGCCTTGTCTTGTTCCTGATTTTAATGGAATTGCTTTGAGTTTCTCTCCATTTATTTTGATGGTGGCTGCTGACTTGCTGTATATTGCTTTTATTATAGTTTAATACATTCCTTATATCAGTGATCTCTTCAAGACTTTTATCATGAAGGGGTGTTGGATTTTGTCAAATTCTTTTTCAGCATCAAATAAGATGATCATATGATTTTTCTTTCATTTATTTATATGGTAGATTACACTGATAGATTTTTGTATGTTGAACCAACCCTGCATCTGAAGGATGAAGTCAACTTGATCATGGTGGATGATTGTTTTGATGTGTCCTTGGATTCAGCTTGCCAGTATTTTATTGAGGATTTTTGCATCCATGTTCATGAGAAAGATTGGTCTGTAATTCCCTTTCACATTTGTATCTTCATGTGGTTTGGGTACCAAGGTAATCAAGAAATAAAACTACAAAACTGTCCTAGAAGACTTTGGATGCTCCGATCTGCCCCCACTGAACTCTACATCCATGACTTATCTTCATCTCACCCCAGGGACATCAGTCAGAGGAGAGTTGTGGGAAATAAGAAGGAAGGGGAGGGACTGACCTAGGCCATATCTCTCTTACGTTGCCACCTAACCAAAAGAAGAGATCTGTATCCTATACCCTCTGCTGAATCCATTTTTTTTCACACCCCATATGCAAGTTAAAAGCAGAGCTGAGGATGGCTTGTGGTGTAAAAGCCCTTACATGAGGACCTGAGTATCAATCCCAACACTCAAACAAAAGTCAGTGCATCGCTGGGTTTGAGTCTATGCAGACAGGAAGCTCACTGGGGTTTGCTTGTCAGTCAAGCCTAGAAGGGGGTAGAAAGCTACAGGTTCAGTGATGGACCATGTCTGATTGGAATAAAGGAGAAAAATGATAGAGCGAGATACACAGAGCCCTCCTCTGATATCTGCTAGCATGTGCCCTGGTGGATGCAGCTGCCCACACACATGCATAGAGAACACATATTACACACACGGTGGTACTTGACAGTTAAGCCTTCACCATGCGCAGCGGCTCCCGAGATGCAGATTCCTGTTCTTTCCTGGTGCAGAGTTAGCACCGACAATGGCCTGATTTTAATATCCACCATTACAGAGCCAGACCAGGTCAGAGGAGCTAAAAGCGTTAAATGCTGCCGAGCACATTTCTCTCCTGGGCATCACGTCATAGGCATCCAGCAAAAAGGATGCTGCACTGAGATAAATTTTTTAGGAGGAGAGTAAGATGCAATGATCTCACTCTGGAGGCAGCTTGGTCTCCAAAGGTCATTTTCAGAGCTGCAAATGATTCACGTTTGGAACACTGACTGTCAGTGTATTCTCTGTGGTGTGTTTAAACATCAGCAGGGCGTTTAACTAGAATCCTAAACACTCGTGGCCGGGAGGGTTGGAAGCTCAGGCTTCAGACTTCAAGAGACTGTGCAAGTCCAGGCTAGAGTGTTTCTTGCTGAAGCCTAGAGTAGACGCTGCTCTCAAAATCAAGTTGACTTGTGATCATTATGTAGTCACTGTGAGCTAGGTCCGCGTTGGCGCCGCTGAGATGAAGCCAGGCTGAGCAGCAGCTAGGAGAGAAGACTCAGCTGCAGAAATCCAAGAGGCCATGATGGGGAGCTCACAGCTGTCACAGTATCAGGGGTGGGATGAGCGCAGGGGAGGGAGACAGAAGGAACATTCTGCCTGAATGTCAGGTTTTGACACTTGGATTGCCAATGTAAAATGGCAAACTGTGAGAATTCATACAAAAAGCAAGCGATATAATACCATTCCGTTTTAGAAAACAATGAAATACCTAGAGACAGGCATCGGCTTTTTATAAAGATGAGTGGATTCTCTAGGTGAATGAAAGTCTCATCCATAACTCCATTCTTCCCGCAGACAAAATACGGAACGTGAAGCTTCGCCTACGTGACGGAATGCCTCAGAACTGCCCCCATCACATCCCTAGCAATTGCAAAAGGAGGCAGGTGTTTTCACACATTGAGACATGAGAAATTGAGCTTGAGGAATCCATAAGTGCAAAATGATTTCAAGTTCTATCCCAGCCATCAATAAAAAAAAGGACGGAACGAAATTCTCCACTGACTTAGCATCGGTGGTACTGAGTTTTGTACAGCAGAAGGGAGGGAGGGTGCTGTTTGTAGGGATAAGTGCACCCTTTAAAAAATAACATCTGTTACAGTAATTACTTCAGTCAAGACAGTGTTCCCGCCTTCTGATATGTAGCAGCTCTTCAGATCCTGCCCAATTTCACACAGAATATTAAATGTGATGTGTGAATTATTGGGACACCCTAAGGGAAGGCAACTTTAGTTCCCCTACACCGTCATCAGCTCTGCTCACCACTTCGGTCCTCCCAGAGTAGTTACTTCTATGGGCCATGATTACCAGCCAATGAGATTGCAGTGTGGTTCCCATCATGGCTTGGCATGGCAGCTCCACAGCTTCTCACCTCAATGTGAGACACAGAGAGGCTGTGCAAACTCACGACTGATCCATGCAAATGAAAATTCCTCATGCTTCACCTCTCCCACAAGAGAACGGCTCATCTCCAACTCAGGCATCCACAGTGGGCACTTGACATGTTGCCTGACACCCTGCACTGATCTATCATTAACATAATTAGAATGAAAAATAACGCATCCACTCTGTTTCTAGGGGCCAATGTCATTAAACTTCAGGGTCAATACCTGCACGTACCTTTCCTTCTAGAGGAACAAGGATCTGAAAATGTGGTCCATTGCCCGCTATCTTTTCATCTCTCTCCATTCAGTCTGCCACCAGAATATCAGATGATAAATTAGTGCATGAAGAAGATACAGTCCCAGCCTGCAGTTCCGTTTCTATAACATAATGGAAATTCGTTTTCTCTTTTAGCACATGGTAAATGTAAGGACAGATTTAGAGAACGCCAAGATGCCACACTGGTCCTGTCTTCAGCGGTGTGATGGAGATGCTCACACCAGCACAGGAGGGGCATCTATGTGCATTTCTTCCCTATCACACAGAGTAAAGCCCAGCAGACAGCCTGAAAAGAGCCATGAGTGGTACGTTTACTCCACAGCAGTGGTCAAATGCTGGCAATATTGACAGGCAGCCCCACCCTCCAGACAGCCAGTGATTAAAACATTTGCCAGCACGCCACTGTCTGCACTGAACTCCAGCTGTGGCCAGCGCTGCTGATGTGAATATCGCCAGCAAGCTGATTCTCCCTCGTCTGCTAGAAAAAAAAGCTCACCACAAATAAATCCTGGCAATTTCTTCCTGTCAACTTTCCTTGCCGGGGGATTTATTGCTATCGTATGGCCCTGATGCCGGAACTATCTCTTATTGGATGTGAGTGGTATAATTGTTTTACAGGTTAATATGTATTAAATGTTTGAGAGTCTACTGTGATTGATCTCCTCCACACAACCTAGACCTGAACTGTGTGTCCAGCAAACATTCAATGAATGGCGAGTGAAATTGGTTTCTGGGAAATTTCAAAGCAGAGTGAAAAGCAGCATCTCCAGAGACACGGCGGCCATCCTGTTTGTCTTGTGTGCTCTGTCTTTAAAGGATGCATTGAGCCAGTGTTGCAGAACCGGGTCCCGAGTGCTTCAGACACGTGACAGACAATACAGGGCATCCCATTTGGAAAGCAGGAGAGTCAAAGAGAGACGATAGAGGCTAAAACCGAGACAGAGCGGATCATTTGTAAAGGAAGCCTAAGTACCGGCTAATGTGTGACATGATGACATGGTGAGCATCCACCGGACACAATGGGCCATGGGTGGCGCTCTTGTTAACCAGGATTACCCATGAGCTGTATGCTTGTTGATAGAGTAGCCAAAAATTCCTCTTATGTAAGCACACTCAAGGGAAATCATCCAAAACAGAAACAAAACCAAAACTAACCAAATGAAAGACCAGCGCTGCCCAGTTCTACAAATAAAATGTAAAAGCAGTGAAAAATATCCCTACATAAGTGCAAGTTTGAAGACATTGCTTCACTCTGGGACCAATTACTTCCAGGAGCGTGTGGGAAAATGAAAGCAATCAAATGTTTTTAAATAGCAGGAAAAAATACAACACAAATATAATGAGATGAGATTTATATGAGCCAGGAAGGTGACTTCTGCTGACAAGCTAGAGAGAACAAAGAAGGTCTTTGAGTGCAGAAAGAAAATCAGAGACTAGTCGCAGACCATGCAAGGCTGAGTTCCTGACACGGGAGCATTGCTGACTACTTTCTCTAATCTTTTCTGCGAACCACTCCCTGTCTCTGGGGGATAAGAAAGCAGATGCTTACAAGACAGTAATATTGTCTTATCTGGTCTCCTCCTCAGAGTCGGGGACGGTCCCTGACAGTGTCTAACCCTGGAATTGCAATGTCTGTGTCTATCTGGCATGCCACATTGCCTTTTGTCTCAGTTCACCCTCTATTGCAGTGATAAAACACTGACCAAAACCCAAAGGTAAAGGTTTATTATCTTGTAGCTTACAATCCACCCTCGAGGATAGCCAGAATAGGAACTCCAGGGAAAGTTTGGAGGGAGGAACCGAATCAGAGGCTCTGGAGGAATGCTGCTTACTGGCTTGCTCAGTTTGCCTTCCTGTACCATATGGGAACCCCTTTCCCGAGTAACACAGCCCACAGTAGGCTGAGACTTCCCACATTAATCATTCATCAAGAAAATGCCCCTGGACTTGCATACAGGATTATCTAATTGAGACATTTTCTCAGTAGCGGGTCCTCTTCCCAGAAGACTCCAGGTTGTGTCAGGTCTACAAACAACTGACAGGAGAACCTTTGCAGATCTCTCTCCTGGAAGAAGGAAGAACAATGACGAACTGAATAAAGCCCCTATGCCTATCAGCTACCACATACACATCTCCCTTCAAATGCTCAGTGCTCGCCATCTCCATAAACAGGTATCTGTCTGAGAACTGCACTGACTTGGGGCGGTCCAACCACATCTATACTTTCACAAAACATGAATATACACATACAGATGTACACATAGACGAATGAATACCACTTAGAGAGTAAAGTTTCTGGAGCTCTGTATTAGTACCTTTTCTGTTGCTGATACAACACCATGACCATGGCAGCTTACGGATGGTTCCAGAGAGGTCAGGGCCCATCATGGCATGGAGGCAAGGGCAGGAGGGTTGAGAGACCTCATCAGGAAGCACACAGCTAAACACTCACAGCTTCAACCATAAGCACCAGGCAAGGACGGCAAACGGCAAGTGGCACCAGGCTTTTAATCTCAGAGCCTTCCCACAGTGGCATACTATTCCAGCAAGGTTACAACACCTAACCCTCCCCAAACAGTGTCACCAAGGGGTCCCAAGTGTGCAAGTGACCTAGACCAGTGGTTCTCAACCTTCCTAATGCTGTAACCCTTTAATACAATTCCTCATGCTGTAGTGACCCCCAACACCATAAAATTATTTTTGTTGCTACTTCATAACTATAATTTTGCTAATGTTGTGAATCATAAATAAATGCCTGTGTTTTTGGATGTCTTAGGAGACCCCTATGAAAAGGTCATTTGACCCCCAAAGGGGTGGAGACCCACAGGTTGAGAACTACTGCCCTAGACTATGGGGCACATTTCTTACTCAATCTATCACAGGGCTAAAGCATCAAAATACCAATGTTTAAACCAAGCCAAATGCAGTTGACTAATAAAAACCAGGGAAGGTGCATATATTCGTGCCCATTTGACCCTTTTGAAGCTTCTAGCATACTATTCTCTCTCCTTTTTTCTCTTTCAAGTCTGGTTTGCTCCCAGGTATAAGTGAGGATTGTCTCCAGGTTCACTCTTTGGCCATGTAAAGTTTCTTCATCTGTCTTCAGTGTTGGAGGCTGTGGATCCCCAGACCCTGAATTTCCTATAAACAACTTGTTATGCTTGCAGCTGCTCTGAGCAAAACAACTAGTTTTCCTGTGTTTGCAGCTGCTCTGAGCACGAGACCCTCAGGAGTTCCTGATGGCAGTGGAGTGGTTTCTGGTGGGTTTGGCTGGGGCGTGGCTATCAGTTAAGGATCCCTATATAAGCTGCTCTGGACAACAATAAAGGGGGCATTGTTGTTTCAAGGATGACCCATGTCTCTGTGTGTGTGTATGTGTGTGTGTGAATCTCCAAGCCCTTGCCTGGCTTGCAAACTGACCAGTAGTGCAGGCATTATACTACAGGCCTAGTACTGTAGTACACATAGTACAGGCACTACAGGCCTAGTACTGTAGTACACATAGTAGCACTGATGCTATACTTTAAAACATCCTCGGCCTCTCTGATGTAACTGCACACTGGGCAAACAGTTCCCAGATCACTGCTCACCTGCCAGCTCTGAAGGGCTACACAGGAAACTGTCACAGATGTCTCTACACACCACAAAAGCTTGCCAACAAAGCCCAAGTTGTACTGTCTCCAAAATAACCACCCCTCACTGCCCACGTGATCCCCTTGTGTTAGTAACATTTGTGTCTTATTCATATTTAAGCCACTAGGAATATTTCCATCTCCTCCCCCTTGTGCAAACCTAACCATACATGAAATGTTATAGGTGATAAAATGGTCAATTTTAGACCCTTTTTAAAAACAAAAAGTTATTTGGGTCTTAGCCTTTGTGGTTTCTATATAACTATAGCCCTGTCCACTCATCTTTAGACTTCAACATGAAGTGATCTGAGACAATGGGCAGTATCTTAAGCATATATGAGATCTCAGAGCCACCTCCATAGTGACACACTTCCTCCAAGACCACAGCTACTCCCAAAAAGCCATACTTCTTAATAGCACTACTCCCTTTGGAGACCCTTTTTCTTTCAAACCACACATCATGACAGATACGGTAAAGTGCACTTCCCTATCATGTATGTAATGTCCCTCCCCACCTGCTCTTCAGGTGTTTTCTTGGCATTAGAAACGAGAGGAGTCTGGCATCCGTGTGGAGACATGCTGCTTGCTTTGAACCCCAGCATTCTGTGGTGATTGTGATTCCAGGATGGAGAGGTCTCTGAGATCCACACTGAAGAGACCCCTGAGCGGATCAGAACTGAGCTTAGTGTGAAGCTTATAAGCCAGTGGAGCCTCTCCCTCACCCCAGATCCAGGTGAGGGGCACGGTTATTTGTTAAGTCACTATTCTGGGTTAGTTGCAATGTGACACAAGGAAAAGAGAGGTCTCGTGTCTTGTTCCAACTCTGAAAGTCAAGTAAGTTCTCTACACTGTGTATACGCCACTCAATGTCTATGCTCCACCTCATCACTTAGGCACTGTCACTAAGGACATTCTACAAAGGAGGAAAAGGTGCAGCTGGTGAGATCCCCCCCCCCAAACCACGTGGCAAGCACAAACTCAGCTCAGAATGTCACTCTGTCCTCTGCTCCAGGGCTGGCTTTCAGCACCTTCTCAAAGTCCTCCTCTGAATTTGCAGCTTGCCACAGGAATCCTGTCTGTAACTTCTTTCTGTCCTACTGGGATGCATTGCAAATGTTTCTTAAACATCTCTCTTCCTGGGTACAGAGGCTAAATATTACTCAGTCCACATAAGAGTTCAATAAATGTCGCACAGCTGATGCATTAGGAAGGCCCAAATGTGATTCTTGGCACTGAGGCCAGTACAAGTCACTGTGGGGCCCTAATCGAACACTTAACTCTGTCCTTATTTGACCAGATTTCTGAAGTCATGGTTCATCCTAATATTCTGGTCCCTCATGGTCTACCTTTGATATAACTTTCCAACCCCTTCAATTCTCTTTCAGTTCATGGCACGCTTCATTGTCTGTCACCTGAACATGCAATGCCTTCCAGCTCTGCACTCTTGCCTACTGTTGGCCTCCTCCCAAAATACCCCTTCCCTCCAAAAGCATGTTTTTGAGTCTTTGGGGTATACACATGTGTGGGTACGTGTGTGCATGCCTGAGTGTGTGTGTGTAGGGTTATAATAGTCCTTGTTTCCTGTTATAACCATAAACCCTTAAAACCACAGCCCTGTGACTTGATATGCCATGTTTGCTTGATATCCTTGGGTAGCCTGCCGTTTTCTGAAAAGAAAGGAGGAGTGGATGAAGAGGGAAGGTGATGGGGACAGAATGGGAGGAGTGGACGGAGGGAAAACTGCAAAAATATTGGGATGTAATATTTGGGAGATAGATTAATAACTAAAACAAGGCCCCTGTCAAAGTAAACTACATCATTCTTAAGCATCAAGCATAGAGGCAAGTAGGAGCCGCTCAGTGAATGTTTGCAGGACGGGTATCTGTAATGGCTAATCTTCACTGCCTGCTTGACTAGAGTTACCATGGAAACACAGCTCTGGGTGTGTCTACAAGAGTACTTCCAAAACCATTTAACTAAAGGGAAGCCTTGAATGTGGATGGCACCGTCTCATGGGCTGAGGTCCCATACTTATTTAAAAGAAAGAGGCAAGCACAAGCACTGGCCTGTCCCGGCTTTGTGGCTGTGGCTACCGAGCAACCAGAAGTCTGCTACTCTCGGCCTTGTCCCATTCCCACCACAATCGACTGCACTCTCACACTCTGCCGAAATAAACCACTCTGTAAGCTGCCTTTGTGGGGATTTTGTTACAACAAGAACAGTAACTAACGCGGTCCGCGGTCGCCATGTTGAAAATGAATTGCTTTTGTGAGGCCTTTATTCACCGAACTTGTTCTAAAGAGCGTCAGGTCCCCGGGTGCCGCAGAATTAGTCAGAGAGCGACGCTCCCACCAGCTTCCACCCACAGATGTTGCCCATCGCCGAGCAGCACACTGCCCTGTCCTGACGCAGTTGCCAAACAGAAGGTTCTCTTGGCAGGCATATTGGCACATGCTGTGCTCGGCGGGCTGTGCCCCCGAACCTGCTCTTCCATTGGCAAGTGGGCCTCCTCAGAACTGGCTTGCATCGTTATCCACAGGCCTCCTGCCACCCAAACAGATGGGCACAAGTGCAATTGTACCAGGCACTAAGCGTGCACATCAGTTTGGAGCTCCTAATGAAAGACTTGTCTCTTACAGACAGCGTCACCCGTGTCCAAAGAGCAACACGTCATGGGGGTTGCACAGGAATTACTTTTATATGCTAATTTCACAAGCCGTAATTAAAGAGTCCTTAGAGACAGAAGATGAGAACGAAAGAGTTGGAAAGAAAGCAAAACACTGTCTCCCTCTAAAGCTTTGGCCAGTGATGTCCCTGGAGCTGGGGTGAGGTGCTTTCTCTTCCCCGTGGAGTTTAGATTTAAGGCTTCTTTAAGCACCAGCTAAATCCATGCCTTGGAACTTATGTGGCTGCCAGGGAACTGGAAGTTGAAAGGCAGTTCTCTCAGGGACCAACACACCTCCACACACAGGGATGAAGAAGTTTCAACTCTTCCCACTGAAGCCAATTCTATGAGCCACATCCCATGGAACAGGTTCAGAGAGAGGAATAATACACCCAACATCCACTTTATTGACAATCTCCTTGCAGTCATGTCAGAACCCAGGCTGGAAGTCTTTATCGACTGTTATCTCAGTTGTCTGATGATGTAGGCTGGGTGGACAGCAGCAAAGGTACCATCAGAGGCAGCCAGCATGGCCTTTGGCGTACATTACAGATTGAACAGCATAAGATGAACAAAGGAATCATACCACCTACAACTCTAAAGCACTTCAGTTCTGTTCTCCTTTTAGATGCTGAAGACAACTCAGAGATGCACGGATACGTGGTCCATGTGTCCCACAGCCATCTGTCCTGCTGGGATCCAATCCTTACTCCTCGAACTCTAAAATACCCAAGACTCAACTGGAATACGAGAAAGGAAATATTAGCAACCCAGCTTGTCATCTTTGGAATATTCCACAAAACCCACATAAGAGGAAACAGATTGTAGAGCCAAGTCAGTGTCTGACACCCAGCAGGAGGTGTACTGGCTGGACCAGTACACTGCCTGATACTGGTACTCGGTCTCTGGGAGGGACGATATTCTGGGCCATGACACCTGGAAGCCACAAGCCCTAAGAACTTGATGCCTTTCTGGTCACACTAAGAGTGCAGGTGCTTCTTCATAGATAAAACTCATCCAATCTGTTTACCGCCGACCTTTAAAAAGTCACTCCTTGTTGGCAGACAGCTCCAGGCAGAGGCTGCACTAGGGATTAAGTATCCATGAAGAATATGGTGCAGAGAGAGACCAGAGCCAGGGCAGATAGCTTGGCGGGCTGCTGCAGAGGGGCTGCCTCACTGGGCAGCTACAGATGCTGTCTTTCCTAAGCATCAGATTGATGTGAGTCTCAGCTATCCAAGGAAAAGTAACTTCGTCTTCAATGTTGAGTCAAGGCCTGTCCTGGAGGAGGTTTTAGATAAACTAGGTAAAATGTTTTAAAGAAATCAGCCTCAAATTTGGTTTACTTGCAAGCGTGATTTCTAGAACTTCCAATAATATCCAGGATTTCATCTTTTTCCTGATGTGCAAAGTTAGAATTAATCCGAGAGTTTAATGTTGGCGTCCTTCCTGCAGTAACTCGACCTGCTGGTCACGGATGTGTCTAAATGCCTTCTCGCCACCTGAGATTTTTGCTTCCGGTCTCTCCTTCAAACACAACTCCCTGAAGTGTGCATTTGTCTGGTGGCAGGATGAATGGCTGACTCCTGGCATGGACGAGCTGAGGAAGCCGTAATCTGCTGCTGTTGCCCTCGAAGGTCACTAAATCTAACGCTGTGACTGAAGCTCGGCGTCTCCTATAAATCTCCAGAGACCTGTGATTCCTGAGAAGGCAGATAATTCGGAGGTGGGATGTGTTGACCTGTGAGCACATGTTAAACAATTATAAATGGTTTCCTTTCATCTGTCCCCGAAGTAATCGACAACAAGACACAGAAGCATAAATCCTGTCTAAAATGAGACAACCAGGAAATAGCCCACGAGGACTGGTGGGTTCATCACAGCACTGACACCCGTGTAGAGTGTCAAGTGGTGACAAATGACACTGACATTCAACCTTGGTTAACTTGAACTAGTGGCTTCTATCTCTGCCTTCCTTCTTGCAGTAAGAAAAACCATGCCTCATTTATCCTGTTGGCATCATTCCCAGTCAGCGAACAAGTGTGACGCTTCTCCCAGGTAACCATCACTAAGGTTCCCAGCTGAGCTAGCTCGTGTGGGAAGTGTTTGGGCCCTGGAAAACACATAGGGAAAATCATTCTTTGACTTTGTGCCTGGGATTTGCAGGAGGAATCTGAGATATGTGGGATACATGGGACCAGGAAGTATTGATTTTGCCTCTTGCCATAAGTGTAATATTTGGTATGCCAGGATAAAAACATGACTTTATACATAGGATTTGTCCCCAGATACACAGAAAACCCTTGAATATATTGTAGGCTTTTTCACTGGAGCAAGTTGGACTACAAGTTCATGAGCAAATGTTTGTTGGAAAGCACACAATAGATTCTGTGAGAGCATACATAAAGAACTAATGCAGAATACTGATGGTGGAGGGCTATAGCATGCACGTGTGTGCACATGCGCACACATACACACACACTAAGCATATTTAGGGACAGTGGGTTCAATGATACTGGTAAGTGCTGGACCTCCAAGTTGACTCCCTATGATGTATTGGTCTAAATGGAGAAGACTCTTAGCTATTTTAATCACTCAACCTTTCGAAGTAACTCACACAATCTCTCAATATTACTTTGATGGAAAACCTATATATTTTAACTTGCCTTCTCTAGCTATGATACAGCACCATGGCCAAAGGCAACTTGGGGAGAAAAGGGTTTATTTGGCCTACCCTTGCAGGTCACAGTCCATTACTGAAGGAAGTCAGAAAAGGAATTGAAGCAGAAACCATGAAGGAATATAGGTTATCGTCTTATACCCCCTGCCAGCTTTATTATACAGTCCAGGCCTACAGCCCTAGGGATGGTTCCACCCACTGTGGGCTTGGCCTTCCCACACCAATCTCAGTCAAAACAATTCCTTATAGGCCAGTTTGGTAGATGCAATTTTTTTGAGGTTTCCTCTTTCTATGGGACACAGTTGTGTGAAATTGACAATAAAATCATCTAGGACACCATACTATGTGGCTCCAACAACAGGACTTATTAATCGAGAGCAGTGAGCGGGAGCACCTCCATGAGCTTATTTATCAATGGACAGCTCAAGAACAGTGAGCGGGGGCACCTCCATGAACTATTTATCAATGGACAGCTCAAGAGCAGTGAGCGGGAGCACCTCCATGAACTTATTTATCAATGGACAGCTCAAGAGCAGTGAGTGGGAGCACCTCCATGAACTTATTTATCAATGGAGAGCTCAAGAGCAGTGAGCAGGAGCACCTCCATCATGGCTCTTCCCTTCAGTTCTATAGCTTGCTATCTGAATCCGCACAGAGTTCAGCTGGTACCTCATCAATGCCTCATCCCCACATCACTTTATGTCTCCATTTCATCCTCCCTATGTGTGTCTCTTTGTATAAATTTCCTGTTTAGTAGACATACCATCACTATTGACTAGGGACCCAATTTCCTTTAATACAGCTCCTGCAATAACCCAGTTTCCCAACCACGCCACATTCCACATTACTGAGCTCTAGAACTTCAAAACACAAATTTGAGTTGTTGTGGCTCAACACATAGTACTCGCTAACGTGAGACTGTTGCAGCAACCCTCTGTCCATCCATCGCCAGCTGGAAGCCCCAGGCCTATCCTGCCAGGGTCACAGCAAAGGTCAAATGTAAAGTGGAGGGAAGGAACAATAAAGAAAATTAAGATCAAGATTGAAGTACTCAGAGTCAAGGGGAAAAATCAAAGGCCAGAATTTTCAAAAATAAAAAAAGTCAAAAGTCAAAAAGCCTGAAGGGTCACCGGACACAGAAAAGCCAGGCTGTCAGAACCAGGTGATCAAAACTGGAATATGGCAGTAAGAAGAATAAAAGCTTTGCAGTGAAGCCATCAAAACTGAAGGCCTATACTCTCACACCCTAAAAAGCCTGTGCCTACAATTCTATAAGGATACCCAGCCCACCCCAGCAGGCTGAGAGCTCCCCGTGAAAATGCCACAGTGGCTCCTGACTCAAGCCATGTCTGGGAACAAGGATTCTTGTGCCCACCCGATGAAGCACTCTGGGTGCCCCGGAGAGACACCCAGTTCAGTAGGTACCTTCCTCCTTAGGGCCTGATGGTTCCCTGGAATCCTGAGGAGGGTTGGGAGACTTTGATAGACCTACATTCTGAGTTTTATCAAGGATAACTTTCCTGTTTTGGAAAACATGTTTTTTGTTTTTTTTTTTGTTTTTTTGTTTTACTGTGTGTTCATTTCTCTGCACCTTGGGCATAAAAAACAACAAAAAAAGAATAGATTTTTAATAATACAAAATATTGAAGTTATATTTTGGTTTTAAAAAAGAATTCAGTCACTTCCATTTCCAATAATGGTTTATCAGAACAATACCACCACATAAAAACAAATACTTGGAGCAATATTAAAAATATCTCCTCATAACAATTTAAAAACTGTCAAGATGTTTAAAAAATGAAATAAAAATCTAAGCATGCCAAAGATCAAGAGAACCAGCTATAGGGAGTTTCACCTACATGAACCATGGGTCCTTCCTGGACTAAGAAGCTGCTCTCTTGCTTCAGAAGCCTCCATGTGTAACATGAAAGACGGGAGCCAACACCAAGTGTTTCTAATGGAGTCGCCAAATGGAGGTTTTCCTCGTAGTGAGCTTGGAGAAAGGAATAGCAGCCCAGGAGAGCAGTGCTGCAGGAAATGCTTTCTTCGCCGTGTGAAAGTCTTCAGAGGAAGCTGTCTTTGGAAGTATAAAGGAAACTGGGCACATTTCTAAAAAAAGAAAGAAGTCATGAGTCAGTCTTTACACGCTGCGGTGTGGTGGTTGATCCTGAGTGTCAGCTTGAGGGAATTCAGAAGCACCTAGGAGAAGGGCTCCTGGCAGTGTCCATGCAAGTGCCTCCACAGGCTTCTGGGAAGCAAGCTGTGCCCTGAATGTGTGTAGCACTGAAGGATGATGTCCTTCTCTCTGCTTCCTGAGATGTGGAGCTATATATATCTGTGCCTACTTGAACATGTGGTTTGCAAGCCTTTGAAATTGGCTCATGCAGGAATTTGGAAAAGTGTGAACTGTAGACTAGATAAACCCCAGAGCTGAGTGAGAAGAGCTTGTGGCAGGGTCAAAGGCCATTCAAAGAGGCCCTGAAGAGTCGCTGTAGAAAGCTGTGAAGCTGAAGCCTACCTTGCAACAGAGAACCCGGAATTCTGGAAAGGCCAGATCACAGGAACTCAACAAAGAGAAACTGTCGGAGCCAGCTCAAGAGAGGGACCACTTGTTTAAGTCACAGAGATTGGGGAGTGGAGATACCTACGATCATTGGAGCCTGTATGACTCCATCCTGAGTCCTCCACGCCAGCGTGGAGCTTCAGGCGTTTACATTTTCCCTGCTGCATTTTGATAATTTTTTGCTACGCCTCTACTTCCTCCTGAGATAGGAGTGTCTATTCTGTACCATTGTGTACATAAATAATCATGAAATTTATTTTTTTAATATTGTTAATTTTTTTTTATATTTTTAACAGGAGCTCACATTCAAGAGACTGCTTTGAGTCTCACAGAGCCTGTAGACTCTGGGCTCTTTTTAAACAATCCGAGGACTGTTAGGACTCTGAAGACGATTAGAGACGGACTGAATGCACTTTCACTATGAGAGAAGCAGGAAACATCCTAAGTAGAGGAGTGTCCTGGATCTGTGCACGGATGGTCCATCAGCAGCCAGGGATGAGGGGAGGAAGAGCTCAGAGGGCCTTATCCCTCAGGGCTGAACTATTTCTGTCTTCTCTCACACAGTACATTCTGACCACAGTTTCCTCCCCCCCACACTCCTCCCAGAACCCCCCGACACACACACACCTCCATTCTCCCCCAGATCCACTCCCCCTCCATTTCCCTTTAAAAATAAATAAAAGCAGACCTCCTAGGGATATCACCCAAACATGGCGTAACAGTATTTCTTACTAAAGGATTCAGGGACGGGGTGCCAATGCCTTCAGTTTTGTACCCCTGGCTTCCATGGAAATCCCAAATCAATGGCCACACCAGTGCCCCTGAGTGTCAGAAAATGGATCACAAAACAAAACTTTTACGCACCAATCTGGGAAAGGGATAAATAAGGAGGAGAGCTAGGGAGAGAGGGAAGATAGAAGAGGGTAAGAAGAGCAAGTTCCCAGAAGGCAGTGTATCCATATATGAAATTGTCAAATACGTAGCTTAATTTCTTTAAAAAAAAAAACAACCCAGCTGGTTTCTTCAGAGCAATAATGAAAGTTAGAGGACAGCACTCTCATATTTTCAATTAAGCTAAAAGAAATAACATTGGATTCTCAAAATACAGCTGAAGAAGGAGAGCAAAATACACTCTCAGGAAATATATAGATGCACTCCTTATTACTGTTATTTTATATGCCAATTCCAATTCCTACTCCCTCCCCTCCTCCCACTCCCCCAACTTCCCTGCACCCCACCCCTTATCCACTCCTCAGAGAGAGTAAGGCTTCCCATGAGGCGTCAACAATGTCTGCTATATCACTTTGGGGCAGGAAATCCCTCCATAGGGAATGGGCTCCAAAAAGCCAGTTCAAGAACTAGGGATAAATCCTCGTCCCACTGCCAGTGGCTCCAGAGAGTGCCCAAGCCACACATCTGTCACCCACATTCAGAGGGCCTAGTTCAGTCTCATGCAGGTTTCCCCAACTGTCAGTCTGGAGTCAGTGAGCTCCCACTGGCTCAGGTCAGCTGTTTCTGTGGGTGTCCCCGTCATGGTCTTAGCCCCTTCACTCTAATATCGCTCCTCCCTCTCTCCCTCTCTTCTTTATCACGTGCAGAATTTCATTTCTAAAATTTTGAAATACGTGCATTAGGAAAAAGGAAAATAGCCACAAAAGAAGATGAGAATGAAAAAAAAATCGAACAAAATTGCATCATAAAAATGGTTAAACATTGGCCATATGAAGCAATATAAATGAAGCCTTGCACGACTAAATAAAGCAGCAATACAAATGCAAGCAATTCAGGGGTGAGGAGAGACACCGATGCTCTGTATTGTCTGGGTTAAAAAGCGAGATATTGATTACCCTGTGATACACTGAGTGTGCTGTTAGACAGAGGCAGACCAGTGTGGGAGGTCTAGCACCTAGATGCGCAGACATCTGCCTGGCCAGCACTGGTCACCAGGCTGATGCGGTAGTGGCTCTGTTATTTGTGGCCACAGGGGACAGACCAGTGCTAAGGATGGTCTGGAATATGGGTCTGCTGAGGTTGGCCTGACCCTGGAACAGGTCTGCAGCCTGAATCTGGGCTGATCTGCCACTGCAACCTCCCTGTAACCGAAATGGACAGAGTCAGGGTTGCTAGGGTCATTTCTATACAGAGCCTGTCCACATTCCTGAGGCTGCTAGAACTCGCCTGGCACAGAGGTGACCTTGGAGATGAGGAAGCTGGGCGGCTTAGTCTAAGGGTTCCAGTCTGGAGTCTTACTGGGGCACTCCTAGTGTTTGGATGTAAGGAAACAGCCAGCATTCACCACCCCCTCCCTCCTCCTCCTCTATCCACAGCTGAGGGCCTCGCTCCTGCTGCTCCGCTGCCTGCCTAGGGTTGGTTGGTGGATAACAAACGCACCAGCAGAAAACTGCTCTTTGGACTCTCAAGGGCCTACACAGTAATGGCTAAAGCTCACAAATGTGACACTGAATAAAATCTGACACGAAAGTGACATTGTTTTGCGTATGCCAAATTCAGGAAAAGAATTTCAACTCTACACATTCTAACACATTTAGTAATATGCTAGTGCAGTTTACGAGATGAAAACATGTTTGAAAAGCAAGGGAAAGATTGTCACGGCAGCAGAACTGGAGTTACCTAAGGGAGCAGTAGAGTGGGAGGATTTGGAGGCCCCAAGGAGGCTGTTTTCTAAGACTATGGTTTAACCAGGCTCTCCATTCACAGATTATCTTGAATAGGGTATGCGCATCTCCTGTGCTCGCCTGCGTGGGTATTTCAAAGGAAAACAAAGACAATTACTGTAAAACATAATGTCTCTTCAAAGTCTTGGATCTGGAAAATGAAAGCCAGAATTGGTAGATGACAGACAAGCTGTAAGCAATCTTGCACAATTGGGTGCCGGAAAAGCAGCTGACTGCTGGTTTTCACATCTCAGTGTGAGGTAGATGGTTTAATAGCTGTGTTTAAAGTGTCAGATACAAGAACAATAATGGTCCTTCCTTGAGCGATTGTTTACTAATTTCCTCCCAGTTCAAAACCTTTTCATTAAAATGATCCCATCTTTCCTGACAGGGACAATTAAATCCCTACCTAATACCCACCTTGTTCTGGTGTCAGCCACTCCCTTTGGTCCCCAAATATGTCTATAATTCCAAGTAACCCAAACTGGAATTACAAGGTCAAGGTAACAAAGAAAAGGCCATTTAAAAAAATCAAGCAAAGAGAAAGCCCGGGTTGGCAGCATGGACGTTACTCCACAGAAAGATCAGTGTGAGGAACGGAGCACCACTGTCAGAGTGCCTCTGAGCCTAACAAGACACTTTCATTTACAAATGACATTTTGATTTTCGGAGAGCAGGCTGGTCATCACTCAGGACTTCAAGTGTCTTTTGTTTAAAGTGATATGGTGTCCCGGGTGGTTTTGTTTATAATATCCCATTGATTTTTGCATCCACTCCTGCAAAACATGAATCTGTTGTCATCTGGCTGACTGGAAGACCATCCACGTGTTCTGTGCTGAGTCACACACATTTGAGAAGAGTGGTGTCGAGGACCCAGATAAAAGCTACCCATTATAATCTTGGTGGCTGGCTGTCCCTTCTATATAGCTGGATGAATTACTTCAGCAATTCTCAGAGTACATATGCCAGCCGGTGAGTCTCCTTACTGTCTAGAAGACATGCTCTGAGCACCGGGGCAAGTGGGTTCAACTCTAACACCCAGTGTCATCGCTGTACGATGATTGGTACCTCATTCACAGGACAGAACAAAGATCTAAAGAAACAGAAATGACTGGGACCTCAGTGCACAGGAACTGAATGCTCCACGTGCACCATCACGGAAGATCAAGTCAAAAACGCCATTTTTTGCCGCTACCGTAAAGCACATTTCCCATCTGCCAATCTGAGCCTGAGCTTGAAGCATGTGGATTTTAAGTGAAGAAAGTAGAGATAAGAGGAAGGGGGAGGAGATGTAGGACTGGAAAGGAGTCCAAAGCAGAAACAAGAAAAGGCCAGAGTCCTGCGAGTAAATAACTTGGGTGAATCTTGGGGAAGCTGGTGTGAAAACTGGTCATCATGAAAGAAGTCAAATATTCCCCACGTGTTTCCTCTATGATAAGTCAAACCTCATCTTCTCCATCTCTTAGCCTAAGTTATTCCTGTCACAGGAGGCCTGTCACTGCCCTGTCCTCCACCTCCACACCCCTCAAACGCCCTCTCAGTCTCCTTGATCCCCACCCCAGGTCCCTGGGCTCTGAGAATTTTTTAATCTGCCTAAGACATCAAGTTTCAAGTCGGGGGGGGGGGGGGTGATGGTAGGGAATTTCATGCTCAGTTCCTGAGAGATTGGGTCTGGGAAAGTGGGTCTCATTCAGTTTGAGTCTTCAGGAACCTTCTGTAGCTTCGGGTCTGTTGAGCACTAGATGCTCAAAGGGTTAAGGGGGAGGGGAAACAGAATTAGGAAGACCCTTCAAGACAGCAGGTCTCCCATTGGGAAAGAAAATGATAGGGCACCGGGAAAGAGATTGGGGCTGATGGGTATCTATGGGCAAGAGTACCTGTGCACACATGTGAACCAGGTTAATCCCCAGCCCCCAATAAAGAGTCAGGCCACAGTACACATGCTTGTAGATGCAGAGGTATTAGGGGTAGAGACTGAGGGTCACTGGATCTTACTGGTTGCCAGACTAGCCCAGGCTCAGCTGAGATACCCTGTCTCAAGGAAATAAAGCAAAGAGGGAGGAATCAGGATATCCAAGTGCTCCTCTGACTTTCTCATGTATGTGCATACCCACATACACATGTGTTCATACCCACATACACATGTGAGTACACCCCATACATGTGTGAGCATACCCACTTACACATGTCACATAGCCAAATACACATGTGTCCATACCGACATACACACATACATATCTATACCCACATACACGTGTGCCCATACACTCAAATCTCTGGCTTGGAAGAGTTTATGGGCAGTCCATGAGTCAGCTGAAGCTGTATCATGCCTCAGCACCCAGCCACGCTCAGCAATGTGCTGGTAACAGCCTGTGTAGGGGGTGGTCTCGGAGCAGACGAGAAGGTGTGCAGAAGACAGGGTCATGGGCTGAACATGCTTTCAGAATGTGAGCTCAGAAAGGAGGCAGCTGTGCCTCAAGGAATGCCCCGCCCCCTAAGGATTACAGGGTAAGAGCTCTCAGAACTGAGTACAGCTGGAAGGATCTGGGAGTGGATGGGGATGGAAACAGAAGGGGGTGAAAGGAGGGACTAGGAGGAGAGGAGGGAGGGGAAACTGAGGCCTGGATGTAAAATAAATCTATTTTTAAAAAGCACAGGAGAGTTAACGCTCTAAGAGCTCACATTTTTAGCTCTCCCTGACTCCGTGTGTGCGAGGGACCAGCTTCCTTCATGGGAGAGAAGCCATGCCTCGTCAGGTGACAGCCACTCTCTAGGACACAGGCCTGGTGAGGCTAGAACAGTTTTCACCTCCGGTCATTAGAACCCTGGGCTCATTTGCACAAATGTGTGCACATGTGAGCACATTTACACGCACGTGTGCATACATATGCATACGCGCGCGCGCACACACACACACACGTGACAAATAAGAATTCCATATATCCCAAGGAGAACAATCTCATCTGCTTGGGCCACTGACACAAATTAATTGCCTTAGAAGACCACAGGAATAAAACAGCTGATTAATAAATATTTGTCCGATACAACACAGAGCTACAATGCTACAGTTTTAGAAGTAGTTTGGGGTGGGTGGAGGTGAAGAGCCATACTCCTTTCAAAGTTCTGCCTGGGGTTAGCCTTGCACCACACCCGCCAGGAGAAGGGGAGAACCAGACACTTCAGCTGGCACTGTTTGTTCTGAGGACCGCAGCCGCAGACCGGGTGAATGTTAGCGTGTAGAAACAGAGAGAACTCCACCACGGCCTGCCCCGCACCCTCTGTGGGATTTTCCCTTCCTCCCCTAATCGGAATGAAAGTGTGGGTTCGCTCTGAACTTATCTCTGCTCCTTCCCTGGCCCCAGCTCAGTCTGCAGTATGGCTGCAAAATAGTCTCTGGGCAGTGTTCCAAGGAAGCCAGGCGTGAGGGGTCCTCGGCCCAGAGCTCACATACACTTAGGCATAATGGGGAGAATTGCGTTTGGCGGTGATGTGATACGAAGCCCTCAAACGGCATCAAAATGCACATGGACAAATGTTGCAAATCAGAATGAACTGCTGCCAGAGGCCCGTCCCCTGTGGTGCCTCGCCCGCTCTGAAAAAGACTACCAGATGATAAAGCAGAGGACCCGTGCGATCTGATTAGAGGAGGGCCTGGCAAACCCATTAGGAGAAAACGGGCCTCCTTCAAGTCCATTTTACTTGCTAAAAACAGGGAACGTAAGGTTTACAATATGAGCCAATTTTTCATCTCATTTCTCACTGTCTTGTATCCACTATGTCCTCTCCAGCTAAAGGAGCAGGGAAGGTCTGTGTTTTGAGGCTAAGCCTTGCCGCTGTTAAAGTCAGAGCCACAAGGCTGGGGTGGCTCAGTAAGGGCGCGTTCCGCTCTCACAGAAGACCTGAGTTCAGGTCTCCGCACACATGTGGAATGGCTCACGGCTGCCTGTAACTCCAAGGAAATCTGATGCCTCTGGGCTCCGAGAGCACTTGCACTTGTACGTACATACCCACGAGTGTGTGTACACTCACACATACACACATACAATTAAAATAATAAAAATAAATCATTTTAAAAATCAAAGTTGGGAGATGGATGTGGGAGATGGATGGTGGGACCGGGCTCACACCTGTCATCTGAGCGCACAAGAGGCTGGGGCAAGGGCACTGTCATGAGTTTGACATTTTGACAGTCTGGGCTAGGGAGTGAGCTTCAAGTCAAGCTGGAATATAAGGTGAAACTTGGTCAAAGTTGAGTCTAGGCTGGGCACGAAGCAGGGCTCTTGCCGTTGGCTTCTAGCAGCTTGCTCTGCTGGCCCTGACTGGAGAAGCAGATGGGGAGAAAGGGAAGCCAGTAGCCGTCAGCATCTAGTGTCCTGCAGGGTCCTCGGTGTGTCTGTCACATGACTGCCTATTCCCTGGGGTGAGAAGGTGTAGGATGACTTACCATGTTGTGTCAGGAAGGAAGAGAAGCTGATGTGCTTTCAACTTTCCCCTTGACTGACTTTAAAATATTTTCACCTCTTTGTTTATGTAAGAAATGTGTCTCCCCTCCGAAGGCCCCATCATGGCTCTGAGCTCAGATACACTTCTACCCTGAAGGGGTCTTTCATCATACCTAGCAGCTAAAGGGCTTAAAATAAGCTTCAAATTCTCTAAAGCATATAATAGAAACAAAGGAAGGCTGTCCCTGGAATACAAAATTAATCCAAATACGGGCTTTCTTTAGTATCGTCTTCTGGGAATGAGAAGACGATATTTGTCCCACTCTGATTTCCTTGGGAGAAAGAAAGCATAAATGAATACATCCCCAAAGGAGAGGTCATGAAGCTGGACTGAGCCAGAGAGAATTAAGTCACTAAGAATGTGGCAGGGAGGGGAATGGAGAAAGAGAGGGAGGTTTGTGCCCTCACCTGATAGGAAGAGGGCAGCCTTAGAAGAAATCCCATTCCTCACTGGAAGGTGAAGTTCCCGGTAATATGGCCTCATGTTTCTATACAATGTGATCCAGAAAAATACACACAGATGGACACCTAGTCTATGACACAAGGATGGGCCCTATGTAGAGCTTAAAAGGCATAGTGTCCTCACAACCAAGCAAGGTCCTTGGGTGACAAGCTGTGGTGGCCTGGGAAATTGGTGGATGACCTCCTCACCCCTCCCCACTTCAGCTGAACAGGGAGCATTCTAGGAATAACTATGTCCACAGGAGGAGGGCAAGGAAGACAAGGAAGGAAATCCCTTTGGATGCTGTCAGAGGATCCCTGGGGCTGGTGGGTAGGGAGCAGCCTATATGGAGTGCAGGGGCAGTGAGGGAGGTCAGGGCCAAACTGTAGTCTTCCAAAGAGAGAGGTGATGGGGCCTGGAAGAGGCTGTAGACTGAGGAAAGGAGATAGGGATACAGAATCAAGAGATAAACTCAAGAGAACAGAGTCGAGGCTTGAGTTCACATCTGCGGATTCACAATGCAATGACGCCACACTCTTGACTCAGTCTCCCCTCTGACCAGGCCAGTCTTGTCACACACAGACCCAAGGTGTTCATGCATTCTGAGCATCTCAACATGCTGATTTTACATGTTTGTACTCACTCATCTCCTGCGTCTCCTGCTCGCCCTCTGTATTCTGCTGCCATCTGGGATCGCGCTTGTCTTCCCAGCAGGAGTTTATCGTCTGTATTCCTGAGAGGAGATGAGCTGCTACACAGTTTGCTTAGCTACTGCTTCTCAGAAAGTGGGTTGTTGTTTTGTTTCACCTTCAAATTCAGCTCTTTTGCTCAGAAGCCTGGAGTCCCTGTACCAGGCTTTCTCTTTTAGGTCACCAACCAGCTCCCAAATCATGACGTGGAGACATCTTAGTTATAATTGCTTGGCTTAGCTTAGGCTCGTTTCTAGCTTTTAACTTAAATTAACCCGTTTTTCTTTGGCTACCTTTTGCCTCAGGGCTTTATTACCTTTCTTCTGTGTATCTTATTTTCATTGCTTCTTGTGTCTGCTGGATGACAGTTGCCTGATTTCTGGCCCCAAGCGTGTCCCCCGGTCTCTCCTCTCTTCTCTCATCTTCTCTCGAGCCTCCTACTTATTCTCTCTGCCTGGAGGCCCCATCTCTCCTGCCTAGCTATTGGCCATTCAGCTGTTCACGAGACCCATCAGGTGCCTTAAGCAGGCAAGGTGAAACAGATGCAACATGTCTTTTCATAATTAAACAAGAGCAGCATAAACAACAGTAACACACCTTGACACAGTTAAAGTAATAGTCCACAGCATAAACAACAGTAACACACCTTTACACAGTTAAATAGTCCACTGCATAAACAAAAGTAACACACCTTGACACAGTTAAAGTAATAGTCCACTGCATAAACAAAAGTAACACACCTTTACACAGTTAAAGTAATAGTCCACTGCATAAACAAATGTAACACATCTTTGCCCATTTAAAACAATAGTTCACAACAGTTCCCAGTCACTTGCTAACATTGCTTTCAGAAAAGTTCAATTGAATGACAGTCACCATTGTTCTCAGAAGCCATCACTGGTCTTTTGTTCCCTGACAGTGTAATCTGCTTTACAATACCCAGATGCCTTGAATGTTCCCTTTCTTCTTTGGATTCCAAAATCACAAGGATAGAACCAAGCCATGGAGTCTTTGTAGTTGTCATGTTCAAGGCTCAGGGGCCGTGGTTTGGACGGTGAATGTTTCATGCTATTTTTAAACAGTTGGCTAGTATTGCATCAAGCACTGTTTCCCCCCATTGTGTTTCTCTCCTCTTTCTCCATGCATGTGTCTCTCATTGTCCCGTACATTTTGTGTTTTCCTTCTCTAAGCTTTGTTTCTGACCCCCACTCTCTCTACAGTTCACGGCCATGGTGCTCTGCTCAGTTATTTAGAGTTAAATTTAATTTATTTTCATATTTCCATTTTAAGAGTGCCATTAGAAGTGGTCTAGTTGTTTCTATGCTATTCAGTTCTTTGTAAGAATTTTTCTCTTACAATTTTATTTCTTTCATGTATTAATTTTTGGTATTTAATATTAAAGCAAAGAACTTAACTTTGTGTTTCTGCATCTCTTTCTGTGATCTGTTTTTCTTCTAGTATTGTTTATACTTCATATTTCTCTATATCTTTTTTCTCATATGCCACATATCATATATGAGAAAAGAGAGATATAATCAGAGGCTTTGGATAAAGTTATGGCTCTCCAGGGATAGTCCATCTCTATGCTGGAAAATGACTTCGCTCCTGTACGGGACTGAGTCAGCTGGAAGCTGGTTTTAGTCTTCAGTGGAGTTAGATGTTTTTTGTTGTCCTCACTCAGAGGGTGTGTGTGTGTCTTTATCATTGCAGCCAGATTAACCTGGCATGATCACAGGACTTCCCCTTCCACAGCTCCTCTGACCAATTCTTGCTGCTTCAGCCTTTATGAAACTATGAATAACTTTGCTTGTATGCTTGCTCTATGATTTTGAATCTGCTTCATATAAAATATCAGCCCCTAATTCCAGACAGCTGGCATTATCTGCCCTTTTATGTATCAGACCCAGACATGCCCATTCCTAGTTTGTCCCTTGAAGCCTTCAGCTATACGTCTACATATGTGTGCACATACACACTCTCTGACTTTTTCCATTACTCTCTCAGGATCCAAATACAATATTGTCAACCAAAAGCAGAAAGTGGGGGATGGGGAATGACATGTGAGTTTTCAACATACTTAATAAAACTAATGATAATGTCAGGGAATTTTAGAATAATAGCCTATGCAGAAAAGCTTTTGCACAGAGGACTTGACTGTAGCCCTTGAATGGTCTGCTTCTGACATCAGTTTATTCTGGCATCTGGAGGCTTAAGGTTCAAGAGGGTTCCTGAAAGAGTAAGCACCGATTCTGGAGTCTAAAGTATTTAAGCAATTGGTTTGTGCTCCGTGCTTGCTTTCCTTCTGGGAATCTGGAGTTTCTGTGCACACCAAACAGGAGGAACGTGCCTCTGTGCTCAGCCTCCAACAAGCACCCTGGCTGGCAGCCTGCCATACATATTTGTCACAACTCTGTGCAGTGGGGAGTTAAACCTGTCCTCTGTGACCATGTGGGGAGGGACGGGGGAATACTAGCACCTGGTTTCCCACAGACTCTTACAGCTCTGGTCTTGTTCTCATCTTCGGGCTCCATAGCTGCATCTCAACATCTTGCCCATTAGACAGCTCAAAGCACCTGGAATCCTGGACTTGTAAAATACCAAACCAGGTTCTTGGCTTCAGTCCCTCCCCTTTCTCAAGTTTCTCTGGCTTCACATAAACAGGCTGGCTACTTTTGGTTCTTGTTTCTGCTGTATTACCTTTGAATGGTCTGTTTATGACGTCAGTCACAAGACCCAGGTGCCTCTCTGTCCATAACCCTTTCCCATAATAGGTTGATATAATAAGGCTTCGTATTGCACCTTCTGCATAATTTCCAGACACCCAGGATACAGAGGCTGTTAATACATAGTCCTAGTCTCCCAGGGCTTTATTGGCTGACCTGTAATAGCAGACATGGAAATATCATGATGCATGAATGATTCATGCAATGGCAGAGCACAATCAGGACACTGTATGAACTAAGAATAACTGAGGACAGGTTCCGATTTCCTGGAAGATGAAGATGGGGTGCTGGTGGTTTCAGCTGAAAGCTCAGTGCCCAGAGATCAGGATCTCAGGGGCAAGAGGGTTAAATACACATAACAGGAGAGAGATGCCATGTCAAGCCTATGAAAAGTCACCACACTAAGTGTCACAGAGAAAATTAAGTTTACTTAAAATACAGGGGAACTATTGTCTTGAAGAAGCGTTCGTTCTACAATGTAAGTACCAGAAGAATTAGGAGAATGAAATGGGCACTCTTTGGAACACCCAGCTGCTTGCTGCAAGGTCTCATGAGCATAGCTGGTAAGCACTCTGAAAAACAGAAGCCAAGAGCCAAATGAAATCTCTAGGACGTTATCAGAACAAACAAAGTTATCAGGAAATCTTTGAAAGAGAAGAACTGTGGCAGAGGAGGCATTCAGAGGTCCCTGTTGAAGGGGCAGGGTTCCTCCCAAATAGTTCTTGTTGTGGTATGAATTCGTATTTGACCAGGTCCTTGCCAGGGTTAGCTGAGGAATGACCAATACTTCAGAACCTGGCTGCCTTCACTCGGGCATCGTGTTTTCTTCAGTTGATGGCACCACCACTAGTGGACGGAAGATTTGAACAAAGAATGACCACAGTATCCAAAGCTAAAGACCCCAAGCCTGGCTTCCCCTTGTTGCCCCAGCACCACCCCACCTCACCCCCACCGCTGCTCACAATCAGACAGGAGAGACTAGGATATGCATAGTGGGGATTTTACTCCAGAATCTTCCTCTTTTCACATTTGAAAAGATGTCATCCACCCCAAAAGGGAGGACTGTTGATTGACAGCTGCCAGGTCCATAGTAGCCAGGCATTCTCCATGAGCAAGTGGCTATGGCTAAGCCTTTGAAAATGAAAAAGACAAAACAAAACAAAACAGAACCATGATTCCTGTACGCAGACTGCATGATGAGAAGTAAATTACCTAGCTGAAAATTTTAAAATCTGTCTATTGCTACAGAACACCATGATCAAAGATTACATCTTCTATATGGATATATGTTTGTGGCAAAAAAGAAAATCAATAACAATAAAATGATAGCAAATAATCTTGACTTATTGCTAACATTGTAAGTGTAGATTTCATCATATAACAAACTTACACATATGTATAAATATCCACCATAATACATAGTTTTCTCTAGATTCATGAAAGTAAATGTATTTATATACACATATTTTTTCGTTTCCAGACTTCCATATAAACACATTTTTATAGTATTTATGACCTTAGAAAAAGAAGTCAGAAAATACTTCCTGCTGCATTTTTGAAAATGCTCCATGGATGTTAATAGACTTAGAAACAGGGTAGACCAAGTCACACGCAGATGTTGAACTGTTTGTTTTCCAAGCTTACCGACTGCTTAGTCCTGAGGATGAATTCTTCCCACCATAGTTGACACTAACAGAAAGGAGAAGGAAAGTCGACAGGTGGGTGTGGTCCTACTCACACACCCAGGCGTCAGCTGTCACCTGCTACATCTAGTCTGGGTGGCCCCATTGGTGTGCTCCCCTGAGTATGGTGTCTCTGTGGTCTAGTCTTTGCCACTGTCCCTGAGGGTCATTTACGGCTGATTTTGGAAGGCCTCCCTTGGAGTTCACGCAACCAGAAGCATATGGCTGGCTTTGTCTGCCACATAGAGAGAAAAAAAAGCCATTGTTAGACCAGGGCTATTGTCTACCTATCTGCTCCCATATAGAGGGGACATTACAAACATTTGAAAAAGTTTCAAAAGTCTCCTATCAGTTTGCCAAGGACTGGGAGAAAGATGATTGCATCCTGGGTGGGAGGCAGAAGGTGAAGATGGAGCAAACACAAAGGAAGGAACAGATATTATGTAGGAGGAACCAGGCAGCAAGCGTTCAACATCATCTGCAGCACCAAATGAGTGTTCCCAAACCAACAGAATTGTTGCAAAAAAACAAAACCAAGCACAGAAAATTTAACAATGTATTTCCTTTGTATTTGATATTTTAAAATTATGTGCTCAATTTTTCTAGATTATTATTAGAAATTTGCCAACTTGGTGTTTGTTGTTATTGTTGTTCCTCTGTTTATGAGAGCTGTTTGCCCTTTGAGATCACTTCTGCTTGGCTCTGGCTTGCAAAAGACAACATGTTGGTTAACTCAAAAAGATAAAAGCTACATGTTCTCTCTAATATCCAGATCCTAGCCTTTAATGTACGTTTATAACGGTTACAAATGGGAGTGGGTGTGGTTTAGAGCCCACAAAACTGGAGCACACACACGCACATACACTCACACACGAATACACACACACATGCACATACCTATAATAATAACCAAATAAGAAGAGGTTATTAACTTGAGTGGGAGGGAATGGGAGGGGTTTAAGGGAAGGTACCTGGGGAGGGATGGACAGAGGGAAGGGGGAATGTGATATATCTCTATTTTTTTTTATTGAGAAAAGGAGAAAAAAAAAAACAAGTTTCCAACTCCTCCCAGCCTCCCATTTCCCTCCCCCTCCTCCCACCCTTCTCCCCCTCCTCCCACCCTTCTCCCCCTCCCCCCACTCCTTTCCCCCTCCCTCTCCAGTCCAAAGAGCAGTCAGGGTTTTCTGCCCTGTGGTAAGTCCTAGGTCCTCCCCCCTCCGTCCATATCTAGGAAGGTGAACATCCAAACTGGCTAGGCTCCCACCAAACCAGCACATTAAGTAGGATCAAAACCCCGTGCCATTGTCCTTTGCGTCTCATCAGCCCTCATTGTTCGCCATGTTCAGAGAGTCCAGTTTTATCCCATGCTTTTTCAGTCACAGTCCAGCTGGCCTTAGTGAGCTCCCAATAGATCAGCTCCACTGTCTCAGTGGGTGGGTGCACCCCTCGTGGTCCCGACTTCTTTGCTCATGTTCTCCCTCCTTCTGATCCTCATTGGGACCTTGGGATCTCAGTCCAGTGCTCCAGTGTGGGTCTCTGTCTCTATCTCCATCCATCACCAGATGAAGGTTCTATGGTGATATGCAAGATATTCGTCAGTATTAATATAGGATAGGGTCATTTCAGGTTCCCTATCCTCAGCTGCCCAAGGAACTAACTGGGGACATTGCCTTAAAAACATATTTTTTAAAAACTGTAAATGAGGGTTAAGGGAGGAGTAGAGCTGTACACGGGTTATGGGAACGGGGAAGAAGAGGAGATGAAAATCAATTAGAACAAAATTTGTTTTAAAATGCCATAATGATACCTAGGACTTTGTATGCCAATAAAGATAAATTATTTTTAAAGCCATTTGATTTATGAGGATAGCACAGGGAACTGGTTTTACTCTACTTTTCTTTCAAAGTCCTACATGGCAATGCTGTGTTCATCAGAAAAAAAAATCATTGCAGTCACTTCCTTAAAACAAATTTTAAAAACTCTAAAGATAACTACATTGGCTTCTGTTTGCTGATACCCTACAGTTGATAGCCTCTGCCATCATGCTCCAGGTGAGACCATGAAGGGCCACATTGGGACATTGAAGTCTCACTAAGGGCCCACCTCTGTTTATCACTACAGGACGTTTCAACCATAGAGTTCTCCTCTTCTCCTTTGAAAATGAATTTTGTTTCTCCTTGTAAACAGTGTTAGTGGGCTTTGTGCTATGCCTGAGTCCCTAAACCAGAAGACCCTGACACAGTAGTGAAAGCCCCAGGCATGAGCCAAAAGATATGGCTGCAAATGCTGCCTCTGCTAGACCTGAACATTAAGTCCGTCTCTCTCAATTCATTTTCCTACTTCTCAGGAAAGCGAGATGCAGGTTCTGTAAAGGCCATATATTGATCTTACCTTTAGTTGATCCCATCAACTTTTGTTCTTCAAGCCAAACCAATTAATTTCAAGTTTTCCCACAGGGTGGTATGAACGGACATTAGTCCTTGGAGCCAGCTCTCCTCACCAGCTCACCGTGCTGGGTCCTTCTAAATTGTTCCACTGTGCTTAGGGTACCACCACAGGGGGAGCCGTGGCTGGCATTTCATTGTGTGACATCTACAGAAAGGAAAAACCAACTGTGTATACCAGAGCGTACAGTGTGCAGGGAGCGTCTTGGAAATTAGGAGACAGGCATCATATTTTCCCTCCATTTAACTGCAAAGATAAGTATAAGAAGCAAGTAGATCTTAGCTGCAAAGATAATTATAAGAAGCAAGTAGATCATAGCAGAAGCATTCAAGACCCAAGAGGAAGGGGTGAACTGGAAAGGTGGCATCTCACCTACAGCCATTTAGATTTAAGTATTTGACAACTCCATGCAAGTCAAATCAAACAAGGCTGTGGGTGGGATGAGCTCCACCCTTCTGTTTTTCCAATCAGGACCCTAATCCTGGACTTCACTGGCTCTCAGTGGTACTATCAAACTCTTAATTCCATCAGAGGTTAATCTACTGACAAAGTCAGAGCCCTCAGGATGCAATCCCTTCTCAATGATTGCATCAGCTGGCTCGGCATCAGTCAAGCCTTCCACACTTGAGCTTTTGGGAGCATATTTCACATGTGAAGCTAGCAGCAGGCTGCATGAGTGCAACACCATGCAGACTTCACAGAGTGCAGCATTGCAAGAGGCTGTGCTCTCTCCTAGACTATCACCTAACGCAAAACCCCCAGCTTGCCCCACAGCACCATCCTCCAGTCAATGGCTCGGCTGTGGAACAAGGTCAAAGGGGACAGGGCGTGAGGGAGAGGTGGCTAAGAGATTCCACAAGGTGAGCACCAGTTCCTTTGTGGAGGGTTGAAAGGAAGAAGTTTTGGTGATTGGTATTCAGGGAACCTTAGCAGGTGTGCCCTGGGGACAGGGTCTATGATGCAAAGGGCTCCACCCCACAGAACCGCTGCTATACCATGTCATGTCAGTTAACCTCCCTCCCCGTTTCTGTGATGACACCTCAACACAAATGACCACAACTTTTCAAAGAAGGCATCGGTCTAACAAGGTACAGGGATGAAGGGAGACACAGGCTTTCATCTGTGTCCAGCTCTCTGCTGAGCCCTGGAGAGTGACATCCCCTCTCGGCATCTGGAGCCACAGAAGCAAAGCCAAAACCCAATGGGCACCAAAGAGCAACCGCAGGTAGACGAGGGCTCTTTTGTGCTTAGAGAGCTTCGAAAGAACAAAGGCTTGGGAACTCCGGCCAGTTGCCTGCTGGAGGAGGCTGGCCTCTGGGACCTTGCAGAAGAAAGGGGTGACAAGGCCCGAGATGGTGAGAGGGCTCAACGTGCAGCAGCGTCCTGAGAGAATGACTGAGGGATGGCTGCCTCAGAGGACATGTGAGGTGAGCAGTTAGACACCCGCGCTGCCTTCTTCACAGAGCCACGATGGCAGTTTCAGGTCTGTCTGTTTCCTGACCTTTAATTAGAGCTGTTGAAATCCATCACAACTCTTAGAAATTTGGCTACCAATCCCTTCTTCACAGAAATGACAGGGAAGGTTCCGTCTCTCCGCACACAAAATCTGCAACAGCTGGCAGCATAGTCTCTCCCGTTGTGAGTAGCGAACGTTGCTTGTGATGGTGGGTGGGGTCTTGAATGTTATTATTAAATAAACCCTTGCCAAATACCTCTGCTGAAAATCTTTTATGAAAAGCAGATGGAAGGAACTAAACTAAAATGCAAATCATAACATTATAATGACTTCTTAATTTCAAAAATTATGGATTCGACATCCCTGGAGGGGCGAGAATAGGCAGTGACAACAGCTGCAGAAGGGACATCAGAAGCTGGAGGTGAGGCCAGGCAGGGGAGACCATGTAGCTCCAGAGATCCCAAAGGAATTCTCTCCTCTTTGAACATGGCATCGTTAAGTCCTTGCACGTGTCCACGTCCGAGCTCTTTGTGCAGGCAAAGAGAAGAGGCGGGAGACCAGCAGTACTCCAGATGTGTCTACACAGGCCTCGTGGAGTATGAAGTTCTAGGAACTCCTTTTCTATATGTTCCCTCCCCGTTTTCTTCATTGCTTCTCAGACAGGAATGTGAGGCCCCAGTGTGCACAGACCCCCACTCAAACACAATTGCTCTGATGTCAAACTCCCACAGGGCAAACTTAGCACAGAGTTAGCCATATGTTTCCAGGACTGGCCTTTCTTAACACACACTGTTCTCGCAGACCGAACATTGAAGCATTTCTTTTAGAAAATGATTACATTTTTCTCCCCAAGCTATCTTTCCTACCATTAATTTACCATTTTCTTTCCCTTGTCCTTTCCCAAATACAGAAGATACTTTGGGATTATTTCTATCCTACCAATAAAGTTTAACATTGCCCCTGTGAATAAAATTCAATATTCAAAGTACACCTTACTCTCCCTATATCATTTGAACTTTTAAAATACAAAACCTCCTTAGGTATTGCAATACCCACGTGAAGGCTTCCAATGAATACATTTAGAAATAAGCCCAAGAAGTAATGTCGTCATCAGCATGAACGCCTGTGCTCTTGCAGGGTCTCTGGCCTGTGCCTTCGAGGAGAATTAACAGCTGTCTCCCTGGCAGGCTGCAAGCACTTTGAGCAGTGCTCATCTTGGTAGGGCTGAATCAAATGAAACAGTTGGAAGTATTTGGTAAATGTCTGCCGAGGGACCCCTTACTGTAGGGGAACTCAGCAGGGGTTGCTGGCTGAGATAGAACTGTGAAGTTCGTCTTCCTCTCTCCCCCTTTTAAAGCCAAACAGAACATCAACAGAATACAAATCCCGTGACAGGTTAGGAAAAAGGAGTCCTGGGTCTGCTGTTGCTCACCTCCTCGTGGAGAAATTGATGGAACTCCTTGGGGAGGAGACTAGCGGAGGAGGCATGCGTTAGCATGCTTTCTCCGCCAGAGGCAGGCATGATCGGCGAGAAACAGTGGTACCAGAAGTCAGCAAGGATAGTTGTGCTGACCACCATACATGGAGGACAGAAGTCACTAAAGAGTGTTCAGTGTGCTGTGATCTGAAAAGAAAGTAGTTTCCTCAACATGACACTGTTCTACAGGAGACAGAATGCAGCGCAAAGCGGTGCACCCCACAACTCTCCCCGACACTTTGAAACACCCAACACATCTCTCAATAGCTCTCCGCCCACACCCGCATCCACCTGGAAGCACCTGGCACAGCAGGGTCCAGAGTTCCAGGAGGAGTCATCGAGGCCACCAGAATGCACTCGCTCTCTCAGGACCAGATGCAACCCACAAACATAGAGATGAAACCAGAAAGGAAGAGAACCTGAGAGCACTTGGACGGAAAGCAAGAACCTGGTATCTAAGCAGCAGCCATCTGCTCTCTTAGACAATATGGTCCCTGAAAAGCCATCCCTGCTGTTGTTTTTAGTCATGTCATGTGGTCCCTGCCTCCTAGGTCCACACCTCTAATGGGTTAGGAACAGAGGGATATTGTAAGGGATGAGGGAACCAGCTGGGAAGTCTGAAGAAACAGTTTAGAAGAGGTTGGACAATTTGGAGGCTCCCAACAAGACCTTCCATAAAAATAGGGCCAGTGAGTGCCTTAAGTCATGCACAAATGTGGAAACTCAGCAGTGCCTCCTAACCACATCAGAAAAACTGAAAGGGCTTCCCCCACATCCCTATCCTTGAGTAGTCCTGAGCTCCTGCTGGCCTCAGGGGCACTGCGTTCCCGATTTGAGTGGACATCAAGAAGCAGTGCCCTCCACTCTGGAGCTCTGTGCCAGAGGCCCATGCTGAGGGCTTCCACACAATCGGCAGCCTAACAACCCCTGGTAGCGACACAATGGGACACGAACCCTCATCCCCTTTTATGTCCACAAGCAGAGAGAGGAATGGGTGAGGTGAACAACATTTAAGGGGACACAAAAGTGGTTAACAAAACAAACAAACAAAAGCCATTAAACGGACGGGGATGGCGCTGAGATAAATTGTACTGCAACCTGAGCCCAAAGGAATCAATAATCCTCCTTCACAGGCTGAGAGAGCTCCACCTCCCTCCAGCCTTGCTGAACCCTGAGCACACAGTCACGTGCAGCCCAGCACCTGTCTGTCAGGTCAGCAGTGGATGGAGCAGGTGATGGACAGCCAAGAGCGACAGCTTCTCTAGTGGGTACCAGTTCACCTGCGGGGCTGAGTGTGTCTGGTGCTCACCCACAGTCAGCCATCTACCAGGCCCCGCCTCTTATTCAGTGAGAAGGTGCTGGCAACACCTGTATCTGCTGCTGGCCTAAATCGCAAGTCCTAAAAATCACCTTCAGACTCTACACTCCATGCCGGTCTGCTTCTCTGGCCTGGAGCAATGTAGCGTACATTTTGTATTCATACCCACTTTTCACTAAAGAAATCTCACGCAAGCTTGAGTAAAATAAATAGGTATCAAAGTCAAACACTTACTGAGGATAAATAATGAAGGGATTTATTTTAAAATAATTCTCTAATACACATATAATTTTATAATCTTTGAAAGCTGGAAGCAAATTTGCACTCTAATGAACTGCACTTGCTTTACTTTTTCATAGAGAATTACATCTGGACTGAGTATTTGCTACTGGGCATAGCATCTTCAACAGTCTTCAGAGCTGATTGATATTTTGATGTCATAATCAGCTATATGTAGCACAAAATGACAGAAGTATGTTTAGGGCCATTTCAGAAACGGTTGAAAAGTCTGCTCTACTTACAACCAAAATTCATTTTGTGCTTTTAAATTCATTTTTAATTAAAATATGATTATGTCATTTCCTTTAGAAACAAACTGAGATATTCAGTTTATCTAGGGACTATGTTCATAAACTCTGCAGATAGTTGTACTCCAAGGTAACCTCCAACCAATCAATGAACGGTGTTGACAAAGATTGTAACTAATAACCATCTGTGATCATTCGTTTGTGGTGTGATAAGCATATCACAGGCTAAAAATCTACACTTTAGCCACACAAAGGCAAGAATCCACCCCAGCTAATACATGGGCTGGATTTGAACCCCAGCCATCTGACCAAGAGCCCACATTGATAATCAGAACACTATTGCCTCTGTGATGTTGAATAATTTATGCTCAATGAAACTTTTATTTTTTTATTGTGGAATAAAATTTTAACTATGTAAAGATGTGTCACCTTTGTTTATGTGGTGGAATATTGCTTCAGCTGTGTAAAAGTGTGTTACGTTCATTTCTGCTGCCTTTGTCTAACTATGTGAAGGTGTATTGTTGTTTCACCTTGCCTGCTCAAAGCCCCTGATTGGTCTAATACAAAGCTGATTGGCCAATAGCCAGGCAGGAGAAGGATAGGTGGGGCTGAAGGGCAGAAAAAATAAGTAGCAGGAGCAATCTAAGCTCGAGAGAAGGAAAAGAGAACAAGGGAGAAAGAAAAGGAGCCATTCAGGACTAGTCAGACAACTGCCAAGGAGACAGACCTGGAGTAAACAAAGAAGTAGGACATATAGAATAAAATAAAAATAAAAAAAAAAGGCAAAAGTAGATGAAGAGAAACAGGTTAAATTCAGTTCTAAGAGCTGGTGGGACAAGCATAGGATAAGCCCAAACATCCATAACTAATAAGCAGTCTCCCTGTCATGGTGTGGGAGCTAACCGGCAAGACGGAGGAAGCCTGCTACATTTTTTCACAATAATTATGAAGTTAAGATTTCTTATTTTCTTTTTTAAAAAAAGTTAAATACAAGTACAGTCATTTGGTTAAAAAAAATACAAGATTTGTGATCATTTAGAAATTCAGAAACTGCTGACTTTATTAACCCAGGAGAATCTTAATTTCTTTACCTCATTTTATGTAGGGAAAATAGAAATTATTTAATGTCATGGACTTCAGTCTTTGGCTATAATACATGACCTCGCTTCTGAACATTGCCCTGACTCTGATCAAACAGTTTTCAGTGACATGTGGTGTTGGGTTTGTGTGTTTAAGAAACTGAACTAGAAAAAAAAAAAGAAAGAAAGAAAGAAACTGAACTAGAAATAGCACATCGGGAGGAGATACACGCTAAAGCATAAGACGCTGCTGTCTCCTTTATTGTTATCCAAATAGACTACCCAAAATGCAAATGCATTGCTTATGGTAACAAGAACGGGTTGATACTTTTTAATAGATGTGGTGAACAAATTGCTTTGATTCAGAAGAGTTGGAATCAGGGAGAAAAATACATTTTTGAAAATCAACCTTAGAGGTAAGTAGATAAAGGCTCATAAAAATAAAGAAAACATGGATTTAATTTCTCAAACAAAGTTAGCAAAGTACTCAATAATATTTTTATTTGTTCTTTGAGGATGTCATATATTTATACAATGTATTTTTATCATGTCCATTCACCATTATCCCTTCCAATTCCCTCTAGGATGCCTTGTCCCATCTCCCTTCCAATCAATTCATTTTAGCATTTAAGAGAAGAAATGTCAGTACAGCTACTAGCACAACCAAAGGGTAGGTTTCTCATTGAGAAATGGTGTTAAGAAAATCGAGTACAAAGTCTATGTGCTACAAACTTAAAACTGTGATTACTAGGTTCTTGGACTGCTTCCTTCTGTTGTTAGCACATGCGTGATAACACTACAAGTGCTATGTGTGCATGTCAACAAAACTCAGAGTGTGAAGCAGCACCTGTCACCAACGTCAACAAATGCAATATTCCCGCACCCAAAAGCCAACTCAGACTCCTCCCAGCTACTTCCCCTAAGATTTTTCCCAAGGGGAACCTCATTACCTTCTCCCAACACCTTAGAATAGTATCTTATGGTTTTTAAGACTGAAATAAATGGTAAATCTCACAATATAGTGTTCTATGGGGACTGACTTCTTTGTCACTGAAAACTACCTGTGTTGTATGCTACAGATTTCACGTGTTTTCATGACTCAGCTGAAGTCCACTGCATGAAGTCTGCAATAAAGCTGCTCTTCCTCCAACTGATGGGCATTCGAGAAGCCTTCATATTAGGATCATATATATTTATTGGTGTGGCGTGGAGCCATCTCCATCGGAGGCAGCATCACAAAAGCGCAAATGTGAATGTAGTTAGTTCCCTGCTGTGGAGACTGTCAAGAAGTTTTCTAAAGTAACCAGACCAATTCCTGTTCCTCTACAGAGCGTAAGAGGCATGGTTACCTTTACTTCATTGTTGATTTAATTCTAGCCATGTGACATGTTTATCACACTGTTACAAGTGACCACAGGCAGCTATGAGATGCATTCTCTGACAGTGCCCTCTCAATGACGAGTGGGCAAATACTTCAAACTATATCAACTACACAACCATACAAGTGCTGCCATTGAATGCACCTTCCCTTCAAAGAATATGAATTTTTTCTTCCTGCTGTCCCTACAGCCTTCAAACCACAGCCTTTTGACTATCTGCGGTAGGTACAATTCAGACTTGTACGCCATTGGTCACATGAGGCTTTTCCATCTGCTACCTGAGTATCTAACATGACTCCCATCCCTTACCTGACAACCTTCCCTTGACAATCTGTTACTCATCTACCCATTGGTTAGAATAGCATCCATTTGTTTGAGGTCTACTCTGTGCTTGTCACCAACCTAGCCCTAAGAATGAACACTGTCCGCACGGATATCACAGTCCCTCAGAGAGATAGGTACGCCATCAAGCAGTGCAGTGAGTTCGATAAATATAACAAGAAAGACTGAAGAAATAAGCATGTATAGCACAGCCATAAGAAGAGGTCAGCTTGTTTTCAAAGAGGGTGCAGTGGATGGACCTTTGAGCACATTGATGAAAGATGTCTGGCAGTATTCCAGGAAAGGGGTGGGTAACATGGAGTTTGGCAAGGCTTCACTGATGGGGCTGAAAGATGGCCCTGGACCAACCAGAAACAGATATAGTAAAGTTGGATGACCCAAAGGCCATCCTGGCCTGACCCCAAACCACTGAGCCTTCCACTTCCTACCTGCTCCATTACCTCATGCCCCTAAACCTCTCCTTTCCTCTTCTTCCTTGAGTTCTACAGAGAAAGTCTTTGCTATCACAAAGTCTGAACTCAGAAATCATTATACAATCTGGCCTACATTTCCTCTGTCAGGCCACTTCCCCAAAGCCCAAAGGCTTGAAGTTCTCTGTTAATTCTAAAACTTCCATGAAATTGGAAAAGACTTCTATTATCCTGAACTTCCTGCAGTCTGCCAAACTATTTTAAAAATTAATCAGTCCATAAGCATGCGTTGACATGCTTATGCCTGAAGCATGCAAAGTGAAGGTAGAGTATTTCACTAGCTGGAAATGGAGTTTAAGTCATGATGAGAAAGTGACACCTATACACACTTGGGAACATACTGGCAATGATGGCTAAGTAACTCATAGGGAACAACCTTCCTCCAAACTATATGTGTAAAAAAAAATCTCCTCTAAAATATAAAGACCTATAAACTTGGTATCGAGGACCATAAGCAACTCACTGAAGGCATCAATAATGACAAGAACAGTCTGGTAATGGAGGAATTTGAGTTTTAAGGAAGAACAGGCTGGGTGTGTTCCCCAGTTGTTTTGAGGGTAGATGCCCATGCACACAGATGAAAACCTGAAGTCACCAATGAAGTCATTCCCATCTACAACCACTAATTTACTAAGCCAGCTGAACAACAATCCATGCACATGTGTCTTTATACCCAGAGATAATTGTAGTCTTCTTCCCTTAACAAGGAATCTTCTCTACAGCAGAAGGAGACACTGCAAAAAACCTCAACCAATCAAAATGCAGTCCCAGTGGATACATCTGCAAAATACGCCTGCATCTTAGACTCGGGGGACACTGCAGAAGAAGGGATGGAAGGTTTATAAAAGCCAGAGGATCACAGACCTTGCCATGAGATTGTGTCTTCTAGAAATAGCAAAAGGTACATCCATAAAGCCTTGCCAACATGACTGCCCAAATGTGAGCCGAACAAGGATGACAGCAATGGACATGCCAAAGAGAATAGGGGGAAGCCCAGGAGGCTTCAGCCCTATCCAAAGAACTAAGGTAACTGAGGAAAGCTGGAAACAGGAGGTGGTCTTCTAGGGAGAGTATATCAATTGGTTGTCCAGTCTAAATAGTCAGCCCTGAAAACATATATACAAGTAACATTATAGGAACGGAATCGTGTGTGTGTGTGTGTGTGTGTAATACATGCAATAACAATTCATGAAAAAAAGGAGCCATGAATTTGAAGGAGAGCAGAAAGGGGTATATGGAAGGGTTTGAAGGGAGGAATGGGAAATATTGTAATTAAATTATAATCTCAAAAAAAACCCAAAACCAACTGAAGTGTTATTGGATTATAATCGGCAGGGACATCCCAAACCTAGTGTCCACATCTCACTGACTTGTGAGAGGGATTCCAGGAAGCTCAACTTTGGCCAAGAGAATCAAACACAGAATTGAGCACTATACCCTACCAGGAAAACAATGCTTCCATTTTGAGTTAAGCCACTGAGTTACAGTTTGAATGAGGACACCACATTGAGTCTTTTTGCTCAGTGGTTTTTGTTAGATTATGGGAAACTGCATAAGTAAATTTCCATTTTTACTTTATCGAATGTGGATTTTGACTTTCCAGTGTGAAGCAGATTTTCTTGAATAAACATGTGCAAAGGAGTATTAGGAGATTAAGGAAGATGACAGCACCTATGAGGGATGGGAGGAAGTAGAAGGAGTAGATACGGGGTCATCAAAATTTGGAAAGGGATTAACCCAGGCTCATGATGAAGGGTGATTATTACTTCCTGTTGCTGCAATAAAACACTCCAGCCAAAAGCAAGGGAATAAAAGATGTCATTTGGATTATGTTTCTAGGTTCCAGTTCATCATTTAGAGAAATCGGGGAAGGAACTTAAAAAGAGACTTAAAGCAAAATTAGAGAGGGATGTTACTTGCTAGCTTGCAAGCTAGGCCCTCCTATACCAATTAACAGTCAAGGCAATCCCCCACAGAATGTCCACAGTCGATCTGAACTATGCACTCCCTCCCTTCTTGGATGACCCTTGGCTATGTCAAGTTGACAGTCAAAGCTTAGTAGGACAAAACCCAATAAAAATGCTACAGTCTTCTACCATCTCTAGTAGCTATGCAAACAACTAATGATTGTATTCATGACAAAGCCCGGAGAACCAGGCTTATGGGGAGAGAAAGGGTCAGCTTCCAAGTGACAGGAAGGTGTAGTTGAAAAGCCAAGTAGCAATGTCAAGTTACCTGCGTGAAATTGAGAGAGGTAAAATTCAAAGGTTTGAATTGATCAGTCACTGGGAGTAACAGATAATGAAGGGTGGGTATTGATAGGAGAGAGAAAAGGTAGAAAAGGGAACCCATTCAGAAATCTTGCTGCCTCTGGACACACCTCCAAAGAAACTAGGGAATGCAAGGTACAAAGACACTGGAATTTTGTGTCTTTCCCAAAACAAGTGCCTGCACTCAGTTTAAGAGCACAAAGCTCTACACAATCTTTAATCTCCAACTCAAATGTTTCATCATGGTGCCTACTTGGTTCAAAGATTTAAGCTCCAGGATCTCCAAAACCCAGAGCTTTTAAGGATCCCACAAGCCACTTAACGTCTAAGAGCCCAGTAACTCCAGAAGACACCCTCACTGGTATGGTTTTCTCTTCCATTATCATCTTTCCACACTTCAACACAACATCCTCCTCCCTGCCTTTTAAACTCATCCCATTAGAGCGTTCATGTTTCTGGCCCACAGTAATAAAGAACAAAGCTCAGTATCCTCTGTGGCATCATTCCAGAGTCTCCTTTGGTGACAAGGAAGAAGGATATGTTTGAAGTCAGCAAGAACAGGACTCCACAAGGAGCGGTATTTGACACATGAGAGAGCCCATGGAAAGGAATCATTTTCAGGCAGCCTTGCCTTCCTTTTTTTTCTTCTTTGACAATTCAGTATTTAAGTGGCTAACTTGGTGAGATTTACTGGTCATCATTTCATGGGTTGCTGTGCCCTATTTGGTCATAAGTCAGCCTTAGCAGAGACTCCAGGCTCAGGTTCAGTGTAGAAGTTGAACTGCAGTTAAACTTCATTAGACATTACGTGGAAGTTTGCCCTTCCACGTGGACTCCTCTCTGAGAGGCAACAGCCTAAGGCTTCCTCCTAGTACACCTCTCAGAGCTTAGTTTGGGGATGTCCAGAGATCCCTGGTGCCCAGTGAACATAAATATGTTCAAAAATGTATACATATGTTTCTACTTCTGTGTGAATGCACATGAATGCCAGGGAACAATGTCAGATGCCATTCTTCAGATACTATTCACCTGACAGGAAGCTGTAGGGAGGAGCCAGGTGGAGAGGTTTTTATGGAGAGGCGAGACGCAGCAGGAGAACTTCCTGGGAGCTACTATTCAGCCTCTTTGAGGAGCAGGATTGTACCTCAACCTTTGAATCTCAATGTCTTTAGAGGGACAGAGATTTATTTTTTTAATTAATTAATTTATTTATTTATTAAAGATTTCTGCCTCCTCCCCGCCACCGCCTCCCATTTCCCTCCTCTTCCCCCGATCAAGTCCCCCTCCCTCATCAGCTCGAAGAGCAATCAGGGTTCCCTGACCTGTGGGAAGTCCAAGGACCACCCACCTCCATCCAGGTCTAGTAAGGTGAGCATCCAAACTGCCTAGGCTCCCACAAAGCCAGTGCGTGCAGTAGGATCAGAAACCCATTGCCATTGTTCTTGAGTTCTCAGTAGTCCTCATTGTCCGCTATGTTCAGAGAGTCCGGTTTTATCCCATGCTTTTTCAGACCCAGGCCAGCTGACCTTAGTGGGTTCCTGATAGAACATCCCCATTGTCTCAGTGTGTGGGTGCACCCCTCGCAGTCCTGAGTTCTTTGCTCGTGCTCTCTCTCCTTCTGCTCCTGATTTGGACCTTGAGAAGGGACAGAGATTTAAGTAAGTTCTATTTGTAGCTTTGAAAGACTCAGAGCCTGAGGGAACAGAATTTCCTCTGGCTGCCGCTGCTGGAAGCAGCAAAGTTGCTGTGGCTGACCAGGATAGCCATAGCTGAAAGGCAGCAACAGTTAAAGAAGAGGACAACGGCATGTTAAGTTTATAGTCTTGCATGCGTGTGTCTTCACTGAGCTACTTCAAGTTCCATAGAGATGCTAAAGTGTAACCAAGCCTGAGATGTTGAGGCCAGATGTTTAGTGCACATCTTTTCCCAGAATCTCGGCACTCAGTACCCCCTCCACTGTTCCACATCTAGAACTGTCTAAAGAAAATGCTTTTCTCTGCTGACTCTTTCCATTTAAACTTCCCCAACCAACTGAACTGTTGAAAGCAAGAAGGTACAAGACTTACCAAGAAAATTAAAAAAAAAAAAAAAAAACAGTTCTACTCAAGAAGACTAGGGCACAGAGCTGATCCTTTAGCTCTCTGTTGATAATGAATAACATTATCAGAAATTGTAGGAGCAAAGGTGATATGCCTGGCCACTGGTCCGTCTCCAGCAAAGATCATGTGACCCACGAAGGAACCACCTGAGCATGTTTCAGACCCCAGTCATTTCCACATTTCTATCCAGACCAACGCAGCCACCTTCGGGAATGAGTCTTCAGATAGTCATTCCACACAACCAGAGTCGAGAACCACTGACTCCAGGACAGGGGAAGTCTACATGTTCAGCTACCTTATTTGGTAGCTAGGCAACGCTTTGGTCGGCCCAGCCCATCCACTGTCTCCCTCTATCTATTAATAGGTCCCTGTGCTCTGTCTGAATCTTCCAGCCTGTTCTTTTCACCCAAACCCAACTCAATTCTTTATCTTCAAACTCCATGGCCCAAATGACCGTTGGCTATGATACAATAACTTCTTTGAAGTCCAAGTCCAGGCTCCTACAATGTCATTAACAAGATGACCATTATTGTTTCCCACTATTCTCCCCATAATTAGAAAAGAACTACATTAATTATTATATTCTAACTGTAGTAACTAAGGAAGCTGTTGCCCCTTGACTCCACATGAACATGCACAGTCATGCATATGCATGCACATACCCGTGCACACCCCCACATAAGCATACATGCATACACAAAAGAAATATGCACATATAATAAAGGCCCCTTCGCCTCCGAAACCTTCCCATATGAAACAAGAGGGAACCAAATGAATATTTCCATTTGGCCATCTAGACCAAGGGCTGCTGTGGTCTATGTAATCAGCATGGATACCTGAGATGTATCCACTGACTAAAACTCTGGAAGGTCTCCTGCATCTTTTAAAAGCTGTTCACAGGACTGAGGTCAGCTGGATGTGAGAAAAACTGCTGACATCCTGTGCTGACCATGGTCTTGACACCCTGGAGGATGGGGAAATGTGCCGATCAGTGGGCTACGAGAGCATTCTCTCAAGCTAGCCTTATAGAAAGCCTTTTTTACAATAAATTAAGGTGGGCTCCTTTTCATGCACCAGACCACAAGTGATTGTGCCTTTATCAGAAGAGGTGTGAACCCGTAAACAGAACACATTAGACAGCAGCTGATGAGGAGTCCATGTGAGGACACAGAGAGAAACTGAGGAGCGAGCTCTCAGAAGAAACCACTCAGGCCAACACGTCTAGCCTTGGGACTGAGAAAATAAATTACTGTTGTTTCAGTGCCCAGAGTGTGGTAATTTGTTATGGCGGTTACGGTGAAGTAATGCAATGTGCTCAATTCCAGTCTAGTTGTCTAGCGATGCTAAGGCAACCCAAAGGCCCCATTACGGAACACTGCAAACGCGGCACACGGCACCATCAGTCTTCGGGCACCAGGCAGAAGCCGCCCAGCTGTCTCTCGATACTGTTCTATTAGCTCCTTTCTAGACAAAATACAAACTCCCGGCGAGGTCCATGAGACTATTCCCAAGCTTCCTAAAGAGATCCGATACATTTCTAAAATTTAAACCTGAATGCCAAAAGGCAGCCCACACGTGCTTCTCATACATTGAAACAGGACAATAGCCCGCGTGTTCCATGGCTGGCTCCGTGTCAGACTTCTAAGACTCATGGCCTTCTGGTTTCCAGAGAGCCTGGTCAGTTCTACTCCACCGGGTCCACCATCCACAGTACAAGCCTTGTCTCCTAGGCTCAGACCCACTCTGCTTCACAGCTGCTGCCGTCCTTGGAAGTCATACCGTGGTCCCAACATCTCAAGCTGTTTGGGTCTGCCCTGAAGCTGGGATGTGCTTTGCCCAACAGCCTCTCCTAGACTTTTTCCAGGGAATCTAACCCTGCGGCGTGGCACCAGGCTTCAGCCTCTCTCCATGGCCCCTTTAATCCTAAAACTTCTACTTCACCTGAGATTATACTTCTACTAATGTCCTCTCCTAGTCTCTTGTGGTGCCAAACATCAGCCACTCTCCATTATCCCTCCATCCTTCCAAGCCAGTCCCTCCTGAGTGACTGTACACTTACAAGTTTGGCAGCCAGCTTGAGATACAGCTTTGGTACCATCTGAAACACAGGTTCTGTGTGCTGATGCTGAGGAAATACGTCCAGATTTACAGCCCTGAAAGATGTTGCTTTCTTCCTAATCATACTAGTTTCTCAGCCCCAGCTAACCAGCACAGTTGCTCCAGTAGAACCAAGGTTCTGCTTCAGTGGTGCTGGTCTCTCCTTCATTACAGCCAGTTCTTCAGTCCCAAGTGACTAGAACCACACACAGATCCTTAATTTGAAGTATCGACAGCCCCAGTGGATTCTACAAGGGTCTCTTAAACTTCCCTCTGAAATTTCACAATCCGGCCCTCCATTGCCTGCACTGTTCTCAGATGTTCCTTTTTTGTTTCCATAGCAGCTCAGCTTACAAAGATTTGAATCCTCAAGGCTTTGAATCATCTAAAGTCTTTTCCCAATCATCTCCAAAGCAATATGGTCATGCCTGTCACAGCCATACCCTACTCCTGGTACCAATTTTGTTAGGGTGTCTATTGTTGTGGTAAAACGCCACAACTAATAGCAACTTGTGGAGGAAAAGGGGTTTTTTGTTTTGTTTTGTTTGTTTTTTGTTTTTCAGTTTACAGTTCCATATCACAGACCATCACTGAGGGAAGTTGGGGCAGGAACTTGGAGGCAGGGACTAAAGCGGGGGCCATAGAAGAGTGTTACTTACTGGCTGCCTCCCATGTCTTGCTTGACATGTTTTCTTATACCATGCAGGTCCACCTGCCCAGGGGTGGTACCACCCACAATGGGCTGGGCTCTCCCACGTCAATAAATAATTAAGAAAATGCACCACAGACTTGCTCACAAGCCAATCTGTTGGGGGCATTTTCTCAATTGAGAGTCCCTCTTCCCAAATGACTCTAGCTTGTATCAAGTTGACATGAAACTACCAGCACCATGTCACAGGAAGAAAAGGCAGGAATGCAAGACTAAGACCTCTGATGCACAGCCAACACATGAGGCAGAGGCACCTGGCTTCCTCCTGCTTTGAAAGTGGACCTGCCTTTGATCAATAAGCCATTATAAATACGATGCAGAGTTGTAAGAGAAAATAGCTTCTTTTTCAGAGGAAATGCACAGATAACGGCACCACCATCATCTTTGAAAGTCAATACCCCCTGCCACGAGGCGGTGGCTGCAGCCCAATGAATTCACTGTGGCTTTGCTGGGCAGCAGACAGTCTCAAAAACCCTGCAGATGCAAAGCCCAGAGTGTTTATTTTTTATTTATTTGGCCTACACTTTTGGGAGTGGACAATAACTATTACAGATCTGTTTTCTCGCAAATCCAATATATGCAGTCTGCCCTTCCAGGTTCTCTATCAACAGGTCTGCCCCTGCCCAACAACCTTTAAGTACACTGTCTGGGATGCTCTTAAAAATATTTTATCACAGACAGTAGGATATTGTATGTGTGCCAGTTCATTTAAATTACAATTTTAGAAGTGTCAGATGCCCTGATTGGAAAAAAAAAAAAAAAAAAAACCACACACACACAAAAAAAACTAGAGGGCTGAGGAGATGGCTCAGCTGTCAAAGCTTTTGTTCTCAAGCAAGAATATCAGAGGTCAGATCCCAAGACTATGCGTAAATGCCAGGTAGGCATGGCGGCTCACCTGTAATTCCAGCCTCAGAAGGCAGAAGCAGGAGATCCCTGAAGCAATCTGGACAGAGAAACGAGCCATTAAGTGAGCTCTGAGTTTGATTAAAGGACCTGGCCTCAAAGGAATAAGGCAGAAGAGTGACCAGGAAGGAAAGATTCACGGCATCAAACGCAGGCTCCCACAAATGAATCCCACATGTGAACCCATGTCCATGTGAGCATACAGACACATAATACACGGTCACATTCACGCCACACACACGAATACATTAAAAGACATTGTTTTAATTAACAAAATGAAGAAGCCAGTGGTGGTCTGGATAAGTCCTAGGTAATAGCCAGCACTCCATAAGACAAATGGATCTGTTATCTGAGTATCAGCCTCTATACTGTATCTGTTACCTAAGTATCAACCTCCGTACTGTATCTGATACCTACGCACCAGCCTCCATGCTGTATCTGTTACCCGAGTATCAGCCTCTATACTGTGTTGCAGGGGAGAGTCGCTTATTCATCCTAGCCACTCAGAACCAAGTGTTAGCTCCACACTGTACCTGTTACCTGAGTATCAGCCTCCAAACTGCATCTGTTAACAAAGTATCAGCCCAACACTGTCTCTGTTACCTGAGCATCAACCTCCACACTGCCATACTCTCTCACACACACTCACTATCAGGGATGCAAGTCCACTGGTTAAAATGGAGGTCTATAAAACTTCCATTGGGAATAATAGAAATAGTTTCTAATTTCTATTAAAATTATAGGTATTCAAGAAATCCCTGTGTACAATCCCTGTGCACTGGCAAATACGTTTGGACACCCTCCCCTTACACAAGGACACGAATCCTCAGAGGCCTGCTGCTTTCCTCTAGAGAATAAGGTGAGACTGTGTCCTTCTGTATCTCATTTAACCACCAGTGCCTGAGTTTTCTGCTTATACAGGGTGACCATAGAGTTGGAGCCTGCTTCTCACAGAAGACACGAAAGTGCACCAAACTCAACTTCATTTACTTTACAGATCCAAGTGGATTGTCTTTCGTCTTTCTTAATAGATGTTTATATAGGAACCATCCAGACAGGCACCAAATTTTCACCGAGACTTGATTTCTTGGGAATGTAACATTGAGGACACAGGGAAACAGCTGAACTTCAACCACCTCAATTGGTTTGGGTTAGTTTACAAACTAGCCGTGCCCTCCAAGCCCTCCTGCCATACCTACATTTGTTTCCCTAAGCACTATGACCTTTCTACCACCTTCTTCTAGTCAGTGGCTTCCTCGCCTAAAGTCTTTACTTGACAAGAACTGGAATCACGCTAGATTCCCAGCATCTCCCCAGGCATGTTTTCTGGGGCAGTATTTTCTGCACTAACTGCTCATTTTTGTATCCAAAGCTCATTGACACAAGAACCTCTTTTCTTCACACTTAATTGTGATTTTGGACTTTAGGTTTCCAATGGATGGGATTGAGAAATAACTAGGGGGCTGGCACAGCCTCACTTTGGGTGTTTCTGGAGGAAATAGTGTAAATTGGCCAAAGACACTTACTGGGGGAAGACATCATCTGACCAGCTGACAGCCCAGAGAAGGCAGCAAAAATGAAAAAGACAAAGAAAGGAATCCTCTCTCTCTCTGTCTCTCTCTGTCTCTGTCTCTCTCTCTCTCTCTCTCTCTCTCTCTCTCACACACACACACACACACACACAAAACACACACACACACTTTCTCCCTCCTTCTCTCTCTCTCTCTCTCTCTCTCTCTCTCTCTCTTTCTCTCTCTCACTCTCTCTCTTTCTCCCTCCCTCCCTCTTTCTCTCTCTCTCTCTCACTCGCTTGCTCGCTCTTCTCCTGGCCTGTAAATCAGAACTCCAGCTCTCAAGCCTCCAGGCTACAGACCATTCACCATTTGCCCTCCCTTCCCCCCTCCCCCGTCCGGCTCTTTGACCTTTGGCTGAGAATGACATCATCTGCTTATGTGTTTGGCTAACTTTTAGACATGGACTGAACCACACCACCAGCCTCCCAGGGTCTTCAGCTTGCAAATGGCTTGTTAGGGGGCCTCTCAGCTTCTGTGATCTCATGAGACCATCTTTTCAGTAAGTCCCATCTACCCATTGATCCAGCCTCTCTCTGTCTAGTTCCTTATCTACTTTCTCTTGGTTTAGCTATTTGGGAATTCTAACTAATCCATACTCACACAAGCAGCCCTGGTAAAACTCAGCGGATCACAAAAAGAAACCAAAGGCTATAAAAGCAGGAAAGGGATTTGTGGGGGCCTGGGGGATGTGTTAGGTCTGAGGGTAAGACTAATTAAAATTCACTTTCTTCATGTGTGAAAATATCGAAGAATAAATTTCATATATAAATTCATTTTTAAAATGCACCATTTTGTAGCTCCCTAAGGAATGGCCATAATTTCTGAACACAGAGATGCTTGTCCATACTACTCTGCCTCCCCTAAGAGCATGAACATCAGGGCTAAAGAAAGAACCATAGCATGGCTCTAGTGAATAAACCATCCAGGCGAATATGTCTGCAGGCCAATGATTCAACAGGCATCCACATGCATGCATTTGTACAGTGGGAAGTTATTATTATCAGACTTCAGGAACACCAGGAATGTGTCTGCTTTCCCCAGAAGACTCGGGATGGTTTCGTACTCCCTGTAGTTAGTAATTTAGAGGGAGGCACTGCTAATGGTATAAAGAAAGTTCAACATACATTCAGTGGGGAATGGTTAATCATCCACCATGATATCTGTAACCTCAGCAAATTATTTAATTTCCTTGAGCCTCCATATACTCAGATATAGAATAAAACTACCATCCTCCAACAGCGTCATCACTGAATTCAGTGTTCTTCTTCATCCGAATGCTACAAGTGTAGTCTTTGGAATTCTCCAGTGTTTACAGTCAGATAATCTTCAAACACTTGTGTGTGTGGTGGGGGGGGGGGGTGTCATTGATTGACCAAAATAACCTAAAAGAAACACCTATGTAAGAAGCAAGGACTTTATTTTTTAATTCTTCTAGAGTTAAAAATGCTATCCTTCAGAAGCACCCATTCGCTTTGGTTACTAAAACTGGATGATGAATGTGGGTTTTTCACAGACCTGCTGTCTCGCACCTGGCACTTCCTCGTTTCTTCTCAAGGTGAAAATGGAGGTCACGTGGGAAGCACAGCCCCTCTGTGGGCCGACTGAGTGATTCTGAAGTGTGGTGTGAACTCTGCAGAGTGCAAGCAGATCTGCCTGTACCCCCGGGGCCCAGGATGCAAATGGCGGCAAGTCATGCCCAGAACGTGGAGAGGCACTGGTGGTTTCAACCTCAGTAATGTTCTGTGAACAGCAAACTAGGCAGAGATTCTACTTCAGCCTAAAGACGGGTTTTATGAGATCATAATTCCCATTCTTAGGACAGCTCATTTTTCCCTGAATTATCAGCAGAAAGAGGGCATTTGGCTTTATTAAACAGGCTCCCTCTGCTTTAACCGGCCAAGCAGTTGAAAACGCGCTAGGAAGATGGTGAAAGTCACTGAACAATTTATTGGAAGGGAACAAAAGATAAAGTCATGAGAAGCCTGCAGGCTACAGAACCGTTTTCTGCTTTTCATTGGTCCATAAACACAGCACTTAAAGGCAAAACACAGGATGAGAATGCATCTCCAATATAGTCCCTCAAATTTTAACTTTAATTAATCCTCTGAATTTCATACAATGTGTTTTCTAATTACACAGGAACTTGCTCCAGAATCCCAAGCAGCCTGCTTACGGTTCTGAGCCACCTTTGTTCCCCTAATGACTGAGCTTTAAACCACTAATACAGCTTAGGTTAATTAAATGGATGCATTTTTTATTGCCTATCAGTTGTTCAGAATGAGCCGATACCATTTCGGGTCTAAAATAACCATCCAAGATAAACATCCACTCTCCGCCTAATGGAGGAAATGGGAGTAAACTGCTGGCTGAAAAGAGCACCCTTCCCAGACATGAGGAGGCCTCGATTTTAAAGCACCCCCATTTTGTGGCACGCTGACGTAATCTTAGCCTCGCAAGGTATCCTGGGATCTTGGATGCAGGGTAAGAGGGAATCCCTTAAGCCAGAGGAAGAAGGTAGAAGCTACAGGCAAATGCGGTGCTCAACTTCCTCCTGAGCTAAATCTATTCTTGCAGGGAGATGTGGCCAGCTTCCTCTGGTGACAAAAAGGAATGGCAAAGTCTACCCCATACTCCTCTGTCACCTCCAGATGGCACATCAGGCAAATGGGTTTCCCAGAAAATTCTATCACACATACCAACGTTCCTGGCAAGAAGGTATCAATCTGTTCCTGAAACTGCAGACCCAGCTTGTGAGCCCTCGGGAATTCCTTGGGTTCTTGGCAGAGTTGAGACTGAATCAGCAATCAAGACAAAGTGAGAAAGTGTGAAGCCAAGGACAGACGTGCCCAGGAGGACACGGGTCCTCCAGCTGCCTGCACTCCTGCCCAGGAGAACACGGGTCCTCCAGCTGTCTATACTCCTGCCCAGGAGGACACGGGTCCTCCAGCTGTCTGTACTCCTGCCCAGGAGGACACGGGTCCTCCAGCTGCCTGCACTCCTGCCCAGGAGAACACAGGTCCTCCAGCTGCCTGAACTCCTGCCCAGGAGAACACGGGTCCTCCAGCTATCTATACTCCTGCCCAGGAGAACACGGGTCCTCCAGCTGTCTGTACTCCTGCCCAGGAGAACACGGGTCCTCCAGCTGTCTGTACTCCTGCCCAGGAGAACACGGGTCCTCCAGCTGTCTGTACTCCTGCCCAGGAGAACACGGGTCCTCCAGCTGTCTGTACTCCTGCCCAGGAGAACACGAGTCCTCCAGCTGCCTGCACTCCTGCCCAGGAGGACACGGGTCCTCCAGCTGTCTGTACTCCTGCCCAGAAGCACAGAGAAGCCTGACAACACAGCAGCTATCTTGAGAACCACGCTCTCCCCTCCAGAAATGTCATCACCGTCAATCCTTGTGGTAACATGCTCACCCCAACACTGAGACTTTCTGATTAAAGTGGTTGAAGATTTGTAGACGAAACTCTGTGAATTCTTGTTGAACATCTTTAAAATGCTAACTGTGTCTGCTATCAGAAAGTGTATTCCTCTGGGGGACACTACAAATACTAATAAACAACCCCTCAGATGTAAAGTAAAACTAACAAGCTCACACAGGTAAATATTTTAGACCATATCTAATAAAATATTTCAAAGAAAAATGAGCTGGATATCCTTATGTGTTTGGTATTGAATCTGCCCACAAGATACAAAAGCAGCAGGAGGGTACAGGGGGCCACTCCCTATTCCACTCCAAGTTTGCACAGCCCAGCTTTTCTGAATTCAGGTACCCAAAGGGTTAGTTCCATCCCCAGCCTAAAAATAAGCCAGCAAGACAGTTGACAATGGAACTTTCAGCGAGCATGCGCTAAGGACAGACATATAAAGAGTATCTATTTTAGGTGCTTCCTTATTGATGTCTTGAAATGGCTCCCATAGTTGCTTTGTAATTTGTGGAGCTTCTGTTGGAGCAATAACTAAAAGCACAAATGTGCACAGGTAGTGTGAATGGTCTGGCATCATCCAAAGGTGGCCTCTAGCCTTGGGTTCTGTCCCAGAATGGACCAACTGATTTTATCCCTTTCTATAGTGAAATGTGGTACTGCATGCAAGGAAGATGAAATGTGCCACATTATATAAACAATGTGTTTCGTTGGAAAGAAGGGATTTCTCTCCTTTTTATGATGCTCATACTTAAGGGGATATAATTTGCATTAGAAAGAGCATTACTGGCTTCATTTGGTCCTGATAGCTGTTTATAAAGGACAACCTGTTTCTGAAAAATATCTGTTTGAAACTTCATCTTCTCTTGAAGTCCATGCTACCAATACCAGGATTCAGGTGCACAACCATTTCACATTGTGCCTCTTACTCATTCATCAAGCTTTTGCCAAGTTCTTCTATGTAGAACACTAGGGTAGGCCATGAGACATCTTCAGAGAAAAAAGGACATAGTTTTAGCTTTTGAACAGCTGTAATACAGAACTTGATGTTAAAACCAGAAAAAAAGGCTGTAATGGGTGATGAACAGGTTAATTCAAATGGATGTCTTAATACAAAAACAACACAGAGACTGGACAAGGTGAATTGCTGGAAAAAAGGCTGGTTAAATTTTTAGAGTAGCTTGATTCTTATAGGGCAGACCAGTGGGGGGCAAAGCTAGCCCACGCTCTGTATGAGCAGAGACAACACCAGCACCTAGGGAAGACAGAATTCAGGTATAACTTCAATGTGGAGATGCGCATTTGTTCATCTGGAAAACCACGTGGCCAGACGTGAAGGGTGGTGACAAGAAACAGTGAGGAAAAAACAATAACGTGACCACGTGTGGAGTCTGAAGACATGGGTAAGCTTTATGTTCTGCTCTATCTGCAGGGGTGGCATTGAAAGCTTTTAGAAGAGGAATGTGCATTATAAATACAATAATCTTGGAGAGTAACCCTCATGCAGAGTGAGCACATTGGAGGAGACAAGGGCAGAAAGTAGACCAACTCATAGGAAGTTATCTTAGCTGTGTAAGCAAGAAGTGATGTGGGTCTGGAGTCTAAGCCAAAGTGACCTGGAGAGACTAGAAATAAAGTCATTCCACTCATTTTGTGGAGAGCGGAGAAAAATAGCTTTGGCAGGTGCCTTATATAATAGATTGTCCTTCGTCTTTCCCCCCGTGGATTTTTGCTTTAGCTGACCACCGAATAATTGCTTTGGCACTAAGCAGTTTATCATCTTCCTAAGTCCAGGCCAACAGACATGAAGTGGAAGACTTTTAGAAATATTGGACTTAGTGAACTGCAAGATACCGTGGCCACTAACCTTCTATTACTATCTGATATTACCTCTGCCTCATGCATTTCACCAGCAGAGAATGCCAACATATCACATTTGATATTACGAATAAACTTTAAAATCTTAAACTCACTGCAGAGTTGAATAGCATACTGCACTACTCAACCTTACTAAATTCTAGTTGAGCTGCAAAGTATTCAACATTTATTTCCTATTCATAAAGTTATCATTTAACCATGTACTAATTGCACACATCTGAAGTCATTTCAGCAACTTCCGTAGTAATGATATCTGAGTTTTTTCCCACAGGGTTGTCCTATCTCCAGATCTCAAAATCACAAGCCCTACACATTAATCAACCTCCACAGGGTTATATCATCAATGACTGCAATTTGGCCAGCTAGCAACTCATGACATAATTTATTTAAAACATTGTCTTCTGGTTTCTGGTCCGGTATATAGCGAGTCTGAATGTCACCCCTTCATCTTAACAGCAATTAGATGTCAAAACTGCAATAATGACCAGAGTGGCGAAACATGTATTCAACAGTGGACCACATTTATGGGGGTAACCAAACACTCTCTGATTAGATTGAAGGAGGAAATAAGTGCCTGGTGTTCCAAATCTGACTAGAATGCGTGGTTGGGGGTTTGACAGGACCCACATGTGAACCTACTGTTATTATTTTGTTAAATGGACATACCATCAAAGAACCCCCTAAATCCACACATCTCCACTGATATATTATTACATCAGATATATTTCTTTCTGCAGTGAATGATGATTAATTTGGAAACCCACCACAGGTCAATGTGTGGGGATTAAATGATGATGCTGTGTGGTGCTGAGATACAAATGGAACACACCCCTCCCTACCGCAGCAGGGGCCACACAGAAAAGGGGCAGAAAGACCAAGGTGCAGGTCTTTATAGGAGTGGATGTTTATATGTGGATGTTTATAGGAGTCTAACAGCTCAAAAAATAATAACAGGAATTGACAAATGTGATTTCATGAAATTAAAAATTCATAGCAAACAATGGGAGAAATCTTTGCCAGCTATTCATCTGAAAGGGGATTAATGCCCAAAATATATAAAGAACCCAAAAAATTAAACATCACAAAAATACAATCAATAAATGGATGAGGAATCAAATAAATAGTTCTCAAAAATAGTAAAAATATCCAGTCTGTAAGTAGTACAGGAAGGCAATTTACATATTATTTGCCATTCGTTAAATACAAACTGTACTTTGTATGAACATCAACTTGAAAAGGATCAAATGCCTTAATCAAAGAACTAAAACTCTTGGCAATGACAGAAGAAAATACACATAAATCAATTAAAGACATATAGGCAAGGACTTTCTAAACAGAAGATCCCAAGAGCTCAAGAAATTAACTAAGAACTAGAAATGCTATCACATGAACCTTGAAGTTTTAACACAGAAGAGGAACAACCAAGTAAAGAAACAGCAACGTGATATACTTTGATCTTGTTTTGTTGAATAAACCACTAATGTAGTAGCATTTCATCTGTATCTTAATAAATAAAGCTTGCCTGAAGGTCAGAGAGTAAAATGGCCCCATCCATCAGTCTTATAGACCAGGCAATGGTAACACACACCTTTAATCCCAGTAGCCAGACTAGTTTGCCATAGAAACCAGATGGTAGTCGTGCACACCCATTCTATCCCTAGAGAAGAATATAAGATGGGAGGATACAGCTCTCAGACACAGTCTCCTTCTGAGATTCCTGGAGTCGGGACCGCCATTTTGGACTGAGGTGGCAGTAAGAGACAGTGGCTGGCTGCAATCTTTAGGTTGAACCCCAATTTCTCTCTCTCTCTCTCTCTCTCTCTCTCTCTCTCTCTCTCTCTCTGTCTGTCTCTGTCTCTCTTTCTCTCTCTCTGTTTTTATTAATCATGCTTCACACTAACTCTAGTGCTGCCCATATGTGTGTAGAAATGGGACTATCCACTGATACATGGGAAATCTCTCAGTGACTACACCCTCAAAAGGATGATTCTCTCCCCAGCAACTATCCACAATGAATGGCTCCCCAGTAAGGAGCAGGGTGTGGAGAGCACCTCCCCGTCTATGCCAGGATTTTGGCTGGCTTGATCTTATGTGGGTCTTATACAATAACCACTGCTATGGGACAGTGCTCTTGTACCCTGGAAGGATTTGTAACTTCCATTGGTTTAATAATAGTCAGGCAGGAAGCATAGGCGGGACAACCAGACTAAGAGAATACTGGGAAAAGAAATGCAGTCACCAACCAGATGCAGAGGGAGCAAGATGAGAATGCCTTACTGAGAAAACGTACCAAGCCATATGGCTAAACATGGATAAGAATTATGGATTAATTTAAGTGGTAAGAGCTAGTTAATAATAACCCTGAGCTAACAGGCCAAACAGTTTATGATTAATTAAAGCCTCTATATGTTTCTTTGGAACTGAATGGCTGTGGGACCAGATGGGACAGAAACATCTGTATACAAACCACGGTTATTTAGACTCCATAATAACAAAGTCCTGTCCACAAGATAGCATTTCAGAACACTCCTCCTGCTGCTCTTATATTCTTTTTGGCTCCTCTTCTGCAATGTTCCCTAACCACTGGTGTAAAGTTAATACAGTTGCCCCATTTAGGGAAGAGCATGTGGGCTCTTAGTGTCAGAACTTTACCCAGTTATACATCACTCTATTGACTGCAAAAAAAAAAATGTATCTATGGTCAAGATTAATAGTGTTCCAGATTTATGCTTATGAACACAAATATTTAAAAGGCACCTTGACTGCATGACCAGTTAGCAAAATAACAAGAGCAGGCTCTACCCTAGAGCCTATGACCTCCCCAGCCATGGGCCATGAAGCAGAATTACAGTAACAGACATGAACCTCCTCCTGTAGACAAGGCCTCAAATCCAATAAAAAAAAAAAGCCATCAGCTACCTCATTCCAGACATTTCACTGCTGCACCAGTGGGCACATCTTGCTTGTCAGACTGAGATGGCAATATACAGGTTCCAGCACGAGGACAGGCCACTGGGATCTTTGCCACCCAGCAGTTAAATAATACCTTCCAAAAATGGCCATTCTAATAAAGACAGTAGAACAAATGGTCTTGTACACACGCCATAAATCAAGAGATGACTCTTAACGTTGACTTGATTGTCCCAAAGTGAATCATCACACTAATATATATGAAATACCCAAAAGATAAATAGAAAATTTAACATATCTTAGGCACATGGTAGTAATGTTTTAAATACAACACTATAGTCAGAATCCCTGGAAGACAGATTCATTAAAATTAAAAACACCTTCTTTGCACACAATACTGCCAAGAATTTCTTAAATATTTGGCAGCAGTACTGAATGAGTAGACAAGTCACTGGTCATAAGAAAGTATCTGCAAGATATATATATCTGAAAAAAAAGACTGTTCTCCACAGTGTAAACACTCCAGGACAAAGAAATGACCAGGTAAATCTAAAACTGGGTTAAAGATCTGAACAAACACATCATCAAAGAGAAGGCAGAAGTCACAAGCAAGCATAGAAAATCTGGATGTGCCATACTGTGTCACTAAGGAATTACAAAATCAAATAAGACACAGCTACAGCACTATCAAAATAGCCAGAACTAAAAGTAATGAATCTGCTGACGAGTGTGTGGAGCAACAGGATCCCTAATCACTGGAGGCAGGATACAAAATACCAAGCCCTGGAAGTGGGTTGGCAGTTTTATAGAAAATAAAGCACATCGCATGCTGTGGTATCCACCAGTTTCACTTCTTGGTATTTATCTAAAGGAGTTTTAAAATGTTTCCACACAGATAACTATAGCAGCTTTATCTATAACTGCCCAATTCTGGAGTCAACTAAGATCCCTTCCCTAAGTGAATGGATAAATAAACTGTCATGTAAGACAATGGAATAGCATTTGGCACTAAAGACAGCACCCTATCAAGCCATGAAACAAATGGAAAAGCCTTACAGGATTACTGTGAAATAAAAGCAAACAATCTGAAATGGCTACATACTGCACAGCGACACTGGCGTCGCATTAAAGAAGGAAACTCTACCAGTGGGAAGAGGATGGATAGGTAGGAATAGAAGATGCTCAGGACAACCAATCTACTCAGTACGATACTACAGCAGTGTGTGCCCGCCACTGCACATTTCTCAAGACTGGTAGGAAGCGTAGCACTCAGAGCAAGGCAGGATATGACTGCAGAACTGTGGATGGCAATGTGATATCAGTGTTGGCTCACAGATAAATTCGCAGCTCTGACGTGAGATATTTCAGGCCGTGTGTTCCTGGGTGCATTAGAATGTATGGGAGCTTTTTGTACTTTCTGCTTAACATTGCCTTGAAAAGAAACTTCTTGGAAAAATCATATCGCCCTAAGGGTAAACCTATTATTATTATTTTGCTAAACTTGCCTTTTGTCAAACTTATTTCTCAATAAACATATCCATACCCATAGATTTATGTAACTCTCGGCCCACATCAAAGAACCTTCCCTGGGCAGTGGACGGCAGATAACGCAAAGACTTACCACTGATCAAAGTACAGAGAATAAGTGTCTGTGGTGTGCTCAGCCATAAATGGAATGTAGGAGGAGCTGCTTGTTCATCCTGGCTGCCCAGAACCAAAATAATCACACAGAAATTGTATCAGTTAAAACACTGCTTGGCCCATTAGCTCTAGCTCCTTATTGGCTAACTCCTATATTAATTTAACCCATTTTCAGTAATCTGTATATTGCCACGTGGCAGTGGCTTACTGGCAAAGATTCGGCATGTCTGACTCCGGCAGCTCCATGGCATCTCGCCGACTCTGTCTTCTTTCTCCCAGCATTCAGTCCAGTTTCCCCCACCTACCTAGATTCTGCCCTATCAACAGTCCAAGGCAGTTTCTTTATTCATTAATGATAATCACAACACACAGAGGGGACTCTTCACATCAATGGAACATCAATATCATACCCCCATCCCAAATAAGGCTTGAGGAAGAAAAGGTGGGGGGAAAAGATGAAAGGATGCAGAGTATTCATGCAAAACAAACTTGCCTGAACACGCCAGGACCCCTGTATTCATAGCAACTGTGTTCATCTAAACAAGAGCTATGAGAGATTAAGTCAACCAGCATTCCTGCATCAATAGAGAGGGGCATGTAACATTCTAACATGGCTGGTCATGTATGCATGCAAACTGGAAAGAAACAGAGAGAGCAGAAGTAATATGGAAGATGTTGTAATCCAAGTTATAACTGCCATCCACACTCAACGAGAGGTTGAGTTACACAAGAACACATACTCCAGAAGTACGCGATGGACTGGAGCCAGCAGACGGACCATGGGGGACAGAGTCAGAGGACATGGGGATGTTGTGACATTCACAACTCTATGCAGCAAGCAGAGGAACTCCACTTCTGAAAGGATTTCCATAAGGTCTCAATTCTAGGTAGGGAATGAGTGGATTCCATTTTTGAGAGGATTTTCATGAATTCTGTCACTGAGATTTTCAGTAAAGGAAAAAAGGAAAACTCAACAGCACCATTTCCGGTGACCATTGTGGAATTCTCAGAGCTCCCAAAGCTGCAACAAGATACAAAAATGGTGACCACTTAACACTGGATGAAGAACTGGGAGTTCCTCCTTGAGAAATTCGGTCTCTCCTGCTCTCAGTATTCCTTCAAAAGATGCCATGCATTCAAGAGACAATGGAGGCTGGGGCATGTGAGATGAATTAGAGGGAGGGAAGAAGAGGGGAAATGATGGAATTGTATTTTAATTGATAAAGAACCAGCAATGACCTTACTATAAACTCAACTTTGCTGGTTTCTTTTAAAGTTAGTTAGAACATATGCATTTCATCCTGGATGTGGCAAACCGTTTAGCAGACTTAGTTTTAGACCTTTGATCCCCAACTTGATGTTATCCTGAGTAGTTGCTGAACAGCCTAGGCTTCAGAATTTTCTTCTATAAAATGCAATTTAGGTACCTGCTTCATGGAATTTTTCAAATGACATAAACATGGGACCTAAAATTCACAATAAATGTATACTTTCTCATTTCATTTTTTTCTTTCTTCTTTCCTTTCTGACCTCATCGCACTTTTTTTTTTCTTACTAGAACTACTTCAAAAGAGGAACACACACCATTAAGAAGAGAAGTTTAAAAAAAAAAAAAAAAAAAAAAAAAAGAAGAGAAGTTTACCATCTTGCAATTCCCGAGGCTAGAATTCCAGTTCAGGGCATTGTATGGGTTGGTTGCCCCTGATTCTGTGAGGGCTCATCAGCTCATTGCCATCTTCACACAACTACCCCAATGGCTGTGTTTATGTTCCTTTTACATTGATTGATTTTTCTGTGTCCAAACTTCCCCTCTTTATAAGAACATCAGACATTGGCTTAGAGCAAACCTTAAGCTTCTTCTAACTACTTACATCTGTAATGGCTTTGTTTCAAATGAGGTAATGTATTGAGGTACAGAGAGTTAGAAATTTAAAAAATGAAATTTTTAAAAATTGACAATCATGACACAATGTAATCCATAATAAATATGTAAGGAACGAAAACATCTCCTTATTCATTTATTCAGTCATTTAAAAACCACTGTCTATCTTACTCTTTTAAATGTAAACACAGCTATCATAAAATGACATCAAAGCTAACTACAACTCTTAACTAACAGTCATGGCTGCTCCCATATCCAGCAGTGTTACATGACTTACATGTTCAGGCCTCAAAACAACTCTTCTGTGACAGAGGAGACAGCTCAGTTGGTAAAGCACACAAATGTAAGTGTATGGACCAGAGTTCAAGACTGCATTATCCATGCAAATGCCCAACAGGCATGACAGCCAGCCTGTAATTCCATCACTTGGCAGGAGGAGGCAGACATGGTCCCCAAACAAGCTGGCTAGTTAGACACTCTTAACAGGTGAGCTTTGGGCTCAAATTAGGGGAAGACACCCCTTGCCATGGGCCCCCCCACACACGCATACACTCCTGCATACACATATGCGTGTGCACTTTCACACAGAAAGGAAACCCTGCTGAGCATTTGCTCTTGGCTTCCCCACTCTTCAGATGGAGAAATGAAGAACAGAGAGTTTACAAAGAGGTGTCCACATGGAAAGGAGGCAGAGACGTTTCTTGGATGCACTGGAAATGCGCTCCAGGGTCTGTGACTTCCCCTCAGTCCTGTGCTTTTGCAGAGGGTATGAAGAACATCTCTGAAAGAACAGATTAGGACTCCTTCAGAGGCGTGTGGGAGGAAGTGCTTTTCAAAGACGTGTTCTCTCAAGCTATGGTACTCCCTAGAAGAGGGGACTTGGGGAAGATGGATGGGAAAATGAGGGAGAGAACGCTGCTGTCATCCCTACGGAATGAGCAATTGCTGTAGGTTGCTAGGTAGCAGCCTAATTTTCTATGTACTAGCAAAATTTCCCTGGATTGGGCTATGGGTCAAGGGACATGCCGGGGACTTTTCAAATGTGCTGCACTTGCAAATCTACCTCCTGCAAAGATCAGGAATAGACAGGAGAGCAGCCAAGCACATCCAGAGACGGAGAAAACCTGGCAGAAGATCACAGACGAGTATCATCACCCAAACACTGGAGTGGGACGGGGCTCCCTGGTAATAAGCCACAGAAATCAATACCCATGCAGAAGAGGGGCCATGGCCTCTAAACACGCTGCTTCTTTCTGGCTTTGCTTTTTAGAAATCCATCCTTTAGCTTTGATGACTTTTTCCAGCTGAGACTGCACTGTGATTTCCATTCTCCAACATAATTCTGTTTCCTTATCTCAGCTGGAGAATCAAATAGCATATTAATATAATACATTGCATTAGATTTCACCTAGAGCATGCAATAAAAGTTACTTTCCCACCTTTCCAGCTGGGGCTGAACTAAAGTTAATCTAATTCAATATGTCATTAGTAAAAGTTGTTCTATGGACCGATTGCTATTTAAGGATGGAGGATGGGGGGAGAGTTTGAAGGATAATTTAAAGGTCAGTTTGATTGAAAGCAAACTCAAGTTTAGCAACCAATTTCACTGCATTTACTATACATCTCCATGATGAATGCAAGGCAGGAAACCCAACCTTTACATTTTCTATGTATAATTGATGAGTGGCTTCTAGTGGGATTGGAAAAAAAGAGATAAGAGTCATGATTACAGAAGACCAGCTCACTCGAGCAGTGGTAAGCCTTAGAGAAGGCAATTTTTTTTGATCCTAGGTGTTGACAATACCACTTGTGCATTCTGGGGTTTTGCAGTCTTTTGAGGGGTAAGATAAAGCTCAGTTAGAAAGGAGGCAGAAGAGACTAGCGACATGATGATGCTTCAAACTCTTAGAGTCGATTGCACAGACGCACAGCACAGCTAGTAGCATTATGAGGTTGGTGAGGAGGCAGTGGGGATGATCTCCCCATGCTCCTCTCTGACTTTCCAGACCAGGTTCCTCCCAGAAACTCTACCACAGTGTGGGGGCCACAGTGAGGAATTCCAATAATAGAAGTAGCCTTGCCCAACACTGGGCATCCAGAATTCCCTCCTGTCCCTCTGCAGGTGAAGCCTGGGCTCAGGGTGTGGTTGTATCCCTGTACCCTGGTTCCTCGCCCCTTGATTCTTAGGGAAAAAATAGCCTCAGGAAGACTAAGATGGGCTGCATATGTCCCATCCTAGCAAAGGAGCCCCTTTCTGCACCCAACTCTCCAGGAAGATACCATACTCAGTCTCCTGGGGGGGAAAAAATGACCCTGTTTTGACATGTCTTTCCACTGACAAGAGCAGTACTTGGAATGAACAAGTTACCTAGTACCTTCGTATATCCTCTGACTTCAAGAGAGCTCTGTGCCCAAGGGATCTTGTAGTACCCTTCAGTCTCAGAGAGACTCTTTCTCCTGAAAGATGGGGTGCTGTACAAATGCTTCTTCTGCCTGTCCCTCAATAGAAAGCGATGTTGTCATAGAGAGAAAACACACACACAGGGAAGAGTCACCCCCTCTGCCATGTAACTGAAGCCTTCAGATTGCCCGTTTGAATGTGACCGGACTTGCCTTAAGCCAGGAAAACTTCGGTAAGAAATTCATTAAGCCTGACACCAGTCTTGTGAGGCCCTTTTGGCCAGAGTTGTTCTGCCTAACTCTGCCAGCTTCACAAAAAAAGAGGAGCTGTCACAAAAAAAAAATCTCTCCATTGAATGGCTCCAGAGCATAACAAAGTTGCTGCCTGGAAATTTGCCAATCTACGTCTCTCTGGCAGAGGGTGCAAGTGTCCTGAGGAGAAATAGAGAATAGCTCTAAATTCCTGGAACCTTCTAGCAAACAACACCACAACTCTGGGTAGAAGAAATGTCAGACTGCCTCAATATCTTTATTAACAAAATGCTGCCATATTAAGATTTTTCATCTGGCTAAGATAAAATGTCAAGACCTTTTGCTATTAAATGACACGAGTGAACTTATTACTTACTATTGAAAGTAACAGTTGGGAAAAACTGGAGGGGGAAATCAAAGATACAATGAGCCAGGCCGGAGACGCCAATTTCCCAAACACCGATGTTTAAACATTTCACCAGAGATTTGCTCACAGGGGCCAGAGGTGCAGCTCAGCTGGCTCAGCCTGTGTGCCAAGGGCAAGGACGTCCATCCAGCCCTACTGCAGCTGGGGACAGGGGTTTACTACAGGATGAGAGAAGGAAACGGAGAAGAGAGGCATCATGGGAGAGATGCCTCGTGATCCACAGAACAGTAATAGCCACTGAGAACGAAGCACGCATTATCTGCTTCTTGCTCAGAATAAGCATGGACACAGAGAGTGAGAGACATGAATTTTAAATATTGATTTGGCCTTGATTAAGATGAAAAGAAATGCTAATGTCCATTTGCTGCCTTTGATGTTAGACGAGAAACACACATGGAATATCACCATGAGGGACCTGGTCAAAAGGGACATGGGAACTCCTGTGTATAAAGCTTTAATTAGTATATATATACTATTAAGAATCTATAGTCATTCCAAAAGGCAAAGTTTTAAACAACATAATTAAGGAACAGAAACTCTACTTACAGGACCTTGCAAGGCCAGGCTCCTGGAGACCAATAAGGACGAAGCCACCCTTCTGCAGCAACAGCGGCCATTGTAGTGACAGACAGCAGTAGTAGCAGGTGGGGAAAGTCACCTTCTTCATCTCCTGGTGCACAGAGAAGAGGAGCGTTAAGGTGGAAGGGAATTGTCTTGTATTTAAGCCTGTTTGAGGCCTATCTCTTGTTATATTTGCCAAAGGGAAGGAAGATGTTTTCACAAATAATTTGTTCCAAACTTAAAAAATCAATGCACCAAAAATACATTGTTTATTAAATGGACAGATGTTTATTATAAGACAGTTAATTTTCTTACTTAACTCATAAGTTACTTCCATCACTTTGCTTTAACTGTCTTAACACAGGAGTCATGCGGTTCTTCTATCTAGTCTCTACTGAGGAAGACTCTCTCGACATTTGCTTTCTCCCCATTGGCTCGCTGAAAATAAACGCTTCCTCCAGCTGATATGAACCAGATACTATTCAGAGCATGCTCCTTTGTGAAATATCTCCAGATGTCAGTCAAGACAGAAGAGATGATGGGGTTGAAGGTGAGAATCTCGCAAATCCTGCAGACATTCTCGGGCCGCAGAGCAATGGCCTCCAGCAGACATTGCTGTGGTTTGCGGGCCTCAGGAATGAACCCAGAAATCCCGACTTTTCCAACTCCCAGGAAAGACAATAAAAAGCATAAATCCAGCAAATGAGACCATTTAGGGTAGGGTCAAAACTACAAGGAAATAAAACAAGAGAAAGTGACAGAGAATGATGCCCTTCAGGGACCCTGGAATGGGAAGATCTCTAGAGCTGAGACCCAACAGGCCACCAGGAGTCAGCTAGGAGAAGAACTTCCCTCAAAGGGGATACCAGTGACTCTAAAATGAAAACCAGCTCGGTTTTGGTGAGAGATGGAACAGCAGAAGTCAGAGAAGGCAGCAAAGGCTAGACTGTCACAGCTGCCCATGTGTTAAGCCAGGCTCATGGGAGATCTGGGCAACACAGGGAGACTAGCATGACTGACCCAGGGAAGAAAACACTGCATCCGAGTCAGATGTGGTAAGTTGTAGGTACCATGAGAAACAATTCTGTCCCTGCATCTCAGGCTTCGGGGCCAGGGTGCAGATTCTTCAGATTCCTGTACTCCAACTCTGCCTTTCCCTTCTCTCACGAATGTGGGAAAATTACTTCCCTGTGACTGTATCTTCCACCCCCATATAACCCGGCCTAATTCCCACAGCAGCTGTAGCAAAATGCCACAAAGACAGAGGCTTAAAACAACACCAATTTGTTTCTCATAACTGTGAGTGTCAGGAGTCAGACAACAATGCACCCCACCGGGCTGGAATCAAGCTGACAGAGGATCCAGCCTCCTTCCTCCCAGGGGTTCTGCGAAAGATCTGGTTCTTGCCCTTTCAGCTTCTAAAGTCAGCCCACATTCCTTGGCCCGCAGTCCCTCTCTCTCTCTCTCTCCTCAAAGCCAGCGATCACATCTCTTCCCACATCCGCTGGGTCTGTCATCACAAGGCCTCCTCCAGCCCCAAATGTCCTTTATCTCTCCTAAAAGAATGCCTGGGCTTGTGCCATAGCTCCCTCCCAATGCAGAGCAGGATCAGCCACACTTCGGTTTTGTTTTCAATGTTTTGCTTTTATATACACATGTGTATGGTATGCTTGCATGTGTGTTTATGTTCATATGTATGGGGGCAAGTGCATCGGTACAAGCCAGAGCTTGATAGTAGGTGTCTTCCTCGATCACGCTCCACCTTGTATGGCAAGGCAGGGCCTCCCACCTGAGTGCAAACTCGCAGATTCAGCTAGTCAGGCTAGCCAAGCTGTTTGGGGGAATCCAGTCTCTGCCTCCCAAATGCTGGCCACCCTGGGGCTACACAAGATTGAATCTGTCTAAAAGAGAAACAGAGCTCATGTGAAGGTGATCCCAGCCCTAGGGATCACATGCCTTTAATCCCAGTACTAGGGAGGTGGAGACAGGAGCGATGTGGCTGGCTGGAGAGAGGAATGTAAGGCTGGAGGAGACAGGAGCTCCAAGCAGTGTGCCACCACTGCCTGACCTCTGCGCTAACTAATGCGTCGGCTCCGCACTCTGTGCAAGCTCTATTTGTTATAGCATGAACAAAATATCGCCACGCTCCTGGGACTCCACAAAAGCCATTACTGGCAGCTTCTTCCTTAGGAAACCAGAAACCTGGTGGGTGTTCTGAGCCAGATGCAGGGAGGTGGGGTCCCTGGAGAATAATGGATAAACAATAATAATGCCAAGTTCCTGCACTTGTATACATGCTAATTAGCTCCACCCATCTCATCCTCCCCAAAAGTACCATTTCTGCTCCTTTATATTCTCCTCCACCCTCCTACCCACAAGCATCCCATCTTCCTGCTCCCTCTGGCACCTGGAACATTCCTCCTACGAGGGCTGTGGGCAACATTTCCAATCAAAACACACTTCAGTCCTAGGGAAATAGCTGTGGGGAATCTGCAGGGGGTGTGAACGGGTACGGGAAGAGACAACTCCCACAACTCAGATTATCTGTCTTTTAGAAACAAAGTTGTCAAAAAGAGAGCGGTTCCTTGTGCACCATCAAAATGTTAGCGCTCATGCATCTCTGAAAGAAGATAGATTTCTAATCTTTCTTCTTTATTACTGTAAAGGAATTTTCATATTTAAAGGCTGCATTTGAAGACTAGGGCCCCACCCAAAAGGGATACAGGAATGCTTATTTGGTCACATTGACAGCAACTGACTTGGAGACTTTAGGTACCTAAAACCGTATGTGACAGCAGTATCCTATCAATGAAAAACTGTCCCCTACATGTCACTGAGCCTTCCCTGTAAAGCATGAGGAAATAAGGCTGATGTTTTGTTGGTTTAGAGTATCTTCTTATAAATTGGTCTAGCCTACTTTCTGTAAATGGTAAAATTGGCTTAAAATATGCCTAAAATCAGTGGCCAGTTGGGGTTCATAGCTGGCCTTCAACTACCTCAGATGACTTGACCATTGTCCAGTGATGAAAAATTCACGGCTATCTTGATTCACCACGTTGGAGCAGTTCTTAGCAGTAGTGTTTCGTGAGTGCTGGGCATGGTGGGTATCAAGGTGACAACCAGAAGCTCATGCTTCTCAATGGGCTCTTTTGGATGTCTTTCAGTGCTCTGTGTGACCTGGCTCAGCTGAGCAGAGGAAGCGCAGGTGCCCACATTCCACAATGTCAGCATGAGAACTAAGTGGATACCTCATCCTACAGAGGGTCCATGAAATTTCCCCCAACAAAACTGACAGCCAATCTCCAGACTCTAGGACGTTTTACCCAGATGAAAACCCTGAAGGAAATCACTGCTGAAGGGAGGCAGGGCACACCCTTCAGTGCCCTGGAAGCCTTGGTCTCCCAGCAGTGTGTTATTATAGTCCTCTAAGTCAAGCTTCAGGAAGTGTGTTAGCATTCCAAAGAGAATAGCCAAGGTCCTAAGAGTGGAGTGTATGTGCTCGAGAGACTGAACATGGGTTTGCAAGAGAACACACGTGGCCCTGTTAGAAGCACGGATAGGTCCACAGGGACCTGTGCAGACTCACAGAGAGATAGGCACACAGGTTCAGAGAGAGAGCAGGCACATGGGCTCTAATGAAAAGACCATCCATAGGGTTCACATGGGAAGACGTGCAATATTTCAAATGGAGCTCCGTGTGTTTGTGCTCACATAGATGCTTACAGGTGCACGTGAAAAGATGCACACAGACTCAAATGGGGAGAATGCACATGGATATGTCAGCAAGGACTTACACAGGAAAATGTGCAAGGCTTTATCACACTCACATGGAGAGACACACATGGTTCACACTAGAGGATGGTCTTAGGCTCACATAGATAAGTACACACTGCCGCTAAGGCCAAATCCCCTAACTTCCTAGTTTACAGAGGAAAATAAACCAGTAAAGCTTCCCTCTTCCAGGTCAGCAGCTACTTAAATACACAACAGTACCTGGAGACTCACTCCTGTGCAGCATGGCACAGTCTGCCTTAATCTTCTCGTGTGTGTGTGTGTGTGTGTGTGTGTGTGTGTGTGTGATATACAACAGTACCTGGAGACTCACTCCTGTGCGGCATGGCACAGTCTGCCTTAATCTTCTCGTGTGTGTGTGTGTGTGTGTGTGTGTGTGTGTGTGTGCACAATACACAACAGTACCTGGAGACTCACTCCTGTGCGGCATGGCACAGTCTGGGCCTGAACCTCTCCCTGCTCATCCTCTGGCCATGGTGAGATCCTATCCCAGACCCTGTCCACAGCCTGTGTATTCTCTTTTGAGCTTGACTAGAGGCCTTCTGTTGGAAGGCCAAGGCTTTCAGGGCATTGATGGCCCTCAAGCTCAGGGCCAGCTCAGAAGACTCCACAGCCTTCCTCTCAGTGTCTACACCATGGGTCACAACTCCAACCCCATGCACACTTTCGTATCTTCCCTGAGTCTTCTGGGGATTCTTATCTAAAAGAAGGTAGAACCTGACTTTGTTTCATTTAGTGAAAACAGAGCCTGGCATACCATAGGTTCTTAATTCACAGTGTTTGGATAAAATACTGAGCTAGTATTTTAACATACAAGCCTATGCCTGCATATTCTTCTGTTTAGCTCACAAATGGCTGTACTAAAGGAAGGACGGGTGATGCCACATCATATTTTTTATAGGCTCTCAGAAAACAGTGACCTTGCCTCATCGTGGAGCAAATGCATGGACAAACTGAACAGATGACTTCCGGGTGGCGTGAGAAGGAAGAGCACACATGTCTCTGTGACCTTGTCAAAGGTGAGGCTTGGATGTGGGCACTGGAATTTCAAGTCCATCTGCCCAGTCAGACTGTCAAGAGACCCTGTGCATAAGCGCCGACACGGGAGCAGCTGCCGAGGGGCAGCAGGTGGTGAGGGAAAGGGTACAGGTGTCATTTTTCATGTGGCTCCCAAGACTCCTTGCAAGGGCATATTTGTAAATGATTCAAAGGTGACAGAAAATGACACTAGAGTTTTTCATTTTCCTGACAAACTGTCATAAAAATAAATGCAATCAGTGGCAATGCTCTCTGAGATCACTTCATGCGTGGATAGCTGTATCTGTGCCAGTGACCCAGGACACATAAATAATGGAGAGAATTCCAAAGCCCCCATTTTTATTATAGGGGACCGTAATTTCTGAGAGTATATCTCCAGTGCATTTTCCCTGGACTCTGGGTTTTGTCCCTATGGTACCCACATAGGCAATAAACACCTGGAGCAGGAATCACCCCACTTCACCCCTGTGAAGTCTCACAAAGCCTTTAGTGAGAAGGACGCTCGGAAAGCATCAGTCTCGAGTTGTCACTGACTAGAGAAGAAACTGTCTGTGCGTGTCCAAGGAGACATGGGCAAACTGTATGTTGAACAGAACATGAGCCACACCGTCAAACCACATGGCAACTGCTAGCCATGAGAATTCGGTCACAGAGCAGTGTGCTCACTTTCATGAGTTGTAAGTCACGTCAAAGGTTGACTAGGAAAGTACGCATGCAAATTCTGATTATTATTGGAACTAGATATCTGGCCTAGCAACTTCATGAAGTGGTCAGTCTGTCTTTGTGGCTGAGCCCACTGTACCCTTTTGTATCCTCTCTTCACGCTGGCCGTCTTTCATAATCATTAACCCCCGCCTCTCTCTCTCTCTCTCTCTCTCTCTCTCTCTCTCTCTCTCTCTCTCTCTCTCTGCCTATCTCCATTTGTCCCTGCAGGCACGCATGCACACACTGTCCACACTCTAAAAAGCCTCTCCTAATGACAGCTTCTTTAATAATGCAGGTGGAGGGGAGGACCAGAAAATTGTTATCTTGTTATTCTGCCAGAACCCAAGTGACAGGAGAAAATATTTTCCAGCCCTCACATCCTTGAGATGCTCAGACTCGATTTGCAATTAGCGTGGTGCTGAATACGAGTGTGCAATGAAGCCCTGTTGCAGCAGGACCGGTGGGGCCCCTGTGCAAAGCATAAATGACACACTCCTCGGTGGGGATTTGAATCCAGAACAAAAGGCACCCTGGAAATAGCCGTCCAGCTAAGGAAACTGCGTTCCTGCGTGCCTAGACCCCAGTTTAATGGGATGACGTGAGGCATGAGCTGCTCCAGCCTCAAAGGGCTGGAACGTGCTCTCATTTTCTTTAGAATACTACTGAGGATTTTCATTGCTCATTCACAGAAGTTCCCAGCAGAGATGAGTAGGTGTGCGGAGTGGGGAGTAGGGGTGGATTTACATGTGTAAGCAAATACCAACACCAAAACAGCATTCCTAGGAAGAAGCACCTCTCGAGTTTACCGCGCAGCATTCTGGGACTTAAACTTACATGCGCAGTAAGAGGCTGCTTAGGGTGAACACGTTTCTGCCCTGCTCATCCCCTCCTAGCGGCATCAGACTGCCTATGCAGTTACCTTGTGGCGTCCCAGCGAGAATAATCTGGAAACTAGGAGGCCACAGAGACCTGTTCACAGATACTAAGACATAAAAACAAGCTTGGCAAATATGAAAAAGAAAAATTAAATTGCCTTTAAGAGTGCTATGGAGCACCTGGGGATTCTGGAGAAATCCTTACAACCAGAAATCCTAATTCTAAGCGAGGCTGTGGGACACTTTCTCCCAGTTCTTGACCTCAGAGGGGGGGGGGGAGGGGGGGATGAGCTTCTGTGGCGATCAGTGCGCAGGCTCCACGGGTGGTGGGATAACTCTTCAGGGACCACAAGGGTTAACAAAGGGGGAGTCACCGCTGCCGCGTTTGGATCTGGAGAACTAGTAAATTGTTTGCACAGATGTGACATTATTTACATGATAATTTTATGCTCCTCAGCACACCAAGGAAATAAAACATGTTAGATGCCATAACGGGATCGTTAATTCTATTAATGGATCAAGGGTTGTGTCGAGAGCATTCCTGTCGCCTCCTCGGAGATCTGAAGATGCCCTGGAGCTGCATTCTGTCACCTTCAGAGACAGGCCCGTGAGGAATGTTTGCTAGTGTCAGAAACGGCCCTGGCACCCGAGTGTGTTTATGCAGGACACCTCAGCCGAAGTCAGGAAAGGTTTAGTGGTTTCCACTCCCTGAAAGGACAGACTCAAGAGATTTGTCTATAAAACACGCTTCAGAAGGCCAAGGAAAGATAAGCATGTGTCCCCGGGAAGCGCGGAGAAGCCTCCCCTTGATCCCGCTGCTGTTTCTGTAGCGGAGTCAGCTCTGCAACCGGAGATGTTGGAAGCAGACCGGGATAGATTGCTGTGTGCTGTGCACCACTCCAGCATGGCAGAGGGCCGCCCCTCCCCTCTCCACTCACATTTCCTCACTCCTTTGCAATTTCTGTAGAGTACTTTCCAAACTGGGAAAGATGGGCGCGCTGTGGGAAAGGCTGCGATCAGAGAGACTAAAGACTCACACTTTACCCTGAAAAATCCTCTGTGCTGTCAGTGTGTAAATAGAAGTCAGGCTCCAACAGCAAGAAGCCCCCATACAGAAGCTCCTGGGCTAGGTCAAATTAAACGCCTATGAAAAATGCCTCTCTCTGCACCCACACTGTCGGCTCACCCCTTTCGTGGCATTCACATTTGTCTTTATTTTCATTTAGAGGCCTGCCGTGTGCTGTCTTTTACTCACGGCTGACGCCCTCACAGTCATGAGTGGGTATAGGCCGTCCTCACCCACGGAGCTACATGCAAGAAAGAAATTACTTATTGATTTTTCTGTCTGTGGGATGGTGTCTTTGGGTGGTTTCTCAAAACAGATCTGTAATGCATACAATGCCAGGAGGGAGAACCGGAACTAGATGCCCTGCTGGGCCATCCTCCCACCATCAGCCCTTGCTGCTGACACCACTGGCAGGACTGTCTTGTTTGATGAGCAAAGCACATGCACTTTAGAAGCTGGGGGACTGAGCAAAAAGTAATGTTTTCAAGTCTGAGCAGTGTTTGGTTTGAACTTCCCTTAACTTTCGTTCCAAAGAGGGGTTGACATGGGGAGAGGGCCCAGTGGGTGAACTTTAGGCTGAGCTGTGCCTCTTCACCGGGGAGGAGGCATCAAAGGATGCTGTACAAGCAATGGCTTGAAAGCACTTGAAGACTGGCCTTATCTTTCTCCTCCTCTGGAAACCGAAGGCCACCTGGACTAAGACAATGGTCTACCGGAGGAAAAGAGGTCACTGAAAAAAAGCCCAGATTCCCCACCTCTGCCAGTCAAGGCCAGTCCCCCAAACAACTTCCCACTTAGGAGCCAGTCTAGCTAGGTTCACCTAACGACTGCCCAGGTGAACCCAATACTGAGGGTCAACCTGAAGAATCACAAATGAAGAAGAAAATGGTTAGGATTTCATGCGACCAATTTTCAGATAGTTTTCTGTGAAGCAAAATCCAAATGCTAGACACCATAAAACAAACAAAAGGACAGAAGGCTGGCTATTGCCTGGGTGTTTGTTCCCCCTCCAAAACTTGTGTGAAGGGCTGGAGAGATGGCTCAGTGGTTAAGAGCACCGGCTGCTCTTCCAAAGGTCCTGAGTTCAATTCCCAGCAACCACATGGTGGCTCACAACCATCTATAATGAGATCTGGTGCCCTCTTCTAGCATGCGGGCATACATGGGAGGAATGTTGTATACATAATAAATAAATAAAATCTTTAAAAAAAAAAAAACTTGTGTGAAGTTTCACCACAGGAGTGGAATGCCAACGGTGTTTGTAGGGGAGCCCTTTGGAAGGGAACTGGGATGAGACTTCAGGGGCCCCAGAGTGCAACAGTGATTTATTAGAAGGTCCCCTGAACTTGCATTTCGTACTCGTACTCATATGAGACCCGATAACATGTTGTCAGGAAGCAGGAAGCCTCACCAGATACCAGCACCACACTTCTTGGCCTCCAGAATCACAAACAGGCCAAACCTCTTTTCTGTATAAACTGCCCAGTCTGTGGCATGTGCCCAGTCCTAGCCATGTGCAGGGGTGAGAGGAACCTGTGTTCTAAACTGTCTAAAGGTTAATATTCAGGAGGATGCCTATATGTTTTTCTTTAGGTTCACCTTCTTATTTAGCTTCTCTAGGATCACGAATTATAGGCTCAATTTCCTTTATTTATGGCTAGAAACCAAATATGAGTGAGTACATCCCATGTTCCTCTTTTTGGGTCTGGCTTACCTCGCTCAGGATAGTGTTTTCTATTTCCGTCCATTTGCATGCAAAATTCAGGAAGTCCTTGTTTTTTACTGCTGAGTAGTACTCTAATATGATGAAAGGAGACAGAGACAGAGACAGAGACCCACATTGGAGCACCGGACTGAAATCTCAAGGTCCAAATCAGGAGAAGGAGAGAGCACAAGCAAGGAACTCAGGACCACAAGGGGTGCACCCACACACTGAGACAATGGGGATGTTCTATCGGGAACTCACCAAGGCCAGCTGGCCTGGGTCTGAAAAAGCATGGGATAAATCCGGACTCTCTGAACATAGCCGACAATGAGGACTACTGAGAATTCAAGAACAATGGCAATGGGTTTTTGATCCTACTGCACGCACTGGCTTTGTGGGAGCCTAGGCAGTTTGGATGCTCACCTTACTAGACATGGATGGAGGTGGGTAGTCCTTGGACTTCCCACAGGACAGGAAACCCTGATTGCTCTTTGGGCTGACGAGGGAGGGGGACTTGATTGGGGAAGGGAGAGGGAAATGGGAGGCAGTGGCGGGGAGGAAGCAGAAATCTTTAAGAAAGAAAGAAAGAAAGAAAGAAGAAGCAAAAAAATAAATAAACTGTCTAAAGCATTCATTTCCACATCTCTCTCCGTAGCACCTTAAACTACTGTTTATTTAAGCGTATGTTATTTCCATAAGCGTAAAATGTTATTTAAAAATCTACTTTCATTTTGAAAAGGGAATTTTTAAAGTCATTTCTTCCTTGTCAGATTTTCTGCAGAAATTATCGCATAAGCAATTAACAGACCAATTAATTATGAGATGTTTGATGTTTAGTGCTGATATTTTAAACTCTTGTTCATTGACCACAGGGATCATTTTTTGTGTGTGTCACCCAGTCATTAAGTCTCAACTGTATCAAGAATAGAACTGCAAGCAATTCTGTAGACACAGTGAGAAGTGAAAGTTGAGATTAACAAGCAGCAGAGTGAGGAACAGAGAACACCAAGGAAAAACTTCCAGCCACTGCAGGACGCGTGAACTCGCAGAGACTAACAGCATGCCCAGGGACTGCTAGGGTCTAGGCCAGACGGGGTCCCAGCAGTGAGAGGGGACATGATCACAACCCCATCCCTAACCCAGAAGTGAGCTCCAATGGATAAGCACTTCTGAATGAAAATCTCTGGGTACACCAAACACTCTTAATGGGAGTCTTACACCCAGCAGGAGACGGATAACACAAAACAAACTCAAAGGTCTTTGGAGGATTTTTGGCTCATAATGTTTTGTGTGTGTGTTTTTTTTTTAATTGTTTTTCTTGGTTTTGTTTATTTTGCTTTGTTTTGTTCCCATCCCCACACCTTTGGCTTATTTATAATAAATATATAAATAAATAAGATCTGCATGAAGAAGATGGACCAAGGCTGTGAGGAGATCCAAAATGCGAGCCCCCTGGATGCCCAGTTTCGAAGTACTCTGTTCATGCTGGCGTCTGCCTGAGTGCTGCACCCCCTGGGAATCCTTATGTTCTCTGCCTGGATGTCCAGTTTTGAGCTTAACTGAGTCCAGCGTGAACAGTGTGTGCACACACACCAGAAAACTGAACAAATCACAACAATTCTGGATGCAAAATAAATTTCTGCTAGCTAACTAACCTGGAAAGAAAACTGCTTTCAAAAACCAATAAAGCAAATAACAGGGAAAAATTCCTGGAGTAAAAGGAGTCCAGATGTGAAAAGGTCATTCCCAACTAACCTCCTTAAGTTTGATTTTTTAGACAGTATTTCCAAAAAATAAACAAAAAAAAATATGCACCTGGAATTGAATAGAAGAGAAATAGAAGGAAGAGGTGAGGAGCTGGGCAAGCAAAGGGCTTATCCGGCAACCGTGACAACCTAAGTTCAAATCCCCAGACCCCACATAAAGCTGGACACAGTAGTGGACATCCGTAATCTCAGGACTCTTAGAACAAACACGGATTTCCCTGAAGCCCACAGACCATTCAGTCAGCCATAAGCAGTCAAGCAGAGCTCCTGCCCACACACACACACACACACACACACACACAGCACATGGGGCGGGATCAATGAAATGGGCATCATATAGCTTTATTTGAATGCTCAAAAGAGACTCCACGTAACGTTTTAAGGGACAGGTAATGCAGGACGAAACAGCAGCTAACAAAAAACAAGTCTAGCACTAACTTAGAAAATGAAGCAAGATGGCCTCTGCATTCACGTTCAAATTCACCAAGAAGCCACTGGACTCCTTCCAGGAATGAGGCTCTGCATCCCAAAGGTGAGTGGCTCTGACCAGGACCTGAGGTCGGGGCTCTGGAATCTACCTCACACTCATATGAACCTTGGGAAGAAGAATGAGGGGCTGTGCAGCCAGGCTGAAAGGAATTTGAATCGTTTAGGTAATCGGGCCACCAGATGGCAAGGGCAGTTCATCCTGGAAGACAAAAGAATTAGTCTGGGAGGGAAGGGCTGAACGTCTAATACTGATCAACTGTTACGCAGAACTGTTTGTGTGCCGAGTGCCTGTCATGATGAGCGTGTGCAGCACATGAGGTATTAGCTGCAGTGGAGAAGCTCCCTCAGAGGAGACACACTACTATGCATGGCCCAGGTAAAGAGACAAGCCCAATGGAGGCAGAAACCCCCAGGCATTCTACAAACAGAAATGACCTTTTGTATACAGTTCAAGGTATTTTCTTACTTTTAAAATCGAAATATAATTACACCATCTCTCCCTTCACTTTCCTATGTATCCTTCCTTGCTCGCTTTCAAAAGCATGAGCTCTTTTTTCATTCATTACTGTTACATATATGCATACATATACATAGTTACTGTTCCGTCTGGACAGTGTTACTTGTAGGTGTGTTTTCAGGACTGGCCACTTCATATTGGGTAACCAGTCGGTCTGCTCTTCTCGAGAGAAAATCAATCTCTCCCACTCTCAGCATTTCTTACTGTGGTTCTGTGTGTAGGGGTGAGGCCTCGTGTCTTTTAGGGTGACACCCAGGCGAAGGACTGCGGTGGTGGTTATTTATTAGAGTTTGGCTCAGAAAGGCCTAGAATGCCACTTGCGGTGATAAAATTAAGGTTGTACATCAGGCACCCCCTGCAGTGTGAACCTACACCCGTCACATACCGGAAGCATGAGGGGGACTTGGTAGAGTCCTAAAAACGAAAGCAGGGGAGAGTGTGTTGTTAGGAAGGTGAAGTTGGGGGGCAAGGCGTATTTGTGAGAGGAGGTGCTGGGAGGGAAAAGCCAGCAATGAATTTTATCAAGATGCATTATATACATTATGAAATCCAAACAATGGGTAAAAAATATTCTTAAGATAAATGTGCATATGAAGCTGACTTGGAAGTTTACCTCTAAATAAAGGCTTACAGAATTATCTTACCAACATGAGAGCAGAAAGCTATTTTAAGAAATAGTGAATTCAGATCATCGAAGGGAACCTTTTGAAGTTTTGTAAATAGTTTTCAAGGTTGAACAACAATACAGTAAGCAGTGACCCAAGGGACAGTGAAGGAGAACATGTCCCTGCGACACACTGCCGCTGTCTGTGACCTTCATGCCTCTGTTCTCCCTGCCTGTGCCTGACAAAAGCTAAGGGTGCAGCTGTCCTGGGATGTGAGGAAGCAGTGCACCAAAAAACCCACTCTCCTGTCCCACCCTTCACCCCCTCCCCTCAGCCTCCCCAAGGAAGCAAGCAGGCAGCCTTGAAACCCTTGAGAAGTGGAATTTTTCATCTTCCCCAGATCGCTGACATCTCCTGCAGATTGGGCCTGCTTTGCCCTGAGTCAGCAATGCTAGATTGCTTATGTGAAAAGGCAGAGTGATCAGAAGCCCAGAGCACAGACTAGCTGGAAATCACCATACACAGCTTGGGGGCACTTGAATGCCAAATTCTCTTACAGATGCAAAGGCCTGCTTTTATAATCAAGTCATTTCTCCCAAGGAGAGCGGATAGGAGAGGACCCAGGAGTATCTGTGAGTCAGGATGTTGCCCAGATAGAAAGATGGCTAGGACACCAGAGAAGTGTAGGTGTGCAGGAGAGGGTATGAGGGAGAGGAATCATGATTCTTGCTTCCTGTCACACAGGGCTTCTTTCTGCTGGAACTTGCTATTCAGGGTGTCTACCTGCTCACAAGCAAAGGAGGCTTGAAAAGGCTAAGAACCACTCAAGGTATGCAGGGAAAACTCCTGGAGACCAGTCCCCAGGATCCTGCCTCCCTCCTCCTTGAGTCCTTTCCAGCTTCAAGGCAGATGCCGACAGGTGCACATTTGATTTGTGCAGTGATCTGCTCTGCAATTCCTTGAACCCAACTTGTCTAAGACTGCTCGGCAGTCTCCTGCCTCTCCCTCACAGTCTACACACACAGGCCCCACTGGAATGCATGCCGTACCTCACTCTCACGCCCATGAACGCCCACGAATGCCCACTGGAGCAGGGATGCGGTCCTGCATCATCTGGAGCAAACCAGGCCAAACAAAGGGATCCTCACAGCTGCCATGGTGCCATAGCACATCAGTGCCCTGGAGTTTCTCGTACGTGCTACACGTGGTGGTGGTGGGGGAGGTAATGGGGGAGGTGGTGGTGGTGGAGGAGGAGGCAGTGGTGGAGGTGGAGGTGGTGGTGGTGGAGATGGTGGTGGTGGAGATGGTGGTGGTGGAGGTGGAGGTGGTGGAGGTGGTGGTGGAGATGGTGGTGGTGGAGGTGGTGGTGGAGATTGTGGTGGTGGAGATGGTGGTGGTGGAGATGGAGGTGGTGGTGGAGGTGGTGGTGGTGGTGGTGGAGGTGGTGGTGGAGATGGTGGTGGTGGTGGTGGTGGAGATAGTGGTGGTGGAGGTGGTGGAGGTGGTGGTGGTGGAGATGGAGGTGGTGGTGGAGGTGGTGGTGGTGGTGGTGGAGGTGGTGGTGGAGATGGTGGTGGTGGTGGTGGTGGAGATAGTGGTGGTGGAGGTGGTGGAGGTGGAGGTGGTGGTGGTGGAGATGGTGGTGGTGGAGGTGGTGGTGGTGGAGATGGTGGTGGTGGAGGTGGTGGTGGTGGTGGAGGTGGAGGTGGTGGAGATGGTGGAGGTGGTGGAGATGGTGGTGGTGGTGGAGATGGTGGTGGTGGTGGAGATGGTGGAGGTGGTGGAGATGGTGGAGGTGGTGGAGATGGTGGAGGTGGTGGAGATGGTGGAGGTGGTGGAGATGGTGGTGGTGGTGGAGATGGTGGTGGTGGAGATGGTGGTGGTGGTGGTAGTGGAGGTGGAGATGGTGGTGGAGGTGGTGGAGATGGTGGAGGTGGTGGAGATGGTGGTAGTGGAGGTGGAGGTGGTGGTGGAGGTGGTGGAGATGGTGGAGGTGGTGGAGGTGGTGGTGGAGGAGGAGGAGGTGGGTGGTAGAGGTGGGTGAGTGTGTAGGTGGTGGTGTCCTTGTTTTACCAAGCACAGCTTCATGAACTATTGTAGGAAAACTACAGCCTCCAAGACTCATCTTTGTCTAGTCTTCGGCACTTAAGAAGGTTTGCTGCTATTTTGTTTGTGTGTTGTTTTATTCTCTTTTGTTTTTGGAGGCAGGGTTTCTCTGTGTAACTCTGGCTGTCCTAGAACTTGCTTTGTAGACCAGGGTGGCCTCAAACTGACAAAGAGTGCTGGGATTAAAGGTACGCACCTCTGCTTAATGTAAATGTTTCCAAGAAGCTTACAGTGTGGTCCCCATTCAGTCTGTGCACCACCAGGAGAAACCGGAGCTAGTGAGCTAGTCCCCTGGGGGGGGGGGGGCTGGAAAATCTCTAGAGCCCCGTGTGTCTTAAAGGCAATTGCATGTATCTGGTATTCCCCCAACATAGATCCTTTCCTAACTGGCAATTTTATCAAGCCTTATTTCATAAGAAACCAATGTGGGGTACACTCAACCTCCTCCTGCTGCTCACCCAGCATCAGTGAAGCAGCCTGTGGCACACACCAGGGGGATGTGCCCACAGATCTTGGTGCCAGGTGATGCCAGCAAACAAATGTTGCTAAGTGTTGCTTTTAGAAGAAAATAAGACATGCGCCATAGGTCTCAGCATGACTTAATCAAGCGCCGAGTTCAGTATATCTAAACAGTCTTGCCACGGAATGAGGCGAGGTGTGTGTGATTGTAATCTGAAAGCCAAGCGCTTCCTAATGGGGCTGCTACCTGGAGTTCCCATCTGCTGGTTTACCTAAACCTCTGCCCGCAAAGACGAAATGCGCATGCTCGCTGGTGTGATCTCTGCTGGCCTTCTCGGTAGGCCCTTGGGCGAGGGGGACCTGCTGAGGGCTGATTCTTTTTAAGACATTATTTAAGGTTATCCTCAACTGTCCTCACCACACATCGATTTCCTGTCCCAGCTCAATGTCTGGAGGGCTGGCACTCTGCATTGATCCAGGGAGAGCGTTTTAGCATCAAACGGGGAGAAGGTGGGACTCTGAGGGAAAGAGGCGAGCCATGCTTTCAAGACTCCACTGGACGCAGCGGTGTAAAAGTTGTATAAAATATCCACCCCCACCCCCCATGTTCTAAGGTCTGTTGACATATGAGACTCAATAGGACGCATAAAAACAGGAAAAGAATGAATACTCTTCTAATAGAGCAAATTTCCCTGCGCAGAAGGGAAGCCAGCCCTGAGACCTGGCCACTGGGCCCGAAATTTGTCTTCCCATGGAGAGTATGGATTGCAAATCCCAAGAGACTAGGGTGAAATGTCCAGTCAGCCAAGATGTAACGGGAACGGGTCAAGGTCATGAGTCAATGCAAGGACACACTAATTCACTTTCCTCCGAGGTCAGAGGCCATGTCACCAACCCTGGTGATAAACGCATGCTGTTCTCAGGAGCTGGTTTAGTGGAGTCTGCTGCAGAAAAGGCCAAGATGGCTCACCATCCCAGGCTCCAGCACCAACTGGCCCTGGGAAATCCACCCGAGCCAAAGGTTAGGTTCAACCTCACCCCATAATCAGCTCTGGCTCCCGGGACAAAATGGGGCAGGCAGGGTGGCTTAAGCCGGGCATGCGTGTATTCTCACCATTCTGGGGTTCAAACTCCCGTGTGAGAATGTGAACACAGTCAGGGTCTGGTGAGGGCCTCGGGAAAGTTCTGCCAGCTTAGATCCCACCCACATGCCTTGTTTACCCTTCCTCACCTCCTAGAAATCATATTTCCAGCATGATAGAAGGCATCACAGCTCCTTATACCTCCTAAACACAGCCCCCGGCCTCGCAAATCAGACAATCGTCACTAGAAAAGGGGAAGGAAAAGTGAAGATCATGATGATCTCTTCCGTGAATGAGGCGGTCTACATACATATTCTTTCTTTATTCTTTTTGAAAAACCTATCTTTTCTCATTTTACATGCCAAATCCATTTCCCACTCCCTCCCCTCCTCCTGCTCCCTCCACCTCTCCCCAGCCCCATCCCACCTCCCATCCACTCCTCAGAGAGGGTAATGTTTCTATATAGAGTCAACAAAGTCTAGCACATTGCTTTGAAGCAGAACCAGGGCCCTCCCCACTATATGTAGGCTGAGCAAGGTACCCCTCCTGAGAGAATGGGCTCCAAAAAGCCAGAACAAGCAGTAGGGTAAATTCTGGTCACACTGGCGGTGGCCCCACAGTCTGCCCCAGCCATAAAACTGTCACCCACATTCAGAGTGACAAGTTTGGTCCTATGCTGGTTCCCTTGCTGTCAGGCCAGAGTTGGAAGGCTTCCATTAGCTCAGGTAAGCTACTTCAGTGGTATCCCCATCACAGTCTTGACCTCTTTGATCGACATACATATTCTTTATCCAAATGTTTTTTTCTAGATAATAGCAGAGTTAAACATGTAAATAATAGCAAAAAAAAAGTGACCCAAGTTAACAACTCACACAATTCCCATGGCTTAGATTTGAGCTCCCAATAAGGACACTTACACAGCCTAATACTAAAGGACTTTAAGTGTGGGGTGAAGAAAGGATGCACTAATGAATTAATGAATGAGTGACTAATACTTCCCAAAATGGAAAGATAATATGAACTGAAATCAAAGTTAGAAATGTCCTTAATGCTTACTTGAGGCAGAAGTTAACCTAAAGTGACTTCTCTTTTAAAATGAGGATTTGAAAATATTATATAAAACTATAGCATTTCAAACACAGATAATTGCATTTCTTATCAAATACATGGGCTCTTGTATAATAATTCTGCTTAATATATATGCAGTTTAATTAAAATTTATAAATGGCTGTAGACCAAGCCAAGTGTATCTTAATTAAATCAGAACATGGATCACAGCTGTTAAGGTTGACCCCAATATTAATAAAGGAGATACAAACACAATCATTAGGAACTTAGTGGAGTAATTTTGGTCAGGAGGGAAGCAAGATCAACAGAAGGCTAGGAAGGTCCTCTGTGCTTAAGCTGGGAAGAGGAATGGCCCACAGAGCAGGAAAAGGAGGAAGAGAGAGTGGCAAGCCGCTAACCTAGAAACAGGAAAAAAAGGAAGAGAGAGTGGCAAGCCGTTAACCTAGAAACAGCCTTGTCTTACTAAGAGTCGCTGTTGCTGAGATGAAACACCATGATCAAAAGTAACTTGAGGAAGATCCCCTTACAGTTCCTTATCATTTTTTTTATCATCAAAAGCAGTGAGGGCAGGAACTCCCACTGGGCAGGAACCTGGAGGCAGGAACAGATGCAGGAGCCATAAAGGGATGCTGCTTACTGGCCTGCTCACTGTGGCTTGTTCCTCCTGCTTTTTATAGAACCCAGGATCACTGGCCTAGGGACAGTACCACCCGCAATAGGTTTGGTCCTCCCCCATCAATGATTAGTCAAGAAAACACCCTACAGATGGATTTTATCAAAACATTTTTCTCAACTGAGTTTCTTTGCTTTCAGCTAACTCTAGCTTGTGTCAAGGTGACCTAAAAGTATCCAGCATAATTGATCTCTCGTCAACTTAATACACAAACACATCACTGTTAAGCCATAACCTTTCTTTTCATGTTTTCCCCCAAGATCACACATTAATATTAGCATCACATTATAAACATTCCAAATTTATAAGTTTCAGAGTCTTTAAAAGTTCAGTCTCTAGCCAGTCTCTTTTCAAATATAAGTGCTTTTAAAATTTAAAGTCTCTCTACCATGGTCTTCTGTAAAATCAAAAGTAAATTAAATACTTTCTTGCTTCAAGAGAGAAGAACCAGGGCACAGTCACATTCTGAACAAAGCAAAACCAAACTCTGGCAGTGTAAATAACTCAGTGTCTAATGTTTAGGATTCACTCACACTCTTCTGGGTGCTTCCAAAGGGCTTGGGGACTTCTCTGGCTCTGTTCTCTACAGCATACAGTTTGTCTTCCAGAATCTGACTGGTTCCTCTCCACTTCTGCTGCTGTTTTTGCTAGTCATCACACAGTACTGGTATCTGCAAAATTACTGGGGTCCTTTGTTGCCACTGGAATGCACGTTCACCAATAGCCTCTCCTGGGCTCTCTTCAGGGACTCCAATCTTGCCACACAGTGCAGCGAGCGCTTCAGCTGCTTTCTATGACCCCTTCATGCCTTCCAAATCAGCATCAACTGGATGACTCTGGCATTACCAGTGCATCTGCCAGCACCAGGTACAGCCTTGACCGCCTCTGGAGCACAGCTTCTGTGTGCTGACTCTGAGGAAACGCTTCCTGGAAGATTTCACCTCAGTGATGCTGGCCTCTTATTAACCACAGCTGATTCTTCAGTGCCAACTGACAGCATCCACTGTGCCAGCCAAACAAAGGTTTTGCTTTAGTGGTTGTAGTCTCCTGTTAATCACAGCCGATTCTTCATCTCCAGCTGACCAGACACCACAGGTTCCTCAAACAAAAGGCCCAGTAGAGTCTTCGCTTCCTTCTGAAACATCACAAGCCGGGACTGCACTGCCTTCAACCTTCTTATCTTCCAGGCTCCTACATAACAACCCATTGAGTTCTCAACACTCATGAGTCTCCTAGGCCAAGCTTCCAAGTCCTTTCTCCATCCTCTTCAGAATAATGTGATCAGGCCTGTCACCGCGTTATTCTGCTATTCTGGTATCCACTTGTCTTATCTAGGGTTATTATTGCTGTGATGAAGCACCATGACCAAAAATAAATTGGGGGTTTATTTCACTCACAATTTCATATAACAGTTCATCATCAATAGCAGTGAGGGCAGGACCTCAAGCAGGGCAGGAACCTGGAGTCAAGAGCCATGGAGAGCTGCTTCTTTTGGCTTGCTCAGTCTGCTTTCGTATAAAACCCAGGACCACTAGCCCAGGGATGGTGCCACCCACCATGATGGGCTAGGGTCCTCTCTCAACAATGGAGTCATTTTCTCAATGGCAGTTCCCCCCTTTCAGATAAATCTAGGTTATGTCAAGTGGTCATAAAATTAGCCAGCACAAGCTTCACGCATGAACATCCAAGTCATTCGTTGTGTGGTAAACATCCACAAGAGGAGGAAGAGGAGTCTTCTGTAACAGTTCTCAAGCCAGGGGATGTCTTGATGACTTTGAAGATGAGCTGCATCAGCAAATCCAGTGCTGGGGATGAAAATCATTCAGTAAGGTTGACAGGCGAGAGACAGGTGTCCAATGAGATCAGGATTTGAGATACACTGTGAGATGAATTTTGATATAACTATGCTCCATGGTGTCCCAGTTAGAGGTCCTACTGTTTGATTAAACACAATGACAGAGGTTAACGTGAGGGAGAAACTACACTGTGGCAAGTATTTCAAGAGTACAGCCCATCACGGAAGGGAAGCCACGGCGGCAGGAGCTTAGGCAGCTGCTCACTGTGTCTGCAGTAAAACAGCAGAGACCCAACAAAACTCATGATCAGCTCTGTCCATCCTTTCCATCTGTCTAGCAGTTAGTGTGCGTCTTCCCTCCTCAGTCAGCCTTCTCCAGATACTCCCTCATAAGCATGCTCAAGTCTAACCTTGTTCAGATAATCTCTCACAGACTAGATCCTTACAAGTTGACAATCAATATTAACCATGACATACAGCACACATATCCTGTAATTTTTTTAATAGTTGTCACCTGTTCTTAATTTTTAATATTTGGCTCCTATGTTGAGTTTGAAACCATAATAAAAAGCTGTGCCAAGGAACTTTCTGCTGTTCTAGTATAAACCACATCATTTGCTGGAGAATGATTGTTAAGGCTGACTGGCATCTTAAATGGCAAAGGTACAGCTGGATCACCCTGAAGGTTGAAGGCCAGCATGGAGAGTCAGAGGAATCAGAGAGAGCCTCCATTTCAAAAGGTGACTCGTTCCCACCCACCTGTCTTCAAGTCCTTTATCACATGTCTACCTCAGAGCACACACACAAAATAAAAAATAAATAAATAAATAATAAAATAATTGTTTTTAATTGAAATTTATTCTCTTATAATTCTGAAGACTAGCCAGGCAGTAGTGGCACACACCTTTAATAGATAGATCCCTGAGAGTTAGAGGCCAGCCTGGACTACAGAGCTAGTTCTAGGACAGCCAGGGCTACACAGAGAAACCCTGTCTCAAAAAATAAAACAAAACAAAAGTGCTCAACCCAGAACCCCGAAACCACTAAACAGCAATGAAACTCCAGACTGACGCAGTGGGTTCAGCAGCTGTTTCCAGCAGAAGTCACCACCTGCCCAGAAGCAGAGGTGAAGGCAGCAAGAGAGACTCATGACTTTCCCCCACAGCCTGTCAACTCTCGTAAACACTTCTGCCCTGTCAGAAAGTGGCTATTTGTAACGTGTGGGCTGGAAAAAAACTCTCACTCATAGTTACATTTTTAAAATTTTAGTTAAATAGTGGCCTGATGTTTCCATGTAAATCTGGTAGAGCTTAGATCTGAAATTTCCGCAAAAAAAAAAAAAAAATCACATATTGAAGGCTGGTTCCCAGCTAGGGCCCTACTGGAGGGTGTGGAAACTGTTAGAAGAAGGGGACTTGAAGAAACCGTCAGGGAGTCGTGTTTTTGAAGTGCATACTGGGACTCCTCCTCCCTTCTCCATCTTCCTCTTCTCTCCTGGTCCCATGAGGTGAAGAGCTTTCTCTGCTGTTTCTACCAGGGCATACTCAGCTGCCACGGGCCTGCAGCAGAACCAAGCGATGGTGGACTGAATCTCAACACCGTCTGCCAGTATGCGCCTACCATCCTGCAAAGGTGTGTGTCTCAGGTTATTGTCACGGTGACCCAAAGCTGACCTGCCCAAACGCTCACTGCTAAAAGCCTGGGATGACCACCAGCTCTGCTCTCAGCGGCTCTGGAGTCTGCCGTTTGGACAGTGTCTTCTCTCAGCAATACTGTACACGTCATCAACTTAGAACCTGCCAGAAAATGTTCTGAGGTAAGCAAACTCTGCAGTGAAAGCAGAAAGTCAATGATGAGCATTGTTCCAGCCATAACGACGAGAACAGCCTAGCAAAAGAACGGCGTCGTTAGGCTCCTAAATGGCGATGAAGGAGGCCAAATGGGAGGAGCCTGGGGACGGGAGGTGGTCTCAGAGATTCTGCAGGGAGCAGCACTGCCACGATCCCAGAAGGACCCTGTGCTATTCAAATTCCCTCTAGTGGGTTCCAGAAAGGTTCGGCTCACCCCTGATTCTGGGCTGTAATGAGCATCACCTAGCACCCTGCTCAGCCAGATGCGAACGAGCCCGCTTGTCCTGGTTTGGTTTGTGCTCTGGGCGCATCCAGAGAAGTAGGAAAGGAGGGCGGAGACAGATAATAATCCTGATATGACTGGGTGAGAGCGATGGGAGTAGAGAGAGTCATGGCAGGTAGAAATCGGTGAGCTGTGGGCAGGGGGGCGGGGTTACTAGGGATTAGAAGTGTAGGAGGGGTCCCTGCACACCAATGAGCCCTACATCACACTCACATCCCCAGGCCCAACCTTCCAACCCCGAGGCTTTACACTTGTGTCCACACTTGAGCGCCATTGGGAAGGGTGGTCTGGAAAGGCGGCTGGAGCTGTTGGGAAAGGCCCGGCCATGGGCTGTGGTGGGGTAATTTGTGTAAGTGACCTGTAGAAGGGCTGGTCCTGAATGACAATGAAGCAACACTCTGCCTTCCATGGAAGAGCCATTTTCTGGGATCCACATTTTGTTCAGAGCTTGGGGGTCCTGAGATCATCTAGACCATTGGAAAGGAGGGGTGAGAGTGTCGTTCAGATGGGATAAGGCTCAGGGCCTGATCCTGCCTTGCCCTATGGCAGAATTAGGTGACATCACAGTATAGTTTAGAGCTAAGCGGTCCTACTATACTTGTAGACTGGAGCCTAGCATAGTCATTAGAGAGGCCTTCTCCAGCAACTGACGGGAGCTGATGCAGACCCACAGCCAACATTAGGCAGAGCTCGGGAACCCTGCAGAAGACGGCAAGGGAGGATTGTAGAAGCCCACAGAATCAACTAACCATAAGGACTCACAGAGACTCAAACGGCAGTCAGGAAGCCTATATGGGTCTCACCTACATTCACTGAATATATGCTATGGTTGTGCAGCTTGGTATTCCTGTGGGACTCCTAACAATAGGCATGGGGTCTGTCTCTGACTCTTTTGCCTGGGATCCTTTTCTTCCTACTGGGTTGCCTTGTCCTGCCTTAATATGAGGGGATGTACCTGTTCTTATTATAACTTGACATGCCACGTTTGGTTGATATCCTAGATGGCCTGCCCTTTTCTAAAGGAATTTCTAAAGGAATGGATCTTGGGGAGAGGGGATGTCAGGGAGAGGAAGTGAGAGGAGAGGAGGGAGGGGAAACTGCATTCAGGATGTAATATATGAGAAAAGAATAAATATATGTGAGAAAAACAAATTTACAGAATAAATAAAAAGGAAAGATGAGTGGCCATCATGGTTCCTGCTGCCCACAGTGAGGGACCTCATGGGCTGCTTTAGCCTGCATAGATGTGTTCTCAGGGCTCTGCACAGAACTGGCTAGGGCAAGCTGGGTGTTCTCCGTGCTGTGCACATAACTGGCTAGGGCAAGCTGGCTCCTACCTCTCCCATTTGTGGAGCCTCCAGAAGGAATGTGGTAGGGAGATCTGCATTTCTGTCATCCCCAGAGCAAGGTGGGTTGTTTTAAACTATTGCCCATGGTAACTTGCCACAGCAGGCAGGAGAATCCTTTCCTTTTTGTGCCTCATCCAGTGGACTGATGTCCTTGTCTTCAGTGAGCTCTGGCCAGTTAAAATGCAGTAGCCACAGTGACCCCGAATGAGGTCATTGAAGCTGTACAGTCCACATTTGCACCAACAGTGATGGCGTCCAGAGAAGAGAGAGCATAGAATAGCTACCCTGTCTGTGTCTGACATTCAGTAGTGAAACCCTGGCATCATTAGAAGGGAGTCCAGTGTGTGTGAACTACTGGCAACAAGAGCCAGCAATTACAGCCCTCCTGCCTCCTCGGTCAGAAGCAGCAGACTACAGCTCAAAAGCCAGCTGCTCCGATGCCATCACGTTAGTCTGGGGACTCACAGTCCTGATTGCCCTAATGACCCACTCCTGACCATGCTGAGCATCCTTTAACTACTGTGCATGCCCAGCTTCTTGTCTGGAGAGCGGAGTTAATCGCAGCTTTTCTCCAGGGCTGCCGCACTTGCCTCAAGGCTGAGCTAATTTTCATTGTTTATCAGCAGTCATTGGCTTGAACAGAGCCCCGTAGAAGAATCCAGACATCTACAAAGCACGCAATCGAACAAGACCACTGTTACATATTTCCTGTTGAAGCCTGTGTTCAACACACAGCGACAGAGCTGAAGGCAGGAGAGCAAGAGTGTTCTAGAAAAGACAGAACCTAAGTTACAGCGGCTCTGTGATGTACCTCCCACCGTGTGTCCCTTCAGTATCTACAAGATGTTTAGTTGAGTAAAAATGTCTTCAGAGAGAGGTGTAGCCAGAGCCCATCATACAGCACTAAGAAAATGAAGTCATTTGGACCGACAGAGGACGAGACCTCAGTGTCTGGCTAGCTGCTGCCCCAAGCGACCCTGGAAAACCTGTGCACAGCCCCGGGAGTTCTGCTGGAAATTTCCTGCTCGCCCTATCCTCAGAGCTGTTAGAGCCCATTGGCTGTCACTCCAGAATGTTGTTTATAATGAAAACTGGAGCCTGTCACATGACTCAACGGACACCAAGATGATTGTCTCCTTGGGCTAATGTCAAGCCAGGACGGGAGCATGAGTTATGGGGCAGAAGGGAGCAGCAAAGGTGCTATAAATTGGCCCTAATCTGACATCACCAAATTCCTGGTTCCAGGGTACACGCCATTTAAGCACAACCACACAGCCTCTTCCACCTCTCATACAGTTTCTTCCTTTTTTCTCCCACATCCATGACCTGAGATTTTCAAGCTCCATCCCCACACCAGTCTCTCCTCTTCTTTCAGAACCATCTTCATACAGCCCAGCACTTCAAAAAGATCAATCAGTCAACCACACTCCAGGGGTGCTAATGTGCCTCTCGTGAGTGTTCTACAGCCACGGGGTAAGAAAAAAATCCAGGCTGGTGTATCCCCAAAAGAATGCCATTCTGTCACTAAGGAAGGACCAGGAAAAGAAAAGGAAAAAAGATCTGTAAAGTAACACCCCTTATAATAGGTCTGGTTTGCACACATGAGCTGCTTTTATTGAGCATAGATTCGAGCATGGGGCTTAACGGCTTCTGTAGTGTGTTCTGACATCTGTCACAGACCCTGTTACTGGCTTCTGAGCTGTTTGTTCATTGTGTTCCTAGACTTGCTCAGCACTGCCATCCAGCTCCATCATGTGACACGGTCCATGCTTGGCAGCAGAGAGACACTGCAAGGGCTGGAAAGGGATGGGGCATTTCAGGAAAACATTCCCCCGGTCAGGAATGTTTACTTCATGAAGAAAATAGCACAGGCATCGCGGAAAGAGGAAGGAGCTTGCTGTGGAGTCAGCCGAGACTGCCAGCCTTCAGCAGGACTCCGAAGCCAAGCAGAGGAGGGAAGAACTTTACACTGGCAGGGAGACAGATCCCAGCATGCATTGGTTTGAGGCTGCTGCCACGATGGAAGTTAATGGGAAGATAGAAGCGGAGCACCTTGTGGGATTGATTGGATGGCTTTTTCTGGCTGGTCCTAATTTAGAAGTGAGGTGGGGCTCGTTACAGAACCTGTCAGTTGTGAATCAAGTCCTGGCCACTTGGGGATGGCTGCCACAGACATTGCGTGATGTCTTAGTTGGTTACCAAAGTGCTGAGATTTAGACAAGGGTTAAGAGTGTCCTCCAAGGGCTCTATGTGTCAAACAGAGCCTTCTACGGATCAAAGTTGAGAAGTGGGGCCTTTGATTGGTCACGTCTGGTGAGTACATGAGGGAAATGTGTGAAGGGTGACCCTTGGTAATAATCTAGTCTTTGGCTTCTTCTCTGGGAAGGGGTCTGTCATTCCCACAGCTTTCCCACCATCTGCACTGAGGCATTTCCTAGAGCTTCTACTGCGTAGTTTGTGTTGTAACTCTCAACTTGGGATCTAGATAAACCTTTCTGCTTCTAAAGTTGCCCTGCCTCTGGCACTTCTTATGTCACAAAAAAAAATGAACTACTACATAGAGATGGCTGTCATATGTACATCCTCCAAAGCTGACGTAGAGAAGAGACTCCTGGCTCCCCAGGTTGGTGACAAGAGACAGCAGGTTAGTTTCTTGAGATGAGGTCTGTAAATTATGAATTATGGCTCTTTTTTTAAAAGTCTATGGTTAGATTATTCCTTGTCTCTGGCAAGTTAACCAAGCTGATTCCGACTACTCCCCACATCACCCAGGAGCAAAAAGATGTGCTGGTAGGGAAGGGTGAATGCTGCCCCTGCACACACCAATCTCCAGAAATGTGATGCGATCTTATATGTAAAAAATCTTTGCAAACATGAAGCGCAATTAATAAAAACCCAGAGACAGATGTTGGGGTCCAACCTGAAGGTCAGAAAAGCAAAACAGCCAACCACTGGCTGTTACCTCTACCACAGTCTGAAATGTGATCCTGTCTCCAGGAATCTCAGAATGAGACTGTGTCTGAGGGCTGTCTGCTCCTGTTTTATAATCATCTCTAGTGCTAGGACTAAGGGCGCGCACCACTATTGCCTGGTTCCTACAGCAAACTAGTGAGGCTGCTGGGATTAAAGGTGTGTGTCATCACTGCCTGGTCTGTAAGGCTGATCAGTGTGGCTGTTTTACTCTCTGAACTTCAAGCAAGTTTTGTTTATTAAAATACAAATGAAATATTACTTCAGAGATACAATAACACAAGGCTTCCAATATAACATAACCCTGGTTTGCCCTGGAGATCTCTTTATGTCACAACAGAGTTCTTCAGAGATAGAAGAGAAGATCACAAGAGAAAAACCCCAAGGAGATGGAGGCCTCACCTGCATGGAGGCAGCCACAAGTTCCAGATGCCAAGAGCCACCAGGGTTGGAGGAAGCTAGGCAGGCACTATGCTGGAGCACGCTGCGACCTGACTCCACCAGGGCATCCGACTTCGGGGTCCCAGAACTGTGACAGAACTAACGTGAGTCACTGAAGCACGTGCCAGCTTGGTACAGTAACCCTAGAAAAGCAGCACAGGCCTTCCGGACACATGCCATAAAGTTCTTATTCTAATCTCGTGCAGCCTAACAGGGGAGCCATAGGAAAGGGGTGTGTGTTCCAAGAGTTTTCTAAGTGAAAAATAAAATATTCGAGAAATAGTGATAAGTTCCAATACTTGCTTATTTCACAGTAACTGTACAGTTCCCACAATGACAATAAACGTGAGATTTGTTGCTTTTTATTTCTACATGTTTGAACTCTTCCAGACAGACTTCTTTGGTGCTTGGTCAACAGACCCCTAATAGTATATGTGGGTATCTGATATGCAGCTAGCATCATTTCTATACCAGTACTGACAATAAACATGGCAGAACTTCATAGTCCCAGGCTAATGTACATAACAGGACTGCATAGAGACCCACTACCCAAGAACCCATGTGTGGCCGAGCTTTTCATAGATGTATTTTAACATATTGGGACTTATCAAGGAATCCTCTTCACATATCCTACCTTGCCCCTCCCACTCTTCTATACATCAGTCCGAATAGTTTATCCTTAGATTTGTTTAGTCGAGTGTGTGCGCGCGCGCGCGCGCGTGTGTGTGTGTGTGTGTGTGTGTGTGTGCAGGCACACAAATGACATGGCGCACCTGTGGAGATCAGAAGACAACCTCAGGCACTGGTTCTTTCCTTTGACCTTGCTTGAGGCAAGGTTTCCTTGTTGATCTCTGGTGAGAACACCAGACTAGCCAGACTGCAAGCTCATGGGCAGTCTCCTGCCTCTGCACCCTGTCTCCTGTAGGAGAAACACAGTTACAGGTACTGCACCTGACTTTGCACAGGTTCTGAGGACTCAGGTTCAAATCCCCCACTTACACAGCAAGCGCTGCACCCGCCAAGCCATCTTCTTAGTTCTATCCTTCATATTTCAGAGAGAAATAAAAGCTACTGTAACAAAGCAAATATGGAAAAGCATTCCAAATTCAAACCCCAAACTGTTAAATCTCTGGGTTTGTTAGAACTTTCACCAGGGCAGAACCCTTGTTACCTTAATCCCTTGATCCTGAAAACTGCTGTATTCAGATCGTAAAATGTGAAGATATGATTAATATTCCTAAAATGCTCCCCCCAAAAACCACAGCAGAGCAGTCTGAGCTGTAGCATTCAGCTGTCTCTGCATGTGACCTTGGACTGCTCCCAAGCAGCTCCTGGTCACAGGTGGGCAGACTCACATCCACACAGGACAGGCAAGCCAGGAAAAGCTCATAGGTTTTTTTCAAAGCTCATTTGACTTATGGGTTCAAGTCCTTTTGCCCCAGCTGTGCCTGAGCAGTCCATTTCTATTGTCCAGGAAGAATTCCTATGAATGTCGCCTCCAGCAGGAAACCTCTTAGCAGCCCCTTCTGCTGCAGAAGGAGAATAGCAGTAAGAGGGGACTGTGCTCAGCAATCAAGCGATGCTTTCTTTCAGTAAACCTAATGGTCACCATTTCAGAGAAAAAGAAGCCACGAAAAATGGCCGTGGACAATGTATCTCAGAATAAAATGTTACCAGATGTCCCAAACCTTCCAAATGCACAGCTCCCAGCTCTTTGCTCTAGATAGTTCCCAGAAAGAAACATCCAAAAGCGGGGAAAAGGACAGATGTACATCAAGGCTGTTAACCGCAGTGGTGTTTGCTAACGTGGGCTGAACATTCAGCCATAGATCAATAAATAAATCAGAGTGGAATCTCTATTGACAAATTACCAGTGAAGATGAAAGAATGTGTTGACAGACTTGGAAATGCTTGTGGCACATTTCTTTTTTTTTTTTTTTTCATTTTTTTATTGAGAAAAGGAGAAAAAAAAAAAACAAGTTTCCACCTCCTCCCAGCCTCCCTTTTCCCTCCCCCTCCTCCCACCCTTCTCCCCCTCCCCCCACTCCTCTCCCCCTCCCTCTCCAGTCCAAAGAGCAGTCAGGGTTCCCTGCCCTGTGGTAAGTCCTAGGTCCTCCCCTCTCCGTTCATTCCTAGGAAGGTGAACATCCAAACTGGCTAGGCTCCCACAAAGCCAGCACATTACGTAGGTTCAAAACCCGTGCCATTGTCCTTGGCTTCTCATCAGCCCTCCCAGATGCCCAAGCCGAGGTCCCCAGTTAGTTCCTTGGGCAGCTGAGGATAGGGAACCTGAAATGACCCTATCCTATAGCAATACTGACGAATATCTTGCATATCATCATAGAACCTTCATCTGGTGATGGATGGAGATAGAGACAGAGACCCACACTGGAGCACTGGACTGAGCTCCCAAGGTCCCAATGAGGAGCAGAAGGAGGGAGAACATGAGCAAAGAAGTCGGGACCACGAGGGGTGCACCCACCCACTGAGACAGTGGAGCTGATCTATTGGGAGCTCACCAAGGCCAGCTGGACTGTGACTGAAAAAGCATGGGATAAAACCGGACTCTCTGAACATGGCACATTTCAAATAAAAGGTTTTTTTAGTTTCCCAATGCCGTTACACACAGTCAGACAAACATAGTGGCTTTATATAATTAACGATTATGCAGTTCAGGGGTCAAAAGTTAAATAAGTCTTCCTAGCCTCAAATTGTGCTGTCAGTAAGGCTATATTCTTTACAGAAGCCTAAGGACATTTTTATTTTGTTTTTTTACTTATATCACATTCTGGAAAGTGTCTGCATGCTTTCCTTCATGGATCCTCCATCCATCTTTAATGTTGGGTATGTTTTTGAAACAGTACCTCTCTCTCTCCTCCCATTTCCTCCCTTATTTCTCCCCTCCATTTTGTTCTCTCTCTCTCTCTCTCTCTCTCTCTCTCTCTCTCTGTGTGTGTGTGTGTGTGTGTGTGTGTGTGTGTGTGTGGTCCATAAATACAGGTGTGCTTACCCATGTTGACACATGTGGAGGTCAGAGGTTGGTATCACTTTTTCAACCACTTCTCCACTCTAATTATTGAGGCAGGATCTCTCATTGACTCTAGAGCTTGCCACTTGGGCTAGACCAGCAGGATGGTGAGTCCCTAGGATCTGCCTGCCCTGTATTCTTTGTGCCTGGATTATAAACCCATAGCAGCATGTCTGGCTTTTACATGGTTGTTGGGAATCCATACCCAAGTCTTTATGTTTATAGAGCAAGCTCTATCTATACCCACAAAGCACTGCCCAGACTTTAGCTGGTTTCATAACTTAGCTGTTGAAAACAGTTCTGTGACCAACAGTGATGTGTGGGTATCTGACTTAGAATCTTTCAAGAGCAGGCGATATACTGGATCATTTTTAGTTTTTCAAAGAAACTTCCATTCTAAGTCCTACCGTAAGTGGACGAGCTTGCATTCCCACGAGTGCATACAACAGTTCCCTGGGAGCCACGCCCTTGCCAGCATTTGTTATGGCTTCTTAACAACCGCCTTTCTCATTAGGGTGAGATGCAGTCTCCATGTACTTTAAATGTGCATTGCCCTGATAGATAGTGGTAGCAAACATTTATTTTACATGCTTATGGGTCATACATACTTTATCTTTTAAAAAGAGTCTGCTCATTTCACTAGCCCATTTATTAATCAGGTTGTTTGACTTCTTGATGCCCAGTTTTTTATGTATTCTGGATATTAACCCTTTATCATAAGCATAGCTAGCCCAAACTGGCTCCCATTCTGCAGTGTCTTCTCTTGATTGTTCCACTTGCTGTGAAGAAGGCTTTTAATTTCATAAGATTGTATTTGTCAGTGTTGGCTTTCTTTCCTGCGAGGCTGGGGTCCTTAGACATTGCCCATGACACGTACATCCTGGAATGCTCTCCTTACTTTTTATCTGTTTCAGAGTTTCAGTTCTTCCCTTAAAGTCTTTGGTTCATTTGGAGCTCATTTTTGTACAGAGTTAGAGGTGTGGGCCTAGTTTATTTCTTTGTCAGGTGGGTATCCTGCTTTCTCAGTACACTTCATTGAAGGGGCTGTCTTTTATCCTCTGTATGTTTGTGGTGTCTTTATCAAGATTCAGATGGATTGTCACTCTGTAGGATAAAGTTCTTTATTCGATTCCATTGATCTACACATCTGGTTTTGTTCTAGCACAATGATGTTTTGTTATGAATCTGTAGTATGACTTGAACTCAGGCATGGAAAGTCCCCCAGAATTGTTCTTTTTGCTTAGGGCTGCTTCTATGAAATAAACTATGAAATAAACGGGTCATTGAAAAAAAAATCAAAAATTTCTATGATCAAATGAAAATGAAAGCACAACTTAATGGAACCTGTCAGATATAACTAAGGCATTTCTAACAAGAAAGTTTATAACTATGAGAGTTGATATTAAGAACTCAGAGAGATCTCACATAAATAGCCTAGCGAAAAACTCCAGGTCTCAGAAAAAAAAAAAGAACAGACCAAATATAAAATCAGCAACAATAAAGATGTCCCAGTAGCAGAAATAATAAGATGGGGTAGCAATTAATAATGGGACTAAAAGAACAACAACAGACAGAATCAACTTTTGAAAGCTGAAGTTTGTGTGTGTGTGTGTGTGTGTGTGTGTGTGTGTAAACAGGTATTACAAACATTTAGCCAAACTAACCAAAAGGAAAAAAAGATTCATATCAATAAAATTAGAAAAAAAAGCACTGGAAATATCAAATCTCAGTAAAATCCAGAGGTCAGTAATGAGAACTCTGTAAATTTATGTTAAGAAAAAGACGTAAACAAGTTATTGCTTGTGACCTACAAAAAATAAATCAAGAAGTTATAAACAATTGAGGGGACTCATAACAACCATGAGATATAAATGACAATAAAAACTCTCTACATAAAGCCCAGAACCTAACAAATTTAATAGCCAAATTCTATAACCTTTAAAAGATAATTAAACCCAATGCTTCTCAAACTGTTCCACATAACACAAAGAGGGGGTACACTTCAAACACATTCTGTGAGGCCAGAGTCACCCTGACTCCATAACTAGACGAGGAAACAACAAAAGACAACAACAGACCAATTGTGTTCATGGTCACAGACACAGTTCTCAATAAAATTCTTATAAATTATATTCAACCACACACTGAGATCATACACCATGACCACATTGGTTTTATCCCAAAGACGCAATGCTGGTTCTACATACACAAATACAAATGTGTAACATAAGGCAGAACTAGGCTAGAGGACTTAAACCATATGATCATCTCAACAGAGTTGGCAAAGGTCTATAATGAAGTTTCATATGCCTTCCTAACAAAAGCATGAAGAAATCAGGAATGGAAGATGCGTATCTTATCACAATACATTCTATATACAGAAAGCCTGTAGCCAACAGTATCTTCAATGCAGAAAAGCTAGAAGCATCCAATAGTCAGAAGTGGAACAATAGTGATCACTGCCACCACACTTATTCAAATACTCAATTACAGCAGTAAGATGAGAGAAAGAAAAAATTTTAAAAAGATACAAACATGAAAGGAAGAAGTCAACACATCCTTATGCACAGAGACATAGACTTACACTTAAAACACCCAAAGGACCCCAGGAGGCAAACGCACTAGGTCTGCTAAACTGTTACATTGGTGTAGCAGAATGCAGATCCATCTTACAAAGATCAGCAGCTTTCCAATATACCAAAATACAAACTAGTTGAGAAAGAAAATAGGGGATGGAAATCCCATTCACATTATAATCAAAAACCTAGGGGAAAAAACATAACTAAGAAAATGATAAACCTATAATAAAAATTTTATCTCAATAAAGAAACACCATTGAAGAAGACACTGGATGATGAAAAACCTCCACATCTGTAGACTGGTAGAAATAACACCGTGAAAGTGGCTGTTAACCAGAGCAACCTACAGATACAGTGCAGTCCTCATTAAGATCCCAGCGACATTCTTCACAAAGCTAAAAAACACCCTGCAATTCATTTGGAAGAACAAAATACCCTGAATGGCCAGAGCCATCCTTAGCAGAAAGCAATGCTCAAGCTGTTACATGCCTGACATCCAATAATTACTGGAGCACTAGTAGCTAAGCCTCAGCATCGTGTAGGGACAGACAGACACGCCGGCCACCGAAACAGCACAGAGGACATGGAAACCTGCACTTACAGTTATAGCCGCCTAATATTTGACAAAAATTGGAAAACATACACTGGATAAGTGGTGCTGGAATACTGGATAGGAGAACAAACTAACCTGGGTCTGGTGGCCCAAGCCTAAGGTTCCAGCTGCTGAAAAGTCTGAGGTCAGAGAATTGTGAGCCCAAGACCTGTCTGGGCTACACAGTGAGTGCAGGCCTGTCTGAACAACTTGGTGAGAACTACACCTTTTTAGAAATGTTTGAAGTTGAAAGAAAACTAAGGAGAGCTCCATAGTAAAGCTTATCGTGTGCAAGGTCCTGCGTTCAACTCCCAGTAGCACACAGAACAAAAGGAAAAAGAGGGCACAGGGTGAAATTAGATTCCTATCACTCTGCATTTTAAAAAAGCAACTCAAAACTGACCAAAGACTCTTATATAGGATCTGAAACTTTAGAGAAAATCGTACAGAAAACAGTTCCTTCAAGGCACAGGCAGTGGTAAGGTCTTCATGACCATCGGGAAGGGGGAAGCTAGAATGGGCTGAAAGCTAAAGAATGTTCAGAGTGGGGGAGATGGTCTCCACCCGGGAAGACAGCACCAGTTGGGTGTTCAGAGTGGGGGAAATGGTCTCCACCCGGGAAGACAGTACCAGTTGGGTGTTCAGAGTGAAGGAAATGGTCTCCATCAGAGAAGACAACACCAGTTGGGTGTTCAGAGTGGGGGAAATGGTCTCCACCCGGGAAGACAGCACCAGTTGGGTGTTCAGAGTAGAGGAAATGGTCTCCACCCGGGAAGACAGCACCAGTTGGGTGTTCAGAGTGGAGGAAATGGTCTCCATCAGAGAAGACAACACCAGTTGGTTATCTGATACCAAATGGTCAGCCTGAAACACATAAACAAGTAACACTCTACAGACTATGCAGGTTGTGTTTATATATTTAGGAATATATAGAGAGAAACTGTGTGTATAACATATACATATAAATGTATAGTGTATATCTATATATCAGATATCACATATATATGTAAACATTTAAAGAAAAAGAGGCCAGAAGCCACGAGTTTGAGATGGGGGCGTACCTATGAGAGGGGTTGGGGGGAAGAATAAGAAAGGGACAAATGCTGCTATTGTATTTTAATTTCAAAAAGCACTTTAAAAGAACATCAGCAGCACAGAAAATTATCTCCAGAATTGACAGAGGGGATTGTATGGGATGGACGAGCTCTACACCGCCAATGACAACAAAGTAAAAAGACCGCCCACAGAGTGGGAGGAAGTCTTTGAAACCTACGTCTGACAGGGTAATAGTATCCACAATCTATATTTTTTAAACTTCAAAAATAAAATACAAAACAATTCACCAATGAACCAAAGAGCTAATGAATTAAATTGACAAGTGGATAACACGTATTTGAAAAGGGGTTTGACTTCCTTAGCAACCAGGAAAATTTCAAACCTGCTTTGAAATCCTAGTAATAAATAGCTATCATTTAGAAAACCAGCAACAGGCTTGGCCAAGGATGAGGGCAAGAAGAACCCATATACACTTTTATCTTTGTTTAAAATGTTTTATTTTTTAAATTTTCTTACAACATATTTTGGCCATATTCATTCCCTGCCCCCCAGCTCCTTCCAGATCCCATCTGCCTCCTCTTCTGCATAGACCCCTGAGCCATAAAGAGATGGCGTTGATGAAGACTCCCATATAGAGCAGCCCCTCTCAATCCCTGCACACTGTCCAGCTATGAGCCTCTGCGTTAGTTACCATCACCTGCAGAAACCTGTCTGACGATGACTCAGCAATGAACTGACTGATGGGCATAGCAATATGATATGAGGACTCATTCACTGCTGTGCTCACTTGGAAGAATAGCTGCAGTAGTTTTCCCCTGGGGCCCATGACCTATGTAGTCCCACGCTCTTTGTCTCATTGCCAGTGTCAGGCTCCATCTCATGGCATGGGCCTTAAATCCCACCAAGGGGTGGCTGGTTACTCCCGTAAGATTTATCACTCTGCACAAAACTCAACTCCAAATAGATCAAAGACCTCAACAAAAGACTTGATACACTCACTCGGACAGAACAGAAAGTAGAGAATAGGCTTGAACTCGTTGGCAGAGGGAAGGATTTTCTGAACAGGGCACTAATAGCATAGCATTAAGACCAATAATTAGTAAGTGTGACCTCATAAACCTAAAAAAACTTCTGTATAGCAAAGGGCACCATGATTCAAGAAAAGAGTCAGCATACAGAATGGGGGGAAATTACTAATTCTCAAATATACAAAGAACTAAAAAGAACTAAACATCAAGGAGACAGATAACCCGAGCAAAAAGTGGAGTGGAGAACTAAACAGAGTTCCCAAAAGAAACACAAATGGCTAATAAACACCTAATAAAGTTCCATATCCTGAGCTATCAGGGAACTAACCAAAACTACTCTGAAATTCCATCTTACCCAGTCAGAATGGCCAAGATCAATAAAATAAAATGGCAGTGCATGTTGGAAGGAAACTTATCACATGCTGGAAGAACATGGTGAGCTTATCACATGCTAGAAGAACACGGAGAACTTATCACAAGCTGGAAGGACTCGGGGAACTCATCCGTTACTGGTGGGAGTATAAGCTGGTACAGCCACCACAGAAATCAGCGTGAAGTTTCCACAAAAGGCTGAAAATAGATCTGACACAGATCCAGCTACACTGCTCTTGGGCATATGCCCACAGGACTCTACACTTACTACAGAGCACAATACCTGTCTGCGCTCTATGCACTACCATACAGCTCGCGAGCTTCGGGCAAGGTCGAAACACACAAAGACTCACAGAGATACAGAGAGACAGGGACACAGACCTCTAGTCATTGGTAAGAAGCCCCTTATTCAATGCCACCCTGGAGGCTTTATATACCCAACAGTCAGGTGGGCCAACAGGTGAAAACCTTATCGGCTGATCCTCAAGGCCAAGGCAACACGTGCTCGTGAAGCAGAGCTGGTAAACAACTTTGACACAGCCTTTAGTTATTCAAATCAGAAGGAAAGTAAAGATCTCTAGCAGGGAAGAGCAGTTAGAGGCCAGGACTCCAAATGGTCCCAACAGCTTACTACAGAGACACCTGCTCATCTGTGTTCATTGCTGTTCTAGCCTTAGCAATCAGAAATTAGAAATAGCCTAGATGTCGCCATCAATGATGAATGGGTAATAAAAATGTGGACCATTTCCACTGTGGAAGATTATTCAGCGTTAGAGAAAAATGAAATTTGCAGGTAAATGAGTGGAGCTAGAAGAAACAACCACCCTCACTTCTAGTAGGGACGTAAAATGTGCAGTTACTGTGGAAATCAATCAGTATGGAAGTTTTTCATAAAACTAAAAAAATATCCACCATCGGACCCAACTATACCACTCTTGTGCATGTCCTAAAGACCTCTGAGATACTTGCACAACCACGACTCTTGATGAACTACTCACAATAGCCATGAGATGGGACTGACGTAGATGTCCATGAACAGATGGATGGGTAAAATTCAGTGTGTGTGTGTGTGTGTGTGTGTGTGTGTGTGATATATATATATATATATATATATATATATATATATATAGAGAGAGAGAGAGAGAGAGAGAGAGACATTTTGAGAAAAACAGATGAAACTAGAGATGATCATGCTAAATTAAATAAGCTAGAACCAAAAGGTATCATATTTTATCTTTCTTGTGTATATGAGATAAAAATTTTAATTCCTCAGTGTGTGTGTGATGGAAGAAGGAGATGTAAGAGAGGAGGGGTGTTGGGGAATATTATTTTAAGGTGTGTTGCTTTTGTTTATGCTGCATTTGTCTAATACTATGAAGCTGTGATTCTTTGCCTGTCTAAAACACCTGATGGTCTAATAAGGAGCTGAATGGCCAATAGCAAGGCAGGAGCAAGGACAGGTGGAGAAATAGAAGGAGAAATCTGAGAGAAAGAAGAGCCAGAGAACGAGGAGAGAAGGACACCAGGGCCAGCTACACAACAAGCCACAGGGAAAGAAGTAAAGAAAGGTATAGAGAGGACGATAAAAGCCCAGAGGGGAAAGGTAGATGGGTTCATTTAAGATAAGAAGAGCTGGCTAGAAGCAAACCAAGCTAAGGGCAGGCATTCATAAGTAAGAATAAACTTCTGTGTGTGATTTATTTGGGAGCTGGGTCATGGGCTCCTCAAAACACTAAAAGAGTAAAACATCATACAACAGAGGGAGATGACCAAAGAGAGAAGGGAACAAGATGGCAATGGTAAATATTTCACAAAAGCAAAAGAGGGGCCAGCAATAAAGGGTATAGAGAGAATACTCTTTGTCTTTTCAAAATAAACATGGATGTTTCTGAAATCCTGATTTTCTTTTCTCTGAGTCTATGCCCCACAATAGTGCGACATTTTCTCTTCTTTGAGAAACTGCCACCCGCTCTTACAATCATACGTGTTTGCTCCTGAGGTCTGATATGTCCCCACCATTGGCTCATCCTGCACCTGGTACGTTTACCCTGTGTTGCCCTTACTGCAGCGGGACAGGTGACTAAGGGTGGCTTCAGCACCTCCCTGACTCCTACATACTAAGTTCCTGAGACAGGCGCTGTGTCTACTTTGCTTTCTATTCTGAAGTCGTGCATGGTACAGTATTTGCAGGGATTCACTACCTCATTGTTGGGCAGAAATATAAACAAAAATCTGAGAGATGAGTTCACTGTGCCATGGGACCTCTCATGAACCTGGAAGGTTAGTCACAAATAATAAAAATGTGGCCTATTCTTGTGGGGGAGAATACTTTAAGCAAATATGAGCCAAATATATTTTTCTCTTTTGTTATCTTCTTCTCCCTTTAGGTAGCCATGATACAGAATCAGCATAGATGCCTATCAATGGGTGAATCAATAAGAAAGTGTGGCACCCATTCATATGTATGCCAGAGGTGAGAAAGGGAAATGAGAGTAGAAGACAGAGGATTGGTTACGAAGGGCAAATTTTGTGAGGAGCGGCTGTCAAAACGGCTCAGCGGATAGAGGTGCTGTATGCAGCCCTGAAGACCTGAGTTTGATCCCTGAATCCCACAAAGTAGAAGAGAACTCTCAAGAATTATCCTCTGGCCTTTATAAATACACTGTGACAAACACTGGGGCATGCACACACTTATACACATGTGTATGTGCATGCACCCACACACATGCATGTACACATCCTTAATAATAAAGTTAGATGGGTGGAGCACATCCCAGTGTTCTGTGTATTATAATATTTCAAAATGTTTATGAGAGTTTGGGATGCTCACAAAAGAAGCAATAAAGGATGGGCTGAATATATCAACTACCCTGATATATTAGCCAAAAATCATGCCGGGTCCATAAGTGTGTGTAATAGTAAGATGTTTATTTGGAAAAGGAGTAGGAAAGCCTGGGAAGTACATTCCATGAGAACTGAAGCCCACGTGGGTGTCAGCTAATAGAGATATATGTGGGGTGGAGCTGAAGTAGGATGATCCAGGCACCGGAAATACACACATGAGCCTTGCACTGGGACCTTTTGTTCAGAGAACCAGTGGAGCGAGAGTTCCAAGATGAGGTGGGAGAGTGGGTGATAAAGCTGTAATGGTACCCTGGGGCCTGACTGGGATGCTGGGGAACAGCCGGGGAGGGGCTCAACGTGGGCTAAACACAACCGAGTGCATGTGAAGAGCAGGCTGCCAAGAGCTGGAGAGTGAATTTGGGGGGCCTATTGGATTGCTATCTCTGTCCATGTAAGTAAGATCTGACTGTTGCCGGGACCCAGGAGACGTGGCAGTGGGGAGAACTCTGCATGGAGGAGGGATCAAGAATGATGCTCCATTCTCCAGACTGAACAGCCTGGTGAGGCTTTGAGAAAGTAGGGAATAATGACAGAACCCATTAAATGACAGGAGGCAGGAAACATGGGAAACTGGGTAAGTATAGCTTCACTAGCGTAATCACAATCTCAATATTCTACTCTGATGTCTTTATAAACTCTCAAACATCTCCAAAGAGATCCATTGTTTTGATGACCAAACCCTATTTCCAGATTTCCCGCATCTCAAGAGTATCACCAACTTTTATCTTAATCAGATCAAGAGTATTTATTCCCAGAAATGAGACCGCCAAGTCTGCAAGGCACGCTCTTCAACTTGAAAGCTGAGATAAATTAATGTTCTGAATCTTAGATTCCCCTGTCAACTTATGAGGACCATAACAAACACAAAGAGATTTCTTCATCTTCTTCTTATTTAAACAAGGAAACACTTTGGAAACCTTATCCTGGAAACTGAATTCCAACCTGGTAAAGATCACCTCCCTCTGAGACGAGCGTGGCTGCCACCACTGCACTCAGCATTCTAAATTCAACCTTGATTAAATAATGGGAAACACTTGGATAGAATGAGCCCATACAGACGTCAACAACCAAAGAACTTTTGCCCTTGGTCCCTCCTGCCACATGGCAAGCCTCCCTCCCACACAGTGATTAGTTCAGTGTGGCTCCAACCTATAGCCACAGTCCCACAGAAACACTTTAATCCCCGCTCAATGTAGCCAGAAAAGGACAGAGCATGCTAAAATGGTTACTAACCAATTTACATAATCAAAAGGAATTGTACTGTATTGGCCAAAATATTAGTCATGGGATTAGAATCTATCCTCCCCTGAACAAGCTAATCCTCCTACAGATAGCGCAAAGTAATCAGGTTAGTTTCACAGTAAATTTTAGTAAACCCATCACTCTTGTAAAGGAATTTCAGAAAAGGAAAGATCAAAGAGTTCCTCAAACCCTTCATGCAGATGAAACAGTGGGCAGAATAAATGTCTTACAAAGCACTTACATAATTGATTTAAGCTAAAATACCCTAATAGAGATACATTTGCCCTCGCAAATGGATTTGTACTATAAAGCCTTCCACCGTGGAAACGTCTCAGTGCCGGGTTTTGAAGAACATGACAGCATCAATACAGGCATAGGGAAACAGCTCTTTAAGCAGCGTTTGTAAAAGCTCTTTTGAGACCTGCTATTGAAGCCCATGTTGAGCAGACAGCGTGGCTGATCGTTCTGTGACCCTCTGCTGAGTGCAGCTCCCTTCTGGGCAGCCGCAGAGACCTGACGAGCAGAATCAGCTGGTACTTTTCCAGGCACCTAGACAGCTTTGATGTCTTCTCGTCCAGTCCACCTTGGGAAACCCAGCTTTGCCTTACACGTATTATGTCACAAAGCCACAGCCATAGTTCCTTCCTTTACTTGCAAAAGTTCTGGGAAACCCAGGGATGTTCCATTGGTTTTCACACAGATTCAAGCTCTCATTGGAATCCCTCCACACTGTCCTAGGTCTTTCTTGTATGTTGATCATCAAGTCACTGCCCAGTTCAGACTCATGGCATAAAAAGATGTTAGCAAGTGTCCCTTTCTATCTATCCAAGTTACTAATTTAAAAATAATACAGAAGGGCACAAACCTCAGACAGAATACGTGGCAGCATAAATGTTCCAATTGTTCCCAATAAGCATCTGTGTATTTATCCTACGGACCCCCAAAGGCCTACCGGAAGGAGAACATGCACCCAAACTCAGGATTTGGAGCCTTTCGGTGACTGACAGGAAGAGAACAATATTCCTGGTGTCACCTCATCCAACATATGTCCCCAGGATGCTGCCTTTCTGCCACTTACCCAATACAGGTCAACCCCTCTACATGAAAGCCTATAATAAAAGATAACAAATGCTTATTGGGGATCACTCACAATAGAAAGCCGCTACGTTCCTCTTCTCTGTGGGTACTGGGAGCTGTGAACCAAACTTTGACCACCAACCAAGCGAAAAGGAAAAGCGGCGAGTACATTTCCTGTCTGTGCTTACAGTTCCTCAGACCAAGCCCTAATGGGCTGGTATCTAAAAGGCTATTGGCTGAATTAATTCCCACAACAATATGTAGTTATACATCACTTAACAACAGCAATAGCCAAAAGCAAATCAAGCCAGGTGTGGTGAAATAAGCATTAAATCTTAACATCTAGGAAGCAGAGGCAGGGGAATTTCTGAGTTCAAGGTCAGCCAGAGTCTCATACTGAGACCCTGTTTACAAAAAGAAATAAGATAAAAAGCTAAATAAAAATAGCCACAAAATAACAATGAAAACAATAGCAATGCTCTCGGGATTTGAGGGTATCAAAGTATTGTGCCCAGTCTGTTGGTGGAGGCTGCCCAGACCTGAAATGATCACACAGAAACTGTGTTAATTACAATACTGTTTGGCCTACTAGCTGATGCATATTTCTAGCTAGTTCTTATATCTTAAATTAACCTATTTCTATTATTCTGTGTATTACCATGAGACTCGTGGTTTACCGGCAAGGTTCCAGCTGGCAGTTCACATCTTTCTCCTCCAGGGCTACATGGCATCTCTCTGACTCTGCCTACTCACTCGATATATCTTTTCCAGCCTGGCTATATTCTGTTAAGCCATTAGATGAAAGCAACTTCTTTATTAACCAATGACAATAACACATATTCATAGCATACAGAGGGGAATACCCCATCACCAATCCAAGTCAGAGTATCACTAGGTGGTACCATCTTAGAGAACCACCATTGTCTATGGTGGCTACTGTTGACCCAGATGTTATAATATGATGTATGACCCCTGTCTGCCATTTAGTTGTTTCTTTAGATAACCCTAGTACAAAACTGTTTAATATTTCACACAATATCCACAGCTCCTCAAACTGACCATTAATAATGTCCTAACAACCCCTCAGCTCCCTTTGAGTGAGTTGTGTCCACAGCTCATTAGACTTCTTTATTCTTTCATACATTTCCACTTTAATGTTTGTACTTGAAATCTTGAATGGATGAAATACAGGTATTTTGACTCTATAATCCCAGCTCTCCACTGCTCAGAAGATAACCACTGAGTCACATATGATAGGTACCGATATTCCTCCTTACAGACATCCTGAGAACATGGGGGAACTGTGAGTCAGGCTCGTTGACAAAAGCATACAGCCTGGACTCAAGGGTCCCTTGGTACAAACAGGGGGGAGGAGGGAGGGAGAGTGGGGAGAGGGAGGGAGAGGGAGAGAAACAGAGGGAGGGAGAGAGAACTTGCAATGAGCAAGATGACCTTGTGTTGAAAGCCCTTGTGTGGAAGAGAATACATGGACCATGTTATAAGTAGGCAACTCCCTTCTTTTATAAGAGTGGCTGTGGTCATGACATCTCTTCACAGCAATAGAAACCCTAAGATAGAAGTTGGTACAGGGACTGGGGTACCATTGTGATGGGCCTTAGAAAAAGCTATTGACGTTTCTGAGGTTAAAACTTACTTGAAACTTAGGATACATTCTACTATATAAAGTTTCCTACCGTACCAAGCAAATTCCGCTGCTGCAGTGTTTATAGTGTATCATGAGCCATACTATGTACACTTCCCTGGCATTTCATGATCCACTGTAGATAGCACTCTTGATCACTTGCTGGTGAAGTCCCTATCGTGTCCCACCACTCTGGGGACCCTTGAGGCTCTCTATAGGAATTAAACTTCTAAGAAGACAGTACTTACAACCCACAATCTACTTAGGACAAGGACGGTAAAATGGCTTTGCTAAGAAACACGAAGTGATGTCACTAGTGCACTGCTCCCTCTTCAGGGTCAATGACAGAGGTATGATGATGAATGGCACCATTGTAGGTCATGTGACCTTCCTGAAATACAACCCAGCCAGCTAACATTTCAGATGTTCCTTTCTTCCATTCAGTGACATGGAAGTAACAACTGGAACTTCCATTTGCCTGGAAGGTTTCTATCAAGATCAATACTTTGTAAAATTTGGCCCTTGACATTTGGGCAAATGGAGGCCCCTGTTTGAAATGGGGCCTTAAGATTTCCAGACCACTGGGACTTCAAAGGGAGGAGACACCAGATGTCTTATTTATTTGGGGGAAAGGGTCTGAGAATGTCCATTTGGTTCCACAGATACAGACCTAGCGCCTGTCCATCGCTGACATGGAAAATCAAGATGAGCAATAAAATGAGATGGTGATGAAGTCACAAGCACAAGACAGTTTAGCCAACAATGAGCCTCGTGTGTGGCAAGACTACAAAGGAACCAAAGAGTTCTTGTTATCTAATATTTTACTCCATCTTTTATGTTTGTGTGTTTTTAGACACATAAACACTATTGTGTTCTAATTGCCTACAATACTAATGTAGTCACTCATGAACTGGTTTGTAGCCTGGGTGTGCAGCAAGGCTATGGCGCAGGTTTGTGTGAGTTCACACTATGCTGTCTGTACAGTGATAAAATTGTCTGGTGGTGTAAAACTCACAAAGTCTCCACATCATTTCAACCGTGTGTGCCTATATACCATTGATTCTGAACTGCAGCTTTGTTAGCTTTTGGTTGAACAGGGATAGGAAGAACAAAGAAAAGAAATGACTTTTGGTTTGGTGTAAATTTTATAAAGAGTATCACTGTGGATATATGCCAATGCTTCGTAGTAGCTCATGGTACCTGGACCCTCAGGGTAGACACAAAGATATTTGGCTTAAAAGCCAAGTAGACTGAGGACAAACTGTCCTGCATAGTTAACCTGTTCATGGATAGAATCTTCACGAACAGGTTCTAGGCTTTAAAGACTGCCCTGATGATGAAAACTGTTTCATTCTGGCTCGATTGTCCTTAAAACCCCTAGATTGAACAGTGAGCAGTGTACCTAGAAATGAGTATACATTTCCAAAATCCGTCCCTTCCAGAAGAAGCAGCCCTGGAAACAGAAGATGCAGTCCCTAGAGGTGGACCTTCAGCTGGTAAACAGATGGGGCCTATCTCAAGTTTCTTTCATCTTGTAGTAGTGGGACTTGGAATGGTTTTCATGTAATAGGCAAGAGGAGTGGTCCTCCCCTGGAAACCGCACCTCCTAATAACAGACACTACACAGGATGGTTGAGCTCCCATCTTTCGATCCACAGCATTCCCCAGAACATCAGCAATATTGGAGCCTGACGCCAGCCTACTAGGAACTCTGTAGTTTCTTGTACTTGGGACTAGAGAGACAACATGTGTCAGGAATGCCCCCTCTCATGAGACCGGTGTTATGTCCACCCAGAAGATCTCATGAGGTCAACAGGAGCCATAGAGAAGTGATGAGAAAATAAGAGACAAATGGCACAAAGAGTTCAAATACCAGGAAATCCTCAAAACACCCCAGGGTCTATTTGAAGAGTCAAGCACCTACCGGAAAAACTGGAAGTCCTACTGCTTTTCAGATAAAGGAAATATTGCTTCAATTTACAGCCGCACACTAAAGAGAGATGGACACTATAGTTCCCACTTTTGAAGCATTTTTTTCCTATGAAGATGCGTGATTGCAGTTTTCATCCAAGGTAACTGCTAAATTGTAGAAGAATGGAGCCATCACTGCCCCCTTGCAAGCTATCAGGTGTAGACTATATACTTCACTCTCAGGATGAGAACCTGGCGAGTGTGACACTAAATGACCAGGTGCCAACAACAGGGACAACCTTTTTTTTTTTTTGGTTTTAGTTTATTTTTTTTTAATTTATTTATTTATTAAAGATTTCTGTCTCTTCCCAGCCACCGCCTCCCATTTCCCTCCCCCTCCCCTAATTAAGTCCCCCCCCCTCAGCCCGAAAAGCAATCAGGGTTCCCTGTCCTGTGGGAAGTCCAAGGAACCCCCCACCTCCATCCAGGTCTAGTAAGTTGAGCATCCAAACTGCCTAGGCTCCCACAAAGCCAGTGCGTGCAGTAGGATCAGAAACCCAGTGCCATTGTTCTTGAGTTCTCAGTAGTCCTCATTGTCCGTTATGTTCAGAGAGTCCGGTTTTATCCCAGGCTTTTCCAGACCCAGGCCAGCTGGTCTTGGTGAGTTCCCAGTAGAACATCCCCATTGTCTCAGTGTGTGGGTGCACCCCTCATGGTCCTGAGTTCCTTGCTCGTGCTCTCTCTCCTTCTGCTCCTGATTTGCAGGGACAACTTTTCTGTCACCTTTCACCAATCTTACCCACTTGAATGTGGTGTAAGGGGAGGGTGTGTGTGTGTTTGTGTGTGTGTGTGTGTGTGTGTGTGTGTGTGTGTGTGTTCTTATGTTGACAGGTGTACAATTTATATTGAAAAGAGTCTAGGATAAAATATACTGTTAGAAAACTGTAACCTTTTGGCAGTTATATGTAAAATAATGAAAAATTACTTCTGTCAAGATGTTTAAAGCCTTAATTTAATTTACAAAAACTTAATGAACAAGTAGAAGAACCGCATAAACACTTGGAATTACTACCAAGCACACGGTGTACTTATCAACTTGTGCAGAAGACCAGTTCCCTGGAAACAGCTCATTAAAGTTGAGAACTGGACTTTCAACCCATCGTTATTTCTGGAGACCAATCCTAGGAGTCACTGACTAATTGGGCTAATTGGGCGAGAAAAACGTAAACGTGCATCAAATCTTCCCCCTGCATATACATTAATTTCCTTTTATTTTTAGCCAGGACTTTTTTTTTTTTTAGAAACTAATAGTGTTGATTTATAGTTCCAAACAAATGAAAACTCCTAAGGGGGGGGCGGCATTTATAAAGTGTAATTCATAAAGAAAACAAAGATACAAAAGGTCAAAGGTGCCATAAAACCTAAAATACTGGTTTCCTGACAACCTATTTTATGGCAATAAAGTCACTTAAAACTCACGAGAAATGCCACTTTGTTTACTCTGAAGAAGGAAGAACTGCACATCTCAAACAACTGTCAACAGGACAGAGAGCTTTCGGTATAAGGTAAGACAGTCCCCCAGCTGACAGATGGACTGTGCTTAACAACTTCTTTTGTGGTGATTAGAACTTGTGCCAGTTCACCAAAATTAACCCTAAATGTTTCAAGTATTTATTTGCCAAGACCCACAAACTGAGAGCAACAGAGTTATAGTTCCCCACGGTGCTGGGAACTGTATCTACATGTCTATGTGGTCAGCTACTGCCCAGGGCTACCCATGAATTCCTCCATGTCCCTTGGGATGGTGTTGACTGTTAATCATGGAAATTTCTTGGCATGCCTATGAGGGAACACCACTCTTAATGTGAGTAGTGCCGTTCTATGACCTGGGGTCCCAGACTGAATAAAAAGGGAAAAGCAAGCTGAGCAACAGCGTTCATCCCTGTCTTCTTCCTGATGGACACCATATGACCAGCTGCCTCGTGTTTCTGCCTAACCATGATGGATTATACCCCCAAACCGTGAGGCAAACCGTCCATCCCAAGTTTTATTCATAACACACTCTTCTACCAGCTCCCATTTTTTTTAGTAGTTTGGGGCAGTCGATATCTGTCTGCCTTCATCATCTACCTAGTCTTCTCCAGTGTGGATCTGATTGATGTCTAAATGGCCCTTTTTCACAAGCACACAAGTCACATGGAATCAGGAACCTTGCCCCAACTCCAATGTGATGTAATATTAAACTTAGCTAATCTTATCTGCAATGACCTTATTGATGACCACTTGTCTGAGATTGGGCAATGGCTTCAACACAGGAACTCTGAGGTACATTACCCAGTGCACATATTTCTGGGCACTTGATTAAGATACCCTTAAGCAGTATCACCAAAGACTGCCTCCCTCAGAGGAACCAATCTAAGCCTGGGGTCATTGGGGCTTTCACATTGGGATGGGGAAAGGAAGGAAGGGTTGGACCCTCAGCATCATCAAAGTGTGAGCCCTTCTTCTGTATAACCTAAAGCAAAGGCTGGGACATGGTACTGAAGACTAAGGTACCGGCTGGCACCTGCAGCACAGGTTCTCAGACCTGGACCAAGTCAGGCTTTCTTGGAAGATGGAGTGTGTGAGAGATGGCTGTGTCACAACCGTGAGTTTTTAGATGGACTTCACATTTCTTTCCTTTTTTGGGGGCGGGGGGATAAGGGAAATAGTGCCTTTATTCACTGAGCCATCTCCCTGGTATTCACTAAACATTTCATACACTGTAAATTAAAGTATAATTACATCACTCTTCCCTCTCCCATTGCTTCCAGTTCCCCTCCCTTTAACTTCTTCCACACTCCACCTCATCCTCAAATTGATAGCCTTTCATGGCAGTTTTAATGTAATTGTCCCCCATATGCTCACAGGGAATGGCACTATTGAAAAGCATGCATGGCCTTGTTGAAGGACGTACATCCCGGTAGAGGTGGGCTTTGGAATCTCTTTTGCTCAAGATATGCCATATCTCATTTCACTTCCTGTTGCCTATGCTCTTGGCTATCTCTCCAGCACCATATGCTCCTGTACACTGCCATGTCCCACCATGAGGATAATACACTGAACCTCTGAACTGTAAGTCATCCAATTAAATGTTTTCTGTTATAAAAGTTGGCATGGTCATGGTGTCTCTTCACAACAATAGAGACCCTAAGACAAAAGTTTGTACCACAGGTGGGGGTATTACTGTCAAAGGCCTGATCATATATTTGTTTGAAGGAATTAGGACTTTGGTACTATAGATTAGAAAAAAACAGAATGCTTTAAGCCCTGCTTATTGGGCCATACTAGTAGGAGCATGGGAGACAATAATGCTGAGAATTCAACTGTGATGGAGCTGGCACAAGAGATTTCAGAGAAGAATATTAATATGTGGCCTATAGATCATTCTTGTGATATTTTGGTGAAGAATGTGGCTGCCTTTTGTCCTTGTCCAAAAAGTCTACCATAGGCTAAAGTAAAGAGTTTTGAATTAATTCTCTTGGCAGAGTAAATCTCAAAACAATCTAGTATAGATTTCTGTTGTGTGGTTACTAGTGCTAACTTTAATGAAGATATATGATGAAAAGGAGCAAGCTTATCAGGATAAATTATAAAATGTACAGTTTGAGAAGAAAAGTAACACTAGGAAGTGGACTGGAGCTAAGTCCTATATTCAAGAAGATAAACATATTAAAAACTGGAATAAAGGGAGTGGTGATCTCAGGGCAAGATCCCACCCAGTTAAATTTCCAACTTTTAAAAAGGAATTAAAGAAAGCTTAAAGTTGGGTGTGGTGGTGCACACCTTTAATTCCAGCACTCCAGAGGCAAAGGCCAGTGGGTCTCAGAATTTGAGGCCAGCCAGGTTGGTCTACAGAGCAAATTCCAGAACAGCCAAGCTTAGACAGTGAAAGAAACCATCAAAAACAAAGTTGATGAAGATGTAACTAGACAAGTGGGCCATGCTCTAACCCCAACTAGCAGCAGAACTTGGCAGCTTTGGTCATGTGGTTCTACAGTTAAGGATTGAATATAGGGATTGTGGAATTTGCCTCCACAATTAAAGAAAACCATTGAGGCCAGGAATGTATCCCTGAATGGAGGCCTAGAGAGGCTGTAAAGTTGAAGCCTGCATTGCCTTGGAGATCCCAAGATGTCTTAGACATGGAGAGCTAAAAGGGCGTGGAACCAGCCCAAAAGAAGAAAGTGTTTTGCAGTCAACAAAGCTGAAATGTGTTGGAGATCTGATGAGAGTTTTGACATCAGACATGGACATGCAGAGTTTGGTGTTCACTCAGCTGGTTTTGATTCTTGCTTTGGTACAATATTTCCTCACTATATTTCCCTATATTTTGGAACTGTAAGGAATATCTTGTGCCATAATAAGTTGGAAGCATATAATGCTTTTTGATTTTATAGAAAATTGCAATTAAGAGAGTTCATGAATTTCATACAGAGACTTTGAACTTTGGACTTTAATAGACTGTGATAGATTATGCAGACTTTTAAAGTTGAATTAATTGCATTTTACATTTTGGTATTATTCCAAGCTTATGGGCGTCAGGGAGTGGAATGTGGCAGTTTGAATGTAATTGACCCCCATAAACTCATAGGGAAGGGAACTATTAGGAAGTGAGACCTTGGTGAAGTAGGTGTGGCCTTGTTGGAGGAAGTGTGTCACTGTGGGCATGTACTTTGATATCTTCTATGCTCAAAATACTGACAATTTCTCATGTTGAGAGAACTCTCAACTACCTCTCCAGCACCCTGTCTGCCTACATGCTGTTCAGTCCACTGATAATGGACTAAACTCTGGCTTCTAAGCCACCCAATTAAATGTTTTCCTTTATAAAAGTTGTCATGGTCATGGTGTCTCTTCATAACAATAGAAACCCTAAGACACTCCCCTTCTTTGATTATTAGTAACATACATATGCATGCATGTATCAGTATGCACACATATATAAATACAACCTGTAGAGTCTGTTTTTATTGTTTGTGTGTATATGATTTCAGACTGATCATTTTGTATTAGATAATTAAGTAGGAGGCTCATCCCTAGGAAAAACTAATTCTCCCTCTCTCATCACCCATTAGTTGCCTATAGTTCTCTGTGGAGGGATGGGACCCTATGAGATTTTCTCCCTTCTTTATTAGCATTTCTATGAATTTTTCCATTGTTCTGACCCTGTTTATGGAGCCTTTCATAGGAGACACTGTGACACAACAGACTTCCTGGTACTCTGGCTCTTACAGTCTTTCCACCCCCTCTTCCTCCATGTTCCCTGAGCAATGGATGCTGATCTCTGCCTTGTCTAGAGGTCACATCTCTAACAAGTTCCTAGGCAAGACTGATGCCGCAAGTCTGAATCAAGCTGAGAGCGGTTGCTCTAACGGATGCAGGACTGGAGAGACTGGGCTTTGAGGCAAAGAAAATATTTACAAAAGAAACAAAACACCCTTGTAACATGAGAGTTCCTAACAAAGGTAATGGTGGTCTATCCAGAAAGGCAAGTGTGCCAGGAACTTGTGAACGTGGTCTTGCCTGGAGACAAACATAGGAGGAGGGACTGCATGTGGAATTAAGGTTCTCATGGTAAAAACCATCCTGGGCTAGATTCAATGGCAAATATCCTTATCAAAGACAGGAAAGAAAACTCAAGCATAGAGGCAAAGTTGCAAGGCTGGAGCAACAGGCCCAGGCCAAGAAATGTTGGGAGCCATTAGAAGCTAGACTAGGAAAGCAGGGATGATGTCTCAGAGTGTCTAAGGAAGTATCCTCCTGCCAGTGCCTTGACTGTGGATTCTCAGACCGAGAGAGAATCTGTTTCTGCTGTTCTCAGCCACCCAGTTGGGAGTAACTTGTTATAGCAGCTGTAAGAAACTAATGCAAGGGCATTCCCTGGCTAAAACTCTTTTTAGATTTTATTATTTTATATTATGAATTTTTTCCAGCATGTATGTATATGTACCATGCGCATGCCTGATGTCAGGAAGTCAGAAGAGGATGTCAGATCCCCTGGGGCAGGAGTTACAGGTGGTTGTGAGTTATTCTGTAGATGCTGGGAGTTGAAGCCAGGTCCTCTGCAAGAGCAACAAGTGCTCTTAACTGCTTAGCCCACTCTCCAGTCTCCTTGACTAGAGATTAAATAAACCTACAATAATCCAAAGGTAAGAAATGGATGAATCTCAAACTGATATTAGTCAGCTTCCTGCATTTCTCATCAAAGAATACAAACTTCAAATGAGATATTGCACATGTAGGAAATTGGTGAAATTTTACAGAATAAAAATGTGCTGCACAGAGTAATTATACCCACTAAAAAAATACATTCTTAAAATCATGTATGTGAGTAAGACATTAAGACCACAAGCCAAAACTAGCAAGCCCTGCTACAGTCAGCTGGTGACCCCACAGCTCAAATCGCACACACGGCCTGGCACATGCCTTCTTCTCTGGAAAGGTAAACAAGGGAGAGAAAGATGCTGAAGATATGTGTAAAGTCGGCCTGCAATGGTGCTCGACCACCAAGACCAAGAGCCTGGGAGCAGCAGCGTTGGAAAAGAAGTAGGCTTCAGAGCTCTCAGCTCCAGTCCTAGGTGGCTATGCTACAATTCCATCTGCTCCCTCTGCGCAGCAGTTATGGCCAGGAACCACAGACAAGAGAATCGGGCAGGAGCAAGACTTCAATCCTGGACTAGAGCTATACCTGTATTAAATTGAGCCATTGTGAAATAATCTATGCTCAAACAAAGACTTTGGAGCTGCCCACTCTTTTGAAAGTCAAAGATATATGGATCACACAGAGCTACACAGGTCCTATGCTGGTTTTTTTTTTTTTAAACTTATTCTTGAATGTGAATTTGTCTCCAGAGAACATTTGAACGTAGTCCCAAATCCAATACAATAAAATGATTCTGTTTAAATCAGCACAGGCAAATGTAATGTTCAGTAGCTCTGGGTACAGATTCCAGCATCTTTAAGAACTGCTTCTGTCTCTTGAAGACACTCTAAGGCATAGAGAAGGCAGCTAGGGATATCCACTATGAAAAATGGTTCCTAAGTCTGAGTCTCACTAGCAGATACTGCAATGCTCTGCAGTCAGTCACAGAGACTTAGAAACACAGGGGCCAGATCTCACCCCAAAGGCAGTGGAACTCAGAGGAGGGCAAGCAGAACCTGCGGCAGAAGAATCCAGATGGACCAGAGTAGGGATTTCCACAGCCCCATAAAGCCAGGAGTCCTCTGCAGAGCTGAGGAAAATAGAAAGTAGACACAGCCCAGAGCATCATTTGTGTGTTTCATTAAGTGGATGTGTGTTCAGTCACATGCATCCAACATAGCACGGCACATACAAATGCGAGATGGAAACATATCTTACTTAGGTTTTCTATCACTGTGAAAAGACACCGTGACCACGCCAACTCTTATAAAGGAAAACATTTGCCTGAATTGGCAGCTTACGGTTTCCGAGGTTTTAGCCCATTATCATCATGGTGGGGAACATGGTGGCATGCAGGCAGACACGGTGGTGGAGAAAGAGCTGCTATATGTTGATATGCAGGCAACAGGAAGTAGACTGCCACACTGAGTGAAGCTTGAACAAAGGAGACCTCAAAGCCCACCCCCCACAGTGATGCACTTCCTCCAACAAAGCTACACACTTCCTAATAGTGCCACTCCCTTTGGGGGACAGTTTCTTTCAAACCACCACACATTATGTTACATTGTGCTGTCACATACGTTGTTCAGATGTTTCTAGCTAGACCTCAGAGTGTCCCTCTAGAGTGCAGACTTAGTTATCTTTAGCGTACTCCCTTCAGTAATCTTCTAAAGTGATGGAAGACTCCATCACGCTACTGTCCAGCGAGGTCATGAGGATGCCCTGTATCGACTGTGCGTGAGCTCTTCTGGAGCCTGTGTGTGCCCCCATAAACAGGGAGAAGGCCTTCACACTTCAGTGGCCACTGGAGTTTAAGATCCTGAACCCTTGCTTGGATGTCCACTAGTTTGTAGGGTCCTGACGATTCTGGGCCCTGCAGATTTTCTCCTCCAGCCCTCCGTTGCACCTGGGTTTTCTCACATGCTTCATATCAGCCAGGCCCCAGGAGTTAGATGAAATCGTGATGCCTCCCACAGCCTTGACAGGACCTCTTACTCCAGGCACAGCTGTAGCAAAGAAAATACAGCTTTCTCCACACCCCACCACAGGAGCACCCAACTTCCCTCTGCCAGAACTAACTAGACTTTGCAGCCCTCACCCCAAAATTACTCTCTCCAAGTGCTCTAAAGCCCACCCAGTAAGAGGCAAGTGCAGATCAGATGCGTTCAGTCAATGCAGACTGCTTCGTGGCTGGGTCAAAACTCTAAGTGAAGAATTAAAAATACTAAACTTTTATGAGTTTCTTTTTCCTAGAGCCCCATTAGCTGAATCTGGCTGCTTGTTTTTCTTGTGCATAATTTCTCCAAGTAATTAAAAACGATGTCAGAGCGCACAGCTTAAAATCTCAGTGATGGAGAACGTGCTGTATGCTTCTTGTTTAGGAAATGCTATCAGATTTCCCTGGCGCTGAAGAAACTCAATTTACAAAACCCAGCAGAAAGTGCTTATATGATAAACCTGTTAAAACATTTTCCCTTGGAAACATTTGTAATCTACTGTACCAGGGATGAAGAGTCCCTATTAAAAATATATCAACACCCTCATAAACACCATTTTCTCTGTGCAATTTATTCTGAGGAATAACATCCAAACCACAAGTTTGTTGACAATCCATTTTCCTTCTTTATGTAAGGCATTGGGAAAGTATCTGTTTCTCAATAAATGGACATTTCAAGCTCAAAATAACATTCAGTTATCAGGTGTGAGACACCACAAAGCCTGAATGTTTCCTTCTTTGTGGGAACGCACCTACATATTAACCATAACCCTAAACCCTGACCCTCCACAGGACAAGTTCTTCTGCATACGTTAGCATTCCTGAGTGGGGCTCATTAACTTCAAACCGGAACACTGAAGCCTCAGCTGTTCCTTAAAATGTCTTTTATGCATACATATGCAAGAGTCACTTAGACGCCCTCCTCATCATGTCTCTCATGAGAGAAAATGTAGAAAGGCACAAAGCACGGGCACTCTGCAGGTCCCATTAATAAGGAAGAATTCAGACGCCCGAAGGTGTCTTGTTTGGACTTCTGTCAAGTTGATGGTAGGCTGTAACTATAGAGATGTAATGCTCATTCTACCATCTCCTCTGTAACAGACATTCCATGAAGAATACCTGCAGGAATCCCAGTTAAGACAGGGTACCCAAAGATACAGGCAAGCCTTTGGTGCATGTTCTTGATTAGTAACTGATGTTGGGAGGGCCTAGCCCATTTTGGGTAGTGTCATGCCTGGACTGGTGGTCCTGAGTTCTATAAGAACGCATACTCAGCAAGCCAGTAAGCAGCACACCTCCATGGTATCTGCATCAGCTCCTGCCTCCAGGTTCCTGCCCTATTTGAGTGCCACCCTTTGAGTGTCATTCCTTCGATGATGGACTGTGAGGTGAAAGTATAAGTCAAATAAAACCTTTCCTCTCAAAAAAAAAATTCAGATAGATGTGTTAGATGCTCAAGCCCTTCTCCATGCCCATGGCCAGAGCGGTTACCTCAGGTAGAGACGATCACCTGAGGGAGAAAACCTTCTACAAACAGGGATTTTGTTCACATTGGTGGGAAGCAGACACTATCCCGAGTATCCAGAGCCTGCTGAGAATCTCATCAACAGGCAGCTGAGCATACAGCTCCACTAGGGGCCATCTTTGCCACCACCTGTAGAATCGGCCTGAAGAGAAGATGGCTCAGAGGATTCAAAAGGTGGAGAGGTGAGAGGAGATATGTGGGTTTCATGGCATGCACCCCTCACATCTGTATTCTTGTCAAGTGGTTCTGGGCTTCTGTGATATTAGAAACACAAGTCTCATAAATCTGAGTTGAATTCTTGTGAGTTGTAGCTAAAAATACTTAATATAGACACTAAGGAGGGAGGAAAGCAAATGCATCTTGTTTGTGTCTAAGAATGAGAGTCTTTATTTCTCAATAAACAATGCCTGGAAAACTGAATATCCACAAGCAGTAGAAACCACATCCCTCATGCGATCTGCAAATAAATCAGCTCCAGCCTTAACAGGAGACCTAGAACTCTGAAACATCCGAGGACAAAAAGGTAGGGAAGCGCTTCAAAGCGCTTAGACGAGGATGCTCTCAACAGGACCACAGTATACAGGGAAATGAAGCCAACAACTGTCAGCTGGAACCTCATGAAATTAAAGGGTTTCTACACAGAAATAGAAACAGTTAATGAACTAAAAAAAACAGTTTGAATAATTAGAGAGAATATTTGCTAGCTATACATCTGACATAGGATTCATATCTAGATGGTATAGAAAACAAAAGAAATCAATGAGCTAAGGATGTCAACTGACAGTTCTCAAAGATGAAGTACGGATGACTAAATATATATATATACATATATATATATATATATATATAACATATACATATATCTGTTCCCTCTATATAAAATGAACGTGTACATATATCTGATATAGATATAGATATGCATGTATATATATCAGCCTCACTAGCCATCAGAGAAACACAGATCAAAACCACATTGAGATTTCATCTTATCCAAATCAGAATAGGAATGACCAAGAAAGCAATTTAACAAAAATATGGGTGGGGACAAACTGAAACCCTTCTACACAAACCAGCCATCTATGAGAGTGAATATGTAAACCATAAGCCCTGCCCTGAGAGAACAGAGGCAGGCGGGTTCCTCGAGCTCACTGGCCGGTCTGCATGCCCAAATTGGCAAGACCTGGGTTCTGAAGGAGATCTTGTCTCAGAAACAAAAAAGGAAAAAGATGATAGTGATTGAGGAAGACACACCCAACCTTGATGGACCTATACAGACACATGTAATACATGCATATACACATGTACACACACACACATTGGATTTTCCTAGTCTAGGTGCTAAATTTGAACTACAGTAACTAGTAAGAAAATCAATGTTCATTGTGGGCACACATAGGGTTCAGTGTCTGCCGAGGTTTGTATAACAGTCAATACAAAGTACACACTGCACAAAACAGGCTATTGTGAGATCGAGAATTTCTGAAGACTGAAGGATAAAGTACCTGACCTAATGCTCCTCCTAGTTTGAAGCAGCAGGCGCCTTTCTCTTGCTGCCGCTTCAGTCTGTCCTCAAGTCAAATATCCTCTGTGTGGGCAGCTTTAGAACACTTCTTTCAAGCATATTCTCCCTTTGAATAATCAGACCTCACCAGGACCTAATAGTGTGGACCTGTAATTCCAGCTACTCAGAAGGCCAAACCATGATGACCACAAGGTCACCAGGTCTGCCTACTTAGACTACAGAGTGAGCTCCAGGCCAGCCTAGGAATCTTAGCAGGACCCTATCTCAAAAGCCAGGAATGCAGATGCATGCCTTTAACCCCAGCACTCAGGAGACAGAAATAGGGGGATCCTGTGGCTCTCAGGCCAGCCAGATCTACAAAACACATTCCAAGCCAGAGTTACAAAGTAAGATAGTCTCAGAAACAATCTTGACTCAAAAATTAAAAGTCATCATGATCAGATATCCCAGAGAGTAAAGGTGTCTGCTGCCAAGATGGGCAACACGAGTTTGATTCCCAGAACTCACAAGATGGAAGAAGAGAACTGACTTCTACAAGATACCTCTCACCTCTGTTAGCACACACAATTTTTAATTAAAAGTAAATTTAATTTTTTTTTTTAAAAATGCCAGCTTAGTAGTAGAGTGTTTGCCTCATACGGACAGGTCCTGTATTCGATCCCCACACCACACACACACAAAAGAAGAAGGAGTAGGAGGGAAGGGAGAGAGGGAGGGAGGGAGGGAGGGAGGAAGGAAGGGATGAAGAGAGGGAGGGAGGAATAGGGAGAGAGGAAGGGAGGGAGGAATAGGGAAGGAGGGAGGGAAGGAGGGAGAGAAGAGAGAGAGAGGGAGGGAGGGAGGAAGGAAGGAAGGAAGGAAGGAAGGAAGGAAGGAAGGAAAGAAGGGAAAAATCACTCCTGGATCTCCTGGAATGCATAAATAATAACTAAAACCTGATCTGTCAGCTATTCTGATAACCAGGACTAGAGTCAAAATTCAAACCCAATGGCTTCCCGAAAGCCTGGGCGTGTCAAGATGTGAAGTCAAATACTTTGATCAACACTAGCGTGGGCATAGGGATAAGGGATTCGAAAATGAGCTTTATTCAGCGCACCTTCCATTTGAGCTCCCACAAGAGCCATCGAGGAGGGATGGGGGAGCTAAATTTAAAAACCATCTGTTTATGCCATTTGTGCTGGAATTACTTCTAGAATACTGAAGTGTCATGGCTATAATTCAAACTACGTTTTAGTCTATTGGTTTAACTGCAGCATAGCTAAAATTCAGAAGTTTTTAGAGTGCTCTATTCCACATAATGATGGCTAAAAAACATTGGAGAAATTCAATTATAATAGAGGAGAGTTTGATTTTTTTTTATTTTCTTATTCTGAAAAAAATGGATTCATTAGGAGATCTGCTAAATAAATAACCCCTCCCAAAGAACCAACACAGTGTCTATAAAAATGGAGTTGTTTGTTAATCCAGAAACTTTAGAAGGATGTGGATTATTAAAAATAGCATGGGAAGATTAAAAATAAGTCAATTGTCTACGAGAGTAGTTCTTGCTCAGGAGAATATATCCAAGTACTGGTGTATTACAGAGTATCACATAGTGAAGTGAGGGTGTGGTTTCCATAAGCACATGCAGCAGCAGAAAGAATGCAGACCATATAAGCATATTTAGAACAGAGTTAGAAGCCACATTGGTTTAGGAAACCAGCTATAGTAGCTTCCCCTCCAGGGCTGATGACCTCTCCAGCCTCAGGTAGTTGCTTAGATTTACAGAACCAGGTGCGGATTTCACCTTGTGGCAGGCATTAAGTCTGATTAGATGGTTGTTAGTTACCCTCCAAGGCATAAGTGCCTCTATGACACCATTGCGGATATCTTGCTTGATGTGGGATTTCCCTCTGTATGCTGTGATTACCATTAGTGAATAAAGAAAACTGGCTTGGCCTGATAGGGTAGAACAGAGCTTAGTGGGGAAAACTAAACTGAATGCTGGGAAAAGGAAGGGCGGGGTCAGGAGAAGCCACGTAGCCCCACCGGAAACAGATGCCGGAACTTTACTCAGTAAGCCACTGCCACGTGGTGATGCACAGATTAATGGAGATGGGTTAAATTCATATGTAAGAGTAAGCCAATAAGAAGCTAGAGCTAATGGGCCAAGCAGTGATTTAATTAATACAATTTCTGTGTGATTATTTTGGGACTGAGCATTCAGGAACCAAGAAGGGGCCTCCTTACAACACTTGCTGGACCAGATGTGGAAAGCCTTAAAAGAAGGAGATTCGGGGCTAGAAACGATAATAAACATGGTACCTATATATTAAACTTTTCAAACGTTAATTTAAAATAAAAAAGAATTCAAAGGGGTCAAATAATGTTATAGGTCTGATCTCTGTGTTGAAGGAATAAGAGATGAACTTAAAAGGGGGACCCTTATAGACAGCTGCACCATCCTAGCTACCAAGGACAATCCTCCCCTTCCCGACCCCACTTCACCCTCCTCTATTCCCAACAGCTAGCTTACTGCCCTGTTCTTCTACTAGAAGAGGTAAGGCACCCAGCAGCAGCCACCATGTGCCCTCGTGTCTTCTCCCGCATTCTCCACTTAATGACCAGGTCAGAGAAGAAGGTCAGACAAGGAGTAGGGGTCATTCAGCTCTTTTTTATTCTGAGACAATGAAATATGAGAGACCAAGTGATTCATCCCAAATCAAAAGTCCAATCACACACAGCCATTTGGTGCTCAGTTTCTGAACTCCTGTCCCCAGCATCCCCCTTTACACCTGGGATGTCAAGGCAAAGGGCAGACATTCTCCCCCAGGCTAGATATCCCTGACCAGGACCTTCCATGCTGTGGAGGCCTTCAAGTATCACAGAGGAACTGGCCACTGTGTCTGAAGGGTGAGCAAGGGCTCTCAGGTCAGTGTACCATCAATTAAGGTAATCTTTGCTTATAGTTTTTATTTGAGAAACAAGTTCACGTGAGTCACATTTATTAACACCTGTCCTGGAGCCTCTCATGCACTTTTGTCAATATGTATGCATTATACATCACGACCTGCTTGAGAGCTTATGTGCGGGGAGGAATCAGGGCCGCAGAAGCTGGGCAGATCATTTCCCTCCTGCTCCCTTCACCCCCACCCCCACCCCCGCCAATCCCTGCAGCAAACACCTGCAGCCTTCCACGATGGTCTTATCACTTCCACAGTGGGGCAGAACTAGATGGATTCTCTCAAAAGCAAAGGCTAAAGAAAGGGTACCATACAAGATAGATTTGTTTAGCCAGTTAACAGAGCGAACTTTGCTTCTTGGAGTTAGGATTTGAGTGGGAAAACCGGCATGGTGCCAAGGAGTCTAATTTATTCTAAAACCAGGAAGGTCCCATTCCACTTGACAAGTTTCAAGTGTCTTCTCTAAGGAAATTATTTGATTGCTAATCCACTGCATGATGTCCTGTTCCTCTGTGTATATGTGTTTTGTTTTAGTCTTACTGTTTCCCGTTCCTTTTGTTTCAACTGGTTATTTTCCTATGTGTTTTAAAAGATTTATAAAGCCATTCTAAACCATTTTCCCCTTTTTTGTGTGTATTTATATGGTGTGTGTGTGTGTGTGTGTGTGTGTGTGTGTGTGTGTGTGTGTGTCTACATGTATGGGCACACATGCATGTGTACACGAGTGCATAGGCAGGTCTGAGGCTGACATTGGGAGCCTTACTCCATCTCTCTTCTACCTTACTCTTTGATGCAGGGTCTCTCGGTCAAACCCAGAGCTCATATAGAACCAATCACAAGGACTAGGTCTAGAAATAACCTATTTCCATGCAGAGCTAGAACTACATACAGGTAAGCCACCATGCCTTCTGGATGTTTACATGGGTTCAGCAGATCCAAACACCAGTTGGTCCTCCTGCTTGCACAGAAGCAGGTTAAGCATTGAGTCATCTCCTTAGCCCTCAACACTTTTAAAGCTTTGATTTTTCATGATTAAATAATGAATTTTAGTCAATTTTTAAAACATACTCACATGTCTTAGATATAATGGGTTAACAATTTTGAGGCAAGAGAAGCTAGGACAGATATATGTATGGATTCTATTAAACTGTGTGTGTGAGATGTGCTATATCCCAGAAACTGCCCCCAACAGAATGCTAGGGGAGAGAGCCACACAGGAGGGCCACCTGGGGGTCCAGTGAGATTGTACTGGCTTTTGCATAATTCATGAAGTCTTCTTGTCTCTGCAAAGCCTGTGAGCTGCCAGGTGTACCGGGAATGCTCACAGTCACACCTAAGTAGATCCAAGTCCCAGCCGTTGTCACTGCTTACAGACAGTGTGGGTCGCTGCTCCTGGCAGCCGTCTTTCTCCTCGATCGGGAATTCCGTCTGTGTTATGTCAATATCTCAACTATGTGAGTCTGATCAGAGCCAAAGAGTTTTCGAGGTTCTTCGTTCTGCCTGTGAAACTTTCCTCTTTCTATGTCCTCAGGTGGCTACCATTGACTTCTAGTTACTAGGACCAGAAAGTTTAAGTTCATTGAGTTCCCTGCCAAAATAGTTGGAGGACCTGCTGATGGCAGGACCCCGATGACAGCATCTCGCCAGTCTTCCCAGCTCAGCAGACCATCAGCGAGAGGGTAGGAGGTACCCAGAGGTACCGACTCCTGACCAAGGAAAGCTGGAATTTTGTTGCTGACACAGTACACAGTGAACTGGGTTAATAACTCAAACTGCGCCTCATTATTAAAATATGCTGAGTGTCTTACCTTTTTCTGAAAACCTGACCTAAAATGGGAAAGAATAGCATGCATTGCTGTGGAAACAGCACTGATGTCCACTAACGATTTGTTTAGATTATTCCAAGAATAGTCTGGGTCAAATCACCTGTGCCCTTGAAGCAATTTGGAGAAAAAAGTCTACTTCTCGTCCTAAAGTAACTGTAGCATCAACACCACCTTCCCCGACCCACTTTCTTCAGGCCAAGGTTTTAGGAAGAGAACATTTCCATACCCCTGACAACAGCAGGTCTGAGAGTCAGTTGACTGAGACAGACCATAATTTTCTTTGCTAAGGAACCGCTAAGCAAATATCACCAGGCAAACAGAAAGGACAGAAGCATCCATCTCGCTTCCAACAAAGAAAAATAAAACACTCCTTGGGTATGAGAGACAGAGGAAGGGAAAGCATGCTGCCGTGTTTGTTTTTGAAATAGCATCCCAACCTTACCTGGCTTTATTATTATTAGCATTTCATGCTGTTTGATTTTGTTTAGATTTTGAATTAGGTCAGGAAACACGGGTGTGACATCATGCTGCGTTAAATAAGACACAAAGGATAGCTAATAAAATGTTGCATGGTCTCACTTACATATGAAATCTTGTTACGTGAAATATAGAGGTATAGAATAAGCAAACGGACTACCAGTTTCTCAGAAGCCTGGCTGGGAAGGAGGAAGCTGAGACACACGTCAAGGACATAACACGACAAACACATACAGCAAACACATGAAAACCCTAGTGCAGAACATTGAACCTGGGGATTCACATACGTGATCAGGCAGGCACTCCACCATTGAGCTCTTCCCCAGCCCGGAATTTTCACAAAGAATATGAATGTAACCATGTTTCTCAATCTTTTTTTTCACCACCTTGCCCTCCCTACCTCGAGTCCTTTTAAATATGCAGTTTTTGCTGTGTTTCTACCTTCCTTCAAATCAAATTTTGCCTCCTTAATACGCATCTTCTCTGTTGATAACATATGCCATTTGTATTTCTCTTATAGTATAGTAACCAGTTTTCTGATGTCTTATACTACTGAAGACAGACAAATTTCCCTTTAAGATGGTTTTTCCTAATTACGTAAAAAATGTTTGGGTCTAGGAACCCTGCAGCATAATAAAAGGAGGTCCACATATGCACACCCCCCCCCAAAAAAAAGCCCAAGCACGCTTCTTGTCTGTGTTTATAGTACCTCAGACCACGCCCTAATGGGTTGGTATCTAAAAGGCTATTGGCTGAATGAATTCTCACAACAGAGCCCCTTCAAACTGAGACTCCAGTTGGCAAAAGAGAAGGGAGACTTTTTTCTTGGCTCCAGAATTCAGGACATCCCTATGTCAGTGAGTGGCGAAAGGGCAGCCCATAAGACCCATGGCCCTGAAAAGGCTGACTTTCCAGGAATAAAGAGGACTAACGATTTTAACACCCTGTGTGCTAAGTTAGGGCCTGTGGCATGTCATTCCATTTGTTTCCGAGCCTACAAGAGTGAAAAAAGAAGTGAAGAAGGAAGGTAGACAGAGGGACATGGGGTGGAGTCTCTGCTCTAGTTATCAAGGACAACTGCCTCTGCCCCAGGAGATGAGAGCAGCATCTCAAAGGAGGAAAATCTAACTTGGCCTGTATCCAGATTTACGTGGAACAAGTACTCATGACCTTGACTTCAACCCAAACATGCCACCTTGGCTCTTTCCTTCCCACGTTCATACTTCCAACAAACATTTGAAGGTCAAATGTTTGTGTCAAGAATTTAAGGTCCAGAAGATGGACTTTGTGCCAAGCCCACAGAGCAGTTACAAAGTTTAGGTTAATAAAATCAGTGAGCAGAATGAACCAAATCCACATCCCGAGCACCCGTGCCACTCGCCCACGTCATTCATCATCAAGAAGCCACCGTTGCTTGACCTTCTCTTAGAACAAACTCATTTTGGGGGATTTAATTCCACTTGTACTTCCAACCTCTGAGGAGCATCATGCGGTGGCAGAATGTCAAGCTGCCGCCTAAATTAAGGTCTCTCCTCTCATTCTAGTCCTGCCACAAAATCAGTAATTATAATCGAAGGAACAATTACCTTTGTTTAGCAAGACCTGCTTTTAATTAACCTGTTTCTATGTTTGCTCCTCACTGAAAAGGACTCCATGAAGAGTACGCCTAATGAGTCCTTCTGCTCCGGCTCCTTGAAGAGCAAGCAGATGGGCAATAAGTAAATGGCCTGAAGGCCCACAAGTTCCTGCCTTCTCAAGACTTCATTGTGTCTCAAGAAAATCAAGAGTATGTGTTAGTAGGATCCGAGCCTTGCTCCACACAAAAGGCGCTGTGTGGAGAGTGAGGGAACGTGGACAGACTCTGCGAAGGGCCATCCATTCAAGGCATCCGCCGATTCACATGGCTCTTCCGTGAGTCTTTCCCTGACCCCTTCCCGTGTTCTTATCCTTAGGACAGCCCATGTCCACAGACCTCTCTTCGTCCTGATGGTTCCGACATTTTCTCAAACAATGAGACACTTTATATTTTGAACAGCAAAAGTATTTATCACCATCAATCAAAACAGCAAAAGCAAAACCATCTTAAAAATAGACAAAAGACATGAATAAACATTTCACCAACACACACGTGACAAATGAGTACCTGAAAAGGGTTCGGAATCACTAATATTTAGGGAAGCGTAAGTCAGAACAATAGTGAAGAAAAATCTCACCGCACCTTAGCATGGCTGCCACCAAAGAATAGAGAAGACAAAATGTACCGGAAATAACGTGGGAAGACTGGAACCCTTGGGCAGAGGGGGGAAACATACAAGGCTGTGGCGCTATGGGAAAGTGTAATTCCAGTCCAAAAGTCAAAGAGAGAGCATGATGAAGTGGGCAGGCTGCTAGACACAGACCCAGAAGCCTTGAAAGCAAGGTCTCAAGAGGGTCATTAAATACTCATGTTCATAAACAACGCTATCCACCAAAACCAAAAGGTGGAGCAACCAGAATCTACTGATAAAACAATGGACAGACAAAAGATTCATGCAGTCTGAACTTCACCTCCCCGGAGAAGAAATGTCAAGTGACAAAGCACTTCTGTTCTGCTCACCTGTCTCACCTGTGAGTCCAGGCTCTGCCGAGTGTGTGAACGATCTTTGGGATTTGGGCTGAAGGTTGAAAACTGTGCTACACTCGACAACACTTGATCACAACTGTGTGTGCTGAAGTTTAGTAGCTGGTATACCCTAGATGGTTTCAACCAGGGGAGATTCGCTTCCCACCCTTAGGAAGTATTTTTATTTTCATAAGTTGGGGGACATGACTGGCATCTAGCAAACAGAAGCTGGGGTGCTGTCAAATGTCCACGCTCACACAGTCAGCTCCCCCACAACAAGGAAAGATCCTTCCAGAATCTTGTAGGAGCCAATCCAACGTGCTTGTTCCTTATAGAAGTTGCAGAGGCCAGTGCAACAGTTAACTTCTAAGCACTTCTTCTAGGAGGCCATCTCTGAAAGCCCAGCTGCATTCTATAAAAGCTTGCCTGCTGGGAACACTTACATGGGCGAATCCTCCCTCCAGGAGGTCAGATCTTTCCTGGCTTTGAACAGGCTTTTCTAACTTACATTCGCAGCCTCCTCTCACCACCCTGAGGCTGAACCTAAATAAGCACTCAGAAGGCTAGTCCTCACATGGTCTTGACAAGGATCCTTACCAGTAGTACAGCAGCAGGAATGGATAGGGCAGGGGCACACTTAGTTACAGGTGTATTTCAATGTTACAGTTCTCAAGCCTGAGATCTCTGTGGCTCTGTATCTGGGTGAAACCATGATATGGAAGAGCAACCATTAACTGTCCTGTATCCTTAGTTAATCCAACACAGTCATCAAGTTGATTTCTATGCTGGGATAAGCTCATCTTCAATGCAATAAAACGAAAATAAAAACAACATTGAAATTCCATCTCCCCATAGTCAGAATGGCTAACAATCAAGAAAAAGTTAACAACTGCTGAGGAGAACACAGAGAAAAAGGAAACTTCGCTCACCGCCAGTGGGGTTGTAAACTAATGTGCCGCTATGGAAGTCTGCACAACTTCCCCCAAGAACCCGAAAACAGAAGTATCGTGTGACCCAGCTAGACCACTGCTATGTGTCTATACCCCAAAGAGTCCAAGTCAGCATACGTAGGCATACCTGCACATTTGTGTCTACTGCAGCATGGTTCACAGCATTTGAGGCTGAGAACGAGCCTAGAAGATGTGGTACAGACACACAATGGGGTGTTAGTCCACACCCAGAGGAAGGAAGCTTGGCATTTGCAGGAGAACTGACAGAATGAGAAACCATCGCACTGAGCTATGTGAGCCAGACTCACAAACATCACGTGCTTTTTCTCATATATGGACTCTGTGTGTGTGTGTGTGTGTGTGTGTGTGTGTGTGTGTGTGTGTGTGTAAATATGGGACACCTGAGAGGAGGAAGGGGTCTGAAGGGGAAAGGATGACTGAGGGATGACAAGGGATATTAAAATGAAGCACAAACATAGTATTTCCTCTTAAACATGGAATCTGTGTTTAAAATAAATATGATATAAAAGCAAAGGAAAACTATTTGGGGTTGAAAAGGTGCCAGGTGGGGAGGGAAATGGGGGAAAATATGAGCAAAATACATGATATACCAGCATAAAAATGTCACCAGGTATCCCTTTATTTTGACTGGTAATGAAAATATATTTTTAAAAGACCCAAAATTCCATTTCAGATGGGCAAAGAAAAAAGGAAAGATTCCTTGAGATGATTCTGGCGTCTTATGTACCGAAGACGGGACTTGGAGCCTTGGTCCAAGCCCCTTTGCCCCTGGGTCCCAACCTCTGACCCTTGGTGTTCCCCTCAGCACACTCACAAGCCAGTCACTCTCATTGGTTAGAAAAGAGTTGAAAGGATAGCACAGTAGGTTCGATCAAACCTCTACATGCCACTGGTGTGTATGCATGCACATGAACACGTGTGTGTGCGCGCATGTGCACATGTGTGTGGCATTATACAAATCTGCCCCTGAATGACTGTTCCTTCCCAACAAATTACACCACCCCCATCTTGCACCTTCAAAGGATGAGTTAAAAACCTGTTCAGTTTCTTCCCTTGTTTTATTGAACTTGAACTCCAATCTCCCTGGAAACTACTGCCGCCTAAAACCTTTACAGCCAGTTACCACCTACAAATTCAAGTTTATCTATGAAATACTGGAGACGAAGTTAAATACTGAGAGTCTAGTGTCTTTATAACAAGGACTTATTGGGAAAGAAATGGAAAAGAGAAGCAAATAGAGCCGTGCTCTAAAGCTGAGCACACGGCGTCATAAAAGTCACACTTCCGGGATGTGCTGTATCAGTGATGGAACAGGTTAATGTGTCTCGAAATTTGCTGAGAATAAATCTGAAATAGCATCTCTATGGAAACAATTGCAGATCCTCCTCTGAGAGTACTGTCCCCACCATTTTCAAGGACCCTTTTTGAATACGTTGTGAATAGAATGTATCTGTGTATAATTGAGAAGATGTGCAGCACCTCGGAGTCTTTGCACAAATTCCCTTCAGCAGCATGGCTCCCGCCGATGCTGTAATGTGCTAACTATAAAATCCGTCCAGCAACCACAGTCATATGCACGCATGCCGGGCCATGGGGCCTGCACTGGAGCCTCAGTGACCGCAGTGTCTGCTTCATGTTTACCCATTTTAGAGAGCAGATGTCCTCCCTTTTCTGTGAGCTTGAATACATGACCTACTGCTGGTGTTCTGACCCTTATAAATGTACCTCTCTGGGACTCTAATTAAACCCAGAAACCACTCACCTTCTTCTCGAGCATCAAGCTGAATTGTGAGGAGCCATAGAATCCATGGAGGACCTTTCTATATGCAAATAATAAACGTGATAACTTATCATTCGCACCAGTGAGGTGATTATCCACATAAATCTCAACCGTGCCGTTGAGAGCCCCATTAAATCATTCCAATGGGCCATTGCATTGTGGGTGACAAGTCAGAGCTGTCCCTGGGAATTCACGCCCTTGTCTGCAAGCATCTGGGAAAGAAATCCAGACCCAAAACAAGTCATGCCAACCTGATCTTATCTAGGGAAAAGAGTTCATATCATGTGGTTTTCCAACCCACCTCCCCACCACCCATTCCAAAGAGATGCCTCTCTCAGGAACACTTTCCCCTTCTGAGGGGTCTGTTACAATTTCCACACTCTAGAAAGCCTTTCCTCTGACAACTAAGGAACACTGGGCTCTGGTTTGGTAATTCCTATTCTTCCCTTCTGGCATGCCTCACTGCCAATCAACATCAGCCTTGGGGTCACAGACGACAGGTGATATTGGGTGCTCTGAGTTTGTGGGATCCACAAATTGAAGTGGGAGGGTGGTGTGGGACAATGGTCTGTATTCTGTCAATTATGTTTTAAATAATTGCAGATTGGCCAGTAGCCAGGCAGGAAGTATAGGAGGGACAACGAGGCAGGAAGTAGAGGCAGGGTGATGAGAACAGGAGAATTCTGGGAAGAGGAAAGCCCATTTCTCTGTAGTCCTGACCCTACCAAAAAAGAAGATGTAACGGCCTCACTGAATAGGGTATCAAGCCACATGGCTAGCATAGACAAAAATACTGGGCTAATATAAGTTATAAGAGTTAATAAGAAGCCTGAGCTAATGGGCCAATCAGTTTATAACTAATATAGACCTCTGTGTGATTTCTTTGGGACTTAATGATTGCAGGAACAGGACAGAAACCTCAAACAACAGGAGGGGAAATTGTTTTTTTTTTTTGTTTTGATTTCATTAACCCTTAACTGAAATTTATCATTTTCCTCAAGTATGACAGTAGACAGCAAACCATGTTAGGTCCAGAGACCTTATCACCAAGAGATATCCTAGAGGATTTTCTTTTTTTCTTTTTTTCTTTTTTTTTTTTTTAGGATTTATTTATTTATTCTATATATGCCTCCAGGCAAAAAGAGGGCACCAGATCTCATTACAGCTGGTCGTAAGCCACCATGTAGTTGATAGGAATTGAACTCAAAACCTTTGGAAGAGCAGGTAGTGCTCTTAACTGCTATGCCATCTCTCTATAGATGATTTTAAAGAAAGAGGGAAGAAAAGACTTAGTTACAGGGTTAGTCCAATTTTAATAAAACCTGTATTCCAAAAGCTAAGCAGGGTCTGACACATTAGTTCCCAAAATGAAACTTATTAAAATTTTGCTACATGTATAAAGGTTATACCAAAAAAAAAAGGAAACAAAAAATTAGGCAGGGTTGAAAACTAGAACCTTCCAGAGTATATGAGAAGCAGAAAAACTTGGTCCACACTGCAGAGGAGCCAAGCATCCACACCACAGTAGGCTCGGACCATTCCAGGCCTGTAAGGTATCAAAGTGCCCTCTGCATCTTTCCCCCAGATTTATTCTGGCTTGTGTTTCCTTTTCCAGGAAAAAGCTGCTATTTTGGCTGCCCTTGAAGAGAAACCACGACCAACGCAACTGATGAAAGAAAGCATTAAACTGTGGGCTGGCTTATAGTTTGGGAGGGTTAGTCCCTGATCTTCAGGGTGGGAAGCCTGGTGGCAAGCAGGCAGGCATGGAGCTGGGAGCAGTGAGAGCTCACGTCTGATCTGCGAGATGGAGGCAGAGGGAAAAAGATTGGGCCTGGTATCGGCTTTTGACACCTTAAAGCCCACTCCCAGTGACATACCTTCTCCAATAATGCCATACCTTAACTTTCCTAAACATGCCACCCACTGGGGACAAACATTCAAATATATGAGCCTGTAGAAACCATTCTCCTTCAAACCGCCACGTGGGCCTTTTTCCATCTTCTTCTGTCCCCCTGGTCCATACATAAATCCTTCTCAGCAGCTCCAGATAGATTATACACAGTTCAAAACAGGATCAAGTACTGTATCTATTTCCCTCACAAAATAAACACCAGATGGACTGGACTGTGGCCCCAGGGACGTGGGCCAGGATTCTTAGAAGTGTGGTATCAGGAGCAACAAAGGGTCTTTGAAGAAGTGTCAGCAACAGTTCAATAATTCTCCTTCAAAGAAAAGCTGTTCCAATACTGGGAACTTGGAAAGGTGGCAAAGGATATGTATCCAGTGTTCAAGGACTTTCTACGTAAAAAAAGCAAGCTCGGGGAATAGAGGAATGGCTCACACCTTCTAAATGCAAAGGAAACATGGAACACACACAGGAAACAAGTGGTAATGTGTGGGAATGAAGCCCAGCGAAGCTGCACCAGCACCTCCTTGCTTACCATGTTTGACGAATGTCTGCTGGGTCTACCTCACACCACTCTTTAGGGAAACTACTCCCCACTTGGGGTTCCAAACCCTAAGAGCCCCCACATCCTGACATAGTATTAGCCATGGAACCAAGTCAGGCCAATCTGACTTTCCTTCCTAGGAATTTAATCTTGAGAGATATACAATGTAGATCTTCATATTGGCATTTACACCTTACATATATTTTATTCCCAGAAGACCTTATTTCAGGATCTCCAGAACTAATCAATAGATTAATCTATTGCCAGTTCCCAATTTGATGGTACTTTAGGGAAACGGTGAGAACTGGAAGAAAGAGGCTGTGTAGCCCACAGTCTGCCCAGAGCTCCCCAGCCTTTCAGATCTCACATTCCTGTATCGCAGGCCCCAGGGCCAGATGTGAATCCACAGGACTGAACATCTGCCCTTCCAAGCCATGTTCTTAATTCAATCTGAGTCTTCCTTTCTATATCCAGTTCTCCTCTCTGGAATAGCAATACTTTGAGCTATTATTTTTGGAAACATTGTTTTTTCTAGTTTCCAGGGGCTCACATCTGGAGTCTGCCTTGTATCTCAAAGGAGACTTTGAATTTTGATTTTGAAGAATGCTGGAACTAACTGTTCAGACTTTGGGGACGCTTGGATCTGGACTAAATGCATTTTTTATTATAAGACTGAGCATTTGGAGAATGAGAAAAGATGTCATGGTTGAACATAAAATGTTTCCAAAATACTCAAGTATTGAACACTTGGTCCCCAGTGCAATGGCCAGAGCTGGGGCTTTTGAGACAGGGTTGGATCTTTAGGTTTTGATCAAGTCAATAGATTGATCTAGTGATGAGTTCATGTGATGGTATTGTTGAAAGGTGGTAAAAATGAGGAGCAGAACCCTGTCAAAGGAAGGTCACTGGGAGCATAGCCCTGCAGGGTGTACCTTGGCTCTGGCCCCTCCTCTCTTTCAGCTCCCTGGCTGCTATGAGTAAGTGGTTTCCTCCCGCATATCCTTGAACCATGATGTTTGGCCTCACCATAGCCTAAAAGGCAAAAACCCAAACCTGGAGCCAGTTAGCTGTGCACTGAGCCACGAGGCAAGTTAGCCTTTCCACCTTCAATTGTTGTTCTCAGTGTTGTCATGGCGATGCAAAGCCAACTAATCTACTAATGTCTTCCTTCATCTGTCCTTGGGTCTACTTTTGTATCTCAGTGTCCCTGGTGTCTGCTGTACTTTTATACGTCATAACGGGTATAGTTTAAAAATGACTTTCTATCTAGATTAATATTATATAACCAACATAAAAGCATAAAACAGGAAAAAGAAGAGAAAATTGACTCACTACAGACTTGATGAAATAATTCTATGGTCCATTTACTATGTAAAAATGAATTTTGAGAGCTAGAGAAATGAAACACCAAAGGAGGCATAGAAGTTGTGAGAGTGGCCAACCGATGACTGGCATAGCCTGAGACCCATGCTGCAAGAGGAAGTTCATCCCTGACACTGCCCAGAGACCCATGCTGCAAGAGGAAGTTCATCCCTGACACTGCCCAGAGACCCATGCTGCAAGAGGAAGTTCATCCCTGACACTGCCCAGAGACCCATGCTGCAAGAGGAAGTTCATCCCTGACACTGCCCAGAGACCCAGGATACACCCAAACACAGCTGGGGGAAATTTTCAATGAAATGATTCCTACTGAAATTCTGTTATCCTCATAGACTGATGCCTAGCCCAACTGTCATCAGACAGGCTTCACCCAGCAACTGAAGAAAACACAGAGAATGACAGAACCCAGGGAATCCTGTGGAAGAGGGGAATGAAAGACTGTAAGAGTCAGAAAGGCCAAGGACATCACAGGAAAACCCACAGAACCAACTAACCTGAGCTCATCGGGGCTCAGAGAGACTGAACTGACAGCCGAGGAGCCTGCATGGGACTGACCTAGGCCCTCCGCAAACATGTTACAGTTGTGTAGCTTGGTCTTCTTGTGGGACTCCTACCAGCGGGAGAAGGGGCTGTCTCTGACTTTTTCCCTATTCATACTGGGCTACCTCGTGCAGTCTTACTATGAGAGGAGGTGCCTATCCTTACTACAACTTGATGTGCCTTATTTGATTGATATCTCTGGGAGGCCTGCCCTTTTCTGAAGAGAAATGAAGGAGTGGATGCGGGGACAGAGGGGAGGTGGAGGTGGGGACTGGGAGTAGAGGAGGGAGGGGAAACTGCAGTCAGAATGAAAAAAATAAAATAATAAAATTTTTTTAAAAAAAAAAAAGAAAGGAAATGAAACCCCTAAGGAAGGACATAGTAACATGGTAGCCTCACAGGGTGGTATGCATGCACTCAGTTTTAATTCATAGTTAATTCTATTATTACTGAGCAGTAACTTAAACTGAAAAGAACAGGTCCAAGACTAGTCTATATCAGAGCATGGTCTAGAAGCCCTGAAGCATCCACAAAGATACCATTAAAAACCCAGCACATGCTTACCAAATACAAAAAGACTAAAGTGACTAGGCCTGGATCCCATACAAAATTTTCCTCTAGAGAAATAACATCTTTACACCTGGGGGAGTGTAATATACCGGAACAGCAAAGGTACTGTTTCAATGATTAGGTTTAACTCCCTGAAGATGACAAGACATATTTGATCAACTTTAAAATACTTTAGCATACACTGCACAATACTCTGCAAGTCTAAGTTACACTTAAGCCAAACTCAGCAGCCTGATCAAGAACACCCATTCAGCGGTCAGCAATCCCCACACCCAGAGGACCACACAAGGAGCTCCAGCCTGCAAGTCTCTGAAGCGCAATCAGTAAAAGCTCAGTGATGGATCCTGGGGTTCAACCTGAAAACCAGAAAAGCAAAGCAGCGAGCCACAGGCTCTTACCTCGACCTCAGTCCAAAAATGGTGGTCCTGCCTCCAGGAAACCTCAGAATGAGGCTGAGACTGAGGGCTGTCTCCTCCTGTCTTATAATCCTCTCTAGTTATATGATTAAGGATGTGCACCAACACTGCCTGGTTTCTATGGCAGACTAGTGTGGCTACTGGGATTAACGGTGTGTGTCATTGTTGCCTAGTCTGTAAGGCTGACCAGTGTGTCTGTTTTACTTTTCTGATCCCCAGGCAAACTTTATTAAAATACAAATGAAATGCCACTACAAGCCTCCATCAGCACCAAAAGTTACTGTAATTAATGTAGTAAGGAAGTATCAAAACACAAATGAGGGCAGTAAGGTCTGGTGGCCCACAGCAGAGGGATGTACCAGGCTTTTTCTTTTAGACCACCAGCCAGCTCCCAAATCATGACAGAGACATATTATCAGCTTTGAATGCTTGGCCTAGCTTAGGCATATTTCTGGATAACTATTTTAACTTAAATTAACCTGCTTCTCTTTATCTACCTTTTACCTCGGGGCTTATTGCCTTTCTTACTTCTGTATAACTTACTTTCACTGCTTCTCTGGCTGGCTGGCATCGGCCTGACTTCCTGCCCAGGGTGCCCCTATTCTCTCCTCTTCCTTCTCTCTTTCTTCTCCAGCCTAGAGTTCTCCCCCTATTTATTCTCTGTCTGGGAGTCCCACCTATCCTATCTCCTGCCTAGCTATTGACCATACAGCTCTTTATTAGACCAATCAGGCTTCTTAAACAGGCAAGGTGAAACAATTGTCACACGTCTTTTCATAGTTAAACAAATGCAGCATAAACAATAGTAACACACCTTTACACAGTTAAAGTAATATTCCACATGGGCTGGAGAGATGGCTCAGAGGTTAAGAGCATTGCCTGCTTTTCCAAAGGTCCTGAGTTCAATTCCCAGCAACCACACGGTGGCTCACAACCATCTGTAATGGGGTCTGGTGCCCTGTTCTGGCCTGCAGGCATACACACAGACAGAATATTATATACATAATAAATAAATATTTTTTAAAAAGTAATATTCCACGGCATAAACAAAAGTAACACACCTTTACACAGTTAAATAGTCCACAGCATAAACAAAAGTAACACACCTTTACACAGTTAAAGTAATAGTCCATGGCATAAACAACAGTAACACACCTTTACACAGTTAAAGTAATAGTCTACAGCATAAACAAAAGTAACACATCTTTACACAGTTAAAGTAATATTCCATGGCATAAACAAAAGTAACACACCTTTACACAGTTAAAGTAATATTCCATGGCATAAACAAAAGTAACACACCTTTACACAGTTAAAGTAATAGTCCACGGCATAAACAAACGTAACACACCTTTACACAGTTAAAGTAATAGTCCACAACAGAGGGGGTGATGGCACCGCAAAATAACCTAGCATGTATTTTATGAGCACCTAGCTCAAAAGTTCCAAACATAAAAAAATGGGCATACTAGTTATCTTGATTTATCAGATTCATGTATTAAATATTACATCATACCCTATAAATAGGTATTAATATAAATTTTATAATAATAATACATTAAGAAATTCACCATGGGTGAATGTACTAGCACCTAAGTTATGTGGCTGAGCAAATGCTTAGATCACAGTCTTCATACTTCATGACAAAATAAACAATGAATCAGGGAAAACACTTGATATCTTAAGAGCCCCATAAACAGCTATCAAATTGAGAGACATTTATCTTGTAGATTCAGCCGTATTTGCTCCCTGTTACCTTCCTTCTGCACAGGGTGGTTGACCCTTCACCTGACGGAACATTTGAAGCATGATAAGGAGCCGAGGCAATGCAAATGCCAGTGTTCTCTATTTGGCTGTTCTGAACAGCATACATATCTCAGAGCATCATGTGGTACCCAATGTGTATGAAACTTTTATTTGCCTGTTTTACCTAATTAGTTTCTTTTTAAATGGAGGCCAGGAACTACACTGACCTCAGGGGCTTGATTGGATGTGCTGGATAGCACATGTCCAGATGCAGGGTGCAGCCTCTGCAATCTGCTTTCCTTACGACGTGGTGAGCAATCCTCATCCGCCCAAAAGAAACTGGGAGTCTGCAGAAATTCAGCCGGGAGTGCGCAGCAGCAGCAGCAGCAGCAGCAACAGCGACGCAGAATGCCTGCACGTTACCAGTAGAGAACAATCTGCGTGTGTGCTGGGGATTTAAATGCTCGGAAATAATTTGACCTATCAAAACCAACAGATTAGCACTGAGATCCCATTAAAATGTATGATTTATTTTTGACTTGAGATTTTAAACTGGGAGGTTTAAGAAACTTTGGCTAGGCTTCAAATAGTGTTGAGCAGCTTAGGAGGACTTGAGATTTACTATATTCATAAGTTTAATTTATTACATTAACTACAGAGGAGAAGTCAAATGTATTATATTTATAAATGCAGTAAAAATGTTTAAAAGAATTTAATTAAACAAGTTGTAAATGTGGCTGATTATTTAAGGTGCATCTGCCTGTTCAACTGAAACAGCCATAAAAGCACCTGGAACTGAATGGGTGGGATTTGGCAAATTTATGAAAAGAACAGTAAGATTTATAAGTAGGGTGTAGATAGATTTAAGGAAAACAAGATTCTTTAAGTTTTATTTGAAGAAATTGAATCTTAGCTTGAATGATAAAAATGCCATATATTTGAGGGGAGGGTGAGAGGCAACTTCAAGATTAAAAGAAGCTCACAGAAACACAGCAGCACCGTAAGTCACAGAGCTGAGACCCTGCAGTGTCCTCACACAGGAAGAACTACAGACTTCTGTGACAGTTGTCACCAGCTCTTTTAGGGCATGTCCCACAGAGCAAAGCAAGTCTGAAACTTCAACACGTATGTGATAGTGACTCTCTGTGGGATGCTGCCAGGTACCCGGACGTCCTTTAATTAAAGATACCATGCTTGGCTGCTTGGAGACCTTTGTGGTCAGTTCCCGAGGGACAGCATATCCACTAAGAGTCTCCTGGACGGATGTGCTCTCCTCTGTGCAGGTGTACAAAAAAGACTGGCTATCTAGGGCCAGTTCTGAATGGTCATTCTGGATCCTGGGCTCTCTGTTGGTTTGGCCTAGACTGTTTGGTCCTACATCACAAATCCAGGCTATTCATATCCATAATCTCTCTCTCCCTCCCTCCCTCCCTCCCTTTGGGCCTTGTTAGAGTTCATACAGGACCCTGAGGCCCTCATTGCTCCTGGCAGAAGTAAAATCTCAAAACCTAATACTTAACAAATATTGGTGAGCAGGGCTTTTATTCCAATTTGTCCCCATCCTACTTCTCCTCATGCTGTGTCATAGAGACAAGCACAATAAGCATTTGAGGGACCCGAACAAGAAGTTGAGCAGGAGAAGCTGACGGTTTGGGTTAGCAGATGAAGTTGGGTGAGTTTTGTACAGTTCAGTTGTGTCCATGGCTGAGCAGTTGTTAGAAACCATAGTAGAATTCCCCTGCAGCCCCTGGAGCTCTTCGTCTAGAATCATGACATAAATGTCCATAGACAGAGGTCAGATCTGATCCAACAGTGTGTATGGTCCTGTTATGGACTGTGCCCCCTAAAATACATAGGTGATTGTCCTGTGGCCCATTGTAACTTTATTTGTTTGGAGCATCTCTTCAATTATTTTCTGTTGCTACAAACTAAGAACCTGAGACTGTGTACTTGATCAATAATTGGCTTTATTAATAGCTTTGTTCCGGAGCACTCGGGGCATGCTGTGGGTGTTCACTTGGCCCTGGAAAGGGCTTTTTGACCGTGTTACAATATGGTAGGTGTCATAAAGGGAACATAGGCCAAAGCAAGAGCTCACGGGGCAAGCCCAGAAGCCAGGAGGATCCAGGATTCAGAGGCCATTCTTGCTCACTTTTATATCTTATTCTCAAAGGAGCCAAGTGGAGCCCCTTGTGATGCCTCCATTGATCTAACTCCCTTGCCCTAGCTGGCACCTGAGGCAGCCTGCCTCTACCACCCAACACTGCCACACTGCAGGCCCTGCTCTGGCACACAAACCTTGGAAGGATGTACTCGCACCAAGTCTAAATCACGACAGGAGGTAGTTGAATTGACACAGGCGGGACCCTAGTTTCAGTGTCACCCGAGTCTTAAGATGCCAGGGTGCATAAGCACGCAGAGTAGAAGCCATGTGAGGATACAGACATAAGAAGGCCATCTACATGCCCAGGAGAGAGGCCTCAGGAGAAACAGATCTGCCAGCGACTTAACCTCCAATTCTGAGCCACCGAACTGTAGAGAAACCACTTCCGGTTTTGAGCACAAACTCAACATTGTTTGGAGATGGCATCTGGAACAGACATACCCAGTCCTGGCACCTCAAGCAGAGGTCACGAGGGGAAAACCAAGGTTGGACACATGAGGAACAGCTAGTCTGCACAATTTCTTCTCGTCTTCGGAGATGTAAAATTACAATAAAATGCTTATTGTGCATTCTTGTGGAAACATAAGGGGCATCCATGGAGGGGGAAAGTATATGTTTACCACGCATGCTTTTTATGAAAAGAACTCAAACTGGAATTTATTGGAATTTCCTTTTAAGAAGTCAAACAGCGGCTGTTACAAACATGGAAGCAGATGAGGTCTGTGTCTTCCAGTGGGAGAGGTTTCTCCATGTAATGACAGCGTTACATCCTGATGGAATCTGGCTGCCTTTCATGAAACAGCTACAAAATAGAGCTAACACAGGGAGACAGTCAGGACACTCAGGGGTTCAATGTGGAACGGCTCTTCATATTGAACGGCAAGTCAATATACGTACCGTAAAAGCAATTGAATGATAGTTACACAGTTCAATAAACCGGGACAGTCACCGAGTGGACAGCCTAGAAAAGGAGGGGAAATCACACTCAGAGGAAGCCGTGAGAGTGCTTATACTATTTTTCAGTATTTTATACCATAGACGGTATTTTATGGGTTTTGTTGCAAAAATTAGCTTTGCATCTTTGTGTTTTGTTGTATTTATGACTCTCATTCTATATTAAAAAGTCACTACCACACTTGATGTTTTTGTGACTTTTATTACTTTTTCTTAAACCACCTCTGAACCCCAAATATTATCAACACCATCGCTGCTGGGCTCTTAGTAAGCAACTCAGCAGTGCTGGTTTCGTTTTTAGGAAATGTGGTTCGTCAGTGTGCTCATGGCCCAAAGAACACTATAAAGAAAAGGAGACTTCCACTCAGGAACATGAGATGACTCAGCGGTTAGGAGCACAGATTGCTCTTCCAGGGGACCTCAGTTCAGTTCCCAGCACCCGTGTTGGTGGCTCACAACTGCTGATTAAGTCCAGCTCTGTCACCTTCTTCTGGCTTTCATGGACACCCAACAACACACACACACAAACACAAGAAAATGATTGAAGACAGTTGTTTTCTTAGAGCGGCTTTCAGGAAACCAAGCACTTTCTCTCTTGGACTTTTCCCTCCTGATCTATGGACATGCTCAACCATAGATTAAAAAGAAAGAACAAATCGCTCCTTCAATGAGTAATTTTACACGACGGTGCTGAGGCCTCTGGGACTGTTTACTGCCAGCCTTTTCTCTCACCCGTTGTGAGGCATCAAACAGTGGTGCCCAGAAGCCCGAAACCCTGACTTCAAAAATAATAAATAAATGCAGAAATCCATAGTGTTGTACAAGTAATAGCATCTTGGAGTTGATAAAGCACACACATTTAATCCTCCAGCCAGTGAGTGGGTCACTGTTTTCAACACCACAGTCACAGATCTCCCTCAGGAAGCTGGAGAGGAACCTCTTGGGCCCATGTAGAACCTGACAACCAGATCCCTCTGCTCAGAATCAAAAGGTTTGCCAAGGATGCCAGAAGATGGCAGAAGCCACTGTTGTTGGCTTCACTGATGTTGAAAGTATGTGATTGGCCAACAGCATCTTTCAGGTCCCTCTTCCGGTACAAACAGGGAATAGGATTCTGCTGACACTCTAGCATGTGGCCTTTGATGACATTAAGACTTAGATTCCACAAAATGCCTAAATTGATTCTGTTGTCTGTCAAAGGGGCTGGGGACAGAGAGCGGGGATTTCTCCCAAGCTTTCAAGATTCAGTTTCATGCCCCTTGCTAAACAGAGCTCACCTAGGCACAGGGTCCAGTCTGAGCCTTCTTTCACTGTCAACTCTTGCAAGTGACAGGCCTCTACCTCTGCACATGGAAGGTAATCTCCATCCATGAACATGACCACATCAAGTCCCTGTGATCTTCCCCAGTGGCAAACCTGATGTACAGTCACGTGACCAGCCTGCCCACAGACTGCCTCCAAGCCCACAGAGGAGCAATGAGCTGAGACCCAAGTCCTGAGCCCTCACAATCATAAAAATGTCTCTCCTTGGCAAAATACATGAATAGATGGGTTGGCCCGAATTTAACTTTTTGGAGATTCATTTAATTTTGTCTCAAGTAATTAGTTTATTTATCCTCAGAAAGTGACCCTAATCTTATCCATTTTGGAGTCTTTATTACTAACAGACATAATTGTTGCTAAGCAACGTCATGCATTATTATTTCTTCATCTAATTTAAAAATCTCAATTCCCAGTAAAGGTCTTCAGAGAGAAGTTATTGTTCAGGGTGGGCCAAGGACCATTTTTCACTGTAGCCCATTCAATTTAGAAAAGAAATTACAGCATACTGCTTAATCATCATAAAATGATTTGTGCAGAACATTTCCTGTCTTGCTGAAGTATAGCTGTCTTCTTTTACTAATGAGATCTATTTAATTTATTTTAAACTTTCCCAAACGGATTTCCTTTCTCCTTCAATCCTTGCCCCTTCCTCCATACCCCTAGCACTCAAAACAATTTATGGACATTCCTTTGCGTAGGAGCCTGGAGACATGGAAAGGGAAACTGGAGAATACAAAATAGACTCCCGTCATCACACAATTTAGACCTGGGAGAGGGGCCTCGGTGGAGGGATGAGCAGGCCAGTTAACCACTTACCCAAAATCCCAACTTTTTTCAGAAGATGCATTTCCCATTGTAGTTCCTGATACGGATGCCGTGGAACCGGCTGTTTGTTCTAATAATAGTCTGGCTTCGTTTCCAGTGTCGTGGGAGAGCATTGCTGAGGTACGCTCCCAGAGGATGGCATGTCATGTTTTCTCATTCACCCAATAATGTTTCTTGACATAAGATTAATTTCTTGGCAAAATTTGTTGGCAGGAAGTATGTTCCCATAAAACAGGGAAATCATTTCTGCACCGCGACCCCCTCGACGTGTATTGAAACATCAAGTGAATCAAAATGGACTATAATAAGTTCTTCATTTATCATGATTGCCTGGAATCTGGAACAGCCTGCAATACAAGCTCGCAGCTTTGGACTAATGAAACGAGCTCTAAATGTGGAATATTTTAAAGGAAATGTAATTTGGTTACCATAACAATATGAAGAAAATCTGATTTTCTTAGCGCTGAAGACTCTCTCAGGACAAGATTGATTTTTTTTTCCCCTTAAAATCTTATTAGGCATCTTGGTTTATATGGGAGTGGGGAAGAAGATGTTTAAATTACAATTGAATCCAAGCCCAATAAGTTACTGGGGTGGGGTCAGTTTATTCCTGGTTCTTCTGATTTATTTTCAGTGTAAACACGTGAATTGGGGTCCAAGAGCTAGAAACAGCTAGTCACAACTAGACAAGAAAGTGGTGAAGGTCCAGACTTCAACAGAGTGGTTCATCAGGATGTGTGATTGTCACATGACCCACACTCTCCTCCCAAAGGAGACAACCAAGCACACTGCCAAAGAGCCAAGAATGCCAGAGTTCAAATCTTAGCTGTGCTGCTTTCACTCCGTGTCTGTGGCTCGCCTGCCCCATCCTTCCATACCTCAATACTCATATTTCTTAACAGGCTTAGAACAAAAGCTCAAAATGTTGCCATGAGGATTAAAGCAACCAGGGAAAAGGCCTGGGTCCCCCAGGTTGTCAGCTGGTCGCAAAATCCATGGAGCACTTAGAATAAAGCCTGGCTCATCAACTGTGCCAAAGGCATTCTTTATTTCTCTCCTCTTGTCAAAAGAGTTGGGGCAAATTTTTAGGATCCAGAACTGGTGGTAAAACTGAAAGAAGGGGGAGCAGTATAGAGCTGGATACGGGAGTATCCAGCACATAGGTCCTCATTCTGGAATGCCTTATGAATGAGGCAGACGGAGAGCAAAGACTGCCTGAGGAGAGCCAGCCAAATCTGCTGGCCTCTGAATTCCGATAGAAATATATAGACCAGTTAAACATGCATAGACAGAATTCTTTCCGAATTCCTGAGTAGCCAGTAGTATGTGAGAGGCACATCAATTATTTACACACAAATATGTACTATAAGGTGTAAGAGATGGGGTGAAAATACTTTACCCTTTTGAGTATTTAAACTATCAAACCCACTCTCGTAATTCCCAAGGCAAGAGAAACATGCAGGCCCACGCATTTCCATGTCCCAAGCCAACAAACTTGGAGGCTAATCAGCTTCTTTTCAATGACTTTGTCAACTACAGCTGTCAATGACCAGAAAGGTCAAACTCAAGATAGAAGATGTTTTCTCAGAGCTGTTATGTGCATGTCTGTGGACATTCCTGCCCTCCTCCTAGGACTACAAACAGCACCTACCTGCAGGCCTAGGGATGGAACACTACAGGGATGGGTGTCCTTCAGAGGACGACTTGAGGAAGACACCTTGCACTGACCCAGGATGCAGTGACTGTGGACAGGAAATACCAAGGCCTCCAACTCTCAGAATGAGCCCCAGAAAGTCGGGCAGAGGTGAAGGGTGAGTACAACCTTCTCTCACAGAGCCTTCACCTGAGAAGAGGAGACGGTGGACGGGGCTCAGGCTCACCAACTGCAGCTCTCTGTAGAGATCTTGACTCTGAGTCTGTCTGCTCAAGTGTCAGCTTAAGTAAAATTGAACTTCATCAGAGTCTGTCACATACTCGCGGGTTCCAAATGGCTCCAGATTTGTGCCCAAAACCACATGAAGTTTCTAGAATCAAATCCATGTCTCCAGTTGTGTTTCAATTACACCCGCCAGCTCCTGAACAACCCTCCAAGCTCACCTGCCTCCTCTAGCCGTGGTTCTCTAATTCCACCCTACACACACACTCACACACATACACACACATATACATACATACATACACACACACACACACACACACACACACACACACACTATGGTAGGTCTGTCTCCCTTGAGTTCCCACTGAACATTCCAGACACACGATCCTTACAGTCACTTCCCAGTGACGGGATCATGGTACTTCTCCAGAAACAAGTGAGTTAATGTACACTGCATCGAAGATCAAAATATTGGCATGTATCTACTTTACGTATGAAGGTCACTGCGCAAGGGAGGGAGATGTCATCATGGTAAATGGAGCCCACAGGTATTCTAAATATAGCCTCAGCCAGACCTGGCTATAATAGTCCAGGGGCCTTTTAGGAAATCGCTTTCCCATGCTGCCCTTTGTAGCTGACAAATATTGATTTGAATTGTGTTTTGAATAAACAATGAAAACAGTGTCTCATATAGAAATTGAAATCCACTGTTTAGCAACATAAAAAGTTCAGAGGAGCCTGACTTACAGTTCTAAGGTTGTTTGGTGTCTTTCAGTGTCAGTGAGAGTCTCAGGCAAGCCCCTGGAACCTTCTCTCCTGTATTGATAGGGAACACGGAAGCTGAGAACCCTTATCATGATCACCATGTTTAATGTCCCAATTCCATACTTGAGGATCCAGGCTTGGGGCTAAGACATAACAACCCAATGTCACAGGATCACTGCGAAAAGGCTGAGGGGTTCCCTTAGAAGTGATTTGGGTCTATTCACCTGTGAGGACTTCTTAGGTCTGAAAGTCTCTACTTAATGTGAAAATGTTGCAGGAATCCATGGAAGCATGGCAGCTCAGACGGAGAGCGGCTGCCTCTGCCAGGGTGGAAAAGGGCAGCGTCAAATTGAGCAGGCACAGGGCCTATACAGGGCTCCTTAGGGACAGAGCTTTTCCAGGGAGAAGAAACATTCAAAAGATTTTTGCTTAACTTTTTGAAATACACCGTGCCCAGCTGTGGCCTCTGCTTCCCACTGTGCAACAGCTGTCCACAACTTGTAAGCTCCACCCACAACTAACTCTCGCTTCCTCCCCTTGTCACTCCCTCTCCAAACCCCACTCTCAACTCCCAGTATTTTGCCACAAGGGGCCAAGTAAAATTTAGGAGTATATATTTCAATGCAAAGAAAGCTGATAGAGTATTTAACAAAGAACCATAAGCACGAAACACTATCTCACACGTATTTCTGATATACTCCATAGCAGGATGCCATCATCATCAAACTGACATTTCAACACAAGGAAGCGGCTTCAGCTCCTATTCTCTGCTGACTCCTTCCGAGACAGCCTTTCCAGAAAAAAGTCTTTAGTGATTCACTGCTAATGGGGTTTTTAAAAACTTTTTAATTAGTATATCAGGTACTACTTGGAGGATTTAATTAAGAATGCTTAGTAATATTAAATCTCTGTCTGAGATGTCCATAGCACCAAACATCAGAGCAAAGCTGGCCCCAGTGTTGGTAGCATGGATCATAGGTTATAGAGTAAAATTTATGCCATCAGCTGGGTTAGCCAGAGACTCCCAAATGCCTGCGTATCACTTGCCTTCTTCTGTCTGTAGCATACGTGTCCTGCCTTGAGCATGGCCAGGAGTGGTAGACTCCTACTGACCCCTAGGAAAACCACATAGGAAGTTTTCCAAACCTGCACCCTCCCAATGGCTCCCTTTCACCGAGGAAAGACAACAGTAGCCTGCTGGCTTGTGAGAGTCTCTGACTGAGGTCATGCTGCCACGGCAAGGACTGAACCTATGTCAGCCCTTGTTCCTAAGGATTGGCAGAGGACCTCAGGTGGTAGGACTCAAGGAACAATTGACACCCGAGCACATAGCAGAGGAGCAATTCCAGGTGTGCAAATGAAAGCAACTTGGTTTCCTTTCATTTCTACCAAGTGTGTAACCACTCAAACTAACTCATTCAGTGTGCTTTATAAATAGATGCTTCCCTCGGATTTCTTAGGAATCACACTTGGAACTAGGAAACAGCCAAAGGCTGTGCAAGAAGGTAGAATGGGCTAATTTGATAGGCCAGACATTTTAATTGTGTTTACTTACACACCCAGAAATAAGTTTGAAAAGAGTCTCAAGAAAACTATTGACATTATAGAGGTGGGGGGTAGATGATTACTCAGGAAGAATTAAACAATGACCTGAGACAGGATTTAGACCATTAGTGTTCACTATGCTAGTCCCTGGTAGACTCAAGTACCCATCATCACCATTATCATTTTCTCCTTCTCCTGCTGCTTCTCTCTCTCTCTCTCTCTCTCTCTCTCTCTCTCTCTCTCTCTCTTTCAGAGAAAGATGTAGGGAAGGAGAGAGGAAGAGAGAGGAGGGAGGGAAGGAAGGAAGGAAGGAAGGAAGGAAGGAGGAAAATTGCAGAGTGATGGGATCATTGTTGTGAATAGTACACTTAAAATGGTCAAAGTAACTGGGTGGTGGTGGCGGACACCTTTAATCCCAGCACTTAGGAGGCAGAGGCAAGCAAATCTCTGTGAGTTCAAGGCCAGCCTAGTCTACAAGAGCTAGTTCCAGGACAGGCTCCAAAACTACAGAGAAACCATGTCTCAAGAAAGAAAGAAAGAAAGAAAGAAAGAAAGAAAGAAAGAAAGAAAGAAAGAGGAGGAGGAGGAGAGAGAGAGAGAGAGAGAAGATGGCCAAAGCCTAGCAAGGTGGTGTGAGTTTACAGTCTCAAACACTCAGGAGTCAGGACCTCCTGAACCCAAGAACTCAGGACCAGCCAAGCAGTATAATGAGAAGTCATCTTTAAAAATAAGACGCAGTATACGTCATCCTCGCTCACAAATGAAAGGATCACCCACCCTGTCTTATTTGGGGGCTGTTTTTGGCTACAGTAAAATCCTTCTATCCTCATTAAAACATTTAGTATCTTCAATTAAATTTAAGAGTAATACATCCAGCTAACAAGGCAAAACCAGCCTTTGACATTGGGTTCCACCTCTCACAATTAGTAAGATTTTTTTTTTGGGGGGGGGGGGTTCTTCAAGATTTGGGCAAGCAAGTGCCATGACCAATCAGATTATGACAGCATAATTCTCATGGAGTTGAGAGTCAGCCAGTTTAGGGCTGGAAGACCAAACCATGACTAATCAGTCCCAAGCATGCCAGGCCATTGCCTTGAACACTTGTAAGAAATACCGTCACCATCAGATAAGTGGGCCATGGTGCCAAATCATTTCTCTAAGACAACACACACACACACACACACACACACACACGTATGCATGCACGCCCACTCTCTCATATGCATAAGTTGTACAGGTCAGAGGTTAATGTCAGAATGCCTTCCTCACTCACTTATTTTCTGAGACAGGATCTCTCACTGAACCAAGAGCTCTCATTCTGGTGGACAGCTGGACAGCAAGCCCTAGGATTCACCTGTCCCTGCCCCTCGGTTATGGGGTTACAGATATGCACCTCTGGGCCCAGCTTTACACGGGTGCTTCAGATCCAAACTTGGGTCTTGATGTGGGAGTGTCATATATCAATCTGTTGATTTCATTGGTTAATAAACAAACTGCTTGGCCTCATAGCTTAGAACATAGGTGGGTGGAGTAAACAGAACAGAATGCTGGGAGGAAGAGGAAGTGAGCTCAGAGACTCGACAGCTCTCCTCTCAGGAGCAGACGCCTCAGAGAGATGCCATGCTCCCAGCTCCCAGGCAGATGCACGCGATGAAGCTCCGACCCAGGATGGACATAGGCTAGAATCTTCCCAGTAAGCACACCTAGGGGCACTACACAGATGATTAGAAATGGGCTAAATTAATATGTGAGAATTAGCCTAGAAGAGGCTAGATAGAAATGGGCCAAGCAGTGATTAAATTAATACAATTTGTGTGTTGTTATTTCGGGCATAAGCTAGCCAGGCAGCCGGGGTGCTGGGGACGCAGCCCCGCCGTCCTTATTACTACAGGGTCTTTATGATTGTACAGCAAGCACTTGCCCACAAGCCATCTCTAGAGTTCTCAGACAATAACACAATGTCCCCACTTTCCTGCTTTCAACTGCTTGTTGTTCTACACTAATTTACTGCGATTTTGCTTCTAGCCACCTTCTACCCTCCAACAGCCTTATAATTGCAGTGATTAGAAGCATTAGAGCAGACAGAAGTTTGTAAGAGGAAATTAGATCCATTTGGGTATTGCCCTACCTAATTAGAGGAATTATCATGAAATCCAAATACTACAAACCAGAATTTAGAGCCTTCCACACAGAGCCAAGTCATTCCTCATTGTACACATTGTGTTGTCCATTATTATCAATTGTCACAGAAAATATGAGCAGGTACTCAACCAGATAAGTGGAAGTAACAGGGGTGTTTTGTTTTTAACTATTTATTAAAGATTTCTGCCTCCTCCCTGCCACCGCCTCCCATTTCCCTCCCCCTCCCCCGGTCAAGTCCCCTTCCCTCGTCAGCCCAAAGAGCGATCAGAGTTCCCTGCCCTGTGGGAAGTCCAAGGACCACCCACCTCCATCCAGGTCTAGTAAGGTGAGCATCCAAACTGCCTAAGCTCCCACAAAGCCAGTACATGCAGTAGGATCAAAAACCCATTGCCATTGTTTTTGAGTTCTCAGTAGTCCTCAATGTCCGCTATGTTCAGCGAGTCCGGTTTTATCCCAGGCTTTTTCAGACCCAGGCTAGCTGGCCTTGGTGAGTTCCCGATAGAACATCCCCATTGTCTCAGTATGTGGGTGCACCCCTCGCGGTCCTGAGTTCCTCACAGACATGGCTACTGAGATGCTTTGGAACTCAGCAATTGCCTTCGCCTCCCTATTGTGCTTGACACCTCCAGGGGGCGCTCTCCTTGAAGTGTTCTTCTTTGTATCAGCATTAGAACCAGCTCCTGGTTTTCCTCCTGTCCTCATGACCACTCCTCTTTGGTAAAGTTAGTGGATGTTAGCTCTTCCATGTCTCTGTACTGGTATTTCTACAGGGTCTACCATTGTCCCACTAACTTTCCTATTGTACATGGTTTCCTTGAATGGTAAAACTCATCCATCGCTACCAAATATATACATGATGCTAAGTCCCTCTCATCAGCTCTCAGTTCATGTGTCCTCAGCAATCTCTGCACTTATATCCCATACACAATCCAGACTCCATATACCTGAAGCTATACCCATGATTCCTTGTCAACCTCCTTCTTCATGATGTATGATGATGTATGAACCAAATTGAGTAGTGTCGAACAGTGCTCTTCCCTCTAAATGATGTGAGCAGCTGGAACATCAGACTGTGACATTACTTGAAATCACATCTTTGAAATGTAATTAAATGAAGGATATAAAAATGAGGATCATCCTAAATGTAGGGTGAGCTCAAAGACTGGAGAGGTCCTTTTAGAGAAAGACAGAGAGAGAGCTGAAATTCAGACGCACCTAGGAAGAAAACTGAGGAAGAGACTGGAAAGATTTGTCTCAAAGACAAAGAATATCAATGACCAGACGTAGCAGCTGAAAAGCAAGAAAGAACACAGAACAAAATCTACCACAGGGCCACCAAAAAATAATTGAATCCTGCTGACACTAATGTTGAGACTTCTGGCCTCCAGAACCATGTGATGATAAGCTGATGTCATGTTAAGCCATCTTGTTCATGGTAATTTGTTAGCATAGCACTGGGCACTACCAGGCATGCAAGCATCTAACCCCCTATCGGTGCCTTCCTCTCTTATTTTCCATGTCCAAACCATCACTTAACCTTGATGACGAGCCCTACCCAATAAACCCCAGACCTGACCTCCACCACCTTCCTTTCACCAGGTCGATCTTCAGAGCCTCCTCACTGACCTCCTGCCTTCCCTCTCTCAAGGATTCTACCTTCACAAAGTGCCACAAATGCCTTTCCAAATACAGAAGTGTCGTGCCTGCACAGCCAGGAACCGAAAGCGAGTGAAGGACGTCAGGATTGAACATGCATACACCTCTCGAGCTGCTAGAAGAAGCCCTTTATTGAACAGCACCACGGAGGTTTGATCCCTAACCCAGCCATGTGGGTCAACAGGTGAAGACCTCATCGCCTGATCCTCGATTAAGGCCAGGGCAATGGGTGCTCAGGAAGGAGGGTTGGTAAACAACTTTGACACAGCTCTCAGAAGCTCAAATCAAAAGGGCACTAGCAGGGAAGGGCAGCTGGAGGCCAGGACTCCAAATGACCCCAACACAGAAGAGATCCACACTAGCTGAAACATTAAAAGTTCCCAGCACATACTAACAACCCTTCTGGCTCAGTCCCGTGCATTTCTCCAACTCATCATATTCCATCACTGGCTCTGTACCACCTGATTAGCTCCTAGCTGCGTACGGGTCTCTGTCCCTGGTAAGCACCTTGTGCAGGCTAGAACTTTAACAAACCCAGGGGCTCAGTTAAAATAGTAGTAAGGCATGGTGGTACACATCTGTAATTCTAGCCACTACAAGAGGCCAAAGCAGGGAACCTGCCTAAAATATAAGGCCAGCCTGGGCAAAATAGCAAAATGCTATCTCAACTGTGTTCCCCAGTCAGTGCTTAATGCTTAGTCATCAAACAGTACTCGTAGTACCCATGGCAACAGGACCATGATCTTAAAGCAATCTCCATGACTGTGATGGGCTTGACCCTGTAACCACTAGTCCACAGGGACAGGAACAGCTGGAGCAGCAGCACCAATGAGCAGCGTCTCACTATCAGCCCCTGATTCCGTCATCCAAGCCAGCAATAAATGATATATTAGGTCCACATGGAATTACTGCGACTACTTTCCCACTGTGAGAACATAGGCACGGATGGGGGTGACACTTGGGTAGCACTGAGCCCATCTGGCTAATGTCTCCATCTGCCCATTGGCAACTTGACTTCCATCTGTGACTTTGACTCCCGTTTTTCTATGTAACCTCTTTACAGGTTCCTGGGATCCAGATGGAACTTCCCTTTGTGTGAGCCGTGTTGTTCTACTTCCACACATGATCTGCAGAAGGTGGTGTCGTGAGAACAGAAGGAGCAATCAGTAGGAATCAAGAGTAGGAACAATTGGAGCAGGATTCCCGAGTACCAGAGAGAAACTTAAGAATCTAGAATGGCCATCCAAGAGCAAAGCCAAGCGTCAGCCAAGCTCAGGAGACCTGCTGTTTAGTCATGAGGGAGAGAAGCAAAGGGATGTGAGAAAAAGAGAGAGAGGGAATGTGTGCGTGCTGAATATGTGTATGTGGCAAACTAACTACAAGACTCTTAAAATAATAATGATAGCCCAATCATCCCTGAGATTCAGAGGACCCCTACTAGGTCCTCGAGGCTGGTCATTGTAATAGTCATAGAAATCCCACAGTAGCTGTCTCTAGCTGGGGGTTGACAACTGGTAGTTGCCCAGTCAGCAAGGCAGGATGCCTCAGAAGTCCCAACCTGGCAGTGGGAGCCCGGAAAGTTCCTAGAGAGTGACTGGGCCCTATCTACAAGGAAAGTGTGGAGATGCTGATTCTGCTGTCTGGGCTCTTCAGAGGCAGCAACAACAGAGTAAATCAGCTTAGGTGGCAAGAGAAAGGACAAGCCAGCAGAAGATGCGATCAGCTTCCTTCTGAAATGCCCTTAGAATCTGAGCTGCTACCTGGAGGTGCTGCCCACAGTCGGGGTGGGTCTTCCAGTATCAATCCAGGTGATCAGGTAAAGCTTCCTCTCAGCGGATTCTAATTTGTGACGAGTTGACATTAAAACCAACCACAATACCTGCAATTAGATGGTGCACTGTCATAGCAAATATGGGGTCCCAGGAAGATAATCAAGGTCCAAGAAGAAACTAGGACCCCAGAAAAGGTATAAAGGATTTTTACCTGTGGGGAGAGGAGAGCAGCACTTCTTGGAAGGTGGAAGAAACGTATTGCTGCCGGAGAACTTAAGCAATTCCCAGGACACATTCAGAGTCCTCTCATCTTTGAAGCAACATAGTTAACAGTTGGGCACTACCTTACTTCACCTCCTATTACTATGAAGAGACACCACAACCAAGATAAGTTATAAAAGACAGCATTTAATTGGGGGCTTGAGTACAGCTTCAGAGAGTAAGTCCATGACCAACACGGTAGGGAATATCGCAGTAGGCAGGCAGGCCTGGCACCAGAAGAGTGGCTGAGGCAGAGAGAAGAGGAGAATGGGCCTGACATGGGCCTTTGAAACCAGTGATAGATTTCCTCCAGCAAAGCCCCGCCTTCTAATCTTCCCAAACAGTTCCACCAACTGGGACCCAAGGATTCAAATACATGAGCCAGTGGCAATCGGTCTCATTCAAACCACCTCGGGTGTTTTCACAAACCAGTCGTGGCTTCTTGAAAGAGCAGAGGGCTGTTGGGCATCAGACTCAGCCAATGGAGCAATGAGAGGCAGAGGGGTACTCGGGAGGCACATGAAGCCAAATGAAATGAACCAGTTCATGGGGCCTGCCTAGAGGCTGAACAGATGGCAGCTTCTCAGCCCCCAGCTCCTCCTCTGCTGAGTGAACACACAGGCTACCAGCCAACACTGATCCGGAAGACAAGAGCTGTAGAGAGCATGTTGGGACTGGACGGCAAAAGATGTTGACAAGAGTGTCCAAAGGGACTTTGGCTCAGACTCGCCTGTGAAGCCAGAAATGTGAATTTTCTGTCAGAAGCCAAAGAGTCCTTTCACTAATGCATGGTCAGAACACAGAGGCCTAGGGGTACTTGGAGACACCAAGTCCTGCTTCACAGTGTACATGGAGGAGAACATAGCCACCATGCATGTTCTGTATAGAAGGAATGCAGCCATGACGCTGCATCAGCCTTTGCAAGAGAAACCTCGGTTGCATAAGTCAAATAGTAGAGGGCAGGAAAAGGAACCTGTCCCTCCCTCACCCCCATTTCATTCTCCCTTTACTCTTGGGTTCTATTTATTTGCTCAGAGACCTGAGGGCATTGCTTTAAGATGCTGAAAGCCCAGCTGTCCTGGGTTGTAATTAGTTTTAGCTATCAGCAGAAAGTACCTTTGTCTTATTTCTGGAAAGTCAAAGCCAATCGATACCCCCGCATTTATGCCTCCCCTGGCTAATCAGAAGGTCAGCTGGTACAAAACCCTCCACCCTGGGGATGGGGGGGGGGCAGTCCTGAAGACTATCAAAGGAGCAAAGACCATGCTGCCTCCCTGTGAGAAGTCAACAGAGGTAAACTGAAGGGCACCAGCCAAGCATGGTGACGGCATCCTGTGTTGACCTCAGAGAGCAGAAGGCAGGACTTGGATAAAAGACAAATACACATTCCTGAGTTTGTGATTTTCCATAACCTCAGGTCCCACTATTAAAAATGAAAATGCTAATTGTTTACAGCCAGCCCTTTGGAGCAAAAGTTTATTAAACTCCTTCTATTGTGACTGGCAAATGAAACTAAGGCACTTTAAACCCTGCTCAAACTCCCCTGACAGCCCAGGAGTCCCAGGTACAGACCACTTTCCATTTCAAACATGGATGCTTCCATTTCAGAAAACCTCAAGATCACACATGGTTTGAGGGGTAGGAATTCTGCTATAAAATAACTCCACATATGATTGGAAGGGATATTCCTGATGACATCTAAAACTGAATGTTATTTCTACTCTCCTGCCTACCAGGCAAGCTCAGAGGCCCTGGAGAGTTCCATCAAATAAAATGGGAGCCAAAGGCAAAATGGCTGAAGGGCATAGGCACTATCCAGACTATTGTGAGAGCTTGGGAGGAAACATCTCCTTCTGCCATCCTTATGCAAGTAGAAAGATAATAAAAGGAGACAGGGTATGGGGAATAGCGCCTACCTGCCCCTGAATTAATTTCAGGCTCCGAAAACAAGATATTCCATGACAAAACCAGATTTAAACAATACCTATCCACAAATCCATCTCTTCAGAAAGTATTTGAAGGAAAGCTCCAACCCAAGGAAGTCAGTTGTACCTGCGAAAACCCAGGTAATAGATAATCCCACACCAGCAAATCCCAAAGAAGGGAAACACACACATACTACCACCAAAACAACAAAACCAAAAATTAATAGGAATTACCAATCACTGATCATTAATATCTCTTAATATCAGCGGACTCAATTCGCCTATACAAAGGCTTAGGCTCACACAACAGATATGAAAACAACATCGTCCTTCTGCTGCACACAAGAGAAGCTGAGGTGGAAAGATCTCAAGCTCTAGGCCACCTCAGCAGCAGAGCAAAACCCTGTCTTGGGAAAACTAACAGTATATTGGGTTGGAGACAGAGTATGGCAGACATAGAGAAAAGGACACTTAGGGAAATGGGAAAGAGAATCTGGCAGAAGCTGAACAGGGGACAGGCTCCAGCAGCCCCAGAGAAAGAGGAGACCTTGGGGCTAGGAAAAGCTACAACCCACACTGAGGGCTGCCTTCAGACTGTTCTATCGCTGGTCTTTAGTGCACCGGGCTCCATCCTTAGGACACCTTGGTTGTGTATTCGTCATCTTTCTATTGCTGTAACAAAATACCATGCTACAAAAACTTATCAAGGAAGAGTTGTTCGGATTGGCTGTCCCAGAAGACTTTGGGGTCCATAATGGCATAGACACCATGGCAGTAGGCTGCAGACACAGCAGCTGGAGCAGGAAGCTAGGATCTGAGAACTCCCATCCCCAACAGTGAGCATGAAACAGAGACAGCCAACTAAGAATGGCTCAAGGCTTTGAAACTTCAAATCCTACCCCAAGTGATATACTTCCTCCAGCAAGACCAAACTTCCCAAACTTCCCCAAACAGTGACTGGAGAGGAAGTATTCAAATGCCAGAGCCCATGGAGACATTCTCAGTCACACCGCTACGGTCTGCAGCAGTAGTCAAAAGCTGGTCCATTATGAAGATACGGCAATCGTCAACTACAGACCAATTACCCGTATGTGCCAATTGTTTTTCAGAGTAAAGGACCACGGATAACTGTGTGTTTTCATAGATTATTTACTGTGGGTATGAATGGAAAGGAAAATAAAAAAGCAACAAATAAAGCAAAAAATTTTAGGTTCCAGTCTTAAGTCAGTTACCATGTGCTCTTTGGGTGCGAGACAGAACTTTAATTACACACCCTTCCCAGGCAAGTCCCGTGGCTCGGAACTTTTGGTAGAAGCATGAGTCTCTGTGGCATCACAACCCAAGTCTAGGTAGCATCACATTCAACTCTGACCTTAACCTTAACACAGAGCCGCAGAGGCAGGGCAGATGTGTGTGCTCAGCACCCAAGTGCATTTCTGCCAGACTCAGCCTCAAGCGGATTTGTGCTAAGACTTTTCAGGTGACTGGCTGAGGTAAGAACTGATATGACTTAATGGTGCCGATGAATTATGGCCTTCCGTCTTGTCAAAAAAATCCTCCATCTGACTTTCAAGGCTCTTTGGTCTGGAGCACAGATTCTCTAGCCATTCTCACACAAGTGCCCCGTTTCTTTCCTGATCCCCTTTCCCAAGAGCTTTTACAATTCACAAAGTCAGTCCAAGCTCAGAGCTCCCAGACCCCAAGGTCCCTGGGTACCCTAGACCTAACTGGACTGAGGAAGACCTCCCTCTGTATCACACATACAGTCTGCGACACACACACATACACACAGTTTATGACACACATATACACACACACATTCTGTGACATATGTACACACCACATGCACATAGTCTGTGACATACACACGCTCACATACACACACAGTTTGTGGCACACATACATGCCACACACACAGAGTCTGCGACACAATACATACCACACATACAGTCTGTCACACACTCACACACACACACACACACACACACACACACACACATACACATGAGCACACACACAGGATATGACCTTACAAGCAAGGTTGTGCTTAAGAGGCTTGGAAAGCAGGTGACACCCATTGCTAACAGATCAGAACTGAATGGGTAGTATTGGAAAGGTGTACAGAATTCTTAATAAAGACCATTCCTCCAGTATTTCTCCCCATTGGTACACACCTATCCCCACACTAACAGGAGCCCAAGGTCAATGTGCCAGCAGATTTGGTGTCTGATGAGGGTCTAGTCAGGCAGAGAGCAGTTGAGGAAAGAGAGGAGGAGACTGGAGCTCAGCTGCCATGAGAGGCTGGCAGCCACCAAAAGCTGCAGAGAACACGGTGAGGCTTCTCCCTAAGAACCTCTAAGGGATGCTCTGAAGCTTAGCCATCCCACTGTGGTGTTCCAGTGACGCTAACTCAGACCTCTGACCTGTGGGAGAACAAATGGTATCAAGTTCTTCACGACAGCTGCCACAGGAAATCCGAACTTAACATTAGGCTTTTTATTACACTAAGATCTCTAAAATTAAGATTTATCTTGTAATCAAAAATAATTTTTATATGAAGTGGTTATGGTTTTTTAGCGATATATTTTTTTAAATGGTATACCATACAATTTAAAAAAAACATTTTAGATTTGCTAGGATGCGGACCTAGTTTTGAGCACTGAGAAATCCAGCCCTCACTGTCCAAGCTTCAGAACAATCAAAAATGTCGATTATAGCGGATCAAAGCAGTTCATAATGACACTTCAGAATGAGGAGTAGAGAGAAATTTCCTGTCATTATTTGCTATAGATTAATTTGAAAATTAGTGACCGCAACGAAAGAATTCAGCTTCAGTCAAGTCTTGCCAGTAAAAAGCGTTCCACAGAAATCGGCCATCTGGTTGCTGGGGAAAGATCAAGTTTACAGAAGACTGCCAGACTCACTAGCAAGAGGGGATCACAGAATCAGGAAATTGGCCTTCTAAGAAACCATCACACAGGCCAAGAGGTCCAAACCATGCATAAGCTCTCGGGTACACGGCTAAGGAGAACTGAACATTGATATGGTACCAGAGTTGCACCATGCAGATGATCTTCTAGTAAGGATAAACCAATAGGTGTGTCACAGAGGGAATCAATTAGGCCGTGATTACTGCAACCTACTGGTCAAACACATTATAATATCATCAAAATATTATGTGTCCCAATGCAACATGTATTCTAGTGAAAAATGTGTGATTTGCAACTATTCATCCTATAAGGGCAACTTCTGGTCAAGAAGACACAGGGAGGAGAGGAAATCAAATTAAATGACACCACAGGAATAAATCTGACAGCTTCAGAAGGGGAAGCATCATTCAGCCTGGTCTGAGTTTCTTTACAACTCAATGGAGTAAACCTTGCCTTGAACTGGAGGACTCCACAGTCAGAGCCCTGTGTAGTGAGGGCTGAGGTTCAGCTTAAACAAGCCAAGTGAACTGGGTCTTGGGGGTTGGCTAGAAAATCTAGAACAATCCAATATGGAAATATTGGCATTAATGATGGGACAACACCTGACTGGCTAGCATAGATAATAACATCTTCTCTCGGTTTTTAAAATGTAGAAGAGATATCTCTCTCTTTATCTCTCTCTTTCTCTCTCTCCCTCCCTCCCTCCCTCTTTTTCTCTCACAGAAATAATGTTCCCTAAGTTTTAAAAGTGATGTAAGGATAAGAAAGGGTTTTTATTATTTTATGTTCACTTGTCTGTAGTTCCTAACTTTTAATATTTCCAAACTGTGTTAGGAACAAGGAAAATTATATCTTAAATAGAAATCAAGATCCACTCAGCATTTCCACTTTGAACAATATCAAAGACTTGCTAAATTGGCCAACATTCTACCAAAATAACTATAGATACTGGACTAAGCCTAAAACACCCTCTGAGGACATTATTGAAAGCCCAGAAAGTAACGACTTCTCCTGAGAAAACAGAACTGGATAATCAGTGTCCTAATTTAGTTTCTGGTGTTGTTATACAACACTGACTAAAGCCAACTAGGGGAGGAAAGGGGTTATTTGCCATGTGCTTCCATGTCGCAGGGCATCATTGAGGGAAATCAGGGAAGGAACTCAAGCAAGAACCTTGAGGCAGGGACTCAAGGCAGGAACTGGAAGCAGAAGCAGAAACTTTGAAGGCATATTGCTTACAGCTTATTTCCTGGTTCATGGTCATCTATCTTTCTAATACATCCCAGGCCAACCTGCTTAACAACGGTACTATGGTAAGCCTGTCCTCCTACATAAATTATCAAGCAAGAAAACGCCCCAGACCTGACTTTTGGGGCAACTCTAGTGAAAGCTCCCTATTCCCGAGCATGTCAACCAAGATGGGCAACCACAATCAGCCATCACAGTTAGCTTTAGAATTAAAATTTCTAAAGCAGATACTAAAAGAATCAAAATCAGTACAGAACATCTAAACTAGTCGTCATGAAAATAAATAGACTGAGAAAAGGGAAAAGTAACAAGGGTGCATGTGGCAGATATTAATGCACACATGTGTCATGATAATGAAAATGAAACTTCCCATTTAAAACAAAAGTCATTGGACTCAATTAAAATAGACAAGTGCATACAGTTTACAAAATGCCTGAAGGAAATAAAAGGATACCAGAGGGTGAAAGAAAAAAATACAGGTGAAAAAAGGTAAAAAAAAAAAAAAGTAACCTGAAGAAAGCTATTAGCATTTTATAGACCAAAATATAATTTTATAGACCAGGTAGATAGATAGATAGATAGATAGATAGATAGATAGATAGACAGATAGATAGAGATAGACAGATAATAAGGAGATAAAACATAACTATAACATATATGTGATATATAGATGCATATAGATACAAACACACATATGTATATAAACATATATTAGATATACAAAATATAGGCCAAAAAGCATTTTTAAACATAGAATGCTAATAAAATTACAGTTTTAATTTAACAGGAAAATATGATTTGAAACTTGTATGTAACTAAGAAAATCAACCTAAATTCACAAAGCAAAACTGGTAAAAACTTCTAGAGAAAAGTCCAAGACAACAAACCCTATAAAAATGTTCATATACAGAAATGTTATCAATTGATCTGTAAAGAAGATAATTGCATATTTGTGTGTATATTATTAAATCTGAAACAATTTTAACAATATAATTAGTGATGTTTGTTGAAAGTTTATAATATTATCCCCAAAATACAAGCTCTGATCTAGCATTTACAAAACTTGGTGATACAATGAGGTAGAAAGCAGATTAACACATTTTAAAACTTTTGATTCTATAGCACAGTTGCTAAAGGTCATTAATAAGGAAAACAGCAAAACTACTTTGTCTGTAGCTCTCGGGTTCAGAATGAATTGAGAGATGACCTGGATAGGTAAGCCACCAGATATAATCTCCAGAGCACTGGCACAGGTGAGTTCCAGAGATGAGCTCCAGTGAATGCCACCAATAGACAGGTGAGCTCCAGTGAGTGCCACCAATAGACACACAGGTGAGCTCCAGTGAGTGCCACCAATAGACACACAGGTGAGCTCCAGTGAATGCCATTTGGACTGTGGGAGTTTAGGTTAGGAAAGCAGTAGAATGCTTTAAAGCGCTACTTCATGGGACATACTAATAGAAGCATTGAAGATTTGGTGCTGAAAATGATTTGAACTGGGGTGGGTATGGCTCAAGCGGTTTCAGAGGAGAAGAATTTTAGTGTGCTGCCTAGTGATATTTTCCTGAAGAATGTGGCTGCTTTTGCCCTTGTCTGAAAAGTTTGCCTGAGGCGAAATTGAAGAGTATTAGATTAATTCTATTGGCAGAGGAAATCTCAGAGCAGCCTAGTATAGGCTGCGGTTTCTAGTCATGTGGTTACTAGTGGTAACTCTAATGAAGATATATCATGAAAAGGAGCAAGCTGAGCAAGAAAACTATTTTAGAAGAAAGGGAGTACAAGAAAGTGGAATGGAGCTAAGTCCTCTATTCAAGGAGACAAACAGATTAAGAAATGGAATAGAGGAAGTGGTGACCTCAGGGCAAAATCCCACAAAGCTAAATTTCCAATTTGTGAAGAAAAATTTAGAGCTGGGTGTGGTGGTGCATGCCTTTAATCCCAGGCTGGCAGACCTGTTCCACAGGCCAAATTTGAGAATAGCCAAGTTTAGAGAGTGAAGGAATTCATTGAAAACAGAAAGCTGATGAAGCAGTAATTGAAAGATGTCTGAGTTCAAGGCCAGCCTGATCTACAGATCCAGTTTCAGGACCACCAAGGTTAGGCAGTGAAGGACACCATTGAAAACAGAAAGTTGGTGACGATGTAATTGAATGAGGGGGCCATGTTATAACCTCGTTAAGCAGCAGAACTTGCCAACCTTGTCCACATGATTCCACCTCCTAAATGCTGGAATTAAAGGCATGCACCACCACCACCAAGTCTATAGTTTCTTTTTTTCCATCCTTAACTCTAAAGCCAGAACTACGTGACTGAAGCTACTTACAGAGTCTGGAACATGGCCCCCTCCTTCAATTACATCTTCACCAACTTTCAGTTTTTGATGATTTCCTTCACTGCCTAAGCTTGGCTGTTCTGTAACTTGCTCTGTAGAGCAGCCTGGCCTCAAACTCAGAGATCTATCAGCCTCTGCCTCTTGAGTCCTGGGATTAAAGGCATGAACCACCACACCCAAATCTAAGCTTTTTACTCCTTTTTACAACTTGAAAATTTAGCTGGGTAGGATCTTGCCCTGAGGTCACTTCTTTTTTTTTTTTTTCAATTTTTTAATCTGTTTATCTCCTTGAATAGAGGACTTAACTCCATTCCACTTTCTGGTGTTTCTTTTCTCCTCAAACATTTTTCCTTGCTCAGATTGCAAATCTTTATTAGAATTAGCACTAATAACCACACAATAGAGTCTGTACTAGGTTGTTTTGAGATTTCCTCAGCTGAGGGAATTAGTCCAAAACTCTTCACTTTAGCCTATGGCAGACTCTTTGGACAAGGGCAAGAGGCAGCCAAATTCTTCACCAAAATATCATAAGAATGATATCTAGACCACATATTGATATTCTTCTCCTCTGAAACCTCTTGAGCCATCCCCCCTCCACCCAGTTCAAGTCTTGGCATCACTGTCTTCCATGCTCCTACTAGTGTGCCCCATTAAGTAGTGCTTAAAGCTTTCCATTGGTTTCCTAACCAATAGTACCAAAGTTTAAATTCTTCCAAACAAAAACATGGTCAGACTTATCATAGAAATACCCCAGTCCCTGGTACCAACTTCTGTCTTAGTTATCTATTGCTGTAAAGTGACACCATGACCACAGCAACTCTTATAAAGAAAAATCACTTAATTGGGGTGGCTTACATTTTCAGAAGTTTAGACCATTATCATCATAGCAGGACAAGGCAATGTGCAAGCAGACTTGGTTCTAGAGAAGGAGCTGAGAGTTCTACATCTTGCAGACCACAGGAAGTGAACTGAGACACTGGGTGTTGCTTGAGCATATATGAGACCCCAAAGCCTGCCTCCACAGAGGCACACTTCATTCCAACAGAACCACACCTAACAGTGTCATTCCCTTTGGAGGTCATTTTCTTTCAAACCACCAGTATTCTACTTAGAACCAAGTGAATGCCAAATCAGTGCCAAGAAGTGGAAGGTTGGATGCCTAAGTGATGGGTGTGCCAAAAGAATAGATCCATGTCCCAGCATGCCCAGTGCTAAAAGGCCAGGGACGTGTGGTTTTGGTAGGAAACACTGGAGGCATTTTAATGTGGTCAAATAAGAAGAAAATAGAGAAGAGGAATGGCTGAGAATACATCCTGTGATAAAGAAAAAGCAAGGCACTACAAAAAACCCTCCTGCCTAATGGCAAATCCAAGCCATGTGGTGTCCCAGTATTGCACCAGATTTATACAAAGTATTTTGGAATTGTGGCAGGGGGATTATGTCCATATCATTGCAACTTTCAAAGGCAAGTGTATTTTTGTTGTTTGCGAGTGTGACTTTTTTGAACATCAATATTTTTTCATTGTGTTGAGGAAGAAAAAGCAAGCAAGGGGAATGGCAAAAATATTAATAGGCAATTCCAGATGGAAACAGTGAAAAACTGATGAACCTATGCAGGAAATGTGTTTATCCTCACAAATAGTCCAAGCATCACACCCTAGAACAATAGCAGAACAATTCTCCTATATGCTATGCAGAATTGTATAAATAATATCTGGTGATTCTCTCAGTATAAGCACAAAGTACGAAGCTGGCATGTTCTTTCTAATGAAAAAGTAGCAATACATATCAAAGGGCTTCAAAAAAATACTCTGTTATTCAATGAGAATTATTATACTTTATCCAAACTGGAACCCAAGTCTGTCAATTCCAGCAATGGGTCTATCAAAGCATAGACCCTTTTTCAATCCATTGGCAAAGGGGATGCCTACCATCCCCACTATCTCTGCCAAAGCCACGATTCATCTGCATCATATGCAAGAACTGAGCCAGGTGAGACAATTCACTAAAAATCCAAAATACACATTATGATTCACATCACAAGGTTAGCAAGGTTATCTTCTTATTTTTTTAATTTTATCTTTTTATTCATTTTACATACTAATCACAGTTCCCTCTCCCTCCCTTTTCCTCCACTTCTTCCCAACCCACCCCCATTCACTCCTCAGAAACAGTAAGGCCTCCCACAAGGAGTCAATAATGCCTAGCCCCATTTAGTTGAGGCAGGATTGAGCTTGTCCCCCCCCCCTTCCCCCCACATCAAGGCTGAGCAAGGCATCCCACCATATGGAATAAACTTCAAAAGGCAAGCTAATGCACTAGGGATAGATCCTAGTCCCACTGCCGGGGTTCCACAAACAGACCAGGATACAAAACTGTCACCCACAGGCAGAGGGCCTGGTTCAGTCCCATGCAGGATCCCCTGCTATTGGTCTAGAGTCCTTGAGCTCCCACAAGCTTGAATTGACTGTCTCTGTGGGTTTCCCCATTGGTGTAGGAAGTCCTTCTGTATATGTGTTGCTTTTATTGGTTAATGTAATGAATTAACCTGTGATAGGCCTGTGATAGGGCAGAGTAGAGACAAGTGGGGAAAACTAAACTGAATGCTGGGAGAAAGAAGGCAAAGGCACAAGACATCACATTAGCTGCCAGAGGGGAAAGATATGAGCTGCCAGCTGGAACCTTGCCAGTAGGCCATGAGCCTCATGGTAAAATATAAAATAATGCAAATGGGTTAATTCTAGATGTAAGAGCTAGCTAACAATACACTTAAGCTATTGGCCAAACAGTATTGCAAATAATATAGTTTCTGTATGATTATTTCAGGAGTCTGGGTGGCCGGGAAACAAATAAGCGGCCTCCAACAACACCCCATCATGATCTTGAACCCCCCCCCACCCTCATATAATTTCTCCTCCCTCTCTGGACTCCTGTAGCTCAGCCTGGTGCTGGGATGTGGATCTCTGCATTTGCTTCCATCAGTTACTAAATGAAGATTCTATGGTGACAGTTAGGGTAGTCACCACTCTGATTACAGGGGAAGGCCACTTTAGACACCCTCTCCACTACTGGTAGGGATCTTAGCTGGTGTCTTCCCTGTGGATTACTAGAACCCTTAGTTATCAGAGAAATGCAAATCAAAATGACTCTGAGATACCAACTTAAATACCTGTCAGAATGGCTAAGATCAAAAACACTGATGATAGCACATGTTGTGGAGTAAGGGGAACACTTCCCCACTGCTGGGGGTGGGGGTGAAATGTGCACAGCCACTCAGCTTCACAGAAAGTTGGGAATCAATCTGCTTCAAGACCCAGCTATAACACGCTTAGGCATATACCCAAAGGATTCCCATCATACCACAAGGACAATTGTTCAACTATGTTCAAAGCAGCATTATTCATAATAGCCAAAACCTGGAAACAACCTAGATGACGCTCAACTGAAGAATGTATGAAAATGTGGGATGTTTACACGATGGAGTATTGCTCAGCAGTAGAAAAAAAATAATATCATGAAATTTGCAGGCAAATGGATGGAACTTGAAAAAAAATCATTCTGAGTGAGGTAGTACAGACCCAGAAAGACAAATATAGTCTTTACTCACTCATAATTGGATACTAGATGTAAAGCAAAGGATAACCAGGATACAATCCACAGCTCCAGAGAAGCTAGGTAACAGGGAGTACCCGAAGAGGGGTACATGGATCACCTTGGGAAGGAGAAATAGATAAGATCTCCTGGGTAAACTGGGGGAAAGGGGCGGTAAAGGGGAGGGGATGAGGGATGAGAACATGAAGGAACAGGATGATTGAGTTGGAGGAGGGATGAGGGGGGAGGGCAAGGAAAGAGATGTCTCAATAGAGGGAGCCATTGCTGGGCTAGGGAGAAACCCCAAACAAGGTTATATTAACAAGAAAATTCCTAACATTCAAATAAATAAATGCATGTACACATCAAAACAAATTCAAGGTTCTTGATGTAGAAATCTTCTAAAAAGAGCTTTAACTTGAGACACAAAACACCAATTACCTTGCAGATGTGGGCTTAAGAAATTGGACACTGTTGTGAATGCCTTTGTCACGCAAGCAAACACAAAGACAATCACAGCATCCCAGGGTCTCAGCCCCAGCCTGCACTCAGTGTACTGCCGGGAGATTTTACAAGGTTAGTTGCCAACACCGACAAGATGACTCTGATGCAAGCTGCTCTCTCGGAATTAATACATTTGGAAGTTGAGAGCCAGGCAAGTGGCAACGCTAATCAAGCAAGCGACAGCATTAATCTCCTTTGGCTCAGCTCAAAATAGGATATGCCACAAGTGACCCCAAGTCCTTCCCTCCCCTTCTCAAGCCATTAGCTGAACATCATATTTCTTTCTGCTGCCAGCCCCGGCGCCACCAGCCACACAATCCTAACAGCAGGAAGAACACAGATGATGAGGGCATCTTATTAACTCTGCCTGTGAGCCCCTGCACTCACCTAAGGCTGTGTCCGCGGTGTTCTCTTCATTTGCCAACAGTAATGAGGAGCTAGCCTTCAGCCAATTACCCTCCACATTTCACAGGAGAACAAAGAGCTAAAAATGTGAAGATTCAAATTTAAGTGATGTGTTCCAGCAACCAGAGGACATGGGGGGTTTCAGGAAGTGATCTGAATAGGAGCAAAGACTCAGGAGAACGCAGGTGTTACTCTTCCATGGTAACATGACAACCACAGCCAAGTGCCACAACAGAACCAGAGGGGAGTCTGACAGACACCGCATCTGCTTATGCCTGGCATAAGGGATGGCTTAAAGAGATGTCAAGTGAGTACGTCAATGTCTATGAACAAGGGTTCCATGCAGAGCACAGCAGACAAAACCAAAGGACTGGAATCTTCCATACAAACAAGGATGTGCCCCTTAACTCTAATCCCATCCCTGAAATTGCAACTAGCCCTCCATTTAAAGCCAAAAGGTAGCAATTTCTCTTTGAAAAGTTCTTTGCCGTTACAAGCAAGTGCAGAATTCATTCCCAGGGTTGGTTCTTCTCATCGCCTTGCAGCCCAGTGATGGTTTTAGGGGGGTGCACCCATCAGTTCTGTCAATCAGCACTGCTGTCAAGCCTAAGCCACTGCTCACATAGATTACACATGCACCTCTGCATCCAGGAGGAGGATACAGGAGCATTGCTGTGAGTTTGAGACCAGCCTGAGCTACAAGCCTCGCCTTAATAACCATCCCTTCTGAAAGGATATTTTGTCTCCGTATTCATTGATACGTAGGTGCCCTCAGGAAACCATTTCTCTGCATCATTTCCATCACAAATATTCCTTACAGTCAAGTGAATGTGCTTCTAAGGATACAGGGAGACTTCCAGACAGTCACTGAAAGAAGACAGACTACAGAACGCCACACCAAAGAAGAGCTCGCCACATTGTCCCAAAATTAGACATGAAGAGTAAGGGAGTCCAGTTTATACTTTACTTATCTCTTTAAAGAGTCTTAAGAAAAATGATCTAGGTATGGTGGAGCATGCCTGTCTCCCTGAGACCGAGGATCAAGGGTTGTAGGTCAGCCTGAGCTACACAGGAAGACTTGGGAATGCGGGATGAGGAGTCTGGGGTTGGAGAGAGAGGAGGCGAGGAGGAAGAAGGAGGAGGGAAAAGAAAGCTAATAACCTTGGAAATGAGGCAAAGTAAAAAGGCAAATGAGAGGCCAGTGTCAGCAACAACCACCAGTCACAGGTCTGAAGGCTCCATTGTGGGATGTTGACATTTGTCTTAGTTAGGATGACTACTGATGTAACCAAAAGCCAGACTGGAAGGAAAGGGTCTATTTGGCCTATGCCTCCACTTCCTTAGTCCATCACTGAAGGGAGTCAGGAAAGGAACTCGCTCAGGGCAGGGACCTAGATGCAGGAGCTGATGCAGGAGCTGTGGGGGGTATGCTGCTTACTGGCTTGCTTCCCTGCTCAGCCTCCTCTCTTCTAGAACCCTGGACCACCAGCCCAGGGATTAATCTCAACACAATGGGCTAGACCCTCCCCAGTCAATCACTAAGAGAATGCTCTACAGGTTTGCCTACAGCCCAATCTTTTTTTTTATTAAGAAAAGGAAAAAAAAAGTATCCGCCTCCTTCCAGCCTCCCATTTCCCTCCCCCTCCTCCCGCCCTTCTCCCTCTCCCCCAAACTCAATCTTATGGAAGCTTTTGCTCAGTTGTGGTTTCCTCCTTTCATATGCCTATAGCCTGTGTCAAACTGACATGAAACTAGCGAGCACAGTGTCCCAGTATATCTTAGTGGGGACACGGCCTACAGAAGAAGTGAACAAGGAATAGATCACACAAAAGAGCTGGCATGCTAAGGAACCGAAGTGATTAGAACTCTTTATCCTTTGTGCTGCTGCAAATTCAACCCAAGCTGCTTCCCTGGGGCAGGCCAGGAAGTCTCACACACACACACACACACACACACACACACACACACGTGCACGCAAGAGACATACCCAAAAGAACAGTTAAAAAAATGAAAGAGGTTCCTCTTGGGCCTCCTAGGAGTACCTGATATACAGAGACTCCATACACAGAGCCTGTAGACGGAAAAGGGAAAGAGTGGCTGACTGCAGATATTTGCGCAGCCACAACTCGGGGACCCGGGAGCCCCGCTAGTTAAAAGGGAAGCATGCCTGTCCTTGTCTGCCTCTCCAATCTCCTTTTACTGAGAATCTCGCTGTTCATACTACTCCCCCAAACCTGTCTGCAGTAATTACCCGAGGAACGGAAAGGGGCATTTTTAAACTTCAGTGACACATTAATGAACAAGCTAATCCTCTTGGCAGATACCAACAAAGACTCACGGCAGGAAACTGAGCAAGAACTCAGATCAAAATACAAGACTGATAACGGGTTTTGGCAGGCCTGTCGTGCATCAAGGCTACATTTTGGATAGTCAGAGCCCCTTCAGACACCTTGAAGTCACTGGCAGATTTAGCGCCTTTATTTTCTCTGACAGCTGTTTGGCAGACATCTCATCTCAGAAGATTCCAACCTGTCTTGGAGTCAAGGGTTAATAGGACCCTTAATTGCAGTATCGGTTACAACAAGGTCCTACCTTTTGTAAGAGGAATGCCTTCTGCAGGCTCAGTGCAGTAACTGATCCTCCAGCAGCAAATGGCAGAATCTCAGTACTGCCTTGAAGTACGAAGTTAGAACACGCAGGGAGATGGAAGAGAGTGTATCCATGGGCACAGGTGGCTGCTGATGTTAACACACCTAGGTGACTCTCCTCAGTCTCCTACAGGCCTCTCAGGATCACCAGGTCTCCAGAAAGCAACTTGACCAGTGTCAAAGCTCAGTAAGATGAACTATTATGCACCTCAAATTTTTTATTTTTATTTTTTTGCTGGAGCTGGAAGAGGGTACTACATGCTGGTAAGCCCAGCTCTTGAGAGCTTGAGGTAGGAAGGTTGAGAATTTAAGGCCAGCCTTAGATACAGAGTGAGTTCTAGAGCAATCTGTCTGAGCTACAAATCAAGTTCCTGACTCAAAAACCCAAGGTCTGAGGCCATGGCTCCTTAGTATGCCCCTTGTCCAACATGCATAAGTCTCTGGGTTTGGTCTCCGGTATCCTCCTCAAAAGGAAGTAATAGGTTAATATATTTGTCTTAGTTAGTTAGTATATCTATTGCTATGATAAACATGATCAAAGCAACTGGGAGAGGAAAGGATCTATTTTGCTTACACTGTCACAACGTAGTCCATCACTGAAGGATGGAACTCAAACAGTGTGGAGGCCAGTGGCAGGACCTGATGCAGAGGCCATGGAGGAGGGCTTCTTATTGGCTTGCTCCTCATGTCATGCTCAGCCTGCTTTCTTACAGAACCCAGGAAGGACCACCAAACCAGGAGTGGCCCCATTCACAATGGGATGGGTCCTCCCACATCCATCACTAACTAAGAATATGCCCTACAGGGTTGCCTACAGCCTGATCTTATGGAGGCATTTTCCCAACTGAGGCTCTCTCCTCTCTAGTGATTCTAGCTTGGGTCAAGCTGATATAGCACTGACCAGCACAACTGGCCCCTTGTCGTCTTGACACCCAAACATCACTTTTCACTTAGAACCCTTCCTTTCTCATTTATCCTCAAAGATGGCACGTTAATATTAATACCATAATATCAAACATAATCAACTTTAAATGTCCTACCATCTTATACATTCAAACACATTAAAAGTTCTTTTTAAAACTATCCAGTCTCTAAAAATCAAGAATCTTAGAAAGTTCAAAGCCTCTCAGCTGTGGGCTCCTGTAAAATCAAAATTAAGTTAAATGTTGCCTGGCTTTAAGAGAGAAAAACCAGGGTACTGTCACAATCTGAACAAAGCAAAACCAAACTCCAGCAGTGGAAATAACTCAATGTCCAAGATCTGGGATCCACTCAGGATCTTCTGGGCTCCTCCAAGGGGCTTGGGTCACTTTTTCAGCTCCTCCCTCTGCAGCAGGCACAGCTTGTCTTCCAGGCTCCAGTTAGCTCCTCTTCACAGCTGTTGCTCCTTTTGGTGGTCGTCCCATGGTCCTGACATCTCCAAAATGCTTGGTCATCTGCCGCAACTGGGCTGCACTGTCACCAATGGCCTCTCTTGCCCGCTCCCGATGCCAAGCCTCAGCTGTTTCCCATGACCCGTTTGTGATGGCTCTTCTTGGTTGTCCACTACATCTGGAACTAACAAAACCCCCAAAACAATGGGACACACCTATGAGGGAGTTTTGTTTAGTTTAAAGTGGGAAGATACATTTCTAATCCAGATCTTTGAGGTGGAAAACCACAATTTTAATCCAAATATTTTGAGCTGGGAAGACCCACCTCTAATCTGGGGCACGCCTTCAACTGGAGCCTGTACAAGGACATAAAAAAGGAAGTTTCACTGTTGGCCTGCTTAAGTTTGCCTCACTGGCAAGTCTACTCGGTCACTGGCATTAGAGGCTACTTCTTTGGGATTCTAGGGTATGCTGAAGGCCAGCTGAGACATCCAGCCTCGTGGACTGAACACTTACTGGATTCTTGGATCTTCATAAGCAGCCATTGTTGAATTAGCTTGACTACAGCCTGTGAGTCACTCTATTAAACCCCCTTTCATACAGAGAGATTCATGATGTGAGTTCTGTTAGAGAAGCCTGACTTATACCCTTTATGCCTTCAAAACCACTACCACCTGGGAGACTCTTTCGCTACCAAGTTTGGCTCCCAGCATAAAGGTACAACTTTGGTCGCCTCTGGAACACAGCCTGTGTGTGCTGATCCCCAGGAAACACTTCCCAGAAGACTTCACCTCAACCATGGTCTCTTCTTAATCTCTGCTAATTTCTCAGCCCCAGCTGACCAGCCAGCCAGCCATTCCCCCAGCAAAGCAAAGGTCTCACTTCTATGATGCTGGTCTCTCATTGATCACAGCTGATTCTTCAGCTCTGAAAAAGTCTCCCAAGCTTCTGAAATGGCTATGACTCTGAATACGCCATCCTAAAATTGAAAAATTCGTTTTCAGTTCTAACACAGAACTCAAAGATATGGCAGCTTCGCCCTGTTCTCTATTTAATGTTTGTTTTGACCCTTCTCCCCCACCCCACCCCCCGCCATGTTTTGCAGGATAGAGCTGTCTCGGTGGAGAGATAAAAGAGAGTTGAGTTCTGCCTAATTCAGGAAAATAAGAGGTACAATAAAAATTAAGTTAATTTAAAAGTTGCACTACATTTATCTGATGGATTCTTCTCCTTTTTTTGGAAAAGATTTATAAGACATCTTTAGAAACCTGTGTTCCCCTGAGGTATTTCCTATCTGATTTCATTTATTTCAAAAACCATCTCTTACCTCCTGTTGCCTTCAAGCCTGTGAGCTCTCGGGGATCAGTGTGCTGCTTACCCATGCCCTGTTTCCAGTCCTGCTCCAGCCCATCTCTCCATGCTGGGCTCACAGCTAGTCAGCTATCAGCTTGCCCCCCAGCTTTCTTCCTCTCCTCCTCTCTGTAATCATGGATTCCCCCTTTTGGTATTATTGAGGAATAAAGAACAAATAAAACTCTGTATATTTAAAGAGTGAAGCAATGTTTCATGTGTGGGGTGGATACTAAGATCTAAGGTCTTAATAAACATAAAGCACACAGTGTGTGATGCTAACCACAGCAACATTTGCATCTTAGGCTTCCATAGGAAAACTCTACGCCGCTTGACCAACTCCACCCACCCACTACGCCCCTAGCAGCCTCCCCTCTAGTCGCTGTCCCTCTGTGAGTTTCACAATCATAGACTCCACACAGTGAGGCTGCACAGTAGTTATCTCCCTGAGTAGAAGTCAGCCACTTGGCAGAGTGTCCTGGCTCACCCAGCTCCCAAATAAATCATACACGGAAGCTTATTCTTAGTTATGAATGTGTGGCCTTAGCTTGACTTTTCTTTCTTTCTTTCAGCCCATGTAAAATTGTTTATTCTCTCTTTTTTTATACTTCCCATGTATTTTTTATTGATTTTTATTGAGCTTTACATTTTTCTCTGCTCCCCTCTCTGCCTCTCCCTTCCCCTTCAACCCACTCCCAAGGTCCCCATGGTCCAAATTTACTTAGGAGATCTTGTCTTTTTCTACTTCCCATGTAGATTAGATACATGTATGTCTCTCTTAGAGTCCTCATTGTTGTCTAGGTTCTCTGGGATTGTGATTTGTAGGCTGGTTTTCTTTGCTTTATGTTTAAAAATCACTTATGAGTGAGTACATATGATAGTGGCTTGGCTTGTTTCTAACCAGGCTTTTCTTAACTAATATTACCGCCTACCTTTTGCCTCTGGGCTTTTATCTTCCTTACTTCTGTATGTCTCACTTTATTTCTTTCTTCATGGCCCCTGATGTCCTCCTCTCTTTGTTCTCTTTCTCCACTTTCTTCTCATTTCTCCTTCTATTTATCCTCTCTGCCTGCCAACCTCATCTATCCTTGCACCTGCCTCGTTATTGACCATTCAGCTCTTTATTAGACCATCAGGTGTTTTAGACAGGCAAAGAATCACAGCTTCACAGTGTTAAACAAATGCAGCATAAACAAAAGTCACACACCTGAAAATAACATTCCCCAAGACTTCCTCATCCTTGATGTTTTTTTCCAACTCATTTTAACTCTATATTCTTTCCCTTACAGCTTATATAACCCAGGAAAATCTTTCAGGCAATATAACAATTACAATGTGTTTTTCAAATGAATGATTACAATGAACACAAATAAAAAACAGCATGTTTTCCTTATCCCTTACATTATTAAACATTTTATGTATTACTGGAGAAAAACAAATTATCCCAAGAACCCACCTACATTCATACCCAACAACTTGTTATAGATTAACAGCGTATAAGCAAGCAAGATGTTCTTTCACTGGCAGGCTGCATTTTGTAGTTACAAAGAAAGAACAATCGCTTTATTACCTATCTTAAAAGGTATTCTTAGAAGGAATCTTAAAGAAATCACAAATCTAAACTTTTATATATGAAAAAAAATCAGCCAGCTCTACTTTAAATCTTTAGGGTGCATATCCACAGGTTTTTATATCAGGAGATTCAGGGCAGAAGCGGGTATAAGGAATTAATCATCACCTTTGGTCATCAACCAAACACAGCAGGGAGAATTCGTCTGTCAATGGTAACTGGGCTGATTTGTTCTTGTTCCCTGACCTTAACAAGCTCCTCACTCAACTCTGCCTTTCTAAAACTTTAGATTGTCTTCTTGGGGTTTTTACCTCAAAGCTACTTGACAAAAACATCTTAGTCTAACATTAAGTTATTTTCAAAGCTTTGTTTCAGCTGTGATACACTCTGAAACCTGTGAACACCTCTCCCAGCATCAAGATTAAAAGAATTAAAGCTTAGCTGGGCCACTGGGATTCAGTTGTTTTTCTTAATCATTAACCTAAACCGCAGTCTATGTGGCTCCTCAATAGAAACCATGTGTTCTAGCTGTGTGACATTTCCTTGTTTACATTTTTATCATCAAAACTCTATTGAAGCTAGCATTATTATTATCAATTAGACAGCACAACTTAGGGAGAAATCATCTTCATAATAGTCCACGGGTGCAAATGCCCAGGAGAACGGGATGTTTCCATGAGATAAACACACTACATTACAGGCAGAAGGGCTCTCCCACACCCATTTATACCGTGCCAGATACCAGAGAAAGATGGCACTTGAAGGCACAGTGGAGGCAAAGGACATAGTCACCCATCAGGGAGTCTCCTCCTGGTGGGCTGCCACCCTGAACTCAACTGCCACCTGCTGCTCCTCTGACAAGGCCACCGACAAGTCACGTGGTAGAACTCACTTCTTCCGGCTGAAGGGTACTCTGTTGTGTATGTACACCACATTTCTCAATGCAGCCATCAGTCAGTAGGAAAGTATTTCCTTATCTTGAAGATGCTTCCCTGTGTCTTGTTCCTTCCTCTCCTGTTGCCATGGACACCCTCTTTCTGCACCGAGCAACATCATCCTTCCCACCCTCTGTGCTGTCCTCTGCCCATTTGCCTCCTCCCTGGAGCCGTCACCATTCCATCCAGGCTTTGAGGCCTCTTCTCTGAGCTCTCACCGTTCTTGCTAAGGTCTGCCCTCACTGCCTAAGGTCTCCTACACAGGCTTCTGGTTGGTTATCTGCACTTCCAGGTTCCTTCCTTCCCCAGCAATGGGCCCAGGGAAGCCATTTCCACCATCTCCCCAGCCCACCCCCTACCCCTCAGCAGCAATGCAATGATTCTGTAGATTCAACGCCTGAGCAGACTCCTTGCTGAAAAACAGCAGGGAGAATGTTCCTTTCCTATTTCTCCTGGGAGTTTCACACGTATCTCAGCCTTCAATTGGAACTAGCTGGCTTAGCTCTTCCAGGTCATCCTTGGCCTGGGGGAAGCACGCAGAATGACTCCAATACCAGATAATCCGTGTGCAGTTGGAGAGGTGGTGTGACCTGCAGGGACTCGAAAGGTTTAAAAATCCAACTCTGTGTCTCGGGTGCCCCTAATGAATTGTGTAGCCTGGAGCACTGCTATCTTATCTCTGGCCAGAGCTCTGGCCGTCTGATGACTCCAGTATGCCCATAACAGGATCAGCTAAAAGGCTTAACACTGCAACCAACCTCAGTATGATCTGAACAGGATGATTAATCCTCTGCCCGGTCCTCCAAGGATATTCCTCTGATTTCTTATATTTTCTAGTACAAATGACAAGAACCATCTCTATCTTATTTATAGCTCGAAATAAATTGGTATGAGCACCAACAAAATATATTTATTTTATTCTCCAGGAAATATACCCCCAGAAAATGTCAAGGAAATGATCTTTGAAAAATGCATATCCGAATATGGCATAAAATATTGAAAGGGACGACTGTACTTACCTTCCATTTTCTGTTAGATTATTCTACAGCTGCTAGTAAAAGCCAAGCCAGTGCTTTTAAAGGCAGAAAATGGCCACAAGTTAAGAAAAGCCTTCAGAGCCCCCAGGTTCTCCTCGATTTTGCTTTTACTTTCAGCATTTTCCATGAATGACCCGCTTCAAATAACTTAGATATTTAAAAATTGATGAATGGTTCTTTGCAAAGTAGGACTCGGATAAAGATGGCGGGGATTCAGCCAGCCACAAACAGCTTGGAAACTCAGGCCTTTGCTTTGCAGATCTTTCTGCTCAATGTCAGTCAGGGCACCCAAGAGACAGGCAGCTGGGACCCCAGTGAGCTTGAAATTCAGGCTGATGAGCACTGCGAGGCTTGTGGTGAGGTAATACTTCTTTATGTATGGCCAAAGGTGCTCTGAGTCTCGCTGTTCCACACCAGGAACTAGACAAGGGACAAGGCCAGGACTTACCTGCCTCAAATCTTCGAAGGAAGGAAGGAAGGAAGGAAGGAAGGAAGGAAGGAAGGAGAGAAAGGAAACAAGGAAGAATAAAAGGAGGGAGGGAGGGAGGGAGGGAGGGAGGGAGGGAGGGAAAAATGTGTGTGACTAAAATGGCCATCTTACAGCCAGGACATGTTCACTGCACTCATCCCCACATTAAAGGCGAGCTCCCCCCATTCGGTGGTCATCACCCAGCTGACAGGCAGCAATAGCCACCCTTATGGAGTCACCAGCAAATATGTTCGCATCCACTAGGGGATGGGTGGGACAAGAAAGATTTCAAATAAGAAGCTATATCTCCCTGGTTATCCCTAAGTATTGAATGGGAGTCTGAGTTCAGATTTCTGGGTCCCAAGTTTGGGAGAACAGCACAAAAAGGTTAGGATCCCTGAGCTCTAGAGATCCAAATCAGGTCCCCTGAGGGTCCCTTGATTGTGAAGAGCCTGCCTGAGACTCGCAGTGACATGCTACATGTGAGAAATGTGTGTTTAAACCTAGCGTTTCAGGAAAATCCCACGCAGGTCCAAATGACTAAGTGGCTGTGTGTCACTAAAGAATGGTAACAGGAGAAACCGCAGTCACTGTCTGCCGGAACCTTATGACTGAGGGCTCACGGGAAATAGAATGGTTCTTGTACTTAGTACCCAGTAGCTCTGGCTAGCAGAAGTAGGCAGACCAGACCACCTGTTCATCAGAGCAGAGGGCCTGCAGCATGGTTACCATGGTTACCAAAGGCTCAACCAGACACCAGACCTGGATGACGTGTGAGTTCTACGCTAATGTCTCTGAGGCCACATGCTGACCTCTGCCTCTCAAGACCCAGTCCTGTACCTGTCTGCACCTCCCTGTCCTTGCTGGTCCCCCAAAATCCTGACCTCTGTGTTGTTGCTGTTGTTTTGGTTTGAACTTAACAGAGTAAAAATAACCTGCCAGAATGTTCTTCAGGTAGTTTTCACAACATGCCATGAGAATTGTGTGTGTGTGTGTGTGTGTGTGTGTGTGTGTGTGTGTGTGTCAGAGAGAGAGAGAGAGAGGTGTGAGAGTGTGTGTGTGTGTGTGTGTGCGTGTGTGTGTGTGTGTATGAGAGAGAGAGAACGAGAGAGAGAGAGAGAGAGAGAGAGAGAGAGAGAGAGAGAGAGAGAGGAGTTGGAGCACTGCAGACTAGACTTAGGGACTCACACTGCCAGTCAAGTACTCTATCACTAATCAATATTCCCACCGCTTTTTCAGTTTTTTAATATTTAGTTTTTTTAAAAAAAGAAAACAAACTATCTTTTTTCACTACACATACCAATCCAAGTTCCCACTCTCTCCACTCCTCCCATTCCCTCCACATACCCTCCCACCCCACACTCATCTAATCTTCAGAAAGGGTAAGGCACATTGCTTTGTGGAAGGTCCAAGGCCCTCTCTACTACATCTCGGCAGAACAAGGTGTCCATCCAAAGAGAATAGGATCCCAAAAAGCCAGTACAAGCAGTAGGGATAAATCCTGGTGCCACTGCCAGTGGCCCCTCGGTCTGCCCCAGCCATACAACTGTCAGCCTCTTTCAGAGGGACTAGTTTGACATATACACATGTATAAATATGCACATTTGATAGACTTGAGTATGGTGTTAAACCAAACCTCCCCTACCCCCCCCCAAAAAAAATTCCTTTCTTCAGTTCAGGAAGTTGAATTTTCCCTAAACTACTTCAGAACCCTGTCTGCTTCCTGCACGGCCTACATTGCTTTTGATGCTGCGCAGAGCCTCGATTCCCAGCATGAGAACATTTATCCCTACTGGTCACTGTTTTAAAAAGGTTAAAGCCACTGGAAGAAGTCTCTCCCCTGATATCAAAGCCATAGACCTAGACGATTTCCTAAGCCTAAAGAAACCCACAGTAAAAAAAATAAATAAATAAAAAATAGACATTTTCTTAAGAGAAAACCACCCGCTGCTTTTTCTTTGCCCAGAAAATTATCGGTTCACAAGGTGAATCTCCCCATGAATAAACTCAAATGCGGAGCGAATAAATCATCTGGCTGCCGACATTTTTTTCTCTGTGACAGTCATCTTGGAGGAAAAGGCCTTATTTTTTTTTTGTGCTAATGGAAGTATAAGACTTATACATTATCTAAAATGTTTAGAAAGCTTCGTCCTTTCAGAGAATTTCTCTCCCTTTAGCTAATAATTTTCTGTAGGACTCCTACAAATTATGCTACAGGTATAAATACCTGCATCTCAAAGGGATAACCAAAAAAAAAAAAACCTCACAACAACTCTGCAGCAGCCACCCTTAAATGACCTTGACATTGTGACCTTGAATTCTGCCTTCCCAGACACTGTACCAATGGGCCCCCACCTTCCAGGGATGGGAGAATAGTTGATAACCATGTGCCCTGAAATACCCATTTTCCCCTGAGATCATATGTTCCAAGTCCATTTTTATTTGAAATGTTTGGAATCTATTATGCCCATCAGAGTGATAGTCTGCTCTGGCATTGGCACTCTGCAGCAAGGCTGGTGAGATGGCCCACACGCTCGCGCAGGTTCTCAAGGTTTCAGCAGACCTCTGTCTGAGGTTGTTGCAGTGCTCACTTCTGTCGGTATTCTCGGCCGCTCCGCCTGGACTGCACCAGCCTGGTTCCCAACCACAGTGTTCCTCTCGGCTGCCCCTTCCACACCTCTCAGGACCCACCCTCACATCCGCACAAGCATGGAAGGTGGTTTGTTTGTTTACTTATTTGTTCGGGGTTTTTTCCTTGAAATAGATCTGACTCTGAAGATCTGGCTGTCCTGGAAATCACCACGTAGTCCAGTCTGGTCTTGAACTCTGGGCCTTCTTAAGTACTTGGAGTATAGGTATGCGCAATTGCTCCAAGCTATGAATTTGAGTTATTCACATTTGAGCAGCCAGCAGTTAGAGGTAGGGCACTACATTCTTTTAAGTGATTTTATTTATTTTTCTGAGGGAGAAAGACAAATGGACACATACTCGCTGAGAAAGGGGGGGGGGGGGATGCACATACACATGTGGTTGGCTGCAGAGGCCAAAAGAGGGTACCAGAAGCCCTAGGACTAGAGTTACAGGTGGTTGTGAGCAGCCTCAGGTGAGTACAAAGATCCAAACTCTAGTCCCCGCAGGAGCAGCCGTGCTCTCAACCCTGAGTCCTCTCTCCACCCCTCCCACCCCTTCATTGCCTTTTCTTCCCTTCTAAACAGTCACACAGCTATGGCTCTGTTTCCCCCACTCTTGCCCATTCTCTGGGAGCTCTTCAGTGTCCTCCCACCCTGATGGTTGTTGTTCCTCAGAGGGTTTTGTTATAGCTTCACTCTACAGTGTCTCCCACTCTGCGGTTGCCTGATTATCATCCCATCCCAACCCAGGTCCCCTCTGGGCCAGTTGACATACCCAATGGAGCTCAAACTCCAAATCTCCCAAACTGAGCTCACTGTATTCTCTACTCCATATTGTTCATATGAAAGAGCACTCTATTACACCCAGGATATAGCACACCAAAGTCCCTAGTTTTCCAACACAGACGTGTGAATATTCTTTGACGCCCCCTTTCATTTTCTACGTCCCCTGAGCACCTCTCAGCTCTTCTTTTGCCATCTCCACTATCTCCATCCTGTGGTCCAATGCCTTCTCTTGTCATCCCACCCCATCAATCTGGATGGCATGTATGCTACATCTAATTCTCCTCTTACTTCATCTCCACACTGAAGCTCGGGTACACTTCCCTAAGCTTAAACCCGATCCTGCCATTTCCACCCTATGAGATCTGAAAAGTCTTGGGTATCTCCCCATTATCTTCGGGATTAACTCAACCCCAGGCATTTCCAGACACAGGCTGTGTCTACCTTGGTAGATCGATCTCCCTGCTCTTTGCTTTGCATCTTTGACATGCAGAACTGACTAGATACTCTGTCGCATACCTGAAGGCCTAAGTACAAGCTCCTGCCTCAAACAGCACCCTCCACATCTCAACCTCTGACACACACTGGTTCAGATGTACTCACGTGATGAGTTCATGCTGGCTTCTCAAGTTGCATTATAAATATACTTCCATCAAGCAGAATTCTCCCAAACTTATGGCTGGGCTAGACCTCTCTGTGGTGTATTGGAGCCTCGATCATCATAATTATACTCTAACTTCTTCCTAAAATGTTTGTTTCATTCTAACCCACAAAATCCATGGCCATAGAACTGGTATCATTCATCCCGTACTGTATCTCAGGATAAAACAGATTCTGGCAAGAAGTGGACACTAAGTGTCTAGAAACTATGAGAATGAATGAAGAGGAAGACAGCATCTCACCTCTTCTCGCCTCTTCTACAAAGCCCGTCTCATCCTTCAGTGTGCACGGGAATTTCTCAAGCTTAGCACATTGCCGTGTTAAAGGAAATGCTCACTTGCAGCAGGGCTGTTCTGTGGGTTGTAGAATGACCAATATCATCATCGTTGAGTATCTATTAGCACAGGCTTCGTGCAAACCGGGACAATCAGAGCTGTCTCCAGACAGGAGAGAGAACCATGGGCCAAGCTGGCCTCTTTCCTCCTCATAACATCCACGTTGTCACTCTTTGTCATTGACATTTATTATCGCTGGGGATTCCTTCCCTAGGTCAGGTGCATGAATCTTGTTGAAGCAGAGCAATAAAACTCCTGTGAAATCAGGTTCCATCTGCTAGTGTCTCCCATAACGCTGTATCCACACCTGACCATGGGGACAGTAGGCGCGTGTGTTCGCCAGCGGAAGGAAGGGCAGCCACACCTTCCATATTGGAAATGGATTCTGACTGCAGCTCCAGTTTACCTACCTGCCTAGAGTCACTTCACATTTCAACGTCAGTGTGCTCAGCATCTTCGGGAAGTCCCGCTGACCACAGAACAGGGCGCTGTCCTGAAAAGATGGTTTAAATCTGCATGGAACTAGCATTTTCCCATCTGGAATTCATTAAACTCTCATTTCTGGAAATTCAACAAAGTCAACCAGAGTGCATGCAGCTTGCTATGCACGCTGCAGCTGCTCCCTAGAAATGCGGCCTTCCAGGACATACGGCCCAGTTCTTCGTACCTTCTGGCACATTCCAAACGGCATCAAAGAAGTGGTGCCAACTTGTCTTTGGACCCTCTGTAACAACATCTGACTTCCCTTAAACTATATTAGCATACTTAATGCCCTTTTAAAATAATAATGATGATGATGAATACCAGAAAACATTCAATGATTAAACTTAACTCTTTTAAGTTACTTCTTATTGTTTCAGAATTTCATATATGCTTATCATGTATTCCGATCAACTTCCCTCCTGACCCCTCTTTTCTAATTCCTCATTTTCCCCCTCAACCTCATGTGCTTTGCTAAAATTGTTTATATGGAATATTTAGCAAGTGTTTATATACTCATAGTAAAAGAACTTAGCACTAACAGGGTCTTGCTTATAAAGAACACCGGTATCTCACGTTTATGATTAGAAAAATACTTCAGTTAAACAATAGATGTGTAGTAAAAGCAAAGAGCAAAGTCCTGCAGCTTTCCTTTACCCCTGTGTGTGCTCAAACACACAATAAATTGGTTGGTGACAATGAAGCCTTTGCTATTTCAGTCATGTCCAGAGAACACCCCAAAAGTCATAACCCTGTGTTTGGAACCTGTCTCTATTACCAGTCATTTTGTGACCCTGGTGACATTCCCACCACAAATGTCACATTGAATGCATCTTCAGTTTCAGAAGAGTTAATCAAGACATCATTCCAGTGGAAGTCAAGACGCCATATAGCTCTCTGGCCTCAGCTTGCTCACTGTGAAAGTTTAAACAAAGATACTACTTGATGCCCAAAGTCTCTTCTAGAGTTAACAACTCACAGGTCACCATGGTTGAGGTTGGCTACCAACAACAATCGTGGTTATTGTTTACTACAACCTGATGGGTCATGGTTCATGTTGACTACCAACCTGACAGGATCCAACACCAAGGCATCTAGATTAGGTTAATTGAGGTGTGTATCTCAGACGCTAATTGGTCTTAATAATAAAAACCCAGAGCCACATATTAGGGGGTGAAAGCCGAAAGATCAGAGAAGCAGAGCATCCAGCCACTAGTTCTTACCTCTACAAAATCCTCATACCTAATGGGGTGTCCTGTCTCTACAAGTACTCAGACTGAATGCCTTCTCCATGGGACCTCAAAGGTGTGTAACTCCCACAGTTCTGGGATTAAAGTTGTGCACCAGCATTTCATGGCTGTTTCTCTTTGAGACTGGACCAGTCTAGTGTAACCCAGGGTGGCCTTGAACTAACAGAGATCCATCTACTCTGTCTACCAAGTGTGCTTGGTTAAAGGTGTGTGCCACCAGTCCCTGGACTCTATTACTAAGTAGTGACTCGCTCCACACTCTGATCTTCAGGCTGCCGTGCACCGCGCCCCCATGTCTGAGCTCTGTGTGCTGGCACCCAGTTCCCGAGCTTCGGGCAAGGGGCTGGAGGTTAAAATACACAAACACACACAGACAGAGAGACAGTGACATGGGTCATCCTTGAATTCCCCAAGAATGCCCCCTTTATTGTGTTCAAGGGCAGATTATATAGAGATAGCCACGCCCCAGCCAAACCCACCAGAAACCACTCTCCTGCCATCAGGAACTCCTGAAGGTCTAGTGTTCAGAGCAGCTGTAGGCACTCAGATCAGGGGATTACAAGAAATTCAGAATCTGGGGTCTCACTGCTCCCAACATCAGGCAAGCTTTACTTGTTAAAGCACAAACAAAATATCACCATAGAGGTGGGAAGACTCACCCTGCAAATAGATGGTAGCATTCTTTGAGCTTGAGTCCTGGGCTCTGCACGGAAGAGGAAAGCGAGAGGGGCACCAACAGGCATCATCTCTTCCGGGCCATGCTGGACTGTACCCTTGAACTCTGAACCAGACTAAACCCTTTCTCCTGTAAGTTGCTTTTCTCAGGAAACTTTTATTCACAGAAACAGGAGAAGTAAATAAGACGGAGACTTGAGAACAACTTACAGCACTGTTATTTTTTTACCAAAATATTAGTCTATGGATTTTTACGTGATGAGCAACAAGCATAAATTTGGTTTTTAACACTATCATCTATAGTGTTCTGGAATCAAATGACATAAAAGAAAAGCACACGATTTGAGGAGTGGGAGGCTTTCCTAGACTCTAATCAGCCATGAGAGGATTGTGTAGAAATCTTCACAGGACAGAAAGCTCCGGATTAGTAAACCTCAGAGAACTCTGCACACGGTCAGAGTTTATGGAGTGAAGTGGTGGCCTTGCGATGGAAATAAAGAGTAACAATGAAACTGGGAGAAAATACACCCAGAAAGGGTCAACTCTGCCAGGGACTTGGACTGCACTGCTCCAACTTCAGTGATTCACCCTGGGGTTTCCTCCTTTTCCTGGTTGTTTTCAAGGAAAACAGCAAAGAACCACAGATCAATGTCAGTTCTATGGCGAGCAAAGAGCAAAAAATACACTAAGGAGCCAACAAAGGTTCAACTGCACATTTCCAACGTTGCTATGGAGGCATGCCATCGAGGTGTGTCACGGGAAGCAGAGGATCTCTAGCAAAACTTACATGAGTATGAAGTCGCAGGCACCTCTAAAATTTTAGGTCTTTTGTTGTTTTTGTTTTTTGTTTTGGGTTTTTTTTTGTTTTTGTTTTTTTTTGGGGGGGGTTGGTAGGCTGAAGAGGGAACAAAATAAGGGACGCCTGTGACTTTATTCATCCATCAACTGTCTTATAGCCTCCTGCTGGAGTCAGGTGCTGGAGAAGCAGGAAGAGTTTAAGACAGACAAGCAGGCATTGTGTCAAGAGCCTTGGTTCGAACATAAATTAGGCTGCGGCTGGAGTCCCGCCTCTGCCACTTTCTAACTACATAACCTTGGGCAAGTCCTTGGCCTCTCAACACACCGTTTAGGAGGCTGCCACAAGGGCCACTTAAGGTAACGTGTTGCTCTTAGCACAGATTAGCCAGTCCTCTGGAGAAACAGAATTGGCAGGCTGTGCATCTTGAAAAAGGATTGCTTTAAAGCTTCGAACTTCATATCTGTGGGGATGACAAGCCCACATGTTGCAGAATCCTCTAGAAGGCTAGAAACAAGAAAGATTTGAGCTATCACCTGAGTGGGAAGGGCAGATTGGAGGTTGACTTGTTCCCTGGGGCATAAAAATATTTTTCCCTTGGGGTCTTCAACAGATCGAGTAAGGTCTACCACACTTGAAGGGCCATTTTCTTTATTATTATTATTTATTTATTTATTTAAAGATTAATCTTGTGTAAAAAGTTACCTTTGATGAAACATCTAGACTATAGATTTAACCAAGCCAAGTTAACATATAAAAATAGTCATTAAATTCATTAAGAGTGCTGGGATTAAAGAATATACCTTTAATCCAAGAACACGGCAGACAGAGCAGGTAGGTCTCTGAGTTCAATACCAACCTGGAATTCCAGGCCAACCAGGGCTACACAGAAAAACCCTGCCTCAGAAAAAAAAAAAAGTGCTCAGTAAATAGCTGTGGGTTTAGACTACAGTTGATGAGTCACGGAAGCTCCCTAGTGGTGAAGACACATAACACAAGGCAGTGGGACCAGGTCTGTGAACAGATGTGCAGAGCGCTGCAGGTGTGTGTACGAGGATGTGTGTGAAAAGCAAAAGTGAGAAGAACCCTGAGAAGCTTGCCTGATGTGGGATTCCCCTATGTATGCTGTGAATATGTTTTATTACCATTGGTGAATAAAAAAGCTGCTCTGGTCTATAGCAGGGCAGAATATAGCCGGGCTGAAAGAGATATAGAGAGAGAGTAGGCAAAGTCAGGGAGATGCCAATGTAGCTGCCGAAGGAGACAGGCATCAGACAGAACCTTACAGTAGGCCATAGCCTCGTGGCGATACATAGATTAAAAGAAATGGATTAATTCAAGATGTAAGATCTAGTAAGGAATACAACTAAGCTATTGGACAAACAGTATTGTAATTAATATAGTTTCTGTGTGATTATTCAGGTCTGGGTGGCCAGGAAAAGAACGGCCAGATTCTGCCTACACTTGCCCAGTGGTGTGAGCCTATAATGCCAGCTACTTAAAAGGCTGAATCAGAAGAATAAGAAAAAAGAATGCTGGAAATGTGATAGAATGCTTGTCCAACATGTATATGAACCTAGGTCCATCACCAGTACCACAAAACGGGAGGGGCATGTCTGAGAACTAGAAAACTGAGTAGCATAAAGGACACAAGAAGAGCAGACCTGTCCAGTGTCCACTCCCCAGAACTGACTAGATTAGGATATAATGAGAACACTATCCTTGGACATCCTCTTGTTGACTGAGCTGCGAGTGTGTATCCAAGGCAGCAGGAATGCAACACGGTTGTGTTCAGAAAAACAGGCCAAGCATTAAAGCCCAGGGGAAAACAGAAACCAGAAAATAACCTCTCTGCCGGTATATGGAAGGGTCACAAGCAGGGAGAATAAGGAGTATGGATGAGAAAAGAAAACCTTAGAACTCAAGCTGCAATTGGCAGGATGCGCCACACAGTCCCCATGAGCTCCACTTTATATCAGTCTGTTCATGGCAAGCATTACCGGAATAGCAGTGGCAGTAGAAAGGACATGTGGGACAGACACGGAACATCAGAGCATCGTAAGGCCACAGGACCAAATGACTGGCCATGACTGGGACTTAAGAACTTTGACCAGTATAGTAATTCACAATTCCCATGCAACACAGAAGCAAGCGCCAACACTGTTACTATCCCTCATAAAACAACTATCACCTCCCAGCTATGTCAACCCAGTTCCCTGGGTCAGGGGGTCACAGATGTCCTTATTTCTAAACACTTCCTCAAGCCTGCTCCATGCCCCGTGGGGTTAATCTTCACTTTTAAGCCAAATTTTCCCAGTGCTTTTCTTATATCCTTTAGCTATATAAAGAGTGCTTGGCCCCGATTGCATCCTGTGAGCTCAGGGCATTCCAGTGCCAAAGATTTGCTCCAAATCCCCTAAGATGTTCTTCTGTTGTGAAGCTCCTAATAGATTTTGAACGAGTGGAAAGCATTTGACATCACACTGAAACTTGAGCCTATCGGTATCTCCATCACTGACAGTGTGAGGCAGCGAGAGAAACAAAAAGGATTCCTCTTGAATGACACATAACAAAGAGGATACATTGTCTCAGATTTCTCTCCCTCAGCCTTGGCATTGTGGGTTGCAAAGGGGAGAAGAATGACAAGCAACTACAACCCTTTGAGTTTGTTTCCAAAAAGCAAACAATTGAAAGGCCCAACGGACATTGATGTTTTTAAAGGACTGAAGATGTTAAAGCTAAGTAAGCCAAAAGTCTCCTATTCTGGAAGGTGGGGGGAGGTGCCTTTAAAGCTATTTCAATCTCTTCTCTCTAAATTTCCAATTACACAACCCACGACACAAGGTGGGAAGGGAATTGCAATCAATTTCTTGAGTAAATTCATGTAAAATAAATTTAGACCCAAAGGATCTGAATAACAAGGCCATTTCACTCAACCAGGAAATCAGATTTTGACAGCTGAGGCTTCTTGAAAAATGGAATCTATTTTCTAAAGGATTTATTAAAGTACTCACTGACATCAAGCACCAGAACAAAGCTGTATGCAAACTGCTATTCTCTTGTGGGTTGTATTCATAATTTAAGAACATAAGAAACAAACAGGTTACATGGTTCCCCCCACACACACACCAGTGTCCACCAAGGAATCCACTTCTCTAAGCCACCTTAAGTGGGATGCCGTGGTTAATGTGCACTTTACCAAGTAGGCAGGAAATATTCTCCCCCTCTGGTCCCAGCCTGGGTGTGAATGGTGTTGACAGAACACAAGAGAAATGGTGCACTAGTATAAAACCCCAGGCCAAGTGCCCTGGTATGCTTCGGCTTGCATTCTTGTGCTTTTGCCATAGTCACAGAAAGGTTGTCCCAGGGATAGCCCACTGACCCAGTGAAGGATGAGGTGTATGAAGCAGAGCCAAGTCTCTGAGCCTAGCCTGCCCAGCTGTGAGTGTTAATTTTTACTGTCCAAGTTGACTATATTTTTAAAATGTCACGATGTACCCACTCGTGCAATAGTGGCACAAACGTTATGGAAGCAACCCATAAGATCAATATATCCGTGAAACTGACAAAAAAAATATCATGTTGGAAAATAGCATACATTAGCTTGGACTTTGGTGACTCTGTGTCCCTCTGGTAAAGGTTCTGTAAGGCAATGTAGGAAGAGTAAGTGAAACGGAACCGAGTGAAATGATGGTCACATCCTGAGTTGAAATGCCTTGCCCACTGGGCTGATGGCTCTGCCATCTTTCCAACTCCACCCTGTTCTCATCCGTCAGCACCTGATGCTGAACAGAGTCTGCTCCCCTACGCCATAAACCCACGAGGTCCCATGCCCGGTTGACTCTACCCTGTATCCTGTGCTCCTAAAAATGATTGCACAGGTGGATACTCAGCACAGGCTTGGTGAGGACATGTGTTAGAACACAGCACCCCCAAAAAGACATGAAATTGAAAAGGGGATATATTAGAAGGTATGAGGAGAGTTGGTAGACAGAAACAGGGGTAGATAGGTTCATATTTCAACGTATGCACATATGAAATGCTCAAAAAAATAAAAATTATACTTAAAAAAGTAGATATCTACCTAAGACATCCAAGTATGGATTTTCCCACGTACAATAATAATTTCTGGGTACTTGTTTAGAATCCAGTTTGTCATCTCATAAGCACCTGTATCATTTAATTTAACCTACCTTCCACACAGTCACCCACACAAGGACAACAGGACCTCACGCTGTTCACGTCACCCACACAAGGACAACAGGACCTCACGCTGTTCACGTCACCCACACAAGGACAACAGGACCTCACGCTGTTCACGTCCTACCGACTGACTGTACTTTACCAAAATAGAAGCATATTTGGGGAAGATTTCCATTTCAGTCTAGTGGGAAGCTGAGCAGCACGACGTTCACTAACCAGCCTTAAACACTGGCTTGGAGCAGTTGAATACGCTCAGGGAGTATGGCTCATGCTGGGCTGGAAGGCAGCTTTACAGTCACGGAGCCCTGTTGGCTCCAGTTACCGACAAATTTAGAAAGCTTTCTCTTCTGGAAGTCTGAAGGCCAGTCTTGAGACTGTGAGTCAAATGTTGTAAATGGTATTTGATATTATATATTTAAAAGCATCACTACATATGTCAGGCCGTTGGGCAGCACATGTATGCCTGAGCTGTGGGCCAGGTTTGTCTCTGTGGGAGTAGGGAGAATGTCTGAGCAGCCTATCTTTCAAGGAGTCTGGATGCTGCACGTCATGTGTTATACCTGTTCATGGTTCATCAACTAAAGTAAGTCATGTGCCAAATAGTCGAAGGCGGTGATCTCCAGCCCCAGCCCACCTCATTACTGAGGAGCTGGGACACAGGCGGGCCATTCTGTTTTGAGAGTATGACCACAGGGCGGTTTCCCATGCTCCAGGGGATAGTTCCACACCCTGCACATAAGGGCAGCAGTAGTGGACGTAGTGAGTTATCAAAAAGAGATAGGGCTAGAGAGATGGCTTAGAGGTTAAGAGCACTGGCTGCTCTTCCAGAGGTCCTGAGTTCAGTTCCCAACAACCACATCTATAATAACTACAACCATCTGTACTGAGATCTGGCGCCCTCTTCTGGCATGCGGGCATACATAGCAGCAGAACACTGGATACATAATAAATAAATAAATCTTTAAAGTTGGGGAGGAAGGGAGGAAGACAGAAAATAAGAGAGAAAGATATGAGGCTGGGAGGAGGCAATGTTAAGGAAAGATATAGGGGAAGACAGAAAACGGGAAGTAGAAGTGAACATATTTCATTGTATATATGTATGAAATTCTCAGGAGTAAATAAAAAATTAAATACAATTAGAATTAAAAATTCATGAGCCCAGTGGATCAGGCATAAATCAGTATCTTTCAGTGGAGAAAAGTAAGCTGCCTCCCTTCCCTGGACCTCACTCTTGGTCTTCTAGGTCTCTCGAATGTTGACAGGAAATAGAGAGAACAATCTAATCATGAAAAACACAGATAATGTGTGTGCTTATTCAACAGATACTGTCTGACAGCCTCCTCCAAAACCAACACGGGGATGCAGTTGCAAAGAACCGCCTTTCTTTGTGGCAATGGCACCACTAAAACCTCAACTCTCAGAGGTCCATGTTCCAGTCGGGAATACAGGCCTAGGCCCCAACACACAGATACTACAGTATCGGGCTGGAACAACCGCACAAAAGGAAAGAAAAGCAGGACGTGAGGGGGTAGAGCATCGGCCACGGGAAGCCACCTTCTCCACAGCGGTGGAAATGCACCTCTTAAAATGCAGAATAAAAGAATATTCCAGAAAAGCAGCAAATGTGTGAGTCTGAAACCAGCATGGTGCGTGGACCCGGCTGTGCGGACGTGGCTGCACCCCCCTGGCTGCCTGACTGTATGGACGTGGGCATACCTACGTGGGCGCTGTAGTACCTTGGCTTTGGGCAAAAGGCCAAGAGAACCAGGGAGGCCTCTGGTGACCTTTAAGCTCTGTTGTGTCGCTGCTGCTGCTGTCCCAGGTCGACTAGCATTTCAGGGAAAAGAGCGTAGACCCCTCTTCTCTGTGAGAAGAGTGCCGAGTGCCTACTGCAAAAATTGGCTTGTGGATGAAGAGAAATTTTAGCCATTTGGGGAGAAAATAATATGTCATGGCATATGTAAACAAAATAACTATTAAGGACCCCCCCCCCGCCAAAAAAAAACTATTAAAACCATAACCAAAACTGCAGTCAAAAGAAAGCCCACAGCAGTGCCACTGAAATAAACTACATAGGGAAATTTAGCATTGGTCAAGATTTCACACTGGCAAAGGGGCAATGTCCCAGTGAAATTTTACTTATGCCATGTAGTAAAACACGCTAGAACCTCATGACTTGAGCAAGCACTGTGTGTTTGCCTAGCACAGTGCTCAATGGATGGGCAATTTGGACTGTGCTCAGAGGGACTGTTCTAACGCAGTTAGGGTTCATTCTTCCTCTGTGATCAGCTGCTCCATACCTAGGGTGGGTTAACCTCCAGAAAGGCCAACACAGAAACCGGCGGCCGCTGGGCTGCCTGCATCTCACGCTGGCCAGGGCTCGTCTGCACGGGGACAGTGGACTGAGCCCAAGAGCAAAGAGAGAGCAAGTCCCAGGAGCGGGGGACCTTTCAAATCAGTGCTCCTCATGTTCACACAGAAGTTTATCTGTCGGGTGGCCTAACATCAAAATAATCTAAGCTAAAGCTACAAGGAATATAAGAAGCTGCCAATAAAAATCACATGCATAATTTTATGGAAAATTCCCAATCTTTATATAAACAATAATCAAGTACGGAAACGGAGTTCCAATGTGTAACAATTAAGATCAACAAATAATAACTTTACTGTAGAGAACATGTATCCGTTTTGAATGTCTTTGGGGCAGCTCTAAAAAATGTTCATATTTTACACGATAAGAGATCATCTTCCTATAACCAAATGAAAACAGAAGCCACATAGGCCATAGCCTCTGGCCAAACACAATAAAAGAGAGAAATTACTAAAATTATGACTAAAATACTGCAAATAAAAAATTAAAACATTTTCCTAAATAACTTGAGGTGGTTAATAGTTGCAGATAATTTAGAAAATAAAAACAACAAAGTTACATATCAGAAGTTATGTGATGCTTTATAATAGTGGGGATCAAGCCTTTCCTGTAAATTGCCATAATAGATATTTAGGCTTATTAGCCATAATGACTCTTGTTCCTCCTCACCGTGACACACTGGCATGGAGCAGCCATCAGCAGTGTGTGGGTGGATGGATGTGGATGCGCTCTGACAAGGCTTCATTTACAGGCACAGAATGGATTTGGCCCATAGCCTTGGCTTCCCAACCTCGGTATTAATCGAATGTTAAGTACTTGGAGAGAAATTTCTAACTTTGAATGTTTTTAGCACTAAACAAAAAGTAGAAATCAATGAAATAAGCAATGGAATCTGGAAGCTAGAAAAACATCAATAATAGCGAAATAGAAAAAGGAGATAAAAAAAAAAACAATGAAACTAAGCACATAACAAAATAGAAAAGCAGCTGCATTGGTAAGCAAATCCAAAGTTTAGAAAACAGATAAGTTGAGCAAACCCAAAATCAGTAAAGAAAAATTGGAGGGGGACACAAATACACAATGTTCAGCATCAAAAAAATGAATTACAGTTACAGATGCAGAAAATATTTTTAAGATCGTTAGATATCAAAAATAGCATAATTCGATATGGTAAGTGCTTCCCCCTCAACTGCAACCAGGTGCTGCTTGTCTGGAAATGTTAGAAACCCTCTGTTGACTGTAAGGGACGTATAGAGAGGGGAGTCTGGGGTATGGAGAGCAGTGCCACCCACAAATTCTCCCTGTGTCATCCCCATGCACCGGCCACAATCTGTCACCCTGTGATTGTGTCCGTTTGGTCACGTGAATCCAACAAGGTTGACAAGATTTCCAAGAGTCCCACAGTCCACTAACTGGAACTAGACACACTCACCCAGGCATCCCAAAGATGCCAGGCCATTTTGTCTTGGCTCCGAAGGAGACACTGAACAGTTCGTCAACTATGGCAGATGTGTAGGTGCAAAAATAGCATTGTACCAGATCTAGAACTATACTAGACAATGCGTACCCTAAGCACATGACTGACAGTGGGGAGATGCGGGTGACTGCTGGAGAATGGAACTCCAAGCATGTTTAACCATAATAACAGGTCAAGGGGAGAAAATGAGACTTTTTTTCCCCTCTCTAACTCTCTTAATGTTTTTCTCCTAATACTTTCATTTTGATGTTTTTCTTCTAACTCTATTTATTTTTTAATTTTATTGATTTTTATTGAGCTCTGCATTTTTCTCTGCTCCCTTTCCTGCCTCTCCCCTCCCATTCAGCCCTCTCCCAAGGTCCCCATGCTCCCAATTGACTCAGGAGATCTTGTCTTTTTCTACTTCCTATATTCATTAGATCTATGTATGTCTCTCTTAGGGTCCTCGTTGTTGTCTAGGTTCTCTGGGATTGTGATTTGTGGGCTGGTTTTCTTTTCTTTATGTTTAAAAACCACTTATGAGTAAGTACATGTGATAACTGTCTTTCTGGGTCTGGGTTACCTCACTCAAAATGATATTTCTAGCTCCATCCAGAAAATGAGACTTCTTAAAGGAAGCAAAATTTAATCTCCTTTCTGACTCTTAAAAGGATTTAGGCAAACAGAAACTAATACTTATTTAACATCATAGATCCGTTCTTACTCAGCATGGTATTTGCTGCTCAAACTCTACAGTAGCATTTCTCAGGTTGTGTTTTATTGAGTATGACCCTCAAAAGATAGACACCCTTGTTCAATCTTTTAAAATAATACTAGATATAAAATAAACACAGAATTATTTCACTTCATGGACCTGGCAGGGGGAATACAGGAAATAAATTCAGAAAAAGAAGACACAAAAATCATATTATACACAACATTAAAACAATGTGTCAACAATAACTGAAGGAACAGTCATAATAAAACATTCTAGAAAGAGTAAGAATTGAGCACATGATAAACATGTCATTTAAACACAATCAACAAGGCTAAGACTAATCAATAAAAGATATTAATACAGCTAGAACATAGCTACGTGTGTGCGTAGATATATGGATAGTCGTGCGGATGGAAATACCTGGAAAGAAGCCGTGTCTGCACCGACTGATTGATTAGGAATACAGCGACATGTGATGGAATATTGCAGGTGCAGAGGCTAATTACCTCATCTGGGCTAGCGTTAGCCCCTGAAAATCCATTCTTTGCCCACCTCTGTCCAAACATACTGTGACTAACAGGTAAAAGCCTTTGAAATATATTAATTTAACAGACCGCCAGCTTCCAACAACCCGGAAGCTAAGGATGGCATCAGATAGCATCGGAGGCCTACAGAGGGGTTTCCTCCACCTCGCTGGACCTGCCTCTCTGATGTACTCGCCAGCATATTTTAAATAACCCTTGGTTTATGACTTTCTTTGCTTTGTAAACTATTAAACTCTTTCTACATTGAAACATGGAATCGGATAATCCAAGTATGTGTTCCTGGACTATGACTACTCAAAATGGCTCCAGAATAAACTCTCTCCTTTTCCCTTAGAATTGTGGGGTTTTTGCATCAACAATGATATGGAATATGTGTGTGACAGATTTATTTACTGCATATATGCATATTTATGTAATTATTTATATATTAACCTCATATTTATAATAAGTAATTTCCTGGTGGCTTGTCAGAGTTACACATCAAATGAAATCATAAAGATTATTCTAAAATGTAGAGATTGATTTCAATTGTGAGCATATTCATACAAGCCACATTTCTTGCCTTCTCCTGGAAATTATATATATAGTAAGAAATACGAACTCAGAAACTTTACTCTCCATGAAATTTGAAGAAAAATCTAATATACAAATATTCAGTGTGTATGGTCAATAAGTGCAGCTAAGGCCAAGCACAGGCCCTGTGGAAGGAAAGCACAGTGTGTAATGTCATCAAAACGCAAGGAAGCCAGGCGCTGGCACACTCGGGAGGCAGAGGCAGGGATCTCTGTGAGTTCGAGGCCAGGCTGGTCTACAAGAGCTAGTTCCAGGACAGGCTCCAAAGTTACAGAGAAACCCTGTCTCGTAAAAACAAAAACAAAACACGGGGGGGTGGGGGGGGGTGGAGGGGGGAGATGCAACCTCCTGAAGGTAAGGAGCCCAGACACTGCTGTGACAGACACTGCCCACAGTCAATAGTCACAGATGACAAGGGGTTAGCAGGCAGAGACCCTGGCAGAAACCCTCAGGTTTCACTGGAAGAAGCCGAGAAGGCTCGCAAAGGGCCATGCTCTAAAGCCACATCTCATGTCTGTCTCGGCTCCACTCTCAGAACAGAACTGATGGCAGGAAGGGTGGTGTATGCCTTTAAACACAGCACTCAGGAGGCCAAGAAGGTCAGCATAGTGAGTTCTTGACCAGCAAGCAGTCCACAATGAGACCCTGACTCAAAAGGGAAAAGGAAAAAGAAAGAAACTGCAAGGAAAACATGGTGATCAAATGTTGAAAGGAAGGAGCACACCTTCCGTCCTTTCTACGGAAGAGGGCCTAGGACAGTGGTTCTCAACCTGTGGGTTGCAACCCCTTTGGGGGTAGACTAATCCTTCCCAGGAGTGGCCTAAAACCATCTGCATATCAGATATTTGCGTTATGATTCATAACAGTAGCAAAATTACAGTTATGAAATAGCAGTGAAAATAATTTGGTGGGTGGGAGTCACCACAACATGCAGGATTTATTAAAAGTTCACAGCATTAGCAAGACTGAGATGAACTGGCTCAGGAAATAGCAGGCAAATACGCATCAGCAGGAGAAACACTCACCAGAAAACCGTAATCCTGTGGAATGTTTTTAACTTAACTAGATAATTAACCAGAGAATTTGGAAGAGTCCACAAGGTTCACAGTCTGATACAGGAAGTTCAGAATGCAGCTACCTGTCAGCGAGATGGTGATTCCACAAGAGAAACAAATCAGAGCTGAACACAGAGAAACATCTAGACAGACGGTCGTGAGATGAGTCTGGAAATGTCCGAGAAGCACGGGGACCGTTAAAGGAAGTCAAGAATGCTTGAATTCGGAGGAAACTTGTAGACTAGAAGACTTCAATGTTATGCAACGTTATTCATGACTGGAATCCCAAACAACGGAACAGAGCAGATAACTCAGGAAACTTTTACAGAACATTGAAAGACAAGGCAATCTCTATAATGAAACTGTATTCTATACATCGGGTGGAGAGTAGCAAGCCGTGATTAACTCCCAGACTGAATAGTAGTAAATCCAGCCTTTAAAGAGGAAATTGTGGACATCTCTTACTCTTTTCAGTTTGCTCACCATTTAACACCAGAGATAATGAGAAAATATCTGTGAGGTATTTACAGAAGGACACAATCTGTTCCTATGGAAAAGCCATCCCCCAGCTAGTGGTATATCTCTGAAGACACAAAGGTGCTTGTCAAGAAGCCTGATGACCTGAGTTCAATTCCCCAGATCCACACAGTGAATAAAGAAAACCAATTCCTCTATGTTTCTCCTTTGACCTCCATAGGCATACAGGTGCCGTGTGTGTGTGTCTGTGTGTCCGTGTGTGCGATTACTTTTAATTACACATCACTCAACTACAAGCAAAAGATGCAAGGCTGGATTGTAGTATCACTTGAGATGGAGTGTGGTCTGTGGAACAGCAAAACAGAAAGACAAAAACAGACACTTTATAGTAAGGATAACGATACAAAAACAAACACTTTATAACAGGGTCAACGGTACAATTTCATAATAAAGACACAAAGCTCTTAGTGTGTGTGACTCTCCCCTGTCTTCCATACATGAGCCAAAAATAAACTCCAGGAGGAATACCTAAGCAGCATAGTTAATAAGGCGGGTCTGACTCCTGTGTACAGAAGAATACATATATGTATATTTGCACACAGAACCTGGAATGAAAACCAATCCCTTCATTCAAGTGCCCATGAAAGTGCAATGGCAATTGTCCTTGATCAGGAGGAAAAGGAACCTCCAGGGAGGAAGAAGACGTGGGAATTTCCAGGCTCATCATACCCTGAAAAGCTGTGAATTGAAAATCAAATCAAAATTTAAAAAATGCCAACTCCATCCAGAAAAATAAGAAATATGCATAAACAGTTGAATAAAAGAGAATGATAACAAATAATCACATGTCAGTATTTACAAGGAAGTGCTCAGCAAAGCTCAGTGGGACACACGCAGCACTGATTAAAAAGAAGAGAGAAAGATAAATTAATTACGTCCAACTCTCAGTAAGTTAGGACGCGCATGGCAAAGTGAACTGAGAAAACTAAAAGAGGACTTTTTTCAGAAGATTATAAATTTGAAGATATAAGAACAGTAGAAGATGAATTTTAACTCAGAGAAATTTTGGGGGGCGCTGAATAATCTTCGCAGGAGTGCCTGGACCAAACCGGTGTGCCATGTTGAGTGGACACACACTAGGGGAGGCAAAGAGAATATTAAATGATATGAACTGACCACATTGGAGGAAGCTGCCAGGACAAAGCTGGGGCAGAACAAAAGGGAATAAATGAAATGCTTTGTATAATAGCTTGAGATGTCGTTGTGGGGCCCTGAGACTTCAGGGTGGGGGTTCTAAAGAAAAGAGAGAATAAGAAATACGGGAAGTAGACAGACAGAAACACGTAGGAGGATCAAGGAAGACTGAGCTATGGGCAACATCGCCATCACCTACATTTTACATGTGCCTTTGTTGATCCGTGTTCAATGAGGCTTGAGCACGTCTGTTCGTGAGTTCCTAACACAGATGCCTGAAAATGCCTGTAAGGGCCCCTATAGACCTCTAGACACATTAGACAGAGGGCTCTAGCATGGCCCTACTGGGACGTCCTCTTCCTCTGGGTGTTTGTAGCGTGACTCCATTTGTCTTCACATTTGGTCCAGCAGTTTCGAAGGTACAGGTCAGTGTGTGCTAAAGTGGATAGCTCTCCGAGACACTAGCTAGATGGACACAGCTAAGCTCAGGGGGAGGCAGAAGCTGCACAGAGTGTGTTCATTTATTCATTCAGCAAACACTGCTCCAGTGTTGCTGTAGTTTGGATATGATTTCAGTGCATCCCCTGGAGATCTAAGCACCAGAAGTTTAATCTTCGATGTGGCGGCACGAGAGACTATGATGGGACCTTTAAGAGAGAGCAAGGGCTTAATAGAATTCGGTTAGGTCGCTGGCATTATGCTCTTGAAGAAAGTAGGGGAGTTCTGGAGACAATAGAGTTCTCACAAGAACAGATTGTTATAAATGACCAGTTACAACTGTCCAGCCATGTGGTCACCCACACTACTTCCAATGAAGCCATCGTCATGAGCAACCAAACGGAAGGGGCCCCCTCAATCTTAAATCTTCAGCCTCCTGAATTGTGAATTAAGTAAAGCTCCTTGTTTCACACTGCATCACGAATTCTAGTATAGCCATAGAAAACAACAAAACAAGCACTTACCTTGCTCCATGTTCTGCTCCCCCCTCTAAAGGAGGATCAGGAGTTGAGGACAACTATTACCTCTTTTTAGTTCACCAAGTATTTTATTCCAAACTCTGTGACCATCCCCCCCATGTCTTTGTAGTTGAATTATTTGTGCTGCCCATCCTGTAGGCTTGATTCTGTCAGTTAGTTGGGGGCTATTGATTCTTCTGTTTAGGTCTCCATTGCTCTGTGTCTTTTGACAGTTCTTGACTTCCCATTGGCCACCTACTTACCCAATGAGCTTCTCTCCTCAGGACTGACAGGTACCAGAACCTGCTCTGCTGTCGTCAAGGGAATGTGTTTCCCTGATAGAAGCAGGGCAGTGACAGACGTTCAATCTTTTTCTACCTCCGCCTCCACTAACAACAACAGGGATTGATGGTGACAGCTCCCGCACACCTTCCGAAGATTCTCTGCAGCCTAGATGATAGTCAAGGGAGGCCTGCAGAACCCTTTCCACTTAGCTCTGATTTATTAGTCTAACTCCAGACCTCCACCATCACATGGTTTCATGAAACTCTCTGTGGTGGTCGGGATCTATAAATCAATGACGAGATAGTACTTTCCAGCCAGAGGACTGACCTGCCCATGCGCAGCAAGTGTGGTGTGAGCAGCGATCTCCATTTAACACGCCGTTTACATGGATTAAGTGACTGGAGTGAGGGGGACTGGAGTGAGGGGTGCCCTTTGTGGTAACCTAAGTGTTGCTTCGACAAACTGGACACCAGGGAGATCATAGCAAGGCGGCGCTCTGTGTTTGGACTGACGAATCTAAGATCTTAGATCGCGTATGCAGTCATGACATATCTTTGGGCAGCATGTTACAATTTGCTGCCTTACTGCACATATCACTCATGTATAAATTTTAAAAAAGTCTGATACAGAACCTCTATAGGGACAGTGACTTTGAACCTGAAACAGCCCTTGAGAAGAAAACAATGTCCCAACACAGTGGCTTAGAAGTTGTCATGGGATTAGGCCCCTCTTCCTGTACAATATCAGAGTGCAGACCCCTCCCCTGCAGCCATGGGCACCCTCCTCTCTGAGCCTGAACAGAAGCTGTCATTTTCTGCGGACTCCTTGAGTGACAGAAGCCAGGACGCACAGTTGAGCGTAACTGAAATAGAGGAAAGGTTTATGCCAATTTTATAGAAAATAGTAAAACCATTAAGCAAATTGTCAGTGCTGAGGGCATTCCCAACATGCAATGGGCTTTTCTATTTTCTTCCTATCAGCAGGAAGGCAGAGGAGAAAACTCTCCTGGGACCAAATGGCTCCATAGAAGTGCACCTGGCGCACAGCGGGTGGGAATGGAAACCGGCACAGCTGCTACAGAAAGTAGCTTGGCAGGTCTTCAGAAAGTTAAGCACAAAATTGCTATGTGACCTGGAAGCGCTACACTTAGACATACCCCAAAGAATTGGAAACTGGTACCTAAGCAAATGCACACATGCACACACAAATATAAAAACTAATAAATGCAAATATATGTGTGTGTGCATATAAACATGCATGCATTGTCATGTCACATTGTTCACAACAGGCGAATAATTGGGACAACCTAAATGTCCACCCGTGGATACACATACTGTGGTACATCCATGTGGTAGAATATAATTCAGCCATAAAAAAGAATGGAGTATTGATACACAATGTAATGTGGATAGGTTTTAAAGACACTGTGCTAAGGGAAAGAACCCCAGCACAAAGATCTCATTCCACTTATAAGAAATACCCAGGCCATGGTAATCCACAGAGGGGAAAACTGAAGATTGGAAAGTGTTGTGGGCCAGAGGAAGGGGGAAGAGAATTAAGCTTCCTTCGTAGAGTGTTGAACACATTTGGGGACTGAGTAGAGAGGATGCTTACACAGCACTGCAAATACTGGGGCTGGAGAGACAGCTCAGTGACTAACACACTTGCTTCTGCAGAGGACCCAGATTCAGCTCCCAGCACCCACAGGGCAGCTCACAACTGCCTGTGACTTCAGTAAGTCAATGCTCTCTTCTGGCCTCTGAAGGCATCCGTACACACACACACACACACACACAGAGAGAGAGAGAGAGAGAGGTGGGGGGGAGGGAGAGAGAGAGAGAGAGAGAGAGAGAGAAACATACACACAATTTTAAAATAAAAAACAAATTAAAGGGAAATAGCAATTTCTGTCTGAACCAGTAAAACAATTTTCACAAGTAAAACTATTATTTGAGACGTAAAATGAAGTGAGATGCCAAGGGCATCAGATCTGATCGCAGATCAACACTTCATTGACAAGAAACCACGACCATATTCCCACCTTTGCCACGGATGCCCCGGATTTCGATGGATTGGATTTTGATGAAATGATACATCCACACATGTCCGTCACCCCTTATCTTGTTGCCGAGTGGCCAATGGATACAGGAAATTTGCCCTCACAGACAGAGGTGAAAGGAAAATCAGTCAGAATCCTTACATCACCCGCAGGCCATCGTGACACCTGTTTGCTGTCCGTCCTTCCCAGGAGAGCCATGGAGAGCAAGGAGAACAAGGGGATCTGAGACAGAAGGTGACACAGACCGGCCCCGGCCTGTTCCAGCTCCTGTCACTGTTCACACATGCTTGAAACTGCACAGGACCTAAGTTGCTTGGAAGAAGAGAAAGAGAAAAAGAGGGAGGAGTCGAGAGTTGAGGGAAACAGAGTAAAGGGGAGGGGAGAGGAGAGGAGACGATGGGGAGGGGATGGGAGAGGGAAAGAGAGAGGGACGCTGGGGTCTGTAGACAAGCTGGAACCCAGAGTGAGAGCGGATTCTGGAAGCCCTAAGTGGCATCTGTCCTCTGCTGCTTTAGGATGGGGCTCTCCTGTTGACAACGGCTTAAGCCAGTGTCTGATCCCAGCACAGAGTCAGGAAAAACAGCTGTCCTGATGGGTTTCTGTTTCTCTCTACCTGCAGGCCCCTTCTTTTCTGACCTATCCTGCAAAAACTGGTACTAATGCAGCTACTTTTAATCACCCTTCCCAGCACTCCAGTCACCCAAGAAGACAGCTTAGCCTGCCTACCTTGCCTGCCACATCCTCCCCTGAACATCTGCCCTCTGGTGGTCAATCCCCCATCTTTTGATGCCCCCCCCATATCTTTATTCTTGGTCTTTCCCCCATCTCTGCTGATCCAGACCCCTCATACCAAGTCATGAGAGCCACAGCAGCAGACATGGTGCCATGAACACCATCCAGTGTTTGGGGAGATTATATTCTCATGAAATACAGAAATCTGCGGAGCCTCTGCCTGCCTTGGTAGCAAATCAAATAGCATCCACTCTGAAATAAGCCGTATCTCAGAGCTCCACTCCCAAAACCAACATGATTTCAGCAACGCAGGTCACAGTGGAAGCGCAGATGGGCCATGTCAAATTATCACTTGGCCACCTGAAAATACAGACAAGCTTTGCTTTTTCAAGCTGCCCTGAAATAGCTGCCCCCTTTGAAGGTCATTGTAATAAATGAAAAATACAGGCATCAGCTGGACCATACCAGGAACACACGCATCAGCAGGGCCACCCCCAGGACCTGGGACTTCAGGGAAAACTGGCCCTTGTTTCTTCCATCTTCAACAGTTTTTGACTTTGGCTATGTCACACCGTCTTCTCCATCATCACAGACCTTCTTCATCATCACTGTATCTGTTAGCCCTGCCCCTCTGGATGTCAATCATCCACTCTCACCCACCACCCTGAGCCAGCACAACTTCACTTAGTCACTACAAATGCCAACAGTCCGTTTCTAAGCAAAGTCACCTTCTGAGGCTCCAGACGGACATGGCTTCTGAGGGACAGAGGAAAGGGGACTCTTCGGTCCAGTAAAGAGGCTAAGGAGGGGGTAGAAAGCAAGATGTGGAGCAAGGATAGAACTCAGTCGGCAAAGTGCTTGCCTAGCACGCACGAAACCCTGGGTTGTATTGCCATTTTTTTATAAGTTGGTCTGGTATCCCAGCACTCAGGGAATGGAGGCAGAAGGATCAAAAAATCAAGGTCATTCCTGACTACACAGCAAGTTCAAGGCCAGCATGAGCAACATGAAACCCTGTCTCAAAAAAAGGACAAAAGTTAAGTAAGGAAGATGACTCCAGCGCCCGAGTCTCATTCCTTAGTCACTCCCATATTGGCTTGTCTCTCCTTCTCTCCCTCTGTGGCCCACGACGGTGTGGCTGCCTCCTGCCTCCAGCTGCTCTCTCTGTCCTGAAGAAGTCCCTGGGCCCCTGCTTTCCTCACCTGCTTGCAAAGTTTGCTGAAAGGATATTAAATCAGACTTTCATCTGCTTCATTCCATTCTGATGATTTTGAGCTACTGGGATTTTCAATTTGAAAGGGAATATTTGGATACAGCAATGCCCACAGGATAGCACCGGCATGATCAGCATTAAAGGGCACTCAGAGCCGTCTGACGGCAGCAGGGGGAGTCTGTGTACAGACACGCCAGTTAAAGACCTCTGGTCAAAGCGGTAGAGGCCCCCCAGGGAGCTGTAGTTATGTGTAGGAGTTTAAATCAGAATTTCAATATAAAATACGGGGCTCCAAGAGTAGAAGGCCTTCTATTCATGCTCCAACCTGCTGATTCAGCTCGACTCATTTTCATGAGCAAATTCCACACTAAATGGAGAGAGACGAATGCAAACTACAGACCTCACCAGCCTGGTTTATGGTGTGAGCTTCGGCTATGCGAGCCCAGCCCAGACTGACTATGGAACCCACACACTTGATTTCAACCATCATGTCCCAAGATAACCTACTGCATCTTCTCTGTGGAGCACATTCCTCCCTTACCCATGAGTTTGTGTGAACATCTGCCTCTGCCCACAGGATGCTGTGCTTCATGAACATCTGTCCCCCCACTCACATGACGCTATACCAACAAGAACATCTGACCCCTAGTTGTCATTTTTTTCTGTATTTGTCCTGAGTCTGATCCATTTTGTGTCCCACGGACCCTGGTCTGAGTTCTTCTCAGCACCACATTCTGAGAGCCTAGTTCCAGCAAGACTAGTGAGTCAGGTACAATGAGCCGGGAGGGGACTATGATGTGTCCTTAGGATTGTATTTGAATTATAAAAAAGAAGTTCATCATTTGTTGATTGCACGCTGGAGTCAAGGCTTCATCTCTGGACAAGGACAAACCAGTGTGCTGGGAGCATCCAGCTCCTCAGAATCCGATATCCTCACCAGTGACTCAAGGAGGCAAAGATCAGCAGACAAAGCCTAGCTGAAGACGATGGGAGAAGCTCCAAGATGAAGTGCCCGTGTGAACGGATCCGGAAGAAAAAGGAAGCTGGACAAAGACAGATGGGAGTCAGTACGGAGGAGATGAGAGCTAGTCAGTACGGAGGAGATGAGAGCTAGTCAGAGAGACCCTCCCTCATCATAGGGGGCAGCATTCCACAGACAGGGCCTGGGTTGAGGATATGGGATACAGAGAGCTGAGAGCTGAGCATCAGCGTTCACCTGGTTTGGCTTCCTGACCACAGACACAATGTCACCCGCTGCCTCTGGCTCCCGCTGCCATGTTCCCTTGTATAACGGACCTCACCCTTGAACTGGGACCCAGAGCAGACCTGTCCTTCCTTAAGTCACTTTTATCCAGGATTTTGTCACTGCGGTGACAGAGCAACTGACTTCCATTGGGGGCACAAGGATGGCGTCTTTCTGACTTCCTCTGCTGCTCTGACGAAACCAGCTTAACCGGAAAAGCCTGCAGTTGCACTCACAGTTCTAGGGTCCGGTCCATTATGGCAGGGAGGCTACACAGCCAACGCTCGGACATCCATCACACGGCTTCTGCACTAAGGAAGTCGATTGGGTGAGCTGGAGCTCCGTTCACGCGCTCCTCTTCTCAGTCCAGGTCCCCAGCCTTCCACGGTGAAGTGGGTTCTCCATTGTCTAGTCTAGACAAGCCTGTTATGTTGGCCGTCAGCACTAGCCATCACAGTCAGTAAAGGCGGGGTCCAGACCCACACCAGCTTTAAGGCCTCTTCGGTCACGTGATTTCTTCACAATAGTCTTGAGATCTGGAGCCAAAAGCTGCCTGGCAATTCAGCAGCACCAACCAAGCACTTTAGCATGGCAGACGTTAGATGGAGCAGTTCTATTTAGAATAATGCTAAGAATTCCCCTCAAGTAATGTAACTGTCCTGAGATGTAAGGTTGTTTGCCGCAGGGCTATTATGTTGCTCACAATTTTTTTTTTTTACTTTTTATTTGAAAATAATTTACATTTACAAAACTCTGCAAGGATGAAAACAGTCCATCACATGCTCACAAGCCATTTGCCTGGACTCTGAGTTAACAAATTATTCTCATCACATCCTCCGTTGTCCCTTAATCACAGGAACAAAGACTCTGACCTGAGAGCCCCTCATCCTCACCCTTAGAGAGCATTCCTAAGGATTCTGGGTCCAATAGCCGTGGTATCTTTTTCAGCTTAAGCAAATTTTGCATGGAAACGGCTTCATTCAAGCTGCTTTCCATATTCCATTTTACCAGCTGACCCCAAAATGTCCTTTAGATTTTTTTTTTTTTACTCTTCTACAAAATACTTAGGTTGCCTTTAGTTTTCATGACTCCTGGGTCCCATTTATCCTGGAACATTTCCACACTCTTTCCTGGTCTCTTAGGGCCTGATGCTGTTGAGGGATACAATCGGTTTCTAACAGAACACTCACGGCTGCGTGTTCTGTGCCTCCTTGTGGCTGGATTAAGGTTATACCATTCCTGAATGAAAACTCCAGAGTGATGCTCTGTCCTTCCAGTTAAGGCTACCTGATGTCCACTCAGCCCTCGCTGGCAGACTAGCTTTTATCACCTCGCTGAAGCATTGCCTGATTTGTCCTGTGTGGTGGTTGTAATAAAGGATATGATACAATGGTCTCGCACACGTAGAACCCCCCAGGCTTGCCACTTGCTAGCCTTCAGAAGCAATTCGCTTCGCAGAAAAATGAAAGGAATGGTCTTCTAAAAGCCCAGGGTAGGGGGACAATCTAGGAGGTAATAAGAAAAAGTGGCACCCTAAAGTCTAAGGATCAAACCAATGGTTAGCCTACAGCATCATCGATCTCTCCGGCAGGAGCTTGGACCCAGGAAACAACGGTAGAAATAAAAGGGCCCCTGTGGCTAGTATATCACATAGCACACTAGAGAAGCCTGCTTCCCAGGCTCATCGCCTTGGCTTTGCGGGTTTAGGCCTTGTATCAGTCTTTGTCTGTGAGCTTAGCAGACACTGGGAGGATCTCACACAACAGAGATGCATTTCCCACAGTTCTAGAAGCTGGGAAGTTCAGGATCAGGACAGATTCTGTGTCCAGCACCTGCCTGAGGTGTGGGACCTCTCCTTGTATCCTCACAAATGCTGGAACAGTTGAGGGATCTCTCTGAGTCCCCTTATAATGGTCCTCATCCCATTGGCATAGTTCTGCCTGATGACAAAAGCACCTCCCAAACTTCCTGATCCTTCACACCATCACAGCCTGCAACACAGAAGAAAAGATGTCCAGTTTAGAAGTACACAGCCAGCCTATGATTCGTGGAAATTCTGTGTTCCAGATGCAGGTATTGCATAAGCAGGATAGCGGCCCACGAAGACAGCCGTGTTCAACACTCAGAGCCTGTGACTATACATCTAATGTAGCAAAGGAGACTTGGTCTGTGGTTTTACAGTGTCTGGGATGAGCAGGTAACCCAGGGAGTCTCCCACCTGGTCACAAGGTCCCTAGAGGCAATGGACCATCATGGATGGAGGGCAGCCAAGATGGAAAGGCAGAAAGAAGCTCAGTAAGATGGAAATAGCCAACCCTGGCTGTACTAGCCCTGAAGATGGGGAAAGGTCAGGAGCAGGGAGAGGGAGGGGACCAGCCTCTGGAGGTTTAAGCCCCTGCTGACCTATAATAAGCCAATGGAACCTCAGTACTGGCAGGGGCGGAGAGGTGCTCAGTTTGCAAGCTAGGAAATGGGTGTCACGTGTAGCATACTGTATGAGAACTAAAGAAAATGAGCACAGAAAGTGACAAATTTTTCTTTCTATGCTCTAGTGAAAAGGATAAGTAAATGAGTAAGGGGTGGGAAGGGAGGATGGGGTTGTGGGGAAGGTGCAGTCAGTTCTGAGTTAACATGTATGACTGATAAGGACCAATGCCTCAGACCCAAAACCTTCGTCCCAGTGAGGCTCCCAGAGTGACTCCCAGAGTCATAGAAAAGTCTTCCTCTGGTCTAAGAGTATTATGAAAGATCAACCAGTATATGCGAAAGTTAGCCGCTGCAGCTTCCTCCTCCTGGATGACTGGAACCCCAGACTGCTCCCTCCAGAGACCTTCCGCCAAGGCTCGCCAGGGTAGCCTTCTCCTGCTGCACATAATAAAGATGCTCATCTGAGTTGTGTCGGAGCAGGCATGGCCCACCTAATCCCTGCTTTTCTGTACACATGTGTCTGTCTGTCCTTCTTTCATCTTCAGCCAGGTTTCTACAACCAAGCTGTGCTAGACTGGGAACTAATGTCTCCATTTTAGCAGTAGGACAGTAGACAAGAGAAGCCCAGCTATGTGGCTCACACGACCCAAGAGCAGTATGCAGAGCACAGCAGAGGCGGGTACCAATCATCCATTTCCAGAAGTCATGCTCAGAGGACACGCACTGCAAAATCAGGCTGCTCTGGGAAGCCGGGAGTCTCCTTATTCAAAGGCCCAAAGCTCCACGTGTGCTGTCTGCCCATGAGAGCCGATGGCCAGTAGGCCCTCCACTATAAATCTCAGGGGACAGAGGGGACTTGACACAAGCTTTAATGAAGAGCCAGCTCTAAGGGTAGAGCATCATAACCTTCTAATTCAGGTATTGAAACATCTTGGGGGCGGGGAAGAAGGGAGGGCTTCTCCCGTGGATGTAGCAGTAATTAGATGCTTAGATGCATTGTTTAGAGTTACCCAATTAAAAGTAGAACTTAATAGGTGGTACAGCTTTCAGGAAGAGGAAGGCAGGAGGGCTGAAGGCAGAGCCTCATCTGTTCCAGCAGGAAGCAGATAGATGGTGTTTAGTGTTGATAAATCAAGAGAGCTGCAAGAGCAATCGTTTAGAGATGTGGAGGTAACTGCCAGGTGATTAAAGACAGACTGTTAAGGGCAGCTTTGCTCGAGATGAACCAGGCCAAGGAGGGGGTGGAGCAAAGCACAGGTGAGCTGCGTTGTGTGTCCTCTGTACTGTTTGGTCCTCTAACCCCAGACAGTAAACATGTTACTTTTACAGGGGAAGGAAGAAAGGAATGGAAAGGGAAGGGAACCAGGGAAGAGGGAGGAGAAAGGGGAGGGAAAGAAGGAAGGAAAGACCTAGGCAGGAAGGAAAAGGGAAGTGTTGCTGCAGGAATGTTCCCCAACAGGTCACTGTTCCTTCTCAGGCTACACCAGCCCCAACCCACAGGCACCCTGTAGTGCTGCCCTCCACTGCTAGGTAGAATGCTTCAGAGATCATCATGGGTCCTGCCTGCCACAGAGGGAGGACAGAGAGATGAAGTGGTATGGTGGGGAGCACAGGAAGGCCCTGGCCTCTGCCGGGATGACATGCTCCCCATGGAGATTCCATCATAGACACAAGATAGTTCAACAGAAAGACAAAGGCTTCCTCCTCTTCCTCCTTCTCCCTCTCCTCCTCCTCTTCCCTTCTTCCTCCTCCTCTTTCTCCTCTTCCCCTTCATCCTTCATCCCCTCCTCTTCCTCCTCCTGCCTCTAGACATCCTAAGAAGAATAAAATAAAGCCAAAACTCTCTGACAGAGCACAGGGGAAAGGAAGGGGCTATCTTTGGTTGGAGCCACAGGATCAGCCAGTACCTATAAGACTCCTGTCCACTCAGAACAAGATAGATGAGGAGGAAGTGGAAGCCAGTGAAGAGCTTGTTCATGAACAGGCCATCCCCATGGGCAGCTTCCACTGGCTCCCCTGGGCTGTCTAAGGGCCTAGGCAAAAGGATGCAGGTGCTGGAGGTGGGCATGGGATTGGTCCAAAAGTCAGGAGTTCCCTGAGCTGAGGACCTGGAACAGGAACCACCACCAGCAATTACTGCAGAGCTAAGCAACAAGGTCTCACTGCCATTCATGATGTTGAGTGTGCTATGGAACTGTTGTTATGAGCTAGTCTCAGGTACTCTGCAGAGCCACAGGCTTCTGTATCCAGCCATGCCTCCTGAAGTCAGCACACTGAGCTGTTTCTGAGAAATCATCCAGCCTGGCAGGCAGAACTGAGGAAGGGGAGGAGTCTTTGCTGGGATCCCATGCACCAAGTTTCCCTCAGAGTTCCACACAATGATCCATGGCAGACTAAGACCAGCCGCTCCCTTCCTCCACACACAGAAGAAAACATTCTACGACTGAACCCCTACACCTACGGCGCAGGGAGCATCACAGAAGAGCAGCCAGAAAAATTATAAGAGCCAGAGAACCAGGAAGTCTCATCAAGACTGTGTCTTCTAGTTGATAGAGAAGCAATGCCCAGGAAATCTCAACAAAATGGCCACTTAAAGAAGAGTTGCACAAAGGCGACAGTGGTTGCCAAGCCAACAGGAATGGGGGAGATCTCACAAGGCCCATCCCTAGACCAGGAACTACAGACAATGAAAAATCGCTGAGAGAAGGAAAAGCATACACACAGAAGCAACACTAGACAGACTCAGCAGGCAGCATCCGTGTGTTTAGTCACATACATATGGAACAAGAATAATTAAAGAGCAAGAGGCCATGAACCTGAAAGGGAGCAGGGCAGATGACTTGAGAGGATGGAATGGGGAAAGGGAGGGGGAGATGATATAATTATATTTGAGTTAAAAAAAATACAATCTACAGATACCAATTCCCATCTGAAAAGACACCTGTGGGGCTGGAGAGATGGCTCAGAGCCTAGCTCACAAGCCAATATGGTGGGGCCATTTTCTCCATTGAAGGTCCCTCTTCCCAAATGACTCTAGCTTGTGTCAAGTCGGCATAAAATTAGCCAGTACAGTGTTGGAAGACTGTGAAGATAGCATGCCTACACACAAGGCCTCTCCCTGAGGACTTCGTCTGGGCTCGTTGAGGCCGCTTCATAACAAGGCCACCAGTGCTAAGCACAAGTGTCATGGGAGAGCATGGGAGAAGTGCTTGGCACTGTTACCAGGCCTTTTAAACTTTCATAGTCACATGATGACACTTCTGCTGGGCTCCACTGTAGTGTGAGGCTGCATGTCAGTTGCCAGACCCCCGAAATAATCACACAGAAACTATAGTATTTGAATCACTGCTTGGCCAATAGCTTAAGTGTATTGCTAGCTTACTCTTACATCAAGAATTAACCCATTCCATTAGTTTATATTTTACCACAAGGCTCATGGCCTACTGGCAAGGTTCCACTGGCAGCTTGCATCTTCCCCTCCAGTGGCAACATGGCGTCTCTCTGACTCCGCCTTCTTTCTCCCAGCATTCAGTTTAGTTTTCCCCACCTACCTCTTACTCTTTTGCCCTATTACAGACTGAGACAGTTTCTTTATTCATTAACCAATAAAAACAACACATATACAGAAGGACTTCCCAGATCACTCCTCGGACCAAAAATGCTTACCCAGGAGTCTAGACAAAGAGGTCACAGACTCCAGCTCTTGACAGAAGACCCTACTGAATAGGTGCCACCATTAGGTCTCATGTTATGAGCTCCACATTGTCCACCACCTTTCCTATTCTCCATCCTCCTCAGTCTCTCAGCCTACTCAGTATTCAGCTAACTTACTACGCGACTCAACTCTTTGCTCCCTTTGTCCTCCTGACTACAACCTCAGAAATCTCTCCTCTCCCACCCAAGTGTTTTCGGGTGCTGAAATCTGGAAATTACCATGAAATGCCTAGTCGGATGAGTATCTTCCACAAGACTAATTATGAGCTATTCAGGCATGCAAGATTTGTTTCATCATAATTTATTGAAGCTACATCTGCAAAACTGTATTAATACTTTTACCCATGGTAGGGGGCAAAAATATTTAGTAAGAGGATGGATAAATAAATGAGTGACTCAAATATGGACTATCAGCCCAGACAGGGAGATAACCTCATTACTTGGAATTGAGTGTTTTAATGTTATTCATTAAAATACATTCTATCTGTATTTGTGATATATGAATGCTTAAAATTCATGGAGAAAATGAGCATTTTAATTACAAAAGGCTGGAGTCATTAATAATTTAAAGACCATCATTCAGCATTCCCCTCTAAGTCTGCTAAACTGCTGTGGACAAAACAGACAAGCCAAGGACACAGCCAAAGGGCCAGTCAGCCCAAGAAAAGACTGGAGGAAGGACAATTACTTCCTTACTTGTGGGCACAGAAGAGCTGAAACCTGCCCAAGTGTCTGAGGTCCAAGGATATTGCAAAAGGATAAGAAGAGGGGTCTCCTGAGGACCTCTGGGTGTTCCGATCTCTGATGACAGGCAGACCCTCTAACTTCCTTCTCCCATCCAGCAGCCCTTCCCTGCTCAAGGCATTCTCCCCATTGCTAACAAGCCTGCAGTGTCTACCAAAATTCCCTCACTGGCTCTGTGTCTGCCACAAGGAAGTTCTCATTCCACGGGACCCATGCCTTGTATCAGGCTCACACTGCAGAGATACACGAAGGGCAATGTACTCCAAGAACCAAAGCCCCCTCACTCCTACCCTAGAGCCGAGTGCTCCTGCCCTGTTCACTCTTGTCCCCTTGCTGCCTCGGATTGAGCCCACCACAGTCTCCTGTCTCTACACTGTAGTGAAAACCCAGCATGTGAGAGGTATTTACTTCACCAGTGGTCTCATTGCCCATGGACTCCTCACCTATTTAGCAGACCATCCAGCTAGAAGAGTGTCCCCACTTCTCAAAGAAGCCAAGGCCAAAGAATGAAGAGCTTCCTTAGGGCTCCACAGGCAATGTCTAAAATGCAAATAAATGTTGAGCCCCCCTTGTCCCCCCTAACAAGAGAATGAATAGCTATGCTGTCACCTGAGGCCCTGGGCTGGGACCTCACTAGGAGCAGGGTGCTGATCTCTCATTGAGAGGTTTGTCCTCAGGCTCTGGGCTGAACTGGGAATTTCACCTGACCAGTCAGGAAGCAATATAGACTGTATTCTTTTAAGTAGCAGTGTGAAATGGAACGAGGAACCACAGATACCTTCTGCCACCTCACAGAGACATGCCTGCCAAGGCGTGTTGCCCGACACCAACCCACTAGCTACATTCTGTTTGCACTTAAAATGCACATTTTCCAAATTGGTTCAACTCAAAAAGAAAAGAAAAGAAACAGCTATTCAACTATTCTAGAAATATTTTTGAAAAAACAACACACTCCATCTGCGCTCTAAACGTAAAACATCTTAATTAGTCCAGGAGAGAAGGGTGACTCTCGGCTGTTTCTGAAACAAACAGGAATTTTCTTCACTGTGTGTCCTTGATGTTCCAAACAAGACACCTCACAGTGGGAAGTGTTGGGCTTCTTGCCTTTCTATTACTCTCCAAAGCACCGCTGGGGAGACCCTTCCCTCCCACAGCCTCTGTTTACTCTCCTGCAAACCTGTGGAGATGTCCCCAGCTCTGGGAAGTCCTCCCAGATCATCCCCTGTTCCGGGCCAGCGTTTCTGCATAGTGTTCTCTGTTCTGCTCATCACCCTGAATTACACGTATTGGAGCTCAAAAGGCAGAACTCTCCGGACAATGACTGTGTCTCATCAACCCCAAAATTCTCACAGTGAACAAGCCACCAAATGGTCCATGGAAACTGCAGAGAAGCCAGGAGAACCACTGCCCTAATGTCCGTCTCCCCCTTCACCCTATCATAACCTCCCTCCTTATTGATCAGCCACTCCAGCAACCCAGACACTCCAGACCTACAGCCCACAACCAGGCCTGGTGCGGACTCTCAACCCCTGACGTGCTGTCAAAGTGAAATGTATTTTAGTTATCCAGCCTCCTTTAGTGTCTGACTTCCTTTTAATGGGCCCGCTAGGAACCGTGCCTGGGGCTCTCCCAGCATTAAGAGGCCAGAGCCTGGGAAGAATGCTCACTGGGGGCGTTCTTGTTTCACCCCATCCACTGTCTTCTCTTTGTTCTGTCAAAAGAATCACTTCTTCACCTCAAATCGCCTCCTCACACATACCTGAATGTTGCTCCCAGCTTGGAGTGATTTTTACAAAACTTTCAAGAATCCCTGTTAGATAAACTGGCAATTGCCTTTTGAAGCAAATCTGTTATCCATCACAAACTTGGTCCCAGCAGTTCATAAACAATAGGAGTCTTGGACTGGAGCAAGAGCTCAGCTGGTAAAATTACTTGCCACGCAAGCCTAGGGACCTCGGTTTGATTTCCCAGAACCCACATTCAATAAAAGCCAGGCACGGCAGGATGGATTCAGTATCCCAGGGCTAGGAGGCAGCTGCAGGTTGACAGGCCAAAACAGGCAGGCCCCTGGGGCATGATGGCCAAGGCCATGGCCAATAGGCCTGGCCTGCTTGGCAAGGTTCAGAGAGTGAGAGACCCTACCTCAAAACAGTAAGATGAAAGACGCCTGAGGGATGACAGCCATGGTTGTCGTCTGGCTTCCGTGTGCATGAGCAGACACATACTACACACACACACACACACCACAAAACAGGAAACCTTTTACTACCACTCCAACTGAATAAATCTCTCTTCCCACACTTGGATGACTCCTTATCAGCAATACAACTTCACCATGTCAGAGAACGGAGCTGGCAGCAACATCATTGTATTTCAAGCCTAATTTGGAATGGTCCCTTGTGCAGATGGCAGCAAACCTCATGGCCTGCAACTCAGAATGGAACCATCATTCGTTCTAGAGGAAAGGGGCACACAGAACTCCTAGACCAGCAAAGCAACAGCCAACAGCTGCCGCCATGATGGCAGAACACCACAGCGCTGGCTGCAGTGAACCAAGCCAATCCTCTTAAAACCAGAAAAGTAACTTTCCATCTAAACACACTTCCTGCTGTGAGTTTGTGTTCACACCCTGACTCAAAAAATAAAAAAATCAAAACACACCTTAAGTCCTAAATACCCACATTTACCAACGTGGTCTTATTTGGGAAAAGAGACTTTACACATGACTGAGATGAAGTCTATTATATCTTCCAGCCCAGTATGAATCTGGTTATGTTGTGGAATATCTTGTTTTGTCCTTCTATGGTGATTGAAAGTTTTGCTGGATATAGTAGTCTGGGCTGGCATTTGTGGTCTCTTAATGTCTGCATAACACTTAACCAGAACCTTCTGGCTTTTATTGTTTTCATTGAGAAGTCAGTGTAATTCTGATAAGTCTGCTTTTATATATTACTTGGCCTTTTACCTTTGCAGCTCTTAGTATTCTTTTTTTATTCTGTATGTTTAGTGTTTTGATTATTATGTGGTTAGGGGACTTTTTTTTTTTGATCCAGTCTATTTGGTGTTCTGTAAGCTTCTTGTATCTTCTTATGTATATCTTTCTTTAGGTTGAGAAAGGTTTTGTCTATGATTTTGTTAAATATATTTTCTGTGCCTTTGAGCTGGAGTTCTCCTTATTTTATCCCTATTAGGAATATTCTTAGGTTTGGTCTTTTCATGGTGCCCCATATTTCCTAGACATTTTGTGTTAAGCTTTTGTCAATGTTTTCTTTAACCAATGAATCTATTTCCTCTCTTGTATCTTCAGCACTTGAGATTCTCTCTTCCATCTCTTTTATTCTGCTGTTGATACTTGCATTTGTGGCTTCTGATCATTTTTTCATAGTTTCTGTTTCTATAATTCCGTTGGTCTGTGTTTTCTTTATTGTCTCTATTTCGGTTTTCAAGTCTTTAATCATTTCACCTATTTGATTACTTTTTCTTGGTTTTCTTTAAGAGATTTGTTGATTTCTTCCATTTTTTTCTTTGTCTTTTCTTTCATTTCTTTGAGGGAATTTTTCATTTCCTCTTTAAGGGCCTCAAACATTAGGTCGTTTTCTTCTGCTTCATCTGTTTTTGATTGTTCAAGTCTTGCTATTGTAGGGCCACTAGTTTTTATTGGTGTCGTGTTGCTCTTTGTCACGTTGAATGTGTTCTTACCTTGTCCACCTATCTTTTCCTCTGGTTGGTATAGTTGTAGCAGTCTCTGTCTCTGGTGATCAATCTTCCAGGTGCCAGTGGATCCAAGGCTCAGATGGTCACTCCTCATGGTACAGTCAGGGTCACAGTTCCAGTTACCCTGGAAGTCACTTGGTGTTCCTGGAGGTCACTTAGCACGCCTTGGGGTTGCTCTGAAATATCGTGGGTCATTCGGGCCTGCTCTCACAGAGGTTGCTTGCTTGGGGCTGTTTCTGCTGAGGCTGCTACCTTGAGCCTGCTCCAGCAGAGGTTGATGGCTCAGGCCTCTACCTCAGAGGTTGCTGATTCAAGCCCTGTCTTACAGAGGTCTCTGGGCTCATGCCTGCTCCCTCAGCAGTGACTCCCTATGGAGTGAATACCTGATCCTGTGGGGGGCACTGCCTCATGCCTGCTCCCATGGAGACTGCTGGTTCAGGCCTGCTCTGGTGAAGGTTGTTGGCTCCATGTGGCATCCTTTAATCTGCCTTCTGTGTTCATCAAGAGTGCTGAAACCACCAACACCTGCACAACGAGCTCTGCTGCTACCTCAGGCTGCTATGCTATGTGGTGTTTTGGTGTATGAATTAATACAACCATGTTTGATTATCAGTAAAATGATGACATTTTGCACTTGGACATAAGCATTGCTCTACACATTTGCATGGGATTGCTGCAGGAGCTGCTCCCTGTAGATGGCCAGGGCAAGTGGTCCATCCTGAAAAGTACAAACTGTTTGAAGATGTTACAGTGAGAACAGAACCTGGGGCAAAAACGAAAACTGGAGGTTCACATGCCAAGATAAGGAACAGTGAGGAAGGAGAGTAAGAGGACGTGTAGTTGTCTATGAGATAACCAAGCTAGAGTGATGAGAGCCAGGCTCGGAGCCAGGGATGGAAGGGCAGCTGTTCCACCCACACCCACTCACAAAGCCCTTGAGGGACATATGTTAGAAACGATCATCTTTCCCAATGCAGCTGACTGCAGCAGACTAAACTGTGAGCTAGAGTGGTTTCTAACAAGAAGCTTCTCCCTAGGAGACCAGTTCACCACCTATATACACGGACCTAATCATGAGATAACCAAGAAAGACCAAGCCGAATCTTTGTAGCTGGCAGGGAGCTCATACTCTGTGTGATAAAGCTACAAGCTGATCTTGTCAATAACATCCCTTAAGACGCCTGCAATGTTGTTAGAAAGTAGTGACAGGGGTTGAGTGACTAGCAGCTAGTTGATAGTCAAGGTCAAAACTAGAGCCAGAAGGACAAAGAAGGGCTTCAACCACCCCTAACTGAACAGCATGTGATCCCTTCCCTGCTGGGGACAGGCATAGAGCATGTGGACACCCCTGTTGACCGAGACTGCTTGTTCATTTCTCAGCCACCCAGATCCAAATAATCACACAGAAACTATATTAATTACAGCACTGTTTGGCCAATAGTTTAGACATATTCCTAGTTAGCTCTTACATCTTAAATTAACCCATTTCTAGTATTCTGTGTATCAGCACAAGGCTGTGGCTTATCTGGTAAGGTTCCAGCATCTGTCTCCTTCAGCAGCTACATGGCATATTTTTGACTCTGCCTACTCTCTCTATATATCTCTGTTTAGATTTCCTGCCTGGCTTTAATCTGCTAAGCCATTGGCTGAAACAGCTTCTTTATTATCCAAAGGTAATAAACATATTCACAGCATACAGAGGGGAACCCCACATCACACGCCATTGGCTCTGACATTGATAGCCCAGAGAATTCACCAGTCTCAATAGAAATTACCTCAGTCTTTGTCCAGTGCCTACCATAACCCTACAGATACCTCTGTGAAAAGAAATTTGATGGCTTTTCCTCTCTTGGGAACCCCTCCCTCCCTCTGGGGTTTCTGTCACATCCCCTCAACCTTGCTTTCATTCCACTAATTCTTACTTAAGCCTCCTTCCACTTCACATTCTCCTATGAGAGTCTGTCTTTAATTTACACAGACATAAGGCAGCAAACTTGGAGCCTCTGTCTCATGCCAATCTTTGATAATCATTAAAGGTCTAAAGTCATCTTGAGTTCTTGGGTCATGCAGCATAGTTTTTATTACACCATAGTTTGAATTTTTTACATAACCAAATTTACCAAAATTTCCTTTATGTTATGTGCAGTAAGACCACATCTGCTTGTGATAAGATAATAATGAATGCCAAAATATGCATCATTTTCTAATCTTCAGAACCTGTTTCTTTATCTGAAAGCAGATCTTTTTACAAAAATTACATAGGTTTATTTTTCATTTGCAGAACCTAGACTTTATGTGTGGAGGTGAGAAACATTTAGGAAGAAAAAGGACATGGGGGTGGGGGAAGAGAGGGTAATGGTAATGGGAGAGGGTAATACATACATTAAAAATGCCAAGATGAAGCCTGTTATCTTGTACAATTAAAAGAGGGGGATTCTTCGTGAGGGGGATAAATTTCAGGATCTTGGCACACAATCATCCTGGATCCCCTGGGTGGATCTCAGTAGCCTCAGGATGGAGGGAGGCACCGAGGTCTCAGCCTCACACCGATTGGGCCATATGAAGAAGAGGCGGTGGCAAAAGTGATGTGACCTCCAGCCAACAAATGCTGCAGCGATGTAGACGTCCCGAAGCTGGAAGCACAGCACTCGCTCTGCCTAGAGCCTCCAGAGCAAGCCGGGCCGACGGCACCATGACTGCACACTTCCGCCCTGAACAGCTATAAGAGAATATTCATATTGTTTGTCTGAGGACAGTGAGAGTGCGCAGTGTGGGAAATTGAAATTAGTATGTTACCCAAGGGGCGGGCGGGGAGTCTTGTTTTTTTTTTTCAAGTGATATTAAAGATTTGGCTTCATGCTTAAATCTTTAATTCCTATGGATTTGGTTCCCATCTTTGAGAACTGAACTTAAGGGATTCTTTTTATCTGTGTTTATCCGTATTCTGGGAGACGTAGCTTCCCAGATGGGGTAATTATGGGTTATTGTGGAGGATATTATTGGGAGAAACGCCTTTTTGGGAACCTGGGTAGGAAGCAGAGAAGGCTGGGAGAATGGCAATATTCTACGAAAGCTAGACTGAGCTGAACAGAGGAGCCAGAGGGACGTTTGGCAGAGGCTTTGGAGTCACCTTCAGCCAAAGGTGCCCGTGAGAGGAATCTACTGTCTCCCAGACAGGAGGCATGGCCTCCACAGTGGTGGACGGGGCCTGGCCATTGTGTCCTCTGCAGGGAACATTCTTCCTGCCACGGGCTGTCCTTTCTCCTCTCCTTGTCGCCAGTACTTACCCCTGGACAGGCAGGTAAGTGGGTCCTTTCCCCTGCTGAGCCACATGCGCTCACTGCTCACGCTTTTCTCTGTCCTGAGACTGCCTTCATCCTTTCTCTGGGGTCTGGTTGTCTCAGCTTCCTTCTGTGTTCTTCTTTCATATAAATTCTGGAATTCCGAGAATCATCTCTAAGAGGTTTTCATCAGAAATGCATTGCGGGAGATTTGTTTGTGTTGTTGCTCCGAGACTGCCAAAGGAATCGAGCCTTGGATCAGAGGGCGGGGTCCACGTTCAGCTGGCCAGAGAGGACTGTAGAGTTTTCTAGCCGACTCAGAGGAGATAAACTGGCACTTAAGAGGAATAAGGAGGGGCCAGCGGAGATGTGTGGCCTTTCGTGCGTGGAGAAGCTTGGAGAGTAGAAGTCATTGATCGTTTTCTCCCTCGCTCTGCGGATCTATCAGGTTTTACCCCAATATCTCACTCCTGAGCATTTTTTATTAATAAAACAATAAAAGAAGCCACTTTAAACTGTGTTAGTTTAAGAAAAATGAAACCTTTGTAGCACAGGGACTCTTCCCATCTGTAGATTCAATGTGCTTCTCTGTGCACCTAAGCCTTTTTATGCCCTATTACCAATTATTCCCATTATAGTGATTGTTTGCATTACATTTTTACTTATTTATTTTGCGTGTGTGTGTGCGCGCACACATGTCCGTGTGTGTGTGTGTGTGTGTGTATTCACCAGCATATATGCCATGGCAAAGGACAACTTTTAGGAGTCAGCTCTCTCCTTCCACCACAGGGGTCCGAGGAATCAAACTCGGGTCACCAGGCTTGGCAGCAGGTTCCTGGACCCATCTCAATAGTCCAGGGTGCACAGCGAAATGAGAGGGAGGCACAACCTTCCCGCATATCCTCGTCTGCACATGCACAGCCTTGCCCACTGCTGACACCCCATACCAGGATGGAGTATTTCTCAAACTCCTGGAACCCTCATTGGTCTACACAACAGCATCACTCATCCACTGTCTACACAGGGATTCCCTCTCGGTGTCCACACACTGTGAGCTTGGGCAAATGTGTAAAAAGCACCCACTGTTACAATATCAAAGCTTCAGAGTCCCAAGCATCTTCCATGTTCTGCCTGTGCACTCTTCCTCCCCAGTCACTGCCAATCACAGGCCCCTCCATGTCCTCATCATTTTACATCTCCTAGAATCTCACCTGTATGAAACCACAGGTGCAGACCACGTCAGAGATCTCGACTTCATTCACTAAATCGCAAGCATTTCAAATTATCTCGTTTTCTATTGCCAGCTCATTTTTAGTGTGAATAGAACTGAGAGTTGCCACAACTCCATGCACCCACTGGAGGATGTTATGGAAGTAACCGATGCTGATGTAGCTATCACTCCCTGGGGTTTTCTGTAGATGTCTTCACCCAGTGAGTAAACACCAGGGAGCACAGCAGATGGGCATCTGGTAAGAGCAGTTTTATAGGAATCTGCGGAACTGCCTCCCAAGGTGTCTGAACCACTACCTATTCCGACCAGCAATGAAAGAGCATTCCTGTTTATCCACACCCTTGACAGAATTTGACATTGTCATGTTCCAGTTGGGGCTATGCATAGATATGTGACTGTCATTTGGTTTTTACACTTTTTTGCAAGTTTTTATTTAATTTATGGTTATATCATGAATGAAAGAGACTAATTGTCAGTGGCTTCAATGGCTGAGGCCCCTCCTCCCTCCCTTTATTCCATATCTCTCAGCAAGAAGTCCGAGTTTCCCGAGTAAACTGGGAGCATGGAGACCATGGAAGAGGGGAGAAGGGGAGGGGAGAAAAAGGGAGGGGAGAGGAGAGAAATGTATAGCTCAAAAAAAAGAAGTTTTAAAAAAAGAAGTCTGAGTTAAGGTGTCCAGGGCCAATGACTTGTTTCAGGCGATCACTTGGAGTGGAGAGTCCCTGGTCTTGGCCCCACCATCCCCATCAGAAAGTTTTCACAATGTGATCATAAAAAGCACCTCCTCATGTCTCGTCTATGCTCAAGAAGACAGAAAAGTCAAAGCCACCTTCTTGTAGGCACCATCTTCTCATCAGGTGAGAAATGCCTTTTCCCATGTTTCAGCAACTCGATACCATGACCAGATGTAGCTGCAGAGGATGCTGGGAAAGAATCCATTTTAGGCAGTCAGGTGGGCATCCTAATGTGATGGTTTAGAGAGAGAGAGAGAGAGAGAGAGAGAGAGAAGAGAGAAGAGAGAAGAGAGAAGAGAGTGTCTAGGTCCATGGCTGATGGGCACAGGTCTATTTCAGGTACCTAATAAATAATTCTGTTATTTCTATGACCACAATGTTCTTTCAACTACAGTTTCTGCTTGCCTATTCCAGCAGAAGAAAAATTACTGATCTTTACACAGTCAACTCACACTATGCTCTTGCTAGAGTAGTTTATTGATTCTAATCATTTGCCAAGTGAGACTTTGGTTTTTTCAAATTGAATAATTATAGCATCTGAAAATAATAATAATTGTGTTCGTCCCTTTCCAATTCTTATTTCTGTTATTGGATTTTGGTTATGACATAATTTTGGAGAATTTACTTGACTTTAATTTTGTCACACAATTAGCTCTGATGGAGTCTATAGTTTTTCCTGTTTGTCAATTCAATGAATTTCCTTTTCCTTAGTTTTCTAGGTGTTTCTGTTGTGAATGAATGCTTACTGCGAAGGGACTCAAAAGGCAACATTTACTGAGATAATTATGAAACTTCTCCATCTGATTAACTAGAGTAGTTGAATACACAGCTAGATATTCCTTGTTGAACCAACTATTATAGTGCTTTAAAACATATTATTATAAAACGGTGGGATTCAACTTATTAATATTTTCCTTTACCATTTTCCAGAAGTTTTGTGGAATAATTTTTTTGTGCACTGTGAAGATGTGTCGTTCTGATTGAGTTAATAAAAAGCTGAACAACCAGTGACTAGGCAGGATTTTCAGGACACTGGGAAGAAGGGTAGAAGCATGAGGAGGCACAGAGGAAGCCTGACATGTAGAAGATGAGGTGGCAAGTCATACGTCACGTGGCAGCAAGTAAATGAATCGAAATGGGCTAATTTACGTTGTAAGAGCTAGTTAGAAACAAGTCTAAACTATCGGCCGAGCTTTCATAATTAATAAGTCTCCGTGTCGTTTATTTGGGTGCTGGCTGGAAGGACACAGGAGCCTTCGGGGTTTTCTCAGGCTGCTTTGTTTGAGTCGGGTAATGAATTTCCATTCACTTTATAAAATGCTTGGCTAGCTTTTCATCTTCTCAACTCTACAACAGTTCCGCCATACCTGAGCTTCCAGGTCCTTGGATAGCTTCTAGAACTCACCTGTTAAGCCGGGGCAGGGTTAGCGACTCTGGTTCTCGCTCTTTGTCATTCATGTTCATTTAGTTTGTGGCTACCTCTCTACTCAAATTCCTGGACTTCGGTAAATTGTGATTGTGTGTGATATCTGAGGAAACTCTCATTATCAGCTACTAGTAGTGTTCAATAAAAATATATTCAACTCTTGGGGTTGGAGATATAGCTCAATGGTAAAGTATGTGCCAAGTATGCCCAAGAACTAGGCTGAACCTCTGACATCACTATATAGATGGATGAATGGAAGATAGATGGATAGATAGATAGATAGATACATACATACATACATACATACATAAGTACATACGTACATACGTACAAAGACACATAAATGACAGATTAGATAGATACATATATACATAAACACATATATACATGGGTACATAGATACATAGATGGTAGATCAGATAGATAGATAGATGGATAGACACGTACATAGGTACACAGATTACAAAGATAGATACATAGATGATAGATTAGATAGATACATACATACATAGGTACATAGATACATATATGATAGATACATACATACACAGATACATAGATCAAAGATACAAAGATGATAGATAGATCAATTCATAAATTTAAAGATTGATTAAATCCACATCTGCAGACCTGCTCATGCTTCCCCATATTTATCTTTTTATTCATTATAACTGCTGAAACCTTGTCTACCATATTAATGACTTCAGAATATTTACTTCACTTATTAATTAACTCCCCTAGATTTCCCAGCTATTTTATTAATTTCTGCTTTAATTTCTTCCCTTTATTCCACTTTCTTTGGATTTTGGTCTTCTTTTCACTGATTTCTTGTTAAAATCTTAGGTAATTTCTTCCACTCTCTCTTGTTTTCTGATTCCTATTTCTGGCTCCCCATTCTTCTCTGGGTATCTGACTCTGTAGCCTTTGACATGTTAACCTTCTATGGTCCTCTGGTGTTAAATACTGTGGCACTTGTTTTGATTCTTAGACATTTGCAATTTACAAGGGTTGTTTTTAACTTTCTCTTTCTAAGTGGGATATTCTGCCATATAGCGTTGTTGTTTTTTTCTTTGCTTTGCTCTGTTAGAAAGAAGACTTTAAAACATCCAGGATTGTCTTCACTGTCAAGTGCATACATGATTAATTTTTAATAAATATATTTACATATTTTAAAAGAATGAACAAACTACACTGGCTATAAAGTTACATTTTTAAAATCTTTTTATTTGTTTGATTGATTGGTTGTTTGTATTGGGTTTTTTAGTTTTTATTTAAAAGTTTTTTTTCATTTTACGTACCAACAGTTGCCTTACCCTTTTTGTAAATTTTTTATGTGTATGTCTCTATGTGTGTCCCATGTTTGTGCAGGCAGGTGAGGAAGGCAGAAGAGGGTTTCAGATCTAGAGCTAAAGTTACAAGCAGTTGTGAGCTGCTTGGTGTGGGTGTTGAGAACAAACTCAGGTCCTGAGTCATAGCTCCAGCGCCTGTAAGTTAGGTTTTTGTAATGATATTCATTTCCCATGGCTACCATGACAAATGACCACAAATGCATGCACTGGGTCAGAAATCCATAACAAACATGTCAGCAAGCCTCAGCTCTCGTGAGCATGTCATTCCTTTGGGACTTCCCATTGTCATCTACATTCTCAAAACCACACAACTGACTTACAGCGAAAATTTCAGGGGAGGGGAAGCATGTTTTAATAACTTTACAGTTTAGTTGTAGGACACATTTATAGCTATCCCTCACAGGCTGATCGTGCCTGTGGGAGATTCTGGGAAAGAATTTGTCCTATGACCTCTCAGGTTCTAGGTGGCTGCCCACCTCCCTTGGTATTCTTTGACTTACGGCTACACGGCCCCCCTCTACTTCCATCTTTGTCTAGTCTTGTCTCCCCTTCTGTGAACCCACTTTTCCCGGGTCCCTCTCCTACAGGGATCCTTGCAATAGCACTGAGAACCCACCTGGATGATCTCATTTCAGGATTCGTAAATTAATCACATCTGTAGTTACCTATTTTCCCAAACATAATATTTAGAGAAGATTAAGGGATCTCAGGAATGAAGATGTATAAATATGTCCATGGTTACTATTTATCTTACTGAGAAAGGACATGTCCAAGTCCTTCTAAACTGTCAATCATCCCTGTCTGGGGAGGAGGGGAGGAGGTGACAACAGTCTGGAAAGGACTATCCCTTCTGGGTACATCTTCACTCGTGAGCATGAACTGTCGGGCTTACCCTTACTACTTTTCACCTTGAGTTATAATGCATCTGAAGGTATGAATATTGCTACATTCTTTTGTTAAATTTTCGACTTTCTGTGCATTCTTCTTCAGCCTGGTTTCAGTTTCATGTTGTCCTGACGATACATTTGGACTTAATTCTACCATCATGGCATTTCCTTCCTCTTTACCCGGCTTTGCTCTGCCTGCCCTCGGTCTTCCCTAAGCCTGGCTTCTCTTTGCTCCTCTGAACAGCTAATTCTGTAGCCTCGGATGTCTTCAGGTTCAATCAAAGTGTCCAGGACAGGTTCAGTTATGTGAAGAAGGCAGCCGCCCTCCCCAGCTAGCACACAGCATGAGATCTGAGGTTAGCGAGAGACCAGTTACACCAGCTTTCCCTCCACCACCCCAGGAGCAAAATCCCTTGCTCAAGAAGACAGATGCAATGAACTCACTACGTTAAAATGCATCTGATCACCCTGTTCCTTGTTAAATAATCATCATCATCATCATCATCATGGTACAGTTTGGAGTATTCCGCAGATGCAGCTGAAGGACACGCTAGGGTGAAAGTCATGCAAAATACTTGGTTTTAAAAGCAGCAAATGAAAGCCAACTGGGGCCCTGTCATCTGAAGTTGTCATCCACTGACTTTTTCTTAAACCCAGCTGTGGCCAAGTTGGCTCTGAAAGGGCCAGAGTTACATAAGGGGACCAGTGTGCTGAGAGAGAACTGGCCAGGGAGGTAAAGCGAGGCAGACCCAGCCTGTGTCTTTCTTGGCCTCCCTAACCAAGCATTCTTGGCTCCGTTCAGCCGCAGCTGCTGAGCAAGGGAAATCAGAGAAAGGAGCTCGGTGAATAAGGAAGACAGAAGTGAAAAGAGAGCGTGCAGCCAAGAGTCTCCAGATAAGGCCGGGACATTAGGGAGAAAAGGAATTTATGACCCAGAGAACACACTTAGCTGGGCCTTTCTCACATCGCTACAATCGCGGTTGAAATTATCTGGGTTCGAATAAAAGGATGTTCTGTCCTGGTCATTACTCATAGCTCTTCTAAAGGCACAGATTCCAGCATAGACAATTTCACTGGGAACCCAACTATTTATTTACCAGAGGCTTGCTTACGACTGCTGGATCAGACAAGCGGAAATCCTCCTGCTCTCATAGAATTCAGCCTGGCTTCCCGCACCTGCCCCTAATGAACGGCATCGTGACTCCGCAGCCAGGTGGAGGGCAGGAGCAGTGCCCCTCCATAGGGAAGACGTATGCCAGAAGACTCCTGGCCCTGCACGCCCTGGAACTTACCCCAGTTTGGGGTTTACGTCATCCCATGCCTCCGTTTCCACGCTCACGTGTAGGTGACAGGGCACTGGTGAATTCAGAGATGCGGAGGGGAAAACCTGTTGGCGATTACCCATACTGAGTGTAGAGGGCATGGGTAAGAACACAGCATCCCCCAGATGTGGGACTCTGAATTCAGTGAAACAGAAGATGACTAAGGGACAAAAGCAAAAGGAAGCTTCCCTGAGAAACAAGAACGAGCTCCCGACCGCACTTATCCTGGCTCCCTTTCTTAGAGTCGGTGCGAGGCCCAGATTTGGCACCCATTATCCACACTGAAAAAGTGGGTCACGTGTATCTCAAAATGGACTGTTCTTCAGACTCACTGCCCTTCAGCAACTGTCAGTAAGAGACAGAAGGACTGGGCAAGAGGTCACTGGCATCTGTCTTCTCGGGAGAGCAGGGTTCTGGCTGCTGGATTCCATACCAGCAGTGTGCTCCACACAGTCCTGCTGGCACACACACGACCAAGATTCCAGGCGAGATGAGCCTGTCCCCATATCTATTCTGGTGTGTGCCCTGGCAGCACGGAATCCCCAATGGTATACCTATGGTTCTGCCTTCTATGAAAAGCCATTTGTGTGCTCATACCTGGATTTAGCACTGCCTACCCTCCACGAGGACCCTTTTGTCCTGGGCCTGGGCTAGACATATCTTTGAGCTGAGTGTCCAAGCTCCTCCCTAACAGAACCTGGCATCTTCCTAAGGAATCACCCAGCCCCCACCTCATTCCCGGTGCAAATTACATCTTTTTTTTGAGGAAAGAACCATAGAAAAGATATTTATTAGAAATATTTCAGTTAATTTTGTTGTTGCTTAAAACCATAGTCTAAAGAAAACACGACTGCTGGCCCCTATCTAGACCATGGGCTGCCATCTCAGACCTTCTTTTTTTTTTTATTGAAAAAAAATTTCCGCCTCCTCCCACTCCTCTCCCCCTCCCTCTCCAGTCCGAAGAGCAGTCAGGGTTCCCTGCCCTGTGGAAAGTCCAAGGTCCTCCCCCCTCCATCCAGGTCTAGGAAGGTGAGCATCCAAACTGGCTAGGCTCCCACAAAACCAGAGCATGAAGTAGGATAGAAAACACCTGTAGCCTCTCAATAGCTCTGATGAAATGGGTGAAAGGCAATGATCTGTTCTCACCAGCCACACAGGAATAATGGGGCTAAGCCATCACCTTCATGACTCTGGCCCTAGGATCCCAGTTTTAATACATAGGTGTACCCCCTTCTCTGAGGAAGGAGCCTGGATCCCTAAGTTACCAATCGGAAGCATCCTTATGCAGCTTTGGCTTGAGAGAGAAGTCAACTTCTATAGGGTCAATCCACTGACACATAAAGTTTTATTTGGTTCATAGTTATAGTTAATCCCAAGAATCTCATCACTAGAAGATCATGTAGAGAAACAGTTCTCATTGGAGGGACCCATCGGATGTAATTCTCTTCCACTGTACTACACTGGTGCATCCTCCAGGTCTGGCGGATCTCTGGCCAGGCCACCTTCTCCTTGACTAAACTGACATCTTGGTTTTATTTGCAGTTACAAATCCAAGACTGCTCCACATGTATGTCCCATCCTTCCAGGGTCCAGTAAAGCCTTGGGCATCTTCCTAATGATCCCTACAATGGCATTCTGTTGTCTACTTCCTGTTATAAGAAAACGCCACATGGTGGGTAACTTACTAGAGCGGGTGTAGAGACTATGAAGTCCCCAGCCATGACGCCAGTGTGGTCAGGGTTCAGATGCAGGCCTTTCAGCAGACTCATAATACAAAAGGCAGGCAAGAGAGACAAGGAAGCTTAACTTGCTTCCATAGCAACCTTCTTCTAGGATAACGAACCCATCTGAAATCTTCTCAAACTACCTGTGAATAAAGACCAGGACTTGATGTCTAATTGGCCATAGACTGACACATTTGTGAAAAATTAATAATCAAAAGTTACTAGAAGAGTGAAGGGGGAAGCCATGCTGCAAAGGAGACATCTGCACATTTTATCACTAGTTGTGACAGCTGTAAAATTATTCTAGCTGTGGTTTCTCATCACTCTGCATTCTATAAACTACATGGCAGAAAGTGACAAACCATCCTGGAACTGGCCCAGCTCACATCCACCCTCCGCAAATACCAGCTAGGGCAAAAGCCAGTAACTGCTCCCAGACAGAACAAATCCATTGTCCCATTGCTGGGAGCTGCTCTTATGATAGAATGCTGTGATATGGTAAAGAGAATCATTAGCAAACCCAGTGTGGGGGCAAACACCTATAACCTCAGCATGTGGGCAGTAGAGGCGGGAAGGCCAGACACACAAGACCATGTTGCTACACCGTGAGTCTCTGAGGTCAGCCTGAGCTATGTTATCTACCCTATCCCAAAAACCAAACCAAAAAAGACAGAAAATAATTAGCTTACTGACCTTTACTGAAATGTTTATCAACCCACCCCAGGCCACTAGGGGACCAGACCGTTCATCCCAGCCTCTCTACCCTCTCAGGAGCATGTCTGCCTACCTCCTCTGCCCTCCAGCAACAGTGAGGATTACATCTGTAACAACCCTGAGCCGCAGTTCCCTGAGGCAAACCACAGCAAACGGTGGCTTCAGAGAACACACATTCTCCCTCAGCTCCGGAGACTAAAAGCCTGGATGAAGGGCTAGGCAGGGCTGCAACCCTCCAAAAGCTCTGTGGGCTTGTTCCTTGTCTCTTGTAGCACACGGGCTCCGAACATTTCCCATCTCTGGCTGCATCCCTCTAGATCTGCATCATCTCCACGTGTCTCTGTCCTCCATCCCAAGGGTGCCTGTCCCTGGATTAGGAATCAAGCTGGAAAACCCCAAGATGGGATGGTCTCAACATCTTTATCCTGATTATAGCCACACGGACCTTTTCCCCGCATAAGATGACCTTCTCAAGTTCCAGGGCTAAGCGTACAGACATCTTTCTGGAAGCCACCATTTGGTAACTGCTCTGAGCATCTACTCTGCGGATCCTGCCTTTAATCTCATCCTTACAACACTCCTGTAAGGAAGAGACTGTTGTCCCCATGTAAGAAATGAGGAAACCACTTCCCAAGAAGAACGTCCATAATGTCCAGAGGATCACACAGCTCACAGAGATGGGATTGCGCAGCCTATTCTCTAGCCCACAGCTGTGCTCCCTGCACTGCCACAGGGTCCTGGGAGTAACACAAGGGTCACCAAGTACTGTGTGTGTCCAACATGGCTCGCTCACTCTGTGCATGTCCTGCAGCCTCATGCCCAGCAGGAGAGATGGCCACAACTATCTTATGTCACGCTTTACAGGACAAGAAATTGAGCTGTTAAGGTCGCTAAGCTAATAAGAAGCTTGAACTCAGGTCTATTATAGGGCAAGTCATGCTTACATCTACCACGCTAATCAAGATTACTCAATAGCAGACCACTCCCAAAGCCAAGCGCCAGAGAAGGACCATTAGCTACACAGCATCAACTATTGCAACTCCACAAAAAGCACCCCCTCCTCTCTGGACTGAGGGAGCCCCAGTGGGACTCAGTGCTCACCACGGAGACAACACTGTACTTCCTCTTCATACTCTGTGGCCTAGAATGCAAAGGGGTTGGGATGCCAGACAGAGTGGGAAGAGCCCCAGAAGTTTTAATTAGACAGCCTCTAACAGAAGTAGAGATATTTTATGAGACCCTAAAAATTCTATGGATTCCAGCGCATTACAGCCGTTCAAAACACTTTTGAAAGAGTAAGTGGAGCCAGCTAGGAAGGAATGGAGGTGCTTCCCAAGATGAAGAGCAGGGACGGTGCAGCGCTGTGGTCGGAGGGACTCCAAGGCCTCCCTAACCCACACAGCCCTTTCCTGCAAGTCATCCCTCTGTCCAAAGCCTGACCTTAGTTGGAAGCAGTCCGTTTACTGCCACCTACTGGAAGAGTGAAATACACAACTCTGCAGCGGTTCTCACAGGCATGTACCTGGAGTAGGCACCGTGTGGGCACAACGCGGAAACCGTACAGCCCAGCGCTGAGTGCTGGAGGTGAGATGGGTTGAGCAGCAGAGGCAAAACAGGTTCCAAATGTTGGGGGGGGGGGACCTCAGCATGTACCTCATGATGGAGAAAAGTATTTCTGGGAGAGGCAGGGACTCAGGCTTTCCCCGGCTTTGAGGGGACACGCAGGCCTTATTTACAAGCCTAATGGTCTCAAAAAGGGTTTTCTCTGGAAGATAGCGTGTGAGAGTGATGTATCCCCCCATCGATGAGGGCTCTAAGAGGCCATCTTTGCTCCAGTAGATGGTTCTACACCCTTGCACATATAGGCAGCGCTAAGTGGATTCTGGGTACTTAGAGAGAAAGCAATAGAGACAGCAAGCACATGAAGTTGAGAGGGAAAAATAGTAGAAGATGGGGGAGGAATGATGGGGAGGGAATGGATGGTGGATTTGATCCAAACATACAATCTGCAAGTATGAATATTAGATAAAATATTATTTAAATAAAATAATGAATTTTAAGCAAATATCTCTCCTTTCGTTATTTTCTAAGTCTTCCATGCTTGAGCATCCATGGGACAAGGCTAAAGGTCACACCTCATTTCCTCAGTAACATGTTCTAGAGCTGAAGGGTTCACATGGACAAGAGCACATGAAAGGATATTTTTTCATAGGATACCAGACAACCTGGGGGATGCCTTGGTGGGCACAATAAATCCTGCCTGATGGGGCCATAGACAGGAAACTGATAGACACTGGTATTTGAATGGAAATGGTTCCTGTAGGCTCATAGGAGTGGCACTATAAGGAGACACAGCCTTGCTGGAAGAAATATGTCACTGGAGGGTGGGCTTTGAGGTCTCAGAAACTCAGTTCAGGCCCAGTGTCTCTCTCTTCCTGCTGCCTGATGATCTCAGCTACCTCTCCAGCTCCATGTCTGCCCGCACGCTGCCATGCTTCCTGCCATGACAATAGACGAAGCCTCTGAACTGTAAGCCAGCTTCAGTTAAATGTTTTCCTGTCTAAGAGTTGTCATGGTCATGGTGTCTCTTCGCAGCAATAGAAACCATAACTGAGACAGACAAGAGAGCCAGAAGCCAGGAACGCTCGCTCATCAGAAAGGAAAATCGAGAAGAGAAAAGAGGAGGTTGAAAAAACAAGGCATTGACGGTGCTCACCTCTAAGGGTGGTTTGACCATTGTCTCTGAGTCTTATGTGTCATACGAAAGGCAAGAAACTCAGCTCAGTACCTGCTCAAAAAATAAACACACCGGAATTTAGAAAGTGTTCATATGGCCTGGACATTTTCTTGTCCCATAATCCTCCACTAGCCTAGCTAGCAGTGCCAGCAGAGACACTGGTAGAGGTTTAAGCAAGTGTATCTTCTAGGCAGATCCTTGAATTCCTTTGATTTTACATTAGGATATAAAATCATTCATTGTAATGGGTTACTAAATGCACGAAGTCCTTCAGGAGCTCCATCTATGAAAGTACCGCCTAGACAGAGGGAAACACACTGTGATTTCTGCTCTGGCTGTATTTCCATTTCCTAATAACAATAATGAACTTGAAGCATCGTATTTGCATACAGATGGGTCTAGATTCCTGTTTTGCGGAGGCTATACAGTTAAGCATGTCACCGATGCGCACTTCCCAGCCTCGAAACACAATTTAAAGATCACTTTATGGAGAGTGGAATTACAGCAATGTGTTTTAAGCATTAGGGCTGGGGCTTTTCTAGAAATTGTTGGCAACAGGGCCAAGTTCTATGGCACGTAGAAGTCTACCACAAGGTCTGAGCCACGATGGCTCGCTAGAGGCAGTAGTTCTTTAGATGTCTGCATGTCACCATCCACAGTGCTGTTACCCATGCCATCCCCCAAGCCTTAACACGGCTCCTCCTTTCTCACTGCCCTCCATGCTCACACATTCACTTACGACGGCTCTGAACCTCGGACAACACCAGATGCCAACGCCTCTAACATTGGATGCAAGTCCCAGCTCCAGCAGCTCAAGTCAGCTGGGACAACTGGGCACGAAGTGCGTGTGAACAAGGAGCCCGGCAGTCACCAGGAACACTGGAGGAGCCGTCTGCTGCTGCCCACTTGGATCAAGTGTAAACACTGGCTCTGCCACAAATCTCCTGGGTGACCTTGACAGAGTTCATTAACTTCTCCGACCCACTTCTCTCCATCTATCAAACAGACGTGATTGACATTGCCCATCCAGATGTGCACAGCTGGCCTAGATCCAGGATTGGTATGGACCAGACAAGATCTACCAATTACTATTCTAGGCCACACCCTGACGATGCCACTGGGTGGGAGATAAGGCCAACTTTGCTTGGTTCTATTCGAGAAACTCTTGAAGATATTGAAAACTATAGTATAAAATTAAATTTCACGCTGTCTTGGGATGGATGAACAAACTTTCTGTTTTCTCCTCCTCCGGTGCAGGCAGAAGGTGCCATTGTGCATCTGGGCCACAGCCCAACACGCTGGCACAGGGTGACAGAGAGAAAGTTGGGGACTCTAAATTCTGAATCCTTCAGATAATCCCACCAGTTTCCAAACACTGCATCAACATCACGAAATGCTTCGAAACCCTTAAAAATACATTTGGCAACAGAAGGCAGTTATTCATACACTATCTGAAAAAAATCAAGTAAAATACACCTTCCATTCAGTTCCCAGGGTAATATGCATTACAGGTGAGCATTTATTTTTAGCTGACTTTCCCCCTCTCCCTCTCTTTTTTCTCCAGTTGTTAGTTTCTGGGGGTCAGAGAGAGTTCAGTTGTAGAGAGAAAGTACTAACTGCTGAGTGGCTCTGTCAGGCTCCTGTATTTAAGGAGACAGAATTGCATATTACAAGAAAATGATTGTTCAGCTACCTTTTCATTAACCATTTGTCTAAGAGGAGACAGACTGAACTGCCTCTATTGAAGTTGGGAAGCAACAACTTGAATGTGTTCCATAAGGATTATGTCATACTTCAAACATATGGAGAGCTACAAACACCAAGATGGAACATTTAGAAATAGTGGTGGGCTCGCTACTGTTGGGTGGCTGTTTAATTGAACAGCCACAAATACCGACACTAAAAAAGGGAAGAAGACTCTTGGCATCATCTGCTCCATTTCAAGTGAGAAATTGTAATAATTTTTTTCATCCACATCTTTTGATCGCTGACACACTAAAGAAAATTTTATTTGCGAGACTGAGACCGAAGGTTACTAAGAAAAGATCAACAACAAAATGCATCCAAGGTTAGCTTCTTTGGGGTATTCTGTTGTATTCTGTTGCTTTCTGGTCTCATGTAGCCCAAGCTGGCCTCAAATTTGCTGTATCAGCGATGAGGGGGGCCTTGAAGTCTTGATCCTCTTGCCCCCACCATCCTAGAATGCCAGGTGATGCCACCATGTCCAGTTTATGCAATGCTGTGGATTGAACCCAGGACTTAATGCAAGCAAGGAAAGGAGTCTACCAATTAAGCCATATTCCCAGTCCCCTGGTTAGAGAAGACATCCAGAGGTGAGGACTGTGGAAATCCTAGGTGAACCCCATGTTGATGCAGATGGGCTTTAGTGGGTGTACCCCAAGACGGAAGTGCTGGGGCAGACAGGCCAAACAAGATTATTTCTGTGTCTGTCTGCACTGCAATAGCCCACATCACTACCCACAAGGCTCTAAACCAAATGCCCTGCCTCTTTAACCTATTAATACATACCGCTGTTGAACACACTTTAAGGAAGATGGTAGACTGTTAGCAGTCTCTAAAGCCCATCGGTCCACACCAACAAAGCATCTGGAGGGCAACCAGGGCTCAAGGGATGAAGGTTTCTTCTTTGTGTCCTCAAGACAAGTGTCCACCAGGAAATCCACTCTGTTCAAGCATGAAATCCTACCTACTAGTACCTACTACATGTAAATTACATGCCAAAACAGGTGTTCTGTCCTGCCACTCAATAGAAAGATTACTCACCACCCATGCAGAAGAGAAAAAAAATATACTTACTTTCACAGAGAACAAAAGATGCCTGTGAAAATCACACTGAGGTATGAGTTGCGTGGGGAGTGTCCTCACTGGAGAGGGCTAAATTGTTTCCCAAAGAGCTATGAAAATAATATTTTGACATAACTTGCTTAAACTATGGAGAGAGACACTAGAACAGTTGTTCTTCCATTTTTAAGCTCAGTGCCCCCTTGTATAACACACTACCCCTTTACTGTGTCTTGAAATGTAATTCATTTAAAATGTAACCAAAATAACACCCACTAGGGTAGCTACTATCAAAGATGCAGAAAATAACAAGTGTTGGCAAAAAGAACGCGGACAAACTGGAACTGCCGTGGGTGGAAATGACGATGATGCCACCATTACGGCTAGCATAGGTATCTGTTCCATCTTCAAAAAATGTAAAACAGAACAGCCATATGATCCAGTAATCCTCTTTCTGGGTATGCAGTCAGAAGAATTCGAGGCAGTATTTCAATGAGGTATTTGCATAGTCGCGTTAGCGGTTCACACAGCCAAGGGGTGGAAGCAGCTGAACACTCACTGACAAAGCAACGAATAAACAAAATGGGATGCGTGTGCGGACTGCAATACGGCTCAGTCTTTACCAGACAGGAAATCCTGTGTGGCGGTACAACCTGGAGGAACACAGAAATACAGTAACTATTGAAATCCTCCCATGTAAGTGTACAGAACAGTCAGACTCATAGAAAGTAGGATGGTGGAGTCCAGGGAGTATGTGGGTGCAGAGTTCTCACACACACACACACACACACACACACACACACACACGATGACGGCATTTTACAGGGCTGCTTAAAGCAAAGAAATATGCTAAACACTACTGAAGTGCACACTCAAAATGGCGACAGTGGTCAGAAGTGATCGGGATGGTACACACACAACCTGCCACAGCAGAACTTTAGAAACAGTGAACACTTGGCACATCAAAGAGGGGAAGAAAACACGTACATCTCTCGGCTGAGATGACCAAGGAACACAGCACTACAGAATATAAAACAGTGCCCAGAGGTGGCCACTATCCTTAGAATCTTCACGAACACGGAAGCCACAAAGGCAGGAGGGAAGATGGCTCAGCTTCTCACAGTGTAGGCTATAATAATCCTGACCCAGGTTCACGGAGAACTAGCAGAGTTTGTCTTTTTGCCACTGTCCTCACACAGCACCTTAAAGAACAGCGTCCTGGGGGGAGGAGAGAGTTTCCCAACTAAACCATGAACCCCAGAGAGGCTAAGAGCATCAGTGGATGAAGCAATTCTTTTGCAATGCTCCTGTCCATCAAGCAGACCTCTGCTGAGGGAGATTTCTACCATATCACATTATTGCGTCTTGTCATATTCAGTCCAGAACATAGCTCCTGGCAAACCATCTCCAAACAGAATCTAGGTTTGAGTTTTAATTTCTTTGGTACACACTTCATCTCCTCCACCCTCACTCTTCCTGCTAGAGATCAACTGTCAGGAGCCAATTTCCTCCTAAAATCATTGCAGGAACCATCACCCTGGGGAGTCTGCAGAGAACCCCACACCCTTAATTGTGTTAGGAATAGTTCTATTGACAGAGCCTACCCCACACCCAAATTGGCTGTTAATGAGAGCTATCTGTTAGCAGAACCCACCCCACATTCCAAACTATCTAGGGATCTAGGTGTGTCAACTCGCGACTTCCTGGCCTACAGTGACCTGACCGAAGACAACCTCCTGCATACCAGACCAACTCGGACCATGTGACCAATGTGAACCACGCGGCAAGAGCCCAGGCCCCTGTGCCCACCCCCCAACTCTTTACCCTATAAAAGTTGTACCCTGTCTCTAATAAACGGAGGCTTTGACAAACTTAGCATGGCCTTCTTCTTGTCTCCTAGCCCATGTCTTCCAGGTAGTGCCTCTCCGTGACCCTGGAATAACTGATTGCAGGGTGGGTTACGACCCCTAGACGGAGTAGCCCACCCCAAGGCAATCGACAATCAACAAATTTTAGTTTTGTTTTGTTCTGTTTTGTTTGTTTGTTTTGAGACAGGGTCTTACTGTTGTAGCTCTAGCTATCTTAAACTCACTGTGTAGACCAGGTTGACCTCAAACTCACAGAGCTCCGCCTGCCTCTGCCTTCCGGTGCCGGAACTAAAGGTGTGCATCGCTATGCATAGCTGTGAAACTGTATTTTACTTACGACTCAGAATAGAAGCTTCAGGATCAAAGGAACGGGGCACTTTTGGAGATTTGAAGGACCTGCCGGGTCTCCTGTTGACAGTCAAGTGCTCTGGTACCCGGACACACCCCGCTGCCCACTCCTGGCACTGCTCCTAGGTGCAGAGCTGGTGTCAGTGTTTTCTTCGCTCTGTGTTTGGCATAGCCCTCTGCTGGATCCTGCAGCTGTCTGGAGACTAGAAGGGACTGCCACAGCTGCACTGGCTCAGACACTCACCCCAGGCGTCCCTGGGCCACATTTAAGTAGTTAAAGAAGAAAGAGACAAGAGGTCTAATGAGGAATTATGTCCTGGAGAAACGCCAATCACACGCTTATTAGCACATTGAGCACACTTCATACGAATAAAAGCAGGGGCCTCCGGCTCCCCTCCAGGCCAAAGGCTACACGATGAAAAGGCTTTCGGAGTTCTTCTGCCTGCCGGTTCTCCCTGCATTCACGCGGTCCTGATTTCAACATACATTTGTTGGTCACCTGCTGTTCGGTGGCCGTAATGTTGAGCACCACGAGTGAGAGACCCAGCACGCACAATCCAGTCTCTCCAGCACAAGATGCACAGTGCTGTGACCGATAAACAGTGCTTTCGAGAGCACTGCAGGGGGCGCGAGGAAGCTGGCAGTGAAAATAGTTCCAAAAGAAAGTGCCCAAGGTTCTGAGGTGAGGGTGCCAGAGGGTTCGTGTGCCTGTACGACAGAGAACGTTGAAAAAGGTAAGCAAGTTCTAGACGGAGGCGAGTTGAGGAACTGCTATTTGATATGCAATTTTCTACTTAGCAGAGCAGGTACACAGAATTTAATTTGGGAGTGATCTGTATTCTATTCTGGCTCACAATAGCATTCAAATGTAGGCAGGGAACAGGGAATTTATCTTCCTGCAAATTCACTCTCCCGGGGACGCTGGCCCACCAGTGGGGTTTCAGCACTAGCTAGGTGGGCGGCAGAACAGACAACACCGAGAAATTACAGCCACAAATCGCCCCTCAGGAGCAGTGGGAGCTGCTGGCCTCTGCCCACTCCGGTAATTGCAGACCCAAAACCACTGCCAGGAAAAGGGATAACTAACCTGCAGAAGAAAAAAATGCCTCTCCTGCTGGCCGCGCTCTAAACGGGAGCAGTAAATCTTCTCTGCTAACGCAATTGCTCAGCTGAAACATTTTCCCATTTACCACGTTTATCATTTCGAAAATTTGAAGTGTGCTTTGTAGTCAAATTGCATATTTTAAGCAGTATTTCTTTCTCCCCCCTGCCCCTCCCTACTGTCATTAAAAAGATAACATGTTTTACAATCAGTAACATCTTAGAATCAAGGAAACTCAATAATTGCCATGATTTTAAAATGCATTTGCCACAAAATGAGACGCAACGCTGAGAGGTTAAGCTCAGCTTGCCACACAGGCCATGTAATCAAGTGTCTTCTGCTCCCATCCCATTAGCCACCTAGTGGTTCCACTTGTGCAGTAGGGGGAGGGGGGCGGCAAGGAGGATAAGCCCTCCCAGGCTGTCACCAGACAGGAAGCAGCCAGCCTCTGAGTCATTCCTGAGCTCAACAGCAAATTCACTTGACCCCAGTTTTAAGAATGCTGTGGCCACAGCCCCCATGATATGGTTCCTGATGCAGCCGGTCGAATAGCCAACCAGATGTGTAGAGGGCACTGATGGGCACAGCATTCCCTCTGGGGTTCTAGAAAACACAATAGCAGCTGTGCCCATTGAGATGGTACACATCTTAGAAGCAAGTGGCTGAGAAACTAGTATGGCCATGGTCAAGTATTTAGAGGTAGGTAATTCACTGCAAATTACTCGGCACACAGTGGGGTTATAGACACCCTTTCTATTTAGTCCACAGTGAGGTTATATCTGCCCTCTGCATTCAGCACACAGTGGGGTTATATCCATCCTCTGCATTCAGCACACAATGGGGTTATATCTACCCTCTGCATTCAGCACACAGTGGGGTTATATGCACCCTCTCTACTTAGCACACAGTGGGGTTATATCCACCCTCTCCATTTAGCACACAGTGGGGTTATATCCACCCTCTCCATTTAGCACACAGTGGGGTTATATGCACCCTCTCCATTCAGCACATAGTGGGGTTATATGCACCCTCTCTACTTAGCACACAGTGGGGTTATATGCACCCTCTCTACTTAGCACACAGTGGGGTTATATCCACCCTCTCCATTTAGCACACAGTGGGGTTATATGCACCCTCTCTACTTAGCACACAGTGGGGTTATATCCACCCTCTGCATTCAGCACACAGTGGGGTTATACGCACCCTCTCCATTTAGCACACAGTGGGGTTATATCCACCCTCTCCATTTAGCACACAGTGGGATTATATCCACCCTCTGCATTCAGCACACAGTGGGGTTATATGCACCCTCTCTACTTAGCACACAGTGGGGTTATATGCACCCTCTCCATTTAGCACACAGTGGGGTTATATCCACCCTCTGCTTCAGTCCTCTTACCCTGCTTTTCAATTTGCGTTCTCTTCTCTTGGGTTCCAAAGGGGATCACTAAAAAAGGATCAGTAATGATAAACTATAAAAGTTTCTTTTCGTTGTCTTGATTCTAGGGTCAGGTTGGCTTTCTTCCCTAGCCAGGGTGGAATTTTTATGATAAGCGGCTAAATGCAGAAAACAGCTCCAAGAGCTTCTAAAAGAGCCAGCAACATCCCCACCCCAGGCCGACAAACTTGAAAAGGCCAGTTGGGGCTGAACTGAGTCTTGGTGAGCCCATTTAAGGAGCTGTTAATAGCCTGAGCAGGAACATGAACTGCCGGGAACATCCGTGCTCGCTATGGGCGCTGGTTGGAGCCAGGCATCTGTCAAAACACCTGCAGACGCCGGCTCTGGAGGAGGGAAGGGAGCAGGGGAGAGGTACAGCAAAGAAGATGCTGTCAGGAATTGCAGTTTTACTGAAAACAAAAAGGCTAAAGGAAAATAGAAGTCTAGTGCTTCAACTAGAGTTGAAAATAGGCTGCTTCTCTGCTACTTCTTTGAAGTACAAAATTGGGAACCAAAGGTCCCACACCAACTTTCATAAGCACTATTTTTTCCTAATACTGTTTAATGTCCCAGTGCATCAAGGATTCGCAAAAATAGACGGATCAATACAGGCAAGAAGGTCTGCACAAGCTTATACATAAAGAAGGACGGGACTCCAAACTAATGGAAATGGAATGGCCAGGTCCAACACACATCTGGATGCTGGGGGTTTCCTGTCCACAAGACAGAAGTGACCCAGCATCAGAAGCCAGCTAGAGCAATTCCAACTGGACATGTCACTCGTAGATGTATCAGCATGGCTATGTCTGATAGCCATGCTTAACACAGCAGCTAACAAGACCTAACACCCTGCTTTGTCCCTGGGAGCCTCCAGCCCCAGATCAACTTCTCATTGCTCTGAATTCCCGTCCATTACTGACCTGTGCATTAGCATGTGGCAGTCTTTGCATTTTTATGGCCTTCTGCACTGTGATAAATGCACAAGGCTCCTTTTATTAGTGTGTATTCGCTGTACAGTGTTGAGTTTTACGAAGACATTCCCATGCAAGTAAATCATTGTCTTCACTGGTTTCTGCTTTGATAAAACACCATGCTTAAAAGCAACTTGGGAAGAAAAGGGTTTATTTCAACTTAAAACTTGTAGCCGACCATCCAGAGAAGTCAGGGCCGGAACTCAAAGCAGGGACTTGGAGGCAGGAACTGAAGCAGAAGCCATAGACCAGTGGCTCTCAACATTTGGGTTGCAACCCCTTTGGGTTTACAATCATGTATCCTGCAGATCAGATATCTACATGATGATTCATAACCGTATCAAAATTGCAGTTATAAAGTAGCAACCACAGCACGAGGAACTGAATTAAAGGGTTGCTGCATTAGGAAGGTCGAGAGCCACTGATCAAGAGGAGCACTGCCCATTGGCTTGCTCCTCATGGCTTCTTCAGACGACCTTCTTATAGAACCCAGGACCACCACCCTAAAGCCGGCCCCACCCGCTGTGAGCTGAGCTCTCCCACATCAATCATCAATCAAGAAAATGCACCAGTCTTGTGGGGACATGTTCTCAATTGAGCGTCCCTCCTCCCAAATGACCCTGTCTTATGTCGAGCTGGCATGAAATTGCTTGGCACTGTTACATACTTCGACCAGATTCACCAGCACCCTAATTACTCTCTCGTTCCCCCAAGAGCCCCCTTATATTTCATGTCATTCATCTACATATTCATCCTATAATCTAGGGTCCATATATGAGAGGAAACATGAAATTATCCTTCTGAGTCTGATTTGTTTTGCTTAACAGTGTGATTTCCAGCTCTACCCATTTTCCTGCCAATAGTATAATTCATTCCTTATTATGGCACGATACTCCATTGTGCACACAAATTCATTTCCTTTATCCATTCATTTATTGATAAGCAGCCAGGCTGGTTTTATAAGCTGGCTGTGTTGACTGGCACACAGTCTTAATGAAGAGCCCTAAGCTTTCTGAGCCTCAGTGTCCTTTCCTATGGAATAAAATAGCAATATCACTATACATGCATGTGTGATAGTTAATTTCAGAAGAGGAGCAGAAGTGTAAACCTGGAACATTGTAATTCTTCAGTACACTTCAATAATGCTAAGAATGGTCAGGAATGCAAAAAAGTGAATATATTTAACATCACTAGTAACCAGGAATACTGAACTAGATAGTTACATGAGGCAAGTGATATTTGAATATGATGCGTTCTGTGTTTTCAGGAGACTGTGTTTTCATGTTAGAGTCTTGTCTCTGGATCAGCTCTTCTTGCTATAGTGTGATGCACAGGCAAAGGTTGAAAACCAGTTCCTCTCTGTCAGTTGTTCATACGCTGCTCCTCCTGTCAAGCCCAGCAGATGCTGAGAAGAAAGTGCAGCACCCAGGAAAAGGAGAGAAAGAGGCATACCGCCTCCAGGCTGGGTTCCTAGAACCTGAAGGAATCCCCTCCCAATAGAGCACATTCTTTCTCTCCCTCCTGATGCCTGGGTAACCGTTGTTGTGTGTTGGAAATTGCTGAGCCACATCCTTGAATGACCAGACAGAGCAAAGCCACCCACTAACCTCTCAGAACTGTGACAAACCCTCTGATGTATTCAGCAGCTCTGCCCTGTCCCTTTGTTGCAGCAACTAGCGTACCCTAGCTGGCTTGAACTGTCCCATCTTGTATCCTCAGCCTACAACTGAGCATGACTCAGAATAAGATGCTTAAGAAATCACCAGTGACCCACACAATGTTACACCCATGGAGCAAAGACCTCCAGAATTTTTCCCAGCTGTGAGGAAAGGAAATCCAGAATTGACACCTTCCGTTTCAAAGAAAAGGACTATGAAGAAGTGAAAATGCTAATATCTGCCAACATCCTCCACAGGCGGCATACAACCTGTAAAATATCAGTGACAGTCCTGGCTGGCTTATGTCAACCTGACACAAGCTGGAGTCATCTGGAAGGAGGGACCCTCACTTGAGAAAATGCCTCCATAAGATTCAGCTGGAGAGAATTTCCTTAATTAGTGGTTGATGGGGGAGGATCTAGCCCCTGGTGGGTGGGGCCATCCCTGAGCTGGTGGTCCTGGGTTCTATAAGAAAGCAGGCTGCGTAAGACATGAGGATCAAGCCAGTAGTAAGCAGCGCCCCTTCATGGGCCCTGTATCAGTTCCTGTCTCCAGGATATTGATAATGTCCATGATAGAGGCTCAGAGTCACCCCAAAACACAGCCCTGTGGCTTTTGTGTGGGAACAACCTTCACTTGTTGACCCTCCATGTGCCTTCCAGGGTACTCTGCCTTTAGGGGTTCAGGCAGCGACTGCTAATGCAGCAAGATAGGATCTATTGCAGAAGGCACGCAAGCTACCCCCACTGGCAAGCAATTTTCATCTTCCCCTTTGTTGACCTGGCTGGAACGCCTTTTCTATGCCTACTGACCACCACTGTTACCACTGGAGAAGTCAATTCTCAACCCTGATCACTGCTAGACAGATGGACAAATGAATGGGGCAGCTCCGAGGGCATCAACAACAAGGTCACCATGGGAGAAGAGAAAAGTCAGCCCCAGGTTTTCTAAGCGGTGACTATTATGAAATTAGAGGAACAAGAGGCAGCAGGATGTCCTAGTCCTAATCGGTCACTGTCAGAATCTATGTGGAGACTGGGCAGCACGACTCCATGGGGACAGTCCACTCTCCAGGCTTACCTTCCATGCCCTCAGCACGCTGGGATGCCCTTGCATTGTGGAAGCCTCACACAAAATGACCCAGATGTCAATCAAGTCATTGTCTTCACTGGCTTGACATCAGCTATCCCCAATTTCCTCCTTTGAAAACAGCTACATCCACCTCCAGTGATGGCCAAGAGCCCTTCCATCTCAGGAGACTACCCATCACCCCAGCAGACTCGGTCTATCTGGGTTTCAAGCTCAGTAATAATAAAGGTAGGGTCTTACTTAAAGCTGCTTTCCCTGTGGTTTCTCATCAAGCAGCCAGTGAGCAGGGCCAAAGGTAATCCTAAAATAAGGGTGCAAATGAAATCCAGGCATCCCCAAACGCCTTCCCTGTTTCTCATGAACATATCCTCCAATGTCAGAGCCAACACCTCCAGCACAGAGTGGGCATTGTCCAGGGAACATGGGCTCAGATTTTGCAGGCTTTTTCTTTTATGTCTTTAGGATAAAGGCCATGAGGAAAGGGGCAACAAGGATAAAGGTTGTGTGACCTGCCATTGGGAAGGACTCCTGGCTGCCCCAGGGTTTCCTCTATAGAACTGAACCACAGTAAGTCTGTAAGACCACACACACACACACACACACACACACACACACACACCATGCAAATATATGTAATATCTACAATTTGTTAAATGCTGTGTGAACACATTAAATCACTACAACAATAATTATTAGTTCTATTTTCTGTATGAGACAAAAAGATTAAGAAACTTGCCTTTTCCAGTTATCCCTGAATAGTGGCTTGAAAGAAAATGTCCCTCAAACGACATGGCACTAATAGGAGGTACGGCCCTGCTGAAGTAGGTGTGGCCTTGCTTGAGGAAGTGTGTCACTATGGGAATGGGCTTTGAGGTCTCCAATGTTCAAGCTACACTCAGTGAGACAGACCACTTCTTGTTGCCCTGCAGGACCTCTCAGGCGCCATGTCTGACTGCATGCTGCCAGGTCCCACTATTAAGATAACGGACTGAACCACTGAACTGTGAGCCAGCACAAGAAAATGTTTTCCATTAGAAGAGGTGGCATGGTCATGGTGTCCTTTCATAACAATAGAAATCCTAAGCTACCTTGGTCATCAGGAAAGGCACAGGGCAGTTCCCAGTGCCTTCCTTGTTGGTTTGGAACACCACATCAAACACCTACTTTCAGAAATCTTCAGGTCCCCGGACATAGCTCCTTCCCAACCTCTCAGAAGTGCCCCTGATTTCAGGAAGTCTCAGCCAGCACCACCTGCCTCCTAGGTGTCAGAAGCCAGTTACAGTCATGATCCCCTCGCCCCAAGAAAGACAAATTTTGCTTCTTGGATTTTGCCTTAAATCCCTACCACAGCAGAGAGGGGATAAACTTCCTCTTCCTGGTCCCTCCAGGTCTCATCTCACTGGGTCCACCCCACAAAGGAGTGCAGTAAATGGCTCCAAGGCCAGCAGGGAGTAAATGTCATAATTGAAGGGACCCCTAGGGTCCTGCCTGGGTGGGGATTTCCACAGGGCACTCCTTCCTAAGCCTGGTAACAGCAAGGACAATTTCCCCCAGGTGCCCACAAGTGACTGAAGCAAACGGCCGGGTACCAGCAGTGCTTGGCCAATAGGTAATGATGCGTTTGGTAAATCATTACCAAGAGGACTTGATATCGGCATCCCTTGCTGCACTCCAGGGATTTGAAGGTGAAATCTCACATCTAAAATCTGTACTTCATATTTGGGTGGGTTTTTTTCTAATAGAAGAAAATAATACATACTCATTATGAATATGTTGACCATTATTGATTTTTAAATTAAATTAAAAGCAAGTAAAACAGAAATTGAAAAATCTCCAAAATCTGCTCCCTCATGAAAATAATACTACTAAGTTTTGAAACTCTGTCACAGTCCAATCAATCACTTCACCAAATCACCAGCCTCAATATTCCAGAGGTAACATGGCTTTTAATACATGAAAGAGGCAAAGTGGCTAGTACCAAGCATCCATGGGTGGGTAGGGTTTTTGTTTGTTACTAATTAATTAATTATTAAAGTTTATGTGTGATGGTTCCCCCCCCCAACTTCTTTAAGATTCTCCCCAACTTACTCCACGAGTGGACAGGTTTCTAAGAATAATGTCTGGCTTCTAGTATTTTAGACATAGTGTTTGTTCTTCTGCCTTCATGTTGAGCAAAACCCTCCCTGTCCCCACACCTCCGAGCATAAAACAGTCAAACGACACAGCTCCTACGAGGCCAGAGTTCTAGGGTAAGTGATTACTGAGCGCTGCCCTACTGTGGTGTGACTTCTGGTCGATGGCGGGCAAGGGGCTCAGTTCCAACGAACAAATGGATCGGCCTGGGGTAAGGGCAGTCCCAAGACACAGGCGCTGTGGGCAGTGTCTCCTTCCCCTATTGAAGCTACAGGGAGTGACTCAGAGGGAGGCTCAGTGGGAGGAGGATGAGCTGCAAACATGAGGACCTTGGTTAAAATCCCTAGACACCCTCAAAGTCAGGTGTGGTAGGCCAGGTCTGTCGCCCCAGTGCCTGTACAGCCAAGGAGAGGTCACCACAGACAGGGCAGCACATGAGGACCAACACAGATTTCCCTCTGGCCCCAACACACACACAAATACACACCACATAGACACACACTCAAAAAAAAAAAAATACAGACTTGAGATGTGCATGTGATGATCCAAGGACCATCTCGAAAATTCCTCTGGATAATGAGAATCTTCTGGGGTAGCTTAGGAGACAGCGCAAGGCCACCTCACCACATACCAACCCTGTTGCTACCTTGATTTTGGTGGAGGGTTCAACCTCCAGAACTCTGAAAAACTAAGACCTGTAACCTACAGGTTACTTAGCCCATCAGAGGACACGCTGTTACAAGCTTTCTATGAGCCTCTGGGGCCCCTTGAGTCCCAGGTAGGACGCCTCTGTTCTTCGATGCAAGTCTTTGTCTTCTTCCCATTGCCTCCTTCAGGGAAAGTGTATAACTGGAAATCACTAAAGGAATAAGAACCAAAGTGAAGACACAGTCACACTGAAACACGGTCACGCTAAAACAACACCAAGCGAATGCACACAGCTAGACGGCTCACTGCATTCCTGGCATTCCTCTTCCTGTCGTAGGTAGTTGGTCTGAACATCATTTCCCTTTCACTACAGGTAAGCATATAAAAGAGGCTTTAGTTTCATAATGTTAGGTGTTTGAGAATTGTGGTAGACATTAATCTTGGGTGGAATCTCCTCCATGATGATAAATCTCAAGGGAAATAAAAGCAAGAGGACGCGGTCTATGGTCCTGGTTTAACATACGACTTTTATGTCTTTGTTAACACTTTTATCTAGATTCCTGAAAATAGATGGGAAAACATCGAATGCTGAATAAAATATATCTATAACTGTAAAATAAAAGCTCTAAGCAAAGTCATGAGTGGAAATAATTAGGTAGAAAAACACCTCTCAAGTTGGATAAAATAGTTAAAAGTTTTAGCTAAATATCAATCTCGGATACAATTACAACCCGGTAGTTAACAGATGTCTCAGAATGGATATTTTAGTGTCCTACTTCTCAAATTACAGTGTGGAACTCTCAGCAATAAAGGGCAGCTTGAAGGAGCGAATCGTCATAAAATGGAAACTGTAAGACATTGAGCAAGCGCAGGGAGGGAGAGTGTGGAGCATGAAATGGCACTGGCATCAAGGCAGCCATGGCACAGCCTCTGAGGGAAGGCTGCAAGAGGGAGAGCTGAGGGAGGGATATCTAGAAAAGCCAGAAACAGGGCGGGAACTCTGAGGTAAACACCAAGGAGAAAAATAAAATGTTTACTAAAATTAAAATCAGCCTCAGCAGAGGTGAGGGGTGTTGCTCAGTGGTAGAGTATACACCTAGCATGCATGAGGTCCCCAGCTACACACACACAGCCTTGACATGATTGGCAAAGAGTGTAACCCATGAGAGAGCTTGTCTACCATGGACAAGGACATGAGTTTGATCTCAGTACCACACAAGAAAAAAGAAAGGAAGGAAAGGAGGGAAGGAGGGAGGGAAAGAGGGAGGGAGGGAAGGAAGGAAGGAAGGAAGGAAGGAAGGAAGGAAGACCAACCTTGGTAAGCAAGAACTACCAACAGAAACTTCCCTGAGAAGAACAGCAGCTCCAGAATTGTCTACGCCACCACCTAGAAGCTGCATAACAGGAGGAAAGTTCATTAACTGATTGCTTCCATTTTAAAGCCTCTGATGCAGCAAACAGTCCCCTCACTGCAAGACAAAAGCACAAAAGAAAACAGAATACAAAGCTGAGCTCAAAAGTATCTCCCAACACACATAAAGTTGGCTTGTGTATGTCTACAGGGGACTGTCTTGATTGTTAGTCGAGGTGGGAAGATCCAGCCTGAATTTGGTGACATCATTGCATGGGCTGGGCCTTGCCACCTAGCATGCACAGGCTCTCTCTGCTCTTGTCTGTGGGTATGATGTAACCAGGTATAGGGGTATATTATTTGTGTTTTAATAAATAAAGCTTGCCTGAAAGTCAGTGCAAAGCAGTCACACTAGTCAGCCACAGAGACCAGGTGGTGGCGATACATGCCTGTACACCCCACACTTGAGAAGATTATAAGTCAGTGTGAGACAGGAACTGGCTCTCTTTCAATCTGAAGATTTCAAAGTAAGAGCTCTCTAGAGGCTTGGCTGCTTTGCTTTTCTGATCTTTAGGTTGAACCCCAATATCTGCCTCTGGGTTTTTATTATTCATGCTACCACCAGCTGTTTGGCTTCCCCTCAGTAATGGACTGTAACCTGGAAGTGCAATCCAAATAAACCCTTCCTTCCCTATGTTGCTTTTGGTCAGGGCGTTTTATTAAAACCACAGAAATGAAACTAGGACAGCACCTCCAGAGCACAAGGTGAGATTCTGTTACATTTTGTACCCCACACAGCATCTCTTCAGACCATGGCAGTCATCCCAGGGATGCCTCATGCTGTATAAATGAAACCTGCTGACTGTGACAGGAATGGGGACACAGGAGGAAGCTGGCTGATGATATAATAAATGATAACCAACAGACAATTAGTAATGAACGGTACGATCAATGCATCCAAGAATGCACTGAAAATGGCAGCCACGCCATGCTCACATTGCTTGTACAGACTGAAGAGTCCTGGGTATCACAGACACCTGACAGTCTGAGCCAAAGATGTGCATTTACAAAGTTTACACCAAGAGCCGTGGTACAGACACCTAGCAAGGCAAAGCACTACGCCACCGAGGTTTGCTTATCCCCAAAGTAGTAACTTGTGGTGGTTCACGGAGGGACAAAGAACGGCCCAGAAGCTCCAGCAGCAGATGCGACAAATCGGCACAGCCTGGCGGGCTTGGCAGGGAAGCGCTGCTGGTCCGACTATCCTTGGACGCCACCATTTATCACCCCAGCATACCGCTGCCCCTAGGAGCTTCATAACCCCGAGTCGCCTCCACCCACTCAGAGGGTTAAAAGCGAAGCAGTTTTAGAACTTGGTTGCACTGACTTCTGCAGCTGACTTAGCTCAGAACGGTCCCAGAGCTCTCACCAGTCCTGCTCCGACCAGCTCAGAGTCTTCGCTGGGCTCCAGCAACTCGGCTCTTCCAGACATTAGCTAGCTTCAATGCTAGCTAATTAAAGCTAGCTAATGTTTGGAAGAGATGGCTGCTTTAATGGTTGCCTGGACAATGATGGCCCTTCCAACAACGCCAGGAGCACCATGATGGGAGGCCTCTGCCCAGGCATCCCGTGGTGCCCAGAAACAGGTCTCCACAGCGCTCTCCACTCTACAGTTTGTTGACGACACTGCAGAGTGCTGATAATGCTAGAAGCCAGAAGGAAGGTCCTGGGGGAGCTGACCCTGCTCCTCTATCACCTGCCGCGGGACTCTGGCGCTCAAGACCTGCTACAGATGTTTGTGCCCTTTGGGAATAGCGGGTCTGCCAAAGTCTTTGTAGACAATCAGACAATGGGAGCGAGTGTTTGGTTTTGTGAGTTACAGCAATTCTGTTTTACATCAAGCTGCTATGCATCCATGAAAGGCTTTCAGCAAGAAAAGGCTTAACATGAAGCTCGGAGGTTGGAAGCGTAACGGCAAGCCAGACTGAGCATGCTCCCCTCCGACACTCTATTTTCCCTTTAAACGGGCCACGCCTACTGCTGGATTAAAAACTCAACATGATAACTTTTCTAGTCACCATCAAGTTTTAAAATGTAAATATATAAATCCCAAAATAATTTCACATTCTAAAACATCTAGTGAACATCAAATTGTGAGCTGTTAACTCAAGTTGAGTCTTTTTCCTCGGCCCTCATCAGGCTGCTGCAAGCAGGAATCCCGGCAGCTGGGAAGAGGCAACTGGCCCCTTCTCTCTGTGTTGTCTCTCTTCCTTGCTAAAACAGGGCTTCCAGTTCCTCCAGGTCAACAAGAAGGAGTGGCCAAGGGAGGAGAACCTTACTGCTGCATGGAGGTGAGCAGCCTACAGTCCCCCACTTTGGTTCAGTCACAGGGGTTCCCATGTCACTGAATCTCACTGTACTTCCAGAAGTTCTTAGTGACCCCGAGTCCTAGGCACAGAAATCTCTTCCCTGTGGTTCACTGAGTAAATGAGAAAGGCTGTCCCAGCAGGCCACTAACTCCTTGCTTTGTCTCCAGGAATGAATGAGGTGTTCATCTTCTCTCTCCTTGGGGACAGTTTTTCCTCCACTTGACCTCTTAACCAGAATCTAAAACATCCCACAAGGCTCTGCCTTTTAGGTGTACGGCCCACATCTGATTCACAAAATGCATCTGAAACATACTTTTGAAACATCTGGTTCACAAATGCATCTGAAACATTCTTTTATCCTCAGAAACGCAGAGTGGATAATCTGTGATTCGCCCTGTTCGGAATTAATGATATTTCCGTTTTATGGTGGTGCAAAAATTCCATGCACCTACCAGAAACAGATGATGAACTGAGTCCAGGGGTCCTGGCTGACAATCCAAGTGAGAAGTTCAACTGGAAGATTTCAAGTTCAAGTCCTGCTACAGAGCAGGTTTACACCTGAGCAGTTTAGTGAGACCCTGTTTGAAAGCAAAAAGTGCAAAAAGGACTCAATTCAGTTCTTGCCTTGCCTGCACGAGTCCCTAGGTGCAATCCTTGGTGCTGGACAAAAGTAAGCAATGATAAAGTAAAAAAAAGGAGTAGTGAAGACAGGGCACAATAGTACATAGCCCCAGTCCCACACTTAGGAGGCTGAGGCAGGAGGATTACATGTTTCAGGCCTGACTGGGTTACTTGGGAAATGTGAGCGATGGTGCAAAAATAGTAGAAACTTTGCTTCCAATTTTTTGGGTTGTTTTCCTGGGCTAGTAATATCCGGTATGATGGTCTCTTGTGGTGGGAGCATTAGCTCCCAGTCAGCTGCACACCATCAAGAGAGGAAGCAGCACATTCTAGTCACCCCACCCAGTGACTCAGCCAATGATCGGTAGGTTAGGGAGAGCAAACACTATTTTGAACTCATAGGGAGCCTATTGAAGATGAGGCATCTTTTCTGATCTTATGAATATGTAAGAGCCTTTTAAAGCTATGGTAAGGGGGAGGCTTACATATGAGAACTGTAATGGTCATACGATGTATTGGTCAGGGTGCTTTAGGGAACAGAACTTATAGCATGGATCTATAAATAGAAAGGTGGGGATGCTTCCAGGCTGTGGTCCAGCTAGCCCAGCAATGGCTGTCTACCAGTGGGAGGTTCAAGAATCCAGCAGTCATCCGTTCAGTCCATGAGGCTGGATGTCTCAGCTGGTCTCAGTACACACCAGTGAAGGAGAGCAAGCAGGCAAAAAGAGAGAGCAAGCTTCCTTCCTCCACTTCCTTTAGAGAGGCTACCAGCAGAAGGTGTGGATTTTCCCGCCTCAAAAGATCTGGATTAAAATTGTACCTTCCCACCTCAAAAATCCAGATTACAAGTGGGTCTTTCCACTACAGATGGTTTAACTAAGAAAAAAAATCCCTCGCCAGTGTGGCCAGCCATTTGGGTTTTAATTATTCCAGAAGTAGTCAGGCTGACAATCTAGAATAGCCATCACATATAACAAAACTAAATCCTAGGTAATGACCCCAGAGCTTCCCCACCAGTTCGTAGGCATTTCCACAGAAGAGTCCTCCCCGAAGCAACAGGTCACTGTTACATAATTGTTAGAAAGGGTTTGTGAGTCCTGCCACCTTCTAAGCTTCCTGCGTCCTTGGTTCCTCTCTCCTCCCTCAAGAAGGGGACATTTCAGTTCTGAGAAAATGGTTACACAATAAACCACAATTTGGGTGGAAACATGGCTTGCTGGCTAAGTGTGTTGGCTGTTCTTACAGAGGACCCAGGTCCAGTTCCCTGCACCCATGTGGAGGTTCACAACTATCTGTCACTCCAGTTTCAGGGGATTCTATGTCTTCCTCTGGCCTCTGAAGACCACATACATTGAGGCAAATAGTCACCCACATAAAATATTTATTTTAGAAAATTATTACAAAACAATGATACTGCACTGCAGAAGTATATAAAAGAACAGCGTGAGATGTCACACAGACACAGGAGGTGACAGGACCAGAGGCAATCTGAGGACAGGCACTCAATACAAGACACCAAGCACCCGCCCCAGGGCACAAGCTTGCGGCCTCTCAGACGATAAGCAAGCTCTAATTTGGGACAAATGTCCTGCCACATGCTTCGTTCTTCTCTCGGTAATGGCTGTGTTGCTTTAATTATGATCTGTGGGCCGTTAAGGTCTGCGAGTGCAGAAAGGTTAGAGAAGGGTTTGCAGAAAGATGGGTTGTGACAACCTATGGAGAACTTACCCAAACTGGCTCCTCGGGCCAGGACATTAGCCATTTCACCACCTGAGATGAAGACGAGGGGACACAGCGAGAGCTCATGTTTTACAAAATGGCTCCTAGAGTAGACGTGGCAGAAGACATCTGGAAGCTTCCAGAAGGAAGGGCAATGCTTTGATCTGACTTTCAGTTCTACCCTCTCCCTCACATGCAGTCTTTCCCAGGAGTCCCCTTGAGGCCGTTTCCCTCCCTGGTTCTCTTGATTCTTTCCTTGAGAGTCTGTTTTCTGGACTACAAAGGCTACCAAGTGTTCAAACCTTTAAAATATTTCCAGCTAGTCTTAACTCCCTATTGTAACATCACAGAATGTGTGTTAAGTTCCTTATAAATCTCATCATTTATAAAAATATCCAGAACTTAGTGGGGCTGCCATGCTCTCATCTGACAACTATTGAGAGCCCTGCATAATCTGACCCTGCTCCTGGCTTGTGGTTCACATTTAACCTCACCACAGTCCAGAAGTTTTTGGTAGCTCAGAGTCAGTTCTTCTAGTATCATTGCAGGCCAAAGTGAGCAGAACTAAAGCTATGGGAATGAGCCCAGGCTTGGCTGGGATTGGTGATTATACACCGTCCTTGCTTGGCTGTCCGGAGACCACTGAGAAGAGGACTGAGTGGTCTTAAGAGCGTCTTAATCATCACTATTAAGAACCTCACTTGGAGCACGTTCCTCCGACCAGGATTCAATAGCGTTTACCTTAAAGCAAAGTGTAGCACGCTGATTGACGGGCATCCTCTGAGGTTAGCGCTGTTTATCCAATTAACGAAGAACAAACTCTAATAGATTGAATTACTTGATCATATACAGTCAAATTCTATGAGAATCTGGGAAATTTTCTCTACCTTCTTTATTGATTGGATCAGTCAAGACAGATTTGTTTGTGCCACTGTCGTAAACAGTCCTTACAACTTGAGTGGCTTTAAATATTGCATCTCTCCTATACCCGTGACTACTGCGGGCTGGCTGGAAACACGGGCCGACAGACACTCTGCCATCTGGATATCACAGATTGCAGCTATGAGGGCGGTGAAAGCAGCAAATGGTGCCTCCGCAGATCAGACAGTCCATCTGCTGGCAGCAGATACCTGTAATCCCAGCACTTGGGAGCCAGAGACAGGAGGAAAATCAGGAGTTCAAGTCTATCCTGGTCTACATGAGACCCATCTCAAAACAAAATTAAACAAAAGAATTCTCTGCAGAAGAAGCATCCATCACCTCTCCCCACATTTCTTTGTCCAGGTGAGCCAGGTGCCCATATCAAGGGGCAGGGAGAAGAAACCTACCATGATGGAATACTGACGCAAAGCCCCCATCTGGTCACCCAGTATTCGCTGGTTTCATTGATTCTCTCCCCAAGAGAAGGACTTCAAAATCCTCACCTAGTCATGTGTCAGGAACTTATGGTGATGTTCTTCATATCTCTATCATGAATTCATTGTTTGCTATGGTCACTGTAACAAAATAACACAGACTGGGTGGCTTCGAGAGGAGAAAAGTGTCTCAATTCTGGAGGCTACAAGTCTATGATCAAGGCCTCTTGGGCTTACTTTCTCCTGTGGCCTGTCTCCCTAGCTTGCAGGTAGCCATCTTCTCATTGTTTCCTCTTGTGGAATAATCTTTTTGTATACTTTAAGGATAGGTCTCTGGCTAAGATGCTTTCTGATTGGTTTAATAAAGAGCTGAATGACCAATAGCTAGACAGGAGAGAATAGGCAGGACTCCCATGGAGAGAGAGGACTCTGGCAGGAAGAGAGGTGGAGACACCAGCAAGATGCAGAACAAGTCAAACATACAGAATGAGAAAAGGTAAAATCCCTGTGGAAGAATACAGATGAACAAAGACAGGTTAATTTAAGTTCTAAGAGCTAGTTGGGGAAAAGTCCAAGCTAAAGGCCAAGTTTTCATAATGAATACTAAGTCTCTGAGTCACCATTGCCAGACTGGAAGGCCTGACAAAAAAGTACTACTACAAATGGTACCCAACATGGGACTTGAACCCATGACCCTGCAATTCCCAAAGTGGACCTCACATTGTTTATTCAGGGACTTTCAGAGATGCTTACACTCCCCATACTCCTCTGCAGTTTCTGGCTTCTTTTCCTGTCACACTTCATGGCACTGTAAACTAGGAGACCGAGAACACCCTTAACTTGAAGGATGCCCAACTCTCTCATTTCACATCCTGCTCCAAATTGTTTCTGGTCCTTAGATCATTTCAAGTCTCTTACACTTCTTTCCTTCTATCTGGTGGCCCCTTTGTAGGACACCTCTTGCAGTGACCCTCATCTGCTTTGTAACCTGCCTGATGACAGTTCATGTGCTAACAACCACACCTACAATTTTCTTCAAAGACTTCCTTGGCCTTCACTCTGCTACACTTTAGTCCCTTCGCAGGCTTTGATAATGATGAGATGGCAAGTGAAATATAATCAGGTGAGTGGTTTTTGAAGGTAGATGTACAGGTCACGCCCTTTGCTGCAAGGCTCGGCTTCAATATATTTTTATCACCAAGAGGCTCTCCCAGTTTCAGCCTCTACTGCTTGGCACCTGAAATCAGTCAGCCTTTCTGACACTGTGATGCTTCACATTTTCCATTAATTCCTGCTTGGAACCCAGCTAATTCTTTTGTGACCTTGTTCCTTCCAAACGCCTTGTCAAAGTCAACCAATAGAAACCAAAACACATCACTACAATTGCATTTCCCTCCTCATTCCCTATAGCTATCAATTCATATAGAATCTGCCTTCTGAGCCACTGGGGGCAGCAGTTTAACCAAGACTCTTGCTGCTGGGTCACCTGTCATCCTCCAAGACTTTGCAATGCTCTCTCCACAGCCTGGAACTTGTCCTTCAGACCAATGACAAATTATGCTTCTCTAATGATGTTGCTACTCTGCTTCCGCTAACAATGTATGAACTGGTCAGAACAGAAGCAAATTCTGGAAAAATAAATAATGATTTCTTTCTCAAGTGACATCCTCATTATGAATTAGCTGGAGGTGGGAAGGAGCAGATGGCTCCATGTCCATTTAACAAAGCCCCCACCATCGGAACTGTTATGGTCAGAAAATGTGACTGTAATTGGTATATTAGATCTTCCAGACTTCTGATGGCACTTTATTGACCAACTCAAGTCACATGACCATGTCTAATTGTGATGGGGAAACCCAGCCTTACCTTGTCCCTGGAAATTGCAATATCGGGATAGGAATAAGCAGTCTGTGTGTCTAGCATTCTTTTTGGTGGCTTGTGTTAAACCAGGGTGCTTTGGGATAAGCTCCAAACAAACTTACCACAAGTCTAGATCTAAAAGGGCATACCTAGCTTCATCTATGCTTCTATATGCATGAGAATCTCAGGCCATTTCCCAGCATGGTCTCAACACTCAAATCCCACTGGATTTTAGGAGATGCTACGTGAAAAAATAAATGTGTTGTGACAATGTTGACAAAGATGTGTATGAAGGAGGACAGTTTTCTTCACTACAGATCCACTCAGGAACGTCTCATGGACCTAGCCTTGTATGTGTGGGAAATCATGGCTTTTATCTTTAAAACTACACTTTGGTAAATGAATCCGTTCTAGGTTTTGTTGGCTCAGGAAATAATTCTCACTTTGGTTATCTTGGAAGATATGGAATTATCAATATTTGGAGAGGTCCACTCTGCTTCGGCATGTCAAAGGACCCATTCTGTGTTTCCCTGGTGAAGGGAGGCAGTTTTCCTCTGCTTCGGCATGTCAAAGGACCCATTCTGTGTTTCCCTGGTGAAGGGAGGCAGTTTTCCTCTGCTTCGGCATGTCAAAGGACCCATTCTGTGTTTCCCTGGTGAAGGGAGGCAGTTTTCCTCTGCTTCGGCATGTCAAAGGACCCATTCTGTGTTTCCCTGGTGAAGGGAGGCAGTTTTCCTCTGGTACAAAGATGGCAGGTGTTTTCATGTAGATAATTATCCCGCCATAGACTCTCTTCAGTTCCCGCTTGGCTTCCATCAGTCAGCGATGGGCAGTTGGTCTTTTTCTCTTCAGCACAACGCTGAAGGTTTTCAAAAAATCTTTTCTCCCAAATATCCCCTTTGTAGTCTGCATGGAGGTGATTTTACTCATTTACCAACAGAACGTCACACCTACGTTCCTTATCACCCGGGGTGTGGCCCAAACTCAACCAGTGGAGCCTATCTTGATTGCACTCGATTGTTGGTACTATATTGCTATCCACCATTACTAGAGCCCTTCTTGGTGTAAATACTGTGTTCTGGTTTTCCCTGTGGAGTATAGAAAGCCCTGTATGCACTTGTACCTGAGTTAATATGGCGTTCAGGACCTAAGAAGCACAAGACCATCTCAGCTCTGTTGCTAAGTGCATTATGAAAACCGAGAACTTGTTATATTATCAAGAACAACGTTCCTCTCTGTGCTCTTGCCTTATTTACTTCAAAAACATTGGGCACACACTCACGAAGCATAACGCTCCGTGGTTATGTCTTCTCCGGGAGTTGCAAACGAGACTCAGCTAGCCTGCCGAGCAAGCGCATGCATATGGGTATTCCAATGCGAGACAGAAGCTGCACTGCTCAGTGAACAGAATGAACCGCAGCTGCTAGCTTAGTTCTGGCTCACCTCACAATTTGTGACTTGTGCCATCCCAAGGGCTGGTTAAAGCTCTGATTCATGCATGAGCCACTCGGGCCATATGGGGTAGCAACTCGGCGAGGTCTAGGGCTTTCTATTCACATTTTATCAAGTCCAAGAAAACAGGTTTCTGCTACCAATCCATAACCATGTTCTAATGATGAGTTAGCAGCTCTGTTTGAAGTCACGTATTTTTTTTAATCTTCCAAAATACAATCTGACTTACTCACAGTAGAAGTTAGAGCTGTTAAAAATTACCCTTCCAGTCACAGGCCTTAGGACAGAACCTAATATTGTTATTTTGCTAAATGATCATGCTGTCAGAGTGCCTTCTAAAGACTTGCATGTAGACCACAGACCTGGGCTCCTCCCAGCCCTGCCTGCAGAGGCTTCTGAAGACTTACACACAGACCTGGGCTACTCCCAGCCCTGCCTGGAGGCTTTCTTTTGCAGGAGCAGCAGGCAATAGGGAAAGAGAGCATGGCTGGTCAAAGGGCTGAGAGCTCTGGGTTAATTCTCATACACACCAAAGGTAGGGTAACATCTCAGGAGAGGCAGCAGGAAGAAGGTGGAGCAGAGAGACGGGACGAATGCTGTCTCCTGGACATAACGTAGCTGTCCCATTTTGAACTCACAACAGTAGAGTTGCCTACACAAGATCAAACCTGACAAAGAGCCTAGCATGGGTGGGGTAGATGATCTCCAGGCCTCATCCCCTCCAGAGCAGATACTGGCAACTGATAGTTTGGGGGAAGGAAGAATCCCTTCTTTATTTTTGAGAATGTGGCCACTCGTTGGCTTCTTGTGCCCCAGAAGATGGCCTCACATCCATGCATGTATGAGCAGCACTAACTGGACTTAGTGGTTTATAAAAACTAACATTTAAAAAAAATAGTTGGGAATTGGGGCTGGAGAGATGACTCAGCAGTTAAGAGCACCGGCTGCTCTTCCAGGAGAGCTGAGCAATTCCCAGCAACCACATGGCAGCTCATGACCATCCATAGTGGGGCCCGGTGCCCTCTTCTGGCAAGCAGACATACATGCAGACAGAACACTCAGACATAAAATACATAAATAAAAGAATTAATAGTTGGGGAAAGGAATGTTGAAGGGAATATGGGAGGAGCTGTAGTGGGGAAACAGAGGTAGATATGATCATGTTCCATTGTATGCATGGATGAAATTCTCTAGAATCAAGAAGACAATTTTTTAAAAAATCTTCCCTGGCCACAAACCTGCATGACCTCACTTCAATTCCTGGGACCCATATGGTGGCAGGAAAAAAAAAACCACTCCCACAAGTTCTCTGGCATCCACAAGCACACTGTGGCACTCGGGGCCTTTCCTACACATATGAGCACACACACGCACACACTAAATAAACTGTAATAAATTTTTAATTAAATAATTATCCTCCCAGCCAAAGTACCTTCCCCATCTCCTGAAACAAAGGCCCAGACCGTTCCCTGCCTTGCCTCATATCCCTCCCGGAAGAAGCCTTGAGCCCGTCCTCTCAAATCTTCCCACTGCAGTGCCCCTAACAGGGGCCACTGGCAGTGTCCACAGGGAGGCGGGACGCTCTGCCAAAGATATCTGCAGCTCCTTCCTGTTCTTGTTCTCTTTCATACGTAATACATTTTGTGCAGACTCTGCAAATAATCAGGATTATTCTAAAAAGGCGGAGGATACTGATTGGTGTTTCTATCACTAGGGTCACATGCCACTCAGCTCAGAAACAAAGTGTGCCCACTGTCTGACTAAGAATTTAACATGAGGAGATGACAAATATTGATGGCCTTTAAAAAGCAGAGAGTAACTAAGACATCAGACCTGGGCAGCTAAAGCAGAGTTTAGGCTTATAAAATAGCCAAAACTGAGAGGAGGGGGCCCCAAGAGCTGAGAAGGAGGCCTCCACTGGCATTTCTGGGAGGTGAGGAGCCAATGCAATTCCAGATGTGTGGAGAAACTGCAACATGAAAGTAAGCATTGCTTCCAAAAGATGACTCCAGGAGGCAGCAGACTCCGGGGCCAGCGAGAGGAAACAAGAAGGTAGGTCTTCCCACACCAGGTTTGCCACCTCTATCCAGGCAGCACACATCTTGAGGCTTGCCGCCTCTATCCAGCACACATTTTGGTAGGATAGATAGGGAAGCAGCTGGCAGAACAGCAATGTGTTTGCAGTCTCAGAGTGGGCGGCATCAGCCTGAGCAGAGGCGGGTGGGAAGGAGGGAAGAAGAGAGGCAACAACTGATTGGCTGCCACACATCCTTTCCGCCCCACGGCAGTTCCAGGTGATGCTGTAGGGAAATGGGCCATGACTTTCATTCTCTGGCTTTCTACGCCTCCACCAAGCAATTTGGGAGGCTTGACCATGCGCTGGCATTGGCTGGAACCAGCCAGGCAGACGTGAAGGAACACAACAATGTTCTATGACCTTGAACACACCACTTTTTCTGTTGCCTATTATTTAACATGAAGAAATTGGATCGAATTTTCTTAACTCATTCCAATCTGTAATTCTTGGATATAGAGATGGAAAAATTCACCTCTTATCAGCATTGTTTTGGTCAGAGAGGGCACCCCAGTGTCATGAGATACTGGGATCCAGAAGAGACAAAGGCAAGTTGTGGAAGGACAAACGACCTGACAAAGGAAATGTCGGAGAAAGGAACAAAAGCTCAAACAGGGCCATGGTGTCGCAAGCCTCTAATCCCAGCATTCTAGGGGCACGAGACAGACAGAGCTTTGTGAATTTAAGGCTAGCCTAGTCTCCATAAAAAGTTCTAGAACAGCCCGGGCTATATAGTAAGACCCTGTCTCACAAAAGCAAAGTAAAAAGAAGAGGAGAAAAGAGGAGAAATAGAATAAAGAGATGCCAAAGAGGAACCCCTCGAGTTTAAGAGGAGGAAGTCACAGCAGGAGCCTGCCCAGCTTTGCTGTGACTCTGATCACGCCTGACAGCCCCTTAATGGCTTCTGGTGGCTGTGACTTAGAAGGTCCACATACCCTGTAACTCCTGCAGAGGCTGGAGACAGAATGGGCGCCAGTCATTTCAAGGAAAGCCAGGCGTCTGTAGGAAAGAGTTAGCGGCTTGGTGCCGATCACCTACTTCTCTCTTCCCCTCAGGGTTGTAAAAATGGAAAATGAGAAGCCTGTGCATATTGCCATCTGCCACAAAGCATTTCTTGACATCCGACTCCCTTCATATAGATGAAATACTCTGTGCTTCTTGGCAGAATGGTGTTATTTCAATGCGCACGTATAACTCACTCCCATGCTGTGGGACGAATTGCTTCTAACTGAGCCACAGAAAAGGCAGGAGACAGTGCTGTGGCTGGACTTTGTATGTGTAGTACAGACATCCAAACACCGGCCCCCACCCATAACTCTCTGTTGAATATGGTTACAAGTCACCTGATAATCAAATATCCTCTTCAGGATACCGTGCTGATTTAACGAAGGACAAACCCATCGTAACACTGTTAGTCTGAGCAGGAAAGTCTTTTTTCCCCCTGTTCCATTTCCAGAGATTTTTATTGCTGTAAGATATTTGGTTATACTCTTTATTAGGCTGATAAGTTTTGAATTGCTTTTCACTTTATTATCACATTAGTTCCTTCTTAATGGTTTTACTGGAGCGCAGGAGCCTCCTGAGTATTAATAACCTCTCTTCTCTCAGTCCTTATCGTCATGGAATTAATTGTATAGAATCATGATCCTTCACTGGATGTGTCAGTGGGCCAAAAGAAGGAAATCCAATAAGAAGAACTGGACCTTGAAGACTGATTAACGATTCATCCCGCGGCAGGTTTCTCGCAGCTCTGCAGCGGCAGAATGTCTCTCTCCACCTAAAGAACTTCATTCAGACTAAGTACTTCTGAATTCTCTGAAGTGGGGAACGGTACGATGAACTGCTTAGGCATCAGCTAAATTGCTTTTAACATATGAAAGGGATCCTTTTATCTACCTAAGAAAAATCTCCTTGGTGCTTGTTTAACGGATGGGGACAATAATACGTATGGAAAGAAATTACCATGTCATCAATAACCAGAGTTTCTTTGTATCTTATTTTCCTGCTAATTTTCCTCGCTCCATGGTGATAATAATTCTCCCAAGAATAAATACCTACTAATTAGAATACTGAGGCCAATTCCTCTTTACTAGGTCACAATTTAATTAATATTAATTAATATCGAAAGAATAAATGTCAGCTGTAACAAGCTCTAAGAGAACAGAAAATTTACATAATTTCTTGGATATTATCAAACAATGAGAATATCAAGTGGAAATAGTCAAATTTTCCAAAAGGAAAAAATAAACACCAGATTACAAGAATAAGAGTTGAACAAATTAAAATCATATCTATCAAATAAATCATCATTGAGCAAATAAATATTTTTAATGATTAGAAACATTTATTTTATCAGCATATAACTAGGCATGCAGATAGATAGACAGACAGACAGACAGATAGATAGATGAATGGACAGATGGGTGGATGATAAAAAAGATACTTCAGCTAACATGTCTCTAGGAGCAACAAATGAGAACATCACCTCATGTCAAAATCTCCCTTCTAAATCTAACCCATGATGGGTGCACAATAAATGCCTGCCAAACGAGTGGGTTTGTTCAATTACTGAATTTAATCAGATCGAAAGAACTGAGCCCATCCAAAATAACTCCGGGGTCGGAAAAAGCTCAAAGTTCTGCAGGCAGTCAATTGTTAACAAGTTTGCCTTTCAGGATCTGAGCTGTTTCTAAGGAGATGTAAGTAAGCAAAGTATTAAAGTGTGGAGCGCATTAAAGCACAATCATTAACATGATGCATATTTCAAGGCCTTGGAAAGCACGTGTAAATGGCTTCACTAGTGAATTTTACAAAATGTTTAAAAAATAATGCCTTAATATTTTCAGTGCCTTAAAAATTCCATAAAACAACATCAAAAACATCAAAGGGGGAGGTGTGGTGGCTGATGCCTTTAATCCCAGTCCTTAGGAAGTGAAGACAGTAGAACCACTGGAAATTCAAGGCAATTCAAACTCCAGGCAGAGTTCCAAGGACACAAGGGTTGAGGAGTAAAACCCTGTTTCATTAAACATAACAAAAGTATATCAAGGAAGAAGGAACCTTTCCAAGCACATCTGAGTCACCCTAATCCCAAAAGCAGACAAAGTCATCATGAGAAAAGAAAGCTACATAGCAACATCATTTATGACTACAGCCCCAAGTCCTCAGCTAAGCACTAGAGCATGCAAAAACTGCAGGAACATGCAAAAAAGCCTTACCATCACTGAGTGGGATCTATCCTAGGAGCACAAGACTGACTCAATACATGAAACTCTACTAAAGTAATACAACATAGTGACAGGAGGGACGGACACACACACAGAGCATTTGACAGCATCTGACACCATTTCATGAACTAGGATGAGAGGAGAAGCTTCCTGACCTGGATAAACACGGTGATCAAAGCCCACAGCTAAGAGTGCATTTGCTGTGTCCCCTACGCCTAAGGAAATCCTGAGAGCTCCATAAATAATCATATCTGATATGTGCAAGATTTGTCTCCTGAAACCATAAAACAACAAGGACAATTTTGGCTAGCCTAAACTTGTGACCATCCTCCCACCTCGGACTCCCACATGCTGGGATTACAGCATGCACCAGCACACCTGGCCTCACCAGCTGGTTTTCAACACAGGTAAAATCACAATAACTCAGGTGAGAAAGAAGCCAGCAGCAAAGGCATACCCTTTAATCCACACCTCACTCTTTAAACAAATATTAACTCAACGTGAACCAGAGACCTAAATGCAAAACAAAGGGTATAAAACTTCTCCAATTAGCCGGGCGATGGTGGCGCATGCCTTTAATCCCAGCACTTGGGAGGCAGAGGCAGGAGGATCTCTATGAGTTTGAGACCAGCCTGGTCTACAAAGCTAGTTCCAGGACAGGCTCCAAAGCCACAGAGAAACCCTGTCTCGAAAAACCAAAAAAAAAAAAAAAAAAAAAAAAATCCTTCTCCAATTAAATGTACCTGGAAAAGCCCTATGCCCTTGATAAAGATTTCTTTTTTCTTTTTTTAATTTATTTATTTATTAAAGATTTCTGCCTCCCCCCCGCCACTGCCTCCCATTTCCCTCCCCCTCCCCCCATCAAGTCCCCCTCCCTCATCAGCCCAAAGAGCAATCAGGGTTCCCTGACCTGTGGGAAGTCCAAGCGAGCACCCACCAAAACATAATTCAATTATTTAAAAAACTTAACTATATTGACTTTATCAAAATTCAAAACTCCTGCCCTGCAAAGGATATTGTGAAGTGATAAAAAGAAACATCACAGACTGGGAAAAATATTGGAAATCAAACCTGATGAAGAATTTCTATTGTATGGGAACAGGAGAGATGGCTCAGAGGTTAAGAGCATTCAAGAGGTCCTGTGTTCAATTCCTGTAACCATGTATAATGAGATCTGGTGCCCTCTTCTGGAGCGCAGGCAAACATGCAGAGAAAACACTGTATACATAATAAAATAAATCTTTTTTTAAAAAAAACTTTCTATTATAACTAAAGACTTATCAAGGTTCAATGTGAAATAAATAATCTAAATTCCAGAAGAGACAGAAGTTTCACACAGACACCTCAGTCAAGGTAGCAAAAGCATGTGAGATGTCCCAGTGTACAGCACGGAAACCAGTAGAATACAGCAGGAAGAAGGGGTCGGGGGCTGAGGTGGGGGCACCCACTACTGTCACAGCTGCCAGGCTCAGTCTGGCACTTTGCTATAAAGGTGGCATGTCCTGAGCAATCCTCCTCCTGCTGTTTCATCTGTAACCATCAAAAAGAAAAGAAAGCGAACCTTCTTCTGCTGAAAGTGGGGTACATCCACACAATGGACCCTACTCCGTAACATGAAGGAATCTCAAATACATGAGCCCAAGTAAGGAGTTCAAAGAACTGTCTCCTTGGTGTCACTCATCCAACATCCTGGACAACACAAAGTCCAGGCACAGAAAATGGACCCGTGGTCGCCAGGCGGGAGATGGGGACAGGAGCCATCTTCAGAAGGCCACAAGGGAATTTTGTGAATAATGGGTTCATTCTATGTCTTAATTGTGGTGATAATCACGTGACTCTGAGCTGTCAAAACTCACAGCACTGGGAACTAAAGGGTGTGGAGTTTTCCATGCAAATTATAGCTTAAAGGTAAAAGTGGAAGGCGTTTATATTTTATCACAAACACCTCTGACTCTGAGGTTACATTTCTGTAATGTTAGTATATGTCGTCATCATCAGCCTAGGCACAGAAGACAGCTCCGGTTTCTTAGCACAGACTGTTAGCTTTTCTGTACAGAGGACTGAAGACGGACAGAAAATATCCAGCTAGCTTTGAAGCTCCTCCTGCTGTGAGAGCAGGAATGCCCAAAATTGCAAATCATGGCCCTTCGTTTCCCTTCAGCTACAAGCCAAGCAGAAACCCTTCCTTTTGGCTCATGTTCTGGTGATTGTTCGTTTGCTTTGGGGAGAGGTTTTATCAAAATTCATCTGTGTTGTTTCAAGCTTGTTAGCAGTTTGTCGGATCTGGCCAGTAGTCACATGGACAATCTGAAATGTTCATTTATTGATAGCAATCTAAATATAATCTATAGGGATTCTTTCTGCTCAAAATAAAAAGCAGAACCATCTCTATTTCTAGAAACTCTCCCTGTACAGGGTCAAATTCATGTCTTAAATGGCACCAAATTTAAAAAAATTAAAAACCTGAAGAAATCATCACTAAACAATTGAAAACACAAATCCCTGCAGGTGAGTCACTTGACCAAGCTGAGTAAAACATAAATCTACTGCCCACTTATCTCATCCCGATCTGTGCTGAGCGCCTGGGCAGCTCCTCTTCTTTGCTTCTCAGCACTAATGGGTGGAAACGTTTGCCGTTCATTTACTGAAAACCACAGAGATGCTGTATCAGCAGACAGGGCCCAACACAGCACACACTGAAAACAAGATACCACCTAGCAAACGGTGAGCAAAGCAAGGAGGTCTCGCTGGGGCCTGAATCTTGGAATCTAAAATTCTAAATTCTGAAAAAATAAATTGTGGAAGGAAAAAGCCTCCACCGAGGACAGAAAAAGCATATGGCACAAACCGGGGCATGAAGGATCCAAGATCTAAGACACAGCGAAGCAACACCAAGCTGAATGTCAGAGAGAGGAAGTTAATGGCAGCTTAACTCTCCACCAGATGCAAAACTGTCTAGAGGAAAGATTAGTTACATGCAATAAAATCAGGAGCATGGCAAACATGAAATTCATACTTCTGGACTCTACTACCTCAAAGTACATATTTTAATTAACACAGCAAGGAAAAATGGCTAGTAGAAAGAATACTTTCCTAGCTAATTGTTTGTTAAATGAAAATTTTTTATTAAAAATTATAAATTTCAGACCATCAGAATTACCGGTCAAAGATGCTTCCTGCCAAACCTGCCAGCCTGAGTTTGACCTCCAGGATCCACACAACGACAGGAGAAAAGCAACTCCCGTAAGTCATCCTCTGACCTCCACATGCTGCTGTGTGCATCACATACATAATGAATAAACTAATGCAATTTAAAAATTATAATTTCCTAATTTGAATCCAATAACCCAGGAAGAAGCTAACACTGCTAGAACTCCATAGTCATAAAAAGTTTTAAAAAAAAAAGTAAAAAAATTAGAAAGCCAAACAAAAAGCAAAATGTATTCCAACTAGGGATTTTTAACCCATGGAGAGCAAAATGTATTCCAACTAGAGACTTTTAACCCCCAGAGGGACAGTGCAGCCGCTGCCTGCCGTGAAGGGCCAAGCATGTAAGCAGACGCGGTATCACCAGCCAAGCTCCAGGTGTGCAAGCACATGCACTATTATCCAGTTCTTGGATTATAAACTTAAGTGTTTATCCTTTAACAAAAGGTCAGTTTGTTAGGTAGTTTTATATTGCTATGCCACAGTATCTGACTTACAAAGAGAAAACATTTGTTTTCGATCATGGTTTTGCAGACTTTTAGCCTATGGTAGCTTAGACCCATAGTTCTCAGCCTGCAGCAAAGCCTAACATCAAATAGGGAAGAGGAGAAACACGTGGTAGAAGTCACTCATCCCAGGGTGGCCAGGAAGTCAAAGAGAAACAGGAAGAGGCTGATTCTCCCAAATTCCGTTCCAGGGAATGTCACCAGTGACCTGACTTCCTTCAGCTAGACCACACCTTTGAAAGGTTATACCAGTGCCCAGCAGGCGAACACCTCCAACTCCACTTGTAGCAGGTGAATAAAATTATCCGGGCTCCAGCAGCCTTAGCAGACTCGGCCCTCCAGTTGTCATTCACAGCACATGTCACAGCACATGTGATCTCTCGTTGGCTACTCTATGCCTGCAGTTTTTCTTAGTAGATAGCCATGACCCTGGCATCTCAACCCCTGTAGTCTCCACTGTAACGTGGACTTCACCTTCACCGCTTTCCGCAGTGGCCCATCAGATAACTGCTCCCTGGGATGCATTCCATCACACTGGCCTCAGCAGGTAACACCTCACATTTCCTGGACCCTTAGTTCGTCTCCATGACCCCCTCAATCATGCATTTATCATGTCTGACAGAGGAGTTTCATGTGGCTAAGGCTCCCAAGTCCTGCGGCCAGCCTGAGACACACCCTGGCCTCCTGAGCTCAAGGACTGCCGTTGGGAAGCACTGCCCTGGGCAGTTATTTTTGAGCAGGGATCCTCTGCAGGGCGCCACTCTAGGTTCAGGCTCTCTCCATTCAAATGAATTTGCATTTTCACAAGTTAAAGCCTTTGGTGGGTAGAGTCTTGACATCAGGACATTTCTCGTAGTGGCCCAGTGCAAAGCGAGTGGTCTCTCCTTAGTGGTGCTTATATTCATCGTCTTTCCATTGCTGTGAGAAAACACTGTGACCACGGTACACAAGAAAGGGTTAATAGGACTTTGTGGTTCCAGAAGGGTGGGAGCTCATCATGGTGAAGAGGGGCAGGAATGGAAGCTGAAGCAGGACTCTGAGAACTCACATCTTGAACGGCAAGCAGGAAGCAGAGACAAAGTAGGAATTCTCAAAGTCTTCACCCCAGTGATACAGTTCCACTATCTAGGCCACACCCTGTAAACCTAACAGGGTCACCAAGTGGTGATCAAATGTTCAAATGTCCAATAGTATGGAGATATTCTCATCCAAACCAACACAGGGCTAAATTCTTCAACAGCAGCTGTTACATTCCCTATTTAGCTTGTTCACAACTGCAACCCCACTCAAACTCCTTTCCTCAAACTACACATCTTCCATCTTTCTTCTCCAGTTGTTGCTCCCTCTCTGTAAACCTGGATAAGGAAATGAGCAATAGCCACTCCAAAATCTGAGTGCTAGCCTGTCAAGATTCTTCTAGTAAATAAATTAGTCCATTAATTTTTTAATTTAGCCTCAGTCTATTTCTTGAAACACAGGCCGGATGTAGCCAGATTCTTTATTGGAATATAAGACAAATGGTAGGTCACTCATTTGTGGTAGAGTCCTTATTCCCCCATGAAACCTCAGAAGCTGAGTCTTTACAGTCTGCGTCTCTCCACATTTTGGTCTTCTAGACTCTCCCCCACAATGTCCCATTAAGCTCTATGTGCAGCATTCTATGTCTTTATTAGGCCAAAGCTCCAAATTCTTCTACATCCATCAAAAAATAAGGTGAAAACCACAAAGACAAGAACCTCTGACTCCCACAGAAGCATGCACATACCAGCACATAGGCATGTATGCCTCAACACACAAGGGAATTTAAATGGGTCATTAGAGTGAGCCCTAATCTAATCTGCCTGGTTTCCATACTAGGAGAGCAGACTAGGCACATAGTGTGACATCGGGACATGGACACAGGAAAATCTATGTGAAGACACAGCAAGAAGGCAGCTATCCACAAGCCTAGGAAAGAAGCCTCCAGAGAAACCAACCCCATCAGTAGTGGCACTTTAGACTCCAGTCTCCAGAGATGAGGAATCCATTTCTGTGGTTTAACTCCCAGTCTGTGTTCGTCATGGCAGCTCCAGCTAATAGAGACATACATGTGCATGTCATGTTGATTTTCTAATATGGGTGATATGTTTGCCCCAGTGTCTGTGAGGAAACGGTAAAGCAGTTCTGTTCTTAGAAGATACTGCTTTGCGAACCTTCTTTAAAGCGGGTAGAAGTCCATCAGATCCGCAGCTTCATCCTCCAGCATATGCCTTCAATCAAGGATCGCCCTTTGCCTACCAAAGGAAGCCAGATTCAAAGAGGCTCAGAACCCAAGCCTTGGAGCTACACAGATGCTGCTAATAATGAGCTCATGCAGTCAAAGGGATTGGGTCACAGCAGCAGTGCCTTCCCCATGCCCTGGCCAAGATGTTCAAATAAGGAAAACACGTGTGTGTCTTTACTGTCAGCCAGCATTAGGAGATTTAAGCACTGCATGTGCCTTGCCAAATGTGTCATGACTACATGCCTTAATTTATCCAACAGAGAAATGTCATGTCTACTTTGCAGAGCTCACGTGATAATTTTCTTTCCCCTCTTTTTTTGAAATAAGGTTTCATATAATCTAGGTTGCCCTTGAATTTACTGTGTTTCTGAGTATGTATGACCTTCTGCCTCCATCTCCCGAGTGTGGAATTACGGCTGTATACCAACATACCCATGAATCCTCCTATGCCTAAGGCCTGTGGTAGACAGTTAACATACAATGGCAGCCATCATCATAGTCTCTCAGCTGTAGACTTCTATTCACTAGCGTGTCAGAAAGAGAAAACTCATGGTGGGCCAGCTTTGTCTTTCTGAGCTGCCACAGGTATACAGCGTGGTGAGCAGGAACTGCAGAAGTGAACCTGACATTTCCCCATTACAAATTAGCTTTCTTAAGTCTTACCAAAATCAAACTTACATTAAGGAGAATCTTTGACAAAATGTGAATACCTTTGAAGAGAACAGTAAATAATCCACAGCTTAAACACCAGTGGCCATGTGATACAAATGATCTGTAATACACCAGGGACCAGTTGTGGTGGGCACAACTGATACTTACACTCAGGGATTTAGTTCTGCCACACTGTCATTCTGCACACACACACACACACACACACAAACACGGAGTTGAGTTTACAACAAACCCTGGAAGGCCCCACTGCCTAAACATACCCACCAAATTGCAGAGATGTGTGCAGTTCTGGAGACTTTTCTGGAGCTTTTGTTTTCATAAGGACTTGGACTTGACACTTATTTTCTATTGCAATATGACAGAGACGAAAACTAACTCAATGTCTCCCTTCCACCCTTGGACTAAACCCGGAGATCAATGAGCCATTGTTTGATCAGTCCTTCCTGGATAATGTTCACACCATAATATTAAATTAGAAAAATAAGATATCTAATTTCCCCACCTATAAAAGTTATATGGTCCTTTTGTTCATGTTCAATTTGCATCAGTTCATTGAGTCACAAGTGTGCTGCTTCCAAGAGAATCGTAATATGTCATTATTACAGAGCACCTCAATCTAAAGGAAGGTGTTCTGCCTAAGAGGACTCTCAAGCCACTGGAGGTTTCCAGGCTGAGAGACATTACTGTGTTATTCAGATGCAGCTCCCTTTTATTTAGACAAATATCTGCCTTCTGTTTAAGTATATGGTCCATGCTGTCTTTAAGGATAGTAAGTTCCCTGTGCTTAATACTTATTTTATAAATAGAATCCTTCCAAGAGCAGTTTACTCCCTCAGAGCAAATAAAGGCAGATTGGGCTCTGTTCCCAAGGGTCTCTGGCCTGACTTCTCCCAGCTGGGACTATGACACATGGACCTGCTCAGGAACCAGTTTACTTGTCCTTTCAATAGGCACTGAAGCTCCTCTGGCCTCCGTCTCTGCCTCTAGCCCTCGACTATGATGTCTGTACCGTCTTTATGTACCCTAGTCTAACAGAGTCCAAGGAATTCCTCACTTCTTCCTGCCAGCAAACAGTCCACCCGCCAAGAGTGTCCAGACTCAACTCAGATACTCAACCTTGTTCCAACTGATTGTGGGAGGTTCGGAAGGATGTTTGGGTCCCATATGGTTGCTCTCTTGACAAGACAGATAGTAGACAGTGTCCCTTAAGGGAGGATGAGGAACCATTAGTGACCTATGCTGACAAGAGGCTTCACGAACTATGCCCATGAGCCAGCAAAGGGCTCAGTGAGTAAAGGCCCAGCCACCAAGCCCGATGAGCTGAGCTGGATCCCTGGGACCCAAGTATTCGCACAGAACTGATCTCCACGTGTCCAGTGGTACCCCACACACACCATGCACACACACAAACGTAGAGTAAAAAGATATTATTTTAATGAGCTACACCCATTCTAGCTAACCCCCAGTCCTGAAATTTTTGAGCCCAGCTTTCCTGAGGCCTCATATGTCATGGCCATTCTGGTATAATTTAACTTGATTCATCAGCATCCCAATATTCTGACCATCTTTTCTGCAGAGCTATAGTGAAAAACAGTAATGAGCAACTTACATTTGTAGGGATGGGAAGTTCTGTCAGAAACACAGAATTACGCTCCACCTTATTATAATGATGTTAGAGGTCTGTTCAAATGATTCAACAGGCCCTACAGAAAGTGGAAAATAAATCGTCGCTTTGGTTCATCTGTGACTCAAGCATGCTGCAAACATTGTTTCTGCAACATCCCCACCAAGTGGCTGTCCAGCTTCTGCTTTCCGATTACAGAAGGAACTTCAGGATCCAGGGCAAGCCTAACGTCAGGTGACTCCGTGGAGAACATGCTGACTGGGCGTGGACTTCTATGAAACCTGTCTACTCACAATCAAAGGTTTTTCCTAACTTGCCTGCTATCTAAATCAGTCAAGTCTTTTCTCATACGTGGGAAATGCTAAATAAATAGCTGTTCTCATAAAATAAGAGAAGGGACTAACAGAAATAATCTGCACCTCCCTGTATGAGCTTTCCCTCAGCTCTAAAATGTGAGTATCACTTACAGACCAAAGACTGTGCAGCGCATTTTAAAAACGGATCCTACCAGGACTGTCCTGGTAGCAGACACCAAGGCTGAGAGACAGGAAGTCCCCAAGGAGTTGGAAGTCACACTGCAAAGCTCAAGCAGTCAATGCAAAGCCCTTACTAACTTCTCCCTGGGCCAGGGAGCTTCTCTAAATGCCTCTGTCAAATCCAAGATGCCACTCACAGTAACACAGTGAGAGCAAACGGACCACACCACCAATTAAAGCCATGTGCAATCTGTCACAATTCCCCCAGTTTAAAACATGTGGCATGTTACACCGTCTGTTTACACACAGGCGGACATGTACAGATTCAATCAACAAAGTACAGAAAGCATTAGGGCAAAATAGTACTTGTAAATATTATAAAATAAAAATGCCACTCTCTGAGCCTTTTAGAAAATTAATTTAGCTACAAACTACAGAAGGGAGACAAATCTCACCCGTGAACAAAACTACAGGAAACTGCAGATGTCTGCATGACTGCCCCCTTTCTCTTCTGTGGCATCAAACCACACTGCTGCGAGATGACAACCTTCTGACCCACAAGCACAGCTCAGTTATTGTATCTTCCAGCATCCTACGGTATGAAAAGGTAGTAGACCCATTCAAAATATTCCACTAAGAGCAAATTTTACTGGGAAGGTAGAGGAGGAAGGATCAGAAGTTCAAGCCATTCTAAGCTACGCAGAAAATTCAAGGCCAACCCAGGCTACGTGAAATTGCCTTTACACCTAAATGTTTTTCTGAGCTCCTGTTCATGTTCTCCAAAAGGTAAGGACAGCAGCATGACTTCTCATCCCGTGTCAAGGGCAGTTTGCTGTGGCCTCCGTGAAGGTGGACTGGATGGCCCCCACGGTGCTCGTGTTCAAGACCTCTTTTCCTGTCCTCTGAAACTGTCCACATCATACGCCCACACGGTGTCGATCCCCTCTCCAGCAGTGTGGTCTGGAGTCCAGTGTGGGAAAGGGAAGCGGCAGGCGATAACTCTAGCACCATCCTCAAGTTCAAGCTCCAGCTTCCTCTCTAGCTGCAACATCTGTGAAGAGCAACAGCAGAGGAGATGACGTCACAGTCCCCGGCAATACAACCACATCGCTCAGACAGACACTTACTAACGCAATGAGCACGCAATGCAGCGCACAACGCCTGTCTGCGCATAAGGTTCACGAGCTTGGGGCAAGGGGCTAGAGGTTGAAATACACCAACACACACAGACAGAGACACGGACCTCTAGTCACTGGTAAGAAGCCCCCTCTTCAGTAGCACCACGGAGGCTTATATACCCCACAGTCAGGTGGGCCAACAGGTGAAAACCTTATCCTCTGATCCTCAAGGCCAAGGCAACACGTGCTCGCTCGTGAAGCAGAGCTGGTAAACAACTTTGACACAGCTTTTAGTAACTCAAATCAGAAGGAAAGTAAACATCTCTAGCAGGGAAGAGCAGCTGGAGGCCAGGACTCTAAATGGTCCCAACAACACAAGATGACACCGTAACAGCAGTTACAAGGACATCTTCCAGGACCAATTATAAAATAACCTATTTCAGCAGATGTAGATCATGAATTCCTGGTTTTCAGACAAAAATCATGATATGGCAATAATCAAAATACTAATTATTTTACATGATTTACCTACTTAAGCATTTCAATATAGCATGTATTTCATGTATTTAAGACATATTTTTCTATACTTTTAACATCTCTGAATTGGAACACATCAAACAACTGAATTACAATCACTGTTATTTTTTCTCGATAATATCAATACACTGTGGTATCAACACTTAAGGTTGGTAAAATACTGTCTAATCAGACCATGAAAAGACACATTCTACCATTTAGAAATAATTTTAAGCCAGGTGATGGTGGCATGCCTTTGATCCCAGCACTCGGCAGGCAGGCAGATCTCGGTGAGTTCTAGGCCAGCTTGGTCTACACGAGTCCCAGGAGAGCCAGGGCTACAGAGAAACCCTGTCTCGAAAAACTAAAAGAATAAGCATGAAATAGGCTTTAACGTGTGTATAATGTCCTGATAATACATGTCCTTCCTTAGTGGTACTCAGTTCTGTGAAGTGCAGCCAGGACCTCACACACTAGACACCCCTCTCCCACTAAGCTACATCTGCAGCAAACCCGTGAATTTCTAAACAATAGAAATTATATCAATCTCATATAATTTTATTACCCTATCTACCAAAAAAGTGATAATATTTACTGAAAGTATTAACATTTTAACTATAATCAACAAACATTTTAAATTATCTGCAGTTTGTAAAAATGTATGAGCACCCTCATATTCTAAAAATATGTCTCATCTTACTTTTAACTGATTTTGAGACGGTGTCCATTTGCAGACAAGCTGCAAGAACTGAACAAAGGACCCATATGCAGTCCACCCCGGTGGAGTTCCAGCACTGCCCCCTCCTGCTCACTACCATCCTCTTCCCCCATGAACTGAACAAAGGCCCATATGCAGTCCACCCCGGTGGAGTTCCAGCGCTGCCACCTCCTGCTCACTGCCTCCTGCTCACTACCGTCCTCTTCCCAAGAACTGAACAAAGGACCCGTATGCAATCCACCCCTGCAGAGTTCCAGCGCTGCCGCCTCCTGCTCACTACGGTCCTCTTCCCCCATGAACTGTCTCTAAACCTCTGAGAGGAGGCTGCATACGACACTCTGTTTCTTAAACACTCCACGTGAGGCTCACACCCAGGAACTTATTCTGCCCACAGTAACCCCAGAACAATTCAGTCTTTTTCTCCCAGTGGTATCCTGTGCCGCTCTGGAAGGGGTTCTGTGTTTAGCCATACGGTTGTAACCGAGGTTTCTGTCCCACTCAGTCCCGCAACCGTTCGGTACCAAAGAAACACATAGAGGTCTACATTAATCATAAACTGGTTGGCCTATTAGCTCAGGCTTCATCTTAATTAATTCTTACATCTTAGCCCATAATTCTTGTCTGTGTTAGCCACAACGAAGGCTTGGCACTTTTATCAGTGAGGCATTCTCATCTTCTTCCTCGGTGTCTGGGTGACAACTGCAGACTGAATCTTTCCTCTTTCCTGAATTCTCCTGTTCTCATTACCTGCTTCTACTTCCTACCTGGTCACCTCTCCGTACTTTCTGCCTGGCTACTGGCCAACCAGCATTTTATTAAAAATAGTACAAGTGACAGGATAAAAGACCATTGTCCTACAGCAGTACGGTTTCTTTGGTCTCCTGGTTTTAGGTTTTTGTCTGTTTTTATGGTTTGTTTTGTGGTAGTAGGGGATGATCAGTCTTGTGCATGCTGACCCAGGGCTTCACTTACAGCTATACCCCACTCGGTCTTTTCTGACCTGGGACACTTCCTATCTTTCTTGTCTTTCATGACAATGGACCAATGAACCAATTACCCTCACCTCAGGCTCCTCTGCCATTTGCTCCTGATGGCTCAATGGGTCTTTGGCAATGCCTTTTAACTTCTCAGAACTCCAGAAGCCCAGAAGGCCCTCCTGCTCCTGGTGGTGATATCAACCACTTGCTCAGGTGAATCTGGAATCTCTGTAATGTATTACTATCTTCCCTTTCCCTTAGTGACGTTGGAAGAAACTGTAAGCATCTTTCCTCAGACCATCTCTGCCTAGAATAGCAGACATTGAGGATTGTAACTGCAGTCAATTTTTACTATAAAGGTTGCAACGTAGCAACACTTTCATAGGAATCCCCTAACACCACCAGAAAACACTGATATTTACACTATGATTCATAAGAATAGCAAAATTACACCTATGACATGTGGAGGTCCCGGCAGGTGTCAATGCAGACAGTGATCTGCAAAGAGGTAAGAATGAAAACCCAGCATAGTGACCTCATTAGCCTGGATCAGACATCAGAGAACAGTGGCTCACTGTCAGCATATTTAAAACACAGAACAACTTGAGAAAAGGTTTCTAGGCAACAATCGGTCCGACCAGTTCAATCAGGTGCACAATAACTTAAGGTGTGACTACACAGACTCTTCCACAAAGTTACATGTGACCACAAGAATGGGTTCTAAAGCTAAGGGCCTAGAATCTAGTGTGGTCTCTAACCAATACAGCATAGAGGTCAGCAGGCCATAGAGTACTTGTGGATAATGGTCTAGGGAGGGAAGAGTCTGGGGAATTGGGGTGAGGTCTCCCTCTATAGAAGAAGGTGGGTGAGGTCTGCCTCACCAGGTCCTTAACAAAATCCACTCTCAACTTTCTGGATGGGATGCAGGCATTTGATTTTTATCTCCTCCAGTGCATGATTAAATTCCTAGTTCTCTGTGAGTACAAGGACCTCTGTGCGTGTGCCTAACAATGAAGTAGCAAGAAAAATAATTTCATAGTGGGGGGGGTGGGATCACAGCATTAAGAAGGTTGAGAACCACTGCTCTAGATGAACAGTTAGCATCAGTTAGCATTATGTTGCAAGGGAGAGCTTTCCTTTCCTTGTTCCTCTGCCTCTCTGCCTGCAACATCTATCTACTGCAAATATACATATCATATTCTAATTTCATTCAGTGGATCACAATTCAATGTTGGCCTTGCTTATGCTAATGTTCAAACTGCACTAATTTGGCCATGGAGCACCTCTTGCATCTGGCTGCTCCATCCTTTGGACATACTCCCGTTAAATATTTTGAGTACTTCCTCATGTTTTGGCTCCATAAAATGTTCCAATCTTTTGTACCTTCCCTCCTGTAACCCTAGGTCAGCTATTCTCAAGGATTCCTAGTTCCCTGTAGTGAAAAAAGATACTTAGAAATGAAGATCTAAGCAAAAACTACTCCCTCTAAAAGTAACTACAGCAAGATAGAGAAACCAGCAGGGCTTTTATTCTTGACTAGCATCTTACAAAAATGACTTAGAAAAAAAACCATGATATGGATGGGATAAGCCAAAAATTTAATGCATCAATAGAATTGATAATGGAGAATAAATTCCATTAAGGAGAAAAGATGTCTATTCTTCTAATGGCTAGTCAAGAATTACAAAAAAAATGGAAATAAATTATTCCTTGAGGGAAGAATTAAATAAGCAAAAAATAAGACAACAAGCATTTTTCAAAATATCAGGTTTCTTATGGTAATTTTGTTCATAAAAAGATAATTGTAAATATATTCACATTCCTACTCTTTTCTCTCTTATAGTGTCTTTTATTTCAGAGTGACTGTCATATGCTAAGTCAAGATAAACCTAAAAATGAAAGAAGCTATTTCAATCCTAAGAAATTAACTGACTAAATTACACATAAATATGCATCAAATCTGTTCTGATATCACACACGAAGAGTAGTGTCATGCCTGTCTAATAGAATTCAAAATTATTCATATCATTGTGGGTTTCAAAGTGACACAAACTCATCATATTCTAATCACATCTTCAGAATTTGAGGCACACCTTGAATCAGCTAACGGCATAAGACAGACCTGTGGCTGACAGCGCTGACCCACGACCCAGAAGCCTCCTTCCTCCTCCACTTGGTTCCCAGGGTGGTGACATCCTTACTGAGGATCTCCGGAAGCTTTGGCTGATTATGTCTCACTTCCCAGATATAAAGCTCAGGCCTTGGGCAGATCCTCCCTGAGACCTGCCTGCTTCCTGGACCTGCCCATGGTTGTGCAGTCAGGAAGTGCACCTGAGCTCCAGACTCCTCCTTACCCAAGACTGTCAGTGTGACTTCAGGAGCACCCAGAGCTGCCACAGATGGCTCAGCTCCTGGCAACCCAAACATCCAAGAGCAGAAGACAAGGAGCGGCTGGCCTGGACTCCTGTCTCTCGCCACTGCTGGAGATGCCCACCACTCCTGCTGAGTTTCTCTCTGCAGTGCAGCTAGAGTTAGATGCCTTCTCACCAGCTAACCCACACTAGACTGCACCTCAGTCTGTCACCTGGACACCCAATAGAGCACGCCTCCCAGTCTCTAATGTCTGGGTCTGATCTCCATGCAGTGGTGGTCTGTCTGCCTAACCAGTCTCTATGCTCTCTGCTTACCCTCAACAGCTCCTTCCCTTGGAAGGACCAGCATCCTTCATGTGTTAGTCCTATCCCCTGACTCCTCTCAAACTGACATCACCCTCATCACCTGCACTTGCTTAGTGCTCTCCAGCCAACAGGAGAGCACTGCCCATGGAGGGTATCCGTCCAGGGATACTGACCCAGCCCTGCTCCTTCCCTGTCCTGGATAACCCCGCAGACGCAGACAGTATTCTCCTCTAGGCTACGACATCTTCTCTGTAGATGTCTCATTTAACATATAATCTTTCCACTGTCAGAACACAGTCCAAGAATAGAGTCGTGTGAGAAGAACTTGGAGTGCTTTTGTGAGAACACTCCAAGAAAACAAGACAAGGGTCATGTGACCTCAGTTCCTTTGAAACACGGAACTGTTCTCAGACTGTGTTTGTGCTGCTCCCAGGTGTAGTGGGGAGGAGGGAGTCTACTTCAGATTACTCATTATTGCTTGCGGTTATTGAATTACACCTTTAAACTATCCTTTTCTATGACTCTATGGAAAACGTGGTTTTGCCGCATGTGGCTTGTAGACAGTTTGTGTGCATGACTTTACTCCTGTGAGCTTTCTTACCCCTCAAAGCATAAATTGTCTGAGACTCTGAATAGAGTTAGCTATTGCATGTGACTTTAGTCTACCTTCTCCCAGGTCCCACCACCTCTAGAGCGAAGATGAGGTACCACACAATATTCACGTTTTGTTGCTCACTTATGTAGTTAAGAGATAAAGAGACCTATCTCCTGTGCAGCAGCCATACCTACTGCATGAGCAAAGCCTGCAGGCACAGAAGTGCACAGCATACAGTATTTACTGAATGCCACAGAGCGGAAGGTAGGGAGCACTAAGACCCACTTCATGGGACCACTGAGGACAGCTTCACAGAGGAAAGGGTAGGTGTTCACTAAGTCCAGTGCAGAGAGGGCCTGATGCCAACAAGAATGGATGTACAGAGAACTTAAAAAAAAAAAAAAAAAGGACTAAGACAAGGTCACAAGTGGGTAAGGGCCACTCCAGACCAGTCTGGGTCCTATGGCATGCTTGGACCTTTTCCCTAAGTTAGCAAGAAGTCACAGATGGTTAAGTGTTTGATGTTCTGGGTTTTGGGATGCTTGTTTGAGACAAGGTCTCCTGTAATCCAGGCTGACCTCGAACAGGCTGCACAGCCATGGATAACCTTGAACTCCTGATGCTGTGCCTCTGCCTCCCAAGTGCAAGGACTACAGCGTGCACCAGCACATCTGGTTCAGGAGTGCTGGGGATCGAACCCAGGGCTGCATGCACAGTAGACAAACACTCTTCCCACCTGAACTACGTCTGCAGCCTCACAGAGAGTTTTAAACAAAAACCAAATTAATCTGCTCTTTTTCACATTTTGAAAAGCGCCTCTTGGTGCATAAATTCACGCTAAATAGGGCATTTGGTACTTTCATAGTGTTCACCAGGTCCACATGGGACTCCTCGCCGTACTTGACACGTACTTTATATTGAAGTGTTAGCTCTAATTTCCACTTACAACTGCACTGTGCTATCTGAAATAATCCAGTTGGTATCAAAAGCAGGGCTGAGGAGTACCAATGCTGGCTGTCCTCCTCCACACTGCCCTAAGGCTCCTCCTGGCTCTCCAGGAGCCCCTTGTGCATTAGCTACCCTGAGACGCTTCTCGTGATATGTTGGTTCTGGAAAGCCATCAGCCCATGTCAGGAGTACTGAATGGTGTGCAGTTCAATAGCATCCTTTACACAGTCAGGTTCAGGGCTTTCCCAGGGCCACACATCTATCAGAGGACAAAACTGGTGGTCTCCATCTTCCCAGTCAGCTACTTCCAGTTGATCAGAATTTGATGCCGGCTGAAAGTGGGGATCCCACACGTGACACTCCAGCTTAACAGATGCCAAATGAGCTCCCGCCAACCCGCTGCATGCATGATCTTTTTTAAGGAACAAGAATGCTCTGTGGAGGGCAGGGAACCCTGATTGCTCTTCGGGCTGAGGAGGGAGGGAGACTTGAATGGGGGAGAGGGAGGGAAATGGGAGGTGGTGGCGGGGAAGAGACAGAAATCTTTAATAAATAAATAAATTTAAAAAAAAAAAGAATGCTCTGTGGATTCCCACTGCTCCTCTTTTCCCTGCAAAAAGTGAAATGCTGGGATTCCTTGGTTAAGATTTGTCTGTGTTCAGGAGAATAAGCAATAATTGCAAATATGTTTTTCGAAATAACAAGACCCATACTGCCCCTGAGGAACCAGCCCCAAACAGTGCAAACCAAGCCTGCCTGGCGGCAGAGCAGCCCCTACTCCGCATTACAAAGACCACTGCTGCCCCCAGCTGGGACTCGGAAGCAGAAGCTCAGAACCCGCCTCTCAGCTTAACTTCCTCTCTCCAGACAGCATAGAATTCCCAGTGAATACACTTTTCTACTTTCTACATTAAAGTTACTTGTCCCCAATATGCTAATTATTACATCTTAGAAGGAAAAGCCCACACATCATAAGTAGTAAGCCACCATCAAAATTCCCTGTCTAGTCTATGATCCCAAATTATTTTTATTTGTGGGGTGGGGAGAATTGAAACAGGGCCTTATTCTGTAACCCAGGCTGGCCTCAAACTGACAATAACCCTCCTCCCTTGGTCTCCTGAGTGCTGGGAGTAAAGGTGTGAGCCCAGGCCTGACCCGAGCAAGCTTTAAGTGATCAGGGACCAAGACCTCACACCTGCCTTCACTTTCAGAACAAATACACAGTCAATGAGGGTCCCATCGCAGACATATGGAATACAGTCACTTTTGTAAAACTGACACTTCTGGTTTGTAAAAGGAATGTGCCATTACACTGAAAGCTCCAGTGTGGGGGTCAGTTTCTCGTGCAGTTAAACACCGTGTATAAAAGTCCCAGGCAGAGCTGGGCATGGCGGCACGTGTCCATAACCCAGACTCTTGGGAATCGGAAGCTGCAGGTACAGCCAGCCTGAGTACACAGCAATTTCCAGGCCAGCCAGGGCTGCACACACGGTGATACTCCAGCTCAAAGAACAGCAGCAAAAATCCAAGGCATAAATAAGAAAACAAAAGAACAAAAATAAAATTTCCTTTTTATTTTAAATTAAAAACCCTGTCAGTTATACAGTGCCATTTCAGCAAACATCCGATCCTGCCAAGACTATTATGACTACAATTACAGACTTTGAGAAGTAAAGGGGATTGATTTGTCTGACTCCCAAACCAGCAATGGCAGTGAAGCATCCTACCCTGAGCCTCTCTGCAAGGGTGAGAGAGGCCCATTTTCAGTACAATAATGTGGCGTTTTCACTTTGAAAGTACATAATCAAAGTTCAATACTCAGCTCTTTAGCAAATCTGTGAATGGGAGGAAATTGAAACTAGTCAATGCTCATCCACCCTTAAAATTATCTTCCAGCAAAACTGAAGAATGATCAATTCAAAGGGAACATTCCATTAACTTCCCCAAGTGATTGCAGCAGGTGTAAGCGAGCAGCCGTGAAAATCACCAACTTCACTCAATGCTGGAGCCTCGTAAAGCAGTTTTCAACCTGGGATTGGTAAGGCTTTGGTGGATCACTGAGAATTTTTTCTCTGAAACTAAAATTTTAACATGCGGCTGAATCTGTAATGACTACACCTGTAAGGTCCTCAGTAGTTCATTAAACCAGGGTTCCCTCTAAGCTTTGGGAAGCCATCACTGCCTCGTGAGAGCGACGGAGAACGGGGTGCATACTCACCATCTGGGGCACACCAAAAATGACGACATTGGAGTACTGTGCAAAGGTGACCTAAACAAGGTGGAGAACAGGTGTATTAATCCTAAGACATCATGCATTACAAACAACCTGTCTCCCTGGAGCCCACAAGGCCAGGAGGCAGGTTCCCACACTCCCAAATAGCCTCCTAACGCATCCTGGGCCTCAGCTCCTGTCCTCACAGGGACTCCATCAAGCAGAACTGTGCCTGCTGCCAGTCAGTTCACCTAGAGCCACGGCTCCACACGTAGTGTCTTCAGACCCCTGATCTTCCTCTTCCCTAAACAGTGCACTAAAAGATCAATAAAATAGTGTTTGCAGCAGTTGAAAAACGGGGTAAAAGTGCTTTGCCAGTCAGAATTCTTATTGCCCAATAAAAGTCGTATTTACTCTGTGAGACCGTTTAGTTATACACAGCCTGAAAACAATGCGGGCAGAATCCAAGTGCGTTGTCATCAGCTGCTGAGGACAGTGCCACAGCGGGCAAAGGAAAAGCACTTTGTAACATGAGTCACGAGCTTTTTTGTTTCTTTGGCTTTTTTAAAACACCAATAACACAGGCACTAAAATCAACAATTAATAAATGGGACCTCATGAAACTAAAAAGTTTCTGTAAGGCAAAGGACAGCATCGATAGGAAAAAAAGGCAGTCACAGAATGGGAAAAGATCATCAGCAACTCCACATCTGACAGACGGCTAATATCCAAAATATATAAAGAAGTCAAGAAACTAGACACCAACAAACTACATAATCCAATTACTGTTTGTTTTGTATTCATTATATTCATTCACTTGAAAAACATAATGTAACCACATTGTAATCCTTATATTGCCTGAAAGACTTTGCTGGAGTATACATTCTATAGAAAAAAAAAGAACAAAGAAAGAACATGAAAGAAAGGAAGAATAAAGAAGGAAGCCATCAAGAAAAAAAATAATCCAATTAAAAAATGGGGTACAGATTTAAACAGAATTCTCAACAGAGGAAACTCAAATGGCTGAGAAACAATTAAAGAGATGTTCAACATCCTTAGCCATCAGGGAAATGTAAATCAAAACAACTCTGAAATTCCACTCACACCTGTCAGAAGGGCTAAGATCAAAAGCACAAGTGACATCTCATGCTGGAGAGGATGCAGAGCAAGGGGAGCCTCCTCCACTGCTGGTGCAAGTGCAAACTTGTTCAGCCACTTGGGAAATCAATATGAGTTTCTCAGAAAATTGGGAATCAATCTACCTCAAGACTCAGCTATGCCACTCCTGGGCATATACCCAAAGGATGCTCCATCCTATCACAAGGACACTTGCTCAACTATGTTCATAGCGGCTTTATTTATACTAACCTGAACCTGGAAACAACCTAGATGTCCCTCAACTGAAGAATGGATAAGGAAAATGTGGTGCATTTACACGATAGAGTATTACTCAGTAGTACAAAAAACAAACAAACAAACAAAAAAAAACAATGACATCATGAAATTTGCAGGCAAATGGCTGGAACTTGAAAAATCCTCCCGAGTGAGGTAACCAGACCCAGAAAGACAAACATGGTATGTACTTGTAACTGGATAGATACCAACTGTAAATTAAGGGAATCATGCTACAATCCACGCCCATTTCAGGGGTGTGTAATACCTAATACAAAGGACATTAAGAGGGTGACCCTAGCAAAGACCCCTAATAATGGGGGACATGGAGCTGAACCAGCCGGCCAGCTTCTGGAACCAAACAAGGCCTCAAGTGGAAGAGTTGGGACCCCAACCCAGCTACAAACCTACAGCTTCCACTACCTGCAGAGTGTTCTAGGACCACAGCCTAGCAGACTCAACAAAGAGACCAGAGACTTCATCGAGCAAGTGACGGGAGCAGATGCAGAAACCCACAGTCAAACATTAGGCCAAGCTCGGGGAGTCCTGCAGAGGAGAGGGAGGATGGATCAGAGGAACCAAAGGGGACAAGACAACATGAGAACACAGCCCACAGCATCAGCTGACTCACGGGGCTCTCAGCAATCAGGGAGCCTGTAAGGTCTGACCTAGGTCCTCTGTATTTTATGCCTGAGTCGCCTGGTGTTCTTGTGGGACTCCTAACAGCAGGAGCGCAGGCAGTACCTGACTCTTTTGTCTGTATGGGACCCACTTTCCTCCTACTGGGTTGCCTCATCCAGCCTTGATCTGATAGTATGTGCTTGGTCTCATAGTAACATATGATGCCATGTTTGGCTGATGTCCCTAAAAGGCCTGCTCTTTTCTGAGGGGAGATGGAGGGAGGAAGGATCTGAGAGAGAGGGAAGGTGGGGTAAAAGGCGGTGGGGGAGGGGGACTGCAGTCGGGATATAATAGATGAGAAAAGAATAAAAATAAATTTAAAAATATATAAAAATAAAGAGTACAAACCTATTTAAAATGTTTTTATTTTATGATTACAAGGAGCCACCACAGCACCACAGCACGGGCCATGCTCTTCCTTCTCTCATCCATCTCTGTCTCCCTCTTAACACATGAGCACACACAAAGAAAAACCAAAGATTTATCAAGAATCTGATTTCCAAGTGAAATGAAATATCTCATTATTTCACAGAAAGAAGAAATGAAAATGCTTTAATTTAGTCAATAAATTCTTAGCATTCATATGACTTTTATCAAAACTTGAAGCTTCTACACTAAAGTACAGCCTCCTATAAATCTATCAGGTTAAAAATGCATTTACACTTTATTACACCAAAATATTCCTTTGGACTTTTTTTTTCAACCCACTTTCTTGCCTGTCACACTAATGACTAGAGAAGGCCTGTGAGATTTACTAGCACCATCCCCCATGTTCCACACCTTCCACAGATCTGAGATGTAGAACGTGGCAGAGCCATGCACTAACACGAAAAAGAAGGTCCACTGGCTTCTCCAGCGCTGCCCTTGGCGTTACATACCTTCCACAGATCTGAGATGTAAAACTTGGCAGAGCCGTGCACCCCTTCTCTCCAGGCACGGTATCTGGAGTACCAGACCAGCCAAGGGTTCAGCTCATAGCCAACAGCTGGGAATCCTTCCTTTGCAGCTGCAATCACCTGGACAGAGTGGGGGCCAGCAAAAGAAAATTGTCATCTTGCATACGAGTTCCCTACTTAGGGTTTATAGCCCTAAAATATTCCACTAAAATGTACTTCTTTTTCCTTTTTTTTTGGGGGGGGGGGGGTTGAGACAGGGTTTCGCTGTAGTTTTTTTAGAGCCTGTCCTGGAACTAGTTCTTTTTTTTTTTTAAATATTTATTTATTTATTTATTTATTTATTTATTATACAATATTCTGTCTGTATGCCTGAAGGCCAGAAGAGGGCACCAGACCTCTTTACAGATGGTTGTGAGCCACCATGTGGTTGCTGGGAATTGAACGCAGGACCTTTGGAAGAGCAGGCAATGCTCTTAACCACTGAGCCATCTCTCCAGCCCTGGAACTAGTTCTTGTAGACTAGGCTGGCCTCAAACTCACAGAGATTTGCCTGCCTCTGCCTCCCGAGTGCTGGAATTAAGGGCATGCGCCACTACCGCCAGGCAAAAGGTACTTCTTCAGAGCTATTGCGAAAGAGGAAGGGATTGGGGAGAGGGGAAATACGGTAGTTTTAATGAGAATGGTCCCATAAGCTCATATAGTTGAATACTTGGTCCCCAGTTGGTGAAACTATTTGGAAAGGATTAGTATACGAGTAGCCTTGCCAATGGCGGTGACACATGCCAGCACTTGGAAGGCAGATCTCTGAGTTTGAGATCTACAGATCTACAGAGAGGGTTCCAAGACAGCCGGAGCTACACAGAGAAACCCTGTGTCAAAAGAACAAAAAAGAGAGGCTTTGTTCAAGGAGATATGTCACTGGGAGTGAGCTCTGAGGTATCAAAAGCCCATGCCATTCCTAACTGGCTTTCTGTCTTCTGCCTACAGGTCAGACAGGAGCTCTCGGCTACTATTCCAGCACCCTGCCTGCAGCCGTGATCCCACTGTGATGGGGATGGGCTCTAACCCTGTAAGCCCAACACTCTTTCTTCTATAAACTGCCTTGGTTATGATGTCTTACCACAGCAATAGAAAAGTAACTAAGACAGGAGCTAAGAGATAAAAGGGGAATGAGCAGGACCAGAGTGCATTATGTACACAGACAAAATTTCATAATTAAACCCATTATTTCATATAATTAATATAATATTTAAAAAGACTACTACTCCTTTCGATAACGATCCCATGTAAAAATGTTGTATCTAAAGTTCTATAGTTCATGGACAAGACCCGACTAACCCAAAGTTTTCTGTGTTTTGTCAAAGATCTTGCCTTGAGTATCAGGAGACACTCAGGCTTGTGTTGGACAAATGCATCCCTGGTTCTGGCTCAGCTAACCCTAGTGGCAGGAAACCATGGCTGAAAATATGCACCTCTCTCCAGCAGTGGCTGGCAGAGCGGACAGGAAAATGAAAGTGAATCACGGATAATGTGCAATGAAAATGACCTGTCCAAAAGCTGCAGCACCCAGGAACTCACGGCAGCTGTGGTCGCCTGCATGGGACCTGTACGAGATCAAGCCAGTCAACCTAGCTTGGAAGGAGGAGAGGAGCTCCCAGGCCCACCCCCGGCAGACGAGAGTACTCAGCGGTGTGCAGTGGTGGAAGGGGGAGAGGAGCTCCCAGGCCCACCTCCGGCAGATGACAGCACTCAGCGGTGGGCAATGGTGACAACCCAAAGACAGGAATGACTTCACATCACAGAATAAAAATGATTATGATTACAGTTTGTAATATTTTGTCACACTGTAAGAAATGTCTAGAGAGCCTGAGTTACTTTTCAGGGTCTCTAGCGTGACTACAGGCAGGTCTCAATCACAAAGCCAGGGTCCACAGGATGAGTGACCATGGTGCAGCCCTGCTGGTCTGCACACCACATGATGCCAGGACACATCCCCATGCTCACTCTACTCCTGTCACCATCAGGACGAGGCCTAAGGATGTGGCCACCTTCCTTGCTAAGGATCACTCACCTGCCAGCCAGTGACTTTTTCTTCACTCAGAGATTCAAGCCAGGATCACACAACACGTTACAGTCACTAAAAATCTGATATATTTTTTTTTTTTTTTGGCAAGGCCTCATGTAGCCCAAATTCTGTACCTAGACGAGGCTAGCCTTGAAGCCATGATCCTCCTGCCTCCACCTCCCAAATACTGGGATTTTAGCTACACGTAACTATACCCACCCTGAATTCCTATCTTTAGTCAAGCTGGGCTTCACCAACGGCATTTCTTATTTTTAACTTTCTATCAGCTCCTGGGAATCACTACTTACTCAGGTATCACTACAGAGAAACATAAAGCAAGCATCTACACTGCAAAAGAGTAAAGGTAATTTAACTCCCCAACTCCACATGTTTCTTGTAATCATGCCACATTTACTGGACCAAAAATTCTAATAGACATTTGGTAATTAGCAATTAACTCATTCTTTCTATCTGGCATGTTTACAGAGTACTTTCCTCCAGGAGAAAAAAAAATCAATCAGAGAAAAATGAACTCTAAACACATGCTGGTGGTCCAACAGTTTAGCCAAACACACACTTTTCAAACCGTTGCATTTGGCAAATCTTTGCAGAAGCCTCCTAAGAAACGTAAAACAGGAATCCTAACAGTTGTGGCTCGAACCCTGTAGAAGTTTTTACGTGACTCACAATGCGTCCGTCGCCACTGCCGATGTCCACCAGGGAGCCTCTTCTGTGCTGCAACATCTTCACGACATTTTCAATCTGCTTTGAAGTGGCAGGCACAAACGGCAAGCAAACTTTCCGCAGGGCCGGTGTGATAAATGGGGTGGCCACAGCGTACACTGTCACCAGTGCCCCACCAATGATCCCAGTAAACAAGAACCCCCAATTGCTCTTCTTCAAACTGTCGGATTCCAAACTGGTAGGCAGAACATGACGGCCAGACTGCCTTTCTTCCTCAGGCATTTCTAGGTACGAGCCGTTGTTGAAAGAGAGCAGAAACACAGAGCACACATTACAAAGGCAAGGCTTCATCTTCCCGACAACTCTTCTGACACACGTTTCTTGTTTATGTTTACTTGTGTACGTGTGTGTACATGCATGCGCATATGCGTGTGTGTGTGTGTTTGTGCAGATGCCCACAGAGACCAGCAGAGATGTCAGTCCTTGAAGCTGCAGTTACAGGTGGTTGTAGCTGCCTGGCACAGGTGATGGGAAGTGAGCTTGGGTCCTCTGCAAGAGCAAGTGCTCCTAACCACAGAGCAACCTCTCCAGTCTAACTCATCTTTTTAAAGGATACATTCACTGGGTATAATCTAATTTACAAGATAAAAATTCTGCAATGACTTCTAAACCCCACCAACAAAATTAAAGAGATTTGAGGGAAATTCCTTTTTTTTTTTTTTTTTTTTTTTTGGTTTTTAGAGACAGGGTTTCTCTATAGCTTTAGAGCCTGTCCTGGAACTAGCTCTTGTAGACCAGGCTGACCTCGAACTCACAGAGATCCGCCTGCCTCTGCCTCCTGAGTGCTGAGATTAAAGGCGTGCGCCACCACTGCCTGGCCTGGGAAATTCTTTAATACTAAAATCTTTTCTTTCCATTGTACTGGTTTACACATCTAGGACTCTAGTAATTCATGTGTTATGTCAAAATCCATTATTGCATGTTTTAATCATAAACTTCACATTTTTATAGTCTAAACAAAGAAAGTCAAGGAAAAACAAGCATTAAAATGTCCAGTTATTGCCCATTTAAAGGACACTGATGGCATTACACACCACAACCGTGCTAGCGTCTACAATCCAGTTGTACAGCTACAAATCTGAGGTGACCAGAGATGAAAATCAGATTTTGCCAAAGTGTTTAATAAAAAAAAAAAAATTGAAAACCCATGGCAGGGGGGTCATTTCAATACTCTCAGCACAGAAGAAAGCCGACAAGCTGTAATCTGGCTGCGGAGAAATGAATGTCACTGTACTATTCCTCGTCCTGAGTTGGCACTTGAAATGCAACCTCGTGGGATGCAAAACTAAAGGGAGGGGAAGTTGATTAAGGACAAGCAAAGCACAGCTAAAAGCCAGACAAGGTGCCAGCTCTGTGGCAGTGTAGCCACGTGACCTCAGTCCTCCTGTGGGCCTGAGAACAGCTGGGACAGTGACTGAGCAGGTGCAGGTAAGGCACTCCTGAGGCTCAGGCAGGCACACAGGAAGCAGGGACACCCAGTGTCAACTGTTTACACATTACTAGAAAACCTGGAACCCAACAGCAGACAGATCGCTGCTGTGGGTTAAGACTGACAATGCATGAATCCACAGGAAGCAGGAAACCGTCAGAGGAGGGACAGCAGATGCTTGCTGTTCATATATGGCTGGTCCCAGATATCAGAAAGTCATTCAAAAGGCCTGCAGGGTTTACTTCAAGCTGCTGTAAGAAGGGACCACAGCCTTATTTCTCACATCCAGCGGAGGTCAGACGTCTGCAGTGGGCTGACAAGTGTGGTGAGATCTCAGCTGGTAAGACAGGAGGCTGACCCACCAGAATGAATGCGTTCTGATGGAGAGAAACCCAGTTCACAAGATGCTGGTCTACCTTCTTTTGCATACTGACAGTGGACCTCTTGTGAAACCATAAGCACTCCCCTTGTTCAAGATTCAGCAGAGTATGGATTATTGGGCACAATTCTTTCCCATGTACTGGTATACTGGACCACCACCACCCCCATTCTCTGGGAATTCCAATGGTGATGTGGGAGTTCCCTCTGTATGCTGTGAATACTATTGGTTAACAAAGAAACTGTCGCCGGCGATGGTGGCGCACGCCTTTAATCCCAGCACTCGGGAGGCAGAGGTAGGCGGATCTCTGTGAGTTCGAGACCAGCCTGGTCTACAGAGCTAGTTCCAGGACAGGCTCCAAAGCCACAGAGAAACCCTATCTCGAAAAACCAAAAAAAAAAAAAAAAAAAAAAAAACAAAGAAACTGTCTTAGGCCTGCACAAGGCAGAACTTAGGTAGTTCTAAACTGACTGCTGGGAGAAAGAAGGCGGAGTCAGTGAGAAGCCATGTGGCCCAGCCAGAGACAGATGACAGAACTTTACCCAGTAAGCCACAGCCTTGTGGCGATACACAGATTAATGGAGATGGGTTAATTTAAGATGAGTTAGTCAGAAATATGCTTAAGCTATTGGCCAAACAGTATTGCAAAAAATATGGTTTCTGTGTGATTATTTTGGGGCTGAGCAGCCGGGAACAAGCAGCCTCTAACAACACAGTGGGAATAAAGAAACTGGTGCAGAAAAGTACATAATGAAGAATTCATTTTGCCCTCAAATCTAAATCCTGTGTTTGCTGTAAGTCTTCTTCTGAACCCTGAAGGGGACACTGAGGCTGGCACTCAGAGGTCCCCAATAGACAAGACTGCAGTAGTGGGATATTATTTGTGTTTTAATAAACAAATCTTGCCTGAAGACCAGAGGCAAAGCTAAAGCCACTAGGAGACAGGCAATGGTGACACACACCTTTAATCCTAGGGTTCAAGGTCACTCCGGGCTGTACAAAGATCAATGCAGAAACAAATCCAGATGGTGGTGGCCTACACCTTTAATTCCAGTGTTAGGGAGTCATACTCCCTTAATCCCAGCACTAGAGGAGATATAAAAGAGAGAGGCTGTCTGTTAAGTATGTGGTCGCCCAGCCTTGGTAGAGGTAACACTTCTCTAGAGGCTTGGCTGCTTTGCTTTTCTGGTTTTTGGGTTGAACCCCAATAGCTGACTCCAGGATTTTATTATTTGTGCTACAGGCTGCAGTACTCCTAACGCCTTTTAAGATCAGTTCCTCTGCATTTTCCAGCTTTCAAAATCTACGTGCTTTGATTTCAATCCCACAGCACTCCAACCCCTTCTTCCATCCTGATAGCTCCTTTCTCCCATTCCTGCCCTTCTTTGCGACAAAAGTGTGCACACCTAGTTAGTGCAAGGTAATTTCTGATCCAAGATCTTCAATCATATTTGCACAGGCTACACCAGTCAGAATGCATATATTGGGGGAGGGGGTTGATATTCTACACACTACACCCGCAGAGTGGTAACAATCTATTCTGCTGAGTTAAAACTCTAAACACAGGACAACAGGTCACAGTCCAGGACAGCTCTCAACACTCAGCTTCCTCAGTTCAGCATAGCTTTACGCTCTGCTTCTGACTCCCCCTTCAAATGAGTTTTAGAGCTGCTTTTGTAGTAGAGAGCCAACGTGAGGAGAAGTAAGCCTGTCACTGATGCTGTGATCATGAGGAAGGGAAGTAATTCTACTGCTGATGTTGTGATCATGGGGGTGGGAGTGTGAATCTGCTGCTGATGCTGTGATGGGGGGGTCTGCTGCTAATGCTGTGATGGAGTCTGCTGCTGATGCTGCGATGGGGGGGTCTGCTGCTAATGCTGTGATGGGGGGGTCTGCTGCTGATGCTGCAATGGGGGGGTCTGCTGCTGATGCTGTGATGGGGGGGTCTGCTGCTGATGCTGCGATGGGGGGGTCTGCTGCTGATGCTGTGATGGGGGGGTCTGCTGCTGATGCTGCAATGGGGGGGGTCTGCTGCTGATGCTGTGATGGGGGGGTCTGCTGCTGATGCTGCGATGGGGGGGTCTGCTGCTGATGCTGTGATGGGGGGTCTGCTGCTAATGCTGCGATGGGGGGGTCTGCTGCTGATGCTGTGATGGGGGGGTCTGCTGCTAATGCTGCGATGGGGGGGGTCTGCTGCTGATGCTGTGATGGGGGGTCTGCTGCTGATGCTGTGATGGGGGGGTCTGCTGCTGATGCTGCAATGGGGGGGGTATGCTGCTAATGCTGCGATGGGGGGGGTCTGCTGCTGATGCTGCAATGGGGGGGGTCTGCTGCTGATGCTGCCATCAAGATGTATAAAGTTACCTTTAGGTGTCTGATAACAGAAGCCTTCAGCAATTGCAGTTATAATTTTGACACTGTGTGGAAGAATATGCTACAATCATTGCACACTTGCTTATCTGAGAGACGTCAAGGCTCATTGCCTTGTTTCCATGCAGTGTCCGCTAGGATCATCCCAATGGAACACAGCATAGTCTGTAAACACATTTAAGACCAGTCCTGGTGTCTCAGAACCTACGCCAGCTGTTTAACACCTGATAAGCTGCTGCTATAGTATGGCTTGCTAACCAGGGAATTTTTCAGGTTTTTTTGCTGCACAACTCAAAACTTAAGAAAGGGTTTGATAATACAACTATCCTTCTCTGATTACCACGTTTAAATGAACACGTACAAAGTATAAACCAAAAGACTGCAGCAACTGTTAACTGCCATCCTTGAAGACTACCATTTGGAGGAGTGGAGGATCCATTGTTTTTTTCTTTTTGAGACAGTCTTGCTGTGAAGGCCATGCTGGCCTTGAACTCTCTTGCCTCAGCCTGCCAACTTCTAGGATTACAGGCATCCAGCACCACACTCAGCTTAGAAACCCAGCTTTTTAGACTTTACTGGGACACAATTAATAGCTTGCCCATTGAATGTGCACAATTTAACAGGTTCCAGTATAGATGTATGTAACCTTCTTCAGTTTTAGAGCATTTCCATGGCCCTTTAGCTGTCGTCTCCCACCCACCCTCTGCCACCTGCCCTAAGTAGCCAGGACTTTTAGTCTTTATCTCCTCTACTTTGGACTTATATAAGTATCTTGCAAAGGCCAGGGAGATGGCTCAGTGGGTACAGTGCTTGTTGTTCAAACATGAAGACCTAAGTTCAGACTCCGAGCAACCATGCAAAAGCCAAGCACAACCACAGCACTGAAAAGTGGAGACAGATCCCAGGATTGACTCGGCAGCCAGCCTAGTCAAAACAGGCGAATTCCAGGTTCAGTGGGCAACCTTGTCTCAAAAAAAATGAAGTGGAGTACAACAGAAATACCTTGAGTCAAACTCTGCCCTATGTGGGTACACATGTAGAACTTCCACACCCACACACACATGTAGTATGTGGTCTTCTCATCAACTTCCGCACCCACACACACGTAGTATGTGGTCTTCTAATCAACTCTGGCATTTAAAATGATGTGCTCAAGAGTCATCCATGCTATTCCTTTTCAGTACTTGATTGCTTTTTAAAGCTAAACATAACTCTATCATATAGACAGACCACACTATTTATCAATTTGAGCAATAATTAAAGACATATTAGGTGGCCCAAATTCTACCTCACCTCATGTATCCTTTCATAAAAACAGCAGTGTATACAATAACAAGGGCCTGGTCTCCAGGGTCTCCCAGCTGGCCTGGGTAAGTAGCTGGGACTAATTGAGGCAAGCAAAGGATGCAAGAAATGTTATACTGAATAAAGGAACAAGGGAGGGAAAATATAAATAGAAAATCTGAACTGAGGGCAAAAGCAGCAAGCATTGTGCCCGAGGCATGGAGGCAGGACAGAGTAGGAACCTACAGGAAGGCAAGTCTCTGAATACAAGTGGTCATCCGTGTTCTCCTTCACCACAAGGGATGGAGACCCAGCACTGGTTGGCGGGCTTGGCAGCAAAGACACCCTTGAAGTCTTTCGAGAAACCAGCCTTGATGTCCACCAGCAGATGAATGGCTGGAGTTGGATATATACACACAATGGAGTTTTATTCAGTTGTAAAATAAAATGTTTCAGAAAGGTAAATATCTAATGTTTTCTCTCTGATGTAAAATCTTGAATGGGGGGAGAGGAAGGAAATAAGAGGGCAACAAGAAAAACAAAATACTGCATGTGGACCCTAGATTTAATGATGTAGTATATATGTGATAAATAACTACTTGAGGAACAACAAGGATCAGCAAGCGGGGGAATTGGGAAAGGGGACAGTGAAGGGTGCTTAAAGGAAGGTGCCGTGACATAATTAGATATATGAAAACTTATAATGAAACCTCATTTTGTATGTTTTTCTTTAAAAAAAAAATCTTTCTTATACTGACCTAAGGTAATCTGTGTCCTTTGCTATACATACCCTGCTGATACTAGGAGTCATCCCGACAGCGTTCCGACAGAAAATAAGGTAAAATCAACAGCAAAATGGATTTGCAGAATCCACCGTTTGAATTTTTTAAAATACCGACTCATCAAAATTGAAGGGAAATAAGACTACTATAAAATACAAAAGACACTGGAACCATCACTGACTAGAAGACAGAGGGCTAAGGCATTAGGCAAGATTAACATGACAGCAGGCTGGCTTTCAGATCTGTTCGGCTACATGCATTCTAGTTTTGAGTGCCTAATAAAACCTGATGATACAGGAGGGACAGTACGGTTAAAGAGAGTGGAAATCCGTGAAAAATTCAAGTTTATAAAACGGATCGTGATTTCGGGCCGATGGACAGTATAATTAGCGTTACGGTATCTTTCTAGCACCAAAACGCTGGGGTTAAGAGACTCTGAGCCCAAGACCGTGCTACATCGTCTCCTTCTAGCAGTGTACCCTGGGCAAGTCACAGGATCTGTGCAACGTGGGGCGTTAAGAACAAATACAGCAAGAGACCAGGCACTGTTCTCCCTGAACACTTCCAGGAACCCTGTCAAGTAGGCAATATTATTACTGCCATTTTTTTTGAAGACAAGAAAATAAAACCGCAAGCTCGGTAACACCCAAGCAGCAGCTAGTCCACGACAGGGCTTTGATTCCAGCAGCCCTGAGTCGTAAGATCGGACTGAGGCATAATTCGTGTGCACGGAAGCGGGAAACCAGTCCCCGGCAAGCACTGCGGTCGCCGGGACCCAGCTAAGAGAAGACAGGCAGGGGCGTGGAGGACATTGCAGGAGGAGAGCGCGGCACCCACGCGCGCCCGCGACCACACCGGCTGACAGCCGTGCACCCACCCCCAAGCCCGTCTGCACCGCAGTAAACCGAGAAACCCGCCGCCATGCCGGCCAAACCTCACCTCCTCTCTCCATCGCGAAACTTCCGGGGAGGCCGGAAGTGGGACCTACCATCTTCCCAGAGCCGGGGTGGAAAGAACGGAGAAAATGTCTTAAGGAAATTAGCTGCGCGTTGTGAACCTGTCTTCAAAAAAGTCTCATAAATCACAACCTTGAATAAGTGACTGAACTGGGTCTAGTATTAGTATTTGGGTTCTATAAGTTGCCTTCCTAGTTTTGGAATAACCCCCCTAGCTTCCTGTATGATAGAAGTTTCCAAGAGCGGCGGATTCCAGAAAGCACTCTGTGGTGTTAAAAAAGTCACACTTGGAAAAAAAAAATTGCGAGCGGTCTATACTGCGCACGCGCGCGCGGTTTTGCGTCGTCTCGCGAGAGGAAGGTGCCTTCTGTATTCCGGAGTGGTCCCTTGCCGGTTGTTGGGAAGTGCCTGTTCTTCTAGTTCGCCCACCATGGCGTCCGTGGGGACCCTCGCCTTCGATGAGTATGGGCGCCCCTTCCTCATCATCAAGGATCAGGACCGCAAGTCCCGTCTCATGGGGCTTGAGGCTCTCAAGGTAACGCCAGGCAGCGGGATGAAGGGAGGCGGCCGGAGCGCTCTTCTGCGCCTGCGCTGGCGTGGGAGCGGTTCAGCCATGTGCTGGCCCGAAAGGTCGAGAATCCCCGGTTCCGTGGAGCCTTTGTGGGTTCTGTGTGCACACCCACCCTCTGGGCGGGAAAGGTCGTAGAGGCCTCAGCCCGAAGGTGGGGTGGCCCTTCCTAGCCGGGTGGGGCCGCATGCAGCAGCTCACCTGGGGAGCCGGCCCGCGGACCCCCAGACGGAAGGTGGAGTCACTGGCGTTGCGGTTTTAGATGGCATGTGCCTTAGACACGGTTCCGTCCCGTAGAGGGAGAAACTTAGAAGCGTAAAAAAGGGGCGCGCGCGCGACATGCCGTGTGCTTTCCGAATGGCTACTTGGAGGATGACAAATGACAGTGGAGGGAGCTTTTCCAACTTTTGAGAGAAGAAACTGCCCGACACACAACGTGTTTGGTCCAGAGCCTTGCGTTCGTTCAGAGGTAATGGTAAATTCTCTTGGGCCAGAAAACACATAATTTTGGAGTGGAAGGAGACAGTTTCAATGGAGCACACACGGTTGGCTGCAAATTATGATAATTTACCCAAAGTTGGAGCTATTGAGCCCCATCATAGGGGAACAAAGATGTTACCCTGAGGAAAGGCGGAGCCGAATTGTTGAGTAGAAAGGAATGTCCTGTAGAAAGAAAGGAATAAAAAAAAAAAAAAAAGACCAGATCCCAGATAAGAAACAATATCACGGGGCTGGAGAGATGGCTCAGTGGTTAAGAACACTCACTGCTCTTCCAGAGGACCCGGGTTCAATTCCCAGCACCCCGATGGCAGCTCACAACTGTCTAAAGATCCAGTTGCAGGGGATCTGACACCTTCACACCAATGCATATAAAATAAAGTTAATTAAACCCTTAAAAAACAACAACGGATGGCTCAGCAGTTAAGAGCATTGCCTGCTCTTCCAGAGGTCCTGAGTTCAATTCCCAGCAACCACATGGTGGCTCACAACTATCTGTGATAAGGTTTGGTGCCCTCTTCAGGCATGCAGACAGAATATTGTATACATAATAAATAAATATTTAAAAAAAAAATCAATGTCACTGACAGGTGTTGCCACGGAGCCCCTTCTTAGGTTTCACGTGTGCCTGTCCAGCCAAGGACTTGACAGGTGTATTGGGGTAGCCAAAGAAGTGGCCAGAGCAACTATAGATGCTTGGTTCTGTTTGCTTTCTAGGGGGATTTTTTTTTTCAGGTTGAATGTATTAGGTGTTCAGTTCCATTTTTTTGTCCCCGCCTCAGGGTGGGAGGGATTTTACCGATGTAATTAATGTTGACAATTGTGTCAGCCGTTTGTGCTAACTACGTGGACTGTTGCTGTGGTCCTCGCTCAAGGCAGGTCTGCTTACAGAATTAGGTGCCTAGGGACAGGGAAGTCACCAAAGATGTCCCAGCTGCTGTGCTAGAGAAGGGCCATGACATCAGTCTACCTCCAAGTCAAAGCTAGTGGTGCAGAGCAGTGAGCTTAGCCTTGGCATTGGGGCCAGATTATTTGTAGTAGAGGCTTGTTCTGTGTGCGGTGTTGACCTCGGCTCAATAATACATACCCAGGTAGTCAATCAAAAATAAGCTCAGGTGCCCAGTATCCTTGGGCACCCAGAGAAATATTAACCAGTGATGGTTATTGAAAAAGCCTCTTAGGAATACATACTTGCAAAGTGCATTTTAAGAGTCCCCAGAGTTTGCAAAGACAAAATGAACTTGGTGTTTTCTAGTCTGCCATTGGGAGTGAGGAGAGACGTTAATGAACATGTATGCTTGCACAGCTCTGAAAACACCCAAGATTTCTGTGGTTAGAGAAGTGTGCATCCACCTGCCCCTCCGGGGTGAGAAGATGAGTTAAGAGACCCAGGACTGCTCCAGAGTGCTTTGCTTTCCAGCTTTAGTACTCGGTCGCCCAGAGTCCTTGTCTGCCTCTGGAATTGTCAAGGGCTTGTTAGAAAATATGTTGATTAGTGAATAGGAAGAGGAGGGGATATATATAGTCTTGGAATTCTGTAGGATGATATTAACCTGAATTGGTGGTGGCAAGAATAAAAGAAGATGACATTGAAGGAAATGAGAGCCAGGTGTGTGTGGGGACAGGGAAGGGTCCTTTCAGGCTCGTACCATGAATATTTTAATAACATTGATATAAATTCTGGTGTGGGGAGATTGTTACAATTAACTCCTGAGTTACAAGAATATCGATGAAAACAAACCAACCAGGCCAGATGGTGCAGTGGAGCTGTGGCTGGTGTTCCTATAGAGTGTAGGGATCAAGATCTCGGGCCCATGAGGATGGTAATATGAGTATTAGGAATTGAGTGTTCTGGGGCAGCCCCTTTGAATATTCAGGTTCTTCTGTTTAGGGACATGTAGTTGGCCCTTAATATAGAATTTCTGATGCACTGAGGGTCATCCAAGATGACCATCTGCTTGCCATGGGTGAAGGTCACATGACCATAATACTTATATGGATAGGGCTTTTACATCTTTTTCCTGTGAAGTTCTACATAACCCAAGGTATAGATGTATGTAAAATAGGTATACAGATCAGACTTTTACTGAGACTAAATCATAAAACAACACTGCTTTTAAACAATGTTTGTTATATATGTAACTTCACTTTTGATATTAAGCACGGGGCAGATTTGTATAATAACAAGATGTCTGTACTGTGTATTTTTTTATTTTAGGTTTATTTATATGTATGTGTGAGTACTTTCATGTATGTGTGTGCACTCTGGTGCTTGTGGTGGCCAGAAGAGGGCATCTGATCGCCTGGAACTGGAGTACAGGCCATTGGGAGCTGGGAACTGAACCTGGGTCTTCTGCAAGAGCAAGTGCTCTTGACCACAGCTATCTGAGCCACTCTGTCAGTGAGCTGACATTCCAACCTTACACTAGTATCTCTCACAGTGAAGTTTGGTCTGTCATCTGTACAAGGATTTCAGGTGGAAGATGAATTGTAGAGCAGTTTAAAACAGCAGTCTTCCGGGTCCTGTCCCCACAGGGTCATTGGTACTAAATTCTTAGCCATCACTCAGAACTCTCCTTTTGAAAATAGTATTTGTTAAGAATGTTAGCAAGGGTGGCTCTCCTGTGGGGTTAATGCAGTGTTCTCTACTATGGTGAGCTTTGGTGAAAACAGAAGATATTATGTTTACAGTTGGCCTTTCTGTTCTCCAGGTCAGTAATGGTGACGGCCTGCCTCCTCCCATGCTGAGAATGTAAAACACAAAGCACTTGACTCTAAAGCTTATAGTTGTGAAAGTTCCTGCTTAAGTCAGACCTCTCTGTTAGTGTGGAAATTTCTAGATTTTCTTTTTTTTTTTTAGAAATTACATCAAGCCTTTTTTTCTGTAAACATCAGCTCTGTGCCTTTAATTGTTGAAATGACCTGTCACTTGCTTATGTTTGCCTTTTCTGTTTCCTTTAGTCTCACATCATGGCTGCAAAAGCTGTGGCGAACACACTGAGGACGTCCCTGGGACCAAACGGTGAGAGAGCCATTGATGTCATTAATAAAGGTTTGACTTCATGGTACAGTCAGTAGTAGCACCTTCAGAAATGCAGTGGGGCAGTCCTGCAGCTCCGTTCAGCCAAGAAGCTCTGAATGTCCGGGCTCCTCGCAGTTTAGTGTGCTCACGGCTTGAGATGGGCTTTTCTTCCCTGCATTAGCATGTTCCAGAGCACACCTATGTCCTGAGTTAATGCTGTATTCAGTAGTGTTCTGTATGTGGTGGTTGGTCGCATTTCTTTGGTTTGAGACACATAGTCTGTTTCCAATGTAGAGTTTGGATTAGCTGGTAGAAGGCTTTCTTTGGTGGATGTCTTTTGTGTGTCGGACTGTTTGTTTCTAATGAATGTCACAGTAAGAATTGTTTGAGATGCTCTCTCTAGCCCTTGGTTACATATCATTTTCCCCAACTTCCTTCTGAACTTTTGTCTTTCAGGGCTGGACAAGATGATGGTAGATAAGGATGGTGATGTCACCGTAACAAACGATGGTGCCACCATTCTCAGCATGATGGATGTTGATCATCAGATTGCCAAGCTAATGGTTGAACTGTCCAAATCCCAAGATGATGAAATTGGAGATGGAACCACAGGAGTGGTTGGTAAGAAAAGAAACGACCTTCCTAACTTAAGAGGTTTTTCAAAGGCATCACAAGAGCCAGTGTTTCTGTATCCCACATGAGGACAGTGGGACAGGCTGAAGTTGGGGAACACATAGCACACATGAGCCAGACTTTGGGAAGTGAGTGTTGGGAAAGAGCTGAAAGGCAGGCAGAGTTCGTAGAGAGACAGGACAACTTGTAATGTGTCCTTTTTAAGCTGCAAAAGTTGAGATAAATGTGCAAGAGGCAAATTTCTGGGTTGTAGGTTATTGTATTAATGTCCCTTGTCCTTGAGCTACATCACGGTTATACGTCGTGGTATGGTTCTCATACCAGAATACAGAAGGACAGTGACATGCCTTGATTCCTGCAACTAATTCTCAAAGAGTTAATTAATTGGAGGAGAAAACATGGGTTATCACGTTTGGTTCTTTTCTGTTGTTGTTTTACTGTTCTTAGCATTTTTTTTCCTCTGAGATTTGAAATCTTCAGAACGATCCAGAGTTTGAGGGCCAGCAAGATGGTTCAGCTAGCCACTTGCTCACCAGCAAAGCCTAAACACCCAAGCTTGACCCTTGGGGTCCACATTGTAAAAGGAGAGAGCTGACTCCAGCTGGTCATCCCTCAGCTCCACACCCGCGCATGCTTGTGCAGATGTGCAAATCAAAGGAGATGAAAACACATCTGTGGCTAATTTAAGTCAACATTGTTGGAATTGCCATAGCTTTCTTGTCCGCTTACTTGGAATGCAGCAAGTTATACATTAGCAGAACCAAATTCATTTCTGTACACAAGAGCAGAAGGGAGCCAGGTTGGTTAGGGAGCAGGCGCTTGGCAGGCCTCCACAAGCCAGGATGCCCTCACTGAGCAGAAGTCCCTGGTCACAGAAACAAAATGTTCTGCTTTCCGATTAAACTGTTGTTCTTGCATGTGGCCTATATTTTGTGTATGCTTATTGTGGGGAGGGTCACATGAAGAACAGAAGACAACTTTGGGACTCGGTTCTACTGTGGGAATTCTGGTACTGTCGATATGGCAGGAGATGCCTTAAACCACAGATCCGTCTCACTGCCCCCACTGCCTAAGTTTTTGTATCAAATTCATCTTTAAAGGGCAGCCTATTGAATTTTTACTAAGATCAAAACTAAGAGAAATGACCTCCTCCCTTTCAGTCATAACCCTAACTTCTAAGATTACATTCAGCCCAAATTCTAGAATTAGTTTGGGTGTAGCACATAAGGCTGTAACTTAAATTTTGTAACTTAAACTAGTTGTCTGTTGTTGGTTGCAGTCCTGGCTGGTGCCTTGTTGGAAGAAGCCGAGCAGCTGCTGGACCGAGGCATCCACCCAATCAGAATCGCTGACGGTTATGAACAGGCTGCCCGAATTGCTATAGATCACCTGGACAAGATCAGTGATAGTGTCCTTGTTGACATAAACGACCCTGAACCCCTGATTCAGACTGCAAAAACCACTCTGGGCTCCAAAGTGTACGTGTCCTATTAGTAAAGCGGTATGGTTTGCAAGCCTGCCCTTTGGAGGACTGTTCACCTATTCTAAAAGGCAGCAGTGTGGTTTGCTTGTTTTCCTGTGTTTTCGTTGGAGGCTGGATTTGCTGGCTAAGTTAGTAAATCACCCTGACTGTTAAGTTCTTCTGACACTTCCTCGCATCACCTCTTCACTAGGAAGTCATTCTGGGGAAGCACTTTTTTTATTCAATAAGCAAGTGTACTGCTCTAAAGGTGTAATTAGGGTGGTTTTAAAATTGACCTTCCCATCTTATAATTTCTGTCAATATTTCCTAGCATCTGCTCTAAAGACTTAAGTGGTCTCAGCCTAGGGGTATTCCTGTCTGCAGTGGCAGAAACTCCTGTCTGCTGCTATTACGTGACATATAAACCCAGCGAAAGCATAACTACACATGACTCTTTAGTCGCTCATAGTATCCTTCACCGGAACATTTCATGAGTGCTTCCTTGACTTTGTTCCTGTTTGTCACCTCCTGCTTGATACCACTTTTTTTTTTCTTCGAGACAGAGTTTCTCTGTGGTTTTGGAGCCTGTCTTGGAACTAGCTCTTGTAGACCAGGCTGGTCTCGAACTCACAGAGATCCGCCTGCCTCTGCCTCCCGAGTGCTGGGACCACTTTTTTTTTAATGTAAATATTCTTCGTTTGGGAGAGGATTTGGTGGTGTCTTTATTCCCTCCTCTTTGCCCTCTGATTTCCCACTTAGTACTCTAATTACATTCATTTTGTGTGCATGTACAGCCTATGGGTCTGCTCTCTCCTACCGGGTGGGTGGGTCAGCAGGCTGGGGAGCAAGTGCTCTGACCCCTGAGCCCTCTCGCCATTCTCATAACCCTCTGTTGCGTCACTTAATAAACGGTGTTTAATGGCGGAGCTGTTGGAGTTTCTGTGTACCTGGTGGTTTGAGCAGAGGGAATGAATGGTCTCAGCACAAAGGCAGCTGCGATAAATCTGAGCTGTGGAACGTCTAAGGACCGCTCATTCTTTCTGAGAAAACACGGGAAAGCTGAGCACCTACAGTGAAGGGCCAGACGTCCAGAACAGAAATGAAGCTAACATAATGTAGTTAGTATCCGAGTAGATCACCAAGGATCCTGGCCAGATGATTCGTGCATTTTAGAGGACGTTCACTTAGGTTTCAAGACTTGTGAGTAGAATCGGTTCAGATCATTGAAGGGTTCACACAGCTCTTGTTTACTGCTTTGTGTAGGCCGAGTTGGCTCTGAACTTGGAAAGCAGCACTAATTTTCCTGGGAGTTCTGTTGAGTTGCATGCGGTGATGGTTTGAGGAATGTGAAAGTTGTTTGTTTTCATCAGGGTTAACAGCTGTCATCGACAAATGGCTGAGATTGCTGTGAATGCCGTCCTCACAGTGGCAGATATGGAGCGGAGAGACGTTGACTTTGAGCTCATCAAAGTGGAAGGCAAAGTGGGCGGGAGGCTGGAGGACACCAAACTTATAAAGGGTGTGATCGTGGATAAGGACTTCAGCCACCCGCAGATGCCTAAAGTAAGTCAGTGCTCTTACCCTTGGACACTGCTTCTGACTACGACCACCACTGAGGGCTTCTTTCTTCCCCACAGGAAGTGCAAGATGCTAGGATTGCGATTCTCACGTGTCCGTTTGAGCCACCTAAGCCAAAGACAAAGCACAAGCTGGATGTGACCTCTGTGGAGGACTACAAAGCCCTGCAGAAATACGAAAAGGAAAAGTTCGAGGAGATGATTCAGCAGGTGAGTCCTGCGGTGCACCAACTCCACGGGAACTAACTCAACTACTGTCTGGGGACTTTGTCACATGGTTACAAATAACCTGCAGTGTTGCCTGTGTTCGGTGTCAGCCTGAAACAAATAAGTACAGTAAGAAAAGTCGAATGGCATATTAGGAAAGAGGTTGGTTGTCCTGGACTGCCTTGTGAGCTTGGTGTCCTAGCTGTGCCTTTCCTACCAGCTCCCCTGGGCTTGAGTGGAGCAGGCGAGAGCTGTGAAGGAACAGGAATGAAAGCATAGTTTCCTTTGGCAGGTGTTAGCGTTAGAAGGATCCAGTGAAGACACACGTGTATGTTCCTTCTCAGGGTGTGCTTTCCCGTGGTTCCTCTCGGTGCACTGGCTCCACACTGCTGTGCATCTCCCTTGTTTTCAGATCCTGTAACAAGGAACAAATAACTACTTGTTATTGATGAGACTTGTGGCATTTCTTTCCCAGATTAAAGGAACTGGTGCTAACCTGGCTATTTGCCAGTGGGGCTTTGATGATGAAGCCAATCATTTACTTCTTCAGAACGCCCTCCCTGCCGTTCGCTGGGTAGGAGGACCTGAGATTGAGGTAGGCTATCACTCAGCCTTTGCTGGGTGTGGGTGAACCTGAAGTGCATGCTGGTATTTGGTGCCATTTGGGCAGCACTTGCCTAAAACCACCACCACACATAAAAAGCAACAACTGGAAGAATGCTAGAGAATCATCTTTATTGAATAATGCTGCTTTGTATTTCTGGTGCTGCATAGTCAACTCTCTGGGCTTCTCTGACTCTTGGGGGCAGGAAAGCCTGGTACTGTACCTTCTGTGGTAGCAGAACAGCTCTCTTAAGCCCTGATCAGGACAACCCTTGCTTCCCTTTTCCTTCTGTGCTTGCTGTGCTGTGGGGGACATGTGAGCTGGGTTCACAGACAGGGCCACCCAGACTGTAAGAGACTTTGAGTTGGGAGTTGACAATAGAACTGGGTACACCAGCACCCAGAGCCTGTTGGTCTAACAAGACGCTTTACCCGTCTGGTGAACAAGGTGGTCCTAGGTTAGATGTAGCTCACTGTGGTCCAGCTTTGGAAGTTGACTAGCATTGACCACATCTCTGTGTCCTCTAATAGCTGATCGCCATTGCAACAGGAGGACGAATTGTCCCAAGGTTCTCAGAGCTTACGTCTGAGAAGCTAGGCTTCGCCGGTGTGGTGCGTGAGATCTCATTTGGCACTACAAAAGACAAAATGCTGGTCATTGAGAAGTGTAAGAACTCTAGAGCTGTGACCATTTTCATCAGAGGAGGCAACAAGATGGTGAGAATAATCTGTTATTGGACTGGGAGGTGGCTCAGTGGCTCCAGGGTCTTACTCTGCCTGCATGAGGCACTGAGGCATGCTCTTCTCCCCAGATCATTGAAGAAGCAAAACGATCCCTCCACGATGCCTTGTGTGTCATCCGGAACCTCATCCGCGACAATCGAGTTGTGTATGGAGGAGGGGCTGCTGAAATATCCTGCGCCCTGGCAGTCAGCAAAGAAGCAGATAAGGTAACGGGCATAGTCACAGTGGGAGCTGCTGTGTCTGTGGTTTCTATCCTGCCACCTTCATCCTGTAGATAAAGTCACCGTGGTTTATTAAGCTTGCCTGAGTAACTTTTCTGGTGTTTACGTAGGTACTGTTGTTGAACTGTTGTTGGGTCGGGTGGCTCTTGCCTAGTGCACTCACTGCCCTTGTGCCTTCCAGTGCCCAACTTTGGAGCAGTATGCCATGAGAGCTTTCGCGGACGCCTTGGAGGTCATCCCCATGGCCCTTTCAGAAAACAGTGGCATGAATCCCATCCAGACCATGACTGAAGTCCGAGCCAAACAAGTGAAGGAGTCCAACCCTGCCCTTGGCATTGACTGTCTGCATAAGGGCACAAATGGTGAGCTGCTTGTCGGGGTCTGTGAGTGAGCCCAGTTTCCACTGACTTAAATGATGTGCTCTGGCTGTGCCGAGTAGTCGTGTCACGAGGCTGCCCATTGTGAGTTCTTGGTCTTAGCTGTTAGACTGCTGGAGGACCTATCTTGGTCTTAGCTGTTAGACTGCTGGAGGACCTATCTTGGTCTTAGCTGTTAGACTGCTGGAGGACCTATCTTGGTCTTAGCTGTTAGACTGCTGGAGGACCTATCTTGGTCTTAGCTGTTAGACTGCTGGAGGACCTATCTTGGTTTAGCTGTTAGACTGCTGGAGGACCTATCTTGGTGACACTCATTTGATTGCAGTGCAGCACTGTCTTCCTTCACACCATGTCTCACGTTCCTTACTCAGTTGTCCCCTTCACAGCATAGCTCCTGGATGGCTGTGGCTGTGGAGTGTTTGGTAGACTGAATTCTCTGTAGCAGCCTGGCAGGGCAGCTGTTGGATAGGTGGCATACATTTAGCTTGCTCACTTCACTACATTTTTTTAAATTTTTTAAAATATTTATTTATTATGTCTGTGTGGGGGCTGGCGAGATGGCTCAGTGGTTAAGAGCATTGCCTGCTCTACCAAAGGTCCTGAGTTCAATTCCCAGCAACCACATGGTGGCTCACAACCATCTGTAATGAGATCTGGTGCCCTCTTCTGGCCTGCAGACATACAGACAGAATATTTTTTTATATTTATTTATTTATTAAGCCTGCAGGCCAGAAGAAGGCACTAGACCCCATTACAGATGGTTGTGAGCCACCATGTGGTTGCTGGGAATTGAACTCAGGACCTTTGGTAGAGCAGGCAATGCTCTTAACCTCTGAGCCATCTCTCCAGCCCCCTTCGCTACATTTCTTTACTAATAGACCATGCCTGCATTCCTGCAATGAGTCCAACCACAGAACTTGACAGTATTATGAAAGTATTTTGACAGTAGCAGCTCCAGCATCCAGCAGGAGACCAGGGTTCAGTCTACACCTGCATCCAAAACAAAATAGCAGCTCTTATTCTGACATGAAGTGTCTACTGGCTCAGCGTTGCAAAGACTGTATTTCATTGCAGTCCCTCTGGGTGCTCTGAGCTGTCGTATCACTGACTAGCTTCCTTGTCGTGAGCGCTGGCAGTTCTGAAAATGACACGGGGAAATTTGTAGCCAGTTGACCACTACAGCTTTGGGATTTTTCGTTTGGGGGTTTATTTATCTGTTAAGATTTTTTAGCCATGCAGTGGTAGTGCACACTTTTAATCCCAGCACTCCAGAGGCAGAAGCAGTCAGATCTCTTGAGTTTGAGGTCAGCCTCGTCTACAGAGCGAGTTCCAAGACAGCCAGGTCTACACCTAAAGAAAACTTTTGAAGACAGAATTTCTACGTGCATGAGTATTTTGCCTGCATGCATTTAAGTGTACTGTGTGTGTGTGTGTGTGTGTGTGTGTGTGTGTGTGTGTGTGTGTGTGTGTCTTTGGTACTCTTGAGGACCAAAAAAGGGCATTGGATCCCTGGACCAGGAGTTAATTGGATGGGTGTAAGCATGCTATGTTAGGAATAGAAGTCCACTTGATGCACTTAATCACTGAGCCATCTCCAGCCCCTTTTACCTATTTATTTACTTCATTGTTTGGCGCTTTGATATTGCTATGGATAGATGGATATAGATATAGATATGATGTATTCTGAGTACTCTCGCCCCACACCCTGTTTCCTCCCTTAAGTCCCTTTCCCACATTCCTGCCTTTTGTTCTATTTGCATTTAACCAGGACAATCTCTTAGACAGTTTGTAAAACTGTCCATTGGAGCCTGGTGGGCTCACCCATGGGCGCAACTGAAGGCAAAGATCACCCAAAGTCCACCAAGAGCCGATAGTTTAGCATAGAGAGCCTCTCTGTCTGTGAACTGACAAATGGCACAGTCTTAAACTGTTTTTGTTTTTGAAATGGAATTTTACTATATTGTCCAGGCTGACCTTGAACCTCAGCCTCCTCTGTAGTTAGGAACACAGACATGCACATTGCAGCCTGCTAACGTTTCTTTCGCTCTGTTGTGACTACATAAATTGAAGCTGCTTGTTGATAGTAAATGTGTGTGCTCTGGGGACCACTGATTGCTGTGTTTGTTTTTCAGATATGCAGCATCAGCATGTCATAGAAACCTTGATTGGCAAAAAGCAGCAGATCTCTCTTGCCACACAGATGGTTAGAATGATTCTGAAGATTGATGACATTCGTAAGCCTGGAGAATCTGAAGAATAAAATGTACCGTCCACCACTGTGACTAAATAAAGGGGTGTCCTGCTGCGTCCGCAGTTATCACTGGTCCTCTCACAGCCTGTAGATGCTGAAATAAAAGCTGCTGTTTGGTAACTGCCCCCTTGTTCAGAGCTCAGTGCAGGATACACTCTCACAGCTTCTGTGTTCATTGGGTGTCTTAAAACATCCTTCATCCGCAGAGTTAACCATGTAAGGAAGCAGAAACACACTACAGATGCTGTTTTAGCAGCTTAGCTTTCCTCTTGTCGGGGTTTTTTTTCACAGTTGATGATGAGATGAGCTACCCATCAGGAAGCAGAGGGGGGCAGTCCTGACATGAGAGTATTTGGGTTGCACAAGCACTGTAGGATTGAAGAAACCAGTGCTGGATACTTTTCGCATGGCCTCTAGTGTGCTGGACAGTTAGCTCGGGTACCAGTCAGAACTGGCCTGGGCAGTGCTGTGCCTCTAGTATATGCTTTGAGGGCAGCTGAGACACGGGACATTTTTGGCTGCTGTAGCATGATGCTTAAGCTTGGAAGGTCAAGGCCAGACCGGGTAACCTGGCATTCACTGTTTCAGTGGATCCCATGAAAAACAGAACATTGTTGACATCTGGAGCCTTGTTCCTTGCAGACTTAGACTATGAACTCTGCCCTCTACCTCCACCTATTTAATGGACATTTGCAGCCCAGTCTTGGACATAAAATACCAGTACTTGAGGAAAGTATATGACACAACAGGATGCTAGCTAGTCTTAACCATTTTCTGTCAAAAAGGCCTGCAAGATGGTTCAGGCTAAAAGTTGCTGCCTTGGATCCATGTGGTGGGAATGCTGCCGTGCATTATCCTCTGACCTCTGCACGTAATGGCGCTTATACACAAGTGTTTGTTTAAAAGTGAAGCTAAAAATTTGTGAAGTTTAAAAACATCAGTTTATTAGGTTGAATAATTGGGCCTCTGGGAACGGAATCCATGCTGCTCACACTGTGCATATGGGAGGCACTGAGCTTCCCCAAAGCCCATAGCATCAGGGAGGGTTAACCCACCTAGTTGGTAACTCATCATCTTTCTGGCTTTGCACATGAATTGTTTTAACAGAGTTCCAATTAACAACATAAGGCCATGTCTGAAAACGTAGCTGCTCCCTGAGTGGACCCAGATTCCCTCTAATAACTACAGTTACACCATCATTTGAGTTCTTCAGGTACTGAGCATTTATTGAAAATTTCTATTGTGTCGGGCAGTGGTGGTGCACACTTTTAGTCCAAGCAATCGGGAGGCAGAGGCAGGCAGACCTCCGTGAGTTCGAGGCCAGCCTGGTCTACAAGATAAGGAAAGGCTCCAAAGTTACACAGAGAAACCCTGTCTCGAAAAACCAAAAGAAAAAAATTTTTCTATTGCATATTAAATATTTTTTAGTTTCTTTTGTATTTGTGTTTCAGAAGAATTTGACGATCCCTATAGTTTATGTAAAGTAAGAAACCAGATGGCTAATTATTCCCAGGAAAATCTAAATGACAGCTGCCTTGTGCTTGAGTACTGTTACATGAACTTGTTGAACCACTCGATGAGATTCCTCCTCGCCTCCTCAATATAGGGCTTGTCGGCAGGGGAACAGTCTTCTCTCTTCCGATGCACAAAGCCATGAGTTTGCCCAGAAAATGTTTTAACTTGGTAATTAACTATGCAGTGTTTTTTCAGTTTCTGAGTCAGCACGGAGACCTAGTGCACAAAAAGAAAAAAGGTGAGATGATGTGACTTTAACCCTGAGCTGACACGTTTTGCACAGTAAACAGTTCCTAGCCTCTGTCAGAGGAGTTGCAGAGCAGGGTAAGGCTGGTGGCACACCAGTTAACAGAAGACCCAACAAATCAAAACTGGGCTTGATGGTGGACATTCTTATCCCTAGCAGAGAGGCAGAGGCAGCAGATCCCTGCCTAAGGCCAGCCGGGTCTCTGTCATGAGACCTTAGTCTAAAAAGGATGGATACATGTATGAAGCCTGCTGGGTGCTGTCTCCTACAGCATCAGGCAGGGCAGGCATTCAGTACAACTGCCCTACTGACAGTCTAGCATAGCAAAGCACAATGAGACTATTGCTGGTTTCCATAGTGACCTTGGGGTTGTTTGTCCCAGCTATCAACATCATGAGACCTTATACAGGGGTAGCCTCAGCCAGGAAAAGAACCAAAGCTGGCCTTCCATGTGTTAACTTTCACACTAGAGTAAAATTAAACCAACTGATCTGAAGCTGAGGACTGTTGAAAGGAGTGGTTTACAAATGACTGCTTTAACTTAGACTTTCCTTGTCAACCTCCTGGGCTTAATCTTGTTGTCTATCTCGTATGGTAACCAGTGGGCTACTGTGGGGACTGTTCCTTCTCAGTGAATAGGTTGTGTCAGGAACGTTTCCTTCAGCTCTTGCTCTGAACAGACCCAGTCTGGCTCAAGTTCCAGTCTTTAGTAAGTTTTCGTCATTGGAAACAGTTAAAATGATAAATGCGTTCTTTGGAACTTTTAAGTGCCAGGATACACTATGAAGGCTGCCCACGCACCTGCTCAAGTGGGATCACGGCATCATTTTCCGCAAAAATGAACAACGTCGGGTTCTTCAAATTATAGACATCTTCACTGTCTTTGATGATTCCTGAAAAGAGTTGAGGGAGATTGACTGCCACAGAAAGCTGCCTCGATTTGCTGTGGGGGCACATTGCCTTTAATCCCAGCAGAGGTAGGCGGATCTCTGAGTTTGAGGCCGCCTGGTCTACAGAGCAAGTGTCAGAACACAAAGAAGCCCTGTCTTTAAAATGGGTCTTGTGCACGTGTGTATGCAGCGTCGCTCTGTGCACGTGTGTATGCAGCGTCGCTCTGTGCACGTGTGTATGCAGCGTCGCTCTATGCATATCCAGTGTATGCAGCGTCGCTCTGTGCACGTGTGTATGCAGCGTCGCTCTGTGCACGTGTGTATGCAGCGTCGCTCTGTGCACGTGTGTATGCAGCGTCGCTCTATGCATATCCAGTGTATGCAGCGTCGCTCTGTGCATATCCAGTGTATGCAGCGTCGCTCTGTGCACGTGTGTATGCAGCGTCGCTCTGTGCACGTGTGTATGCAGCGTCGCTCTGTGCACGTGTGTATGCAGCGTCGCTCTGTGCACGTGTGTATGCAGCGTCGCTCTGTGCACATCCAGTGTATGCAGTGTCGCTCTGTGCACGTGTGTATGCAGCGTCGCTCTCCACCCTACCTTTTGCTACGGGGTCTCATTGACCTAGAGCTCAAAGGTTTCTCTAGACCAGTGGTCTTGACAGACCTGTCCAGGGTGGGGATGAGGGACCATCCCCCAGCAGATTTTTATGCAGCTGCCAGGGATCTGGACTTGGGTGTTTATGGCTATGCAGTCAGTACTCCCGGCCTTAACCATCTCCCCAGCCCTTGGTTTATTTCCACAGGAGCCTGACCTATGAACTGGGAAAGTACAGCTGACTAGCCAGACCTTGGTACTGTTCGTACTCTGCACCTTGTTCATCAGGAACCAAACTGCTGTGGGCTGCTTGGTATCCAAGGACAGCAATCTGAGAGGTGTTCCCTCTCGAGGTGGCTGTTACAATCGGTCATAATTTTCAAACCATTGCCCTAGAAGTTTCGATACAGGCCCCACTTGTTCTGGTTTCAATGAACTAGACAGTTTTATTCATAAGGACAACAGCCTTGGAGCAGGATATTAATCCAACAAGACCCCAATGCTCCTCAGGTCATTGGCATTCAGTGCTTATCCTTGTCTCAGCTCTTTAAAGGTTAAGTGCAAAGTATTGACTGCCAGGCCCAGGCAGCCCCCAGGTGTGTTTGCTTGGGGATAAAAGCACGTCCATGGACTGCTGGAAGACTGGGCAGGAAATGGCTAGTCGGAGGACTCGCTTGCCACACAGCCTAAGGCCTGAGTTTGATCCCAGAACCCGCATAAAGTTGTCTGGCTTCCACACAGGCGTTGCATGCAGGTCCCAAAACACTGCACACAAACACGATCATGATTTTAAAAGGTGTGAGAGAAACAACTTCCTGCTTCCTGCCAGGGTGACAGCAAAGCTAAAAAGCACACAGCGTCTCTCTTCCCCATCACTCCTCTCCAGAAGGCAGCAAACCACAGGAGGATGGCCAAACTCCCTGCCCAACTTGTGCAAAGCCACATCATGGGTCTGGACATTAGTGGATGTCTCGTGCCCAATTCCTGCCATAACCTTCCACTCACACAACAGCAATCAGCAGGTGGCGCCAGAGAGACGTGCACCCAGAAGCAACCTTTCGATCCACCCATACACACTTTTGGCCTGGTGTATGAGGCCGACTGGTGATTTATTGAATTTGTTTTGTTGGTTGAGAATGGCTCTCACTATATAGCTCATACTGGGCAGAAATTTCCAATCCTGCTTCAGTTTCCCAAATACTGGATTACAAGTGTGTGTGCCGATGCCTGACTAGAGTTGCTTCTGTGTAAGGAAATATTTAGTGTTTGGTGCTAGTAGTGGATGAAGTGCCAAGTCGAGGAGCTCGTTTGCTATATAGGAACTGTCTGTGCATGTGTAACTTCGAAATAGCAGTCATCTTCCATTATTTTTGACATATTTCAGTCTGGATGCTTTTAAATTGTGCGTTCGCTGCTGCTTCTGCCAACAGATACAGAGTTTTTATATCATGGTTAGAATAACTTGTTTTCTTTTGGCTAAAATGTAAAATTTGGAGTGGGAGAAATGGCTCAGCAGTTACTGGCTGCTCCTCCAGAGGACCCCAGATTCAATTCCTAGTACCCCATGGTGACTCACAACCATCTGCAACTATAGAGGAGATCAGACAACCTTCTGACCTCCGTGGGTACCCGGCACAAACATGGTGCACAGACATGTATGTAACATGCCAATACAAAATTTTTTAATTTGCTAATTTTAAAAAAAGTGAAGCCGGGGAGTGGTGGCACACACCTTTAATCCCAGCACTCAGGAGGCAGAGGCAGGTGAATCTCTGTGAGTTTGACGCCAGCCTGGTCTACAAGAGCTAGCTCCAGGACAGGGTCCAAAGCTACAGAGAAACCCTGCCTCAGAAAACCAAAAGAAGAAAAGAAGGTGGGTGAAAGTTGCAGTTTGTACTTTAAAGTGGACTTTGCTTTTGGTTGTGAGTGTGTGCGCGAGTACACACACTTGCATGTACTTGCATTTGCTGTTGGTGCATAGATGCACGTGTCTGTGGGAGTCAGAGGAACCCTGGATGTGTTCCTGGGAAGCCTTTCCACTTAGATTTTCAAGACAGGATCTAGGACTTACCAAGTAGGCTAGGCAAAGTGCCCAGTAAGCAAAAATATCACCTGTCTCTGCCTCCTTAACATAGGTTCTGGGGACCAAATTCAGGAACTCTTGCAGGACAAGAACTATACGGACTGGGCCACCTACCCAATTCTGTTTTCAGATCCAGAAAGCCACGCTAAGCTGGTTTACCTCACGCCATTGTGCTTTGTACTGCAGCACATGGGAAAGGCCTGTCACTCAGCCTCCCTCCTTTCACCGAGTAAAATGCACTGGGCACTTACCATAAACAGACACCCCAGCCCTGACTTCCGGGTATCTCAGCATCACATGGTGCACAACGGCACCCCCCCAGCAGAAGCCTACAATGCCAATCTTCTGGGCATGACACTTTTGTTTCAGATACCTCAGGACAGCCTCTACCTCTCTAGAACAGAAAGAAAAGGCATTGGAAAGAGAGGGCTGATTCAGGAACCTTCAGGGTTTTGGTGACCGGATTACCTGAAGTTTGGGGTTTTTTTTTTTTTGTTTTGTTTTGTTTTGTTTTGTTTTACTTGTTTAGTGGTGAGAACAAGAATTCCTAGAAAGAATCTGACAGCCTGCTTAAAATAAGAGCGGAAGCAGCTGTGGAGAGTGGAAGGTCACAGGCCTAGAGCCTAATTACAACCTGTCCTGATTTCTTGCCCACCTCTGCTGGCTCTAAGGCCTGTAATTAGCAGATAAAGCTGAGCCTAGCATACTGATAAACAGATTAAAAAAACCTTTGGAATGTATCAACTCAATAAAACCCTGTTCTCCACCAGTCAAAGAGCTAAGAGTACTGTAAGATGGCATCTGGGTCCTACAGCTGAGATTTCTTTATTTCCACCAATGTATTTGGAAAGTGTCTTGATTTAGAACTTAAATTTGTTCTGTTACTATAAAACCTTAATGTCGCTGCTTCCTTAGTAAAATGAAAATTGGGGTAAACCAAATCTCTGGTTGCAAGTAGTCTGTGGCTTATACCTAACCAACCAGAGAAGAGCAGTCTCCTGGTCCGGATGATGGGTTTGCAGGATGCAGAACCAGTCATGACCTGGGGGGAGGGGGGCGGAGATGGGACAGGACGTGGTGCTCTCTGGGTTGCTGGGAGAGAGGCTATGGAAGACTGGGCTGCCTCTGAGGTGAGACCTTGAGGGTGAAGCCAGCACACAGGAAGTGAGGCTAAACAGCCAGGGAAGATACCTTTAAGCTATGGACCAATTGCTACTTTAGCCCCGAGCTGATTTCCTTGGTTTTCTATAAACAATCGTTCTTGAGCTGCTGATCCACTTGGGATAAGTGTCCTGATATCTGCAAACAAGCACCCATGTGGACGCCCAACTTTGAACTCATCCCTTGTAAGGTTGGTGAGCAGCTATGCTTGCTGGGGCAGTGGGGCCGGGAGTGCGTAGCAGCCTCAGTCCACAGCTCATTGAGTCCCGGAGCCCAACTCTTTTGTTGTGCTGTTGGAAGGACTTGTCAAGGGCCAAAGACGACCTATCCCACAGGGAGGGAGGGAGGAAGTCTGGTGAAGCCCAGCTCCTCCTCAAGCCTGTTGATAACATACCGATTGACTTCTCTGGCATTTCTTGATTTTATCCACTCAGGGAAGGTGGACCAGTCAGCAGCTGGGTCCCATGGTTCTCGCCCCACAAAGAAGTCTGGGACAATGGTTCTGTAAAATACAGACATGAATAAGCCTTTGATCACGTCGACTCAATGTTTGTCCAGGCTTATTAAGGTAGCCTTAATTAGTGCCCTGGTAGGCTGCCAATCCCAGGCAGAGGGAAGAAAAGACCTGGGCCATGAAGGCCACTCTTAAGTACATCAAAGGTCATCTGGAGCCAGGCCAGATTGCCTCAGACTCCACAGCCGCAGGTACTCAGGCTTCCAGCAGCTTGGGTGTGATCCTGCCCTAGCCAGTGAGCCAGCCACCATCGGGGACACTTGTCAAGAGTTATTCGGGTACAGAAGGAGACCTGGACTGGTGGGCAAGGGTATGTACCCTCAGATAGCCTTCCTTCCTCCATGTAGTTAGCTGTTCTTCTCAGACAGCCCAGGACTGTCCTGGCCTTGAACACTGGCTTGGGCCAAAGGTCATCCCTGAGAAATAGGACTAGTCACCATGATCAAGTAATGTGCCCCACCCCCACCCCAGCCTTGGCACAGGCTCCCAGTTTCCTGCCCCAAGAATAAGGTCCACAGCAGGTTCTAGAACAGGCCAGAGAATAAGTAAACAAGCAAAGGGAAGACTAACAGAGGTTGCCCTCTGCCCTCTATCTACGCGCTGTGATAAGCACAAAGCTCACTCGTATACACATATATTCATCGTACACGTGCACAAATCACAGAGAGGATCAAATGACTGAGGACCCGGCACGTAACGGGCACAGTTTGGAAACCAGGGATATTACTAATCCTAGCACTTGGGAGAGAAGAGACGGGATTGCACATTGGAGTCTGAGCCATTCTCCTAGAAGCCAACTCAGGATGGGTGGAGCCGGGGCCACAGTCTCCCAAAGTAAAGAATTAGCTGTGGCTCTGATTCAAGGGACCAGCCCCTCTGCTGCATAGGTAGGCAGAGCACCAGGGCCTGGGCCAGAAAGGTTCCCAGCTCAGTACCACCTGTCCTATAGTGAGACCTTGGCAAATCACTGACCACTTTCTGCCCTCACATTCTTTATGATTTATTTGTATGTGCAGGAATGCTTCTTTGTGTGTGTTATGTACATGCCTGCTGCCTGCAGAGGCCAGAAGAAGGTGTCAGATCCCCTGTAATAGTTACAGACACTTGTGAGCTGCCATGTGTGTCCTCAGAACCAAACCTGAGTTTTCTATCAAGTCATCAAGTACTTTTAACCACTGAGCCATCTCTCCAGTCCCTAGCCTCACATTCTTGACCAAACAGACAGAAATGAGCACTGCCCAGCCCCAGATTGCTTGAGGGTGAGTAAGAGGGTCAGGACTTTGTAAACCCTAATCCCATTCAATCAGCTGTTTACAATTCACCCAGAGCAACTAAGAGCCTCTGTCTTCGTGACTGGACTTCCCAGTCTGCAAGATGGGGAAGGTGCTATCCCTCCTACCCAGGACGGCTGCAAGGGTTAGGGTCCCTGTCCACGTGGGCTTTAGAGGTTTATTTAGAGGCTTCCCCCTGGAAGCTGCCCACTCTCCTCAAGGTCGTCTCTTCATCCCTAGGTTGGTTTGTATCGAAGCTTAGTGGGGGGAAGAAGACAGGCTCACCCTGGACTTCCAACTTTCTGGGGACTATGAACTCAAGTTCCCAGAAAAGAAGCCACCTCACCTGTGTGAACGGAGGTGCTAAAGTAGTAAACTGACTGGAGCTTCACCACTGTGGGGAAACTGGGGTGCTGCAGGTCCAGAGCCCAGGACCCCTCCTCACCTACTCATCACCATCCTGGTCTGACCTAACACCCCTGTGACTGTCAGCTAAATCACCTTGGAATGTGTCACAGGGCAGTAGCATCCACCAGCACAAGAGCTAAGCGCATCCTCAGCTATCACGTGACACCACAGCAGCAGGCTTTGTTAGAATTCACCTACCTGATATTTCCACACATGTTCTTTAGAAGTGCCTTGACCTGTTCTGAGTCATCTTCCAAGAAGACCTGTGAAACCCACCCTGAGGCTGAGGTGCTTGAGTGTGCACAGGTGTGCTGGCCTGTGCCTGGGTGGGTGGAACCCTTTGTGGGGACCCTCCGTACAGCATGTCTGTAGGGTCTGGTACCACTGAGGACCTGATGCCCAGGGATTCTGTTGGGAAGACTTGGCTCCATCAGGTCAGTGTTAAATTTCAAAGGATAGTTCCCAGTTCCCATGACTGAGATAAGGAAACAGATAATGTAAATGAGAATACAGCTCAGGCTGTGTTTGGCTTTTGGGTTTGTCTTTCTGAAGGGAACAAAGCAGACCACAGAGATTCACATGAATTGAAGCAAAGAACAGAACTTCATACGTACGTGTATCCATTTCCAGCAATCATGTCGGCCATATATCGGGTGTTGGGCAGCTGCCAGCCATATATATCCTGGACGACAATCACAGCTTTTCCTGTATCCTCGGGGGACTTGGTGATGTATGCCTTGATGTGCTCGACCTGAACTTCCTGGCCCATGCCACCATACTCTAGCTTGTGACCAATGTCACACGGACAGGGGTTAGCTTCGTTAGCCATTGGAGTCTTGATGTCAGGCTACAGAGGAAACAAAATATGCATCACATGCTGACTGGTACAGATCTAAAGATAATCTGTGCTAGATAAATTATCATCAAAATTACTAGGAAAACATCCTGTGTGACATTTATTCTGAAATAACTTGGTAGTGTGTTGGCTGATGTTGACTGTGAACTTGACTGGATTAAGAGACACCTAGGGGTTTAGTGAACCTGCTATCTCCAGAGACAATTAGATCATGGTATTAGGACAGATTGGTCCCTTGATGGCTTTGTATCAGGACATACACAGGTGATGCCTTCATGAATCATTGGCCAGGACAGTCTTTTCAAACAGATATGAACAAACTTCCCCTATAGTAACTTTGGTATAAATCTCCACAAATATTTGATGTAAATGTTACAAGTGTGATGAAAGACAAAACTGGAAGCATAACTCACTTGCTAAAGCACTCAGCTAAAGAAGGACGCTTAGAAGAAATCCCACACTAACTCAGAACTGATAATAATAGAGGGTTATTTATTTAGGGGTAGACTCACAAATCAATATCCTCTGCTGGAACGGAAAACAGCAACTGAATCCCGCAGCCGGAAAAAGAGCCCAGATGCACTTTACATTGGCATAAATAGCATAAGAGGCCACGCCCAAGTGGGCAGGTAACTTAAAGGCTACTGGCTGTAGGATTTCCTATAGCACCATCTAGAGTGCATGGAACCCACAGTTAGATCCCTATCATAAACCAGGTGCACACCTGGAAACCAGCAAAGTCAGGCAAGCACGGGGAATAACCACTTAGGACTCCACTCGGGTTGAGATATGTGCACACCTCGCAGCCTGGAAACCTTCCCTGTACATGTGTGCACAGATACCCACTCTGAGCAATGCACATAGCAACCCAGGACATCACACTGTGTGCATAGCCCCTCGGAACAATGGAATAAGTTTCTCCTCTCCTTACAGTCTTCATACTTAGATTCTATTCAGTCATACTCCAGTTATGTTACAGTAGGGGGGGCTGGTCTGCTACCAACTGGTTTGGGGGGGCAGCATTTACAGTAAGGCAAACTCTTCTAAGTGAACTTTTAGGATGAGTCCTTGGTTTGCCATTTTGTGCCTAATCACTATTGAGCATACATATGATTAAAATCGGGTGCATTGTGGGAAGGGATGTGCACAATCAAGAAAAGACTACAGAGCTTAAAAACTGAAGTAGAGAACCACACAGAAAAAGGAAGTTCCAGGCATAGTGGTACACGCCTTTAATCCCAGCACTTGGGAGTTAAATGCAGGAGGAGCTCTTCCAGTTCAAGGACAGCCTTACATAGTTCCAGGATGGCCAGAGTAACATAGTAAGACCCTGTCTTAAAACAAACACAAAATATAAGACCACCCAAATCATCCCCCTTGACTAAACACTCCCTCCTGTCAAACTCTACAAAAAAGGCCCACGCCAAGATCAGAGTTGTCAGGTGCTTTCTCAACCCTGTACTCTACCGCCACTCTTCATGATGGAGCTCACCTGTTCTGTTGTTTTGTTTTAAATAACATTGCCTGGTGTTTGCAGATTTGTGCAAACCTTTATTTCAATTCCTTGAATAAGAGACAGATAGCCTGAACATGCCTGGTCCAGACCCTGAGCAGTTACCCTGGCTGGTAACTGGACCAGCATTTAGGAGGTAGTGGCGGAAGGATGAGAAGCTTAAGGTTATCCTCAGCTACATGGCAGACCAGGTGAGAGAGACCATGTCTCAAAGCTAATTCGCTAAATATAACAAGAGCATAATAAAATCTCAAAGGGTTTAGAAATCAGCTACAATGGAAGCCGTACATACTTAGGCCAATAAGTCAGTCCACTGCACTGTAGAGAACTGTCCAGTCACACGGCAAGTATTCAGGGGGACAGAGTAAAAATGAGCTCAGCCCCAAGGAGACACACGAAACTGCAGAGAACTGTCCAGTCCGCACTGCAAGTATTCAGGGGGACAGAGTGAAAATGAGTTCGGCCCCAATGAGACACACGAAATGAGGCCCCTTAGGCTGCTGTCACAAAATACAACAGTTCAAAAGCAATGGCATGCCGGGCGCTGGTGGCGCATGCCTTTAATCCCAGCACTCGGGAGGCAGAGGCAGGCGGATCTCTGTGAGCTCGAGGCCAGCCTGGTCTACAAGAGCTAGTTCCAGGACAGGAACCAAAAAGCTACAGAGAAACCCTGTCTCGAAAAATTAAAAAAAAAAAAAGCAATGGCATGGTCCCGAAGACTGAGGGACCGAGAAGCCCATGGTAAAAGTGGCAGTCACTCTGTTGTCTGTAGCAGGCACTCTTTCTGACCACAGACATCAGTTCCCTCCTGTGTCCTCACATGGTAGGAGCGGACAGACAGTTCTCTGGAGTCTCTTACAAGAGTGCTCATAAAATCCTAAGAGGAGCTGAGCCCCTGTGACCTTCTCCTCTCCCACAGGCTCCACCTCCTGATAAAGTCGTCTTCAGGATTACATTTCTGTGTAGTTACTTTGGAAGCACACATACATTCAGATCTAACAAATCCTTCTAAAAGATAAACAACAGAAGAAACATTAAATCCTGAATCTTTGAAAAGTTCTAAACCAGGCTCATACACAGCCAAGATGTGAGTGATAGAAAAAGAGAGAGGGGGAGAGGAAGAGAGAGAGAAGGGGAAAGAGGGAGACAGAGGAATAAGCATGGAAGGAAGCATGGGTGGTGCTCAGAGGAGCAGTGGAAAGGAAGTCCAAAACAAATCTAAAAAATACAATGTAAAAGGTGTTCACACCTGAACAATGTTCCCAAGGTTGTCTTGGGGCTCTCCATGCATGTATACTCATATACACCTGTACATCCAAACACACACACATGCACAAAGAAATAAAACATAAACCATATGGAATTAGTGGTGATATTCCAGGGAACCAAGGAGGGGTAAAACACACAGGAGGGGACTGTGTCCCAAGGTCAACTGTGGGAGAGCAGAGTTGCTTCATTTGCTCACAGAACTATAGAGAGGTGAGAACAGGGTGGGGAGGACAACAGGACACTATTCTAGACACCCCAAGCCTTGGTTGTCCACTAAGGTGTCAGGTACACAGAAATGCACAGCTGGGTTCTGCAGGGTCAACCCAGAGGCCAACAAGACACAGTCAATCTACGTGGCCCAGCTGAGAAAACAAGTCACAGGGACCCCTCACTGCACAGCACAGATCACATCCCAAGACTCGGAATCCAGGCAGAGGATGCAGAATTAGCCTCTCCCATGCACATGCAGGGGACATCTTTCCTAACATTGGACTAAGGCCTGATTTCTTAAATGAGACCTCAAAATCATACTATCATCAAGGAAAAAGATTAGCAAATTTCAGTTTACTTTAACTAACTGCTAAGGATTTAAAAAAAAAAAGTGGGACTGGTGCTGTGGGACAATGGTCTGTACCCTGTCACTTGTAGTTTAAATAAACACTGATTGGCCAGTAGTCAGGCAGGAAGTAAAGGTGGGCCAACCAGTTAGGAAGTAGAGGTGGGGCAATGAGAATTCTTAAAGAGGGAAGTTTCAGTCTGCAGCCATCACCCAGACACAGAGGAAGTCAGACACAGAGCAAGCAAGATGTGACTGCCTCACTGAAAAAGGTACCAAGCCACGTGGCTAACACAGACAAGTATTATGGGCTAATATAAGTTATAAGAGTTAATAAGAAGCCTGTGCTACTGGGCCAAACAGTTTATAATTAATGTAGACCTCTGTGTGTTTATTTGGTACTAAATGGCTATGGGGCCTTATGGTCAACAGACTGTAGAGATGATTCAGTGCCTAAAAGCCCTGACTGTTCTTGCAGAGGACCTGCGTTCAGTTCCTAGGATTCAGGTTAGGTGACCTGGAACTCCAATTCCAGGAGATCTGAGGCCCTCTGACCCTCGGGACATCAATATTCACACAGTGCACATAAACTTACGCAGGCACACACACACAGATATAGTGAATCATTTTTTAAGGAATAAAACCAAGCCAGGTACACTTAACTCCAGCACTTGGAAAGCAGAGGCAGACAGATCTCTGTTAATCTGAGGCCAGCCTGGTCTATAGAGCGAGTTCCCAGTCAGGGCTACATATAGAGAAACATTTCAAAAACAAAACAACAAAACAAAAAACAAAAAAAATAAATAAAACTACAGAAAACTGAACATTAAGTAGATATGTAAAGATGTGAATGACTGTGGCTATGCTGGGTGAGAGAGGGTACTGTGGCAGCAGGGCACGATCCTATCTTTCAGAGACAGATGAAGCTACCTGGAACTTGTTTCCCTGTGTGGTGGGTTAGGAGGGGAAATGGCCTCTGTTTCATCAGAATCTTCAGTGAGTTGTGAGTTCAAGGTTGCCCTAGTCTCTCTACTTAGATAGTACAAGTTTCCAAATGTTCACTATAGAGAAGACAATAAAGTTACTAAAAAATAATTAGGATGAATGACAAGATTAAAAGGCAAAGGGTGTGGTGATGCATACCTTTAATCCCAACACTCAGGATATACAAATGATCAGTGCTCTTGAGCATGAGGCCATACACACACACACACACACACATATATGTAAAGGTGCTGAGCAGTGGTGGTGCACACCTTTAATCCCAATACTCAGGAGGTAGAGGCAGGCGGATCTCTGTGAGTTCAAGGCTAGCATGGTCTACAAGAACTAGTTACTAGTTCCAGGACAGCTGGGGCTGTTACACAGAGAAACCCTGTCTCGAAAACAACAAAAAAAAACTATTAAAAGACTCCATAAAAAGCCAGATATTTCATACAAGGACATGAAACAACATAGACTAGATGTGTGTCCTGTGTCCGAGAGAAAGTCACAGGGAGGTGTGCACACACTACCTACCACACATTAGTGAAGAAGCAACATTGTTTTCGTTGTTGTTGATTTTTCAGACAGGGTTTCTCTGTGTAAAAGCTCTGGCTGTCCTGGGAACTTGCTTTGTAGACTAGGCTGGCCTCGAACACATAGGGCAGATCTCAGTGAGTTCGAGGCCAGCCTGGTCTACATGCTGAGTTCTAGGACAAGCAGAGCTACATAATGAGACCCTGTTTCAAAAAACACAGATGCATAATTGGGTTGTGGGGAGGTAATTCTGGCCTATATCTGTGGTTCCCAACCATCCTAATGAGTCAGGAAAGGACCACCCTATACACTGCTCTGGGCAGAGGAGGAATCTTCCAAACAAGACAGAAGTAAGCAAGCAAGCCAGCCTGGGTGAGAGACCCTATCTCAAAACAAAAGAAGAAAAAGAAGGAAGGAAGGAACTGGTTCCAGAAGCTGCTTTCTGACCTGTGCTCGGCTGTGAGGACCCAGGAGAGTCTAGCCTCTCCAAGGCCACTGGTAACGGGCTCTTTTGACTTGAGCTCCAATTACAAAAGGAATTTTTACATCCAGGAGTGCCAAGTTTTTTTTCCCACAGAATGCAGTAGAGCCAACATAGGCCCAAGAATGCCATGTGTGGAAGGGCTGGAGTCCTGCCCGCCTCTTTCACATCGTCTCAGCTCCTGAGCCCAGCCTGTGAGGCAGGAACCAAGAGTACTCTGGACAGAGCAGGCAGCTTCTACACGGTCTGGCCTGTTGGGGTCCAGGCTAAGAATCGGGAAGGTGTGCCTGACCCTCGGCAGCCCATGTTTTCTGGGTCTGTCTGCAGGAGTTTTGCTTTATCCGATGACACATTTTCTAAAAGACCGAGTTCGGAATAAAGTAAAGGCCTCAGTCCCATACAGATATAAAAACTAGACTCACAGAGCTGGAGAGATGACTCAGTGGTTAAGCGCACTGGCTGCCCTTTCAGAGGTCCTGAGTTCAATTCCCAGCAACTACATGGTGGCTCACAACCATCTGTAATGAGATCTGGTGCCCTCCTCTGGCATGTGGGCATACATGGAGGCAGAATGTTGTATACATAATAAATAAAATTTAAAAAAAAAAAAAGCTAGACTCACTCAGGGCCAGTGAGACTAGCTAGTCTCAAGAATCAAAGGATTTGGGTGGGGACAAACCACAGGACTCCAGGCTTCTGAGCTCAAGGGCAGCACCAGGCACTTCTCAGTTTTATTACTAAAGTGAGAAAAACACAAGGTGACCTTTACAGTCAGCGTAAGCAAGACGATCCACCAGGCGCTACACCTTATCACCTGTGGTCCTGTGGTGAAAAGAGCCAGGAATATTCCCTCCAGGCCTTTGCCTTTACCACAGAGATACTGTGGAGTGCCAGGGCATTCCTTCACGTCATTGCTTTCGGCTACATTCACTTCTTTTTTCTAGAAGGCCACCTTGTGTAAAGAACATTCTGCACTCTGCCCCATCCATAGTACACAGTAAATTCTCACCTGGGGTGACGGGAAAGTGGGGGATGCTCTAACTGTCTGGAGTGCATGCTCCCCATGAAGGTGGGATGAAGCTCACATGGATACAAGCTTTCTTCCCAAGGAAGGGAGGAAGGAGATTAATTGTGTAACAAGCAGGACGTAAGTTAGAAATTTATCAGTCTACCAGTTACCCATGACCTAGAATTGCAAAATGACTCAGATACACAGAATAGGGCTGGACTCCAAAGAGCCAGAGAGTGAGCCAAAGAGGAAGGACATTTTGCACTGAAGCAAGGCCTCTTCTGCACGGGAGCGGGAGGGTTCCTGTACCTCCCGTATAGGGATAGGCTCACTGACTGTATGTTTGAGGACACACCCTTAGATCAGGCCCGTAGTTGCCACTGGCAGAGCCTCCAGAACTCAGGGAGCTCTTGGTGACACCAGGAAATATTAGGACATTCCTCATGGAGGACATTCTCTAGCTATAGCTACAGTGGCTAGCAGCACAAAGTGCTGGCTTCCCCGAAAACATTCACGGAAGGCACTGCAATCAAATAAATCTCTTGCAGCAGGACATTTGTTGCCCCTGCAAGCCTGCCTCTCACAGGCAAATTCCTCTGTAAATTACCAGCCAAAAGACAAGGTGGGCTGGGTGTATCGCTCAGCTGGTGGGGTGCTTGTCTGGCAAGCACAGAGCCCTGGCTCCAATCCCCAGATCTCCCAAAATATAGTATGGTGGCACAAACCTGTAATCTGAGCACTTCGGGATGGAGAGCGAGAAGTTCGGGGGTTGTTCTTTGCTACTTCGGGAACTTGAGGCCAGCCTAGGCTAGTGACCCTGTCTTTAAAAATAAAAACAAGTCACTTGTGATTTCGAATGCCAGTGGGATTTGCTGAAGGAGGCAAAGACAGGAGTTTGAGGCCAGCCTGGGCTACTCGTTTAGCTGGGCAGTTGTGGCACACACCTTTAATACCAGCATTCTGGAGGCAGGGGCAGACAGATCTCTGTGAGTCTGAGGCCAGCCTACTCTACAGAGTGAGTTACAGGACAGCCAGGGCTATACAGAGAGACTCTGTCTTGAAAAGTGTGTGTGTGTGTGTGTGTGTGTGTGTGTGTGTGAGAGAGAGAGAGAGAGAGAGAGAGAGAGAGAGAGAGGAAAAAACTCAAAGAGGATTCCTGTTGTAGGTGTGATATGCAAATTTCAAGGGCTTCTTCAGCCCACCCAAGAGCTCATCCCTACATCCCTCATCTCTCCAAGGGCTCCCTCATCCCTCCAAGGGCTCCCTCATTCCTCCAAGAGCTCCATCAGCCCCTCCAAGGGCTTCCCATGTCTCGTTTCTCACAGGCCCCTCTCTGGGGTCTTCCTTTACTAGATTACGTCTGCACATTCTGACTTTGTTGAGCCAGCTAGGACATCTGTCTCCTCTGTCATGACAAACACAAAACATGTTTATTTTTACACCTGCCTGGAGAAACCTTTTGTGGGAAACAGTCTTTTAGCAGCCGAACTCAGTATCACGTCCCCCCTGGAGTCAGACAGGTCAGTAAACCATGTCAGAATGTGAGCTTCCTGACTTCATAATATTTAAGGATGTGTGTAGATCAGAAGTCAGATCACACAACGAAGTTGTCCAAAAGAAATGGAAAAAAAAAAAAGTTCAGCAAACTGAAGGCACAAACAGGATTGCAAAAGCAATGAGGACAAGACCGGGCTCAGGATGCATTTGATTTTGTAGAAAGTTGCTGTTTAATAGGGAGGCCTTGGCAGTTCGCCAGGTCAAATGTTGCAGAAACTCCACTGATCTTGATTTTGAGTCCTGCCCTAGGAAAGGCAGAGCCAACTCTTAACCTTAGGTGATTCCGCTGTCCCTCCTCCAAGTACTTAGCTTTCCTGACCTTGCCAGAGGTTTGCAAAAGGTCTACTGTTTGGATGGCAGTAGATATAAAGCTAAGGTAAGAGGCATGTAGCAACCTCTTTAAACATGCCAATCACAGCCCTGCCTTTGGCCTGTTCTCTGACTGCTGCAGGCCCGGCAGGCTGTCCCGGGCGTGGACGTATGCACAGGGCTCCTTTCTGACTCTCCTGTTTTAAATGGGCTCTGAAAACAACAGGTGGCCTTTTCTATCAACAAGTGGATATAAACTGCATCAGCCAGTCTCTGCAGCCTGGCCCAGACCCAGTGGCCATGCAGTGTAAAATCGCACTGTCTGTCTTGGCAAGACTGGCCCGCCATCTAGGATGTCGGATTCTCATATGACAGCACCTCTTTGCAGCACAGAAGATCTTCCAGACGTGGGTACTGATTTTGATGCAAAGGTGCTGTTTGTTCACGGTTCCATATTCACAAAAACCATACAATCAAAAGACCCAGCCTAAAAATAGTATTTAAGGGGAGGGAGAAAGTTTCCTTGGGAACACAAGTTGGTCTACAGGCTCTCAGCTGTTTTAAAAGCTAACATCTGAACACCTACAAGAAAGTATACTCAGAAGTAAAGGGTGGCTGCCTAGGTCTGAATCAGGGTGTGGTCCCTGCCTTTTTGCAAGGACAAATATACTGTCATGAGAGTTCACTTTGGAAAGCGGACTTGGAAAGTGCCTCACCTCTACACCAGCAAAAGCCCTTTGCTTTAATGCAAACCCACGCACAAGGTCCGGCAGGCTTGTTGGTCCCCAGCGACCTGCACCTACCTTGTCTGGTGGTGAAGAAAGAGGCAGGCAGCGGGAGACAGACACTCTGGAGCTAATTGCGAGGGGAGGGACGTGCAGAGGGAGGGAGGAGCCTCGTCCAGCACGGGAAGTGGACGCGGTGACGGGCGGCCCGGTGACCTGTATTCCGGGGGAAAGTCCGAGCCAAGGGAGCTGGGGAGGAGGAGGAGGAAGGGGAGACCTGAAATCGGGGGGTCTGCAGGGACCGCGAAGGGGCTTGCTCTGGGATGGAGGCAAGAGGGCGGGGTGGGAAAAGAGGTGATAGGAGGAAAGCAAGGGCCTGAGGAGACAGGGAGGGGAGCCTGGGATGCTGCCCGGTGCCTGTCTGCTGGGACTTGTGCTTCTCTGTTGTCAATCACAATCAGGCTATGTCAAGGAATAAGCTACTATATTTGTGTACTTAACCCCCACGTCCACGTTCTCTTCATGTGACTCGGGTCACTGTCTAAGGAGGAAGGAAAGTAGTGAAAGAAAACCCCGAGAAAAGAAGATGGCGTGGGTAGCGGCTTCCTGTTGCCCCAACCTTCCCTCAACATCCCCAAGCAAAGGCAATGAAACTGTGTTCATTTTCCTGTGTGGTGGCGAGACTGCCTGCAGATTCGTGACCTTGCTCTGGGCAGCCCCGCCTTTAAGACAAGTTAGACAAACAAAAAGAGCCCCGAGAGCAGGTGTGTCTCTGCTAAGAGAGGTGACTCAGCAGAGACCCCTGAGCTCCGTTCAACACCTCAGGTGGGACAGGATTGTTCCTCTGTTATGAACTGTCAAAAGCCAGCACAATGGAGGGAAGGGTGCCCTTCCTCAGTTTTCCACTAAATCAAATTTTTTTCTCCTCAGAAAGTGTGTGTATGAGAGAGATTTACTTGGGTTTGTTTGTTTTGTTTTCATTTTTTAACTTTGTGTGTGGGTATTTTGCCTGCAGGTGTGTCTGTGTGCCTGGTGCCCCTGGAGGCCAGAAGAGTGCAGTGGACCACCGGGACTGGAGTAACAGACAGTTGTGAGCCCTGTGGGAGTGCTCAGAACCAAGCCTGTGTTCTCTGGGAGAACCACAAGGGCTCTTGACTGCTGAGCCACCTTTCCAGCCTCTGTTTGTTTGTTTCTGAGACCGTTTCCCAGGTTGGCCTTGAATTTGCCCTGTAGCCTTTTCTGGCCTTGAACTCTTGATATTCCTGTGGCGGCCTCTCAAGTGCTGGACCGTGGTGTGTGTGTTACCTCACAAACTATATGACTTTTCCCTTTTCTCTTTTCTTTAAAATCTCTCTCTCTCTCTCTCTCTCTCTCTCTCTCTCTCTCTCTGTGTGTGTGTGTGTGTGTGTGTGTTTTGCCTGCATGATGAATGAAATAAGGACACGACCACTCCGTGGTATGGTTGAGAAGGTTTTTATTGCAGATAAGAGGGAAAGTACATCCAGAGGCTCTTGGAAAAGTCCAGATTGAATACAGTGAGCAGAACAGACCGGGCCATGAGAGGAGAAAGAAGGGGGGTAGTGGTGACATAAGAATGGAGAGAAGAGAGGAGGAGCAAAGGAGAAGGGGCCAAGAAAGGAAAGAACCAACAGAATCTAGAGAGAGAATGTTGCTGAAATGGCAGGGTTCTATAGGAAAGAGAAGTTAGACAAGGGAGGGAAAGGGAGGAGATGGGAGGGAAGGGGAGGAGAGGGGATGGAAGAGGAGGGGATGAGAAGGGAGAGAAAGTCAAGTCCCTGGGCATGATAAAAAGAAAAGCTGAGAGGTGCCATGGGTACTGAGTGAGCCTAGAGGCCTGTGTGGGCTTTGATATGCTAATAGGTACCACAGTTGGCCATTTGTCCCTAGTTTCTTGGGGACCTGACACATGTACATGTATGTATGTATGTATGTATGTATGTGTATACATGTGCACCATGTGGTTGCCTGATAGCCTTCAAGCCTCAAAGAGGACATGGGATCCCTGGAACTGCACTTAGACTCCAGCTGTGAGCTACTCTGGGTGCGGGGAACCAAACCTGGGTCCTCCGGAAGAGCAGCATATACCTACTGAGCCGCCTTCCGGCTCTTTGCTTTTCTTTCTTAAGAAAGAGAAGTAGAGACAGTATGTGAAGAAGAGGAAAGCAGGCCAGATGTGGAGGCGCAGGTCTTTAATCCCAGCATTTGGGAGGCAGAGGCAGGTGGATCTCTGTAAATTCGAGGCCAGCCTGGTCTACATAGTAAGTTCTAGGTCAGCTAGAGCAACATAGCTATATAGTGTGTCCCTGTCTCCAAGTAAGTAAGTAAATAAATATAAAAAAAAGAGGAAAGCACTCCTACAAATGGGAGTGGACTAGTATTCGTGGACCATAATGAACTAAAAAACTGTAAGAGTGTTTTCAAGGGCTGGGACTGTCGCTCAGCTCAGTTGGCCGAGCATTTGCCTGACAGACACAGCCTGGCTTGGATTTCCTAGCACTACATAATAAAATCAAGAGCATTGGTATATTGCCTTGATCCCCGCACTCAGGGGTGGAGGTCAAGAAAAAATTCCAAGTCTTCCTTGGCTACATGGCGGATTTGAGGCCAGCCTGGGCTCCAGGAGATACTGGATCATTAAAACAAACAGCCAAACCGTTTTCAAGTATCGTTTCACGTCTTTGAAATAATAGATATGACTAATTACATATCATTTTTCTCTGTTTGCTAAATTTAGCTCCCCCAGCATCAGTTCTAGTCTCTAACTTAATAACACTGTTATTAATAGATGGGATTTTATATTCTAAGGACTCTGCCTTTCCACAGTTTGCCAGCCTGTGAGGAGCCCGGCGTGAGGGGCCGGAAGAACGTGGTGATGGAGAGGGCTGGATCCTGTGCCTCAAAGACCATCTTCAGGTCGAGGAAAGCCTGCTCGTCACAAGAGTCATTCTAGTGATACTTTGTTTGTATTTTAGTAAATAAAGTCTGCTTGAAGATCAGAATGCAAAGCTAAACCACTAGAGGCCATGGAATGGTGTCACAAACCTTTAATCCCAGGATTTAGGAGACAGAGTTCAAGGTTACCCTGGACTACACAGGATCCAGCTAGAAACAAATCCAGGTGGTAGTAGCACACATCTTTAATCCTAGTGTTTGGGAGTCACACACTTTTAATCCCAGCACTAGGGAGGTGGAGACAGGAGCAATATGGCTGAACAGAGAATGGAATGTAAAGGGGAAGAGACAGGAACTCACTGGAGTGAGGAGTCTGAGGATTCGTGGAGACAGGATCTGGCCCTTTTCGGTCTGAAAATTTGGCAGAGGTGAAAGGTCTCTAGTGGTTGGCTGCTTTGCTTTTCTGATCTTCAGCTTGAACCCCAACGTCTGTCTCTGGGTTTGTATTATTCATGCAATAAGTCGTCACTAACAGTTCCCCCCCCCCCCCCCAGTGACCCAAAGAACCGCCTCTGCTCTTTGCATTTGCCCCTTTAACTGCAAAGTCAGGGGATCACACTGGGTTTGGCCTTTCTACTCTTTCCAGGGGCGGCTGGCGACACTGAAAGGCTAAACTCTGACCACAGAGCTTCCCATCCGGGGGTCCAGATGAACCTCAGACACTGAGCCCCTCGAGCCTGACGCAGAAGCGCACACCTCACTCAGTCCTTGCAAGGGTTCGGCTTATTTACACAAGCTGGCTGTGAAGTGTTGCTAGGTAACCGTATCTAATGTTAAAGGCCAAAGGTGACACGTAAGGCGGAGAGATGGTAAGAAAAGATCGTGAGTCAGCGACACCCGATGAACAAGAGCTGGTGCTCGTCCTGCCTGCTTCTTGCCGGGATGATGAGGAGGCCTTGCAAAAACGGAGAGCTGTTCTTCGTGAAACTTAACCCATACAGTCGGGCAGAGAGGCGGCACACTAGGCGAAAGCTAGATTGTTGGTCCTGCTGCCGCGCCGCGCGTCAGGCGGTAGAGCAGTACCACAGGGAGCGCTACAGAAAGGCTGCAGCCTTCCTTGCTCCACCGCTCTAGAGAGCACATTCCTCCCATCTCACCCAACCTGGGAACACAGCAAAGGGAATTCTAGGAAATACGACAGGGGACGCATTGTCAAACCGCCGCACCATGGTGGATGCCTTAGCGGACCTCTACATGTCGCGTTCAGATGCTGATCCTAACTCTCCTGGTGGGGGATTAGGAGGCGCAGTCTCCGGAAGGAGCTCAGAATAGTGTTAGTGCCCAGAAGAAGGAACCAAAGTACAGAACCAGAAATAAGGTGGTGATATCTCTACTATACTTAACCTTATCTCAGGCTCACGGCTGCCTGAGGGATGTCTGTTGTGTAACTCACTCTATTTAGAACGGTTTTGTTCTAACTGTCTGACTCTATGCCTGGAGACAGATCCGGCATGCCCAATGCTCTCTCTTACAGCTGGTTCACCTGCAAACAGAATCCTTCATGTGCTAGTCTGATGTGTCTGTAGTGGAATTACATACTGCCTTGAGACTTGACTGAAATAGACAATAGGTATATTTTAGGGTTTGTTTTGTTTGTTGCTATTTTGTTTTTGTTGCTCATTTTGTTTTGTTTGTTTTCTTTGTGTTTTTGAGACAGGGTCTCACTCGGTAGCCCTGGTTGGCCTGGAACTCACTTTGTAGACCAAGCTGGCCTCGAACTCACAGAGATCCGCCTGCCTCTGCCTCCCGAATGCTGGGATTAAAGGTGTGCACCACCACTGCCGGGCAAAAGATTTATTTTTATTTACATATCTGAGTGTTTGTGTGCGTGTGTGCCATGTATGTGTGAATGCCCACAGAGAAGAGCATTGGATTTCCGGGAGCTGGACTTACAGGCAGTAGGGAATCACCAGAGTGGGTCCTGGGAATAGAACACAAGTCCTCCAGAGGAGGAGGGGCGAATGCTTTTAACCACTGGGCCATCTCTCCAAACCCGATGTCTTACTTTTAAACAGCTGAATAACGAAAAGAAGCCACCAAGGTGTTACCACCTAGAATGAATTGAGGACCGGTCATAGTCATGAATTTTTTTTCTGGGGCCAGCTGGGGTTCCTGGTAGGGACTGTAACACCGGAAGTGGCGGCTTTCTGGCATCAGCTGCTTCCTGTCAGGCTCCACTGGAAACCCATCCCACAGCGAATAGTTAGAATAGTTAATTAAAGTCAGTGAGTGCGGTTCCCGGATGAGTTCTCCCAGCTGAGTGAGCACCAACCTTCAGGGTCGAACTCCGCAGTTGCTGCAAGTTACTCTTGCAATGTTGTTTTGGTTTTTCATTAGAAAATGAGGAACCAAATTCCAGGGACCGATGAGTCCAAGCTGAGTTAACAAAGAAACAAGGGCAAAGTTAAACAAAACTGCTGACTGCGCCAGCCCCTATGAAGATCGCTGCCCTTGATCACAAGGTTAGAAAAAGAATTCCTTCCGAACCACCCTCCAAAGAAAACTGAAACAAATCGGAAACACCTTCAGGGTATCTGAGGAAAGTACCTGAGGTAGCACCCCCACCTCATCTGTTCCCACTTACAGGCTGCAGCTGAAGAGAGGCGAGTAGGAAGTACCACCCCCACATGCAGGACAGGCATGGGGGGTTGCTTATTTCTCTCTCTCTCTCTCCCTCTCTCTCTCTCTCCCTCCCTCACTCACTCACTTGTCACATTTCTGTTTTAGGGAAATAGCTGCCATGCTTTCTTGGTGTGGCCCCGTGGGCTTCTATGACATAGCATGGGTCTGATTGCATCTCCTGCTTACACCTGAGAGACGCAGAGGCCATATCACACAGCCAGGCCTCCCTCTCCCCGAAGCAGACACTTGACAGTCACAATATACAACAATGTTAACGGTTTCACCCCACTAAGATTGGGGCTAAATTTAGTGATTATCGGTCGGTATCTGAAGTAGGTGCTGCTTTTACTAAACCTCCCCAGTGGAAGTGGCTTTGGAAATGGACAAGAGACTTTGCTGAGAGTGGCTGAGAGCCTTGGATAACCTCGGCAGGCTTCCCGTGCTTGCAGGAAAGCAAGGCCTAGGCTGTGAGAAATGCAAGGATGGGCCTGGTGGTAGTGATACCTTTAATCCTAGAACTCAGGAAGTAGAGGCAGGCGAATCTCTGTGAGTTCGAGACCAGCCTGGTCTACAGAGCGAGTTCCAGGATAGCCAGGACTACACAGAGAAACCTGTCTCAAAAAACCAAAAAAAAAAAAAAGAAAAGAAATGCAAGAATGGGTTGTTGTAAAGCAGCCACTACTGAGCAGTGCTGTCTGCCACAGCCATGGGGACAGAAGCAGATTACCGGGTGCTTTACTGGGGACATTTCAAATCGGAAGATTAGGATTTGCCTGTTTCCTCCAGTTGCTTCAAGTAAGATGCTGATGGGGACACTTCAGCAGAAAAAGCAGTTGGCACTGTACCTGGGGTGACCTGGACAAGTGTCTCTTCACCCCAGATGACAGACCAAAGTAAGGGTATCACCAAAGTCTAACCTGGCAAGCCAATGAGTTTATTGGGTGAGAGACCATTTATAGAATCAGAAATCACTCACAGGCAGCTGTGTCATGAGAAGCCCACCCCAGGGTGAGTAACAGCTCATAAAAGCTGAGTGCTGAGCTCAGCATACCACTTAGAGACAGCTCAATGGGCTGGAGAGTCCCTCGGGGCGACCAGTCTGGTCTGAGTCACTTCATCAGTCCTTACTGCTTATCGGACTTGGGGGCTGGTGAACTGTGATACAGTCAGTTTCAGGGACTTCCTGGGAGTCTTTAGTTGTTTGCTTGAGTCTGAAGAGCCTTCTTTAGAAGTCATTGGGTCTTAACAGAGGAAACTGTTACATAGCAGGAGCTGGGACTTTGGAAATCGTCAGCCTTCTCAGAAGCAAACTATGCCCAAGTGTGAAATGACTTTCAAGCAAAGATCAGCTACAGGGGTGTGCCAGGAAAGCTGTCACCCAGAGATCTGTAGGTATGACCAAATACATACATACATACACATATATATGTCTGTGTGTGTGTGTGTGTGTGTGTGTATTAGATTTTAGCAGCAGGGGAGATAGCTCAGTAAGTAAAGTGCTTTCCTCCAGTCTAAAGACCTGACTTCAGACCTGAAAAACACAGGTATAGATCTGGGCTTGCCATACACCAGCCGGTAACTCCAGCCTTGTGGGAAGGGGAGAAGATCCAGCAGAGCTGAACTGAGGAGTTTCCAGTTCTGTGAAAGACTCTGTCTCAAAAAATAAAGGTGGAGAGCGATCAAGGAACAACACGTGACATTGGCATTGGGCTCCCACATGCCAGTGCACATAGATGCACATGCACCTGAACATACATGTGCACAGCACACACACACACACTTCAGAAATACAAAAGGCGTCACCTCAGACAACCTTATTCAAACAAATGGTCCTTCACTGAGATTAAGAGCACACCTCCCAGACCAAGCAGTCAGTGCCCTGGTGGGTAACTCCTCCTCATTGCCCTCAGGGCTGATGCCCTGCTCAGCACACACTGTTTCCAGAATTGGAACCCCACTAAGGGAGGCAGGTAGGCATTACTCCCGACAGTCATTTATTTTTTGTAAATGTGACTTTCACCTTCATGCTCAGGCCCATTTCCCCTCCCTCCATCTTGCTTTCCCACCTGTTAATCCATTTGCTCTAGGAGAGGCCAGAACAAAGAGGCCTCTTGATGAAGAACTGAGTCAAAGGCCAGCACAGAGCTGAAGATTCTCTCCAATTGGTCACGTGGCTATCTGGTGTCAGAGGTCCTTCTGTCTATGTGTTGCTTTAATTGGTTAATAAAGGAACTGCTTTGGGCCTATAGCAAAGCTGTAGGGGAACAGAGAGATAGGTGGGGGAAACTAAACAGAATGCTGGGGAGAAGGAAGGCAGAAAGAGAGAAGCTATGGAGCCACCAGAGTCAGACATGCCGAATCTCTGCCGGTAAGCCACTGCCACGTGGTGATATACAGATTAATAGAAATGTGTTAAATTAACATAAGAGTTATCCAATAAAAAGCTAGAGCTAATGGGCCAAGCAGTGTTTTAATTAATATAGTTTCTGTGTGGTTATTTTGGTTCTGGGCGGTCGGGACGAACAAGCGGTCTTCTCCTACAGCTATCCATTTGGGAAACAGATTCTTGGACCCTAGAAAAGCACCAGAAGATTGCACCCCTGGACACGTACTGAAGCTAACTTCCCGAGAAACTCTGAGTAAGAGCCACTGAGCTAGGGTGCTCAGATTCCTGACACTTAGAAGGTACATGAACTACTTAAGTGTTGGTGGGTAGTGTTCATTTGTTGAGAACAAGATCAGGCTCAATGCAGCTCATGCTGACTTTGAACTTGCAATCTTCCTGCCTCACCCTCCTGTGGGCTGACCATAGTCATCTACCATCACACCTGGCAGTATTGCTGTTAAATTGCGAGTTTCTGATGCATTGGCAGCTGGGTCCTTGCCAACTTCAGCGTGTCCCTCCAGGGCTGGCTGATTCCTAGAGCTAAGGTACCTTTCATGAACCAATTAACCAATCATGAATCAGATCTCAGGGCTCCTTTATCAGGTGCTACTGGACTCTCCGACTCAGAACACTGACCACCAGCTCTTAACACCAAGGTCGGGTGCTCGACACCTAGAGATAGCCCTTACGTCTGGAACTCTCTGACCTCACTCAGATTGGCCAGCCTCACCCTGCCTTACCCACTTCTTCCCATGGAATCAAGAAAGGCGTTCTTTAAGGAGACATTATATCAGACACCAACGGCATTCAGAAAATCAGTAAGTTGTGCCTTAAAACCTTATCTTCCACCAAACTGCAAAAATCTTTAAAAATTCACAAATTTCTAGATTCACAGAGCCTACCTAAATCAAACCACTTGAGACAACAACTTCATTTTTCAGAGCAGTAATAAACATTATCTCTGCTAAACAAAGCCCAGACTTTGGAGGACTGACTGCTCAACTCTACTAGACTTTTAAAGAACTAATACTAAATGTTTATCAAACCACTCCATAAAATAGAAACAGGAAGAAGGCTACCATTCTCCACACAGGGCCAGATTTACCCTAACCCTAAAACAAAACACACGCACACACACACACACACACACACACACACACACACACACACACAAATTACAGGCAAGTCTTCCTGGTGAAAACAGATGCAAACATTCTCAATAAAATGCTTGCAAGCTGAAGTCAAGAACACATCAAAAAGATCATTCATCATGTTCAACGTGGATTCTTCCCAGTGATATAGAGATGGTTTAACACATGTATATCAATAATGGTATACATCCCATAAATAAACTCAAGACAGAAATCCCACTATCATCTCAAAAATGATATAGAGATGCTTTAACACATGTATATCAATAGTGGTTTATATCCCATAAATAAACTCAAGACAGAAATCCCACTATCATCTCAAAGATGAAATAAAGATGGTTTAATGTGTGTATATCGATAATAGTATACATCCCATAAATAAAATCAAAACAGAAATCCCACTATCATCTCAAAGATCCAAAAAAAAAAACTTCTGACAAAATCCCAAATTTCTTCACCAAAAGCTCTCAAAAAAACTAGAAATAGAAGGACCGTGCCTCAACATGATTATGGCTTATAAGAATGGACTTATATCTCAGTTATACTAAATGGTAAAAAAAATCAAAGCAACTCCACCCAAATCAGGAACAGACAATGGTGTCCACTTTCTCCACTCATATGCAATACGGTACTTGAGTTCTTATCTAGAGCAACAACCAGAGGGGAACAGGAGGGAGACAAATAGGAAACGAAAAAACAGAAGTCTTTATGGGTAGATGATACATGAGAGACCCTAAAGACTCCACTAGAAAACCCTTAGATCTGGCTAACCCTTTCAGCAAAGGATACAAAAATAAATCAGTAGTCTTTCTATATACCAATAACAAAGATGTTAATAATCAGTAGAACTTGCTCTGTAGACCAGGCTGTGATGGGGAAAGCCTTGCTAACCAATAATCTTTAAGAGGTGGAAAACGTTCTAAGGTCCAGCTGAAATGAATCAAGTTAACATTCTCTTGAGTCTGCATGTTTTCCTATAGGCCCACATGTTGAGAGCTTGGTCCCCAGTTTGGGGCACTACTGTGCAGCTGTTGAGTTTGGCCAGCAGGGCAATTCTTTGGTGGTTGGTTATGCCCACTCCTGGTCTAACCTGCCTCCTAGTCCATCACAATGTAACCAGCCACTGCCTTACACTTAGCATCGTGGGGAGCACCGTACCCGCCACCCTACTATGATGGACTGAAACTTCCAGAAAGTGACCCCAAATAGACCTTGAAGTTGTTTCTGTCGGGCACGTTGATGACGAGAACACAAAGGAACAAACAAACAAGTTTTCTATCCATGTATGATCTATGCATAACTTCGTGCTCCAAATCACTGCCTGATTTTGTTCGTGTCTGTGGGATGGACATACACGGCCTGTGTGGGCTATAGAGCTGTGTTAAATCAAAAGAACTCAATGGCAGAACTCTGAGCTCCGGCGCCAGACTGAGTGCATCCCAGCTCTGCTCCTGAGTTTAACTCATGGCCTCATGAGCTCATCTGTAAACCCGGTAGAAGTGCTGCCCCCCACATGAAGACCTTCTGAGGACTAAATGACACAAAGTGCCCAGAGCATTGCCTGGCTCTTGATAAAACTCCATAGATAGATGGCAGCCTCTGCGTCGTTTGAGAACCTCAGGGTCTCCATGCTGTGCAGTGCACGGGCTCACCCACACTGGACTGAACAGAAACAGAACTTGTCACTCTCTACCAAGGCTGCTCAGGGCCAAGCAATGGACTGGGCTCCACACTTGTTCAAACAACAACTTTGGTGAATGGGCTGTAACAACAGCCCCTGCCCCATTAAGTTGTGACAAGCTGCCTTGAAGAATTCCAACTTGCTAGACCACACAACTGCATAAACCAGTTACCTAAAATACATTTAAATCTACCCACTTATCCACCCTGGTCTACCAGGATTATCATAACTAAGCACTACCAATTGGGTGACTTCAACAACATTTTTTTTCTTACAGTTATGGAGGACAGAAGTTCAAGATCAAAGTGCTGCCATAGTTTGTGTCTGGGGAGGTTTCCTTCCTGCCTCTCACACAGCTGCCTTCTGCATGTCCTCACGTGACTTTTCTTCAGCACACCCATGGAAAAAGAGAGACACCGTTTGTCTCTTTCTCTCCTGGAAAGACAGTTGTCCTTTTGTCCACAGGCCTTAGCCCATGACCTCATTTCGCCTTCGTTACCTCCCTCAAGGCTCTACCTTCAAACTCAGTCTCAACTGAACTGAGGGGAACTTCTTCAACATTTGAGTTCAGGGATGAGGCATGATCCAAACAGAGCTCTATAGACGCGTCCTATCAAACAACAATGTGTAAGCCAAATGAACCCTTTCCCCCACAACTTGCTTTTGGTTATGGTGTTTTATGGCAGCAATAACTAAGACAAGCTGGTACCAAGATTGTGGTATATTGCTGTGGCAGACATAGGTGTGTTTTAGGTGGACTGTGGAAGGACTTTGGTACTTTGGGCTAAAAAAGCCTCTGAGCTTGATGGGGTGGTTTGCTATTTTGAACTAAGATTCTGTTGTTCTGATGGAAACAAAGGCAGAGACCCACATCCAAGCTCTGGACTGAGCTCCCAAGATCCAGTTGAAGAGTGGAAGGAGTGAGAGTATGAGCAAGGAAGTCAAGACCATGAGGGGTCATCCACTGAGACAATGTGCCTGAGCTAATGGCAGCTCACCAACTCCAACTGGACTGGGAGTGAACAAGCATGGGATCAGACTAGTCCCTCTGAATGTGGTTGACAGCTGGGGCAGACTGAGGGGCCACTGGCAGTGGCCCTGGGATTTGTCTCTACTGCATGTACTGGCTTTTTGGGATCCTATTCTCTTTGGGTGTATTCCTTGTTCAATCTAGCTGTAGTAGGGAGGGCTTTAAACTTTCCTCAGGGCAGGGTGCCTTGCCCTCTCTTAGGATTGGAGGAGGGTGGGGTGGGAGGGTGTGTAGAGGGAGTGGGAAGAGGGGAGGGAGTGGGAATTTGGGTTGGTATTTTTTTAAGTAATAAAATAATAATAATAAAAAGAATAAAAAAAGATTCTGTTATTCCGGTCAGCTAGGGCTAAAGATTCAGCACGATTAACAAAAGACTGGCAATGCTGAAGTGAAACCTTTGCATCACTGGCAATAAAGGATGCTGCTCGGCTGGAGCAAGAAATTAGCTGTGATTGTGAGAGACCAGCATCACCGAGGTGAAATCTTCTGGGAAGTGTTTCCTCAGAGCCGGCATACACAAGCTGTGTTCCAGAAGCAGCCGAAGCTGTACTTTGTGCCGGCAGCAGAACTTGGTAGTGCAAGTCACCCAGGTGGTCCTGGTTTTGAAGGCATGAAGGGGTCACGGAGAACAGTTGGGGCTTCGCACTGTCAGCATCCAGGAGAGGCCCTTGGTAAAAGTGCAGCCCAGCTGCAGCAAGCGTCCTCAGCATTTTGGAGATGCCAGTACCAAGGGATGACCACCAAGCAGCATCAGTAGGTGAAGTCAGTCAGAGCCCAGAAGACAAGCTGTGCCTGCTGCAGAGGGCGGAGCTGGAGGAGACCAGAAGATCCTGAGTGGATCCCAGACAGTGTACATGGACTTATTTGCACTAATGGAGTCTTGTTCAAGTTGTGACTGTGCCCTGGTTCTTTTGTCTTGAAGAAGATATCGAATTTACTTATGATTTTTATAGAGGCCCACAATGGAAAGACTGATCTTTTCAACGAGATTTTGAATTTTTAGAGAGATTGGATATTTAAAAGAGACTGAAATTTTAATATTTGATTTTGCAAAGACTGTGGGACTTTTAAAGTTATTTTTATTTTTTAATGTGAGATCTTGGGGATGAATTAAGAAAGGAAAGGTGTGGCTTAATGGTGATGTGTTTGTGTGTCAAGTTGACAAGGGGCAGTTGTACTGAGAAGTGCGGTGAGACTCGAATCGGTCTCAGTAATAAAAACCCGGAGTCAGATATCGAGAGTGAAGGCTGAAAGACAGAGAAGCAGAGTAGCAGCCACTGCTTCTTACCTTCACTGATTCCTCAAACCAAAGGGACGCTCCTGTTCCTACGAATTCTCAGACTAAATGCCTGAGCTCCTGTCCACTCCCTTCTTTTATTCCTCTTTCCACCCAGCCCTATCTTGCCTGTCCCCACCTTCCTAGTGTTGGGATTAAAGGTGTGTGGCCACCACCGCCTGGACACTGTGTTAACTAGTGGCTTAGCTCCGCACTCTGATCCTCAGGCAAGCTTTATTTGTTAGATCATAAACAAAATATCGCCACAGGGTAGACCCACAAACTGGAGTTATCTGTAAGGAGGGAATCTTAATTGAGAAAATGCCGCCATAAGATCTGGTTGTAAGGCATTTTCTCAATCTGTGATCAATAGGGGAGCTTATAGCGTATAGTGCCAACTCTGGGCTGATGGTCCTAGGTTCTATAAGAAGTCAGACTGAGCAAGCCAGGGGAAGCAAACCAGTAAGCAGCACCCCTCCATGGCCTTTGCATCAGCTCCTGCCTCCTGGTTCCTGTTCTGTTTGAGCTCCTGTCCTGACTTCCTTCAATGGCAAACAGTAATAAGGAAGTGTAAGCTGAATAAACCCTTTCCTCCCCAGCTTGCTTTTTGGTCATGGTGTTTTGTTGTAGCAACAGAAACCGTGACTAAGACAGTTCTGTTTTTCTGGAAAACCCCTAAGTGACAGACAGAACAGAATTGAGCACTTTGTCACACACAGTTGTTCAGTTGATCCCAGCTAAGCTTTTTAGCCTGTTGTCACCACAGCCTGCTTAGTACAAGTGGTCACATGTGCTATTTTTCAAATGAGAAAGACTCGGACTGCATCTTTCATATGTAGACTCTAGAAAAACAGACTATGCAACAGAAAGGGAGCTATGGGAGGACAGAAGTTCGGAGGCAGACTGTACAGTGTGGGGGTGAGTGTGAGGGAAGCATGTTTGTATGAGAGTGCCAGCAGGAAAACCAGGCACAGTGGCACATGCCTGCAATCCCAGCCCATGGGAGTGTAGGCAGGAGAATTAGGAGTACACGGTCATCCTTAGCTACATAATGAATTGGAGGCCAGCCTGGGTTGTGTGACATGTCTCCAATAAATGTAATAATGAAAATCATAAATCTTTTGTAATTAATGTACACAAAAAAAAGCATAATAAAAAGGGTATCCTTATTTAACACTCCCTGAACTACTAAGGTAAAGCCTTGACATATAAAGCCAGACATTAGAAATGGCTGTTTAATATTTCTGCTGATAAAGCTGTTTTGAAAACATTGCAGTTTTATGAATTAAAATGACAAAAGGTTTATAATAGCTCTATTGATAATCATGCTGAATCAGAGTCAACCTTAACAACCAACGGGTGATTCAACAAGCTGTTGTACATCTGCACAATGGAATACGGCTCAAACATAGAAGGAAACAAATTATTCCCATAGCCTACAGCATGGCGAGTAGACATCAATGACAGACGCGGGCCTGGAAAGGCTTTAGCTGGCCTGTCCCATTCACAGTGTTCTGGGAGCTGAAACTGGAGGCGGAGCTCATGAGGTGTGACAGTTTCTACAATGTAATACATCGATGAGGTTCTGGGTTTGAGTCCAGAACTGCTTCAGTAAGTATGAGTGCACACACTTGTAATCCCAGCCTTCAAGAGGTGGTGGGTGCAGAAGGGTCAGAAGTTTAAGGTCACCTTCCATCATGAGTCTGAGGTCAGCCTGAGCTACATGAGATCTTGTTCACAGTCTCTCTGGAGGCCTGAACTCAGAGCTTGCACAACATTGTTTCTGCAACATTTTATTTAAAGTGACTTATAGAGCATTGGCAGAATGGTACACACTGCTACACTGTAAAGGAGTAGAAGATACAGGCACACCACTCACTGGGCTCTAACTGTAACCTTCAACTACCTTTCCCAGGAACATCTAACACGTTAGAAACAATGAGCTCAATTTGCTCTTTGTGTTTGTTTGGTTTGGTTTTTCAAGACAGGATTTCTCTGTAGCTTTGGAGCCTGTCCTGGAACTTGCTCTGTGGACCAGGCTGTCCTTGACCTCACAGAGATAAACCTGCCTCTGCCCTCAGAGTGCTGGGATTAAAGGCGTGCGCCATCACTAGTTTCATTATTTTTTTTCAGACAGGGTTTCTCTATCATATAGTTCTGGCTGTCCTGAAGCTTGCAATGTAGACCATCAGGCTGCTCTCCAACTCGCAGAGATTCACTGCCTCTGCCTCTCCAGTGCTGAGACTAAAGGTGTGCTCCATTAAGCCCTTAGCTCTAAAACTGTGAACTGGGTGAAATTAGGCTAAAATATCTATATTTTGAATAGAAAATTTACATTCAGTGCAATTTTAATGGAATTAATCATTTAAAAAACATCACAAATTAGTTGTGGATGAACATGAGAAATATTATTTCCTGTGGTTTTGTTTGTTTTTAACTATGTACATACTTATTTTGTGTGTGCGCATGGGTGTACATAGGTTTGCTCGTGTGCCTATGTGTGCATGTGTATGTATCTAGGGATGGAACAACATGCATGAAGAGATCAGAGGGCAGCTTTCTGAAGCCAAGACTCGCTTCCCACCAAGTTGAGGCTCCTCTTATTTCTGCAGCCCTGCCTTCTCCCAGCTAGCTGCTCCCCTGCTGGGGTTATGGGTGCAGTAATGTCTGGCTTCTTATGTTGTTTCTGGGGACAGACTCGGCCTGAGTCCTCTCCTCAGCCCCACCTCTATTTTTGTTTTGTCATTGTTTTAGTTTAGCATGGAAAAGAACACATTTCCTCATACATTTCATACATGTTTAGCTGGGTTTTGTTGATTCCTCCCTCCATTCCCTATCTCTGTACCCCCCATTCTGTCCCCCTTGTCCCCAGTACTTCCCTTTCCACCTTCCTGCCACATGTTCAGTTACCCTCCCTCCCAACACCCTTCAAGACTTTTTCTTTCCTCCTTCCCTCTTTCCTGACCTCTGCCCACACCAGTCCACATAAATACATACATGTAACTAGAGCCATATATGAGAGTACATTGATGTCTTCCCAAGTTACCCTACTTAACATAGTATTTTCCAGTTATATTCATTTCCCTGCAAATTACATGTTTCTTCACAGCTGAATAAAATTTCATGGTGACTGTGCACCCCATTTTCATGGATTGATGGACATCAAGAATTCCCTATTTTAAATGAGGTTTTTCATTATGAACTAATAAAAAACACCACAGGCTCCATTCACTACTTTAAAATGTACTATTATCATGTAATTATATAATCTCCTTGGTTTCCTGATGTCTAAACATTGCCCAATATTGTAGAACAAAGCAAAGGATCCAATTCCAAGAAGGATGTGGTCAAACTTGAACTTCGTGCTGCGCCGGAGCTCAGTTACGGTGGCCCCTGGTGGGCAGCGCAGAGAAAGACCCGCATGATATTTCCACCCCGTTTCAGACTTGTTGTCTCTCACATACCCCTATGCCCTGCCAAGCCACGTCAATCCAGAGCTCTAGCAATAAGAAGGCATGCTTGGATGGAGACCAGCTCCACAGTGACACCCAATCACCTCTGCAGCCTGGGCTCATTCCAAGAAATCCCTGGAAGAAGGTACGGAGCGGAAATACCACAGTTAGGAAACCAAAGGCCAGCCTGTGCAATGATTCATTCACCCTTGCTAACCTCTTCATTTCAAAGCCTTTGTACTAACAATTCTCTTTGGCCATGAACTTGGCCCTCAAAAACATTTAATGAAAATCAAGAACATAATCAAGGTTTTGGAATTTTGTACTCTCTAGCCTGCCATTCTATAGTTTAAGCCCAAAGTTTAGCCATATCCATCCATGGGACTTTTTTCCCTTCTGACTTTGAGTTAGGACCCTCACTAGAATCCTGATCCTTAGCCTACGCCCACACCTGGAATGTTAGAGGAGACATGATACTACCCTGAAATGCCAGTCTCTTGGGCTAGTGGAGAGTGCCTGGTACTTACTGACAGGCAGACAAACAGTGCAAAGAGGAAAAGAGGAAGAAAAAGAGACAGGAGGCACGGGGCTTCTGTCCCCGTGGCAGCTGAAGTTGAGGTGACACTGGCTGTCAGTGCCGAGCCTGGAGGGGCTGGCGAGTACAGTGTCTTGCTAGGCAAGGGGTAGCGGTGAGGGGTATATTGTAGAAAGAGCTCTCTTGGGCAGCTCCCAGCAAGGCAGATGGGAACGCTTCTTCCCCAAACTGAGAACTTTGCGACCTCCTTCCAAACTCCATGTCTCCTCCTGAAGCTAACTTTTCTCTTGATCCTCTTTTCTTTTCTTTTCTTTCTTTCTTTCTTTCTTTCTTTCTTTCTTTTTTAAGATTTATTTATTTATTAAGCATACAATGTACTGCTGGCAAGGAAGGCATTAGGTCTCATTACAGATGGTTGTGAGCCACCATGTGGTTGTTGGGAATTGAACTCAGGACCTCTGGAAGAGCAGCCATTGCTCTTACTCTCTGAGCCATCTCTCCAGACCCTCTCTTGATGCTCTTAAAGCTCTGTATTTCTGACTCCGCCTCCTGAGCATCCAATGTTTTAGGAAGCAACCTAAAGACGGAAGCCTTCTTTTTGGTTCACAGTTTGAGACTACAGTTCCTCCTGGAGGGGAAGGCATAGCAGCAACCTGCTCGGTGGCAGGAAGAGAAGAGCAGGCAGAAGCAGGACGTGGGCACCTTTACACCTCTCAAGGCAGTGCCATCAGCTAGAGACCAAGTTTCAAACACACAAGCTCATGGTGACTTGTTTACATTGCAAACATAACAAGGAGTTAGGGACAACTCATGCTGCAAGAGCTGAGAATGTCAGACCAGTTGTTCTTTCTCTGGAAAATGTAAACAAAAGCTCAGCGAAACAATGTGACTCTCCTCACTCACCACCTTCCACGGTTATGCCTTTACCTCCTCCCCTTCACTGTCTCCCAGACAGCAGCCAGGTGAGACATTCCCCCAACCCCCCAGGCTCCCTGGTTCTCTACCTCCAAGATCACCTGGACATGAGCCGACCACCTGCCCAGGGAAAGTAAGTAGTACCCAAGACCTCCAGGTTACCCTCTAAACTTTTTAGTGTGTCATTGACTTTGTGCCTCGCTTTACCCTCTCTCTTCTCACTGCTGCTATATGCATCAAATACTCAGACATGACTAAGTTTTAATGCACTTTGGTCTTCCCAGAAGCCTCTTTTCTGAGTTGCTGCCAACACACAGACTCCGTGGGAGATCGAGGCAAATATTATCTCAGCTGCTGAGCTCCTCCCCAGATCTGGCAGATCCCTCGGCAGAGCAGAGCCGGCCTCTCTCAGGCACCCCTGTGAATTTCTCACTTCTAGCTGAAACATCTGGGATGGGTTGTGGCTACCAGTTGGGGTGTCTGTCTCCCTCCCACCCCGGAGGAGGAGGGGATGCTTATTCCCCTGGTGTTCTTCTGCTCCATCTCCTCTTTCTTGCATTCTGGGATATCTGTAGAAAAGCTTTCCTTAAATCTCAAGGAGGGAAGTTATTGGTACTCTGCAGGTCTGTAGTCTCCTCTTAGGCTACATTTAATTTTATTCAGTGTGTGTGTGTGTGTGTGTGTGTGTGTGTATGTGTGTGTATGTTGTGGCCAAAGCATGCAGGAACTTGTGGAAGCTGGCGTTCCCTTTCACCTCATAAATCCTGGGGGTCAAACATGGATCACTCTTACCTGTTTGCTTTTGAAATTGCTTGCTCTTCCCCAAAGTCCCTCAAAGTCACTTACCACTTGACCTCAGCAAAGGTCAGAGGAACTAAAATCATAGCCACACAATTTCACATGATTATTAGGATTTTTCTTCTATTTTTTTTAAAGATTTATTTATTTATTATGTATACAACATTCCTTCCATGTATGTTTGTATGCCAGAAGAGGGCACCAGATCTCATTATATATGGTTGTGAGCCACCATGTGGTTGCTGGGAATTGAACTCAGGACCTCTGGAAGAGCAATCAGTGCTCTTAACCTCTGAGCCATCTCTCCAGCCCCCTATTAGGATTTTTCACAACAGCAAAAGAACAGAAACAATCTGAGCATTCAATACCCGAGGACAATATGCACAAAATGGGGTGAATTAATATAATGGGCTATTATGTGGCAATGGAAGAAATGAAAGCTTATTCATGCGATACCACGGGTGGGCCTTGGAAGCATGTTACATAAAAAAGGCTAGATATGAAAGATCACATGCTCTCTGTCTTAGTTACTTTTCTACTGCTGTGAAGACACCGTGAACAACAAACTTATAGAAGAAAGAGTTTATTGGGGTTTATGGTTTCAGATAGTGAGTCCATGACCATCGTGGCAGGCAGAACAGCAATAGACAGGCAGGCATGGAGCTGGAGCCATAACTGAGAACTTACATCATGGAGATATAACCACAAGGCACCGGTAGCTAACTGAGAAACCAAGCCCACCTTCAGGGACACACCTCCTGCAACAAGGCCACACCTCTTAATCCTTCCCTAACATTTCCAAATTGTGCATTCATTTGAGTGCATTCATGGCTCATAGGAGCCATGAGGACCTTCTCATTCAAATCAACACAGTATCTGAAACAGTCCACTCTGCCATCAGAAAGCAGATTAGCAGCTGTCAGTGACTGGAGGAGTGCGTGATTGCAGTGGGGATGGCTTTCTTCCAGGAAAATGGATAAGATGGATTGTGTCAGGGTTCCTCAACTGCTTTAATAAACGAAAGCACCAAACTATATGCTTGCAGAAGAGTGAGTCAGACCCAAGGGGGCCTACAAGTGTTTGTAACTTATTGTCTAAGTCAGGAGAGCACAGGGAGACAGCTCCAGGCTCTCCCTCCATCACCTCCCCTTTATTCCATGCTTCCTCCTCTCTCACCTCCGTGGTGAGGCAGCAGGGAGATTAAAGAAGGCTCCTGGGTCCATTGAAGGTCCTTGGGCGGGGGCAAAGGACCTGCAACTCTGCCATGTTCCCACGCCCATGGTTTCCAACATTTTAGGAACTGTTTTCAAATTCTCGGTGCCAGCAAATCAGACTCTGGCACCTGTATTCCATCACTGTCAATTTTGGTAGAAGTTCAAGGCTAGCTTGTTCCACATAGTGCATTCTAAGCTAGCCAGGGCTACATAGTGACACTCTGCTTTAAAAAAAAGCAAGGAGGCTGGTGAAATGGCTTAGCAGGTGCAGACACTTGCTGCCAAGGCTGGCAACTAGAGTTTGATCTCTGGGATCTACACGGGGGAAGGAGACTGACAACTCCTACAAGTCATTCTCTGACCTCCACCTCTGAACAGTGGCATGGTCCTCCCCAATCCCACATTCAAACTAAATAAACAAAAATATAATAAAAATTATATACACACACATCGGGGGCTGGCTCAGCAGTTAAGTATTACTGTTGCAAAGGATCTAAGTTCGGTTTCCAGTACCCACACTGGGCATCACAGGCACCTGCAACTCCAGCTGCCAGGGGAGCAAACACATCTGGCCTCTGTGCACATCTGCACTCACATATACAACCCCCCCCACTACATAATTAAAACAAAGTAATCCTTAAAATATGTATATATACATTGAAGTATTTAGGGGTAAGAATGTATATTTATAATCTCTCAAATGTTTTTTTAAAATAAATTGATACATTATACAGGCACTGAGAGAAACACTGGTAAAGAAAATGTGGCAAAATAGTAACTTTTGGCTACTGTGGGAGAAATATCTGTAAGAATTTGTACTGCACGCCAGGCGGTGGTGGCACACGCCTTTAATCCCAGCACTCGGGAGGCAGAGGCAGGCGGATCTCTGTGAGTTCGAGGCCAGCCTGGTCTACAAGAGCTAGTTCCAGGACAGGAACCAAAAAGCTACAGAGAAACCCTGTCTCGAAAAAAAAAAAAAAAAGAATTTGTACTGTAGGTTTCGATGTTCTTGTTAAGCTGGGAATTATTTCAAATGTAGAAGAGGATCAACGACTGAATGGGATAGTCCTGTTGCTGAGATGAAGGGGACTGGGCTCAGCAGTGAGCACACATGTGCACACACACACACACCTTACACACAGAGAGAGACCTTTCACACACAGAGAGACCTTACACAGAGAGAGACCTTACACACACAGAGAGACCTTACACACACACCTTACACACAGAGAGACCTTACACACACAGAGACCTTACACACACACACCTTACACACACACACCTTACACACAGAGAGACCTTACACACACACACCTTACACACCGAGAGACCTTACACACACACCTCACACACACAGAGAGACCTTACACACACACCTTACACACACACACACAGACCTTACACACGCACACCTTACTGAAAACATGTGGGGACTCTCACTGTCCTTGTGCCCATGAGTTAAGTTAGACACAAAAGGTCTACATCTCCTTCTGGATATTAAGTTTCAAACCAGGTGGAGCAGCAGCTTGTCATGGAAGTCTTATTCCTGTTGAAGAGGTGGGCACGGGGGAGGCAGGAGGAGATTCCTGGGGGAAGCTGGAGAAAAGGCGCTGCCCCATTCCTCATCTGGATCTGATTGGTTGTAAATGATCAGGATGTGCACTCACGCTGTGCACTTGCTCTGCTCGTTCTTAACCTTCCTTTGAGAAGACGTAGATGGCTCTACCCCCACCCTAGCATGGAGCACTTGGATCCACACCCTCTTGAAAAAATTGAGGTATTCATACACATTCAGTGGAGGTTGCATTTATATTGTTATTTCGTTGCTGAGCAACACAGTCTGAGCTGCACAACCCAGTGAGGATAACCATTAAGAACCAACGTGGGGGGTATGCTAAAGAAAGGCTCAAAGAATGACAGGCACCGGAGGGTTCTCTGCCTCTCTTGTATTCTCAGGGGTGAGGGATTGGTTGGGCCCTTTGAGCAACACAGACCCTGCAGAAGGCTTGCCCTCTACTGGCCTGGGCTGCTCGTAGCCAGTCTGCTGCATCTATCACCATGGCAACTGCCTCCCTAGCACTGGGGCTAAAATGAGGCTCTGTGGGTGACCAACAGTGACTGGATTCTCCACTGACACAACGAACAAACTGATGAGTCACTGAAAGGAAGGGCTAATTCTCCGGCACCGTCATTCCTGTTGAAATGAGACAGACTGGAGGCTGGGGAAGAGCACTCCCGAGAGAGTCAGGTCAGGGTGGGCAAGACTCCAGCTATAAGACCTCAGAATTAGTCACTAAAATCAGATAAAAATAAACAAATGCCACCCAAACGAGAGCAAGCAAAGACTATTCTGTGGAAAAGGAGTTCACCATTCCCATTTGTTTGGCAGAGACTAAAGGCAAGCAGAAAAGTGAAAAACCTTTGTAAAGAAAAAAAGGAAAACTGGGGTGGGTAGGGATGGGACTTGGCAAGAGGCAGACCGTGTGAATGAGGTACAGGGGCTAACTAGAGTCAGGGCATTCCGTGTGGCAGGATTGGGAGCGCATTTGCCTTTCTCTGGCTGGTCTTGGAGCAGCAGCAGCCACATAAGGAGTCAGAGCTATAGATTAAATCCTGACCTCCCTGCGGCAGAGAACGGAACATGGCTTTCTGAACTGTGCTGCGGCAGACTGTGGGTCAGAGTTCTATTGTTACAAATGGTCTGGCCAGCATCTGCTTCTTACATAAACAGGTTCTCAGGGAATACCCAGTGTTAGAGAGCTCCAGAGATGGGCGCTCACAATCCAGTTAACAAAGAAGTGGGGCACGTGCGAGGGTGGAGAGAAAGCTTGAGGGCTTTCCTACTTGGAGACTCAGGAAAGCAATGGAAGGAGTGAGCTAGGGAGGAGGGCTCTTCTGATGTTAAAGGCGAGGTGGCTAATCCTCTGGCAAAACAGGATCGACATGAAATAAATGTGGCCAATTGGGCAGGACTTACAGGGTCTGGGTGCTCAAGGCTCTGTTTCAAGCTCCTTCCTTTTCTGCCCCGACATGACTCTGTAAGAGTGAGAAAAGTTTTGGATATTGTTGTTATGATTCGGTGCGAGATTGGACCTTGGCGGGTAGGTCCAAACCACGGTGGGTGATGGACAAACGTGCAGACATAGCTTCCTGGGAGAAGGGAAGGGAGAGAGAAGAGAGAAAAGGAGTGCAGAGCAAGCTCCTGGGAAGAGAGAGACAGAGATGAGGAGAGAGGAAGAGGTAGGAGTACGTGGAGTTTTGCCTTTTAAAGGGACAAGGCGAGATCACACAGCATGCCAGGGTACTGCCTGCCATGTTCCTAAGGGGTGGGGCCAAGTGTGCCTGAATGCTAAAAATTGTGGTTTGAATGAGATGTCCCCAGAAGTCTCAGGCATTTGGGTACTTGGTCTCCAGTTGGTGGCTATCTGGAGACAATTAACAAGCGTGGCCTTGCTAGAGAAAGTATGTCACTGAAGGCAGGCTTTGAGGTTTCAAAGAACTGCTGTCATTTCAAGTAAGCTCTCTCTGCTTCCTGTTTGTAGGTTGGGATGTGAGCTTGACTGTTGCTAGAGGGTGGTGGCTGCCAGCTTGCTGCCACACTCCTCACCACAACAGCGATGTGCTTCATGGAACCCAGTTAAACACATCCTTCTGGCACCTGGCCAAAGTGATTTATCACAGCGACCCTAACTGAGACAGGTAACACTTGGGAGACTTTTGAGACTCTCAAGTGCAAGTTAAAGAACTTGAAACAGCACCTACTGTGAAGATTATGAACGAAGAAATTCATCGGAGGTTTGGACTCAGGGCAAACAGGTGTGGTGGGTGACCGAGGTGACCACAGCAGATACCTAACACTGTGTGCAGGGAGGCATGCATATTCAGGCTGGGTGAGACCATGTACCTCTCCAGGGATGGGAAGGAGTCCCATGGGGGTGATTTCTACTATCACATCCAGAAGAATTCATGTTTACTCTTGTCAGAAGCTTAGGGACCTCACAACCCAAGCTTTTTTTTTTTCTTTTTTTTTTTAAGACAGGGTGTCATTATTAGTCCTGAATGGTCTAGAACTCATTGTATAGACCAGGCTGGCTTCAAACTCAGAGATCTGCTTGCCTGTATCCCAAGGTGTGTGCCACTAGGCTTGGGCCCAAACTTGTTTTACCAAACTCATTGCCTGAGATTATTTGATCTCTAATGGCCGAGTCTGAGCTTCGGTCCATGCCAAGACTGACTCATGAACTTTGTTTTCAGCCATATTTCTAGCCTTCCCTCTTTCTACACCTGCATTTTCTGTTGCTGGGAAATCTGGCCACTTCGCTCTTCACGTCTTTAGTTGCGCAGTATGAGATTGTCTAGCCACACCAGGTTTCTCTCTTTCACCTGCACACTCTTCTTGCCCTCCTTGCTTTTGGGTCTCACTTCAAGGAAGAGGACTGGAAAAGTAGACAGGAATGAAGGAAGGTGAGGAGAGGAGGGGAAGCAAAGTGGGAAGGGAAGAGTTTAAGGTAGCCCCATTATCACCCTCAGTCATCTGTTAACTGTCTTAACATCACAGCCGTGGTAAAGCTCTTGGCTCTTGCTGGACCTCTGCTTCTTTAGGAGAGCTCTGTGCCACTGTTGCAAGGTCACAGGTTGGAGACACACTCAAGTTCACGGCAAAAAATAGAGCTGAGGACGTCATGACAGTGAGAAGTTGTTAGTGCTAAACCAACCCCTAGTCAGGCAGAGCTGTGCCTTAATGCTGCTTCCTCTTTCCCTGTGTTAGCAACCTGCTGTGGAGCTGATGGCTCATCTGGGAAACGGGTGTATTTACTTTGCGGAATCGCTATTGATATTCATTGGCCGTAATAGGGACTTTGGTTAATTACTGTTATTTGTTTGCTATTGTCATAGTTCTTGCTCAAAAAATTACAGTGTATCTTTCCACATGTCCTCTCTGAGTCATCTTCTACCTTGGTGAGAGCCTCACGGCTCACTCTGTTTAATGGTAAGGCTGAAGCTTTAAAGCTGAGGGCTCTCAATGGCCTTGTATCCCGCCATATGGAAGAGGCTGGCTGAACAAGATGGAGCCAGTGTGCACAGAAAGGCTAAGCTGGGGATGAAGAAGAAAGGCTGAGCCTAGCAGCCCTGGGGCCCAGCAACCTTCCTATTCTTGAAGTTCACGTTGAGAGTGCTTTCCTCCTTTTAGCCTAAACATAGTTAAGTTTCAATCATGTCTGGCTAGATCTGACTGATCTACACAATTTAACGGCACACAGTAGGAGCTAAACAAGTACTGTCTATTTCTTTTTAAAAAAATTTTATTATGTATAGTGTTCTGCCTGCGTGTACACCTGCGAGCCAGTAGAGGGCACCAGATCTCATTACGGACAGTTGTGAGACACCATATGGTTGCTGGGAACTGAACTCAGGACCTTTGGAAGCTGAGCCATCTCTCCAGTCCTAACTACTTCTATTTTATCTACAGAAAAGGTACTTAACTGTGCATTGTATTGCTATGTGGAAGAAAAACCTGGTGAAAAGTTCTTTCCCTTGAGTTCCCAAGAGAAAACAGGAAATCGAAAGAAAGCCCTCCACTCTAAGACCTAACACCATCCATGGTCAAGAGGTTTACACATCTGCCCTGAATACTATTAATAGTGCTTCCTTCAGTAAAACTTTCTCTCCAGAATCCTTCTTCCCATGCTGACAGGCTTGAGCCGGTTTTGTGTCCCTGGTCTCAGTGGGCTCAAAGTATGCTGCCATAGGCCTTACACGAACTGAATGCGTGGGAAGGGTATGGTTGGGAAAGAGCTGCCTTCGAATATAATTTTGCCTTTTTTTTTTTTTGAGTTTTTAGTCAATGTCACCTCAGTTCTCAAGGTCAGCCTCTGCAAACAGTATATCTCCATTATTGTGGCAGTAAGTTTGCCACAATACAGTAACACAGAAGACAAATCAATGACTTCATTCGAGCGTTGCTGCCTTTTTGAAGGGCGCATTTTCATTATTTTAAGCCTTAGGTGAGGATCAAAAGAAGGGTCTTCCCAATTCCTCTCACACAGAAAAGGTCTGTGTCTTGAATATTTAGGTTCTGTCGTCTGACTAAGCGTTGAGGTTGGAGAGCCTTCTTTGCTTCTGGTCTGTACTAGCTTATTTACTTAGAGAAAACGCTAAGGATAACGTGAGGAACGCTGGCCAACTGATGCGAGCAGAGCCCAGTTTTCCATCATCCTTTCATTAGCAAACTAGCTCTGGCCAAGTAAGCGTTCCTAATAGGATCGCCACCTAGACCAATTCCCTTCGCGGCCAATTCCGTTTCGGCATTCGGCTGTGAAGCGTCCTTTCCCATCAGTTGCATAAGCCTCCCCAGGAGAGATCTTAATAATCTGGGTGCTCATCGTTTTCAGGGATGCTTTCATACGCCTTTTAAACGGAGCGCCGGAGCCACGCTGCTGAGGAACCAAAATGCTTGTTCCAGAGCCCATGCAGCCCGTCCTGGGAGTCACGGTCGAGTACCCCACGCCGGGGGCCTTTGTCCCGCAGCCCGGTTATGGTGCTCGCCCCCGGGGCTCCCGCGCTCCTTTGTCCCGGGACACACGCCGCACGTCCACGGGACGCTGCCTCGGCTTCCATGCCCCAGTGCCGCGCAGCTCTCGCCAACAGGACCGCTCACTTTCTCCTCTCCCACCGCCACCGCCGCCGCCCGCCGCGAGCGGGCCGAGTGCGCGCGCCGGAAGTGACGCATGGAGTCCCGATGCCCCGCCTTTTCCGCCGCGCGCCCCGCCCAGGCCCGTCTCTCGGCCGCGCGCCCCCCCCACCCCCCTCCGCGGCGCTCGCTCTCTGTCAGTCGCTGTCCCTCTTCCCCGTCGCCCGCCGTCCGGCTTCGTCTCGCACCTGAGCGCACGCACTTGCCCTGCCCGCGTCCTCTTCCTCCTCCCCTGTCCGCCCCCCTCCCGCCTTCCCCTCCTCAGGCCCGAAGGCTCTGCCGGGTCGCGGGCGCCTCCGCGGCTGCGTCACCGCCGCCCCCCAGACAAGATGGACACCGCCGAGGAAGGTGAGGCGGCGGCGCCCGCGCCCTTGCAGCGGCGCCCGCGCTCCAGTCGGGGCCGGGGTGCTCGCGGCGGCCGGCGTCCTCCGGGGGGCGGTTTGTTCGGCGGGCGCGCGGCTCGAGCCGGTCGTCCTGCGGGCTCGGGTCGGAAGGTGACCCTCTGCGCGCCCCCCGCCGGTTCTCTCGGCAGACGACCTGGGAGTGCCTGGACTTGGGTGTCCGAGTCGCGGGGGTGTCCGGGACGTGGGGTGCCTGAGACACGGAGGTGCCGGGAAGTGGGGTGCCCGAGACGTTGGGGTGCCGGGATATGACGGTGCCGGGCACCGGGGCCTCAGTCTCTGCCAACCCCGCCGTCCGCAGAGGAGGGGGCGGCGGTGCGGAGGCCGGGGGCGTTTTCCCCTCCCCTCCCCCAATGTTTTTTCCTTCTTCTTCTTCTGTGTTCTGGTGTTTGCCGGTTGTCCTGGAGGCCCTACCTCTGTGCCACAGAACTTCTTTGTTGACTTTGAAAGTTCGCGGAAAATACACGGTCAGGTGATGACGGCCGAGGGGACTGAACTGGCCTGACCCCCCTGTTGTAACACCTTGCCCTCGGCTCACCTCACCCCAAAGTGCATCGCCCTGACCCCGGGAGAGGCGAGGGCCCCGAGAGACCATTGGAGGGACGGCGGCTAATGTTTACGTTTCTCTTTTACCGCTTGACACCAGCGAGCCAGGGTCGGTTGGTTTGTGAGCGTGTGTCGTGGATGTGGTTGCTGGGAATGAGCGCAGAACACGAGAGGGACATGAGTGTAGAAAGTAGATGCCGCCCTGACGGTGGCGGGCTGTTTTCAAAGCGCTTTCACGTTTGTAGAGTCGCTGATTGATCAGCGGGTCTGTAGAGGAAATTATTGATCGTGTACTTACTTACCAGTGCGGATACTTATACTTCGGGTATGTTTTTGTTAGAACGAGTGTCTTTTTCCTGCCTAATGGTTTATTTGGGCAACTTTCAATGCGGTTGAATCGAGCACTGTATTGAAGACATTAGAGTAACAAAAAGTTTCATGTTAATACGATGAGTTGGTAAAACTTGATTTTTTTCAAAATAGTCTTTCCTTAATAAAATTGTCTAGTTTACAAAACCTGCTCAGGAGCCTTCACTGTGAAGTTCCGACGGCCCGGGAGAGAATGAGTGTGTTAACCTTTCATGGCTGTTGGGAATTTCGGCTTATTTTAATAGCTTGTTTAAGGTTCACCAGGTAGTAGGGGACAGTTGCCCCTGTTGTCATTGCTTGTGGCTGTCAGTTCGTTAGGTACAGTGTGGCTCTTACGTGCAGTGAGTGAAGCTGGTTGCCATTGGAGACCACTTTTGGAAAGACTATAAATGAAACTCCTGAAGATTGACAGTCATCCAGGTTCATCTTGTAAGCGTACATCTCCGTAGATTTCACATCCTTTTAGTGAATATTCGGTGTTTGTCTTCCTATTCGTCCGTTTACCTACACGAGTTGTTTATTCATGTGTATGGACGGCCATAAGCTGCCGTGTGGGTGCCGGGGCTAGACCCCCGCCCTGTGAGAGCAAGTGCTCTTAACTGCTGCTCCACCTCTCTTGCTCCTTAAGTTTTTATTAATCTAGTAAGCCTTGAGTATATTACTTGCTTTGTACCAGCATGTTATACGAAATCCTGATTCTTCTCACCTGGGCACTTAGTACTTGCATAGACTTACGGTATGACCATAGTTATTAGTACTCAGAGATTGAGAAACTGAGTGCCTCTGGTGTCATGTAGTGCTTAAGGATACCTTTTCAAATATCGGGATAAAATAGAAGTGATTTTTTTTTTTTTTTTTTGGTTTTTCGAGACAGGGTTTCTCTTTGGTTTTGGAGCCTGTCCTGGAACTAGCTCTTGTAGACCAGGCTGGTCTCGAACTCACAGAGATCCGCCTGCCTCTGCCTCCCGAGTGCTGGGATTAAAGGCGTGCGCCACCACCGCCCGGCTAGAAGTGATTTTTAAAATTGATTTTTGATATCGTACTCAAAGTAACTAATACCGAGGAGTCACTGTGTACTTCCCCTTAGTAAACACTGTATCTTGTCTCTCAATTCTGTCTACATGTTCAGGAAGACAGAAACCTGCCATTGTTCTGGTGAAGAAGGAACTAATGTTTAGCTTGACTGACTTTGCCAGGTTCACTCAGGTAGAAAACAGCAAGAGACAGATTCACACTCACGTGAGATGTCATACTTAGACATTGATCACCTGTTCTGCAGTGAGATTTCGTTTATATAGGATGAATCAGTAGTATAAGTTAGCAAGACCTTACTTTTCAGCTGTTCTGTGTAACTACTATTCGTGAAAGTTAATTTTGATATTTTATTTATTTGTATGTATGTGGCGGTCAGAGGACAACCAATGGGAGTCAATTTTCTCCTTCCACCAAGTGGGTTCCAGGAGTTGAACATCAGGTCACTTCAGCTGATGAGCCATCTCTCCAGGCACATGAAAGTGAAATTAGTAGTTCTCATGTCCACTTTTGTAAAGTTTCAAGTTGGAAGTCTTTTTGAGAGGCAGGCGGATCTCTGTGAGTTCGAGACCAGCCTGGTCTACAAGAGCTAGTTCCAGGACAGGCTCCAAAACCACAGAGAAACCCTGTCTCGAAAAACCAAAAAAAAAAAAAAAAAAAAAAAAAAAAGTCTTTTTGAAATGTTGGCAATTTAAATTTGACTTGAAATAGCTGGCGGGTAGTTTATGACAAAGTGAAGGTGGCAGAAGCTTGTGGACAGTGGTTTACCTGCTTAGTTACTGCAGGGGATTTATTTTAAAAGGATTTATTTTTGGTTAAAGATTTATTATTTATTATTATGGATGTTTTGACTGCATGCATGTATATGTGTGTACACCACATGTATGCTGTGCCATAGAGGCCAGAGGGCATTGGATCCCCTGGAACTGGAGTTTTGAATATCTGTAAGCTTCCTTGTGGGTACTGAGAACTGAACTCAGGTCCTCTGCCAGAAGAGGCAGTTTATTGTTTTTTTGTGTTTGGAAAGTATGACTTAACAGAGAGCAAATTAAATTTTTTTTACTACTTTTATTTATTCATTTACTTATTTAGAGCACGTGCGCCTGTGTGTGTGTTCCCATTTCATGGTGCAATTAATGGTGGTTAGAGGACAGTTTGTGGGAGTTGATGCTCTTCTTTCAGTCTCTCCTTCAACCATGTGTGTCCTGTGTACCAAACTCAGGTTGTTAGCTTTAGTAACAGGCACTTTTACCTGGTGAGCCAGCTCCATGACTTCACAAATTGATGGTTTATTTTTTATTTATTTATTTTCAAGGTAGGGTTTATCAAAGATATCCGCCTGCCTCCGCCTCCTGAGTACTGGGATTAAATGTGTGCACTACCACCGCCTGGCACAAATTGATTATTTAAATATCTGTTAGTAAGAGTGCATACTATGTGGATGGAGAGAGGGCTCAGTCATGAAGAGTGCATACAGGGCTGGAGAGATGGCTTAATAGTTAAGGTCTCTAGCTGCTCTTCCTGAGGACTTGAGATCTAGTCCCAGCACCCACATGTCAGCTCACAACTGTTTGTAACTTCAGTTCCAGAGAATTCATTGCTCTTTTCTGACCTCCAAGGGCACCACGTATGCATTTGGTGAACAGGCAAAATACCTATACAAATTAAGAAAAAAAATTTAAAGTTTGTTCATTTTTATTCTTTCATATTCTTCTAGAGGACCCTAGTTTACTTCCCAGCCCCCTGTCAGGTGTCTCACAAGTGCCTCTAATGCCAGATTCAAGGGAGCCAACATACTCTCCTGGCCTCCAAGGGCAAACCTCCCAACCCCCCTGCCCCTTGTATACCAACATACATAACAGATACACATACACATGAAGAAAAGAATAACTCTTTTTTAAAAATCTGTTAATACTATCTCCTGTTTAAGGAAAAGCTAATTTTTAAAAAACCATTCTATGAAAAATGATTGTGGTGGGTAAATGATCCACCACAGAAACTGGATGTTACTCTTAACAATAGCATGTCGTGTTCTTCTGATAGACCATCTACAATGCTGTAATGCCCGGAATATTTGTATTTGCAGTAAATTGTTTATTTTATAATTTCTTCCTGTTCATAGTAAATGATTCCCCTGATTCCCCCCCCGCCCCTTTTTTTTTGAGACAGGGTTTCTCTGTGTAGCCCTGGCTGTCCTGACTAGCTGTGTTGATCAGGCTGGTCTCGAACTCACAGAGTTCTGCCTGCCTCTCTCTTCCAAGTGCTCAGATTATGCATGCCACAACCACCCGGCATAATTACCAGGTTTTAAAGATTGCTAAAGGATTAAGTATATTGAATTATATTTTTGTCAAATCAGCAAGTTTTCAGTTCATTCACGTATTTGGCAGGTGACTCATTATCTGTATATAGTTTGCAGGAGTACAGGTGTGTTACATAAACTCCTGGCATCACTTCTTTAAACTTCAGAGCTAGAGGAGAATTTAGCCATCTGTTCTCTTCCTTTTATGGGTCAGGAGTAATCCTGCAATGCACTGAGATTTTTAAATTTCAGAAAACCGTTTCTATACTGTGCTCAAAGATACATTTTTTTCCTTAAAGGAAAAGTGCTACAGTGTTGGAATAGATGTTGCAATTAAGAACTCATGTCTAAAGCTCTCATAAAAATATTAAGTATTTTGCTACAGACGAATGCTCTTATTTCAGCCCGATGATGAATTTTGTTTTCCATTTTGCTAAATAGCTACTAGTGGACATAACACACATTTATTTATCTTTTTGTGGGAAACTAAAAGTTTTGTTTTGTGCTTTATGATGAAAAAATGTTTGTTTTTCTATGTGTGTATTTATTTGGATCTCTATAGCCCTAGCTGCCCTAAAACTCACTATGTAGACCAGGCTGTGTAGCATGATTAATACAAACCCAGAGACAGATATTGGGGTTTCATCTGAAGGTCAGAAAAACAAAACAGCCAGCCACTGACTCTTACTTCTACCTCAGTCTGAAATGGTGATTCTGCCTCCAAGAATCCTCAGAATGAGATTGTCTTCTCCCCTCATATATTCCTCTCTAGGGCTGGGGTTAAAAGCAAGCACCACTACCGCCTGGTTTCTATGGCAAACTAGTATGGCTACTGGGATTAAAAGTGTGTGTCACCACTGCCTGGTCTCTAAGGCTGACTAGTGGAGCTGTTTTATTCTCTGATCTTTAGGCAAGCTTTGTTTATTAAAATGCAAATGAAATATCACTACAAGGCTGACTAAGAGTCCCAAGTGCTGGCTAAGATCAGTGGCGTTCACCAGCATGTCTGGCCCTGGAAAATCCTCATTTTTGAAAGTATGAAGATGAACTGTATTGTGACTGATCACACTGTTTAACATTATGGCAAAAACTTGGAGTGGTTTAAGTTTAAGAGAAAGGCATTAAAAAAGATGGACTGATGTCAGAATCAGACAGATAGCTTCCTTTTTTAGAATGTTTCACCTGTTTCCAGACACGCCTGCTTCATCCTGTCTACAGTACTGTGAACCAAGCATGCGTGCATTCGTCTGGCATGTCTTTGAGTCCAGACAGTTGGTGTACTTGAATTAGGAAGGAAACAAATGGAGAAAGTTCTTTTTTCATAGAGCTTAAATCTAATTTATTTGGTAGGTGAGGAAGGGAAAACAAGTATCAAATAAACTATGTGGCATGTATAAATAGAAGGTGCCATGTGTTGTTTAGAATAGCAAGCATGAGGGCAGAGCCTACAATTTTGACAGCAGAAGACGTAATAGATAGGGCATAGGAGGAATTGTGGGTAGAGCAGGAATAGCCTCTAAGGTACAAGCATGCTCAGAATGTCAGGAAACCACTAGGAAGGCAAGTCTTTGGGGGGTGGTGAATGAGCTTCGGGAGAACAGGTACATCATGAAGACATTTGGGGTGATTGTCTAGGGGAAGTTCAGAGGGGGGCACCAGTGAGGGACTGTCTGTAGCCCTAATAGGAGATAGGGCCTCTAGAAAAGTTCCCTTTAGCTAGAGTGGAGGTGACATACAAACTTTCTTGGCACTTTGTCACTGGTTACTTTCCCTGTGTAGACTTGTTTGGTACTAGGAGCGCACCCCGAATTTCTGGGAGCCAGAATATGACTAACTCATTTTGATCCAAGAAGCAGGGTGTTGGTGGGAAAGGTAATAAAAAAAAAAAAGCAAAACCGATTGCATTGTCTTCAGCTGACCAGGCTTTCCAAAGGATGCCTGCTGCATGGCTGAGCTGATTGGAATGCTGCCGTGAATGCTGTGCTACCCAGAGGCTATTTCTCAGTGTCCTTTATCCCATTCTTCCATAAGGACGTGAAGAGCACTCATAGTGTGATGGAGAATGAGGTCTTAGAGGGGAATAAGAAGTCATTCACCAGGGAAGCTTCTTGTAAATGTCTGTTGTATTTTAGTGAACCAGGGAAGATTGGATTCAGATAGTGGGAATGGAATGTACTAAAGCAGGTCAGTATAACCCTTAACTCCGTAGTTGATAATGGCTTTAGTTTTCAACTTGTCAACTACCGTGACAGTGCCATAGGCTGTGTGCTAACTGAGCACCATCCTGCCGTTCAGAAGCTTTGCATGGAGGTGTTGACAGGTGGTGTCCTCTCCTATGTGTGTTAATGTGGTCTCCATCCCACACTAACAACTACACTGTGACATAACCACCTCTTCAAATCTAGTCATATCTGAGAGGTTTCTGGTGGGAGGGATAGAGCAAGCATACTCAGTTCTTGAAGGCTCAGACATCAGTGAAGCATTTTCTCTATCTTTTTGTTTGTTTGCTTGTTTTTTGTTGTCATTTTACATCCCCCCGCTTCAGGGTTTCTCTGTGTAGGCCCTGCTGTTCTGGAACTCTGTAGACCAGGCTGGCCTCAAACTCACAAAGATCCACCTGCATCTTCCTTCCAAGTGCTGGGATTAAAGGTGTGCACCACCACAATCTGGTCACATTTCCTCTACTTTTATTTATTATTGCTTAACCCCAGTATTGCAGCCTTTCTTATTTTTCTGACCTTCCTTTACCTCTGCCACATGGTGTGTTCTGTAAAGGTGGTCATGGTGTACAACTATTAAGAACTGGATTGTTGTCTTGCACACTGTTACATTTAACTTCATGGTATATAAAGTATATTATACTTTAAAAAGCTAAATTGTATTTCTGACTTTCTAAAGTGATGTGATAACATGACCAAACAAGTGCTCCCCTTTGTTCCTGTGTAAGGTCCGAAGTGGGACTGTGGAAAAGTGATCAGTAAGCCACCCGCAGTGTAGCAGGAGACAGAAAGCACCCCCTTCCTCTTCAATGCCCACCAGCACCCCTTACCGACAGAACTGGACTGAAAAAGAAAGGGGTGCTGAAGGAGCTTCAGTGTTGTTCAGGTAACTTAGGCTGAGAGTAGCTATTGCTTCTGCTGCTGACTCTTTCCCCTCAAGCTACTGGCAGAATCCCCGCCTAACCTCTTTAACAGGTTGGAGCCCTGTACCTGTATATTAGCTGTCTCTGCCAGTTGTTCAGACTGGACTTGTACAGTTTCTTTCCTTCATCCTGCTTTCTGAAGTGCTTCTTATAGACAGAACTTTAACACAGTTTTAGTCTTTAAGGAGGCCAGAAAGTGTACTTTCCAGACTTCCAAGAATAACAGTAAAGGTTATTGTTTTGTAATGATAGTAATCTGAAAAGGTAATACATAGGGAATCAGAATCTTAATGTTTATTATTTTAAGTGAGGTGAATGTATGTGTTGGTTTCTAATGACAGTAATCTGGAAAGGTAATACATACACAAGGAATCAGAATTTTAATGTTTATTACTGTATGTGAGCTAAATGCATGGGAATGTGGAATCAGAGGACAGGTTTGTAGAGTCATTTCTTGTCCTCCAATTTTATGTGGCTTTGGGGGTTGGCCAGGCTTATGCTTCAAATGCAAATGCTATTACCAGCTGAGCTGCTTGTAAGCCTGCTTCCCAATTTAAGTAATAAATAACATTTTCATAGGCAAAGAATTTGAGGATCATAGCCAAGGTTGAGACAGGGTATCATAGGCTTAGGTAGGTTGTCCTTAAAGTTTCTATGTGGGCTCATGTCTGTTGCCTCCACTTCCCAAGCGCTAGAATTTTTGTGCTATCATACTTAGCAAAAGTAAATTTTTAAAAATAGAATTTGAGCGGCTAAAGTATTTTATTCTGTTATAATTGTAAAGTAGCAGCCAAAACACTACTTTGAGAAACTTTTGTTTCTCTTTTTTATTGAAAATAAATTTTTAAAAATATAATATATTCTGATTACAGTTTCCCCTTCCCCCAGATCCTTCCCATTCCTCTCCATCTCTCTTCCCATCCAGATCCATACCCTTTCTGTCTCTACTTAGGAAAACAAGTGGGTATCTAAGGGATAATAATGAGATAAAACACAAACAAACCAACGGTAGAAAAATAGCCAAAGAAAAAGGATGGAAACACGTATAGATGCAGAGACACACTTGTTTGCACACACAGGTATCCCATGAAAACAAGCAAAGGACTTGTAAGGTGAAAAAAAAGAAAAGAAAAAAGAAAAAGACCCAACACAGCATTATGAGACAATGGCCCTCCAAAGTTGTCGAGTTCATTTTGTGTTGGCACTGGTGCCATGGGCCTACCTACCCTGAAGGGTGATTTGTTTCCCCAGGGAGACCCCCTTGGGGAAAACTTAATTTTTTATTTGCAAGTGGTTATCAGTTGTAGGTTAGGGATGGCGTGTCTATCTGCTTCTCTCAGCTCTAGAACCCCTTCTGGTTCAGACCCCTGCAGGCCATGTGCATGCTGCCCCAATCTTGGTGAGTTCATGTGTATATCTATTATGCTGTGTGTAGAAGGCCTTGTTTCTTTGGTATCCTCCATCCCCTCTGGATCTTAGCAAATTATCTTCTAACCAATTATAATGGCACCAATTTTTATATTTTATTTTTTAGGCTGTGACCTAAAGTTTTTATTTCTGCTTTGTTTAGTTAATCTACATTTTTCTGTGTGCACATATAGTTTTAAATGAACTGTATTCCATATAGTAAAAGTATACAATTTATATAGCTGTGTATAGACTAACTACAAATATCCAGCATAATGTTTTCAGTCATATTATGTTGAAGCTACAAATTGTGAACATTTTCCTGACAGATAAGAACAATGTATCTCCTCCAGATAAAACTGTGTGGCTCGTGTTGCTGCTGCCTGCTCAGGGTAGCATGTGAGAGTGACAGTGTGTATGTATGCCTTCATCCCCTGCACCAAACCAGCGAGGAACGAGACTGTTTCCAGTGTAGGATGAGAACAGTAGCTTTTCAAGTCATGGTCATCAAAATCAGGAAAAGTGAGAAACTCCCAGATCTGAGGAAACCCTAGGAGACATGACTACTAAGTATATATGGAATGTGTATGGAGTGAGTGTACAGGAAAAGAGCATCAGGTAAAGACTAAAGGATTCTGAATCAGCGATGGACTTCAATGATAATGTGTCAGTATTGGGTTATTAAATTAAAGAAGGTGTAAGAAATCCTAATAAGAAATTAATAATAGATACTACATGCTGAATTTTCTACAGTCTCATAATTTTTGTAAGTCTGACTGTTCTTAAAATAGTCTATTAGTAATAATAGTAAATTCTGAAATCATCACATTTATCATTAACAGAAGAACTGAGAGCTCTTCAGATCATCTTACATAAAATAATTTTAAAGAAAAAACAGGACTGGAGAAATGGCTCACTCAGTAGGTAAAGTACTTGATATGTAACTGTGAGGATAAATGGAGCTAGTGGAAAAGACACTTGGCTAAAATTTTATATTTCTAGCAATAAAGAGCGATCGTCAACTCTTGCATTAGAAGGTTTATACTTCATTAATTGCTTAATTGCTGGTGGGAAACTGAAACTTTAGAATCCCTTTAGTGTTTTTCCTACTTGAGACCTTGCCTGTCCTTGTTTTTATACAATAAGTGACTTAAGGAAACAAATGAGTAGATCCAGTTCTGGTGTGTGTCAGTGTCAGGTTAATGAACTGTGTCTAGGCTGAGTCACCCTCCATCTAGTGCTTCTGCATTGTTTATGCTGCCCACCCATTCCTCATTATTACCCAAGTTATCACATCAGCTGTGATGCTATCACATGTGCAAAGATCTCTCACTTTACTTAATCATTATTGATGCTTGCGGATGATTGCCTGTTCCCTTATTATTGTTGCTTAGCCTTTCCTGTTACCCTGTGTGTGTGAGTGCACTTCCATTGATTTGTGCATGTAAGAAAGGCTAGTATATGTGGGGCACTCACTGTTCTTGGTGCTTGTTTGCTGTGGGTAAAGAGAAAGTTTTGTTTGTGAGTTTTGTTTACTCCACCTCCTTTTTCTTCTAATGCTCTCTTGACAGAAATGTTATATACTTTGTGGTAGTCACTAAGGTCTTTCAAGTATTCTCGCTATTGAGATTGAGAAGCTTCTATTGTCAAATCTTAAATTTACTATTTTTCCAGTAAATGTTTTTGTTTTTTGCTTATTTTATTCAAAAATTTACACTGGTTTTTTTTTTAATCTTCTATGTCTCTGAAAACTTGATCTTTTATGTCTTTCAAATGTGTTTGTTATTGCTGATGGAATCATTTTTTTTTTTCCTTTTTTCTTTTTCTCCGAGACAGGGTTTCTCTGTGTAACTTTGGAGCCTTGTCCTGGCACTCTCTCTGTAGACTAGGCTGGCTTCAAACTCACAGAAATCTGCCTGCCTCAGTCTCCCAAGTGCTTGTATTAAAGTACCCGGCCAGAATCATTTTTATGATGGCTGCGATGTTAACATGTATTGGTTGTGTTTTTTTCATTTAGGCTGGGGTTTTACTTATGCCTAGCATGAGTGATTTTTGAGTTGGATTGTAGATATTTTTGGTTGGGTGTAGCCTCGGGTTCTTATTAAAATGTTTGGGGGTTCGTTTTAAACAGGTCTTTTTTTATGATGTGTAGGTAGAAGAGGCACTGTCTCATTACCACCAGCTGGAAGTGAAAGTTCCTTCCTCCCCCTTTGATCCCTTTTGATGTTAGTCTTGGGTGCTTTGTTTTTGTTGTTGCTCTTTAGGATATCCGGATCCCTGGTAGGCCCTCCCGATACCCACAGGGTGGAGAAAAGTGGTTCCTTATTTGTGAAAGCTGTAGTCACAAGAAGTCTTTTTCTTTTTTTTTAAAATCTTGGTGGGTTGTATACTTGTTAGGTGGTTGATGTTTTGTGGGCTTTCATTGGCAGAGGGAGGGCTAGGATCACATTCTTTGTCATGTGGCATTTGTTTTGGGTGCAGTGGTAGAAGTTGAATTAGATTGTTGACTTTTGGGAATGTTGAGGCAAATACTATTTAAGTTTTCTCTTTCTTCCCCTGATGGAACTATTGCAAATACAATTTATCCAGTGCAGTGTTTGTTATGCTAAAAAGATAAAAAGATGGGTCAGTGAAAATGAGAAAATTATTAGCATGAATTTTCTTGTATGAATTAAGTTTAACCACATAGTAGAGCCTTCTTACAGTGTCCTATGACCACAAATATTATTTATAGTCTGCTTTTTTATTGTTTCTATAAACAGTTAATAATTATGTGTAAGATTTCTTTGTATTTCCTTTGTCTTAGAGTATAGTCTATGAGGGATGTATGAATATATTGCTGGCTTTAATTTTTTAATTAAGATTTATTCATTTTATTTTGGTGTATGTGCTTGAATAATTGTGTACCTGTGTGTGCCAGTACCCACAGAAGTGTCAGATGCCCTTGAACTGGAGTTAAGAATTGTGAGCTGTCTTTACAAGAGTAGCAAATACTTTTAGCCTCTGCATTCTCTCCAGCCCTTGCTGGTTGGTCTGTCTGTCTGTATTTCCCTCCCTCCCTTCTTTTCTTATTTATTTATTTTTTTTTTTTTAGAGCTCTATCTGTTTATTATTTTGTGTGTATCTGTGGGCATGGGTGTGACTCACAGTGGAGGTCAAAGGACAACTTTGTGGAGTCTGTTCTTTTTTACATTTACATGGGGTACATCTGGCTTGCATAGCAAGTACTTTAACTTGCTGAACCATCTCACCAGCTCCATATTGCTATCTTAAAGTGTCTTAATTTTTTTGTGATTAGTTATGTTATATTCTTGAGTTTATTAATTTGTGTTTTTATTTAGGAATTGCTTATTTCCCATTTTGATATAACTTTTTTTGATAATTATAAAGTGATTTCCATGATTCTGAAACAAAATGGATGAGCAGTCTACAAGTACCTTACTTTTTTTTTTGTTGTTGTTTTGTTTTTCGAGACAGGGTTTCTCTGTAGCTTTGGAGCCTGTCCTGGCACTAGCTCTTGTAGACCAGGCTGGCCTCGAACTCACAGAGATCCACCTGCCTCTGCCTCCCGAGTGCTGGGATTAAAGGCGTGCGCCACCGCCCGGCTTTACTTTTTCTCTCATAGAATTAGTCTAACTATAGGAGGCCTTAATAATTTTATGTGTGTTTGTTTGGAAAGGATCATCTGACCCCTCCCACCTTCTTCAAAGAGCCAAAAAATCTTATTAGAACCATTGCTAATGAACAGCGGCTCTTAAAAACAAAGGTGCGTGTTGTTCACACACACAAGCACTGCAGTGCCTGTGCTGAGGTCAGAGGATAGCGCTCAGGAGTTGATTTTTCCTTCACTCAACCGTATTGAAACTAATTTCTGCTGTTGTGCTGTGTACTCCGGGCTAGGTAGTCTGTGAGCTTTAAGGCAGTTCTCTCGCCTCCTCTGCCTATCTTGCTATACAGGTGCTAGGATTGCAGATGCAGGTGACTGCATGCAGCTTTTACTGAGTTCCAGAGGCCACAATCAGCTGTCAGACTTGTGTGAGTCATGCTGTTACCTGCTGAGCTGTCACCTTGGCCCTGTCTGGCTCTCAAACTTCTAAGGTTTTAACACAATGTTTATACTCTTAAAGACCTTGGAAGAACTTTGTTACATAAGAAAATAAAGTGGGGGCTGGAGAGATGGCTCAGCGGTTAAGAGCATTGCCTGCTCTTCCAAAGGTCCTGAGTTCAATTCCCAGCAACCACATGGTGGCTCACAACCATCTGTAATGAGGTCTGGTGCCCTCTTCTGGCCTTCAGGCATACACACAGACAGAATATTGTATACATAATAAATATATTTTAAAAAGAAAATAAAATGGGACCATTTTTAATTTTACTTAAATACCATATTCATTATGATAATGCAATAGTATTTTTCATAAAACTCTATCTTCCAAATCCCCCAAATTGAGGAGAAGAGTGAGTATACTTTATATTACAATTTTCTTTTGAGATGTCCCTTTATGTAGCCCTGATTGTCTTCAAGTGAGATCTGCCTGCCTCTGCCTCCTAAGTGCTAGAATTAAAGGAGGGTACCACCATTTCCAGTTTATATTTACATTTGTCTTTAATTGTAATAAATAGTTAATAGAGCAACAGCTGGATTTAAAAATATCTGTGGTAGCATCCAATATATTGTATCATGTGCCCTCTACAAACACCACTGTAAGCTGGATGTGGTGTTTTATGTCTATAATCCAAGCATTTGGAGACTGTCGCAGGAGAGCACTGAGTTTAGGCTCAGTCTGGGCTACAGATTAAGATCCTGTCTTAAAAGAGAAAAGAAAGAATGGGCTCACCAGTGACTTAAAAGAATATTCAGGATTTCTAAAAAAGTAGTTCTGACTTTTTGTTCTCTAAATAAGAAAGGGACTACAGAACTCCAAGGATCCAGCTTCTCTGCTACACATTAGTGCTGGCTTGAGTTTGAGTTGGTTGTCTGTGTATGGCGTGTTTGTTGGTCTGTCTCTGAGAAGGATGGAGACCTTCTGAAAAATCAGTGTCCTCGCCAGGTGTGTATTGGGCCTCCTAAGAAGATCTCCCCACCTCAGTCCTTCTCCTGCACAGGAGCACTCCTGGGGTTTACCATCACCTTGTCCCCAGCACAGCTTTCTCAGCACACAGAATTGTGTTGCCTTGAACTGATCGGCCATGTCCATATGCTTTATCACTCATGCTAGTCCTTGTCTCTTGCCAACCGTAGTGTAACAGTGAGTTGCATCCTTGCTTTCCCAAAACCATACTTGGTAGCTGACCTGTCACCATGCTTCTCCCTGGAGGGTGCGTGATGTTGCAATACATATTTGTATTTATATGAGCCTGGCTTTGTTACTGCTCTTTTCTTTACATCTTGTTCCCATGGAGCATTCTCAAAGGAGGGCTGTTGATACAGGATCCATATCTGGTACTGATCCACCTGTATCAACTCACACCTTCCCTTCCCCTTGGTTGATCTATAGTGACGAAGGCCTCTGTCAATATTCAGTATGGTGGTGGTATGTAGGACATTGGGCAGCATTCATCTCCTGCCTGGAAAACTGGTAACTTTAAAGCCAATCTGCGTCCACAACACTAGTGCTCTGGTACTTGTAGATAACTTTGTTAAGCTGTAAACACCCATGCATGACCTTGTCACCTTTTTGCGTGGGTTGGCTGCACTTTGTGCTGTGGCAGTGACTAACCTGGAATGGAGGTGATGGGGAATCTTGGTTCATTTTCACAGTGGGGCCCTTGCTAAACTAACTCTCTCAAGAAGGCAGGGGCATGAATATTACTAACTCCAAGCGGGAAAGGGCAGTGAGTGCAGCCTCACTGAACTCTGCCAGAGACTGAGCTGTGAGATAGCTCTTCTGTGGGCAAGGAAGTGTGACTTTTTCATATTGGTGAAGAGACTTGTCTGGTTGCTTGGTAACCAGAGAGAGTAGTGTAGCGACCAATTAGGTTTTCCTGAATGTTTGGTGTCTCTTGGCTTGGATAAGCAGCATTTTGTCACTCAGAAATGAACAGCCAGCAAGTCTATAATGTTCACAGGTGGCTAGAATTGGTGCACCATAATGCTCTTCTTGTGTGTCTTCTAATCCAAAGGCTCTCTCAGTGAAGCAGGGATCAGAGTCGTAGCTGTTTTCCTTTGAGTGAGGAATTCACCTTAAGACAGGCAGTCAGAAACAAACATGTCTTTGCCCCTTTGAACATTGATACTTGCCCTTGGGATTAATTGGCACTTGGCAGTGAGGGATGGCTGAGAAGACTTAAGTAATAGCAGTAGTGAAATTTCAGTATGTGAAACGCAGAGGAGCTTCAGGAAATGAACAAGAAAGCACAAAGATCTCCCAAGGGTCTCCTCCATGCGGCTTGCAGGCTACAGCTATGGGAGGGCAGGACATGTGTGTGCCTAGAGCTCTTTGGGATGCTTGTCCTGGGCTGCTATAGCTCCTACTTAAAGAAGCTCCTGGTTCCCCTTTCCCTGGTAGGAGTCTGCTAGTACTGAGGTACCTTCCTTGGGTCCTAGTGATGTGTGTGCACACAAGTGTGTGTGCTTATCTGTTTCTACTTTCATTCCTTGTATGTGAAACAAGGAAAGTGCTCTGCTGTTGCTGTCCTAAGATACAGTTTTTAAAAAAATATAATTATTTAAAAAATATTTTTCCTTTAATGTGTATGGGTATTTTGACTGTATGCACTATGCTCATGCCACTAGTGCTGGCAGAGAAAAGAAGAGGGTGTCAGGTCCCCTGAGACTGGAGTTAAAGACAGTTGTAAGCTACAAGTGGATGCTAGAAATCAAACCCAAGTCTTTGGGAGAGCAGCCAGTGTGCCCTTCACCATCAAGCCATCTCTCCTCGCTGAAATTTAATAATTTTATTTTAAAAATAATTTTGAGGTTGGCATACAAAGCAGCGGGCTTCATTGATGCATTTTCATGTATGAGTGTATTTTGGTTTCGTTTTCCCCTTCCCTCTCAGATGTTTTTGTGGTGCTTAAACCCTTAGGACTAGATTTAGACTTTAAAAAGGTACACTGTAGGAACACTAATATTTGTGGCTAGGTGACCTGATTCTTCTTTATTTCATTGAGTGTTTGTTACATGATAATGTAAGTATAGATAAATGAAACTGTTTTTTGTTATTTTCAACTTTATATACAGCACTTTCTAAGGTACAGCTCGTCTTTATGCATTTTGAAGGAATGTTCTTAGGATCTGTTATGTCCTTAATAAAAGTTCCATCACAATTTTTAGGGCTTCATCCTGTTGACTGATGTGATAGATTTCACCTTTAGCACAAAATATTCTTGTTTTGTTGGTCTTATATAAAAATCATAACCAAAGTTAATTCCATTTTTCTTGTTATTAGATATATGTCGAGTGTGTCGGTCAGAAGGAACACCCGAGAAACCTCTTTATCATCCTTGTGTATGTACTGGCAGTATTAAATTTATTCATCAAGAATGGTAAGTCATTTGGAAAATTGTATAACTCTTAAATTCAATTTTGTCATCTCTAATAAAAGTGATAATTTCAGTGAACTTGACCTGTAATTCATTATATTTAAAACTTTTACTATAAAAATCTATAACAAAATTTATAGTTTGACTAAGCAATTACCCATAGTTAATACCAAACAATTTTGGTATATTGTGGATATGCTAATGATAGTTTATTGTTTATTTCTAGCATTGAGAACTTGTTTTGTTCGTGGAAAGAATTATGCTTTTCTGATTTGGAGTGACATAATTATAGCTTATTCACTATTCTGTGCCAAGAACTGTCTTCTGTACTTTACATATCTTAAACTCCTTTTCTGGAACATTATAATATGGATGAAGAAATGTTATACTGACAGGTTGAGTGATTTGTCCTAAGCACATATCCTTGCCAGGTGGAGAATGGGAATTCAGACCTGGTTACCAGCTGTGAGCCTTGTGAGACCAGTATCAAAACTGATGCTAAACTAATTGTTAATTCGGTATTCGTTTAGCTCTGAAGAGGTTAGAATTTTGGCTAATTAAATATTTTTATTAATATATTGTATACTGATTTGTATTATCTGTTTTTAAGTTTTATACTCTTAGAAGGCACATATAAAAAGTTAAAATATTTCATATTTGAAATATTGAAATCTATAAAAGGTCTGTGATACAAAAATTTTAATAAAAGCACTAGTTTTCAATGAAACCTTAAAGTTGTTTTGTTTTTAATATTGTATTCATGAATGTATTTGTAATTACAGCTTAGTTCAATGGTTGAAACACAGTCGAAAAGAATACTGTGAATTATGCAAGCACAGATTTGCTTTCACACCAAGTAAGTTTGTTTGACATTTTCACCACAGTTTTCTTTTGTTATTTCTGGCAACAAAAGGTGTTTAAAGAATTTGAAAGCAATAATCTTCAACTTCATTGTCTTTAATAGTAATAGAAAAAAACTGTTGCACTTAGAAGGATATTTTAAAAAGTCATCTTTTAATTTAATACACTCATGCTTGTTTTGTGTGCCGTTTTCTTTCTTCTTTGTGGTTTTGCTTAGTTACAGACAAGTGTGAACATACGCAGAGGTATTGTGAGTGCTTGTGAAAGCCCACCACTTAGTTCTATTGTTTTTCTTAACATACACAGAGGTACTGTGAGTGCTCTTGAAAGCCCACCACTTAGTTCTATTATTTTTCTTTCTTTTTTCTTTTTTTTGCTTTTTCAAGATAGGATTTCTTAGTAGCTACGCAGTGTGTCCTGGAACTCATTCCATAGACCAGGCTGGCCTCGAACACACCTCGAACATTTGTCCATCTCTGCCTCCCAAGAGCTGGGGTTAAAGGCGTGCGCTGCCACCGCCTGGCAATTGTACTTATTTTTCAACCCACATGGCCTATCTCTTTTAATCTGTGCTCTCTTTTCTTATTATAGTCTTTAATTTTTTTTAGGCTGTCCTTTTTAAAAGAAATCGTATGAGTTTTAATTTCATCTATACATTCTCAGTATGTGTCAACATTTCTTCCTTTTAAGAAGCATTATTATCTCTGCAGAAACAGTGATGCTTTGAGTTCATCAGAGTCTAGTGCCATTCAGCTTGAACTCCTCTGATTTGGAGCTGTGAGAATAAACACAGTGGTGAAGAGCGAGTCTTAGAGCAGTTTTTTCTTTCTGAAACCAACTCTTTAAAATATCTATGTATGTGTGTTTGTGCGGGTGCACGTGTGTGTGTGTGGGGGGGGTGCATGCATGTGTATGTGATTGCACGTGTGTGTGTGGGGGGGGTGCATGCATGTGTATGTGATTGCACGTGTGTGTGTTGGGGGGGGGTGCATGCGTGTGTATATGATTGCACTTGAGTTGCCAGAGATAGACGTGGGGTTTCCTCTTTTCAGGCAGGAACAGCCCCGGCTGTCCTTGAGCTCACTGTGTAGTACATGCCAGGCTCGAACTCCTGGAGGATTAAAGGCATGTGGCATTATGGCTGACTGGCATGTCCTTGATTTTTTTTCCCCCCTCTATTTTATAAAATATTGTCATTTAAGTCCTGAACTCCTCACCTCAACAAGTCTAGCCAGCTAGATCTCCTGTCCTCACCTTTTGAGCACTGGATACAGGCAGGCCAAGGCTTCCGTGCCCACCCAGCATGCATACTATGGATGTTGGAGATCCTAACGCTGTCTTTATGCTTGCAAGCTATTTCCCCAGCCTTGGGAAACTAACTTTTAAGCTCATGTGTTGTAAGGCTTCAATAACTATTTTTCAGATGTCTAAAATTTAAGTTGCAATACTTGTGTCTATTGATTAATAATGTTATATTAAATAAACAGCACCGTATTGGCAAATTACTAAAAATCTAAAGCACAGTTTTTCATGCTGGCTGGAATCCTTGTACATTGTACCTGATTTTTTGTATTTATAAGACTCTTGTGTTTCTCAGCACAAATACTGTAACTTAATCATTAGTTTTACTTGATATCTGACAAGCGTGAATAATTAAAGTTACTGTGTTTTCTTTATTCCTTGCCAGCAAAAATGCCACTTGTATTTGTTCATAGTCCTTATTTTCTCTGGTGTATAATCTTATTACTAATTGAGAAGATTTATAGCAAACTAAGACTGCATGATTAAATTCTTTATGAAGTTTGACTGGTAGAAAATATCCTGTGGACTTTTACTTTGAGACCAATAAAAACTCCCTTTGTTTGCATATACTCTTCTGACATTTGTGGGCTGTTTTCTGTAGTCCTTCCCCAGGAAACTCTGCTTTTCTTCACACCAAGTATACTGTTGGCTGGGGGATCTGCGGCATGGACAGACTTGCCGCTTAAGTCTTACTCCTTATGTTTGTAGATGAATAGTTTTGTGACACTGCTTTTGAGTGTTTTGTTTGTATTATCCTTTGACTGCTTAGGATTAAACCTAAGCAAGTACTTTCTGTCTGAGATACACCCCAGCCTTGTCTTTTTGGTTATCTAGTTTTAGTTATTTTTCCCCTCCCCGAGCTCTGTTTTATAAATTTTAGACCATTGGTTTTATATAACAATTCCTGTTTTTGCCCCATTGGAGAAAAGAGGTGTTTGAAAGACAATGTGTATTATCTGGAGTAGAGAGTTTTAGTAAATAACAGTTTTTACTGAAACAGTTGTAAAGATACTTTCTAAAATGTCGGACTATTCTCGAATGAATTACATTTCGCAAAGATGTCTGAATTTATTGTTTGAAAGTTAAAGTAAGATGTTAAAATTGGAGGAGGATTGGCTGACACCTCATGAAACGACTGCCCCAGGCTTGTCGGGATGCTGTGTCTAAGCCTGCATTGGTGTGTGTGTGGGGGGGGGGTGGGGGTGGGGATTCTGAGATAACATACTTCAGATTGCTTTTGCACTTCTTACCTTTTCTTGATCCTTTATAGTTCGAGAAGCCAGATCATTGTATGGCTTACATGTTACATATGTGTAAACTGACTCTGCTGGAAATTCAAGGCTGTGTGAGCAGGGGAGGTTAGATTTCTTCCTCCTGCTGCTTTTTTCTCTGCTCAGTGGCCTTTTTTTGTTCATTTCCATATTTTAGATGTGATTTGTATAAATAGATGTCTTGTATAAATTTAATATTATTGTAATGGTTTGATTTTCCTTGCCTTATAGAAAAACACTTAAGTGCAGTATCTCTACTTTGTATTTATGAGTTAAATCGTTTAAAGTTCTCATGAAATCCTGCATATTTTTTTCCTCTTACAGTTTATTCTCCAGATATGCCATCACGGCTACCAATCCAAGATATATTTGCTGGACTGGTTACAAGTATTGGCACTGCAATACGATACTGGTTTCATTATACACTTGTGGCCTTTGCATGGTTGGGAGTTGTTCCTCTTACAGCATGTGAGTAGTCATAACTCTTCTGGAGTTATTTAAACATTCTATGACTGTTTGCTATTTTAATTATGTTTCCTGATACTGTGAATGATGTTTAATTATTTATTTGATTTATATTATATATTTGGAAGACCTTGTTTAGGAAACGTCCTCACTGAGTTGTTTCTGGAGGAGGGAAGGGTGTTTTTCTTAAAGACATAGGGCAGTATTGATAATCCATGAGTGGCAGAGTATATAGATAGGATTCTGTGGACTTTAGAACAAGCAAGGGTTTTAATACATGTAATTTACATCCTCTTCGCTTCGTAACTAAAGCTAGCTTGACTGCCTATGGAGATGAAAACCATAGGCACTGATGGAGAGTGACTTAGTGAGCTACATGGAGCCCGTGAGCTCCCCTGCTATATAACCCAGAGAGACAAAGTAGTTCTAGTGTGAGACAAATGAGAAGATATGGGAGCTGGAGCCGGCACTTTTAGCAACTGCATAGCTTGTTGTTCTACAAGGTAAGATTATTGGAGATGAGGAGTTGCTCGTCTCTGCTAGCAAGGAGACCACAAGCCTAAATAGTCTCAAGTTTTCCAGAACCATGTAGGGTGGTGACGGTGGTAAGTGTATGGTGATATTATACTCCCAGATTGTCCTACAAAGTGGAGAAAATCAGATATAAAATCAGCTCGTTGAATGCTAGAAGACAGTGTCAAGTTCCAAATATGACAGTTTACGTTCCTCAACCCCCCAAATATACTCAGTTGGAAGAACAGAATACAGACACTTCCTTAGACTTGTGTTCAGCATGTGTTCCACCTTAAACTTTTAAGTAATGCACACCTTAATTCTATCACTCTGGAGGCTGAAGCAGGAGGATCCCCCGTAGGAGGCCAGGTTGGTCTACAAGAAGCATAGGAAATGAAACAGAAGAAAATTTTTCAGTTAAAGTGGAAGACAGCATGCCTTTCTAAAAATCAATAGACGTACAGTTGAGCACAAGTGAACGTTTGAATTCATTTTAACAAGCTTGGTATCTGCCCTGACTTTGCATCATATTATAATATATCCTCTTACAGACTCTTCTTTTTTTAAATTTTTTTATTTAATGTATGAGTGCTTTATTCGCATGCACGACTTTATGCCAGAAGAGGGCATCAGATTCCACTGTAGATGGCTGTGAGCCACTATGTGATTGCTGGTAATTGAACTCAGGACCTCTTAACCGCTAGCCATTTCTCCAGCCTCCATATTCTTCTTTATGATTCTGTTCCCCATCCCTCTTTCCTAGTACATGTCAGGGGTTTAAGGAGTCTTAATGCTGCTCAGCCCATTTACCTACTGGCTGATGGTTTGTGAGTTTTACTTACTTGTATGCATGCTTGTTTCCTTTTATATGGGTACCTAAGTAATTTCCATTATGGATACTCTTTACTATTCTGCCCTTTTGACTTGACCTGTAAAAGAAGCCATTGAACTCATGAAAATATCTGATGTAAGGCTAAGGGCAGTGCTTAAACTAATGTGCCAGAAGTGTTCTGAAGGAAAACCTCAGTGTCTTCTTAGTCTTTGAAAAGCTGTAGTCTTGTTAGCACATTCTCTCTAGAATTCTGCCTCTCTCACTAAAAACCATTCTATCTTTTCTGAATAAGAGGGCAAGGGATGGCCATGAATTCTTATATCCTTGTGTTTACCCTCCATGTTTATAATTTAAGATATTCTTTGAGACCTTTTGAAACTGTCTTTCTGTATGTATGTGTGTATGTATGTATGCATGTATTTTTAAAGTCTTTTAAAAACAATTTTCTATGTGTGTGTTCTTGTACCATGGTGTGTGTAAAGGTCAGAACAACTTGGTGGAATGCTTGTCTCCCCAGATTTATATGGGTTCCCGGAGTTGAACAGAGGTTGCTCCCTCTTTACTGGTATATAGAGTGTGAAAACCAACTCCAGAAAGTTGTCTTCTGACCTCCACACACACCATGGTATGTGGGTGCTCATACTCAGACAATCATACACACACACACATGCACACACGTACACATGGGTTTACAATATGACTCAGGCATACGAAGAATAAGAACACTTATTTTCTTGGTGTCAATAATGTTCCACTTTACCTCTGCTTCCTCGAGCCACGCACTTGTGTGAGTGTGGGATGCTAGTTGTGACTATGCCTTTGTGCCTTTGTTTGCAGGCCGCATCTACAAGTGCTTGTTTACTGGCTCCGTGAGCTCACTACTGACACTGCCGCTAGACATGTTGTCGACGTGAGTACTGGCTCTGAGAGTGAAGTCTGGGCAATGTAATGATGTTTTTCCTCTAGTATTTATTCTGTTTTGTTTGTTTTATTTTTTTGAGGCAGGGTTTCTTTGTGGTATAATAGCCGTGACTGTCCTAGAACTTACTCTTTAGAACTGTCTGGCCTCGAACCCACCGAGATCCACTTGTCTCTGCCTCCCAAGCGCTAGGATTAAAGGCGTGTGTAATTCTTTTTTTTTTTTCTAACAGTTGTAGCTACAGTAGAAATTGGTATGTGTAAGTTCTGTTTCTTGAAAACAGAAGAATTTAAGGAAACTTTTTGTAATATTGGTAGGACATGTAAAAAGAAGACATTGTAGGCAGTTTGAATTACATGCTTCTGAATTTGTGTGCTTTTAGAACTTGTTTGCTGTAGCTTTTCTCTTCCCGTGGCATTAGCACCTTGCTGGGCCTGTGTTGGCATGTCTATTGACTAGCTTATGGGCTGCTCTCGAAGGTCACACTACTCACAGAAGAAGGCTAGGGCGGAAGGAGAGTTCTACATATTTTCTGTAGGTTGCAGCTTGTTCCTGACAAAATTTTGCTGATGTCCCCATGTGGCAGCAGTGTGTGTATAGTTGAGTTGGGTCATCTCTAGACAAACCATCTCATTTATACAAATGTAGAAAATCATGGTGTCAGACAGCTGCCATTTTGCTTACCATAATTCTGGAGGTCAAACTTTGTGTGGGCTTAGTAGGGCTTAGTTGGGAAGGTCATCTCTGATCTTTCCTGAGTCACACGTGTCTTTCCTGGAGCAGAATAGGTCTGTCTGACGTAGCGTACTTATTCACATGGCCTTTCCTCTTCAGAAAGCTAATGGACGCTTCTCCCAAGAGGGACTTGGGCAGCGTTCTGAAACTAATAGCGGGAGCCCATAAGCCCTTTTCTAGGCTCTAGAACATGGGCATCTTCACCTCAGCTCTAGCTAGGCAGGCATGAAGCTCCTTCAGAACGAAAGCATTGAGAAAAGGGTTCTGAAGTTTGACTCCATTTAAAACTACAAAAAGTGGTCAGTTGTTTGGCAAGGAAGAAATGGAGAAGGATTATTTCAGCCCCACCTCATCCTTATTTTGATGGTATAGAAGTCCTTTAGTAAGGTTTGGAGATACTGCAGAGAGAGAGCTATTACAGTGTGGGGCCGCTAAGTTGAGGTCTCTCAGACTCACCTTTCCTTCTCTTCACCAGGACAAAAAAAGTAGTCAACTTTCTAACATCTGTTAGTATTTTTGAGTTATTCTCAAATTATTCTGAAATCACAGACGTTGATAGTGAATGATAAGATTCTTCAGAAAAGAAGGAACAAAGGCTCCCAAGTGTTACAAATCTCACATTTCCATGTTTGGTTACTAAAGAACCACACTCTGCCTCTTTGGATTTATTTTGGTATTTCTGCAGCTCTCATTAAAACTAGGTTTGTCATGTAGTGTGAGTTCCTACATCTGGTTGACGGTGTACTGAGTATCTTTCAGTCCTTTTCTTTTTTTTGAGACAAGGTTTCTCTGTGTATCTTTGACTGCCCTGGAACTTACTCTGCAGACCAGGTTGCCCTTGAACTCACAGAGATCCACCTGCCCCTGCCTCCTGAGTGCTGGGATAAAAGGTGTGCACTACCACACCTGGCTTAGCCTTCTTTTCTTTACGTTGCCATATTTCCAGTCACTGAAGGAGCTTCTCTCTTTTTCATTGAATGTTTTCATTTATGTACTTCTATGTTAGTCACCCCAGTCTGTTAAGTATTAAAATTCTGGTAAAAGGATTGAGCAGAAGCAGAATTGTTCACCTAATTTAGTAAATTATATAAATGCAATTTGTTGAGTGTTTTGCTGGATTTTTTTTTTTCTTACACTCCTGGGTGTTTTTTTTTTTTTTTTTTTTTTTGGCTACGCTAAAAGGATAGGCTGTATAGTTAATAGCTGTATATTCTGATATTATTTTATATCTACTTAATGTAAGTATAGAGTAACAAAAGTATATAAATGAACATATTAGCTAGATTACAAGATAAAATTTCAATATCATTATGAATAGTCCTTGAGAACCAACTGAATTTTACTGAAAAATTAAGATTTTTCTGGTTGTTTTTACAAGTGTTCTTTGCAGTGAATTGTGTCTATTTTTTTCTTTTAAATAGGGAAAATTTGTTGGCGGATTGCTTGCAGGGATGTTTTGTGGTGACATGCACACTTTGTGCATTCATCAGCCTGGTGTGGTTACGAGAGCAGATAGTTCATGGGGGCGCACCAATTTGGCTGGAGCATGCTGCTCCACCCTTCAATGCTGCTGGACACCACCAAAATGAGGTAAGCCCTTCATCTGAAATACATCTTACTTGGGCAGCATCTGAAAGTCATTCCACCCTCTATGATTCAAACCCTTGACTTTCCTGTGCCTCATAACTGTGCTCATGCCACAGAAGAAGACAGTAGGAACGTGTTGTAGGAGGGCCGCTTGCTCGTTTCCAGCGCCCAGAACCAAAATAATCACTCAGAAACTGTATTTATTAAATCACTGCTTGGCCAATCACTTAAGCATATTGCTAGCTTGCTCTTACATCTAGGATTAACCTATTTCTATTATTTTATATTTTACCATGAGGCTCATGGCCTCTCAAACAAGGTTCTTGTGTCTTTCTCCTCTGGTGTCTCTATGGCGGCTCACTGACTCCGCCTTCTTCCTACCAGCATTCAGTTGTCTTCCCTGCCTAGCTCTATTCTACCCCTATCACAGGCCAAAGCAGTTTTTTTATTCATTAACCAATAAAAGCAACATATATACAGAAGGACTTCCCACACCAAGTTTGGGAGTTTAGGAGGGCTGTGGAAGTAAAAGAATGTTTCTCTGATTGCCTCTTAATGTTCTTGCTAGATTGGGCACAGTGCTAGAGAGAATATTAAAACACTCTTCCATTCTCTTTGGCTGGGTCAGCTGCTTAGCTTGGGCCTGGAAGGTAAGAATCTTCCTATATATAACTGAGTGGTGGCTACACCTGTAATCTAGCACAGGAGGCAGATGGAGCTTGGTGGGTTCCAAGATAGCCAGGGCTACATAGGAGAGAGGCCCTGTCTCTAAACACAAAGGCATGCACACGTGCATGAGATACAACTTCTTAGATCAGTTGCTGACATACTGCACGACATTGAGGAGTGTTCTACACCTATCACAGCTTTTTGTGTGAAGCACCTTATCTTTTCTGCTATGTAGGAAGAATTTTATCAAAAGTAGGAAACTTGGCCAGTCACATGGCACAGAAGGAAGATGTGCTTACCACCCACACCTGATTAGTTTGGAGTTCCCAGAAGCCACAGTGCATAGAGAAAAGTTGTCCCGTCTTCCATACATGCTCTGTGGCATGTGCAGATGTGTATATGTGGACATGTGCGCACACAAAATTAAACTTAAAGAAGAAAAGAACTGTGTGCAGTTTTCTTATGAGTGATAATGACATGCTCACATACAAGGGTATTTGGCAGTCTGTTAATCTCCGGCACAGCAAGAGGATTTTAGTATCTTGCCTGGTGGGAAATTGTAGGGCCAAGAATGTCACACAGTTAACTGCTCTGTGAAGTGAAAGGTTGACACTTCATATCCTTTTTTAGTGAAATAGTTGGTCACAAACTACTCATTAGTAACTAATCTTTGTTCCTCTGATATGTTTTTTAACATGTAGATTGAGTTTATCAAGCCTATAATCCTATTTACTATAAAGTATACCTTTTCCTTGGAAAATTATACATAGATGAACGCAGCATCACAAGCCCTCTGTTCTGGGGATGGAACCCAGGGCCTTGAACATACTGGGCAAGCATTCTGGTCTCAAACGCACATTCTCCTCCTTCCCCAGAGTAGTGGGTACCATCATGCCCATGAGGTGGTGCTGTGAGAGAAGGTTAGAGTCAGCACTGCTGCCAGTCTACCTCATTTTTTGAAGCATTTAATGTAGTTTTGCTTTAGAATTTTCATTAAATCCAAGGGAATTGTTTTTTAAATAATTTATTTAAATTTATTTTATGTGTATTGATGTGAAGGTATAAGATTCTCTGGAACTGGAGTTACAGACAGTTGTGAGCTGCCATGTGGGTGCTAGGAATTAAACCCCAGGTCCTTTGGAAGAATAGCCAGTGTTCTTAATCACCAAGTCATCTCTCCAGCTCCAGGAATTGTGTTTTAACTTAAGAATTAAATATAATTAATGTCTTTGCATTTGGTTGGTAACAGAATTTTGATTTTTTTTTTTAATTTTCTGGGATTGAGAATTGAGTCCAAGGCTTCACATAGGCTAGGTAACTACCCTCCCATTGAGCCACATCTTCAAGCCTATTTATTTATTTATTTATTTATTTATTTTGAGACAAGAATCTGACCAAGTCCAACAGCAGGCCTCAAGCTTAATGATTCTCCTGCTTCAAATCCACCCTTTCCTTACAGCTGCTGGAACTACCACTCTGGACCACCATGCTTGGCTTGGTGTCCCAGAAGAAGAGCCAGAAGAAAATGCGTTAGGAATTGATAAGGCCATATATGGAAAATCCTTGTCTTCAGCTCAAAATCAGTTACTCAAGTGTTAATAGCAGCAAATTAAGGTGTATATGTGTGTATACATATACATACATTTATTTAAGAATGTGTTTTCATGGGCTGGGGAGATGGTTCAGTGGTTAAGAGCATTGCCTGCTCTTCCAAAGGTCCTGAGTTCAATTCCCAGTAACCACATGGTGGCTCACAACCATCTGTAATGGGGTCTGGTGCCCTCTTCTGGCCTGCAGACAGAATATTGTATACATAATAAATAAATAAATATTTTTTAAAAATGTGTTTTCATCCCTAAGGAAGTTAGACACATTAGTCCTATTTATAAAAGATTATGGATGATGTGTTTAAGATAGCCAGATTTATAAGCTCATTTTTTATAATGCTTTTTTTCTTACATGTGTGTATGTGTGTACCCATGTTTACAAGTATGTGCTCATGTGTACAAGTGTATTTGTGCATGTGTCCTTGTTGTGCATGTGAAGGTCAGAAGACAATCTTTGGTGTAAGTTCTTGTCCTCTACCTTATTGGAGATAGACAGGGTCTTAGATTCTCTGCTAGCTGGTCCATGAACTTCCTTCCATGTTGGAGCACAGGATTGCAGATGCTCAGCTGTGCCCAGCTTTACGTGAGTTCTGGGAATCCAGTCAGGTTCTCACATTGGTGTGGCAAGTGCCTTGTCCACAGAAGCCACCTCCCCAGCCCTGTAGTGCTTTCTGAAGTGTGTCCTCTGAAAAGTGAGTTCACATTCTTAGGTACCAAGTTGGTCCTAAATGAGATACATTTTAAAGAGATGACTCTGAAAGGTATTTCTTTTTTTAACTTTAGTGGGGTTGTCTTGTTTACTGTTTTTTTCTTGCAGGGTAAAGTATGATTTGGGACTAGAGTAAAACTGAGCCAAGTAGGTGAATTCCTGGACTTTTCTTTCATTTTAGGCTCCTGTAGGAGGAAATGGTGCTGAAAATGCTGCTGCTGATCAGCCAGCTAACCCAGCAGGAGAGAATGCGGTGCTGGGTGAGAACCCTGATGCCCAGGATGGTCAAGCAGAAGAGGAAGAGGAGGACAATGAGGAGGAAGATGATGCGGGTGTGGAAGATGCTGCTGATGCCAACAATGGAGCCCAAGGTAGTGGCTGCTCCATGCCCTCACTCACTCTTGAGGACTCCCTCATTCTTAACTTGCACTGAAGACAGAGAGAGTGGTGTTTCATGTCTTATGATGGGCCAGAGCTGTTATGACCGATTTCTGTTTTTACAAGCTAGCAATTACAGGTAGACATGTACATAAGTGTGCTTTCTGTGAAACAGAACATTTTGTGTATTATAGCCCTTTACACAGGACCTCACTCCTCTCTCCCTTCTTTCCTCCCTCTCCATCTTTCCCTTTCTTTCTCTCTCTCCCTCTCTCTGTCCACTAGATGGATGGGGAAAACATAGTCTTATGTCACCAGGTCTATGTTTTGAAGAAGGAACTTGGTCTAGAATTTCCTGGAGTATTTGTTTGTTGTGTGTGTCTGTGTGTGTTTTCTTCTGCCTCCATGGGGTCACTGCACTTTTCAAATGAAGAAAATCCTGAAGTGTATACTGCAGGCCAGGTGCCACCTTTGGAATCATCTTTGCATTTTCTGTCAGTGGGAACTTTGGAATGTGCAATGAGATCCAGATCTGTGTTCCATTGTTAGCTCGTTGCCTGTCTTGTGTTTTCATTGAGTCCACCTTGGTTATATCTGTGTCCATTGTAACAGACACTTGAGACAAAGTATCCAATTGTGAACAAAATGCCTGCTTGCATTCTGGGAGGTTCTGGGCTAGAGAAGAGGTAGATGTGTTAAGTGTATATGGGTTGCTCTAAAGATATGTGTCTTAAATAGGGTTTCCCAGGAAGTTCAGAGTAAGGGACTTTTGGGCTGAGAACTGAAAAATAAGAAGAAACAAAATTCATAATGGGAGCAGTTGACTTTCCAAGGGAAAGATCCGAGGCTCTGAGACAACCTCTTTTGGTACTGCTGCCCAAGTGCTTGGCTGTCACCTGCCTAATTTAATCCCTGGCTGCTTTGCATACTGCTGCTACTGCTGCTGCTTCTTCCCCTTCCCCTTCTCCGCTTCCTCCCCTCCTCCTTTCTTTTCCCTCCTCCTCCTCCTCCTCCTCCTCCTCCTCCTCCTCCTCCTCCTCCTCCTTCTCTCTCTCTCTCTCTCTCTCTCTCTCTCTCTCCCCCCCCCCCTTTTCTTTTCTTTTTGAGACAGGAGCTCACTGTGTTGTCCAGGCTGGCCCAGAATTTGTAGATCGTCTGCTTCAGCCTCCTGAGTGGTAGGACTGCAGGCTTTGTACCACCTGATTTAGCTCTTACATTTTAAATTTATATATTTATTTCTAATTATGTGTCTACATGTATGTCTGTGTGGGTTTGTATTTGTGTGTTTTGTGTTCATGGAGGCCAGAAGAGGGTGATCCCCTAGAACTGGAGTTCCAGGGAGTTGGGAGCCACCTGACATGAGTAGTACTAGGAAGTAAATTGGGTCTATTAGAACAGTTTGAATTCTTAATCACTGACAGGCCTGAGTTTTGTTCTTTATCTTCTGCTGATTTGCTAATTCATTCGAAAGTTATCCCTTGGCATCCTTCTTTTTCCTTAAATCTACCAGATTCATTTCTAACCCACAGCATTTAGATTTGTCTTTCATATAATCCTATTTATTAATTTTCTACCATAGTCTAGGATTGTCTTATTTTATGTTACTATTTATAAGTTTGTATTTATTTGTAGAACTTATAGCATAGTAAGTAAATTATGTTTGATAAAATTTTAAACATGGCTCAAGTTCTCAACTGATTGTAATTAAAAGTGGCTTTTATATCTGTCAGTAATCTTGGCTTTGCAATTGCATTTCCAGATGACATGAACTGGAATGCTCTGGAGTGGGACCGGGCTGCAGAAGAGCTTACTTGGGAAAGAGTAAGAACTTTCTCTGTCACATGTCTTTGTGTTGTAATCCTAAGGTGTATTTTGAAATTTGGCATGTTTATCTATAAACACAAATTTCTTTTTTTTTTTTTGTGGAGCCTGCCTTTATTTTTTTGTTTGTTTGTTTTTTTTTCACTCTTTTTTTAAATTTATTTAATTATTAAAGATTTCTGTCTCTTCCCCGCCACCGCCTCCCATTTCCCTCCCCCTCCCCCAATCAAGTCCCCCTCCCTCAGCCCGAAAAGCAATCAGGGTTCCCTGACCTGTGGGAAGTCCAAGGAACCCCCACCTCCATCCAGGTCTAGTAAGTTGAGCATCCAAACTGCCTAGGCTCCCACAAAGCCAGTGCGTGCAGTAGGATCAAAAATCCATTGCCATTGTTATTGAGTTCTAAACACAAATTTCATAGTTAAATTTGATGAAAGCAGGTTAACCAGGATTTAATTTCTACAAAAACCAAGTGATGCACAGCTGGGATGAAGACAGTGGTAGTGAAGTCTGTTTTCTGCCTTGAGTATAGGCCTTGCTCTACAGGGCCACTTTGACCTTAAATTGTGGAGTTGGTGAAAATTCAGTAAAATGAAATAGGAAAATAAAATTAATTCTATAATGAAGTTATGGCTGGTTCTCCCTAATGAAGAAACTCAGAATGGGTGTTTTTTCTTTTTGTAGTATTAGACATAAATCCATGGCCTTGGAGATGGTAGGCAAGCACTCTGTCATTGGGCTCCACCTACCAGCTCTTTGGCACAGATTCCGGCTCTGTCTCAATAGTTGCCTTAGCTTCCCTAGTTTTAGGAACACAGACATACCTCTGTCTGCTCAGGATGGAAATTTCTAGAGGATATTTGCTATATGACCTAGGGTAAAAGGGGCCCAAAGTGTAATACTCAAACACACAGGGATTTTGTTTTGTTTTTAACCTATGACTGGTAGGTTTAGAAAACTGTTTAGTGACCCTGATAGGAAAGCAGTCTTCCTGTAAGAAAAGAAGGTCCTACTGCATCTTAAATTGATGCTCATTATCTTTTATTTTAGATGCTTGGACTTGATGGATCACTAGTTTTTCTGGTAAGTGGAAGTATTGCTTTGATAGAATTAGGAGTCGTTTTGTTATCCATTGACTCTTAAATTCTTGGAGTATGCTTTTTAAGCTAAACGTCAAAACAACCCTTTAGTTTTTGATTATTTGATATTTGAAAGCATATTTTGTATGTTGACAATACTAGAAATATTTAAATATTTAAAATGTTATTTAAAAACAAACTTGCTAAATATTTGAAGAAAAATTCCAGAGTTAATAGCAGTTAAAAGAACTTGATATTTGAAGTTGGGTCTTTCATGTTTAATACTTGCACCGTTGAGAACAAAAAGCAGCTTTGTTTGTTCCACAGGTGAGAGGCACAGTCTTATCTGGAAGTCTGCCGTAGGAGTAGAGCTTACGTTTTCTTGTTTTATTTTACAGTTTTTAATTTTTAGGTTCTTTATTTACTAGTGTATGTGAAGGCCAGAGTCTTTCATGTGTTATCCCCTTCCACTGTGAGAGCTGGGGTCAAACTCAGGTCATCAGGTTTCCAGCAAGCACTATACCCCAAAAGAGCACAAATTCCCCCGCCCCCGCCCCCCCCCCCCCCCCGCCCCGTCCTTCCCCCATTTTTTGAGACAGGGTTTCTCTGTGTAGCTCCGGAGCCTGTCCTGGAACTCGCACTGTAGACCATGAACTTACAAGCATCTGCCTGTTTCTACCTCCCAAGTGCTGGGCTTAAAGCACTGCACTGCCTGGTGCAAAAGCAACAACTTAAAAGTAGATGGCTGGAGCTGGAGATAAGACTCATCAATTGAGAACACGCTGCTCTTTCCGAGGACCCGAGTGGGGTCTTAGCTCCAGTGTCAGTTAATTTCCTTTAACTCCAGCTCTAGAGGATCTGATACTAACAGTTTGGGGCTCCGTAGTACCAGTACTAACGTGCACCTACTCCTATACAAACACAGACATACACACTACAGGATAATAGAGGCATGTCTTTAAAGGAGGGGTAGTTCTTTCCAGAAGTTTATTCTTTGAAGGAAACATGGTGTGTTTAGGTCACGTAAGGCACAATTGTTTGTTATTTGGGGTTAGGGCTTGTGTGCAGCAGCAGAACCACCACAGGTGGAGACATGGTGATAACAGGAAGCCCAGAGGAAGCATAGACTTGAGGGTTGCATGATCCAGTGGCCCAGCAATGTTATAAAAACCCATGTAATATCTGTCTATTGCTATTTACTCAGGTAACATCCTTTACCTCATTGGTATTTCATAAGAATGGCAGAAGTTGTTGAGGTCAAATAGGAAAGTCATTTGCAGCCTGACTTCATTCCTTATACAGTTTCAGGGGAATCAGAGGTAGAGGTGAATGAAATAGGATTCAGCTTTCAACAACGTTTTAAAGTTGATCAAGTTATCAAAATGTTCAGGGTATAGTGGTGTGAGCCTGTAGTCCCAGCACTTGGGAGATAGAAGCAGGCAGATCGCCTGGTCCACAGTGCGAGTTCCAGGACAGCCAGTACGTTGAAAATCCCTGTCTCGAAAATAAAAAGAAAAAAAAGATCAGTGTTATTTTTATATTAGCTATGACTAAGTGAAATTGTTCAATTGAGCATGAGATATCATTGATTGATCTTACTAATGCTTTCTCCTGTAGGAGCACGTGTTCTGGGTGGTGTCTTTAAACACATTGTTCATTCTTGTCTTTGGTAAGTTGTGCCTATGTGTTTAGTGTTTGTGGTATCATTATAGAAGTTTGACTTTCTAGGAGTCTTGTTGCGGGTTTTTGTTTTGTGCTTTAGGAATATTAAGGAACATACAATGTGGATTTAGACCCCAGATCCCTACTATAATCCCAGACTTTTACTCAGTGATTGAATCATTCTCTGCCCTGTTTATCTATTAGGGTGTTTATTATTACCATGGAGAAATGAGAATTTATTCAGAACAAACTGAAATTTGACTGGAAAGGATTCAGGAAAAGAGAAGCATAACAATCTTTAATAAGAATTTAAGTGTACTTTGTGATTTAACTATAGTGTCATCTAAAACTTACTAGAATTCATTGTTTATCAATAATCCATCATATTTGTAATCTTTAAGTTGTTCACTTAAATGCCATTTTATAGTTGGTCTGTTGAATAAAATCCCAAATGATGTGCACACATTAATGGGGAGCTGGGATACTCCTTTCGCTTCCTGCTTCACTCTGCTGCGACATGTGTACTGTGCACCTGTGATGACTTTTTGATGTTCTCAACCTTCATCCTCTGCCTACCATGTTTTCTAAACTGGAAGTCAAATTAAAGGGCCTGATCAGGTCAGGCTCAGTCATCTTTGACAAGGCTATTGGGCACATATTTTGGCTTAGAGTGTGAGATAGGAAGAGGTATGTGACTTTATCCATTTGTGCCCCCTGGATTTTTTTATTTTCTGTTCACATCAAGAAAGAAATCTGTGGGATGATACTTTAGTGTCATGGGGCTAGTGGGTCCTTATCCTTTCACCCAGTGACTACACCAGTCCTGATTCAAATTCTGGCATTTTCAAGATCTTTCTTGTCTAGCTTTTCTATAAAGAAGAGTTCGTTTTCATCAGCAGGAACAATTCAGTTAGTGTGAAGTTGGTTCCCAGGAGATGCCAGGCAGGTGTCCTCTGAGTAGTTAGTGCAGAGGAAGGAGCTTGTGCATGAGTCCCTTCCCAGACACGAACTGTTTTCATGTTGCTGCCTTTTTCCTTTGTCTTTGGTATTTGGAGCTTTGAATTTTAAGAAGAGCTCACAGGTTTGGTTTCTATTGTTCTCATCAATTTTGGTCATTTGGGTGGTTGTTTTAGGTTTTAATGCTCATTTCAGCCCTTTTAAAATGCAGGTGACACCCTCTTCAGAGTGGGTTTGTGTCTTTATGACCTTGTTGTTTTATTGTGCCAGGTATAGTTTTTAGTTTTTCCTCCGAGAATTTTCTATTCTCAAAGAAGTCCCTGGTTCTTTTAGTGGAGATTATGTTAAGAGTGCTCATTGTTTTATTGATAAGTTTTCTCCTCCCTTTTAGCATTTTGTCCTTACCACATCGGTCATTTCTCCCTTGTTGGTTTGGGATTTGAGGAACATGTGAGTATAATACTTTCAGAATTTTACTTCTACTAATTATTCCCAAGTTTGTTATTTTCTAAAGAATATTTTATTTATTTTTGTTTTTTTTTTTTGAGATAGGGTTTCTCTGGGTAGCCCTGGCTTTCTTCGAACTCACTTTGTAGACCAGGCTGGCCTCACCTCAGAGATCTGCCTGCTTCTGCCTCCCAAGTGCTGGGATTAAAGGTGTGCACCACCACTACCCAACTGGGAACATTTTATGTGTATACATGCTTTGCTAGCATGTATGCACATCATATGTTTTGTGTGATATTTTGATTGTGTTCTGACAAAGCTTGCTTGGAGTTGGAGGAGTTAGCCACTAGTCGACCAGAATTGACCACAGAGGTTTTGGAAGACTGAGGACAGATAGGAGAGGAAGTAGTAAGGCTGGGAGGAGAAGGATCTGGCTCGCTGTTTGAAGAAAGGAAAGAGCAGGTAGGGAGGACTGGGGCTTCTCTACTTCTCTGTCTTTTAGGCTTTTCCCTCAATATCCGACCCCTGCATTTTTATTGATAAGAATAATTAGAGTATTCACACATGTGTTTTGTTGGATCCCGTGGAACTAAGGTTATGGATGCTCATGAGCCATTGTACTGATGCTGAGAAGTGGACCCAGGTTTTCTGCAAGAGCAACAAGTGGTCTTAATATTGCAGAGCCATGTCTCCAGCCCAATAAGGACTATTTTCAAGAATTCACTTCTCAATGTATCTTGTGCACAGGAACAGTTAGCCAGTGCAGTCTTGTTCTTTCTGTTAAAAACTGAACAGGAAGTAGCATGCCAATATGCTAGCCATTACAGGTAGGCTGTGAGTTTCACAGTATGGTGGTCCTGAGGCACACTGCAAGGCGTTTCTCATAGATTGCTCTTCCCTCACTTGATGAACTTGTGTGTCCTTTGCTATCCCTTTGCTCAGGTGTTCCAAAGTGAATTTTGAAAGGTATCAGTATATTTATCAATTTTCAGAAAGGGAATAGAAGACTGTCTTCTTTTGGGGTAATGGACTATAGTATTTTCTCAAGAGTTTGCTGATCTTTTACATTCTGTCATTTCCTAATGATGAATAGATTTTTGGATAGATTCTTGCTTTCCTTTTTTTCTAAAACATTTTAATAGTTTAGACAAACACTCTAGTAACCTGGCGTCCACCAGCTCCTTAGCTGTAAAGGATGTTAATGTCTGACTCTGATAGCAATTAGATGTTAATGGCATTGCCCATGAACAATACATCTTTTCTAGGGGCTACCACAGCTAGAGGTCCAGAAGATCCGTGGAGTATGGCTACTTTTATGGGTTCTGAGGATTTCTCTTCTAAGGAGGACCTGAGTAGGGTCTTTTGTTCTCTTTGTGTGTGAGTTCGGAGATCACTTTGGAAATGTTCCGTTATCTGCTACTGCTCCGATACCTCTTACTGGTTGCTGATAAGAACCTAGAAGACTGAGATAAATAGTTTCAGCAGATATTGACTTTCTGAACTGTTTCTGCTTATTACCCGTAACTCAGGAAATGAAAAGATAGGAATGAGAAATGTTTGTCACTCTCCAAATTTTAGCTTTCTGCATGTTTCTAGAACAGTTATGGAGAGTTAGAGAAACTTAAACAGTTACTTCTGGGGGTATGAGATGGTGTGGTCAGGATGTTACCAGGCAAATGGGCAACTTGAGCAGCATGCTTGAGGTCAGCCCTTACCAAGTGCATCTTTGTGAGAATGAGGACTGGCTGCTGAGATTATGGTCTTATTGGGAGATTTCATTCGCTCTCTTATTTTGATTCTAAATAAAATGTTATTCGTTACTGTTTCTTTAGTCTTTAGTAGTGTTTAGGTCTGTATATGAGACTCTGGTTTACAGATACTTTATAAAGGAGATTTCGATTTTTAAATTATAAATATCTTGAATTAACAGTTTACTTTTTAATCATTCAGATCACTTAGTATGCTTAAAAACTGGGTTAACAACCATGAGGGAAAGCTTTATTTTATTTATTTGTTTTATTTTCAGGTCCAAGCATCTCATTTTGAAGGTCTAATCACGACGATTGTTGGATATATACTTTTAGCAATAACACTGATAATTTGTCATGTATCCTTTAATGAGTCAGCTTGGAGTACAATACTGTTCATACCAAGGAGTTCTCATTAACAAAAAAGCCGCTTTCCACTATGTCTTCATAAAGGTTAGTGTTTGTGAAGGGATGAGTGTAGGAAGAATTTGAAACAAATGAAATTTATTATTACACCCATATAACCTGAAGAGTTTCTGTCTTCCACTCTCAAGTGTTCAGTCTCCTTGACTAGATGCTGCAGGCTTTGGCAACTCTTGTCAAGTTTCATAGGTCTCGACGCTTGCTGGGAGTCTGCTATATTGTGGTTAAGGTAATCCGGTTGTAAATTAGAGCCCAAAGTGGTTTGTCCTCCATTTGGTTGATACTGATGACTTTATTTCTGTTTAATTAAGGTTTCTTTGTTAGTTGTGGTAGAAATTGGAGTCTTCCCTCTCATTTGTGGCTGGTGGCTGGATATTTGTTCTCTGGTGAGTTGAGCACCACTGTCATAGAAGACATTCCTTTTAAAGAAAATATTTGAAAAAAAAAATAAAATAAAAAAAATATTTGGTGATTTACTTATTCTTAGAATGTGACAATATTGAGTCTAAATGTCATTAGTTTGTCTTGTATTGTTTAATGTTTTATATGCATTTGAATGTCAGGGTATTTTAATTGGAGCTTTTATAATAACTATTGGAGAATTTTGTTAATAATTTTTCCCTCCTAAATTTTATACTAATGTTGCCCAGTTTTTAAAACTATGATACTAGATGTTAATGATTCCTAGTTTTGATTTTTTAAAATATATGTAGAAAAGCTGGGGGCTGGAGAGATGGCTCAGCGGTTAAGAGCATTGCCTGCTCTTCCAAAGGTCTTGAGTTCAATTCCTAGCAACCACATGGTGGCTGACAACCATCTGTAATGAGGTCTGGACAGAATATTGTATGCATAATAAATAAATAAATATTTAAAAAAAAAGAAAAGCTGCTTTGAGATTGACATTTATTTCTTATTCTTTACTATTTAAAACGTCTTGTGAATGCAGACTTATAACTAAGAAATCAAGATTTTATATAAAGAGAATAGTTTTTACTAGTAAAGGGCTGAAAGCCTAGGTCAGTTGGTAGAATGCTTGCCTAGGATACATGAAGTCCTGGGTTCAATCTCCAGCACCACATAAACTAAGTGTGATGGCGGTGTCTGTGATCGTAGCACTGAGGAAGAAGAGCCAGGAGGGTCAGAACTTCCAGGTTTCCTTCCGCTTTATAGCAAGTTCTAGGCCAGCCTAAGATAGTGAGACCCTATCATAGACAAAAAATGAACTAGTGAAACTAATTATTTATGCTTCATGGTTTTTTAATTGCATTATTTGTGTATTTGCTCATGTGATGGTGAGAGCACAGCTTGCAGTAGTCCACTTTCTTACCACGTGAGTCTCAGGGCTTTAACTCAAGTGCCTTTACCCACTGCCCATGTTCCAAGATTTTAAAGTATTATGTACTCTACATAGTTCCGTGGCACTGTGAAATGGCATTAAGAGAACTGAAAACCAAAAATATTGACATTATGTACATTTGGTGAACTTACTCTTAGTGGTGGAAGTACTAAGCATTGCAAATGTAGGTGGCACAGATCTCTAACCTGTTGTGTTTTGACTCAGGAAATGTTTGATGCTACTCTGAAAGACAGAGAACTGAGCTTTCAGTCGGCTCCAGGAACTACGATGTTTCTGCATTGGCTGGTGGGAATGGTGTATGTGTTCTACTTTGCCTCCTTCATCCTGTTACTAAGAGAGGTAGGTCCTATAGGGATGTGTTGATGCTCTGTGTTTTTTAGATGGGCTTGGCTTTGACCACCAGTCAAAGGATGTTTTCTTGGTTTAGTTAAGACATTTCCTAAACTAAACTAAACCATATTCTCTACTATTCTAAGAGGGAATAACTAATAGTAGAGTTTGGTTTGATTACTTTAAATTGACATTTATCTAAAACAATTTTAAAAACAATCAAGGCTAGTTTAAAATCCAAGTTCTTACTTGATATGCATCATACTTACCCTCTGTGGTAAACTCCTAAAAGTGGTTGTGATAATAAATTGATGAAATCCCCAATAGAGGTTTTATAGGATTTAAAATATCAAAATATTTAGAAAATGACATTTGATGTACAGAATTACAGTGAGGATTCTTTATGATCCCAGGTCAGTTGCCAGATGGGTACCTTCACAGATCCTCTTCTAATTGGTTTAAAAATGAGAGGAGATTAGTGTTTCCTTAATATACATCTCAAGCTACAGATTCTGTGCTATAATAATGAGAAACAAAGGCACAGTTCCTCTTCTCCTCTGTCTTGGAAGCGAGTAAATCCTTTGAACAGATTAGCTTACTTTGCTTAGATGGTGATGGAGGAGAAAGCCTACAAAGCCATTGGGAATGAAGTCATAGCGGCTACATGTCATCTGTACTTTGTGAAAAGTTTGAGGAGGATGGGGATGGGTCTGCATCCTTCCCCTAAATCATAACAGTGTAATAACGTCATGTTTTACCTCAGTGATCTAGATTTCTTGATAAATTGTTCTCAGTGGCCGGGCGGTGGTGGCGCACGCCTTTAATCCCAGCACTCGGGAGGCAGAGGCAGGCGGATCTCTGTGAGTTCGAGACCAGCCTGGTCTACAAGAGCTAGTTCCAGGACAGGCTTCAAAACCACAGAGAAACCCTGTCTCGAAAAACCACAAAAAAAAAAAAAAAAAAATTGTTCTCAGTGAGTGTTTTCTAGGTTATGACTAAAAACATCAAAAGGTTATTAAAAGCACAGTAATTTGATAGAATTTCTGTCTGGGGAACTTCTTTTTTCATGACAGTTGTAAATTCTTTAGGATATTATTCTTCTGTTAGTGTTCATGTGCATAGTTAACATAATGATGTTATTGAGTATCTGTCACACTTTAAATATGTCTGCAGGTACTTCGACCTGGTGTCTTATGGTTTCTGAGGAATTTGAATGATCCAGATTTTAATCCAGTACAGGAAATGATCCACTTGCCCATTTACAGGCATCTCCGAAGATTTATCTTGTCAGTGGTAAGCAGGTCTTTTTTATCTAAGCATACTACCTTTTTTTTTTTTTTATGCAGTGTTTTTGTTGTTTGTATTCTTTTAGATTGAGAGGGCTGGGAAGCATACTGACTATACTTGCCTAAGCCCATGGGACATGCTTACCACGTAGTATGCTGGACTCATAGTAAGGCTATGCCTCTTTCTTACTGCAGATTGTCTTTGGCTCCATTGTGCTTCTGATGCTCTGGCTTCCTATACGTATTATTAAGAGTCTCTTGCCTAATTTTCTTCCCTACAATGTCATGCTCTACAGGTAAGGATTTTGTTGTTTTTGTGATTATTTGAGGGATTGAACTCAGTGCTAGTATATTAACCAAGTACCATACCACTGAGTGGTATCCCCAAACCCTATAGATACATTTTTAAAACTTAGAAAAGCTGTAATGATATATCACTATTGGAAATTTAATATTCAGATTACATTGAGCCTTTTATGTGAGAGTTCCATTTTGACATAGTCTTAGTCACATGCATGTTAGTAGTTACATTTTTCAAAGGAAGACTTGTTTCTGCATTTATTTAGAACATTTTACCACACTTAATGAGAATTAGTAGCATTGTTTTTCTTTGTGTGCACCTTTAACTATGAACTAAGACTCAAGGCTTTCATCCTTTTGGGTTTAAACTTTCCAGTGACTTCATTACCCCATGACCTCGAGCTATGGGAATGAGATTGCTTCCTCAAATTTACTTCTGTCCTTTTAAGTCTTGTCAGTTCCAGGCCCTTAAGACCTTGCTCTAAACCAACTCATTTACCACTCAGTAGCTTCGTTTCCGTCTCCCTTTGTTCTCCATTTATAGCCCACCCCTATCCCTGCTGTCCCTAGATTTTCTGAAAGTTTGGTTATATTATTCCCCTGTTAAAAAGTTGTCAGTAGTTTCTCCATAGTAGAATAAAGGCTTTATTTAAAACAGATAAAATATATAGTATGCTTAATAATCATTGCTGCTCTAGGGAAAAGGAGAGAAAAGAATAGCAAATGTCCAGGATGGGGCTTTAATTTAGAAGGAGTAACTGATAAGTCTGAGGTGACAGTTGAGGAAAGCCCTGATGGGAGGTGAGGAAGGGCTGTTGAACCAACCATATGGATCCCTTGAGACGGAGTCAGGTGGGCACAGTAGCACACAGGCCTATTTGATAGGCTAGTTTGGCTAAGAAAGAAATCAAAGCAGCTGGCTGTGAAGTCAGAGAAGTCCTTGAAGCCAGTTCTTTGAGCTTCTTTGGAGGCTGTAATAAGCACTTTGGCTATGAGGCTCACTCTGGCTCCTCAGTGATAAGACATAGAGTAGGGATGATCAGGTTAGAAGCAGGAGGGTAGCCGGAGTATAATGTGGTGATCTCAGTGGAGATGGGAAGGGGATGGATGAAGGAGGTAGCGATGGAAGCTAAGAAGCAGAGTCAAAGGAGTCTAGCAGTGTGCACGTGAGGTGTAAAGAAGGAAGTCAGAAATCAGAAGTTCTGTTGTTAGCATGAGAAAGAGGTTAACAACGGTTCGGTTGGATGCTTGTTCTCAGCGTGATAATGCACATCAGCATGGAGCACCCAATTCCACTGTGGTCATACAAGTTAGCAGTCAGGAGAAGTGTCAGGAGTAGGTGACGGTGGCATTCAAGCGGGTGAGTCACAGTTGCACAAGGAGGACAGAACTGGGCCCTCATATTTCTAGACTGGGGAAGCAGCTGGTTTGGAAGTTGTTGAGGAAGACGTCAGGAAGAAGGGTGAGCAGCTCTGTAACATGTTACTCTCATAGTGCAAGTGAGCACTGTGGCATGACCATTGGTGGACACTAAGGGACCAGGAGCAGCTTTGGTGGAGTTTGAGAGGACAGTCTCACTGAGTTGAAGAGAGAGTGGGAGAAAAGCAATAAAAACAATGGGTTCATTTGGCTTGGAGACCTGTTTAATTAGATGTTTTGTAAGTTAAAATGGAAGTAGGACTCATGTCGTAAACCTGTAACTGTTGCAGTGATGCTCCGGTGAGTGAGCTGTCCCTTGAGCTGCTCCTGCTGCAGGTCGTCTTGCCAGCATTGCTGGAGCAGGGACACACAAGGCAGTGGCTGAAGGGGCTTGTGCGTGCATGGACCGTTACTGCGGGATACTTGCTGTGAGTATGGCAGCTGACTCCATGTGTGTTGTCTGTCCTCATAACTTTTCTTTTTTCCATTTTGAGACATTCTTACCCAAGTTATAACCCTAGAATCCCCATGCCCTAGTCTCCTTAGTTCTGAGAGCACATTTGCCACCATGGCCTATATTGTTTTATAACCTTTCTGAAAGAAGTGTGTTCTATGTTCCAATCAATAAAACGTAGTTTTAGAGGCCAGAAAGATGACTCAGCAGTAAGAGTTCTTGCTGTTCTTCCAGAGAACCCAATTCATTCCTCCAGAACTAGTGTTAGGCTACTCATAACTGTTGGTGAGTCCACATCTGGGAATCTGGTACCTTTTCTGGCTCTGTGGGCACCTACACACATGTGGCATACATACACATATGTACATATAAACTATTATAAAACTCTAGGTTTAATATGAAACAGTGGAGTGCTGTCTGCAGGTTGCCCTTTCAAGGAGGGTGTGTGCACACTGTCCCCTGTTAGGCAGGCTCACTGCTGCACCTTCTGTGCTGTAGATGTGGCAAACAAAGGGTATTGGGGCCAGGCCAGCACAGTTAGACTACGTGGTGTGCTTATGTAGGAACGCAACAGATCCTTCCACACACATTAACCTAAAAGTTAAAAAATGCAGTGTATTTAAAGACAAACTGGCTTACTGTGTTTTAGGGATTCTAACCAGGTAAAGTTTTCTAAGGTTTGATTTTTTTTTTGTTTGTTTGTTACCTAGTTACTTTTTATGCTGCTGTGATAAAATACTCAACAGAAGCAGTTTAAGGGAGTGTGTTTGTTTTGGCTTACATTTTGAGGGTAGAATCCATTGTGGTGGGGTAGTCTTGGCAGCAGGAACTTGAGGCATTTGCTCTTGTGTTTGCATTCAGGAAGTAGAAAGAAATGCTAGTCTATGGCTAGCTTTCCTAATTTATTCTGTTGGGGATCCTTGGCCTGCCCAGTGAATGGTATCATCCACTTTTAGGATGGGTTTTTTCCCCCTTAGCCTAATATAGACATTCTCTCACTGGCATTCCAGAAGCCTCTCTCCTAGGTTCTGTCTTTAGTTAGGGTTCCCATTGCTGTGATAAAGCACCATGACTAAAAGCAACTTTGGGAAGAGAGGGTTTATTTCATCTTACACTTCCAGGTAGCAGTCCATCACTGAGGAAAGTCAGGGTAAGAACTCAAGACAGGAATCTGTAGGCAAGAAGGATGCAGAGTCCGTAAAGGAATGGTGTTTACTGTCTTGATTCTTAAGGCTTTATTATCCTGTTCCTTATATTCCTCTCTCCCTCAAACCACCTACTCATGGATGGCACCTACTCCCTCCCACATCAATCATGAATTAAGAATATGCACTATAGGCTTATGCACAGACCAGTCTGGTGGGGGCATATTCTTAATTTATTATGTTCCCTCTTACCAGATGACTGTAGCCTGTGTCAAGTTGTTATAAAACTGGTCAACACTATTGACTCTAGATTTTGTCAGGTTGATGATCAGGGTTAACCCCCCACAGCCATTTGTATTTATTCATCTGCGTTTATTTATTGAATTTATAAGATAGGGGAGTTTCTGTGAAATAGTTGGCATACTGTGGTAAAATTACTGTGTGGTGTATACTTGGTTATATTTGATTAAACACCACCCTTCCCCAGTGCTACTCTTGTCTGAAGTGATTTGTAACTTATACAGGAGACACAGCAATCATTTGGAAAGAAGAAAAGTTTTTCACTCTGTGGAGCCTAATGCCAACTGTCAGTGTTTTCCTCTAAATAACTGGTTTATTCCCAGGTGTTGAGTGAAGAAACAAAATAGGTTGAATTTGTGGAGTGTCCCACAAGCTAGCTAACATAGTTTAGGGTTTACTTTGAAGCAGACACCAGCATTTAGTCTAGATAGCAGGAGTAATGCTCTATATGGAATCCACATACATGTTTTCTATTCTTTAAGAAAATACATTATGCTTGTCATTGTCACTCTGACCTGAAATGAGGCTCACTGGTGTAACTTGTATAGGGACCTACATTCCTACTTACTGGGAGACCAGGAAGAAAACGAGAACAGTGCAAATCAGCAGGTCAACAATAACCAGCCTGCTCGAAACAACAATGCTATTCCACCTGGGGAGGGTCTGCATGCGGCCCACCAAGCCATACTCCAGCAGGGAGGACCTGTTGGCTTTCAGCCTTACCGACGGCCTTTCAATTTCCCACTCAGGGTAAGTCTATACAGCCTGACTTCTGTAAATTAATCTTTTCTTTCAATTTTCTACTGAGAATTAATACTGTTAAAATATGGTTATTGAAAACAAACCTGTTTTTATTATATTCATTATATAGCTTAAATGTTCAAAATAGATTTATCAGATTTTGGAGATGGACACTGTGTGGAATTAGAATCCCATGGACTTTAGCTCTTACTGTTTGAGAAAAAGAGATTGTAAATTAGAAGAAGCTAGCATGATGGGTAACATTTCAGGTCTGTGTGTCAGGAATTGTAATGACATGTTAGTGTTTGTCTCTGGTTTAATCACCATCCACAGCTATTGATCAGAACAGAACTGTGTTCCTGAGTACGAAGCACAGTACAGTGAGCATGGAGCAAGCGTGTGTGGCCTTCAAGGCTCTTCACTCTGACTCCTGCCCATCCCAGACTGTTGAATGTCACAGCTTTCCTGGTCCCTCACCTCTCCTCTGCAGATGCTGTCTCCTAAATACAGTTGTCTGCAGTTCCAGGTTACCATGTCCAGTGTTTGCTTAAGGACCTGCTATATGTCAGATGTGGGCAGTCATCTCATGTTGATAGATAATAAAAGTGAAAATCAGCTTGGCTAAAAATATGCCTGATTCATGGTCTTGAAGCTACCAGTCATTCTGTGATTCAAAGTCTTGACAGAAACTTATCCTGATGATTAGTGCCATTTACATGCAGTTTGTTATATTTCAAATCCCTATTCTTATTTTTCAATTACCTGTGGGCCATATGTAGCCATTGCCTAAGCACACCTTGAGTGTCTGTGATATTTTTGATCTGTGTTAGGGTTATAGAGATCATGCATGCTGTCTTTGCCCTGAAACCACTTTCAGACTACTTTAGGAGATTACAAAGCAAAACCAAAGAGTAGCAAATTTGAGTTCTCAGCATAGATGTTTCCTGAGGGCACTGTTGGACAGTGGCCATTGGTTTGTAGTACAAACCAATGCATAAAACATCATGTAGGAGGTGGTACCTAAGCTGTCTTTAATGCTAAAAGGACAAATAGATCAAAAAAAGTAGGAAGGACATTCCAGCCATATACGAGGAAAGGGCACATGGGGCGTGTCAAGCTTGGAACTGTGGGTAACTGGTTGTGATTTAGAGGGTGTGGGTGTATGCAGAGGAGAGATGAGAGACAAAAGAAACTGACAGACAGGACTCTGGACTGGGCAGCAGCCAAGTGGAGAGTCTTGAATATCATGTATACACTAGTTGTCACTCAAGACTTTACACTTCCTGCCCCACTGAGAAACACATCTATTTAGATGCAACAACTTATCCTAGAAAATGTTGCTTATAATGGTGAAGGAAACAAGGTCTTTAGTACCTTTGTCTGTGAATCCTAAAAGCAGGCCTCATAGTGAACACCTACCTGTTTCACTTTTCCCTGGTCTCCACTCAGTCTTCTTGTTGAGTGGTGGCACACGGATATAATCCCAGCATTGGGGAAGCAGAGACAGGTGGATCTATGAGTTCGAGGCCAGCCTGGTCTACAGAGTGAATTCCAGGACAGACTGCAAAGCTACAGAGAAACTGTGTTGAAAAACCAAAACCAAAAAAAAAAAAAAGCCATCAATACAGAATCGCAGAATTGCTAAGGCTTTTTAGGCCGGCAAAGCTGTAGTGTTAATGAGTTTTTTCTCATCAAGAACTCTGCCCTCTGATCTTGGGGCTCATGTTCATGGTAAGGTAAGAAATGAACTGGAGTGCTGCCTTTCAGCCCACCAGCAGAGGGTCTCCTCTTCCCTGTGTGCTGTCATTCCATCGTCACTTTCCAGGACAGTAGCCACTGGCTACGTTATTTATTTATAGTTAAGAATAATGAAAATAAAGTTTGAAATTCTGTTATTACAGTATGCTATTCACATGTCAGGAGTTCAAAAGCTGCACGTGGCAGTGACTGCTGTCTGCTGGACAGGCAGAACTAGATGTTCCTATCACCACACAGAACATCTGATTGAATAGCACTGTTACTGAGTTTTAGAAGGATAGGTATTTTAAATTTGTTATACTAAATTTTGGGTGAGTTTGTTTGGCTGAGTACAAATATGTTTGCTTCTTTCTTGTGGGTGATATGGGTGGGTCTTCTTTCTATGTGTTGCTTTCATTGGTTAATTAATAAAGAAATGCTTGGCCTGATAGGTCAGAACATAGGTGGGTGGAGTAGACAGAACAGAATGCTGGGAAGAAGGGAAGTGAGTTAGACGCCATGGAGCCAGCTGCCAGGTCAGATGTGCTGAATCTTTCCTGGTAAGCCACCACCTTGTGGTGCTACACAGATTATTAGAAATGGATTAATCAAGATGTGAGAGTTAGCCAGTAAGAGGCTAGAGCTATTGGGCCAGGCAGTGTTTAAATGAATACAATTTCTGTGTTGTTATTTCGGGTGTAAAGCTAGCCATGTGGGAGCGGGCGGACGAAAAGCAGGCCTACTTGCCTCCTCACTACATGTGGGTATATCTGATTGTGTGAAAACACTTATTTTCTGTAGGCTACTTCCCTCCCCTGAAAGCACAGGTGCAGACTGCCTACTCCCCCGAAAGCACAGGTGTAGACTTCCTCCCTCACCTGAAAGCACCTGAAAGCACAGGTGTAGACTTCCTCCCTCCCCCAAAAGCACCTGAAAGCACAGGTGTAGACTTCCTCCCTCCCCCAAAAGCACCTGAAAGCACAGGTGTAGACTTCCTCCCTCCCCTGAAAGCACCTGAAAGCACAGGTGCAGGTTGCCTCCTTCCCCGAAAGCACAGGTGCAGGCTGCCTCCTCCCCCAAAAGCACAGGTACAGGTTGCCTCCTCCCCCAAAAGCACAAGTGCAGGCTGCCTCCTCCCCCGAAAGCACAGGTGCAGGCTGCCTCCTCCCCCGAAAGCACAGGTGCAGGCTGCCTCCTCCCCCGAAAGCACAGGTGCAGGCTGCCTCCTCCCCCGAAAGCACAGGTGCAGGCTGCCTCCTCCCCCGAAAGCACAGGTGCAGGCTGTCTCCTCCCTTCTTTCTTTCTCTCCTCAGTTTTGTGATTATAGGCAATGTGTCCCTGTGCCCAGTAGCATGCTTTTATAGAGGGAGTTACGTGAATGCTTTGAAGAGTATCAGAATACAGTGAGGACATGTGAACCACTTATGGACTTTGTTTTTTCTTACAGATATTTCTTCTGATTGTCTTCATGTGCATAACACTACTAATTGCCAGCCTCATTTGCCTTACTTTACCAGGTATGAGATTATCCTAGACTCAGCTATTAAATGTTAAGATTCTTTTCTCAAAACAGGTTGTATCATATAGAGAAGAGATTTATCATCAAATAGAAGCTGGAAATAGACCTAATGTTTGGTTTACAGGCTATTGATCCCTTAGGGGTACTTCATCCTGTTGGACTCCATAGAGCATAGGTTCACAAGTTCCAGAAACAGTTATTGTAGTAGGAAGCCACTTGTTCGTTCCTAGCTGCCCAGACTTGAAATAACCACACAGAAACTGTTTCCTCTACTCTGGGATTCATAAATGTTGTTCTTCTCTGGCATTAATTGTTAGAAATTTCAACAAAACAGTATTTCTTCATCTAACAAGTGAGCTGCTCTGGTTGCATACAGTAGCTTGTCATCCTCTCCAGAGGATCAATCAGCCTTCAGTGGGATGGAGTGTACAAAGCCAGTGACAAATCATAGAAGAGTTTGTCCTGTTGCTTATGCCCCGTCAGGACATTCCAAATCGTGCTGATAGTTGTTATCCACTAAATGGTATATTGAGTAAGTCTTGATTGTAATACTCACTTAATAATTTATATGTCAAATTTGCTTTAAAATTTGTTCCTTGAGTTGTTAAAAGTTTGGGAAAGAACAACTAGGGACATTAAAATTACTTTAAAGCAAAGTTTCTAAAAACATTTTTTAATTTGAAGAAATTATGATTTTTACCTTCATTTGGTTAAAAGAGACATTTTACTATTTCTACATGGAGACTTTAAAAAGATTTTTATTGATTCTTTGAGAACTTTGTTTGGGTTTTCTAGATAGGATTTCTCTGTAGCTCTAGCTATTCTGAAACTTGCTTTGTAGACCAGACTGCCTCTGCCTCCCAAGTACTGGGATTAAAGGCATGTGCCACCACTGCTCAACACTACTCAGTGGTCAGCCTGCCAGGTGCCACTACCCTTAAAGAAAACAGATTCTTCCCTAGCAGCCTCAGCTGTTCCTTAGTTAGGGGTAGTGCTCATGCCCTTCTTCCTACTCCATGCTAGAAGTTGATTGGCTTGATCTTGTTGAGATCATGTGCAGTTTGTTGGTGAGTGCAGTGGTCCTGTTGTCCTGTGTTGACATTTTCTGTTCCCTCTTCCTCAATGAACTCTGACCCCTTGGGGAATGGCACGGAAATGCATGAGTGATACAAATGTCCTCTTGGCTAATACTTGAAGACTTCTGACCTTGTAAGACTTTAAGCATCCCTGTCCTTAGATGTCCTTAGACTTAGTATTAGGAAGGCAGTACATAATAAAACACCAGAGATCTTGTTCCTCTCTCAAGCTTTATTGAGAACAAATTATGTACACACAATTAAGGAATTCTATAAGATATACTTGAGCAGTTAACTATATGATGGTACTGTGGAGTTTATTCCAAACCTCTCTTCGCTGCACCTGTGCCTCACACTTGAGATCCCAGCACTCAGGAAGTTGAGGCAGGAAAATTGCTTTTGAGTTTGAGACCACCTTTGACTATAGTGTCAAACCCTGTCTCAAAACAAAGGAAAAAACACAAAACTAACAACCTTTAGAAAGATCTTAGTTCTGTGTCTTGTTCTGTTTTTGTATTGATTTTTAAAGAAAGTTTATACAGTTTTCTTTGATATTGTGTCTTGAAATGTTACTGTGCCTACCGCATTCTTTTAACAAGCTGAGTTTTCTGTGCAAATGAATGGATCATTTGAAAGAAAATTAACCTAAATTATTTGTATTGTTCCTAGATAAAGTGTTTACAGCACAAATAATAGAAAATTTCTGTCTTTATTTTATTAGCAGAATAATTACAGTTGGTAATAAAAATAATGTAAGCATCAATGCTCATAACTTCTCAGGCTAGGAGAAATTAGTAAATGGCATGGCACACCAGGGTTTATATTCTGGGGGAATCAGTTCATTGACTGTATTTGGGGTATTTCTTAGTCAAGTAATTCTGTTTTCTAGAGAACTGTTTTTGTTTATTCTGATGTGAAAATATTTGTAGAATGTCAAGATTACAGTTCTCTTTACCTAGCCACGTGTCTCATTTGTCAGCCTTTCTATTTTCAGTATTTGCTGGTCGTTGGTTAATGTCATTTTGGACGGGGACTGCCAAAATCCATGAGCTATACACGGCTGCTTGTGGTCTCTATGTATGTTGGCTGACCATAAGGGCAGTGACGGTGCTGGTAGCCTGGATGCCCCAGGGACGCAGAGTGATTTTCCAGAAGGTTAAGGAGTGGTCCCTCATGGTAGGTTTCTGTAATAAGATATTGATCCTATCTGGTGGTAATGAATACTTTAACAGCTGCTTCCCATTGTCTTTCTTCTCTTGTGTCACTGGTTTTCAGGAGAGTTTATCTTTTCATCAGAAGGAATATTCCTCCAAGATAGTAGCCTTCCGTTTCACCTAAACCACAGTTCTTTACCCAGATGCACTTGAGTTAACAGAAGACTGTGCTAAGTGACCTTGTGACATAATTAAGAATTTCAGAATATGCTTTTGGAGATGTGAATGCACAAGTAATGGAAGTCATTCTCAAAACCCTGATTGCACAGAGACAGACAGATCCTTTTCTGAGTGTGGGGAATAATTCTTGTACACACTGTTGGCTGGGCTAGTAAATACGGTAGTGCACTTCTTTGCCTGGTCATCTGGGTAATTAGCTCTGATTTCTGATCTGAGTTTGTATTTTGCTTTCTCTTGGAGTTCATGCATTTATATTTATGCTGAAATCATTTTTAATATTTTATGGTTTTACTTGTTATTTGCACATACTATATGTATATGAGTATATTCTAATCAGACTATGGCATATTTCACTTTTCCATCATTGTACAATTACTGTATGTTGATAAAATCCATGTGTGTAGTGAGGTATTGTTGATTATTGTAGGTTATGAGTGGAGGGAGTTAATTGCTCCTTAGTCCTTAGGGTAATGAGCAACTTATCAATATTTAATACAGAACCCAGCTAACTGTAGTTTTATTTGGTAGTCTATCATATCTTCACAAAGGCCATGTAAAGAGGTATATGTATTCCACAAATACTATGCTTGGTCATATATTAGAATATTTGTATCCACTGAAGCCACCTTATGAAAAGGTCACCAAAACCCAAAGTCACTTTAAGACTGATTTTATTGCAAGTATTTTCTAGTTCCTTTTGTCAATTTTTTTTGGGTGGGGTGCTTTTCAAGACAGGGTTTCTCCGTAGCTTTTGGTTCCTGTCCTGGAACTAGCTCTTGTAGACCAGGCTGGTCTCGAACTCACAGAGATCCGCCTACCTCTGCCTCCCGAGTGCTGGGACTAAAGGCTTGCACCACCACCGCCCGGCGTGTCAATATTTTCTTATTTTGCTACTTTATCCAAATCTGAAGCTCCATTGTGAATGCACTAGCTATAGTTGTTAATGTATTGAAAAGATAGGCATCATTTCCTCACCTGAAAGCCAGACTGTTGTAGTGGGGTCAGTCTGATTGGTCTGATGAGTAGGTTTAACTGGAGTCAGGATAAACCACCAGTTCACCCGAGGACTCACAGACCAGTTTATGAGTTAGGTAGCTGTTGGATCAGGGTTTTGGCAAATCAGTAGGCTTTTGCAGACAATAAAAGTCAAGTACAGAGCCGGGCGGTGGTTGTGCATGCCTTTAATCCCAGCACTCGGGAGGCAGAGGTAGGCAGATCTCTGTGAGTTCGAGACCCCAAAGCTACAGAGAAAACCTGTCTCGAAAAACCAAAAAAGAAAAAAAAAAAAAAGGCAAGTACAGAGAACGATATTTTGAAGAAAACATCAAAGTCACTTGTTTATTGAATATAACAGTAGATGAAATTTTTGGGAAAGTATGTTTTATAGCAACAATCCATAATAGCAATAGGTTTTGTTGCAGCTAGAGCTCTGCATTCGTGCACTCTAGCAAGTTCACTTAATGGGTTTGGGGATGACTAGGCTGATAAAACTCTTGCCTGACAAGCTGGGTGACCCAGATAACATGCCGGGTAGGGTGACATGTTCTTGTAATCTCAGTGATGAAGAGGCAGAAACAGGAGGGCTTGCTGGTTGAGTTCGCTGACTGACCAGCCTAACCTAATCGATGAGTTCTGTGCCAGTGAGACACTTTTCACAAAGGAGGGGGGTGACATTTGAGATTTTCCTCTGATTTCAATTGTGTTTGTACAGTTGGGGTACAGGTGCACCCAGCAATGTACATATATACATTAGAAAAAGAAGCTCCACTGAAATATCTAACATAAAAATGTTGTTTAAAATGGTATAATTTTACAAAATAATATAATTTGCCCCGTTGGACATCAGGCCAAAGAGGGAACAAGCCTTACAGTGACTGGTTTGTTAGAACAGAGTCTCCTTTGTAATAACTAGGTGTCCTGTTTCCTGCTAGATAATGAAGACTCTGATAGTTGCTGTGCTGCTGGCTGGGGTCGTCCCACTGCTCCTGGGGCTCCTGTTTGAGCTGGTTATTGTTGCTCCTCTGAGGGTCCCTCTTGATCAGACTCCCCTTTTCTACCCTTGGCAGGTATGTGTGTTTTCCTTGTGATTGTTGCTAATGGTTTGGGATCAAAAAAAAAATCTTGATTATTTTAGTTTATGCAGTTTGTTTAGGAAGATTGTTTTCCTATTCTAGGAACCCTTGTAAAGTTGTTAAAATAATGCACTTTAAAATGTGAAGGCTGCCGGGCGGTGGTGGCTCACGCCTTTAATCCCAGCACTCGGGAGGTGGATCTCTGTGAGTTCGAGTCCAGCCTGGTCTACAAGAGCTAGTGCCAGGACAGGCTCCAAAGCCACAGAGAAACCCTGTCTCAAAAAACTAAAAATAAATAAATAAATAAATAAATAAATAAATAAAATGTGAAGGCCTCATAAATCCTTCCCTCAGAATACTTTGGGGATTAAAAGGATGCTCTTCACTGAGCTTGCTGTCTAGGACTCACATATATGAAGAACTGATCTATGCCTATGCCATGGGATGCCCTTGTTCCTGTCTCCGTAAAATAAATAATGAAATTAAGAAAAAACATTTAAGGGAGTATTTCATATCGTGGTAAGGATTTATGGTTCTAAGTGGGGACTAGTGTTTGCAGGGTCTGGTGTACGTTGTTTAAAATGCCTCGATGGGATGGCAGGCATTGGTTGTCACTGGCCAGCTGAAGGGGAGAGTCTGGAGGCAGGGTACCATGAGGACCCTGGTTTCAGTGGTACTGGGAATGGAAGACATCCTGTTCTGGTAATAGTTCAGGAAAATCACAAATGCCTGAGCTTGCGAGCCTTTGGAGTAATTTCTTAGGTCTAAAATGTTTTATTGTGGCATAAATTAGCTCAGTCCATACCAGTAACACAGGAAAAGCAACAAGAATGGTTGTTAAAATAATAGCATTTGTTTTACTTGCTTGCTGGGGTCTCCATTAATGCTCAAACTTCTATATTCTCTCAAGAAAAAAAATGTTAGGTTTCTAAAAGAGCTTTTACATATTATTCCCCTTGCCCTTTCCTTGTTTTTTGAGAGTTTTGTACAATGTATTTGATCATTTGATCATATTCATCCCTTCCCTCCACTTCCCAGATTCATTTCCCCTTTCCTTACTGGCTTTCAACTTGGTTCCTTTGGGAAGAAAAGTATTTTTAATCCAAAAAATATGTGCTGCCCATATATACTCATGGGAGTGTGACTTTTACCCACCAGCAAAGAATTTCTTTTTTGTGGCAAGGTGGGGAGGCGTCTAAGATATGGGTTTTGTTTTTGTTTTTTGGTGTGTGTGTGTGTGTGTGTGTGTGTGTGTGTGTGTGTATAACAGTCCTGGCTGTCCTAAAACTCACTCAAGGCTGGCCTTGAACTCACAGAGATCCGCCTGCCTCTGCCTCCCTTTTGGTCAACTAGAACTCTTAAAGAAAACTCTTTCTTCCCAAAAGCTGTCAGCTGTCAGTTGCTTAACTAAACCTTCCCAGTTCTGTGCAGTTCCATTCTGAAACTGAACAGCATTGTGTAGTAGGCTTATGTCAAAGTCAGTGAAGATGTGGTAAGTGTTCTTGGTTTCTTCTAACTGTAGGATTGGGCACTGGGAGTGCTACATGCCAAAATTATCGCAGCTATAACTCTGATGGGTCCTCAGTGGTGGCTGAAAACGGTCATTGAACAGGTAAGCCAGTTCAGAGAAATATATTTGAAGTGGGCTGTGGTTCTATTTAGCTAATGGAGTTTTAGTTTCCATGATTCTGCTTTTCTGAGCTCTCCTTTTTCATTAATGTGCACCTATAGTTTTTTTTTTTTTAAGTGTGTGTGTGTACCTACGTACAACAACTTTTGGGCTTTCAAGGTTTGCATAGCAAGTGCTTTTACCACTATGCCAACTTGCCGGCCTCTTTTTCTTTTCTTTTTTCTTTTTTTTTAGAGTTTTGTTTTCCGATGTATAGTTGTTAAAATAAAATATGCCTTGAGAATGAATAATTATTAAAGAGGTAGCTTTGAATTCTAGCTGATGTAGTTTTATTTATTTTTTAAGAAAGACTAACAAAATTTTAGAGAACTGGTAAGCCAAAAAGAAGGGATTTTGAAACTGCAGGTAGGCTTTTGGGAAAAGAGAAAAAAATGATAAAAAGCTGGTTAATAACCATGTCTGCACTTGAGATGTCAAAGGCAGGAGGATCATGTTCAAGGTCATCCTCAATTATATAGCAAGTTTAGGGATAGCCTGGGCCACATGAGGCCCTATTTCAAAAACCCGGGGAGAGTGCATAATGAGGTTTATCAGGTTCTTTGCTGTGGTGCTTTCTAGGCCTGCAGGTTTAGGATGTCTCTAGCTGACATTTGCCCTCAATAGTGTGGGGTTAGGAGGGTGACCGGCTTTTACGTAAAGAGAGAGGAAGGATTGGGTGCTTCCATTCCACTTGCCTTCCAGTTGCCTCTTGCTTAACACCATCCTTATACCAAAAATGTCAAGGCACTTACTCCGATTTCACTCATTATGGCTGGTTTTTGTCAGTCACCATAACCCACCTGAGGGTTAACCAGTAAACTAAGATACCTATAACTGTCTAAAGCAGAGGCAAAGCTGCTCCTAGTCATTTTCACTACAGACGTTCTGATGAAACTTGGTGTTCGTACTTCTTAGCCTGTCCTGACAAAAGTAAGATACTACTCAATAACAGATAGGGCCGGGCTGCTTAGGAGTGCTCTGATTGCATAGCATCTAAGACTGCTGCTGTACTAGGGAGCTGTCAGGAAACTTGGTTATCATGGTGCTAACCTTGAGAAAAGTAGGTTGTGTTTTTGAACACTAATCAGTAGGAAGCACAGTAATTCATATTCCATCTGAATAGCCTACTTGCTTCTTTAAACTTTAGTTATCTGGAAAATGTACTTAAGGATAACTCAACTTTTTCATTCTTAGGAAATTGCTAGGCAGATGTCTTACAGCTCTGCAGCAGTTTTAAGACACACCTCTTCCTGATGTATAGAAATTGAAGATAGTAGTTCTCTCTGGCCAGCATACATGAAAATCAAGCTCTTGATTCTCATACCAAGAGTGGGGCCAGAAAATAGTACATCAGAAGTCCACTCTGTGTGTGCCTGTGGCAGCATATCCCTTCAAGGAGAAACAGGAGCCTGTCCACTGCAATGCCTCCCAGTTGAAACTCTCTGCCTTCTGCACAGATGCCTAGAAATAGTTTTTTTTTTTTTGTAGTTGGGAGCTATGAAACCTTGTTTGTGGGATCCCTTTGTCTGTTGTACTTTAGAGTCGGGGGGTGGGACAAGGGGACACAGATGTGAAGCAGTAATGCCGGCTGACTGAGAAGCACTGGGATGCCTGCTCTGTAGTGATGGTGCATGTGGGTTGCCTTACTGGGCTGTGTCTTTAGAGGCTTAAGCCTGCTTGTTCTTCAGATATTGAAGTAAGGTCTTGAGTTGGGCCACATCCTAGCTTCTAAGAAGCTATGAAGCCAAGAGAAGAAAATAAAGACAGTTCTGTCTTATCCCTCTTGTCTACAATAGTGTTTTTCATTTTCATGGTTTCCCACTTTTATCCATTTCTTTAATCCCCGCAGAACATAGTAGCATTTTCCAAAGATAATTAGTGTTTCCTAGGGGCCACAGCACTCATGTGAAGGCAAGAAGACAAGCTGGGAGAGGCAGTTCTCTCCTGATGACATGTGGGTCCGGGGGGATCAAACTCAGGATTTTTGACTTGTTGCAACCACCTTTATTTTATCTTCTGAACATTTCAGTGTCCCACACCCTAACTATTACTTTTCCACATTTCAGGTTTATGCAAATGGCATTCGGAACATCGACCTTCATTATATCATTCGTAAGCTGGCAGCTCCAGTGATCTCTGTGCTCTTACTTTCCCTGTGTGTACCATATGTCATAGCTTCTGGTGTGGTTCCTCTTCTAGGTGGGTAATTCTCCTTTTATTAGACACTAAAATACTAACGTTAAACAAAAGTTAGCTTGTTGCCGTTTTGGCTGTTTAGAATACCCTACTCGCCATTTTTTTATGTTTATGTTTATTGAGGTACATTACAGTTTCCCCATTGGTGGTATGTAGATTTGAGAATTACTATCTGAAGCTGGGTGGTGATGGCACACACCTTTAATCTCAGCACTTGGGAGGCAGAGACTGGCGGATCTCTGTGAGTTTGAGGCCAGCCTGTTCTACAAGAGTGAGCTCCAGCACATCCAAGGCTAAACAGAGAAACCCTTTCTGGAAACACACACACACACACACACACACACACACACACAATATTACTGTTTGATTTCCATACCTAACCTTTTCATATATGGATTAGAAATTTCATTGGAGACATAGGATGGGTGCCGAATAACCCAAGCACTTGGGAGGCTGAAGCTTGAAGGTCTTAAGTTTGAAACCAGTTTGTACTAACATCAAGATCCTGTCTGCATGAAAGGGGAAAAGTAAATTTTATTATACTTCTTGGGAAAATAAAAGGAGTAACAGTAGTAAATAAATAGTAAAGCACTTATTGGCACTGTCTTGGAGGTTACAATGTTACTGTTATAATTCTTGTGTGTGTGTGTGTGTGTGTTAGGGGAAGCCAGAGAACAGCTCTGGATAATGTTACTTAGATAACAATAAGGAACTGTTTTGAAACGGGGTCTTTCATGTTCTGGAGCTCACTTATTAGGCAAGGTGGCTAGCCAATGAACCCAGGATCTGTCTGTTTCTACCTCTGCGGCAGTGTTACTACGAATTTCCCATGTGAGTTTAGGAGTCAGACCCAGGTTCTCCACTATCTAGTCCATCTCTCCACCCCGGGCTATTGTCCTTAGAAGACCTCTTGGAGGTTTTATCAACTTCAGTTTAGAGATGAGGAAATTGAAGGTCATAGAGATTGAGCATCTTCCCTAAATTGTGGATTTTAAGGAATGGAGTAGAAGGACATTCAAGCTACACTGGGTTCTAGAGCACATGGGTAAGCCAGCTGGGAGACGTCCTTCAGAATACTTCCTCTGGTATAGTTTCCCTTATTCCAAAGGAAAGTTAAAACTCTTTAGCTGGAATTTGAAAAGGAAGTATTTTAATGTTGTAAAATGAATGCTTGTTTGATTATATGGTGTGTTTGGGATTGTGCAAAGGGGGTGGGAAGACTCAGGTAGTCAGACTGCCTTTAAACTTGCTGTGTAGGTGGGGAGGACCTGGGTCTCCTGCTTCTGTCTCCCTATCACAGGGATTCTATGTGTGTCCCATTATGCCTGGTTTGTGGAGTGCTGCTATGGGACCCAGCTGGTCAACCACTGTACCAATGCCGTTTTTAAATGGTGATATAGCTGAAAAATATAGATGACACCACCAGCTGCTTGTGGAATCCAGGATGTCTGCATTTGCTGAAACCTGTGCAACACCTACCTGCTCTCAAGTTATCTCACAGAAGAGAAGCAGATGTTAGTGTATGGCTCACTGCCTGTGTGCAGTATGCAAGTTGGTCAGCATTTGTGAAGTCTCTCTGTTGTACCCAGATTCCTCTTCCTGGGGAAAGGCCTGGCCTCTTCTTACTCCACAGGCTTGTTAGTCCATTTCTTTTACTTTAATAAAATTGTCTTTGGTTTAACAGGCGTTACTGCGGAAATGCAGAACTTAGTCCACCGGCGGATTTACCCGTTTTTACTGATGGTCGTTGTTTTGATGGGGATCCTGTCCTTCCAGGTCCGCCAGTTTAAGCGCCTTTATGAACACATTAAAAATGACAAGTAAGTCAAGAATTCTGTTCCTCTAGCCACTCTTTTTTTTTTTAAAGATTTATTTATTATATTTGGAGTATTCCATCTGCATGTATGCCTGCAGTCCAGAAGAGGGCACCAGATCTTATTACAGATGGTTGTGAGCCACCATGTGGTTGCTGGGAATTGAACTCAGGACCTCTGGAAGAGCAGCCAGTACTGTAACCTCTGAGCCATCTCTCCAGCCCCCATCTAGCTACTCTTAAGGTGGTGACATTTTGTGGCATGATAAATCATATGAGAAAAATGAAGTGCTACTTTGTAGCATCAGCAGGGTTTGCTAACAGATTGAGTGTGTGGAGTTTTTATGGCTGGAAATAAGGGCATCCTGAGGAGGGTAAAACTGGGAACTTCTGTAAACAGAGACTGCACTTTCATTTCCCAGCCACACAGATCCGAGTAATCACACAGAAATTATTAATTACAATACTGTGGTCAATGACTTAGGTGTATTCCTAGCTAGCCCTTATATCTTAAATTAACCCATTTCTATTAATCTGTGTATCACCACGAGGCTGTGACTTACTGGTAACATTCTGTCATCTTTCTCCATCAGCGGCTACATGGCGTCTCTTTGACTCCTTATGCTCTCTCTCTATCTCTGTTCAGATTTCCCATCTGGCTTTACTTTGCTAAGCCATTGGCCAAAACAGCTTTATTTATCAACCAATAAAAGCATCAAATATACAGAAGAACATCCCACATCAAACTTCCCTGGCTTGAGAGAAGTCTGAGTCCTATCATGTGTCTTACAAAGAAAGCAAGTTCCCACAGACCACCCCTCACAGCAAGCCTTGCTCCTAGTAATGTGTGAGTTGTAAAGGAAAGTAACCAGCCTGTTTTTGCATTCTAGGTACCTTGTGGGGCAGCGCCTGGTAAACTATGAACGCAAATCTGGCAAGCAAGGCCCATCCACACCACCTCCACAGTTGTCCCAGGAATAAACTGCTTATCTCAGCTCCTTGACCTTCTCCTTGCCTTCCCATGTCCTTTTTTGTGGACTTCTCACTTTGGAGATTCTCCCCATGATCTCTCAGCATTGTTTTTAAGTTAAACGTACTTGACTTGTGTCCTCAGCATTCAGAGAGCAGCGCATCTGGCACTGCTGCTCCTCCCTGCATCTGCGACATCACTGCTGTCTGAGATCTGTACATGTGTAAATAGGAGTTCCTCGATGCCCTAAACCTTGGATTAAACAGAATGTGCATTGTACATCTTTAACAAATGTATATTAATTTATTAAATCTAGTTGTCACTTTATTTTGGACCTGCTGTGATCGACAGGAAAATGTGCCACAGAGCAGTAGTGCATAGGCGAGACTGAGTGACATCCCGTGGAGCACAATTCACGGTGTTGCCAGCAGTTCTCACCAGGTCACTGCGTCCTGGCCTTGGCTGGTCAGTCCTTACCAGGAGCTGCATAGCGGTGGTGTCTAGTAAGGGGCATGGACAGAGTGCCTCGCAGACAGCCGTGTGTGGAAGTTATTCCCTGTAACACCAAAGCTGTTGTACGTTTTCATGTGTCTGTGTTTGAAATATTGTATAGTATGTTGTGCTAGATGAGGAAATTATTTTTAATTTTGATAATTTACTATTCCTAATGATTAGCATTGGGAGTTGGGGTTTTATGCTTGTTAGGGGCATGTTTGTACTTAGAAAGAAACTATCAGTGAAGATTTTCATTAGTTTCTTCCCCTTCATACAGCTCTTTCTTTCTGTCAGCAGTGGCCAAAAGTGTCATGCCAGGTGAGCAGTCTTAGGGGATACCATCATACAAACAGCATGCATGTGAGGCATTGTGACGGGCCGGAGGCTCACGTTGGAACACCCATCATGGTGCTGGTGTGCTGCCGCCGAGGAAATCTGTTTTCAAAGCCGTTTGTTTGTGGTAAACTGCAAATAAAACTATGTTTTATTTGTGGAAAGGAAGCAGGCTGAGCTGGTATTTTCCCATAGGAAGGATCGCATTGGAGACGTGCTGTGAATCGTAGAGAAGAGAATGCTCAACCTAGCTCCCCTAGCCAAAGCCCACATTTGAAGTTTAAAAGAATAGGATGGTTGGTCCGCCATCCAAGTGTTTAATGGTGAAGGTGTACTATAAGGGTAGTGGTAGGAGCTTTCCTAGGCTGTAAAGGAATTCCACAGAGTATTAAAACCACAGGTGGAGTTTTTTGTTTTTCCCCCTCTCTTTTTAAGTACAAAAGCCAAACATAAGCTACCAAAATGAAGAGCAATGTGTTCAGCTTTTGTTGTTTTTTTTATTCACCAAGTGATAAGCAAGTACTTTGTTTTTAAAACGCAGTATATTTAAAACAAGAACAGTGCTCGCCATGGGATCCAGTGTTAACACTGTCTGTCACTTTGTAACAGTTCTTTCTCTGGTGCATAAAGTAGGGTCCCTCTAGCAAACCCACCTTCACTTACAGATGATGCGCTGCCACCTGTCATGGGATAGGACTATAAAACGGAATCTTTTGGGGAGAAAGATGTCACTGAATTGGGCATATAATATTATTTATGTTTCATTTTTATTTTTTAAAGAATGTATGGATCTACCACAAAAAAGTTAAAAGTTATTAATCCTCCAAAATTTTAAATGAACCTTGTTTTGTTGAAAAACAAACACAAGCAGTACAGGTTACCAACATTTGCCCCATATTACTGGCAGGAGACTCTGCTCTCTTACTGAGAAATTCCTCCAAGATTTTCAGTTGTGTTGTGTCCTGTGGCTTTCAGTTAAATATATTCTCAAGGATTTATCGTGAATAACGTTTGCTAGGGTGACATGCATATATACAAACATTAAAACCCTCAGTTCAGAAACTGTGTTTCTATTTGCTGCCTGTTTTTACAGGGAATTTAAAGAGTTCTGCTTCATTTTGAATTGGGCTAATCCAGTCTTCAAGGAAGTTTACTAGAGAAGACCTTTGTGCTTTATTATTTGTAATTTGAAGACAAATCACCAATTGGGATTAGTTTTACATGACCAGTTATTAGGTGGTCAGTTTGAAATATGTAGTTGTTCATTATTAGCAAATTATGGGTTGATTTTTAAATGACAAGGTACTAATAGTCTAGGTGAAAGCAGAAGAAAATGCCAATGTAAACTTTGTATGTAGCCAACCTTAAAGTTCTGTGTGTATGGTCGTGGTCCCCACCTCCGACTCCCATACTCTAGGGGAAAGAAGGAGATAGGACATCTCTACTCCAGATGCAAACAAGTAATCTTTATTTCAACATTTGGTTTGATTAGTACTACTATGAAAGCTTCAATTGTCCCTCTCCTCACATAAGTAACTTTCCTCTGATGAGTTTATCTAGTAGTCAAAGTCTATTCTTAAATTTAGGTTGGGCTGATGAATTTTTAAGACAAACACAACAGATGCATTTGACTGCTTCTACACTGTCGTATTTGCAGACACAGGAGCAAACTCTGGCCCTTGTCACGGTGCTGCAAAGTAGCTTATTCCTTTCTTCTCCAGGATGGAGAGTATTAGGCTAGTTCCTGGGATGCCTCACTTTTACATTGTGACGTTCAAAGTTCTTGTCTTAAACAGTCCTAGAATCTTAACAGTTCAGTCATTATCAAGGGAAAAGATGAAAACAAAGTACCACTGAAGTATTGAGAAGACCTCATTTATGACGGGGCTGGAGCTGCCCCATCCACACTGTTTGCCCTGTCAGTTGGATGTTTTGTTTTGTTTTCAGCGTATTGCTGTGTCAAATCTTCAAACAAACAGCTGTCATGAGTAAGGGCTTCTTTCAAATACTCTCCATCAATACCTTTGGCATTAGTATAAAGATAGGCAGTATACAAGATATGTGTGTTTCCATTTCTGTTTGTATGAGTGCCTCATTTTGTAATCATGACAGTCCCTTGTACCTTAGATGGAAATGAACGGCTAAGACCTAGGAGTGTCTGTTGTAGGCGTGAGATAGAACACTCAGTGATGTGGGATGTCAGTTTTCTATTACCGCAAACACCTCTTCCCAGACCAATTTTATGTATATATATTCAAAAATGCTCCCTTTTTTATGTGGTCATTTGTTGCCTCTGAGTTAAAGAGAACAGAATTGAATAAAATGAATGTTAGTTGTAGCCTTGTTTTCTTTTCGGTTGTGTGTTTTTACTCTGAACCTGAGTGCAGAGCATCCTACTGGGATGAATGATGCCTCTCCGCTTGTGCCCCAGGCTGAACTGCCCCCTTCCTTCATCTTCATGCCATGAGCCTTCTTTGGGATGGAGACTGTGCTAAGGACATGTCAGAAACCATGACCAGAGAATGAAAGGGTTACATGACTTTTTACGGTAAAAAGATCTTTTGATTTTAGGGGCCATTTTTGATTTTTCTTAAAGTTTTTAAAAAATATTTATTTATTTATTATGTATACAATATTCTGTCTGTGTGTATGCCTGCAGGCCAGAAGAGGGCACCAGACCCCATTACAGATGGTTGTGAGCCACCGTGTGGTTGCTGGGAATTGAACTCAGAACCTTAAAAGGCAATACTCTTAACCTCTGAGCCATCTCTCCAGCCCTGATTTTTTTATTTCTAAGTTCAAAAACTTTTTCTTCAAAAACATTTAACATTTTCCTTATTTCCACCCAGTTAGAGATATTGTTACTTAATGTGGGAGTGGTGAAAAAAATGCTCTTTGACTCACAGACATCTTTTAATCTGTGAAGCTGTAAGTTCATCAAAGGAAATCAGTACTCAGAAAATTGGCCATTAATTCTTACCTACTCATTTCAAACAGAGTGTGTCAAGAGACCAAGAAATTAGTCTCTTAGGGAAGATGTCTGACTTCAAGGACCAGTGAAGAACAGTGACAAAGATGGGAGGGGCACGTCAGATGCCTGGGCCAGCACACAGGCAGACTGCTGGGACCTCACCGCTTCCTCCAGAGAATCTATAGCTCTTTGCATCATTTTACAGTGTTCATTTATGAATCCTTTTCTTTGCCTATATAATAATACCTTTATTCATTTGTTGTTTAGGACATCCTTGGAGGAGGTGAGTTCCTTGCAGCTGTCTGTGGGTCTGGTAAAGAACACACTCCCATAGGTAGACAGTGAATTCTTCACAGGGTGCATAGATGCTGAGAAAACTGAAATAATTGGATGATGGTTACACAATGAAAAGCAAACTGATAAACTGATTGACACCACAGGTAAGGTAATCAAGGGCAAAGTGAGGTAGCCCTAAGTAAGGCCCAAAACGGCAACTTCTGGAGGAAAATGATTTTTTTGAAGGTCAGTCGTGAGCTAGGCACACTTTTTTTTTTTTAAGATATATTCATTTAAGGAAAAAAATGGTCAAAATTTAAACCTCTAAGAGACTTCACTAAGAATAAAAAGAACAAGGGCCTTGGTGTAGATTGTTCTACGGCATTTCCAGCTTTATGGGTCATGTGCCTAATTTTTTGTGGTGGTGGTGGTGTGGGCTGGGGACAGACTGGTTGCCCAGGCTGGTCTCCCAACTCAGCCCTGCCCCAGCCTGAGTCACTGAAACCACGCTGTGTGCCAGTCTCCATGGACATTTTATTTATTCCTCACACTCAGGCTTAAGTTCTTTTGTAGGATAAATAGATTATTAGCTACATTAGCAGTGTAGCCAAGGTATCGGGAAATTCTGTAGTCCCCAGATATGTGAGCATTTCTGTCGACACTGAGAGTTCTTAATCATTCTATCAACGTAAATGGTTTTTTACCAAAGCTGTTTTATTTTGGAAAAGTGTATTCATATGGGGGACGGGGTGCATGTGGACCAGATGAAGCCTAGTCCACAGCAAGAGGTGCCAAGCCAAGGCCCTGGTTTCAGAAGACAGTTGATGACCTCCTGGGATTCAAACTGGCTCAACCTAGTGTTTTAGGAAAACAGCGCTCTACCCTATGCAGGGGTGGTCACTTAAACCAGGGCTGGTATCCTCAGCTCGCCAAGACTGTGCGCTTGCGCAGCTCAGGTTGCCTGGATACCTCACGCCACAAGCGCGCGCGCTCTTGGGCTGAGGGCGGTTGGGCCTCAGTTCCCCCAGGAGCAGGCGGAGGAGCCGGTGAGAAGCGGAGCGGAGCTCGGAGTGCGGCCTCTGCGCTGACTCCTGTCTCTCCTCCCCGCAGCACACCGGACGCCTGAGCGCCGGTGCGGTCTGCCAAGAGCGATGCCGCTGCCCGACACCATGTTCTGCGCGCAGCAGATCCACATTCCCCCGGAGCTGCCCGACATCCTGAAGCAGTTCACCAAAGCTGCCATCCGCACGCAGCCGGTGGACGTTCTGCAGTGGTCAGCGGGGTAAGCGCTGGCTGAGAACCTCACTCGGTTACCGATTACAGACGCTTCAGTTCTGAGTGTAGACTAAAGACTGAGTTAAAAATCAGCTACAGGGGCGTTTATAAATAAAACCGCCTAGAACAGTGTGCTTATGCCGCCTCCTCCCCAGGATGAGGTGTGCAAAGGCTGTCATCCACGAGAACCGGACAACACAGCTCACAGTGAGAAACATTAACACCCTAGTGACAGAAACACCTTAGCTGGGACCAGACCATTATAATCTTACTACTTTTGGTTTTTACAAGAGAGTTCTTTGCCACTTCTAAAATCACCCATTAGAGGAACCAAAGTCTTAGCAGTATAGGCAGAAATGACACTAAGGGGCCAGCAGAGAGGGTTTCTTCTGGTCTACTGTCTCCACTGTCCATGTCTGCCTATGTGACAGATTTAGACAGTGTTTGGTGGCTCATGCATACCTGTTGCCCTGGTGTTTTAACTTCATTTTGCTGTTTTGTTTTGCTGGCTACAAGTTCTTGGGTTAACAACTGTCCGGTACAACTGGACAAACCTGTTGTGAGTTCACTCTTGAATGGTTGCCCCGGGCCATTTCTGTGTTTGCCTTCAGCCAGGGCATTTTCAGTGACCTTGGAAGAAACAATTGAGGGGGAAGTACCTGGAAACGAGGGGAAAATGGAAAGTAGGTGACCACTGTACGTCCAAGTGTTTAATGTCGAATACCTCAGAAAGCAGCTATTAAAAAATGAATAGCCTCAGGCACGGAGCGCCCAGAGAGGTGACAGCCTTAAGAGTAGTTGCTTGCTTTTCCCTAAGGACCTGAATTGAACCCCTAGCACCCTGTCACACAGCTCACAGTGGTCTGTAGCTCCGGCTCCAGGACATCTGCACTCCTGTGCCCCTACCCACATGTAGACTATCTATACTAAAAATAAAGGTCTTCTTTAAAAAGTGAAGTAGCACAGCATTGGGTTGTGGTCCCTTCGTCCACGTTTTCAAAGCTCTCGGAGGAAGTGGAACAATGAGCAACAATGAGATAACGGTACAGTGAGGTCCCCCTGGCTGTCACTTGGTGCTTCCGGGAGCCTCAGATATCAGTCGTCATGTTTGCTTTGCTGATAGGGAAACCAGGGCACACAGTAAAGGATTTCTCAGCAGAGGTACCTGCGGTGGTATTTTGTTTGTGCTCTAACAAAACTTGCTTGAGGACCACAGCGTGGAGCGGGCCACTAGTTAGCCATAGAGGCCAGGCAGTGGTTGTAGTGGCATTTCACTTGTATTTTAATAAATAAAGCTTGCCTGAAGATCAGAGAGTGAAACAGCGCCCCTGGCCAGCCTTACAGACCAGGCGGTGGTGGCTCACACCTTTAATCCTAGTACTTGGGAGTCACAAAAAGAATCCCAGGGCTAGGGTGGTAGAGCCGGGAAGCATAGCAGAGGGGAATATATACAGGAAGGAGGAGATGGGAGCTCAAGGCATTCAGTCTGAGGAGTCCCAGAGACAAGATTGCCCGTTCAGTCTGAGGATTGAGTAGAGGTAGGAACTAGCGGCTGGCTGCTCCGCTTCTCAGATCTTTCAGCATTTACTCCTATATCAGACTCAAGGTTTTTATCGTTAAGACCAACTAGAGATGGCACTACAGGCACCAGGACTTTGGTGTTTCCAGCTGGCCTTGGGAGCTCTGAGCACATTTGTTGGGTGTCTCTGCGTGCCTTGGGTGCTCCCTGCGTATTGATGCTCTTCAGCGATGTCTCTCGTTCCAGGTACTTTTCAGCCCTGTCCAGAGGAGACCCACTTCCTGTAAAGGACAGACTTGAAATACCTGTGGCCACTCAGAAGACCGACACAGGCCTGACCCAGGGGCTCCTGAAAGTCCTGCACAAGCAGGTGGGTGACCCCCTTGAGTGCCTGTGCTTCGGGTACCGTACTGTGCCCCTTGCAACATTGGGACAGCTGCCCCTTGTCCCGAGGCCTGTCCTGCCACATTTAAAGAACCCCAATAGCTAGCTTTTGGTGTATAGATGCTACTTTCGTTTGGTGAATGTGTGTTGGGCGTGTGTGTGGATATGTTTGTGTGTGTGCAGGTACATGGGCTGTGTGTGTACCAGAGATCACACACCCACACATTTGTTTCATACTTTAGTTTTTTGAGACAGGAACTTGCCATATAGTCCAGGATATCCTCAAACTTGAGGTGACCCTCCTGTCTCAGCTTCCTGGGTGCGAGGGCTACAGATGTGCATTCTTCTCTGGTTTTGAAGTTCCTTTTTTACTGGGAAATAATTTGGACAGTAGGAAACATGTGCTTCATGTCTGCATGTTCATTTCAGGAGGCCAGGGTAGAGCTGTTTTCTTCATTGTCCCTCCCCTCCCTCTCCTCTCCTCTTGCCTCTCCTCCCCTCTTCTCCCCCTTTTTCCCCTCTCCTCCCCTTTCCTCCCCTCTCCTCTCCTTAATTCCCTTCTCCTTCCCTGTGTGTGTGTGTGTGTGCGCGCGTGCATGCGTACTTGATTGTCTGTCCATGAGTGTGCACGAGTCTGCAGTGTGTTTGCCAGAAGTCAGCTCACATATCTTCCTGTATATTCTCCACCTTATTTTTTGAGACAGGGTCTCTCACTAAACCTAGAGCACAATGTTTCAGGCTCACAAACCTGGAGGATGTGACACCAGATTTTATTTTATTTTATTTTGATTTTCAAGACAGGGTTTCTCCGTAGCTTTTGGTTCCTGTCCTGGAACTAGCTCTTGTAGACCAGGCTGGCATCGAACTCACAGAGATCCGCCTGCCTCTGCTTCCCAAGTGCTGGGATTAAAGGCGTGCGCCACCACCGCCCGGCTGTGACACCAGATTTTAAAGTATGTGCCACCACACCCAGCTTTTCGGTGGGTGTTTGAGTGGCAAGCACTTCCCCACTGAGCCATCCTCTAGCTGCCCCCCTTCCCCCTTTCATCACCAGGTGGATGCAGTCCCCCATATATAGCCCATCCCCCCTCCGTCGGCACATAGGGGTTACCCAGCCTTCAGAAGCATCATTTTAGTTTCACGTGCTTTTCCCGCTTACACTGAACGTGTCATATTGTGTCTCCTAAACAGTGCAGCCACAAACAATACATGGAATTACCCGATCTTGAGAAGAAGTGGAAGAATTTGTGCCTGCCGGTAGAGAAGTTCAGAGCTCTCCTGGAGCTGGACCCGTGTGAAGACAACAAGATCGAGTGGATCAAGTTTCTAGCGCTTGGCTGCAGCTCCCTGGGTGGCGTATGTACCTTAAATAGCATCTAATATTATAATTATTATCTTATAATCTGTGTAATTAATTATATTCCTGGCTTAAAAATAATTTGGGTCAAAAAATACTTGGGTTTAAGTAACTACAGAAAACACTTTGATTACTTTATTAGCGTTCTCAGAAAAGACATCAAATTTTTCTGGAAACGATGTTTTTCCAGACTTAGTTATGTGATGAAGACCTCAATTCAAAAGATGTTAAGAATGGAGCAAACACATGGATACTCTTGGAATCTATCTAGGTTTTCAAATGGGGTATACAAATGAGCTCTTTTATTAACAGATGTCTTCATCTGTGGAAAGAGACATTAAATTCCATTGGATTTATTATCCAGTATTGATAAGTAGTAGATACAGTGTAACTGTCCTGCCATTACATTGTAACTCCAGCAGTTTAGGACTCAGATGTTAGGATGCTTGAGGATCACTGGATTCCTGAGCCTGGGGACTCGGGCATGAGTTGGAAGGGTGTGGGCAGAGCTTCCTTGGGAGGCCCCAGTGTGATCAGCGTGTGGTGAAGTGAAGGGTGACTTGATGCTTGTGAAGAAAGGGACTTCAGGAGGGGAAGCAGCCTTTTGCTGGCTGGATAAGCACGTTGTATTGCTCCTTCAGTCTCTACACTCCTTGTTATATAACTATACGTAATTCATAATCCTTGTTTAATGTCCAATCATCTTTAAAAAGGGTCTTTATTTAATTTTTTATTAATTTTTAAATTTGTATGTGTGTGGGTTGGGGGTTGTAAACATGAATGAATGCCTCTGGAGGCCAGAATAGGGTGCTGGATCCCTTGTTAGCCTTCTGACATGGGTGCTGGGAACTGAGCTCAGGTCTTCTGGAAGGGCACTTAACCCGCAATTGCTTCTGCTCCTTTCTTCCCCAGCTTTGTTCCATGTGCAAGTTTCTTAATCTGTTTTACTTTGTAAAAAGTTTCTCTGCATAGAATTGCCCAGCATGAACTTGAAGGGGAACACAAGTAAAGTAATCTCACAGTAGCTCTGAATTGGGTGGTATAATAAAGGGTTCTTTATTTAAAGAGGAACTCACAGATCACAGGGCTGAACAGGAACTGAATCCAACATCCAGGTGTGAAAACAGGGTGGGGGAATGCTGCACCTTTTTGGTACCCAAGGCCACCCCAACCTGGTTGAGCCTCTCAAAGGCCACTGACTGAAGGAGGTTCCCCATCAGCTCCCTTTTTCTAAATAAGAGAGTTTTAAACCCAATACAAAACTATATACAATAAGAACAGATATCAAGTATAAAAATTAGAATTACAACCAGCATAAACAATATTAAGCAAGAGACATATGTTGACTGTTTTAATAATTATTTTATTTTAAGGAGTCTAAGTCTTGTATTAGAAATGGCTTGGCTAAGTCATGAGAAGAAGGTAACTATGACTATCTAGTCTTTAATCCCATTAAAGTCCTGGGAAGGGAAATAATATTACTTGAGTAGGCAGGAAGTACAATCAAGTGCCTTTAAAAATGTACAGTAAATGACAGACAACTGGCTTCATGGGCAATCACCCAAAGTCTCATTTGCAATGTTGGAGCAGCCAACTTTGACTAAGGCCTAGAGTGACTGACAGACCATTTTTTAGAGGCAGGAAAAAAATTAAAACTGTTTTACCCTATTTTGGCAAGGTTTGACAGTCTTTTTTCTTGTATCCTGCTTGTCCTGTCTGGACATTGCGCATTTTGTCAGTGGTCGGGGCATGGGCAGTTCCTTGCCCAAAGGCCAGTTTTGCCAAGAAGAAAACAAGCTCCAAGTGGAGTGTCTTTGGTGCTCAACATTCTCTTGGGAATAGATCGGTGCTGCCAGGAGCAACTGTGTCTCACGTCCATAGAACCCTAAGTTATTTAAATGCCATGTTCTACAGCTCTTTGAAGTGGTTGAAGATTACCTTTCTATGTGGAATACAATCTCTATGTGTCTAAAGAGCCTGAATAATTTAACTATAAGTGAGACAAACATGGATGATTATGACCTATAATTTTTAATGCCTATATAATGTAAAGACTAAAACTTTATATTAGACAATCTTTAAACAATTATGCATCAAATAAGGACAGTGTCCTCAAAATGTAAACAATGTATATGTATCTTGATCAGAGGTAGAAGTGTATAATACAATATGATAAATATATCATAAAATTGTATCAGTATACAAAATGTCTTAAGCAGAGGTAGAAACATGCATACATACAATATGACAAAATAACTTTGCATAGGTGTACAAATATTGTGAACAGAAATAGGAGCATATTTAGCAAATATAATTTGAACTTGTAGTGTGTGCCCTCTCCTGCTGGCCTTCCTGCCTGCCAACGTTATGCTTTCTGCTCCTTTGCATTAAATACATGCTTTCGCCCATGTCCCAGGAAGTGCACCACCCGAGCTAGTGTTCCCTTTTTAATGGGATAGTCCCCTTCATTCCCAGCGGCCTTGCTGTGTCCCTTTGTCTACTGTAGCTCCAGCATGTCTGTCCCTGGAGAGAAGGCAGGTGTCAGGCTGGTGGCTGCAGGGCCAGCAATGGTTGGGTATGTGGGTTTTGGTCAGCCCCTGGCCTCACTGTGCTGAGGCACGGACTCTGCCAAAGCAAGAGTCCTCACAAAGGCTGTGCTGCCCAGTGGGAATTCCCTGGAAAGACAAAGGCAGGTGTGATTGGTTATTAGAGGAACTCCGAAATTAGCATTTTCATAGCGTGGAATTAATATCTAACATTTGGAGTTGATTTTGATGGCATATGCCTCTAAAAATGGCATGAAAATTTGATATTAACATGAGAATTAACAATGAGAAACAAGATAATTCATGATTTATGAATAATTTTGTCCCACCTCTCCAGTCATGAAAATAAATCCGAGATGTATTCAGTGAGTGACACTAGGTGGCACCATTTTGTGAAGAATGGAGCTTCATCTTCCACCATGACTACTTCAAAACCCAAGTTCCTGTTTTTTTCTATACTACTTAGTTCTTATGAAATCAGTTTACGTCACCGTACGCTTCCTTCCTGTCCCCTAACCTAGGTGACTTTTTGGCACTGACCTTGCTGCTTGCCTTAATTCTCTTGGGTACCAGATACCATAGAGGTGCTAGAGTACCAGAGTGCGGCTGGGAGCTCGGAGCCTTTCCTGTACAGGGGTTGGCTCCGCCCTGCCCCGCCCCACCCCACACTGTGGAGAGTGAGCCCCACATGGTCACGAGCGCACTGACAGTACCACGGCTGTCCGTGCAGGCCCCACGTGTGCAGCCTGTGTTGCCTCTGTGGCCTGGACGTACACTGAGAACACGTTATGGTTCTCAAGAGAGACCATCTCATCATCTGCTTTGCAAACACTACCTTCCAAAAGGAGCTGGTGGGCGTGCTGGGTGCTATTACTTCTATCCCAGAGCCTGTCAAGAGGCAACGAAAGGGAGCAAGCAGATGCTGGCTCCTGGCTTGAGATGCTGTTCCTTGTGGTAGGCAGGGGGTGTGTTCCAATGGCAGGCTCAGATATGCCATGCAGAGAGAGCTTGGGTACCGAGTTTATTTAGTGAGTAATGGGAATAGCATAAGAGTAAGGGGTTATGAAGCAGGGGAGGGAGAAGGGGAAGAGAGGTAGGCAGAAGAAGGGCAAAGAGAGAGAGAACAGGCTGGAGAGGGTGTGGGAGATGGCTGTCCTCCCAGGAAGGTGGTGGGGGCTGGGAGTGAGTGGGGCTTGTCTCTTAAAGGGACAGGATACCCAGGTGACAGGCCAGGTCAGCAGATTACAACAGGTATAAAATCCACGAATTCACTGTGTCTGTCAGTTGCATCCTGGTCAATCCTTTTTGCTTTATGCTGTGGAAGCTACGCTTCCTCTGATATCTCCTCCCCAAGATGAAGAGCACACTTGGGTTTCGGTTGCTGGTGTTGCCTTTAAGTCTCTGTGACCCCAAGAGTGACTGTGTCCTATCCTTGTCGCATTTCCTGCCTAGACACTGAACACCGCCATGAAGAATATCTGTGAGATCCTCACTGCTGACCCAGAGGGTGGGCCTGCTCAGATTCCATTTGATACTTTTTCCTACATCTACCAGTACTTGAGTTCGCTGGACCCAGAACTCTTGGCCTCAGAGACGCAGACCTATCTTGCCACTTTAAGAGAGAAGTCGTAAGTACAGTTCTTTGTGGGTTCAGGTGGGCTGAGTTGGAGAATCCACCTCTTTACTGAGAATGTGCCCCTGATGGAAGGAAGGCAAAGATGCTCGCCTTGATTCCAACAGTGTCGAAGAGGAGCAGCCTCTCAGGGATTATTGGCAACGAAGAGTTGCTGTGGGAGGCATGGGACGGTTACAGTGGTCACTGCCTGTCACAAGAACCGCAGTGTGTTCTGAGCAACTTTTGCCCACTTGCTAACATAAGAGTGGCTCCTAGCACTGGTGTTTTACCTAGAAAAAAAAAATCTACTCTTGTACAAGTAAATAGAGCTGTTCTGCTCAGCTGTTGCTTGTTGGCAGGAGTCTGTGGTGAGGCATCTCAAGGGCCCAGTGCTTGAGATAACCTTGTCAGCTACATGGTACCCTGTTAAATGACATCCTAATGACATCCCCATCTGTTTTCCAGTGAATCTAGGAAGAATGGCATGATAGGACTTTCGGACTTCTATGTTGCAAAAAAGACAGTATAGGAAGCCTTGGCGAGAAAGCTCTGAAGACCATTAATACAGAGGAGAGCACATTTAATGTAGTGCCTTTGAAAACCCTGGCGCCAAATACAGCCTGTCATTAACCACGTCTGTGTGATGTGTGACTCTTTCTCAGTGGAGCTGTAGTGTGGCAGGTGCTCACGGGACTGCGTGGTGACTGCTTCTCACTGTGTCTTGGGAGGGCCGTACAGGTGACAACCTCAAAGTGGCAGGGCAGTGCAGGGAAGGAAATGGAGTGGGAACTTTTTAAGTGTCCAGCCCTTCTGGAATGCACAGACACTTGCTCCCCGATGCCGCGACTCCCCTGGAAGTTGGGCCTTCTGTGACAAGTGCATTCATAGCCGGGAAACATTTTCTAATCTGGATGAGATGTGATTATTTTAAAAGCTATAACCCTGAAGAGCTGGCTCAAGAAATAACAGAGTTGGAGCGGGGCTGTGGTAGAAGAAAAGAGAGATAATAGTTCTGTTTGAGGGATGTACCTTGGTGGTAGGATGCTAAAGAACAAAGATCCGGGTCCCCCACCCCACTCCACCCCACCCCACCCTCGCTGAGAAGGCAAACACTGGAAGAGTCTCCTCTGCTGTTGAATGTCACACAGAGGACACTAGTCAACAATCTAAAAGCAAGCCTTCTCATCTGATATAAGATTGTCTCAAAAATGCACACGTGTGTGTCTGTGCATGTGCGAGTGTGTTCTCTGGGGCCAGAAGAGGGCATCAGATCCTTGGCACTGGAGTTACAGGGGATTGTGAGTGTGTTCTCTGGGGCTAGAGAGGGCATTAGACCCTCGGCACTGGAGTTACTGGCGATTGTGAGCTGCCCGCTGTGGGTGCTGGGAATCATCCTCCAGGTCTCTGCCCTTCTTCACCTTTGAGCCACGTCCCCAGCCTGACATAGTTTTTATGGAGCTCTCCTGTGATAGAGTCACCCTTCCCTGCTCCTTCTGTGCAACCAACAGATCTCAAAGCCAAAGACTGGGTTTATTTGTTTGTTTGAGTCAGGGTCAAATCCTCAAACTCACTATGTAGCCAAGGGTGACCCTGAACTTTGGATCCTCCTATCCCCACTTTATAAACAACAACATAACACTAAATGTGAGGGGAAATCTTTGGTGGGACAGATGAGCCTCTCCCTGAGTCATGCGGGCCCGTCAGTTGTTGTTCTGACCCTACCCCGGTGGCTGAGCCCCTCCCTCACAAATGCTCTTCAGCGGTGGGACAGGATGAGAACAGTCGGTTATTTTCAGTGTCTGTACTAGATTGTTCCTTCGGCCTCTTTTTCCCAGATACCACTTCCCTGACCCATGCTGTGCCTGTCTCAGGCTGACTTCATGGCCTACAATGTCATGAGCTCAGTTCTGTGCCCCAAGTCTTCCAGGCAAAGCCGCCCAGCTCGAGTCACTTTTCTGGCTTGCATTTCCAGACTGACTCAGCCCTAGCTAGCACTGGGCCTGGCCCTAGCTGGTTTCCTAGCACATGGCCATGAGCCTTGGCCCTGGTGCTCCCGGGATCCAGTGCTCATGTGGGTCTCCTCAAGTTGACCTGGAGGAAGACTTCATATGCGCACAGGCCTCGTCAGTTTGGAGAACAGCTGTGAGACCCGAGACTGGACAACTCCGAGAGAAAACCAGAGAGAAATCCACGGGGTCTGGGCAGGTCCCTCAGAGCACAACGTCCAGGCCTGCTTTTATTAATACTGCATAGTGAGCCATAACCGCAGGAAAGCTAGCCCTGGGTGACAGAAGGGTAGTACCCAACTCAAAGCGATTTCCAGTGGGGAGCTCCAGAGGAGAAAACAGGACGACCTTAATGGAAACCAGTGTAAGGCAGTGCGTTTCTGTTTTTAAGCTGAGAAAGTGGGGCCCTGAGAGCTATGGTCGTCCCCCCCCCCCGTTTTGACACAGGATCTGTATCTCTGAATTGTGTGGAACTGTAGACCAGGCTAGCCTTGAACTAACTTATATGTAGACCAGGCTAGCCTGGAACTTACTTTTATCCTCCTGCCTCTGCCTCCCATGTACATCTCACCATACCTGGCGAGTTCAGTTAAAGTTTGTTCCTCCAGAACTGGGCTTTGTTTGGCTCTTTAGAAGGTTTTAGAGTGGTTTCTGGAAGGCTCAAGTGCTGGAGCTGGGTTCCTTGTGGTGGTGGTGAGTTGGTGGCACTTGTAAGAGGGAGGACATAGGGTGACAGGAATCTGAAGCAGCTGGTCATGTCCACAGCAAACACAGATGGGATGGATGTACGCATGCTTAATCTGATACCTCTCCAGGACCCAAATCCAGAGACTGTGCCGCACCCCACAGGACACCTGGTCTCCCCCACAGGACACCTGGTCTCCCCCACGGACACCTGGGCTCTTCCATGGGCACCTGGGCTCCCCCATGGGACACTTGGGCTTCCCCACAGGACACAAGACACCTGGGCTCCCCCACAGGACATCCTTTGTTCTTAACTCTCCCGAATTGTTTTGACCTAGCAAGTTAGGTCATGAACTGCTAACAAAAAGAAAGACATAATCCTGGTGTCTTAAGGTTTCTATTGCTGTGAAGAGACACCATGACTTTGGCAGCTCTTATAAAGGAAAAGAGTTAACTGGAGTGGCTTCCAGTTTCAGAGGTTTAGCCCATTATTATCATGGTGGGACATGATTTTTGGGGGCTGCAGACCCCTGGCCCCTTGACTTTCTTTGCCTGCCTCAGACCCTTTGCCTGCTGGAGTGAACTGAGCAAAACAACTTGTTTACCTGTGCCTGCAGCTGCTCTGAGCACGAGACCCTGATGGCAGGGGCATGGGTTCTGGTGAGGTCTGCAGCTGAAAGATCCCGAGAGCTGGGGCATGGCTATGAGTTAAGGATCCCTACATAAGCTTCCCTGGAGCACAATAAAGTTGGCATTCTTGTATCAAGGATGACCCGTGTCCCTGTCTATCTGTGTGCGTGTGTTTTTAAATCTTCAGGCTCTTGCCCAAGGCTCGCGTGCTGTAGCAGTAGCATGTAGAGAGCAGGCTTTACACCTGGTGTCATGCAGGCAGAGATGGTGCTGGAGAAGGAGCTGAGAGGAAGTGGTCTGAGACACTGAATTGAGCATTGTATGAGACCTCAAAGCCCACCCCTACAGTAACACACTAACTCTAAGAAGATCACACCCACTCCAACAAAGCCACACCTCCTATTAGTGTCACTGCCTATAAGCTCATAGGGCCAATTACGTCCAAACCACCACCACTGGCCTTTGTCTAGTTCACAGCACCTGAACACATGCATCGTCTCAGAATGGTGCCCGACCCTCAAGCTCTGTTTCTGAGAGTAAATCTCGTCAGCCAGTTCCTGGTTAGGTTTCAAGAATGTACTTTGCGTTTGCGGTGGACTCTAGGTTTAAAGAGGATTTGGGGGTACCTGTCCTCCTAATGGGGGTCACTGGCCAAGCAAGGGGTACAGTGGGACTCCCCTTTGGGTCATCACACTCCAGGGTCACCTCCATGTTCTGTCTCCATCCCTCCCTCAGGAGTCTGTTATCCCCTCTGGCCCTGGCTGCTCAGCTCAGATCCAGCCCCCCACCCGCACCCCCCGTGTCCTGCCAGAGAGGCTGAGCTCCCCCAAAGGTGCAAGATGAGCAGTGGTGTTTACTAACACATAAAGGAAATCACTTTCTAACCCATTTTTGTCCAGGAGCTTCAAGTACCTTCTTCTAGCACCTGTTTCAGGTCCCACACTTTTCTAAGGCAAAACCAGATGGCGTCCTCACAGTGTACCTGGCTCCCAGTTCCATGATGCACAGCTCCCCCTCATTACAGAGACTGCCTTCTCTTCAAACGCCAGCTTCATCTCGCCTGTGACAAGCAGAGGCATCTGTATCCCCTGCAGTGACTTCTTGTTAAACAGCCACAGGAAGCTGGGCCTTCAGTCAGATTAGTAACCACTCGGGGAAGTATGTGCCTGTGCAAAGTCGTTTGATGGCCGGCGGCTGTGCTGTACAGTAACAGTGCGCTCAACAGTCGGACAGAACTAGCCAAGCAACTGGTGTGCTTGGAAAAAGCCTCTTTAGGAGGCCAGAGTCACACCTTAGCTGCAGGAGACTGGGGTCTGTGAGGACCCTGGCAGGTCCATAGATGTTCTGCTCTGAGGAGAGGAGCCGGGATCTCCACACATGGGAAAGGAGGCAGCCACCCCTCGGGGTTTAGCACCTTGGGAGGCAAAGAAGATTTTTTTCAGTTAAAGCCTGATGATAATGAATCTCTGCACCAGAATAATCCAGCCCTGGTGTCTGAAAGACGTGGAGCCAAGGTTTATACATGGCTTGTGTTTGCTCCCTGAGGGTCGCGTGTTGGAAACTTTGTCCTCAGAATCCTAGTGTTGGGAGAGGTTAGCGTTTAAGAGGTGGTGCCACTGGGGTGTTTGGGGGAAGACTTGGGGATTAAGGACACTTGGAACTTTTGCAGAAACCCAAATTCAGGACCCAGTACCTGTACCAAGCAGCTGCCAACTTCCTGTCATTCCAGCTCCAGGGGATGAGAAGTCCTCTTCTAGACTCTGAGGGCACCTGTCCTGATGCATGCATGCACCTCCCTCCCTCATATATACACATAATTAAATATAATTTTAATTTTCTGAAACAAGTCAGAGCCTAACTGGGGCCTCCCCTCTCAGAAGGGATTATGGTAGAGATTCAGAGGCCCTGTGTTAGTTTTCACAAGAGTGAGCAGTAAGAACAGGCCTGATCCCCAGAGTCTCGTGTGTGTGTGTGTGTGTGTGTGTGTGTGTGTATGGGGGGGTGCTGTGGATCAATCTTTGTACACTGTAAAGATGTATTACTCTCATTGGTTACTAAAGAGCTGACTGGTCTATAGTTGGGCAGGAAGGGACTGGGTGGGAGAGCCAGACTAGGAGGATGTTAGGAAGAAAAAGGGTGGAGTCTTGGGAGTCACAAGCCAGATATAGAGGAAGTAGGACGTGTACAAAAATGAGGTAGCAAGCCATGAGCCACATGGCAGTGGGTAAAAGAATAGAAATTGAATAAAAATGGGTTAATTTAAAATGTAAGAGCTAGTTGGTAATAAGCCTAAGCTATTGGCTGAGCATTATACATAGTTAATAGTAAATCTCTGTATGGTTATTAGGAAAATGGCTGCTGGGACAGAAAAGTTTGCCTAAAGGGGGGGCAACACCATGGCCAACAGAGTGTTGATCCATGAGAGGCATATCAATGGCTCACTGTGGATGTTCCAACTTTGAGAGTCTGACATTGGGTAGTTTATTTTAGGCATGTTTAAGCACAGTGCACTGTGGGAAAAAAACCTTTCCTGGTAACAATTAAGTTGATCCCATGTTAGATAAAGCTTAGACATGACTACATAGAAACTCTTTGCAAAGTACACATGACATCGTCCATAAAAATGGGTTCTATAGATTGACAAGCTCACGATAAGGGTTTAGGGGGAAATCTGGTGTGTTCTCAGTCACATAGATAGTGCAGTGGTCACCAGGCTATCAACTATGTCAGTCCCTAGTCTGACATAGAAAATAAAGGCTATACATCTCTTTCTTTGAAGAGACAGCCTGTATGTTTGACATCCCTGTTCCCCTAGTGCTTATCCATGATCACAAGGACCTCTGTGTCTCCTTCGCTCTGGCTCATCTGGTGATGTGATCTCTCTTCTGTCTCCCATCGCTCCTACCTCTACATCCTTGCCAGAGTCAGACCGTGCCAGGGTCACCATGTCCTTGAACTTCCAAGCCTGTGAGCTAAAGAAGCCCCCTTCCTTTACAAAATTTACCCCACTTCAGATAGTTTACTGTAGCAACAACAACGACAAAAATGAGCAAATACACACGGCTTTGAAAAAAATCTGACTAATATCTCTGAGATTCAGTGAGGGATGAGGAATTGGAAAGCCAGAAGTGATGCGTGTGTGTGTGTGTGTGTGTGTGTGTGTGTGTGTGTATGTGTTGTGGGGAAGGGTTGGTATGCTTGTTTATGCATGTGTGTGTTTGCCCCTGCAGACACATGTAGAGGCCAGAAGTTGATGTCAGGTGTCTTCCTAAATTTCATCTCCACATTATTTTCCAGGGTTTCTTCCAAACACCCAAAGCTCACTATTTTTGCTATTCTGGGAACCTAGCTTCTGGGATCTCTGTCTCCACGCCCTTTTCCCCTAATGTCGAGGCTATAGGCATGTGCATGAACTTGGGCATGCTCAGCTGTTTTCATGTAGGTGCTGAGGATCCAAATTGAGGTTCTCATATTTGCACAGTAAATAGTTTACCCACTGAGCTCTTGCCAAGCCCACTTTCTGTGGTTTTGAGACAGGATCTTAGTGTAGCCCAAGCCACACTTTAAGTTCAGTCATCCTCCTGCCTCAGCCTCCTGAGTCCTTGGGTGCTGGACTGCTGGCATGCATACTATATGTCAGACACAAATTCTCTTAAGGTTTCAGCCTTAGCTTCTGAAGCCTCTCTGTCTGTCTGTCTGTCTCTCTGTGAACATCTATTGATATCTATCTATCTGCTCTCTAAGGAAATATTGAGCATCATTTTTTTCTTTCCTATAGGTGTTTATGGCATGTAAAAAAAGGCAGAGTGAAGAAGGGATGACTGGAAACATGCGAACACCTGGTGTGAAGGTGTGATGGTGTGAATATAACATGTGATCACCTGGTGTGAGGGGTGCTGAGGAGGGGGGCAGGCACGAGATCACCTGGTGTGAAGGGTGCAAAGGAGGGGCGGGCCCAAGCATCTGCTACTGCAATGATTTACACGCAACCCCTCATTTAGTTCCTGATCAGCTGTTATTTCCTGTCACTTGGTAGCACACTTGGGATTTCTGGTAAAGTAGGAAAATCTGACTTAGAAATGGTTTTCAAATGTACTCAGATTTTTTATCTCAATTTAGCAATTAATGGGGATGAATATATAAATTAATCATTCAAGCAGAATGAGTCTGCTTCTTCAGTAATTTGCAGCCAGTCATTCTTTTCCAGAGTCTCATCATTTCCACAGGCCCTTGAGACACTTGCAGGTCTGAATCTCTGCCCCAGCGTCTGGGAACTGAGCTGGGCTCAGAGCCCTTGAAGCAGAAACTGCACTTTCTCACCTGCTCTGCACGGCTGGCTCTCCTCTGCAGGAAGGGATTCCCCATAGATCTCCCAGGGGCAAGCCACCAAAGAGTTTACCGTCTTTCCAGGGAAGAAGAGGGACGCTCAAGCTTCCTGCCCCAGATTCAGGTGCACCCTCCTAGCCCACACGTCTGTCCCTCTCTAGTCTCTACACGAGCCAGCATTTCTGGCATCTGCCCCCACCCCTCTGCCCTGCCGTGAAATCAGAAGACCCAACAGGTAAAATACATTGAGCAATGTGACAGTTGGTGCCAGTCTTCCTATGCATCTCTAGAGTGTGGCTGTGCCCAGCCCACCAGGAGGGAGCCAACTTGGACCCAGCTGACCTCAGATGGAGAAGAGCTTCTTCTGGGCTGCTGTCCCAGTCAGCCACCACCCCAGCGCCAATCTCATGTTCAGAGCAACACAGAAGTATCAGGGACATGGCCAGGTGGGCAAGAGAGTGCATGCCAGGGGCCTGGCCGATGTTCCCAAGGGAAGCCTGGAGAACGGAAAGACACTTGCGCTGGGACAGCACCTGGGCTTGGGTGAAAATACATTTCCCTAGCACCTGTTATGGGCTGGATCCGGTGTCAAGTAAGAGCCTTGCATCCCACTGAGTTCTCACGCTCAGAAAGAGGCTCCTGCCACCCACGTTTTATGGATAAATTCCCAGCTCCTTGTCCGAGGTTAGTTAAAATGGGGATGGGGTGGTAAGACTATAAACCTGGGGAACCTGCTTTCAAAATCAAAGAAGAGAAAGGTGACTCCTGGGAAGGGGGCAATGACAGGATGGGGTAGGGGTTTATTTTTTGATTTCTAATCAGAATCGTGTGTAGAACAGGCTGCTTGTGAGGAACTCTTGAATAGAATTTGAGAGGAAGGTTTCATGGAAGATTGTTCACCAAGTGTGGGGGAGGTGTCTTGGTTCGTTTTCATTGCTATAACAATTCCTCAGACCAGATTGCTTACAGAGCATGCAGATGTATCCCTCTCAGCCTAGGATCCAAAGTGGTGCCTGCCTTACCGAGGGAGTCTTCCCCAGGGTCCCAAGGCTGCACAAGAGCTTCGCCTAGCAAAGGGCCTCAAACAACCCCCTCGGCACCCACCAGCTTCCTCAGCAGGTGCTGAGCTGGGTCAGCCCTTGACCCTGCTTTTCCCTTGTCTTGTTTTCATGATCCATGTTGCGTATGGGTTTGTGCTTCGAATAGAATCACACACCAGTCTAAAAAAAGAGTTTGAAAGCAGCTAAAGAAAATGCAGGCAGAGGAACAAAAGTGAGTTGTTGGTTGTACAAAGCCATGTGTGAGATGCCTGCAGAAACAGCATGTGCGCGTGGCCTCTTTCTCCTCTCCTGATGCCCACCAGTGCACCACAGGCAGCTTCAGAGACACCCTCTATCTCTAAGCGGCAGACAATATTGAAGGTTTGTGTGTGTGTGTTGGGGGGGGGGCGGCTGGAAAGATGGCTCAGAGGTTAAGAGCACTGGCTGCTCTTCCAGAGGACCTGAGTTCAATTCCCAGCAACCAGATGGTGGCTCACAACCATCAATAATGAGAGCTGGTGCCCTCTTCTGGTGTGCAGACAGAACACTGTGTGTATAATAAATAAATCTTTTTAAAAAATATTGAAGGTGTTGGGACAGGGCTTCACAGCTAAGTGTGGGGCTTAGGAAGGGGGAACCACTCAGTCTTTGCCATCATTTGTACTCTGCAGAAGATAGTGGAACACATAGTCTCTGTGTAGACAGAACAGACAAGCTAAGCTGCTGTATCAGAGTCACGTGGTTATGTAATGTCGTTGTGCCTGAAAGCACACAGCTGGCTCTCTCTCTAGGGACCCCTGGACGAGGGCTTCTTGGTGGTGAAGCTCCTGTGCACCACGGGTCCTTCAGGGAAGTAGGTGCCTCCGTTTTCCTACATAGCTGGTTTCTCTTTTACTCTTTGGTGGCCTGTCACCCAGCTCCCAAATTAATATACAGAGACTTATTCTTACTTAAGAATGACCAGCCTTAGCTTGGCTTGTTTCTAGCCAGCTTCTCTAACTTAAATTATCCCGTTTCTCTTTATGTTTTGTCTCTGGGCTTTTTTACCATTCTTTATTCTAAATATCTTCCTTTCTTTCTTGCTCCACGGCTGGTTGTGTGACTGGATGTCTGGCCCCTTCCTCTCCTCTTTTTCTTGCTCCTCCCTCTTTTCTTCTTCCAAGCCTAGATTTCTCCTGTGTATTTTCTGCCTGCCAGATCTGCCTATTTCTCTCTCCTGCCCAGCTATTGGCCATTCAGCTCTTTATTAGACCAATCAGGTGTTTTAGACAGGCAAGCTTCAACACAGCTTCATGGAGTTAAACAAATGCAACATCAAAGAATGCAGCACATCTTTGCATCATTAAACAAATGTTCCACAGCATAAACGAATGCAACACATCTTTTTTTTTTTATTTTTTTTTGGTTTTTCGAGGCAGGGTTTCTCTGTAGCTTTGGAGCCTGTCCTGGAACTAGCTCTTGTAGACCAGGCTGGTCTCGAACTCACAGAGATCCGCCTGCCTCTGCCTCCCGAGTGCTGGGATTAAAGGCGTGTGCCACCACGGCCCGGCCAATGCAGCACATCTTAAACTACTATTCCACAACCCTCTTGCTCTGCCACCCTGAGACTGTACAGGGAGCAGCTGGAAGAGTTAGAGCACATGGCCAGTCTTAAGATCCAGATTCAGAGATGCTGCTTGTCCCCTCCATCGGCCTTCCAGTGGGGGCCGAGGCAGGCTGAGTCATGTGACCATGCTGACATGCCCAACCTGCTGGGCAATGGGATCTCCAGCAGAGCAGCCGGGTGCCCACCTGACTGTATCACGTGGCTGACAGCTGTCAACATCCTCCACCCCATTCCATCTCTTCCTCCACGAGTCACAGAGCAAAGGTCCAGGTGCACACAGACAGTCCGGTAACAGCCTGGCCTTGGTGGGAAACCCGTGCCCCATCATATGGTTTTAACATTTTTAGAATTAAGACCAAACAGAACTTGAGAAAAACAAACCAACTTTCCGTGCCGCAAAGTCGGAAGTGTTGAGGAGATGAAGAAAACAGTCCCTGTACATCTGCTAGGGAATACAGAGTTTTCCTCCCACGTAACAAATTAGAAACCATCTGAGACTCGAGAAATCCGAGCTCAGGTTTCCTGAGTCTGTTTGCATATGGAGCAATGGTAGAAAGTTCAGAAAACATGAGTCAGTTTTGAAGAACTTTTGAGCACGAAGCGGGGAGGCGGCTGGAGGTTTTCAGTGCTTATGTGGAAGACCAATGCAGGGTGTAAGGATTTCAGGAGAATAACGACCCAAATAATGCCTGTGGAGTCATCGGCTATACTCTGGATCCGAGTTAGTGTCTGTCCACAGGTGCCGCTGGGAGACGATGAAACCTGGAAGAGGTGGGGCCTGTGGGGAGGGCGGTCCTTAGGTTGTCGGGTTGAAGCCCGGTCCTTGATAGCTTTAACTCGCTGGCTATGAATTAAGCAGCTTTAGCTTCACGCTCTTGGATGATGTCTTCTGTCCCTAGCAGAAGTTTCAAAGCAAAAGGTTTGCTCAGTCATTGAGTAGAACCCCCAAATCATGAGCTGAAACGAACCTCCTCACTTTGTAAGTTTGTGATTTCAGGTGTTTTGTGCAGCTAGAAATATTCTCTGTTCTGCTGGTCCCCCTGGATTGGTTTCTCTCTGCCTGCCTGTTTCCGAATAACCACTCCAAGGCTTATTATCAGTTACAATTGTTGGGCCAGTGGATTAGGCTATTATTGGCTAGCTCTAACTATGAATTCACCCATTTCTATTAGTTTATATTTACTGTGAGGCTCGTGGTTTGTGGCCTCACATCTTGCATGGCGTCTCTCTGACTCTGCCCTTTCTCTCCCTGTATCTTTGTACTTCCCGCCTGGCTATTTTTTGCCCTGTCCATTGGCTGAAACAGCTTTACTCATCAACCGATAAAACACACATTTGCAGCATACAGAAGGACATCCCACATCCGTTTCGTCATAGTCACAGGGAGCCCACTCACACACAATCTATGGCAAGTCGGTGTTTCAGAAAATACTAATCTCCCTCAACTTCATAAAAATGCTTTGACATGAGACTGTCGTGGCCACCGGAGCTGGGGAACTGGAGGCAGAATGTGAGGAATAACTGACCTAGTGCTACAAACCAGCCGGAGTGGATTTAAGACTCCAAGTCAGACAATTTGGTTGCTGGAGTCCGGCAAGTGTTCTCTGTAGAACATCAATCAGAAAATAGTTTAGGCGTTGCAAGTTGCTTGTTCCCATCAACTCTGTGGCAATGAAGAGCACACCTGTGTCCAATGGAACTTTATTGCTGAGGCTCGAGAGACGAGTGGCTAAGAGTGGATGCTGTTCTTTCAGAGGACCAGGGTTCAGTCCCACTACCTACATGATGACCCACAACCATCTATAACTTCAGTTCCAGACGACCCAAGGTTCTCTTCTGGCCTCCAGGGTCACCCGGTACCCATGTGGTGCACTTACACAATGGAGGCTAAACACTTAGACTCGTACTATAAAAATAAACCTAAGAAACCCTTCATTGTCCAACACCCAAGTTACAAGTTCATATAGGTTTGCGGCATTAAGTGTTATGCCCCACCCTTCCAGCTATTTCAATATGTCTAGGATCATTCTTAATTCTCTGTTTATGCTTACCTCCCACCCTGTGAACTTCAGGTAACTGACCCGGATGCTCTTTGATTGTTTTAGAGACGTCTTCTGACATAATAACATCTGAGCACTGACAGTCCCAGATGCCATCTGGGGGCTCTGCACCTTCCCCTGGGAAGTGGGTCCTGCTCCTGTCATTCCCGCTAAATAACATGACTGTGCACAGCATAACGTGGGACAGGGTCACGCAGTCGTCAGGAACAGGAGGTAGGTTTGGGCTTAGCCAGGCACTCCCAGGGCCGAGGATGTGGGATGATGCTCAACTGATGGGTCTCCTAGAAGTGAACGACAGAGGGCATCCACCACTCTGCCTTGGCAAGAGGGTGTTTATCCTGGTACTCTTGGTACCCAGGCTGAGAGTGACCCCACTGCGGAGGGAGCCCTGGTCAGACAGGAGCTGCTCATGGTGTAGCCTCGCTGGGGCCTTCTGTTATCCTGCTCAGGTGATTCTCCTTCCAGAGCAGTATGTGGCTGCCTGGCCGTCCCGGATGGGGATGGACATAAAGGCCTATGTTATGAACACGAGGCCTGGAATATGCTGGCCTCATGACGGTGCCTTGCTGGGCCCTGGCATCCGTATTTCCTGGGATGGGACAGGTGGGAGATAGGGAGGGGACCTGGTTGCTTCCAGCAGGCTGCATTCTCTGTAACATACGTGAGTATTTTTGGGTCTCGCAGACGCTGCCGTGACTGCATCTGCTCCTGCAGAGAGAAAGCAGCTGCCAGCACTGGGAATATGAACTGGAAGACTATCAGTGCGACTGCTCAGTCACAGCCTCTGGAGCTGCCTCTGAGCTCTCTGACCTCAGCCCCTGTCCCGTACCAGCCTCCCAGGGCTGCAGCACCTGACTACCTGGGGCTGGCGATAGAAAGCCAGAGTGGGTGCTGGCTGGGTCGTCTTTCTCCCAGGGTCCCAAGGATGAGTCCTTCCCTGCTTCTAGGTTCTGCTGGCCTCTGGCAATCCTGGTAGTCACTTATGGATGCCTCACTTACATCCCCGCCTCCCTCTTCATCTTCATCCTGCAGCTCTCTTAAGATGCTCCCTTACCATAGAGCGCCATCTTAACTGCACCAGCAAAGACTCTGTTTGCAAGTGGGGCCTTGTGCAGAGATCCTGGCAGGGTATAAAACTGCAGCAGCCAAAGGGACGTGGTGTAATCCAGTGCTCACCTCTGCATATATGTTGGACATCTTACCCCCCCCCCCCCCCATTTTGACAGAGTCTCACTGTATAGCCTTGGCTGACCTGGAAATCACCATGTAGACCAGGATGGCCATGAACTCACAGAGCTCCTGAACTCCACATGCCTCTACCTCTCAAGAACTGGGATTAAAGGCATGCACCACCATGTCCCATTAGGTTGTTGAGTTTCTTTTAATTTTTTAATTAACAATTTTTTTATTAATATATGGACATAGGTGAGAGGCCATGTTTTGGGAAATGGTTCTTTCCCGCTACCATGTGGGCTTTCTGGAACGAACTACTATGTGTCGATAGGTGTATGAAACCTGCATTCTTCTACAGCCTGCGTAGTTGATAGAGTGCCCCCCTCATCCCCCAGTTTCTCAAACTTGGCATCGTCACATCTTGGTCAGTTGTCTCAATTATTAAACACCAAAACTTTTAAAAAAATCAGAAAAAAATTTTAATTAATCAAAAGTTTTTAAAATAAGTATTAAAAAAACCACAAAACTCCCAAACAGCAAATTCAAAACAAAACTAAAACAACTAACTGAATAACTAGATGGGCTTTACAAATGTCTGAGGCGTGAACCAGTCTTTGGAGTGTGCAATGATAGCTCCTTCCCCTCCTGGGAATACAAGCCAAGGTGGGGCCGCCTTGTAGAAGTGAAGACCCTGCCATGCAGATACTTCAGAGTCCAGTCCATCTTCTCGGAGTCAGAAAACCCTAGTGCCAGGCCCTGGTCATATCTGTTATGACTCTCCTTTATTAAATACATCTCCAGGATTAAGACAGGGGTTTGTGCTCCATTTGGATTGTCCCGCAGTCTCCAGCAGTTTCCAGCGAGCCTTATCAACTGCTGATTGGACAAGACGGTTTGGCAGAGCTATAAATGGAGGTGGAGGAAGGGACTGTGGCGTCGACACCCACAGGCTTCTCTTTGCCAGCAGAAGAATATTCAGGGAGGCATAGCTGCCTCCGGGGAACCTCATGGAGAGTAGAACAGAGGTGGTCAAGGTGGAAAGAGGGGACAGCCCTACTAACTCTACGGCCACCATGTCTGCCTCTCCTGATTTAGGGGAGAGGAAGCTCCTGCCTGACTAATTCCTCTTGATTGCTGTATGACTTGTCCTGCAGGAGAGGCTAGGAATTATCATCTAGAGAAAGACATCCTAGCCCTAGTAGAGGAGGTACTAAAAATAGAGCTTCCCAAATCCCTCCAAGAGCAAATAAATGAATAAATGTAACTGGCCGTAAACAAATGAACTACTTCTGCTGAGTTTTCTTTTCCTTTGACTGTCCCCCAGAGCTACAATGTACACAAACATGTATCTTGATAGACTCTTTCATTAATTAAAAAAAAATCAGTTTCTCGCCCCCAACTGTGTGTGAAGTAATCCATAGGGGACCATTGTAGAGGCTGGGGGTAGCTTCTGATAAAATCACCAAGGGCAAACTTTTCTGTTCTAGAAAAATCCCTAGACTCTGCAGGGAGCACAGCCTGTGATGGTTAGCTTTTCACTGACTTGACACAGTCCAGAATCACCTTGAAAGAGTACTGAGGAAGGATTCTCGAATCAGGCTAGTCTGTGGGATTTTCTGTGGAGGGGGGCGGTGGTCTTCATTTCAGACCACCGCCGCTGACCCTGACTCATTAGAAAGGTAGCCTTTGCCTGTCTGAAGATGCCTACATGAGTCATGCACACACTGAAGCCAGAGGACAGTCTCCTCCCACTCTCTGGCTGCTGGAACAAAGTAGCTAACACACTAGGACCAAGATTTATTTGGGCTTATGGCTTCAGGGGTCATTCACACCTCCATGACAGGGGGTCATAGTAGACAGGAAAGACTTGCAGAGAGCAGAGGAGAAATAGGGGTGGGTGGGGGTTTGGGATGGGGTATGGAAAAATCCAGAGTCCCCAAATATTCTACAGAGTAGGCCCCCAAGGACCTACTTTCTCTGACTGTCTACACCAGTACCTTTGGGGCCACAAATCATGTCAGAACTGTAGCGCTGGGCTGGAGGACTTGGCTCTTATCTTCTGTGGCCTTTGCAGTATGACAGGTCCCTCTTGGATTCTGATCACTATTTTTTTTTTTTTTTGATTCTGTGGGGACTATGGGATCCTCTGGGAAAACTAAGTGCTGTCACAGGGTAAAGGACAGTCAGAAGGAAGAAGTGTATGCCCAGTGACATATTCTTTTCTCTGTCACTGTGTCTGTGGATAGCTCTGTCACCCAGGAGCTCAGTGACGATGTCACCCATCTCAGTGAGATGGGTCAGAGGGTCAACCCACCTGCCACCAAGCCTGATAGTCTGCGTTTGAGCCCTGGCCCCCGCGTGGTAGATGGAGCACAAACTCCTAACCTCCACACACATGCTGTGGTATGGAGCATACGTACGCACCTTGAATAAATAAATAGAACATTCAAAAATTGTTTAAATCACAGTGGGGGTTCATCAGAAGTCCCTTGCATGGCTGAAAGGTTTCTTCTCAGTAGCCTGTCAAGTGGCAGTAACAGGATCTATTAATGCCGAGGCGACCATCAGAGGGTGGTGGTGGGATGAGATGTCCCCTGTAGTCTTGGGCTTTTGAACACTGGGTCCCGGGTCGATAGCATGATTTGGACAGGTGTAGGAGGTGTGGGCTTGCTGGAGGAAACATACCCTGGGGGCAGACTTTGCAGCTTCAGAGATTTGTGCCTTTCCCAGTTTGTTCTGATCTCGCTAGCAGTTCAAGAGGTGGAACCTTGGGTGTTTACTATGGAGGGGGCACAAAGTGTGATGGAGTAGAAACCAGAAAACATTAACTTTCTATCCTCATTCGGGAGCCGTGTGTGCTACAGTGCAACCCCACCCTTCTCCAATCATGCCACTCTCGACCTCCTTTCTAAGTGCTTAGACTTTATCTCCACTCATTCCTGTTTTCACAGCCATGTATAATGTGCATACATCATAGGCTAGGACCTGTATATGGGGGAAACACGGGATTCTTGACTTTCTGAGTTTAGGTCACCTTGCTTAGTTTTTTTTTTTCCTTTATGTGTTCTGGGAACTGAACCCAGATCTTCTGGAAGAGCAGCCAGTGCTCTTAATCAATGAGTCATCTCTCCAGCCGCGTCACCTTGCTTACTTATACTTTCTAGGTCCGTTCATCTTTCCTAGAAGTTTTATGCTTTCATTGTTCTTTACAGAAAATATGTATAGTTGAATGATATCCCATGCGTATATAGACCACATTTTCATTACCTATTTTTCTGTTGATGGACAGCTTGGTTGGTTCCATTTCCTTGCTCTCATGACTAGAGTAGCAATGATCATGGATGTACAAATATCTCCACAGTAGGGGATGGAAATCTCTGGGTACGTGCCCAGGAGTGGAATGGCTGGGTCATATGGGAGTTCTATTTTTAATCTTTTGAGCAATCTCCAAACTGGCTTCCGCGTTGGCTATATTAATGTGCACTCCCACCAAGAGTGAAAAAGGTTTTTTCCCTCTCCAGAGCCTCGCTGTTGTTTGCTGTTAGATGTCTTGATGATAACCACTTTGTCTGGGCTTAGGTTAAGTGGTATCTCAAAATACCTTTAATTTACACTGCCCTGACAACTAAGAAGGCTGATCACGTTTGAAAATACTTCTGGGCTATTTGCACTTCTTCATTTCTTGAATTAGCCCATTTGTTGATTGGCAGTTTTGTTTCCTTGGTGTTCAGGCTAGGGTTGTAAGTTCTGCATGTTAACCCTCTGTCTGAAGCATAGCTGCTCAGGATTCTGCTGTCCTGCGGGCTGCAGGCTCTGTGGGCTGTTTCTCCTGCTGTACAGAAACCTTCAAAGATGAGGCAGCCTTATCTACCGCTTCTTGGCGGTAGTCCCCATGCTGTGTGTGTATGTGTGTGTGTGTGTGTGGGGGGGAGTCCTCTCAGGTTCTTGCTGTGTGTGTGTGTATGTGTGTGTGTGTGTGGGGGGGGATCCTGTCAGGTTCTTGCTGACACTGAAGCTTATCCTTGTTTTCCTCTAGTAGCCTCAGACTTTAAATTGAGGTCCTTGTTCCACTTCAGATTTAGCACCCCCCCTTTCTTTCTCCTTTTTTGAGACCAGGTCTCACTATGTATCTCTGACTGGTCTAGACCTTGCTATGTAGACCAGGCTAGCCCTTGAACCCTGCGATCAAGCTGCTTCCATCTCCCGAGTTCTGTTACTGATGGCACATGCCACACCACAGGTGGCTTCTGAGTTGATTTTTGTAGAAAAGATGAGGATCTGATTTCATTCTTCTGCATGGGGATTTCCACTTTTGCCAGCATGACTTGTATCTTTTCCCACTAAATGTTTTTGTTACCACTGTGAAAAGTTAGATGGCCGTAGCCTTCTAATCTCCACTCTTCCATTCCATTGGTCAACCTGTTTTTAATGTCACTACCAGGCTAGCATTGTCCCTAGAGCACTGCATATAATGTGAAGTCAGGTATTGTGCTACGTCCAGCGGCGAGCTTTCTCTTTAGGCTTGCTTCGACTACTCGGGGGTTTTCTTTAAAACAAGCAGTGGAATGAATAATTTTATTTTGTTCTCCCAAACTGGTAAAACCTACTTCACAGGAGTTCACTTACTTTTTATAAAAGTTAAGCTTTTAAGTAGTAAATATACTGAAGAAAAATTTTAAAATGCAGCCCAGTATCCTTCTGCTTATGAAACTATCTCTTTTTCTTTTTAACTGTGTGTGTGCGCCCGCGCGCGCGCGCGCACACACACACACACACACACACACACTTGTGGGTTTGCATGTGTGCAGTTGCCTTGGTGGCCAGAAGAGGGCATCATAACCCTTGGAGCTGGAGTTACAGGTGGTTGTGAGCTGCCTGCTGTGGGTGCAGGTACTAAAATCTGGTCATCTGCAAGAGGAGCAGGTGTTCCTAACCACTGAGCAATCTCCAGCCGCTACTTTATGAAAGTATTAAAGAAATAAGTCATGTAGTAGAGCATGGCTTTTCTTGAAGTGCACGTCCGCAAACATCTACTACAACACAGTTTGTTCACATACACTGGTTGTTTGTGATGCTCCATGTGTGTTGTGTTAGAGATGTTATGGGATTCCAAAACTGCTGTGGCTACAGGCTCTCAGGTGCGCAGAGAAGCAGAGGAAACACAGATGTAGTTGATTGCCATGCGACAGCACAGTGCAGCTGCCCGGGTGCAGATGCTGTGGCATCCAGAGGAAACCCGGGGCCAGCAGCGCGCTGCAGGCACTCGCGCCTTCGGAGATCAAGGGTAGGCGCTGTGTTTCCACCGGAGGAAACACAGAGCATGGGCCACGTTGGGAGCTTAAGGTCCTGTCTCCACCACGGCAGTCACTGAAAGACTTCCACGATGGGAAGGCGCTGGAACTTTTTTAGTGACAAATGACAAATCAGGTTCAAAGCGATTCAGACTGAAAGGGCAATGCTTTCGGACCCTGGCAAGCTCTTAAAAGCCCGGGGCCTTCAGGACTGGAACACGCATCGGGGAGGAAGTGAAAACTTCCTCAGGCGTCAACTTTGATCTGTGGCTTGTCTGAGATGGGCACAGCTCCTGGGGTGGGGGTGGGGGGTACAGGAAACTGCTGAAGAGAAGAAAACCGGGGTGGCCCACCTTAAGACAGCGTCATTGCTGTTTCCAAGTCCCTCAAACAGTCCCCATTCAAGCTCAGTGTGAGCAGCTCCACACACGGTGAATGGGCTAGCTTCAGCCACCTGGCAGCACTGGGCCAGTCACCACACAAATTCCAATACAGAGGCATGCCTGAATCACGTGACCTCCGTGTGACTCGCACGGAGCGATGGAGGGCGGAGTGGCTTGCGGTGAGGAAGAGGCCCTGCCCCACCTAGAAGAGAACGTTTCTAGAGGAAAGGGCAGCGCTCTCTTTCTTTTTTGAGAACAACAGATACGGGTGTGGGAAGGGCCTGACCCTGATGGTCTGCGTCGATTACTGGGCAGGCAGCCAGGTGGAGATGCTGGGCCCGCCCGATGCTGGGCAAGCCCACAAGCTCCATGAGTAGGCACAGAAACGTTCCTCAACTTTAACTCCGGCACTCTTACCCCACCCTGAGCAAGTATAACAGTCTAAGCCTTTTCAGAATGGCTGAGACCCAAAATAGACGAAGCTCCGAGAAGATAAATAAACCAAATGAACACCGCTTGGCTTCCAAACGACATGCTGGTTCCTAGGCAGCCTGAGCTCGCCTGCTGGGAGAGAAAAGAGCAGAGTGTGTGGAAGAGGGGAGGGGCAGACCCTGCAGCTGTTTCTGTAAGCTCCTCTCCCTGGGGTGGGCCCGGGGGTCTTAGGGGGAAATGGAGACTTCTTCAGCAGTTCCGGAGCAGCCTTTGAATCTGCTTCCAACCCTAGGTGATGCTAATGGTCCTGGTGCCCAAAGGAATGAGGGTTAGAGACTAGAATCATCCAGGCTGAAGGAGAGATGATATAAAAAGTTGTGAGCCAGGAGCATGGAAGCCACCAAGATGGGCAACCCTCATGGTTCCCAGCAAGACAGGCAGAGAGGGGCTGGTGAGCCAACTTGGTAGGGAGACCCACTTGGGCCTTGGCCAGTCTGAACTCTCCGAGTTCACCCCCTGGACACACAGAGAGCTTGTCTTAGCATTCAAAGGAAATGAGGGCAGATCTTCTCTCAATTGGTTCTGGGATCCGTGCCCAATGATCTCAGCGGGGGGGTCCTCTTTGGGGAGTCTGAGAAGGTGAAGGGGTACAGGTTTCCTTCTGGGCCCACATGCCAGCTTGATCTGGCAATGAAGGACAGTGGTCCCTACTTCCTCTTCCCTAAGCCACACAAGGCTCTCCTGATACGCAGGTTTTACTTCCTGGGTACTGTAGCTGGTCCCTAGATGACCAGGACTCCACAGACATTGTCACACAGCTTTTGCTCTGGACTCGCTAGAGCTCTTTGGACTTTATGATCTCCATGGAAAGAATGCAGCTGAGATCCCCAGACTGCAGCATAGCAAGTGGACAGGGTTTATTACAAGCAAAACGGTGTCATAGACTACGGCAGACCACTGGCTAGGAACCGAGATGGAGATGGTAGACAGCGGGGATGCGACAGTTAGGGACCCACCACTGTCCTCACTCAAGGTGACAACCTCCAGGAAGGGACAGAGATGCCACATCATTGCCACGTTTGGTCACCCACCTCTACCTGCTGATGTGATTCTAAACAATTTCCGGTCATTTCCAAAAACTGGGGTCCAGACTAGGGAAGTAAAGGCTCACTGTTGTGCCTTGAAAAGGAGGCTGCCCTCAGGGCCACCAGCTTCTGGCTAACCCATAGCATTCCAGTCCCAGAGGCTCTGAAACAGAAAGAGGCGTGGCTTTTGGCCCAGGCCTTTTCCTCTGATTTTTGTCATCTCACGATATGCCTGCACTGAGAGCCAAAGGATGCCCATATTTCTCCCCATGATGGGCGGAATGTGGTTGGTGCTGAGAGCAAGCGGTCCCCATCTTCCCAGAGACTACCCTGTTCTTTTCTCCATACCTCTCCTGACACCAGCTCCCAAGGGTTGTTGAACACAGAGCCTTGCATATGGCTGGCCAGTGATCACTTAGCTACTCCCAGGTCTCTGCGCTTCTTCAGCCACTGTTCCTGCTGCCCTTTGTTTTCTCTTTCTCTCTCTGTCTCTCTCTCTGTCTCTCTCTCTGTCTCTCTCTCTCTGTCTCTCTCTCTCTCTCTCTGTCTCTCTGTCTCTCTCTCTCTCTCTCTCATGTTAAGATTAAACCCAGGAACTTTGTGCAAACTAAGCCAGCGTTCCCCTCCCCCATCTAGGTATTTTTTAACCTAAGAGGTAAGAAGAGAGCATCATTTGGTTGTATTTTGTAATTTGGGTTTTTTTTAATCCCTGTGTCTGCTCTTTCCTCTCCCTGTTGTTTTGGACTTTGTGCCTGGTTTACATGAGCCAGGGTGAGGGACCTTTGTACATGGCCTGAGGTCATCAATTTTCAGAGAAATAGGAGTCTTTTGGGAGGATGAGCGAGCAGCAGCAAGACTGCTTTTGCGTGGGTGGCCATTTGAATTAAGTCGGGGCAGAGACTTTGGTATGGAGCAAGTCGCTCAAGCTTGCCCGTGTGTCCATCCCACGGCTGGACAAACCAGTCTCTGAAGAGAGCGGGCAGAAGGAAGCCTGGAGCTGAGATCCCTATCTTCCCTCCCTCCTGTTGCCACTGGTAGGAGGGAGGAGGGACCTGGAGACAAGCAGGGTGTAGGGGGGCGGGGAGGAGGAAGGGGAAGGGAGGGGCGGGGAGGAGGAAGGGGAAGGGAGAGGAGGGAAGGGAAGGGAGAGGAGTAGGGGAAGAGGGAAGACGGGAGGAAGTTGGCATTGCTGTTGAGGGGTCTGCCTCTTGGTGCATCCTGCCCACGTCCAGAGGCCTTCACTTCTCCATCCTTTCTCCAGAATGTTTCTCCTTTCTTGTTTTTTTTTGTTGTTGTTTGTTTGTTTGTTTGTTTTTTGTTTTTCGAGACAGGGTTTCTCTGTGGTTTTGGAGCCTGTCCTGGAACTAGCTCTTGTAGACCATGCTAGTCTCGAACTCACAGAGATCTGCCTGCCTCTGCCTCCCAAGTGCTGGGATTAAAGGCGTGCGCCACCACCGCCCGGCTGTTTCTCCTTTCTTTATCCAAGCACAGGGGCATGTGTATTAGCCCATTTGGACTACCATAACCAGCCCACATGCTGGGCACCTCAAGCCACAGAAACACATCTCTTATAGATCCAGAAGGTGATGGTTTGAGATGACCAGGTGTCAGCAGATGTAGGCTCCTGCGCCATCTCTCCTTGACTTGAAGATGTCCGACTTCATACAGTGTCCTCATCTGGGTTGTCCTCTTAGGACGGCTACCATATAAGCTTAGGGCCCACCCTAGCCCATACCCTAACCCCCCATTTTAGCATAACTACCTCCCTGAAGACTTGATCCAATCACATTCTGAGGTCCCAGGACATGAGGCCTCAGCATACAAGCATGGAGGGAACCTGGTCCATCTATAGCGGTGTAGTGTACACCCCTGTTTTTCACCCCGCCAGCTGTGGAAAACATGTGCGGAAGGGCTGCCTGATACAGTGTCGGCCATCTAGTTAAATAACTCCTTTGTGCATCTCAGACATTTTGCTGTTGATCTGCGACTTGCATTTAGCCAGCGTTCTGTGTTTTGGGCTGCTGCATGGCACCTCACCTTCCCATGAGCGTCTTCGTTCGTTTTCACAGGTATGGGACAGACACAAGGAGAAAGGAAAGAACTGGAAACCAGAGGAGTGTCTGGGGTCTGGGAAGCCCTCAAGGGCCCTCACAGCCATCAAGACACCCACAGGCAGAGTGGTCTGGAGGTCAGAGCACTCATTAAAGGAGTCCTAAGAGGCACCTTCTGTTTCCTCCTGGGTCTCAAGTCTCTGTCAGATGGGAAACATTACATAATACCAAAAGGGATTTCTCTGAGCTTCCCTGAATAATCCGGCTTCCAGTTGCACAAACACATTACATCAGCCACGACTGTAACCCAGCACTCAGGATGCAGAGGTGGAGGAGGACCAGAGACCTGAGGCCAGCCTGATGTGCACAGCAAATCCCAGCCCAGCCAGGACTACTTAGGGGGGGTTCCAAAACCAGAAAAAAATATCCTCCAGGAGAACAAAATGATCTCTTCAAATAACCAAAGAACCACCATCCTCCTAAACATCCCACCATCCACGTCAGGAGGATGAAAAGCTAGCGCCCAATCCCATAACTGCGGCTCTGTAAACCATTGAACAACCCAGGAAATGTTTAAGAGAGATTTGGAGACCCAGTAGGGGGCCAAGCATATCTGAACTGATTTGTGTCTCTTTACACTTTCTTTATTCTCTGCTCTGGACGGTTCTACCTTAAGGCAGTGGAGTAATCAGCAAGAAAGGGGGCATGCCCTCAATGGTGTGCCTCAAAGCTCACCTGCACCCTTCCAATACCTGCCTCTACCTCAGCTCCCCAGCTGGCCTCAGGCAAGCTCCTTCCTACACTGAGCTCCTTCTGTGAACTCCCCATCACAGCAGAGCCCAGCAACAGGCCATTCGCCCATGTACTGAGATCTCTGACACCATGAGGCACAACAAACCTTCCTATTTTTAAGATGGGTGTCTCACATATTTTGCTATAGTGAAGGGAAGCCCTATTCTCATTTCAATGCTCTTATTTCTTGTCTCGACTCACGACTAACTGACCCTAAGTCATTATACTAGGAACCAGCAGAGAGGAGATGGTTCTGTTCCTTCACTTTTCCTTCAGCATAACCCTTGCACAAATAATCATCATAGATTCACCGAATACACAAGTAACATCCTAAGAAATAGAACACTACCTCCCCTGCCCCGCCAATCTCATAATCCCTGGACTCCAGATCCCAAAGGACCCTTTGTCACTACTCAACCCCAGAGGTCAAGAGGTCACCACTGCTCTGTGTACCCTGGCACCCCGTGCCTTCCAGGGGATGAAGGGTGTGATCTCTTCAGTGCCTGGGTGTCTCAGTGTGGTGTTCCTGAGCTGCTGCAGCACCAGCATGAGGAGCTGGGGTTGGCTCTGCTTTCCTGTGGGGTAGAACCCTCTGTCCTGACACTGCACAGCCTGCTCACCCACCTCCCACAGTGATCACAGGGCTCACTCAGGGTTTCCAGCAGCTGCCAGCAATGCTGTGCTCTGACTGCATCGTCCAGTGAGTATGTGCACACACACATAATACACACACTCTCTCTCTCACACACACACTTCTCACTGGCAGTCCTGGGTGGATGTGAGGCACTGTGTAGTGTGGGTGTGCATTTTGGAAAACTCGCAGAGTTTCAAGGTAATTATATCTATCAAAGATTTCCACAGCCCTTATTGTCACACATATAAAACCCACTTAAGGCCACATAAATACGTTAAAATGCAGCTTTTTGTTCTGTTTTTTAGGTGTTTTTTGTTGTTGTTATTTTGTTGGTGGTGATGTTTTGAAATGATGCAATCTAGGCTGGCCTTGAACTCGTGATTTCCCCTGCCTTAATTTCTGAATGCTAATATTTGTGCCTCCACAGAGTTTGTGGGTTGAGTTGTGTCCCCTCCTGTTGCGGGAGGTCCTCCCACTCCTCCAGCCTATAGCTGCTGAGATACCAGCCCATTGGGGCGTGGTCTCTCTCCCTTTAAAAAAGCGGCCACTTCCCTCTCCTCTCTCTCTTCACTTCCTGCTCCACCGGCGACTAGACTCCCTTCCTGGTTGCGTAGAGGGCTGTTGCCTGGGACAGTGATCTGTAAGTTTTTCCCCCTTTAAATAAATACCACCCTATTAATCATAATTACAAACTGGTGTGGAATTGTTTGTGACTTACGCCTTCACCCTCCAAGCTTATGCGTTGACACTCCAGGCTCAGAGACCTCAGAGCTACCTTATTTGGAAATAGGTATGCCTTTCTGCTACAAGCAAAGGAATGCCAAGCATCGTCTCCAAGTCACCTGCAGCCAACAGAAAGGCCTGGAGCAGACCCCTGGGCTGCAGGACTCTAAGGTCAGGCATGCCACTCAGCGAGGGCAGCCCCATGAGCAGGGCTCAGGGTGGCGATTCCTGCAGAAAGATGTCTGCTGACTAGACACCCAACGGGCCTGGAGAGTCCGGTTAGATATTGTGTTTGCAGGAGGTTTTTCTTTTGAATCTCCTTCCAGAAGCCATCTCCTGTACCATTTGTCATCTTTCTGAACACTTCCAGAGAAGGTTAACAAATGACTCGGAGGACGGTGGAAAGCTGGTTGGTGGTGGTCAGCCCACTGTCACTACTCACCTGCCTTGGACAAGAGAGGGCCTAGGCTGATCACAGGCACCCACTTTGGCAGACTGGACCTCACGACACTCACACACCACACACACACACACACACACACACACACACACACACGGGCACATACATACCCTTCAATAAAAACAAATAAACCTTTAAACATTATAAGCACCAGCCGGGCGATGATGGCGCATGCCTTTAATCCCAGCACTCGGGAGGCAGAGGCAGGCGGATCTCTGTGAGTTCGAGACCAGCCTGGTCTACAGAGCTAGTTCCAGGACAGGCTCCAAAGCCACAGAGAAACCCTGTCTCGAAAAACCAAAAAAAAAAAAAAAAAAAAACATTATAAGCACCCACTCTTACTTCGCAAGCCAAAGTCACCTGATACGGCTGTGAGGAATGAAGTCAGGCCAGGTTGGAGGGGCCACAGCACAAAGGAGACTGACAATTTTATTGAGAACAATCAGATTTTTAATACTTTTATCAGAAACAGAACATAATGGCCATCTCCAGGATCAAACAGTTGTAGCCCCAGGAAACAATGCTGCATGCAGCTATCCAGGGCCAGCATTTTAATGCCGGAGACCTATTGTCCTGTCAAACCTTCAAGCTTCCCTGACTAAAGCTTATCAAGGCTGTCAAGTGAACTCTGTGATTTCCCACCACCCTCCCCCCGAAAATCCGTAGTTGTCTAACATTAAGTACTTTTGTAGTCTTCCATGGGGTTTCATTTCCTTCATCAGTTACTTCATCCCAAACTGCTCACTGCTATAAAGACCAAGATGCTGGGCAGGGTTTTGTCAAAGGGACACAGCCAGAATCACCTGAGAAGAAGGAACATCCATCGGTTGAGAAATTGCCTCCATTAAATTAGCCTATGGTCTTAAAAGCGATTGATGCAGGGAGGACCCACCCCACTGTGGGCAGGGGTGAGGTGTGTAAGAAAGGCTGAGCAAGCTGGAAGGAACAGGCCGGTAAGCAATGTTCTTCTGTGGCCTTTGTTTAGGTTCCTGCCCCCCTCATGATAGACTGTGGCCTGTAAGGCAGATAAACCCTTCCTCCCCATGCGGTTTTGGCCGTAGTGTCTACCTTGGCAGGAGAAGGCAAACTAAAGCAACCGTATTCCATTCCTTTGGGTGCCTGATGACTGACAGCCGGCTAGGTGCCCACCATAGCCGTAGGATTATGGAGTGAGCGAAAGAAGAAAAGCCCCACACATGTCACACTTGCTGAGTGTCAGCACTTTCCCCTGGGCTGCCCCTGACTTCCTGTCTCTACAGCAGGACCTGGACAGTCTTTGTGGTCATTTCAAATCGGTTGAGTGACATTTATTCTAATGGACATCTTAAGAGACTTGATGTGCTTAGCAAAAGCCATCTGTCTGATGAAATCAGCCTAGTGGCATCAGAACAAGCCGGACTATATCGTCGACTCTGAGATTATGGCGCTGGGCAGGGGGAATCTGGGTCAGCAGGACACAGGTTAGCAGAGCTTGTGGAGGCCATCGGGGAGCAGAGCCCTGGGCTCAGCAGACCTCTCTGCAGTCAGGAGGTATTGAAGGACACAGTCCCAGTTACAGGAAGGAAGGGAGGAAAGGAACAAGAGGCAGAGAAGAGGACAGGAGTGAGGGGGAAGGGAGAGGGACGATGGAGGGATGGAGGAGGAGGGAAAGGAGGGCAGGAAGAGAAGGGAGGAAAGGTGAGATAGAAGAGGGAAGTGAGGAAGGAAGAAAGGGAGGAAAGAGAAGAGAAAGGAGGAAGAGAGAAGGAAAAGAGAAAGAAGAGGAATGGGAAGAGAAGAGGAAGAGGAAGGGAAGGGGGAAGATATGAGAAAGGGAGAAGAGAGAAGGAAGGGAAAGAGAAGAGGAAGGGAGGAAAGACAAGGTTTACTTGCCAGTGTCTAAAAGAGACAGAATGAGTTGTCTGGGCAACAGTATGAGGCTGTGTGCTCCGTGTCTATCGTATGCTGGGAGCAGAACTAGGCAGCAGGTGTGTATTTTGCTAAAAGATACTCTGCTCATTTAAACCTTTTCTTCCAAAGTGAAAACCCACACAGCCTCCCATGGAAACATCTCAGAGTAAGGAGAGCTGTTGCGGCAGAGAACAAAAGCATGTGTGGAGGGCTATGGGCAAGCAGTGCTAACACCCACTGGGTCCACGTGAGACACGGGCTAGCAGCTAGGCTCTGTGGAATGGATCTGAATCTGGGTCCTCCACAGCCTGTCAGATCTGGACCTGCAGACTAGCTTCCTAGAGATGTAAACCTTTCCTGGGGCTGTTGTGACAAAAGACCGAGACCAAGAGTGGCTTGAGGTGACAGAAACAAATTCTTTCCATTTTGGAGGCCAGGAGTTCAAAGCTCAGGCTTTTGCAGGGGCTTGCTCTCCGAAGGTTCCAGAAAAGAAAAGGGTAACCAACTTGTTTAGTTTGCCCAAGATTAGTTTCTGTAGTGAAGCCCTCATACGGAGGACAGGTGGCCTCCCTCCTCAGCAGACAGATGGACAAGAGCCATGCCTGCCTAATCGGCTTTGGCTCCTGTCTCCTTGTTCAGATTTAGCGCCTCGTTGAGGATATACAGCCAACAGGTGTTTGCTCAGTGAATGTCCCTCATCAGAGAGTGAACAATTGCTGCTGATATTACCGGTGTTACCAATACATGGGACAGATTGGACTCGTAGCTTGGTCCAAGGCATGATAGAAGTTTCGCGCTAGTATGCTGAGCCAAATCATTAAGCAGAGTGCCTGGAGCATGTCCTGCTTGCCTCAGAGAGTCTGCACAAGTGTATGGGTCTGTCACGTACTCATGGTTTCATTGCCGGGCCGGCAGTTACAGGAGCCATGGCCAACAGCAGGATGGATTCACCGGGCTAACCCTCATGGAAGCCTTGGTTGCCACCTGGGTTTCCCTGGGCAGAGATCCTCTGCATATGCCTCTGGAATTATCTGACAGAAAGCAAGCTCTCTGCAATGAGAGACCCAAAGGAGCCTGTCTCGGGCTCCTGCAGATGCACCATGCCCCTGATGTGAATGGAAGCTTCCCGGGAAAGTTGCTACATTGGCACTGCAGGGCTTCCAGGCGGATCGATTACTGAGAACTCTGGGATCGTAGAGTTGGAATATTGCAAGGCCAGAGCCAAGTTATCTTGGTCTTTAGCCTTTAGTCTCTTGGCGGCCACTTCTGTGTCTGAGCCGCCGTTCCTGTGACTATCAGTGAAGCCTAGGACGCCTGAGAGGCTTGCAGCAGGGACGCTGCTCTCTCTGCTGTAACTTGCCCACCTGGCGCTGCCACTGATGTACCAGGTAAATCTGCTCAGGTGTGGCTTTCTTTGGTCCACGTTCCTGCGGTCGCTCATACTCAGCTTCGTAATAAGACATTTCTTCTTTCCTTTGGAACAAAGACTGCTTCGCATCAGTAGTCACGGCACATCTTTTTCTCGGAATAAGTCTTAGCCGGGCGGGTAACCCCCAAATCTGTCTGCTCAGTCCTCCCAGAGACTCACCAAGCCCAGGACTCCAATACACAGTCGGTAGAGGTGCATGGAGCTGCTTGCTGCTCCTGGCCACCCCCCCCTCCCCCGGAGGCCCAGCCCTCTCTGTTCTAATACACCTTATCACTGATTGCCGGGCTAGCCCTCCGGAGAATGTGGCAGAAAGCACGGCGCCAATGGCGATGGAGAGGGAGGAGAGCGGATCTCAGGGCTGCCTGCTCTCAGGAATCTCCGGGATGAGTACAATCAGACTGCTCTGTGAGGAGTCAAGACCCCAGGGTCCCCCAGAGTCCCTGCAGCCCCGCAGGCTCTCACAGGTGACCAGAGTTTGTTCCACAGTCCAAAGGCACATAATAAACACCTCTTTTGCACTAGCTTTAGTATTTTTGTATGTATAACTGGATGAGTATAATTATGGGCAGAAATGTCAATAAAATGGTCACGAAGTAGGTCTGAAGAAATCCCAACTTGCTGGAAATTTTAAAAAGTAATCTGTTTTCCAGGACAGCCTGGTCTACAGAGCGAGTTCCAGGACACAGAGAAGCCCTGTCTCAAAAACCATTTTTTTTTTTTTTTTAAAAAAGAAAAACTGAGCAGTGGTGGTGCAGGGACCAGAGCTGAGGGCCTCGAAGAAGACCTGCAGGCCTGTGGTCTGGTGAATTAGTGACGGTACCGGGAGCAGTCATGGGGAAAGAACAGCTTTTAAACAAATATGAGAGTTTCTGTTCCACTGAACTGGATCAAAATCTAAATGCAAAATTCATTGTTTTTGATCCTGGCCATTCTTACAGGTGTAAGATGGAATCTCAGAGTTGTTTTGATTTGCATTTCTCTGATGACGCCCTTTGCCCATTTCTATACATTGAGTTCTGATTATTGCTGAGTTGAGCAAGTCCAGCATATGTATATTTTTCCAGGCATCAGATTCTTCCCTGATAAATGATTTACAAATATTCCCTCCCATTCTGTGGGTTGCTGAAGATTAAGTTTTAATTGCAGTTTTATCAAGGCTTCCTGTCTTGTGTTTGGGATTTTGGTGCCTTATCTTAGAAGCCAAATGTAACATCATGACAACCGAGCCAGGGAAGACAGCGAGCAGTTTTCAGAACCTTGGAATTACTTTGATGAAAACCCCTACTTATGATAAACTCCTATTGCACAGCAAATCTGTGTGAGCCATCTGCCTTTATTAAAGACCGTGATTTGATGGCTGTCCCATAAAAGACGTTTGCGACAGCCATTGCTCCAGCAGAAAGGAGATTATATTATAATCACTCTGGGTTCCTGAATGGTCAAGCCTCATTGTGCCCATCATTGCACTTACTGGGTTCTTAATAAGGGGGTGAATGAATAACTGGATAAACGCACAGGCAGTTATGAGGACCTAATTAAAATCTTTCCAATTTAAACCTCTCAGCTGGAGGCAGCTGGGATTACAAACGCCACCCCTTCACGGCTGTGCTGGCTCAGTCCCTGGTTTTGTAGATTGGAAGGGAAGGCATTGGGGAACACAGCAACAGCTGGCAGGTCTGCCATCCTTTGCCTTACAGGGTTGGGTTGGCACCTGCCCCCAAGAACCCCTCCCCAACGAGCCTCTGTATATGATTGGCAGTTGTCACACCTGGTGGAGACCGTGAGGATCTTGGAATTGGCCTCTGACATTACAGACAACTAAGACAACCGAGTAGCCTTTGTCTTTGGCAACCACAGACCCTGTGGCAGCTTGTCCTGGGAGGGCCACCATTGTTGGCATTGTTGGCCTTTCTGGTCATTGGCCCTATTTGTGGCATCCCTGGACTTAGCAGGCACCTTCTGCTCTAGCCTAATTTACGGTGCTGGTCAAGGCCTCTGTCAGGGGCATGCGGAGTCTTCCGCTTTGCTATGTTCTTCACCTCGTTCTATTTCCATGACAACCTTGACAGCAAGGTCTTAATCTCCCTCTTTCATACATTGGAACCCCCAAATTTAGAGTGGGTGAGTAACTTTTCTGAAGTTTCACAGCGGGTGGGACGGATTGGCCTCCCAGCTCTCCCGTGGCACCAGCTTGCTGCCTTGCATGGCTGCACCCGACTCGCAAGTTCTTAATGGTCAGTGAAGGTTGGGTACTATGGAGGTCGGTTCCCTCCCTCTTGTCTCCTCCTTCTCTGTCTTCTCCTTCCATCTTTCTTCCATTTGTCCTGTGGGATTAACTTTATAACCTTGCGCCAGGCGGTGGTGGCGCACGCCTTTAATCCCAGCACTTGGGAGGCAGAGGCAGGCAGATCTCTGTGAGTTCGAGACCAGCCTGGTCTACAAGAGCTAGTTCCAGGGGGCTGGAGAGATGGCTCAGCGGTTAAGAGCACTGTCTGCTCTTCCAAAGGTCCTGAGTTCAATTCCCGGCAACCACATGGTGGCTCACAACCATCTGTAATGAGGTCTGGTGTCCTCTTCTGGCCTGCAGGCAGACATACAGACAGAATATTATTATACATAATAAATAAATAAATATTTTTTAAAAAAAGAGCTAGTTCCAGGACAGGCTCCAAAACCACAGAGAAACCCTGTCTCGAAAAACAAAAAAACAAAAACAAACAAACAAAAAAAACCTTATAAGCTTGCCTTTGCTGCATGAATTTAGGGCGCTGCCCTGGACTGTTAGAGAACTCGTCACTTAGGAGCTATTGAAAGAGACAGTAATGGATGTGAAGCTATGATGATTCCACTAATCCCGTGTTCATGAGAAACCCACCCAGGGCCATCTGTCTAATGCTCTCATCAGAAAAGAAAATAACAGCTATGATTAAGCCATCCTGAGGACAGTTACAGGTTCGCCTTTCTTGTAGGCGATGTGCAGAGATCGTCCCGAGGTCAGAAATTTGGATATGCACAGGAGTGAGCCCTCCCTCAACCTGAAACACATTTTAATTAGCGTCGTTCCCACCCAAAGCCTCCCAAAGGCTGCACTGTAGCCAAGTGAATGAATCTGTAGGATGTGGGTAGGAAGGCTGAGAACACATCAGAGCTTCGCATGTCCAAACCTGCACCTCCTTATGTCACCATCTCACGTGGCATCCATGAGCAAGCAGTGGCGGAGACTAGATCCTGCTGTGGGTGACTTGTGCCCACCACTCCCTGCTGAAGTAAGTCCTCACTCAGTCAGGGGGCAAAAGTTTGATCTGTAGGCAAATGGCATGAGATTGTGCTAGAGTGGGGTGGACCTGATGCAGTATGCCTGCTGCCCTTCTAGAAAGGGGATGTTTGCATGCGTGCGTGTGTGCATGCCACACACACACACACACACACACACACACACACACGGATGCAGGGTAAAGGGAGAGGCAGAGGTTGGAGTGGACAAACCAATGCGAACAAGTGAAAAAGTAACACTGTTCTGATCTCAACGTGTGATGGGTGACAGTAAGATTAATCCAGTTTTAGGTTTTAAAAAAGTGTGTATTTGGATAAAGGATTCGTTAGTGCTGAGAGTGGCAGAGTGATGCCCCCTCACGAGCTTGAGAAAATTTCTAGGTAGTGCACTGTGCATCTTATAGTGATGTAATCAGTCAGCTTAAGCCATGGTGCCACAGATTTGTTTTGACAACCAAATCATTTTTATTAGGGGACTGGGCCTCAAGAGGGTGGGCCTGGGGCCTCCCTGCACAACTTGCTCATTGGCACAGCCTCCAGAATCCTGTGGCTTCATCACATCTGGAAGCTCCAGAGGGTTGGAGAAGGGCTCATAGTGCAGGGCTCCGAAGGTGTCATCTGCTCAGAACCCAGTCCACTGTGGCTGGGGACTGTGACTGGCTGGCTGGTCACATTCCCCAGAGTTTTTCCATCATCAAGGAGCGGGCCATCCTTGGACGGCCACCACTCATGAGCAACCACTTGAGGACAGCCTTGACGACTTGCTTCAGCTCAACACGATGCTGGAATCCTCGGTGTCTGTGAAGATGGCGGTCTTATATGCCGGATCATGAGAAATGCATCCATCCTGGTGACTACTTCTGGCTCCAAGTATCTGGTGGTACAGGTGTGCAATCTCAGCGCTCAAGAGGCTGAGGCAGGAACATCATGAGCCAAGAACAATTGGGATTACATGATGAGACCCCTTATCAAAGAAATAAATGAAAATGATAAATGAAGATAAACATTTCTAGAAGGAAGTTGTCTTCTGGTTAGGCAAGTACAGGAGATCCCCCAGGGGAGGAAGCCCCAGGTAGCACCCCCCAGAAGATGCTGTGAAGGACCTCATTGCTCTTCGTCTTTATGTGACTTAATTTTCACTACCCCTTCACTTCTTGTTGCCAGAAAGAGAGGTGCTGTTTGGCTTTATGTTGCCCCGATACAGGGAGAGGAAAGCTGGTAGATTTCTTGTCTGGACCTGGGATGCAACAGTTACTGCTTGTATGCCATTGGATGGCATCCCCCAATTTCCTGGCATCTCGTAACTGAGAAGGTCCTCATTTGGGATAGGGTCTTTGGTTAAAATGATATTTTACTGGAATAGGGTGGCCTCTAACACAATATGAGTAGTGACCTTAAGACATGTCTTGAAGATATTCAGGTGAAGACACCAACGAATAAAGAGGAAGGGCCTATATAGCAAAGGCAGGGATGGCGATGACCTGGCTGGTGTGTCCACAGGGAGCACAGAGGTGTGACACTGAGGTCAACCTTGTGGGAGGAGGCCAGGGATGGGGTCTTCCCGTTGTCATTCTGCAGGGTTCAGTGTCATTGATATTTGGAGCTCTAGTGTCCACTGGCCAGAGAACATAAGTTGGCTGTTCCCAAGACACCAGCTTGTGATATTTTGTTCTGGCATCCACAGAATATGAGTACACCAAGTCAAGGCCAGGAACCTTTGCTTGCTACTCCAGCTCAGATTGTCTAGACAAGGGTGTTGCCGAGGAGCTGCGGGGACTCATGGCAACGCCAAGCTAAAAGAAGCAAACCCCTGCCCCAGATCAAGCAGGGCAGGGAAAGTGCCCAGCATTTGGAGAACGAGTCTGTTCTGGTTGGGTTTTTTTTAGTAGCTTGTTTGTTTTAAAACAGGGTCTCCTAACTCACTACACAGGGACCAAGAACAGAAACCATGACTGAAGGGGTCCAGGCCAACTCGGCATCCTCTTCCTGGGTCAGTGGAGGAAAGGGCAACAGATTCAGTACATGGTTAGTTCCGGTGCCCAGATGCAGAGCACAGTCCCCATGGCAGCCACTCCCCAGTGCCCCTGCTTGGACACCAGCCTCCCCTGCAGCTCACCGCCTGTATGGTTTGCACACGCGCAGTCTTCCACCCTGGTCGGAGGATCTCGATGTGCCGAGGAGAGGCGTCCTCTCTGGCTGCTTAGTGTCCCCTCAGAACTAGAGCGGAGGGAGATTAGGGGTTGCTAATTTGGGACCAGGACTGATGCGCTATAAAAAGCAAGGAGGCTTTGGGATCTGCAAGCCGTTTTAGAAACGCATCCCACACAGAAAGGATGAAGTCAGTGGGATTTGTCTCTCTCTGCACCTTTCCTCCCGAAGATCCTCCCAGCACCTTCCCTGAACCCTTCACGCCTTCACCGATAACCCTGCTACAGAAGTTCTGGATGGAGGGGTCAGAGGCGACACACTCAGGCTTCTCAGTCCAAGGCCAGCACAATCTGGGGACCCAGAAACAAGGGAGGAAGTTTGAAGGGGCTTGAAGGAGGCAGCAAGGAAGTGACAAGTGGAAGGAGGGCTGGCCCTACTGTGATGTCCCCACCGGAAACATTGGCATGTCAAAAAAAATCTTTAAGTTTTGTAGAAGAGTTGTAGTGAGTGGGGCTCTCTTGTGGGACCCTGAGAAAATCACCCTGAATTCTTGACAGTGGCATTTTACCAATCTATGATGTTCACCTCCTCTGCTGCCTCTGTCTCTGTCTCTCTGTCTCTGTCTCTCTGTCTCTGTCTCTCTCTCTCTCTCTCTCTCTCTCTCTCTCTCTCTCTCTCTCCTTGGAACATCATAGCTGTCTCCTCTCAGTGTCAGAGAGAGGTGTGTAAACCTGACTGGAAGGGTATTTCTCTCTGTCCTTCAGAGTATCACACGGACTTTGGAGGGACAAGGCCATCTGACTTTCCAGGGAAGTCATTTTATTTCAGCTCCAGGGCTGCCAGCAGGTCGCTTAAGCCCTGACCTTGACAGAGCCAATTCCAGGTCCTCTGAAGAAAATGTGTAACATAGTTTTTTGTTTTGTATTTTTTAGATTAACCCCCAAACTGTGTTTTCTCTTTTCTTGTCCATCACAGTATACTTGGCATGTAAGGTGAACATTCCTTTCTGGAAGGTTACTAGCTGTAAAGAGACCCCAGTGAGCCCAGTATTAAATTCCAGGATGATTGTTTGGGGACATAATATCTGCTGCGTGGCTACTGAGAACAATTCTGAAACACACTCAGGATGGCAGGAAGAGAAGCCAGATCTCAGAAGAGCCACAGCCCTGATCGTAGGTCACCACTTGACTCAGCAGGGAACCCCCGGGCTGGGGACCTCAGTGTAGTAGGACCAACAGCCTCTGACGGCCCTCTTGAGACCTGCAGCTGCTCCTGTTCCTCCCTGACATAGGCCCGAGCAGTCACAGGGTGGGAGCAGGAAGTGGTAGCACCAGGGACATTCCAGCAAAGGCAGATGTTGTGCGGGTGTCCTTGTCTTCTGATATTTTTGTCTTGGGGACCAAAGGCAGTGTAAGGCTGTCCTTTAACAAAGGCATCCTTAACCCAGTCTTCATGGAGAGTGGTGGACATGACCAGAGTGAGATGCTTGGCTCTGTGAAAAGGCTGTCTTATGGCAACCTACTCTTCTGGTCTCTAAAGTACACTGACTTCTATGCTTCATACGCTCTGTGGTATCACACAATACGGTACAGTAACAAACACGGGCAGAGATGCAGGCCAGTGCGAGAGCCCTCTCCTGGTGTGTGTGAGTGAGGCGCTGGGCTCAATTCTCTGCATCATAGAAACAAAAGAAATCAAATATAAGATAATAAGAAAAATAGTATGATGTATGTATATTTCCCTTTTATATATAATGTTAGGGTGCAATGGTATAATGTTTCAATTTATATAGAATAGCATGACTTATGCATTGTAATGGTGTCTTTATTTCTTTCCTTATGGCTGTGATAAAATATCCTGGTGAAGGCATTTACGGGAGAAGAGTTTGCTTTGTCTCGTGGTTCCATACTTAAGAGCATCGTGGCAGGGAGCTGCAATGGCAAGGGTCTGAGGGAGCTGGTCCTGTTACATCCACAGTCAAGAACAGAGCCAGATGCACTCAGTGTTGGTGATCTGCTCAGCGTCTCCACGTCTCCACAGCCTGGAATCCCTGTCTAGGGAATGGTGCCGCTCACAGTGGGCATTTCTTCCCAAGTAATCAAGATAAACCCCCACAGACACACCAGGAGGCCCATCTCCTAGGTGACTCTAACTACCACCAAATTGACAATCAGCAACGATATGACAGTACTATACCCTAGTCACTGACTTCTTTATAATAATTTATTTTATTCAAAATACTGAAAAGATGAGCATTGCGATACACAACCAACATGAATGTATTAGCTAAGTAGACATATTTTCGTGACTAAGCCTTAAGAATTCTGCCTGCATGCCCGACCCCCAGCACGTCTCTCCTTGAACAGTCTCATTCCACATGGTTTGTAGCTCTAGGTGGAAAGCGGCTGCCACTCAAAGTGCAGCTCTGAGGTTTCTGAGCCCTGACTTCTGGGCAGTGAATGATCCGAAGCGTATGTCCTGGCAGAGGTGAGGAAACACACCCTTCTACAAGCATCTCTCCTCTAGATCAAGCAGGAAAGATGCTTTCTTGAGAAGCAACAGGGGCTGCGGAGGGAGTCTCCAAAGTTAGATATCACATTCACGGGCTCCTTTGTAAGGAGCCAATCAACCGTGTCGCCAAGCTAATGACAGTCTAAAACACTTCTTATGCTTCCAGCTGCCCCTTTGGAGGAGCCTGCTCCCAGCATCCATCCCCTCATCCCCCACTCACACACAACCTCTGATCCGATCACAAGTTCTGGCTCTAGACCTCAAGGGTGCAGCTTTTTCTGTGTTCATCTCCATCCCCCAGACTTTTCATTTCTTAAGTTTAAATACATGTGTACCCCCAGTCTGACTTCATTATAATCTTGTTTGCCAGCTTTAATTGAGGCTGACCCCACCCTCACATTTGAGCATGTGCTTTGGAGCCGATCTCCCTTGCAGTTAGAGGAATGTCCACGAACAGGGGACACCCTTGTTAGTTACGTGTGTGCATGTGTGTCTGTGTGAGGTCAGGGACACAGTAGTGCAGTCGCCATGGGAGGCTAGAAGGATCGTATCCCCTTGAGCTGCAGTTGCAAGTGGTTGTGAGCTCCCTGATGTGGGTGCTGGGAGCTGAACTTGGGTCCTCTGCGAGCACGATATAAGCTCTCGGCCTCTGAGCTATCTCTTCCCAGTGATATCTCAATTTCCACTCATTTCAGCTTCCTAAAGTGTGCTTCACAGAACCTTCTGGGCGCTGGCATTCTTAAACCGAAAAGAGGAGGTCTGCTTCTGCTTTCAGATCGGATGTTATTCAGCAAAATGCCCGGGTCACTGGTCATGCTCTCCTGAACCCTGGCAGCCTTCATTGCCTTTGCCAAGGCTCTCTGTGAGGGCCTGGTGTCGCGATCCTCTGAAGGGATGTTGTCTCTTGTGGATCGCTGCCTGGTTCATGAGCTACAAGGAACAGAAAGCAGGACACAGCCATCTCTGCCAGGGTTTCTTCCCTCTTCTTTTTTACATAGATTCTTATGTAATCCAGCACCTGCTCTGTACAGGGCCGTCATAGCCTTCCCTATATTAACTATGAGTTCCACACTCACTTGTCACAGCCACCCACATTGTCACACCCTTTCTCTGTCATGTGCATATGGCCACAGTTCTAGGAACACTCACACGCACAATCATACTCGAACGCATACACGGTGTCTCTCTTGGTCTCGCTGTTTGTGTCTCTCTGTCTCTCTCTCTCTCTTTGTATCTCTGTCTCTCTTTCTCTCTCTCTGAATCTCTGTCTCTCTGTCTCTCTCATACACACACTCCTTCCTCCTGGGGTCTTCTACGCAGGACTGTGTTGGAGTGTGAATGTGTCCAGTGCGTGCTTGAGTGAGTGTGAAAGAATGCGGGTGAGCAAGTGTGGTTGAGTGTGCACGTTTGAGAGGGGTAGAACAAGGGCGGGAGAACACATGTGTGCATGTGTAAGTGTGTGACTCTCCAGCAGGCACTGACACCCTTAGATGAACGGCACCTCTGTGAGGGACCAGGCTCCTTGCTCAAGGCTCTGTGGGCCTCTGACCTTGGTGGCATCTGCAGGTGCCCCATAGCCCTAGGGTGAGTCTGAGCTACACGCTCCATCTAGGACATCCTGGTGCTAAGATGGGAACGAACTTCTCGCTAGAAGAACATGCTGTGCAAGGTGGAAGAGGAACAAATAGAAGCTCCCACGCCTCCCACGCCCAGGGCTGCAGCAGGCGGAGGGAGGGTGACTGACGGCTGAGTTTTAGGCAGATGTGGGAGCAACCCCAGCCAAGGCTCCATCACTCCGAGGCTTGATTAATGCTCTTTCTCATTATTTGATGTCAGTCTTCTTCCAATGAGCCGCTGCAAGCATCACTGTAGGATCACTCTGGGCTTCCTACCCCCCACACTAGCAAACATGCATTTAAAAATAGCCGGGTAAAATTCAACCCAGAGCAGGACACATTTGACAATAAGCTTGGGGTGGTTTTATAAGGCATGTATATATAGAATTTAACAGGATGAATGTTGTTCATTGCTTCCACAGGACGGATCTAGCTCATGGGGATGTGGCTGGGGTTCAGGCAACTGTTGTCAAGACTTCAGCGTACTCGCCTGTGTTGAGGAGCCCACCATCTCAACACCCCAAGGTGTCCATCCTCCCTTACCATAGGCCGCCTGTTCCTCCACTTCCTGCAATGCCCACAGCCTCATCTCACAGAACTTGCACCATGGCCTGGCCCTGTCCTTGACTCTATCTGCTGCGGGTGGGTGGGCTCTCAAGCTAGAGACCACACATGGTGTATGGAGGGCTGGCATGGGGAGCTCTGCCCAGCCAGGGAAGGGCTTTGCTGCCAGTGCCTTGGTTTTGAAGGTTCGAGTAGCAGGAACAGAAATGAAAACTGAGACATCATCCAAGGGCAGAGCAGGGGCTGGGAGAACCCTGGGTTCACCAGAGTTCCACTAGAGGGATCTGACACCTCTGACTTCTGCAGGTTCGGGCACACACCTACACCCACTCACCACACACTTAAAAATTAGTCATAAAGGCCAGGCGGTGGTGGTGCACGCCTTTAATCCCAGCACTTGGGAGGCAGAGGCAGGCGGATCTCTGTGAGTTTGAGACCAGCCTGGTCTACAAGAGCTAGTTCCAGGACAGGCTCCAAAACCACAGAGAAACCCTGCCTCGAAAAAAACAAAAACAAACAAAAACCAAACCAAACCAAACCAAACCAAACAAAACAAAACAAAAAAAAACAAAAAAGAAAGAAAGAAAAAAAAACAAAAAAAAGAGAAAAAGAAAGCAAGAAAGACAAAAAATTAGTCTTAAGAAGAAAAACCTGGGGACTGGAGAGATGGCTCAGCGGTTAAGGGTATTGCTTGCTCTTCCAAAGGTCCTGAGTTCAATTCCCAGCACCCACATGGCAGCTCAAAACTGTCTGAAGATCCAGTTGCAGGGCATCTGACACCTTCACACCAATGCATATAAAATAAAGTTAAATAGACCATAAAAAAAAAAATATTAAAAAAAAAAAAGAGTCGATTAGATCATCCAGGTTTCTGGAAACTCCCTCCTCCTTCTCTGCCTTATCATCCCTGTGGGCATAAAACAATTTATTTCAAGTATTAAAATATATATATTAAAAAAAAAAAAAAGAAGAAGAAAAACCTGGAGCCATAAGCATTGGGGCAGTCAGCCTATGACTCAGGCGCTCTGGGAACATTCTGCAAGCTATCCAGTCTCATAATAACCCACTTTCTGCCTCTCTTGATGGCAGTTTTGTTTTGGCAGAATTTTGTTGCCTGCAACCCCGAACCCAGGTGGATTAACCCTTGGCTGTACACACACGCAACGTTTAAACACAAACAGCAGGAGACTCGGTATCAGGTTCATTTGCATTGCAATCATTTTGAAAGGGAGGCTCAGGTGGGTGTGGCGCTTGGGCATAGGATCAGGACTAGTGAGGTAAGGCCTGCAACAGGTGTGGTGCTCCCCGGGGTGTGTGGTGGGTGCTCCCTGGGGTGTGTGTGGTGCTCCCTGGGGTGTGTGTGGTGCTCCCTGGGGGGTGTGGTATTCCCTGGGGTGTGTGTGATGCTCCCTGGGGTGTGTGTGGTGCTCCCTGGGGTGTGTGTGGTGCTCCCTGGGGTGTGTGTGGTGCTCCCTGGGGTGTGTGTGGTGCTCCCTGGGGGGGTGTGGTATTCCCTGGGGTGTGTGTGGTGCTCCCTGGGGTGTGTGTGGTGCTCCCTGGGGTGTGTGGAGCTCCCTGGGGTGTGTGGAGTTCCCTGGGTCATGTGCTGCTCCTGGGAGACTGATGCAGGAGGATTGGAAATTCAGGCTTGCCTACATACCTTAGCAAGATCCTGTCTCAAAGCAAAACGGTAAGCTGCGGAGTTAAGACAGAGGGATCACTATGAGTTGTAGGCTAGCCTGGGCTAATGAGTGAAAGGCTATCTCTAAAAACAACAAAAAGTGCAGCATTTGCATGTAACCTCTGCTTATTTTCTTACAGCGCTCAAATCCTCTCTAGATGACTTATAAGCTGGTGCTCGCAGCAACTGCGCTGCATTGCATAGGGAGCAAGGACCACAGCAAGTGTCTGCATGTGCTCAGTGCAGACACAAGATTGTCAATCCATTTTTTCTAAACAATATATTTTGATCATATTCTTTCCCTTTCCCAACTCCTCAGATCCCCCCACCTCCCTACTCACCCAACTTCATGTTCTTTATATCTTCCCAAACTCCAAACGAAAAACTAGGCACAAAAATCAAAAAACCAAAAAGTCAAAGAACAAAAAAAAATACCCGAACAAAACATGCACAAAAAGTCATGGAGTAGCCGGGCGGTGGTGGCGCATGCCTTTAATCCCAGCACTTGGGAGGCAGAGGCAGGCGGATCTCTGTGAGTTCGAGACCAGCCTGGTCTACCAGAGCTAGTTCCAGGACAGGCTCCAAAACCACAGAGAAACCCTGTCTCGAAAAACCAAATAAATAAATAAATAAATAAATAAATAGTCGTGGAGTTTGTTTTGTGTTCCCTAACTACTCCTGCACATGGGACCTGCCCTGGATGGTGGCTCATGTACCCAATGGCACTCCACTGGAGAAAATGGATTTTCCCTGTCCAGGAGGTAGAGATTGCAAACAGCTTCTTAGTTAGTGTCCACTTTCCCTTTTCAGCACAGGGACCCTCTCTGGCTTGAATCTGTGCAGGACTTGTGCATGTTGTCACAGTCTCTGTGAGTTCATCTATACACAGTCATATTCTTTCTGGAAGACACTGTTTTCTTGGAATCATCCATCACCTCTGGCTCTTGAAATCTTTCTGCCCCTTCTTCCACACAGATCCCCAAGTCTTGTGGGACAGATTTGTTAAAGACGTCCCATTTAGGGCTGAGTATTCCAAAAGTCTCTCACTCTCTGAATCATCCAGCTGTGGGCTTCTGTGTGAGTTTAACCTACCTCAACAAGAAGCTTCTCAATGCGGGGTTAAGAGATGCTCAGATCTACGGGTATAACGGTATTTCATTAGGATTCATTTTATTTCTATGTCCTTTAACAGAACAACAGCAGTGGAGTTTCCCCTAGGGCCCATATATATATGACCTATTTAGTCTCAGGTTCGTGACCACTTTAGCAGCGTTAAGGAATGGGTTCCATTTCATGGAGTGGGCCTTAAATTTGATTTCTAAAAAAATGGTTGGTTACTCCCATAACATCTGTGCCACTATTACACCAGTATATCTTAAAGGTAGGTCTCTGCTCTATGTCATAGAGTTTGTAGCTGGGTGATATAATGGTTACTTTTCTCCTCTGGAAACATGCAAATTACCTCCCAGCATTATAAATGCTAGCCAATAGGGGTGAAGCTTCTAGATGGGCACCAGCTCAATTTCTCCATGTCCAATGACGTAAGAGGAGTCTTCAGCAATAGGGTCTTACCATCAAACTGTAGAGAGTAGCCAATAGCCTTGTCAGTCGCCTGTGCCATTCTGTGGAGGGTGGCTAAGAGACCCATGTGGTCAATGATTCAAAAACATGTAACCCATTTCTTTTCTTTTTTCTTTTTTGGTTTTTTGAGACATTTCTTGCATTGGACATTTTATTTGGTGGTATATGATGTCTAGCTGGGGCATTGTCTCCCTCATTATACATGCACTCCATGTAAATTCCTCTCATATAGAATATATTTCAGGAATCTTCTATAGCAGTAGGTTTCTATGTGATTTTTCAAATGGCCTTTAGTGTTAGTTGTCCTTCTCCATATATCCTTCTCTTCCACACCCTCCCTATTTAATCTCCTATTCTAGTGTCCCCTTTACCTCTTTACAACACCATATTTTATTTCTTATCCTTGGGAAGATCCCCTTTCCCTCAAGTGCTCACTAGCTACTCAACCTCTGCGGTCATTTGGATTGAAGCACACATATCTAAGTCTTAAAAGAAACTTTTGTGGCCTGCTGAGAATGTCTGTTGACCTTTGCCCCTCTTGGGCCTAGCTAGATTTTCATTTGGGTTCACACCCTCCTCCCCAGGGAGCCCAGGCAGGGCCAGGACAGGTTTCAAGGCTACAGAGAAACCCTGTCTCAAAATACCAAAAAAAGAAAAAGGAAGAAACAATTTAACTTTCTTTTTCTTTTTTTTCTTTCTTTTTTTTTTTATTTTTTTTATTTTCAAGACAGGGTTTCTCCGTAGCTTTTGGTTCCTGTCCTGGAACTAGCTCTTGTAGACCAGGCTGGCCTCGAACTCACAGAGATCCACCTGCCTCTGCCTCCCGAGTGCTGGGATTAAAGGCGTGTGCCACCACTGCGCGGCAGAAACAATTTAACTTTCAATACTTTTCATCCCTACTGAGCCAAACCCTCACTTGGTGTGGAGTGATCCACATCCCTCAGGCGTGGAGCAGTGAATGTGGAGTGGAAAGTGGTCTCATTCCCAAGGGGTATTTGACCCAACAGTCCTCCTCCGCAGTAAGATGTACCAGTTGTGACTCAATTACAGTTAGCAGGGATGGTAGGCTGGCTCATTTTACTTGGACCACGGTGAGAGTCAACCTTACATTTTAACTTTTAATTACTATGCTTACGAGATCCATGAAACAAAAATGTCTCTGGTCTGCCAGCCCCTTGCCCAAGGACAGACAGTCCTGAAGTGCTGGAGGCTGCTGTTTCTGGGAGATAACAAGCCACACGTCTTCACTGCCCTAAACAAGTTTGCTTGACCCAACTACACCAGTTGTGCTTGATCGCCTGTGAGCAGGACCTTCACAGGCAGGAATTATTAAGGATATACTCTTGCCCCAGACTGGATGCAGACTGGAAGTAGTCAGGATGCATGCTTGCCCCTGATTGGACCTGATGGAAAATGCAATGGATTACGGGTTTTCCTTCCTAAGCTGCTGCAAAGCATGACTCAGGGCCATTTTTTCTGGGGACCTAGGTATGGACCTGGCCAAAGTCCATCCACCTGGCCAGTATTTCATTAAAGCTTGCTTCAGATTTGGCTTTAAACTGTGGTAATGGTCTTATTCTCGACCGGTGGGATTAACACTACTTCAGTCCATGCTAAAGTTCTCCTCTTCTTTAACTTAAAAGTTCTATCAAGAGTTACCCAGCATATTCTAGAACATTTCCTACCAAATCCCATAAAGCTATCACAGTACCCATATGGCTTGTTTTCTATGATATCATTGCAGGAAGTTTAATTAACTGTGTTGCAAGAACATAACCAAATATGCCAGTTTCTGAAGGGGAGCCAGGCCTGATGGCACACACATGTAATTCCAGCTATTCTGGGGGCTGAGGTGGCAGGATAGGGGGTGTAGGGCCTGTCTGGGCTATATAACTTGGTCAGAGCTGCTCGACTTAGTTGTGTCTCAAAATAAAAAGATACCACTGATACACTCCATGTAAGTGCTTGACTAGTTCACAAGACTCCAAGTTCAGTGTCTGTTACTATTTGAAGAGAACAGGAGGTTAAAAGATGTCATTGCTAGTGAAGGAATTTTAGTGTTTAGTGGTTATTATCGGGACACACCACCTCCTCGCCCCAAATTCAGATTCAGCAAAATTCTCCTTTTTTTAATGCCTTGTTTTTGTTCCACGTGAGTTCTTTAAGTGGCAAATAGTTGAAACCTAATCTGTCATGGATGACAAAGGGCTCACTAGCCCCCGGCGGCGAGCAGAAGCCCAGAGGTCACATCAGATCTCCAGCCAGGCCACCGTAGTCACTAACCTGTCAGTACAGCTCATCTCTCTGCTATTCCTTTGGTGCAGGACAATCTTACCCCTCTCCTTCTCCCTCTGAAATCTGTTTGGTCACAGCCTCCTCCCCACTCTCCTCATGCAGTGGGAAGGGTGGACATCGTTAGACGCGATGACTGCCGCTGGATCAAATGCTGTGTTTATTGGCAAGGATCTAGAGTCCCAGCCCTGCCTGGGCTCCCTGGGGAGGAGGGTGTGAACCCAAATGAAAATCTAGTTAGGCCCAAGAGGGGCAAAGGTCAACAGACATTCTCAGCAGGCCACAAAAGGGGACTTCCCAGTGACCTTCTGCAAGTTGCCTTTTGCAGAAGGCCAAACTTTGGAAATTCTCCTTGGAGATATTTTGGAGCAGATGGGATATTAGGGGAAGTGAGGAGAGTCTGCTGAACTTCAAAGGAAGATTACAGCTGGGAACGCACCCCCATGTTCAGCCTCCATATGCGTTCAATGAAAGGGTTCCCCCCTCCTACAAAATTTATTTAAAGAACATTGTCTTTTAAGTTTTAAAGGTGAAAACATACATAAAAGGTAATTTTAGTAACAATTCCCAACATTCATGGCTCAGTGTGGGTCTGGATATGTTAATCAGGGCTGTAACTGTCTGATATAATATGGTTTATTGAAAAATACATTCATGAATTGCCAGCTGTTTCCCTTTCTCCAGTATTCCCTGATGAGGGCACCTGCTGTCTACAGTAGGTAAAGGAGTCTATTGCCCCTCCACAGCTGTCTGTGGACCAGGGCTCTCAGATCGGTATCCGATCCCTGCTCAGTAAGGCCAATCATGGCGGGACTGAGAGCTGCTCATATAACTGATTAACACAATGCAGGTTTCGTATGAATTCCTGAGCAGTTTCTAATGAGAGCATCAAGACTGATGCAGTGTGGACCAGAGATGAACATTTCCTTTTGGTTTCCTCACTGTCTTTACAAAGCCCAGCACTTCAGAACTGATGCAGTCAACCAAGACTCCATAGGTGTGTGTGTATGCGCACACACGCTGCACAGTGTGTGTGTGTGTGTGTAATGTCCTTCCTTCCTCCCTCCCATCCCTGTTCCCTCTTCCTTCCTTTCTCCCCTCCTTCCCCACTTCTCTTTCTCTTCCTCTTTGGTCAAATTTATTTGAAGAATGTTCACGTCACTTCAAAAACATGAGCTTTTGTGATAATCTTCGAGACCCGAGAAAACCACACTTTCCCCCCAATCCATTATCCACAAGCCACAATGTTTTGTGGAGTTCCTCCATGTAATTAGCTGTAATAATTCCCATAACTGCAGTGACTTGATCCCTACAACTGAAGTGACTCATGTTTTGAGTCTCTTGCCTTCCTGCCCCATGGGGTCAACCAGAAAAGATGCTTATGGACCATCTAATGTCTTCTGATTGTTTGTTAGTTACCCCTAGCAATGGTAAAACTTGGGGTGAAAGGGAAACTTCAACCCCCTTCTTGTTTCTGTCTATAAGCTCCCCAGCTTGAGAGCCCACAGTGGGCTCTGATTTTTAGACACCCCCTCGGCAAAGTTTCCCCCAAATAAAGGCCTGGATTGTCCTAAGTCAATTGCTGTCTAGTCTCTTTCCTTTCTTGATGATCATTTACAATCTCTGTGTCTCTATCTCTGTTATTGTCTGTCTGTCTCTCTGTCTCTCTGTGTGTGTGTGTGCGTGTGCATGTGACAGACATAGTAGTGTTGGTACTGGGGTTTAGACCTATGCCCTTGCCATGCCCAGCAAGCTCCTCTCCACTAAGCCATACCCCAAGTCCTCTTTTTCAAAAAAAAAAAAACAAACAAAAAAAAAAAAAAACTTCTGGGCTTTGGTGCTTAAACAAATTCAATGCTCAGTTTCCTATATTTTTTTTTCAATTCTAAATAACAGATAGAAAAGGGGAGTCAATTCGATCTTTTGCAAGATCCAAAGCTTGCTGTGATAAGATAATTGATCGAATTATTTGATTGAAGATCTGGATTAGGTAAACACCGGTTTCAGTTTTCTGTCTGATCCCTCTCCAAGGGGCTTTGACAGTTGTCAGGGTGGAGGTTTCCACAGATCTCCTCTGCCAGGACAAATGGTGGCTTTTGTGGCTGTGAACTCAGTGCTGGAAAAAGCTGAACCAGGCAGAGCCTTCTGTACCTTGCGGGTGACTGATCTTAAATTCTAGTTTTGTCCGATCTCACGTGCTGCTGAGAACGTGTGTCTTTAGGAAACACAAACTGTAAACGCAAAATACTTCTTCTTAAAATATTTTGACTCAGGCATTATTTAAACCAAGAATTTCTGGCATAATTATATGACATATACTAAGATAATCCATCCTTCTGCTTGAATCCATGAATGACAAGAAACAGTGTCAAACTTTTTGATGCTGTCTTCAATGCCTTCCTCATGTTAGATCTTTCCAATGCTATAACAAAATACCCGAAGCTGAGTACTTATCAATAGAAGAAGTTTGGGGCTGGAGATGTAGCTGTAGGCAGGTGCTCATCTGGCAAGCAAGAGGCACAGCGCTATGTAACCGGGGTGTGGTGGTCACACTCGTCATCCCAGCATGCAGAAGGCACACGCAGGGGCTTCCAAAGCTTAGTTCAAGGCTATTCCCTTTGACAGAGATGTTTGTAGTCAGCCTGGGATACCCAATGCCTCTACAAACAAAACAAACAATGAATTAAAAGAAATGAGGTTTAGGTAGAGGGTACAGCTTGGTGGCAGAGTGCAGGAATGTGGTGCTTGAGTTGGCTCTCTGTAGGGATTAGTCCCGCCCCTTGGGGGGCGTGTTCGCCTTGGGCTAATGTTTGCCTATAAATTTGGCAAGCGCGCTCCCAGCCTTCCCTTTTGCTTTCCTGGTCTCCGCAGGAATGGTGGTTTTGTAAGTCTATTTCGCCATTAAAGCTGTATATATATTTTTACAATCAGTCTGCATTCGTTTACAACGTTACATTTTGGCGTCCAACATGGGCTATTTTGCCCCCGACTCAAGCGGGTAGCCCGATAGCTAACACAGCACCCTCCCGGGTGCTGTTTTTTAGTTTGTGACTGGGGCCCCAGTGCCGAGTCCGAGACACACTCGGCCACACAGGCCCATTCTGCCAGCCTTGGCTAAGTTTGCAGTGGAACCCCACTGCCTGAATTAGCAGAAGCTCAAGTACCTGTGGTTTTGCAACAAAAGCCGCCACAGTGGCAGATTTGGTCTGATACAAAGTGACTTGGCCGGCTGGTGGTGGCGCACGCCTTTGATACCAGCACTTGGGAGGCAAAGACAGGCGGATCTCTGTGAGTTCGAGGCCATCCTGGTCTACAAGAGCTAGTTCTAGGACAGGCTCCAAAAACACAAAGACCACCACTGGCAGGAACCGATCATTGCAGGTAAAAAAATTTTCTTTCATAAATAAAATGTCTGAACATGTTACTGTTCAAGAATTTAACAGTTTTTTTAATTGTACCATGTGGGAGATTTTACAAGAGGTGTCTATCACCCCACATCTATGGATCCTTCTGGAATTCATAGTTTTCATTGGCACTAAATGGTTTGATAATAGAAATATGATAAAGTCTTTACGAGACGAATCCAGGATTCTTAAGGGAGAGATTGAACGCTTAAAAACAATTGAGAATGACAACAATCTTCTCAAGAATCAGTTTGAAGTTCTCCAGGCTGATGTTAAGGAGAAATTCATTACTATGGAAGAGGGAACAGCTGATCTGGATCGTAAGCTTCAGTCCCTTTCTGTAGGAACTGAAACATTAGTGGCTGATGTTAAGGAGAAATTCATTACTATGGAAGAGGGAACAGCTGATCTGGATCGTAAGCTTCAGTCCCTTTCTGTAGGAACTGAAACATTAGTGGCTGATGTTAAGGAGAAATTCATTACTATGGAAGAGGGAACAGCTGATTTGGATCGTAAGCTTCAGTCCCTTTCTGTAGGAAATGAAACATTAACTGAGAGAATCAAAACTGCTGAATGTGACAATCGGATTTTGTCTAAAGCTTATGACAGATTGATGGAAAAATTGTCAATACAAGAAGGCACGGTTTATGCCATAAAAATTATGTCCAAAGATGAGATGTTATCTCTAATGGACAAACTTCATACTTTAGAATCCTCAATGAAGGCTTTGGAACATAATTCTGGACAGGAGATTCAGACATTGCAGAAGGCAATGGTGAATAGAATTGAAAAGGTTGAGGAATTTCTAAATTCTGATGAAGAAGAGCAAAGGGTAGAAAGGCAAATTTTAACTACATCTGTGGGTAAATCTCTCCGGGACAATTTCCACAAAGCTCTACCTACAGCTCTACCTGCCTTTCTAGTAATAACAACAGAGAAGGTGATTGGTTCCAGAAACCCTAGGGTCATCAAGGAGGATACATGGGAGCCTGTCCGTATGAATGATCTCAAGGAAATAAAACAGGCTGTCATGACTTTTGGGATGCAAGGCTCTTTTGTTAAAGAGATGCTAAGATCTTGGGCCATGACAAGCAGAGCAACCCCCTCGGACTGGCTCCAGCTGAGCCCTGCAGTACTTGAGAGTGGACCGCAATTGAAATGGAAATGCTTATTCAGGAAAGAGACTAGACTCTTAGAACAGCAGGAAAAAGCAAAGGGAATTGACATTTCCCTAGATAAAATTCTAGATGAAGGGCTCTTTTCCGACCCTCAGGAACAAGCTAATTTGGATGAAAACACACTCTCCATGTGTACTACAACAGCCTTAAGGGCTTGGGACAGGGTACAAGACCCAGGACAGAGAATGGAATCATTTGTCAGAGTTAAACAGGGTCAGAGAGAACTCTTTAGTGACTTTTTACAAAGATTAACTAAGGCTGTACAAATAGGGATATCTGACCCAGAAGCAAGACGTATAATGATTGAGTCTTTGGCTTATGAAAATGCAAATGTGGAATGCAAAAGGATTTTGGGCCCTTTAAAGCTCAGATCAGTGCCCTTGGAAGAATGGGTCTTGCATACACTCAATGTTGATACATTTGATAATGGCACTGAAGCATGGGTAGAAGAAGCAATTTCCAATGGTAAAAGGAGACACCAGAATACCAAATGCTTTAATTGTGGCAAAATGGGTCATATGAAAAGGAATTGTAGACAACGAATTTCAGAAATAATAATAATGCATCTTTAAGAAATAATAATAATAATAATAATAATGCATCTTCTAGAAATAACAGGAATAGGAGGACTCAGCCTTCAGGTTTATGTAGAAGATGTGGAAAAGGCAGACATTGGACGAATGAATGCAGGTCTACAAGAGATAGACAAGGCAACCTGATACAGACGGGAAACGTGAGAGGGGGGGCCTCACAGGCCCCCATGGCAAACATGGTTCAGTCATTTCCAGTTTCTGCAGAGAACGTGCCTCGTCAGGACAATTAGGAAGCCCCATGCCTACTGTTACAAGCAATAATGATCAGAAAGATAAGTTACGTGTGTTTTGGCAAACTTCTATAAATGATCAAAGACCTAAACTGAGAGTATGTGTAAATGGCATTTTTATTACTGGCCTGCTGGACACAGGTGCTGATGTAAGTATCATTACCCCAGAATCTTGGCATCCGTATTGGCCTCTTCAGAATGTAAATGTTCAGCACCTGGGAATTGGAACCCCATCTCGAGTAAGGCAGAGCACGAGATGGGTTGAATGTATAGGGCCAGAGGGACAAATAGGAAAATTAAGGCCATGTGTAGCCAATATCGCAATGAATTTATGGGGTCGTGACCTATTACAACAATGGAATACCGAAATTAACATTCCTGCTACTTCTAGAGCCCATATTTCTGAGAATAATATTAAAAAATATTACAAACGGAGAAAACCGGCCATTCGGGCTGTACAAGAACAAGCAATTGATGTCCCTTCAGAGATACCAACAGCCTTGCCTCTAAAATGGTTGACTGAGAAACCAATATGGACAAAGCAATGGCCTTTAGCTGAGGAAAAGTTACAGGCTTTAGAACAGCTGGTACAAGAACAATTAGATGCTGGACATATAGAAGAATCTACCAGCCCTTGGAATTCTCCTGTATTTGTGGTTAAGAAAAAATCAGGTAAATGGAGAATGGTGACAGATCTCAGGGCCATCAACAAGGTTACTCAACCTATGGGCCCTCTGCAATCTGGAATTCCTTTGCCCTCTTTATTACCAAAAGGATGGCCTCACATAGTTATTGATTTAAAGGATTGTTTTTTCACTATACCTTTGCAAAAAGAAGATAGAGAAAAATTTGCCTTCACAGTGCCTACTTAAAACAATTCTCAACCTTCGAGGAGGTACCACTGGACCGTCCTCCCCCAGGGTATGTTAAATAGCCCCTCCCTGTGCCAATATTTTGTGAGCCAACCATTGCAAATAATATACAAGAAATTTCCCAAATCTATAATATACCATTACATGGACGACATTTTGTTATCCGATTCAAACATGGATACCTTGAACAGACTGTTTGAGGAAATAAAGATACTTTTTCCTAAATGGGAATTGCAAATTGCTCCTGAAAAGATTCATAAGGGAGATTCTGTTAATTATTTAGGTTATAAAATAGGTTTGCAAAAAATTAAGACACAAAATGCACAAATTAGGAGAGATCGCCTACGGACTCTTAATGACTTTCAAAGACTGTTAGGAGACATTTCCAGTCTACGACCAGCTATTGGAATAACACCTGATCTAATAATTCATTTGAACAAAACCTTGGATGGTGATAAAGATTTAAACAGTCCCAGAGAATTAACAGCTGAAGCAGAAAAGGAACTGACAATGATTGAGGAAAAATTACAACAGGCACATGTGGACAGGGTGAATCCAGAGCTCGATTGTATTCTCGTCATACTACCATCAAAAATTCCTACAGCCGGGCAGTGGTGGCGCACGCCTTTAATCCCAGCACTTGGGAGGCAGAGGCAGGTGGATCTCTGTGAGTTCGAGACCAGCCTGGTCTACAAGAGCTAGTTCCAGGACAGGCTCCAAAACCACAGAGAAACCCTGTCTTGAAAAACCAAAAAAAAAAAAAAAAAAAAAAAAAAAAAAAAAAAAAAAAAGAAATTTCTCCTACAGGAATTTTAATGCAGAGAGATGATATTATTTTGGAATGGATCTTTTTACCACATAAACCAAGTAAGAAACTGAAAACTTATGTGGAAAAAGTCTCTGAGTTAATTATAAAAGGCAAGCTGAGACTTCGTCAACTAGCAGGCATAGACCCAGCAGAAATTATAGTGCCTTTCACTGCTGATGAACTAAAGAAATTATGGGAAGATAATGAACCATGGCAAAGAGCTTGTGCTAATTTTTTAGGAGACATTAATAACAACTATCCAAAAAGCAAGAGGCTTAACTTCATAAAGAGAACTTCTTGGATTCTTCCTTGAATCGTCCATGAGGCTCCAATAACTGGAGCCCGTACATTCTATACTGATGCCAATAAATCAGGAAAGGCAGGTTACAAATCAGAAGACTTGGGTAAGGTGGAACAAAGTCCGTATAATTCTGTCCAGAAGGCGGAATTATATGCCATTCTCATGGTGCTAAGGGATTTTAAAGAACCTATTAATATAGTCACTGATTCACAATACGCAGAAAGAGTTATTTTACATATTGAAACTGCTGAATTTATACCTGATGATACAGAACTAACTTCATTGTTTCTCCAGGTTCAAGATTTGATCAGGAACAGGCTTTGCCTTATGTACATAACACACATCCGATCCCATACGAGTCTGCCAGGTCCCCTAGCACAAGGTAATGCAGAAATTGATCAATTATTGATTGGTAGTGTGCTACAAGCCTCTGAATTTCATAAAAAACATCATGTTAATAGCAAAGGTTTGAAGAAAGAGTTTTCAATTACATGGCAACAAGCTAAGGAGATTGTAAAGATATGCCTTACTTGCTCTTTCTATAACCAAATGCCACTGCCTGCAGGGGCTAATCCAAAGGGCACCCAAAGGAATGAAATCTGGCAGATGGATGTGTTCCACTTTGCAGAATTTGGCAAATTAAAATATGTTCATCACACCATTGACACTTATTCAGGCTTTCAGTGGGCAACTGCTTTAAGTTCAGAAAAAGCTGATTCAGTAATCACTCATTTATTAGAAGTCATGGCTATCATGGGTATACCTACACAAATAAAGACGGATAATGGTCCTGCTTATGTTTCTAGGAATATGAAACAGTTTTTTGATTATTACAATATCAAGCATGTTACAGGTATACCATACAATTTTACAGGTCAAGCAGCCATAGAAAGATCAAATCGAACTATAAAGGATATGTTGAACAAACAGAAAGGGGTGGAAAACACCCCCAGAAATAGGTTACATAATGCTTTGTTAACCTTGAATTTTCTCAATGCTAATGAGAAGGGAACAACGGCTGCAGAAAGACATTGGATAATGGAAAAGTCTGCTGAACTAAATCAACCAGTTTATTTCAAGGATGTGCTGACCTCACAATGGAAGCCAGGATATGTGCTACGTTGGGGAAGGGGTTTTGCTCTTATCTCCACAGGTGAGGAAAAATTGTGGATACCGTCAAAATTAATAAAGGTTCGGTTTGAAGAAGAGAAGCCACTTGGAAAAGATAAATGACAATTCTTTCATAAGGATGGCGAGCATACTGATGGTAAGAAATACAGATAGGTTGGAGGCAGGGTTCTTTTCTTATCTCCACAGGAAAATACTCATCTTCAAAGAAATTAAGGGACCCTGAATATTTAATTACTGATGGATGGACACATTTTGTAAGTATTAATTTATATATATATATATATGTCTTATTAAACATTTCTTTATAAATATGTAGAGCTGGTTTTGATGTTGGACTCTGGCTCAGTCCCTCTCCAATTCCAAGCCTGTTAGTAAGAGAAAAACCCAGAGTTTCTGGAGTTTCTGTCTCATGTCAAGAGCCATGATATGGGACAGAAAGAAATATGAGTTTAGAAAACATCTTTGCTTTTCTTCTTATCTATCCTACTTTTCATTAAATATATCTATCATGCCTTTCATTGAATATATATATGTATGTCTATATATGTATATATGATTAATGTTTAAGTTTTTCACAATGAACAGTGAGTTTTTCCTGAAGTGACATTTGAAGTTTCCAGGAAGAAGATGGGGCCCCACAACAACAACTCTACCTGTAAGTCTATTTCGCCGTTAAAGCTGTATATATATTTTTACAATCTGTCTGCATTCGTTTACGCCATTACAGCTCTCCAGAACAACACACACACACACACACACACACACACACACACACACACACACATTCTGATTGGGTTCATAGCACACACCTGAGCGTCAGTGTGGGGATATTAGCAACCGAACAGTGACTGGTATCACGATGATGGGGGCTCCCTTGAGGGAAAGAGGTCACGTCACAGACACGAAGCCACTCAGCTGCTGAGTGGCATGGAGGTTTTTTATAACGAAATAGCATGAGAACTAACTGGGGTCCTGTGAGAAGAACGACTTGACTCCCTCCGAGGGAGATGCTCCCATGGCTCCCCTGGGCTCTGCCCTCCAACATCTTCACCATGGGACCAAGCTTCCAGTGCTCAGTCTTTGTGGGACACTCTCAAGTCCCGCCATCATCCCTGCTCTCTTGTCCTCTCTGAGAAGATCATGGAGATGCTCAGATGCCAGGTGCCACATTTGTGGAAAGAAGACCACCTAACATAAGTTCAACTTCGACTTTTCAGCCTAACCACTACATGGGACAAATGTGTGTTCCTTCCCGGGAAAATGCTTGGAACTGCCAACTCTCTGGGTGCTAAGCATGAGATACTACGCCCTCACTGGGTAGGGAACTGCAGCAGCGACCCAGAGCTCTGAAGTGAGCAGGTGAGTAGTGTTGCTGAGCTAGGATTGCTGGTGACTTAACCATGTTTTCTCTGAATTCACCTTACCCTGGACCATGTAGAGGACTATGAGGACGCCATCAAGAACGGAGGGGCGTCTGTGTGTAGTAGCTAGGAATACTATGTTTCATCAAATGTTATTGCCTTGTTGTACACATTCTACCATGTCTCCTCCTCACAGGGCTTAAGGAAGAAGGCAACGTGTCTCATGGGAGCAAGAGGTGTTCTGTGAGCCTCAGTATCGCTGTTTTACCAAGAAGGATGTGAACCCAAAATAGAAAGATATCTCAGGTTATGAATGAAGGTGATTATTAACATATGTTGTGAGACATTTATTTGGAATAGGGAATCACATCTCCATTACACGATTACAAGCAATGGCTCACCAACCTCCCACACACAAGTGAGTTGAAGTTTGGTAGTCAGTGGGCTACCGATATGGACACATTTCTGAGAGAAAAATTGGCAGTTTGAATGTTGAGGACAACCCTGCTATGCCTCACCCACAGCAGATTGCCTGGTTACCTGGTCCAGGTCCTTTCTCAGCCTCATTTCTGAGCTATTTCAGATCTCAGAGAATAATTAGTAATTGTCAGTTTCCCAGGTTACCATACCACAGTGCCAGAAATGATGTTAGATCCCAGAAATCACCCATCTCCCAGCTTCAGAAACCACGTGTTTTCTGAAGGCTCAAGGGAGGACCCTCCTTGCTCCTCCAGCTCCTGGCACAACCTCTCTGGGAAGCTTTGCTCTGGCCCTGGCTGGTTCTGCAGGCTGTCTTAGTGAGGGCGGCCTGTTGCTGGGTGTGATACACACCATGAGCAAAAGCAACTTGGGGAGGAAAGGGTTTATTTTAAAGCTAGTAGTCCATCACACAGGGAAGTCAGGGCAGGAACTCCAGACAGGAACCTGGAGGCAGGAGCTGATGCAGAGGTCATGGAGGAGTACCATTTACTAGCTTACTCAGTCTGCCTATTTAGATTACCAGAGTCCCCTTGCCCTGAGATGGCACTGCCCACAGTGAGCTGGGCCCGCCCACATCAGTCAATAATCAAGAGGATGTCCCACAGACTCAGCTACAGGAAGGTTTTATGGGGGTATTTTCTCAGCTGAGAGTCCCTCTGCCCAAAGGACTCTAGCGTGTGCCAAGTTGACATAAAACCGAGCAGGGGAAGGGCCTGTGCACGTATCTGTGTGACTGTGTCAAAATTACCTTCTTCTTGTGAAGACACCATTAATGGCATTAATGCCTCGACCTCAATTTAGCAAAGGATGTTCCAGAAGGAAATGGAGCCAGGTCACTGTCACCTCAGGAAGGACAGATGACTGTAGACTGTACTAGAACACATTTGTTTATTTCCTCTTCCCTGTCCCTTCCCTCCCCTCCCTTCCCCTTCTCTTCCCTTCTATCCTCTCCGTTCCCTTCCAGCCCCTTCTCTCCCCTTCCTTTCCCTTTCCCTCCCCTCCCCTTCCTTTTCCCTCCCCTCCCTTTTCCCCCTGCACCCAGGCTTCACAGGTCTGTTTCTGCTTTGCCCCTCCAGTTTCTTTGCGTCCTCTGGATGCTGTTTCCCCAAGGGTTCCATGCAGATGAGGAAACTCCCAGGACTTCACCCCCAGTGTGTTTCCTTGTGTTAAATGCACAGCAGGAACTCTGTGGGACACACAGGGCAGGAATTCCTCACCTGATATCTGGTTTGGAGAAATTGAGAGTAGAAATGCCATGGGTCACAATTATGGCTCAGCCTAGGAGGAATGACTAGGTGGTAACTGTTGTGCTTTCCTGTCGCTTTAAGGGACAAGCCACACCCACTCCCATTACCTCTGACCTGCCTGCCGCCATCTTGGCCCCTTCCTTTTCTGCTTCCTTGACGTGCGTTTTCTCTGTCTCTCTCTCCTTTTATCTCTTCTCTCTTTCTTTCTCTCTCTCTCCCTCTTCCTTAATAAATACTTATGGCTATTTCCTGTGTTTATGTGTCTGTTACCTGCCGCCACCGCCTGCGTGGCGCGTGCCCTCCCGCTGGTGGGAAGCTGTAGCCGCTTTTCTCATGGTGGGCTCCGCCATAACAGTAACCCCATCTGCAGGGGTCAGGGACCTGGAGGAGGCCATTCTGAACTGCTAGGTGGGGTGGAGGCACCATTCTCTACAGGGATTGGGGATACAGGGGGAGCAGCAATGATGGAGGTGACCTTTAGAAGGGCTACATACAGTTTAACTCCCCAGAAGTTTACTGAGTACTAATTAATAACAGCTATTAATCACGTGCTTAGTGAATCATGGGTTTTACCTGACCTCCCCCCCCCCCTTTTTGTTTTGTTTTTTTGAGACAGGGTTTCTCTAGCTTTGGAGCCTGTCCTGGAACTAGCTCTTCTAGACCAGGCTGGTCTCGAACTCACAGAGATCCACCTGCCTCTGCCTCTGCTTCTGCTGGGATTAAAGGCGTGCGCCACCACTGCCTGGCTTTACCTTTCTTTACCTGGCTTTCACATGCACTGCCCTTCTCAGCCCTGAAAGCAGAGACAGGCATGAAAGACTAAGCTTTTAAAAGCTGGCTGGATGGGTCCCATGCTTCAGAAAAGTCATGAGTAGACAGTTACCAGCCTGAGCTCACCTGCACGACTACTGCTCCACCAATCACATTCTCAGCATTCCCTGAACCTCCACCAATCACATTCTCAGCATTCCCTGAACCTCCACCAATCACATTCTCAGCATTCCCTGAACGGCCCTACCCTGTCCCACCTACTTCTACCCCCTCTAAGGGAGACACTATTGCTTTTCTAGCGCTAGGCATTAGTTTTGATTGATTTCCTGAATGTTATGCAAATTAAACCATGCAATGGGAGAGCCCTGCAGGCTTGGGAAGCAAGACAGGCTATGGGCCCGACCTCCCTGTGTGCAGACCACACACAATGCCGCGATGTTTGGTGGGCACAGTCTTGCTGGTGCCACCGCACGGTGAGAACGTGTGGAAAGGATGAATGGTCAGTATGAGCCAGGGGGCGGGGCAATCTGTAGGCAGAGCTGCTCCCCAAATAACAACACAGAGACTTATGCTTGGCCGATAGCTTAGCTTTTTTTCAACTAGCTCTTAAAACTTAAATGAACCTGTTGCTGTTAATCTATGTAGTGCCTAGGAGCCTCAGAGGTTCCTTTATCTCATGGACGTCCTTCCCCACCCAGCATCTAGTGGTATCGCCTCTGACTCCGCCCTTCTTCTTCCCAGCTTTCTCCTAGTCTGACTCTCCCGCCCAACCTCTTCCTGCCCAGCTACACGTCAGTCAGCTCTTTATTAACCAATGAGGGTAATACATATCTACAGTAAACAAACATTGCTCCACAGCAGGGATCTGGCTGGTGCAGGGAGAGGCAATGAGACAGAGTTTGACAACAGGACTTCAGAGGAGACCTCAGAGAATTATACTGAAGCAGGAAAAGGAAAAAGACAAGAATAAGCGTGTGGAACAGAGGGGAGACTGCAGAGCTTAGCGAAGCGGTCAACTTTGTTAAGAGGTCAGCTGAATGAAGCCCTGATCCCTGAGCATCAGGAGAAGAGGGTGCCACACGCCCCCACAGAGGTGGCTAGATCAGATCCTATCTTTTCCACATTCCCTGGAGCACGCTGGAGCTGCAGAACACCATCATCTGTCTTCAAGCTCTGGCTACTTTGGGCGAGTAGATAAATGGCACCAGAGAGACGGAGGAGTGGCAGCGCATAACAAACCAAGTCTTTACAAAGAGTGTGTTTGGATGCGTGTCTGCACATGTATGTTTTCGTGTGTGTGTGCCTGTGTCCACATGTGTGTGACATAGCTCTTTCAGACTGCTAGGAGAACTTCACTGAGCTCTTTGGAGACTGCTGGGGGATGGGAAGGAACGAGGAACAGCCAGTGTGACAAGAATAGTTGTCTTCTCAGCCCTCCTCAGCACCAACATCTCCAAGGCACAAGTTAGGCCTCAGAGAAGGTAGAGGAGGCACAGGATTGGCTTGTGTGTGTTCTGACTCTAATGATGGCCAACTCAACCAGCCAGCCAGCCAGCCAATGTCCGCCTGCCACGCCTCCAGCTGGCGTAATGACGCTCCTCCCAGCATGCCTTGTCTTGAGATCCTCTCAGTAAATCTACAGGACTTTAAGGAGTCCTATTCTTTTCAGGAGCATCCTCCCTCCTGAGGAGTACCTGTCCACTCTTCCTGTCTTTTTTTTTTTTTTTTTTTTTTTTTTTTTGGTTTTTCGAGACAGGGTTTCTCTGTGGTTTTGGAGCCTGTCCTGGAACTAGCTCTTGTAGACCAGGCTGGTCTCGAACTCACAAAGATCCGCCCGCCTCTGCCTCCCAAGTGCTGGGATTAAAGGCGTGCGGCACCAACGCCCGGCCACTCTTCCTGTCTTAGTGACATGAGGACACGGTGCTTCTCAGATTTCTAGCTACTACCTTGGGAGAAGACTGCAGGCTCAGACAGCTTCCACCTTGTGCCGGGACATTCCTCTGCCCTCCCCTGCCTGCAGTGGACATTGGGAGGAATACATAAGCAGTAAATCAGCGCTTAATTAATAACAGTCGAGAGGTCACTGCTCAGGGGGGAAGGAGTGAAAGTCTAGCATTAATGGAGAGCCCAGTCTCAAGGGGAGCCAGCCTCTGAGGCCTCCCTGCAGGCTGGGAGGGCCGGGGAGGCAGCTGCCTGCAGGGAACGCGGGCATGAGTCACTGGGGGAGGGAGGAGGAGGAAATCAGCGGGGAAAGAAATGTGTCTGCCAGAGCGGCCCGCGCATCTGCTGCGCTCCAAAGCCGCTTGACTGGGTGCTTACGGATTAGGAGATGGAAGGAAGGATATAGACGGCGGGCATATTTATCTTTATTGACGGGATATTTTTGGTCCTGGAAATAAAATGCAGGAATGTTCTGGTAAGTTGTTTAAGAGCTCTTATAGGCATAAAACGACCAGCGGCTGTGCAAAGAAAGCGCCAAACCAGGGTTGTAAATTCTCAGCCTGGCTCCTGCCTCAAGCCAGGACCCTGGCTCCTGGATTGCCAAGAATTCTCAGCGGCTGCGCTGGCCGGTTGGGTAGTGGGACCGCTTGCTTGAGAAGGCTGGGCTTGCTCAGCTGTCCATCCATTACTCACTCATTGGACATTTCTGAGTCGGTCACACACAGTTGTGGATACTCAGGAGTCTGAGAAGTCAGTCTAATTCCAGATTAGCGGCCGTACTCTTCTGTAGCTCCCTGGGAGGAAATGGACCAATTCCCTTCTCCGTCCAGCAACCTCAGGACAAGAGTATGCGAGTCCCCAACAGAACTGTTGTGTCCAGGGACTTGAGTGCATTTTCCCACTGTATAGACACAAGGGACTGGCTCAGTGTCACACAAGGCTCCGAGTTGGAGATGTGTGCAAAACTCACAGAACGGAACCGAGAAGCAGCTCCAGGCTTCCTCTGGGAGCAGCCGAGGGGAGGGAGGTCTCGCAGAGGCAGGCAGCAGGTGCTGGAAAACACAGGTGCAAACAGCAAGGAGAAGACTGTTTTCTTTTTTTCTACTTTCTACAGACCATGACACTTGCTAGGGTCCCCTAGAAGCATGGAGTACTTTTATAATCTCCAAATATATTTTAAAGGAAGTAGCTGAAAAACAGGGGTACAGCTTGTGGGGTAGGTGTGCTCTGCACAGGGCCACGGCAACAGCTTCACCTTCAAACCGGACCTTTTCTTCCCTTTTTGGAACCAACAGCAAGTGGATCACCAACTGAGCAGTGAGGGAAGAGGAAGGAAGAGGAGGAGTAGGCAGAGGGGATGATGGTGATTACAGATACAAGGTAATGAGAAAATGGGGGGAAGCAGACATTCTGGCAATCCCAACATTTGAGTGGGCCAAGGCAGGAGGATGGCCATGAGTTTGAGGCTAGTCTGGGGAAGGGGTAGGCTAATAAAAGTGAAGGAGATGGTTGTCTTTCCTGGAAATACATGGATTTTCTGGAATTAAAGCTCGGCTCCTTTCTCTTTTTTTCTTTCTCAGCGATAGCCTTGGCTGTTGACATCTATCTTGGCCTGCACACGGGGTCCTGTTGTTTTGTATGCAAAGGGGATTATCATATTATCATGAAGTTAATCGTTTGTCTGGTATCAATCATTCTGGCAGCCATCTAAGACTCAACCAGTTTCAGCCAGCTTACCTGAAGAGGGATTTCAGGTCTCCAGACTTTCTGTCCTCAAAGATAAACAAGATTAGGGAGGTAGATTAGAGCTTGTTCAACTGTGACTCTGGGTAATTTGGGGGAAGGGGAGGCGGAAGTAGAGGCTGTCTGAGTGAGTGGCTGAGGCAAAAGACCCCGAGAAGGGGTGAGTGAGGCCGTCCAGAATCTAGAGGGTTTGGGGTTTGGAGTTCAAGAAGCGACAAAGGCAGAGAGCTTCAGGGGACTGCAGCAGGCCTGAGGGGACTCCAGGTGTTCAAATAGGAGGTCAGCCTCCATCCTCTCCACAGAGCAAGAGGGAGGATTTAGGTAGTAGGGGATTAGGTGGGAGGGGAGTGGGGCTTTGTGAGAAGGTCACCTTGGGAACTGGCAGCTAGGGCTGCCTGAGCTAAGGTTGTGTGGGGCAAGGCCAACAGGCACTGGGGCTAGAGTAAGGGATTAGGACTAACTCTGCCTATTGATAACCCCTGGGTCCCCAGTTGTTGGGTTCCTCCGCCGCCAATGCAATAAGCCAAATCAAACCAAATGAATAAATTCAAATTTAATAAACAGAGCAATGCAATGCGGGCACCCCCAACTGGTCCTCAGGAAGGCAGGGGACAGTACACAAGAGCGCTTGCAAGCAGATCTATGGGCTGGGTCTAAAATAGCGGGTAGGCGTGGTTCCTGGCACCGAGCCAGTGTTGGCAGGGGTTTTCTCAGGGGCAGAGTCTGGAATGAGGTGGCTCCAGGGAGCTGCTGCTTGGTGTGCTGAAGGCCTGGCCTGGAAGCCTCCCAAGCTGGAGATTCCAAACACTTGCAAAGATGACCCTGAGGACCGGGTGGGAATGGATTGGAATTCCTACACCAGCAGGGCTTGCTTCCAATTTCTTTAGGGTCTTGATCCTAAACCATCTCCATGGGACGTCTTCTGGCTTTCTCGTCTAAAACCCTGCCATGGACCCTCCTGTTTTCCATCCCTGCTCAATCCTCCCCTGGGCGTGTGGCGTTACACAACACGCTGTGTATTTCTTTTTCTTTTTTTTTTTAAGTTTTATTTATTATGTACACAGTGTTCAGCCTCCATGTATGCCTGCGCCAGATCTCAGTACAGATGGTTGGTTGTGAACCACCATGTGGGTTGCTGGGAATTGAACTCAGGACCTCCGGAAGAGCAGTCAGTGCTCTTAACCTCTGAGCCATCTCTCCAGCCCCCACACTGTGTATTTCAGTTAGAGTCAGGAGCAAGCTTTGTAGGTGACCAAAGTTACAGTCCCAAAGATAACAACATATTTACTTCCTGGGGGAACCTAAGTCATTTCCTAGACTAGGTTCCACCATAAACTCTGCCTGGTCAATGGGCTCAAACCGGAAATACCGACTGCTAAGTACCCTATCATGGTGTCTCCATTGGCCCAAAGCAATCAGGCCAGCCAGACATTGATCTTATGTTCATACATTACTGAGAAGGGGAGTGTGGATTGAGGAAAGAAATAGACAAGAGACAGAAGACAGAGTCTGGAGGGCTTCCAGTGAATACTGTAAGAAAAATTCCTGAGTTTATTACACACATCCTTATATACCCCAGTCAAACGGGGAGGGCACAAGACTTTCATGATACAAAGAACAAGCACATGTAATTACAAACCCCCTTTCATCACAAACCCCCTTACATTACTAAACACCTGGTAACCGTGCCTAAGTCAAACATTCTGTTCTCTGGCTTTTAAGTAGCAAGACCTCCAATAGCCTCACCTGTGCTCCAACATCCTGTTGTTTGTCCTTGAGGAGTAACAATAGGCTTGAACTCTCTGCTCTTCAGTCAAGATGGACCGGATCCTAACCTGTGGGCTCTCACACTCTCCTCAGCTCCTAGCCCATGACCATCTTGGGAGTGCTTTTCCTTTCCTTCTGTCTGATTTCTAGTGCCCCATCACAATCCTTTGCTCTGTTTCAGTGGTAAGCATGCTGCCGCTGATAACCTGGGCCTTCTCACTGTGTCTCTGAGAAGCATGTCTTTCTCCATCTTCCTCCCTCTGGAGCCTGCCAGGATGTTCAGTTCACCTGTGCTACTATTTTTCTCTCAAACACTAATAAAATTACCCTTGAACTTCCTTCTGGGTCTGATTTTAAGTCCTTTTTAAAATAAAGTCGAGAATACAAAAGGGACCCCCCTTTTCTCTATTAAACCCCAACAGAACGGAAGCCCCCCAAAAGCAGATACTGTGGGCTCAGTTGGAGACTTTTCATAGTCAGGTTGTATTTCAATAACCTCCTCCTCAGAGTGTAGCCTCATTGGGAAGATGGCCATGCAGACACCATTAGGGTGGACCCACCCTGCCTGGCTGTATCCCCACAGGAAGGGGAGATTGGACACAGACACACAGGAGATGAAAGGAAAGGTTGGGGTGATATTTTCACACAGCTATAGAGCAAAGGTGGACAGCAAACTGCTGTAGAAATCTAGTCACCCTCAAAGTTCTCAGAAGGAACAAACTGGGGACACCCTGAGTTTAAACCCTGAGACTCAAGTATGGGACAGTGGCTTCTACAGTTTAAGACACCAGTGTGTGGGTGTGTGGTGTTTCGTTAGGGAAACCCCAGACAAAGAGACCACAGAGAATTATTTAACTTTAATTTCTTCTAGACAAGATCACTTAGGTTATAGAGAGGTCTTCAAGAGGTCAGGAATGGAGAGTGTGGTCTTCCCAACCAATATACATCACACATCCAGCCAAGTTTCTCCCATCTTGAGTTTCGTTTCGACAGACACATTTTGGTTTCAAACTTAAAAAAGAATATGCCATTAATAAATAAATAAATAAATTAATAAATAAAAAAGAAAAAAAGAAAGAATATGCCAAATTGCAGCTCACAGTAGTGACTGTTAAATTCTGATGAAGCCTGACTTTGGTTACTGAATCGATACTGTTAGGGGGGAAAGACCAGGGGGTGATTTGAAGATGGATCTCATCCATCCAGCGGGTGTTAGCATCAGCACTGGGTGATGCCCAACCCTTTCTGTTTGTTTCCAGCAGTCTACAAACAGTGGCAAGATATGAACCTGGCTTTATAGAGAACCACTGGTTTCTAGACATGGTCCACAGGGTCTGGAGAGATGGCTCTGAGGTTAAGAGCACTGGCTGGAGAGATGGCTCAGGTCCTGAGTTCAATTCCCAGCACCCACATGGTGACTCACAGCCATCTATAACTTGATCTGATGCTCTCTTCTGGCTGTAGATACACAGGCAGAGCTTGCATACATAAAATATGAATAAGTTGAATTTTAAAAAAGAAGTGGTCCCACAATCTGCCCCCTAGGGCATTCCCTCTTGCTAGTTATGGTGACAGGTCTCAGATACATTCCTGATGAGCCAAAGACTTTGAAATGCAAATGACGAAGAAAGGTTGTGTTCCCTACCAGCTGCTCTAGATGAGGTGCAGGGGAGGAACTTAGGAGGCACCGCCTTCTCGTTCATCCAGCTGGGACTTGTTGAGTATCTCCCACAAGGGCAAGCCTCCTCTGCGGATGATGGAGCTAAGGGAAATGAATGAGACCTGGTCACTATATTCGGTGACAAGAGAAGACAGCTTTGCACAAAGTCATTGGGAAATTATGTAAAAAGAACTGTTTCAGAGCTTGTAGAGAGGCGCTAGGATGGGAAAGGGTGGGCATCCCTGGCCCCACTTCCTATCCCAAACCTGTTCTTGGAGGAGGTGGGTCACGGAGAGTCTCCTGCTGACCTTAATAGGCCCCCACTTGTCTCCACTTGGCATAAACTGGTTTTTAAAATCCATCCTCCTTGACTCAATAGGGACTGTATCTTCTATCCTGAGAGAAAGTGGAGTTCTCCAGTTGCATGCATGGATGACTGAGGTGCCCTGACCCTGCCTTGTTGCTTCTTTGGAGGCAGCCAGAGCTGGGGAGCAGGTGGCATCTGGGAGGGTAAGGGGAACCCCCAGCCCCATTATCTAGGAGCTGAGAGGAAGTTGAGTGTGAGCAATGGATGACCCCCATCCTGAAACCGTCTCCCCAGGTCAGCTTCTCAGCAGGCCACCATTTGCTTTTCTGATGCCCAGCTCCACAGACACCTTTTCCCTTTTTCTGCTTAGACCCCTGCTCAGTTCATTCTTCTAAGAGGGTTCTGTTTGGTTGGAAGCATCACCCCAGCCCCTAACACTCATTTTGGAATGTGTGAGTGGAAAGCTCCATTTCAAGCCCCCTCCCCTGGGAGTTGCCTGGGTCCAAACTCCACCTCTGAGAAAGCTTGCCAAATGGTGACCTCTCCCCAGAGGGGGTCAAGACCATCCCACAGGCTATTTAAACTCCCAGCCCCACCCCAAAGAACAAACACCAGTGGTCTCTCCAGTTTTCCTTCCCCTTTTCCCAGAGGGCCTCCCAGGAGCATTGGCAGCCATTAAACCTGGGCTGTTTCTAACAGAGTGAGTTCCAGGACAGTCAGGACTATTACACAGAAAAACTCTGTCTTGAAAAACAAAACAAAAAACAGAAAAAGCATTCCTTTCTGCACGCCTGGCTTCCAGCCTCAAAGGTGAGTCAACAGTTCCTTTCTTTGTTTGTTTTGTTGAGACAGGGTTTCTCTGTAGTTTTGGAGCCTGTCCTGGAACTAGCTTCTGTACACCAAGCTAGCCTCGAACTCACAGAGATCCGATTGCCTCTGCCTCATGAGTGCTGGGATTAAAGGTGTGCACCACTTCCGCCCGGCCAACAGGTTCTTTTTATGTCATTAAAAATTAATTGTTAATTTATAATTAGTTGTATTTGTGTGTGCCCAGGCACGCATGTGTGCCCACATACATGTGGGTGCTTACAAAGGCTAGGAGAGGGTTTCAGGTTCCCTGGAGCTGGAATTACAGTTGGTCGTGAGCTATATAACGTGGGTCGTGGGTGCTGGGAGCCCAAGTGGGTCTTCCGCAAGAGCGCAAGGGTTCTTAACTCCCGAGCCAGCGGCCTAGCCCCTCCTTCCCCCTTTTTCATCTGGATACTCATTACTGTAGGCCAAGTTGGGTTTGAACTCATGGCAGTCCTCCTGTGTCAGACTCCCATCTGAGAGCTCCAGGCTTGGTCCTGCTTAACTCCCGCTCACCTGGTGATGGCAGGGCTGACAGAAGGAGTAAACAGGCTCAGCTCTCTGGATCTGCAAGCCATCCCCCTGCAGCTGGCTATGAATCAACTCCCACTAGCACACTGCACAAGGAATGTTTTTCCAACAATTGGTTTCTTCCCCCAGTTAACTTTTAAAAATCATTGCTAGAAATTGCAAAGCAACACTATACAACCTATCAACACAGGGGCTTGTCAGAAACGCCTTATCTCAGGGGATCTGCTTGGGATTCATTTTTTTTTTTTCATGCTTTATTGGAGTCTTCCCTGGAGCCTGGTTACAACAGCGTGAGACACTTATGATTACAGCCCCAAGCCTTTCCAGTACCCTAGTCTGGACTTACCTTTTTAAATGTAGCAATGTGCAAAATCCTCGAGGTAAAGCTAGGTTTGGTGGTGCGTGTCTGAAATTCCAGGTTCTTAAGGCCGAGGTGGGAGGATTGCTAAGAATTCAAAGCAAGCCGAGGCTACCTGGCAAAACTTGATTTCACAAAATAGCCACTTTCTAGTTGGATTTAAGTCGTGACCCACGAAATGAGACTCATACTTGGCCCTATTATTGTTGGGTGAAGAATTGGTAGCGAGACAGGTCCAAGGCACAAGGGGGAAAGCCCACTCCTATTATTCTGCTAATTGACATAATTTTAAACAGACATGGTTTCACCAATGGATCCAGGCACCTCTCAACCCTCATCAGGAAAGCTTCTATTTTCGGTAGATGGTGCCACATGGGGACCCACAAAGAGCCAAGGTGTGGAGAATGAGAGCCATCAGAATGCTCAGCCCTAAGCAAAACATCTACTGCACACACACACATACATACACACACACACACACACACACACACACACACACCAAGGCTTTTTTGGAACAGGAAGCAGAGACAGGAAGAGCCAGAGGCAGAGAATGAATTCAAGGGAACATTGTCCTTTGGACAGAGCAGGGCACTACACATATGAACTCAACAGTTATGACAGCATGCACAAACCCCAAGCAGTTTCACATGCAACCAAATCCCAGCCTGGAGAGGACAGGGGGACGTGGAGTCCCACCCCTAGTGGAGAGACTATTGGTGATTGATAACTGCTGGGGGGTGGAGAGTCAGTATCCCTGGCTGTCATGGAGCTCACTCCTTAGGCCAGGCTGGCCTCAGACCCAAGATCCACCTGTCTCTGCCTCCTGAGTGCTGGGACTAAAGGCGTGTACCACCACTGCCTGGCCAGAGAGTAGGTTTTCTTTAATACATCCTAAGTTGCCCGTGCACCAATGAAAGGTCATATATTCAGGAATAAAAGAGCAGCACAAATTGGATTTGATGGATGAGGAAAAAAATAAAAGATACACAGTTGAGTGCATAAGAAAGGGAGGCATGGATTTGGGAGGAGCTGGTGAAGATGGCTAAAAGCCGGGCAGTGGTGGCACATGCCTTTAATCCCAGCATTTGGGCAGTAGAAGCAGTCAGATCTCTGTGAGTTCGAGATCAGCCTGGTCTACAAGAGCTAGTTCCAGGACAGGCTCCAAAGCTGTCTCGAAAAACAAACAAACAAAAATTCTTAAAGAACTAATTAAAAAGAAAAACAACAATGAAATCCAAACAAACAAGCAGTTTGGGGTTTAAGGAGACCAAGCCATTTCAGATGAGATTAAATGTTCTTCAAAAGAAATCCCTGCAAAATTTATACACGATGGGGAATGCTAGAAACACCTTGACTGTCCAGAGTAGGCTATCTGTTGGTGTGGTGATGCTTGCATGTACACCAGTCCTTCAGAAAAGGCAGGAGGGTTGTGAGTTCAAGGTCAGCCCCGGTTACCTGAGACCCACCATCCATCCCCACCCTCCCCTACAGTGGAAAATGAGTAGGGGATTTAGCCAAGCAAATGCTGTAAACTCCCAGGAACAGACGTGCAGAAACTAGGCCCACTGCCGTGGCTGCTTCGCAGTGGTGCTACTGGCCAGCCAGGCTGACCAACAGCATAATGTGCCTTTGGCCCCAGTCAAGCTGCCTTCCATAGGATAACATAAAAAATTACTTCTTATTGACTCTGGTGGGATGCTTTTCTTGTCGAATGATCTCAACAACCTGGAGAAGGCTTCTGCAGAGTGACTTACACCATCAAGGAGGAGGGATATTTTAACCCTCACAATAGCAAAATTAACCCTTGAAGGTAAGGCTGAATTCTACCTAGGAGCAAAACTTCAAAGGCTGGGAATTCCAGCCCTCACAAAGGGTCATTATTGTTTCTCCATTTTAATGTTTTGAGATAGTCTTATTCGGTAGCCCAGGCTGGCCTTGAACTCCAAGCGTGCCTTTTGCCTCAGCTTCCCAAATGCTGGCATTAAAGGTGTGCGCCACCACCGCCCAGCAGGATGTTATTTTATGAACTTAGGATGGGCTTGGGTTTGCTCTTCTGTTAGGGTTTCCTGTCCCCCTGCAAACAAAAGGGGAAACGAGAGCATAGGGGGTACGCATGCTCAACATCTCCAGGGATAAACACTGCCATTTTAAAGACATTTTTATTTTAAAAATTATTTTTATTATACATGTATGAACGTTTTGTCTGCATGTATGTATGTGCAGCATGTGTGTGCCTGGTGCCTGAGGAGGCCACGATAGGATGCTAGCTTCCCTGGAACTGAAGTTACAGATGGTTATAAGACACCATGTGGGCACTAGGAACCAAACCCCAGTCCTCTGCAGGAGCGGAAGTCACTGAGCCTCCTCTCAGCCCTAAAGATTTCTTCCTATTTGGGAGTGTGTGTGAACGTGAGAATCTGTGCTCACGAGAGCAGCACCCATGGAGGTAAGAAGAGTGTGTCAGATCCCTTGAAAGTGGAGTTACAAATAGTTGTGAACTGCTCACTACTGGTGCTGGGATCCAAACTTGGATCCTCTGCTAGAGATGTACAGTTTTTATCTGCTGAGCCACTGAGCCGGCTCCCCATCCCACCTTTTCTTTTTTGAGACTTGCAGCAATCTGTTTGCCCCCCCCCCATCTCCTATGTGGAGGTGTGCAGCTCCATGCCTGGCCTTACATTATAGTTATGTATTTGTTTGTGTATATGTGTGCACGAGCTTGCGCGGGTGCATGCTTGTGTAGAGGTCAGAGGACAACTTTCTGGAGCTGATTTTCTCCTTGCACCACATGTATTCCAGGGATCAAACCCAGGATATTAGGCTCAGAGGTAAGGGCCTTTACTGAGTCACCTCCCCAGCCTCATACTTTAAGTTTGAAAAGTCTGAATCAGAGCTCTTACTAAGGTAGTGCTGAAAACACTTGAGTGTTGCAAAGACAAATTATTAAACTACATAGACAAAGTGAATACATATACACACATATATATATGTATACATCTGTATATAATATATATATATATATGTTATGACATATCACCTTTGAAACTCAAAACTCCCTCAATGTTATTGATCTTAAAATGAGCCTGTGTCTATCTAAAGTTTTGGTAAGCGGTTCCCTCCTTGTCACATGAATTTTGTACATACAATATATAAATTTTGACTTTGAAAAGAATAGAAGTTCTCTCTCTCTCATCTATCTATATATTGATTTTGTGTTTCTGTTTGTTTTTTTTTTTTTCTTTTTCAAGACAGGGTTTCTCTGTGGCTTTGGAGCCTATCCCGGAACTAGCTCTGTATACCAGGCTAGTCTCGAACTCACAGAGATCCGCCTGCCTCTGCCTCCCGAGTGCTGGGACTAAAGGCGTGCGCCACCACCGCCCGGCTGATTTTGTGTTTCTGATGAAGCATCTGTTGCCCTTGTGATAGAGGAGTGTGCATATGTCACACACATACACTATTGTTTTTTTGAGATTGAGTCTTTAGGAGCCCAGGCTGGCCTCAAATTTTCCACGTAGTTGAGGATGACCTTAAAGCTGAGGATGACCTTGAACTGTTCTCTCTTCGGTGTCCTGCTGGGGTTCCAGGCCCGGGGAAGGCCAGGCTGAGCAAGGATCTGCTTTTTTTTTTTTTTTTTTTTTCGAGACAGGGTTTCTCTGTAGCTTTGGAGCCTGTCCTGGAACTAGTTCTGTAGACCAGGCTGGTCTTGAACTCACAGAGATCCGCCTGCCTCTGCCTCCCGAGTGCTGGGATTAAAGGCGTGTGCCACCGTCGCCTGGCTGCAAGGATCTGCTTTTAAAGACAAGGGGAAAGTCAGTAAAAAAAAAGCAGGACTCTCTTTGGAGTTGTTTTATTTAGTCCTCCCACCCCACAAGTGCTGGGAACCAAACCTATAACCTCCATTTAACCTCCGGCTTGCTAGACAGGCCTTTTACCCCTGAGCTATACCCTCGTCTCATTCTAGTTTATCTTTATTTGGCAAATGATTCCAGCACTATTTGGACCTAAATTTCCGAGAAAGAAAAAAGGAAGTGGAAAACCAACAGCCCCCCCCCTCCCCTTCCACTTCAGTGATAAGCTGCAGCTGGCTTCATGGTAACCCCTCCCTCTCCAGGCTGCAGCGCGTTTGTCTTCTCTCCCCCCCCCCCACCCCTCAGAAACAGCCCTCCTCCCCCAAGCCCCCGCCCAAGTGGTCCCATGGACTTGCGGTGGTATTGTGGATTCTGAGTTTAAAACAACCCTCTGCCAAGCGGGGAGGAGAGTAAAGCCAGCAAGCCCACTGTAGAACACGGCGGGGTGCGGTAGGGAGGGGGGGGGGGCAACTGCCCCTTGTAAATCCCCGGAGTCCCTGTAACGTAAAGGCGACAAGGAAAGGGGAAATTTCCTTTGGGAATTTACGCAGCTGCGGATAGTAACAGACACAGAGAAGCTGAACCGTGATGGGGGTGGGGTGGTTCGGAAAGAAAGCCCCCAGTACACCAGCTTCTCTGACCACACAGGGTGATTGGCGCAGTGCGGGTGGCATCAGGTACTGCTCTAGGACCTCGAGGGTCCAACGTCTCTCGACCTACAGTGCCAGTCAGGAGTGTAATGCAAGCGCTTTCGCACGATACCCTCGGACTTGCCCGCCTGCAACCAGGGTCCTTTCGTCTGTCCCCCATGTCTCAGTCTTATTCACCTTTCGGCCTCCCACAGGTTCTTTTGGTGGGCGCGCCGTCAGGATTGGTGGAAATGAAGAGGAGGCAGTGGGTGAGAGAGAAGTGAGGGGCTTCTTATCATCTCGTGAGACATAGACGGGATGACCCCTAGAACAAGGCCACAGCTCCTCCTCTTCAAAGTGAGGGACTCCAGGTGACAAATCCTTACAGACGTTTCCGACAGACAGCCCCCCCGGGACAGGCATACAAGGGCCTTCTTCGGGTGCCACTGGTACTTGGCAGTATCCGAGGCCAGTGGTTGCAGTTTCCAAAGTGTTTGGCTGCAGCCCTGGTATCAAACCTCTCTCTGAACTGCCAGGATCCATTAGATCCCGTGAAGCCCCTCACAGCTCTGACCCTGGGGTGCTGTCTCCCCTCACCCAGACGTCCTCCCCTGAGGTCCTGGTCACCTTTTCATCTCTCCAAGAACTCTTTCAGGCCAACCAGCCAGCCACAACCAGCATGGTTTTGTATTACTTGAAGAGTCTACAGACCCCCGTCTCCCTTTCGAGTTAGTCGTACCAAATAAGCCTTCAGTTCCTATTTGGGACAAGATAGTGGCTGGGGCAGGTTCTCCCCCAGGGGGAGTTTCCTCCAAAGTGGACGGCTCCACCGCCAGCCCCGGAGTGGACGCCTTTCGGTGCTCCACGAGCCTGTCCAGGCAGTCTCGTGGGTGGCAACTGGCCCTAAAGCTCAGGCTGCCGGGGAGGTGACTGGTCGTGCGGCTGCAGGAGAAATTGCTCCTCCTCCAGCCCCGGGGCTGGTTACAGAGCACTCCGGGAGTGAGAAGGGGGTGGTTCTCCAGGGACAGGTACTTTCCGACTGTAGGAAACTCGCTCAGCTCTAGGCGTCCCGGGACCCCTTCAACACCGGGGTCCCCAGGGAGCAGCCCTGGGAGGGGCGGGGCGCCCTCTGTCCCTCACGTTGGCTTACAGCTTCGGGTTCTCCCGCGCGTGTCTTTCCTTGCTCCGGGAAAAAGCGGCGCGGTGGCAGCGGTGCGGTCAGGAGAGGACCGTGGCTGAGCTCAGGACACCAGCTGTGAAGGCGCCCCGCCCGCCGCTCAGCTTCCACCCCTCCCGGCGGCAGCGCAGGGAAAGCCCCCGCGGCTCCGCCCACCCCAGGGGCTTTTCTCCAGTCGCCAGTGACTTTGCTTCGGGAGCGCAGCCGCCTGGCGCGGCTTTCCTCCAGGCTGGAGCGCGCAGGGGCCCCTGGCTCTTCTGCGAACGCAAGAGGCAAGAATCGGTGACCTCGGGGCGCGCCCCGAGTCCGGGTCCCTTAACCCGCACCCCAGCCCCCGGCCCGCGCCTAAGCCTCCAGCATGGTGCTGCTGGCTGGGCCCGGGCCGGAGGGCGGCGGGACACACTGCTTGTCGTCCCCGCAGTCGCCGACGCCACCCCGGGGAGCGCAGACAGGGGACGATCCAGGGGACTACGAAGAGTACGAAGACTTCTCAAGTCTGCCGGACACCCGCAGCATAGCATCAGACGATTCCTTCTATCCTCCCGGAGGCGAGGAGGAGTGCGGCTCAGGGAGCGCCGAGTGCATCCCGGAGGGCGTCCCCGAGGCGGCGACCCTTCTGCGCGCCGCCTGCACCAACGACGTGGGGCTGCTGCGGGCGCTAGTGCTGCGCGGGCCGAGTTCCGAGGAGGTACGAGAGACTGACCGCAACGGCCGGGTAAGCCTGGGTTTGGGTTGGGTCCTCTCCACTCTCCTCCCTTGCCCAGACCCCCGTGGCACCCTATTTTTGGATTGACTGCCCCCCCCCCCCGAGCACCCTTTCCTTCTTGTGCGGCATACGGTAATGGGACACTATTTTCTCTGCTCAGGGGCGGAACCTGCGGAAGATGACCCATCCTAGCTTCCTAAAATGTATCCCGGTCCCGGTCTCTTTTCCGCCCCGGGGATCCCCTACTTCTCCCTGGAGGTTGGGGGAGGGTCCCGGAGTCCCTTTCTATTCAGTGCCGTAATGACTGCTACATTTCCCCAGGCCCCAGGTAGGTGACGGTCTCTACTCCTCTGCGGGGTGCCACCTTTTCCTACCCTCGCTCTCCAGTCCCATTTGTTCCCTCGGCCCCGCCCGCTGCCCTTGCCTAACACGTTGGTGTCCGGAGTAAGATCTGAAAGCTACAGTTCCTTTCCTTACCCAAACCGCCCTGTCTTCCCTTGCTTCTCCTAATGGCCCGCGCGGCGACCTGCCAGCCTTATCTGCGGTCACCGCTGCAGGTCGAAGCCTGCGAGCCCTCACAGCCACCCTTCAGGCTGGTCCGGGGCTGCGCCGCACAGTAGCGGCGCGCACTGGGGGTCGGCAGTCAGGGAAGTAGGGAGCGAGGCAGTCTACATTAATTATGCCAAGGCTCAGAGAAAAAGCAAGAAAGTTTCAAAACAGGAAAGGAAAAGTTGGAGAGCTCTTCCCACTGATCACGGACAAGGAAAGTGACCCCATTAGTCTCTTCTGGGTGGACAAACAAGCTCACCTGATTTCCATGTTCCCGGAGGCTCCGGGGTTTCTGCAGACTCAGCCTTGCACAAATTAGGGACGCCTGTGCTTCTGCTTGGGCGTCACAGCTGACGGAAAATAAGCGCTTTAATATAGGGACGTGGTGACCCCGTGCCTTTGGCTTATCTTGGGGCTGTGTGTATGCAGTGGTTTGCCTCTGACTGCAGTCTGGGTCAGACTTTGGCAAGTATGAAACCAGTGTGTCACTTTCTGGCTTTCGATAACCCGGCGGCACTGAACTTGGAGGAACGGTTCGTGATTGTGATATGTCAGGGAGACCTGTATGATGAGGGCAGTACTACCCTGGTGCCCTGTGGTGGCCGTTCCAGCTAGCACGCCGTAGGAAGAAAGACTCCAGGGGCTGTTTCTCTGCTCCACTTTCAGTTTAACTAAGCGAGTTTTCCGGGTCAGGTGTTCCCAGTAGAAACCTCTCCTTTCTGAGCAAGCAGAGCCGCGTCTTGAAACGATCGCCTGTGACCTAGGGTCTCTATGTTTGGGGTGCTCTTCAGCTGGAAGCCTTCACCTGTGAGTGGCCACTGGCCTCTTCAGGTTTATTGTGCTTTCTGGAGGGGGACGGGCGGACAGACAAACAATCAAAGTATGAAAGCGGCCAGAAAAGCTGAGACGTCAAACCACCCGGGAGGCTTGAGCAGGGCAGCTCAAATTCCAGGACCCCTGTAGAGCCCCTCCCCCGCCCGGAGGCCCAGGGCCAGGTAGGAGCCTCCGAGCAGTTCCAGTTTTCCCTTAGAGACACGGTCCCTTCGGCACAGTTTGTGAGCCTGAAGTGCCGCCCTGCCGCGGAGCCCGGAGAAGTCCGGTAGGCTCGGCCCTCTTTACCTCCCCCCTCCCCCCCCCATTACTCCGTCATTTGCTTCTCTCTTGTTCTAAAGAGAATGTAGTCCAGCCTGTAGTCCTTGTGCTAGGTATTTTGCTCTGTTTTTTTTCCCCCTTCCCTTGCTTATGAAGATCGAGACTGAAGGGCCTTGGTTCTGCTTTGAGCCTCCACCTCTTTGTACCCATCAGATGCCCCTGGAGACCCGAGGAAAGGGCCCTGGGCTTTTTAATCTCTGTGTCAGAGGACTAGGTCCATGTTCTGTGGACCCTGTGAAAGCAACAGACTGCATTCTTTTCTTTTAAATTATTTTTATTTTATGTGCCTGCATGTATGTCTGTGTGAAGGTGTCAGATCCCCTGGAACTGGAGTTACAGACAGTTGTGAGCTGCCATGTGGGTGCTGGGAATTGAACCTGGGTCCCCTGGAAGAATAGCCAGTGCTCTTAACTGTTAAGTCATCCCTCCAGCCCCCAGATTGCATTCTTACCATTAGTTATTAAGGAGAAAGCAAGAGACTTAGGGAGTCGGGAGGCAGAAGACATTTTGGTCAGGTCAGGCAGGTGGAGTCAGGGGCTGGTGGCAGATGTACTGTGGTTTGGTCATGGCCTGGAGCAGAGACGAGGGGCTGTGGGAGACAAGGCTAGACAGGACCACCTAGGCAAGGTGAAGAGTACCCAGCCTCCCTAGCTGCCTGAGAAATACAGGAAACTAGAGTGTCAGCTCTCCAGGGACCCCTCCAGTCTGTAGCAGTTCACGTGCCTTCTAGTGATCACGTGACTCACTCCCTCACTGAGTCCCTGTCTTAGGGTACTTTCTCTGGAAGGCCTTTCCACCCCCCCCCCGCCCCCCATCTAAGCCCAGAGCTGGCTTAGCTATGTATTGAGACACCAAGGACTGAGATTGTCCCTAGATGGTCATTTGAGCACCAGGAGGACTGTCTTTGGGCAGAGAGGGGAAAAGTACAAAGGTCCTGCCTGAGGCAGGAGCAGTGACTGTCCCAGCCTGGTCTATGGGTTGATCATTTGTCCTAAAGTAAACTTTAAAGCAGGTCCAAGAGCTTTGGCGGAATAACAGAGGGGGGGTGACAGCTGGTGAGTGCCTCTGAAGCAGGGCTTCTCAACCTGTGGGTCGAGACCCCTTTGAATAACCCTTTCATGGGAGTCACGTGTCAGATCTTTATATCATGATTCATAACAGTAGTAAAATTACAGTTATGAAATAGCAACTAATAATTTTATGGTTGGGGGTCACCACAACATTGGGAAACTGTATGAAAGGGTCGCAGCATCAGGAAGGTTGGGAACCGTGGCTGTGGAGGCTTTTGGAGGCTGTTGAAGTTGCTGAATAGCTCACTTCTTCAGAGGCCCAGTGTGAGCTACAGGTAGCTGAGGACCGCATGGGAAACTAGGGGATGTTACTGGCCATGCAAATTTGCTGCCAAATCAGTGTTCTGGAAGGATCTCAGGACCGACTGTGTAGCATTTAAATATTTATCACTTCATTTTCCAGGAGCACTGAACACATGCTCTTCCTGTTTTTGGGCGGAGGTTGTTTGGTTCCTCTCATTAAAGGATGGAACCCTCCAGACACCCTTTTCCTGATGGTTTTCTTCGCATCGTAGCGTGTAAGTCAGGCTTACTCCTGCAGCCCTGGCGGCTCTCCTTCGTTAACAGCAAGATGGAAGACATATTTGTATCATTGTAGTTGTGGTGGAAGGGCAGGCTGATGTCAGACTCCTGGGCCAGACTATGTCTGTGAAGCCTAAAGTGCCTCTGTATGGTGACATCTCAGGAAATTTCCCAACGTCACTGTTCATTTATTACCAACACAGCAAAGTCCCCCAGCGTGGGGTGCCTCCCCTCACGCAAGAGGCTTGCATCTCCTGTTTTACAGGATACTTGGGTGTGATCAACACTTTCCCCTTGAAACGCAATTGAGAAATTGGTTGCATATTTTTAATGAAGGATTTATGATGAATGTAGGAATCCCCTCTTTTTAAAGTGAGGGTCACAGCGTTGGAATTCATGCACTGTCCTCCATCCTCCTAGGCCTCAAATGCCCTGTGCGTGCATAGAAACTGGCTTACTCACAGGGAAGCTGAACTTTCAGGTCTGTGCTAGTTACTATGGAGAGTGGGTTCTGGCCTCGACCCTCCAGCACTTGCCGGGGGCCAGTGCACATAGGGAAAGGCTTCCTTTGCTGTTGTCTGCCTCCCATCTTGTTGTAGAAACATTGTGATTGATTACAAGCCCCGCAGTATGGAGCTTGATTTTATGTGGGTCCAAGGGGTTCAAACTTAGGTCCTGGTGCTTGTGTGGCCAAGGCTTTACCCACTGAGCCTCCTCCCTGGCCCACTGTGTTCTTGTTTGGGTTTCACTCTGGACTGTCGGGAAGGAGAGAAGGGGGCACTGGATAGTGTTGTACTGGGAACTCCAAGGATTGCATTAAAAGTGAATCCGCTCAGCTTTTGGGAACCTATTCTCTAAGCCTCCTTCTGCCTTGTAGGGAGAGTTTTGTCTTGGTCAGCTTGATATGCCACGCTTTGTTGACACCCATGGAAGGCCTGCCCCTTTCTGACTGGAGAAGATTGGGGTGGGAGGTGATGGAAAGTGGGGAGAGGGAACAGGAAGAGAGAAGGGGGAAACTTTGGTTGGTATGTAAAATAAATGAAAACATTTAATACTAAAAAAGGTGAATCAGCTCAAGTGATGAAGTGAGCCTGGGGAGACAGGGCCTGTGGTAGGTGGCCAGCTCTTCCTCCTTGGGGGTGTGTCCAGGCGCAGCATCCACAGAAAGGAGCTTATAGGTTAGGTATGAGGATATCAGTTATCTGTGGTTGTGTAGTGTTTATATGTTACTCAGTCCTCTGTACCTACAGCAAATATATTGAGAAATATATTTGAGAAAAACATATTAGTCTGGCTTCATACTTGTGTGGTTTCCAGCCCAAGCTCCTACAGGCCTCTCACTTTTTGCCTCTTCGTGCTGCATGGCCGGGACTGCAAGGCCGTGGTCCAGGAAGTTTCCCTGGATGCAGCAGTAGGCCCCTCAGTCTTGTAGTCTCCTTTGAGGACTATACGAACCTCATGCCTAGCCCCACCTTCTGTTTATTAGGAGTACTACCAAGTTTTTAACCCAGGGGCTGTACAGAACATTTACACAAGTCATAGCACCATGGAACTCACCCCGAGGGAACCCCAGGGGTTCAGTAGTAACCGCTCTGCTGAGGCTAACCAAGTGCAGCCTATGGAGGCGAGATTTTCCATTTGCTCCCAGCTGGTGGTGAACTGCAGATGGCAAGACCAGGATGGTCCCTGCTGATGACTCATCTCTGCTCCTCGTGACCGCTCGTCTTCCAGCAGGCTGGTCCTGCTGGCTTTCTGTGGCACACGCAGGTTCGGGAAGGCCAATTTTGGCCCAGGTTTAATTCCGCTTCTGCGGAAGTAAGTCACAGGTCAAGTTCAAGTGGAGACAACAGACTTTTCTCTCAGTGGGAGGAACTGTAAGCTGGGGGTGCAGGGGAGAGAGGCTCTTCTTGCTGTCAGTCTACCTGAGGGAAGATGAGGTTAAGTCTAGGACTACGATGTGCCCTTCCCTGGGTGTCTCCATCAGATTTCAAGCCTTTGGATGTTTACCTGCTGAGCAGTGGTATGTGTGTATGTGTGTCTATCTGAGTTCATGGCAGGTACTTGGGCACTCAGGAGGTCACAGCTTGAGGGCAACCCTGTTAGAGCAGTGTGGTTGTGCTGGCGGGGTTGCTCTCTGTTGGCTTCTCTGAGTTGGCTTAAAGATGCTCATTCAGCCTCCATGTCTCCAGGATGCCTGGGACTTTCAGGCCACTGAAACAGCCTTTGACTCGGAGTTCAGCTTCTAGGAGGCAGTGATGAGTGGGTGGTTATTTCAGAACAGGTGAGGGGGTTGACAAGACGGCTCAGTAGGGAAAGGCGCTTGCTACAACCTAAATTTAATCCCAGGAGCTGTCACAAGGGTGGGAGGAGAGAATTGATGGGAAAACGTTGCTCTCTGACTCTCCCCACATGCATGCCGAGTCGTGCGTGCTCCAGGAAATGGTTTATCTTGGCTCACAGTTTCAGAGGTTTCAGTTCACAGTCACTTGGGCCTGATGGGTTAGGCCTGTGATCGCACAGTACAACGCGGTGGAAACATAAGATACTCACTTCATGGCCGTCAAAAAATGGAGAAAGAAAAGGGGGCTGAGGTACTATTATTCATTCAAAAGGTTTTTCCTAATGGTCTAACTTCCTCCCAGTAGGCTCCACCTCCTAAAGTTTTATCACATCCCAGTAGTGATACAAACTGGGATCAAGCCTTCAACACATGAGCCTTTGAGGAATGCTCAATGCCCATTTATAGTGAGATAATGCGTGCTAACGGGAGCTCTGGGGCAGGCAGGAAGGCTCAAAGGATGGAGCCACTCGCTGCCACATTCAAGAATCTCAGTTGTCCTCCACTTCCATATATGGGCTCTGGGATGTTAGCCCATGGGATGTTAGGTACATCCTCTGTTGGATGTCTAGCTGGCAAAGGTTTTCTCCCACTGTGTTGACCACTGCTTTTCTTGATTGACTGTTGTTACTTTTGCTGTCCAGAAACCTCTGGGTTCCATGTGGTCCTGTTTTCAATTGTTGGCCTCATTTCCTGAGCAACTAGATTCCTATTTAGACATCTTGACCTGTGTTTGTGTGTTACAGTGCACTCTCTCCTGTCTCTTCCAGCAGCTTCAGGTTTTACATGGAGGTTTTTGATTCATTTGGAGTTGGTTTTTGTATAGTGAGAGATATGGGTCCAGCTCCTTTCTTCTGCACATGCACATCCAGTTTCTCCAATGTCCTTTGTTGAAGTTGTTCTCTTCTTGTTAGTGTCTTTAATCTTTGTAAAGAATTAGGTGGCTGTGGTTGTGTGGGTGTAAATCTGGGTTCTCTAGTCTATTTACATGTCTGTTCCTGTGCTAATACCATGTTGTTTTTGTTGCTATAGCTCTGTAGTTTAGATTGGGATTGGGTATGCTGGGGCCTTAGTCTTTTTGCCTAGAATTGCCTTTAGCCCTCCCTTTTAATTTCTTGTGGACCACTGTTTCAGCTTATTGGGGTAGGAATTCTAAATCATAGCCACAGGGCATACATAAGCCAAAAATAATCCCTTATGTAAAACAATATGTTATCTTATTTTTTTATTAGAAAGAATAAGAAGAAAACAAGTTGTTGAATTGAGCAAAGGCAATGTGTTTCATTCAAGAAGGTAGGGAAATAATTCACATAGGCAGTCTGGCGTGTGTGTGTGTGTGTGTATGTATGTATGTATACACATGTATACACGCACACACACTTGTGTGTAATCAATGCCATTGTGATCTTCCTCTTGCCTTCCCTTAGCTTCCTGATCTCCATGGAAAGAATTCAGATGAGATGCACAGAATGGTGTGTATGGTGTAGGAATTTATTACGGAGTAAATTGCATCATTCCCAGTGGGTGAGGTTGTCCAGTGGCCGAAGAGAGAGACCATTGCAGCAGAATACTCTCAATGGCTGAGCATGGGCCATGGCCAGAGATACTACTCTGTAGGACACTCTTCCTGGGTGAGCATGAAGAGTGGCCAGAGAGGTCATTTTCCCAGCTTATATTTCAGTTAGATTTTATACTATTGTAAAAGTCTCTGAAACAGCCTTCCCAATGGTCATTTTCTTGTCAGGTGATTGACAGGCATGTTTGGCTTGTCTCTCCCAGGAGGGAACAATGGTCTGTAAAATCTCCTGTTAGATAGTGTCTTGAAGGAGTCAGAATTCCTGGAAGCAGTGCTAGATACTGATAGATTGGTGACCTTCCAGGAAGTCGAGAATGTCATGTCTCCTCCCAAGGCCAGAGCTAGAACTCAGGTCCCTTTCCTTTAGCGGGTCTTTTGAGTCTTACTGCCCCAGTTCTTGGTTTTTACGAGGAATTAATTAATGAGGGAGGGTCCATCCATACCCAATGCCTGTCAAGTGTGCAGATACCTACGTGGACACCTAGCAATACTAAGGGAAAGGACTGGGCAGGGAGGGTGACGGGTGGGAGCCACAGAGTTGTGAGGAACACGGGAAAGACAGAGTGTGAATGTGATCCTAGAGCCTTTTGTCACACTCAGGATCTTGCGTTGTAGATGAGGTAAGATATTAAGGATTTGGGAAGAGAGATGGCTTAGAGGTTGAGAGTTCTTCCTGCACTTCCAGAAGCCTCAAGTTTGGTTCCCAGCACCTGTCCTGGGATGTCTCAGCTGCGAGAGGCACAGATGGGTATGTGGATGATGAGGTGGGAGTATCCATCTCCTTGTGCTTATGGGAAGTGTCAGTTAAGAGTGTTGCATTTATAGTACCCATTCCTCCAACAATATGTGTTTGTTGTTTGTTTATTTAGTTAGTGATGCTGAGGTTGGAGCTTCAGGCCTCACGTTCTAGGAGAGTGTTCTTTCATGAAGCTGGTTAAAATAGAGAAGTTGGAACTCCTAGTACAAGCCTGTAATCTCAGTTTCTGAGGAAGTTGAGACAGGAGGATCAAATGTTCAAGACCAGCCTGGGCAACTTAGACTCTATCTCAAGAAGTCAAAAGAGGGGTGCATCTCAGTGGTAATAGTTCATGTAGCATGTGGGGCCCTGGGCCCAGTGTCCAGTTCTGGAAGTGGGGAGGAAAACAAGGAAGCCACACCGATGAGAAGAGCTCACTAAAATCTGTGACATTCTTGAATAGTGTGACTGTAGAGACGGAGGACGACTCTAAGTTGGAGAAGGCAGAGCTGCTGCAGAAAGACAACTGGAGGAGCCCTGGGGATGGGACAGTTCTGCACCTAACATGTGTGGGTTAAAGTGCACGGAATTAAACACAGGCATGCACATGCCTTCACACACATTTGTGTACATACCCTCACACAGAGGCACACAGACACTCATACACATGTATGCACACACCCTCTCACACAATGCATGCTTGCATCCTTCCACCCATGTGTGCATACACATGCATTCATATACTCCAGTACACATATGCGTGGACACACTTTGACATGGTGTATATGCACATACTCTTGCCCACCACGCATGCATACATATACCCATAAACACACATGCTCACACATAGGTACTTGAGTACAGGTACAGCTTGACTCCATCCTTGGTTTGTAGCAGGGTCAAGTTCCTGGTGGCACTGTTGTGTCATACGCAGGGGTACTGGCATCAAGGACAAACGTTGGAGAGCGCAACTTCCTGTGCACCCGCTAACTATTTCAAGACGTTAGTGGGGGTTCCCCCTTGATGCCACCTTCGCTTTCTGCTTAAATTTACCTTTGGTGACGTGGCTGAAATGAACCCGGCCCAGAGTGTGGGTAGCAGAGCTTTCCTATGCTCAGTGTCTCGAGCCTCCCTAGGCTGCTGACCCAGGAAGCGGCCTCTTGGCTATGGAGGGTCACCCCAACCCAGACTGCTGAATACAGATGCTGCAGCTTCAGGTGCCCTCTACTACCAGATGCTAGCCCTCTTATCGTCTCTGTCAACTGCTGTGACTGTTGTCTGCTGGATGCTATGTGGGCTCAGAGCAGGAGTGATGCCACAGTTGAGTGCTCATCATTATCTTTCCAGTATCCTTCCCGCACCGCCTTCCCGCCTTCCTGCACCCCCTTCCCTCACCCCCTTCCCGCACCGCCTTCCCGCACCGCCTTCCCACACCCTCTTCCCATACCCCCTTCCCAGGCCTTTCTTCTGACTGCTTGGGCAGGAGTGCTCAAAAATAGTCATCTGCTCTTTTTTTAAATCTGTCTTTAAAATATATATAAAAAACAAAATCTCTTTCATATATATTTCACATGTAAAATATATATGAAAGAGATTTTGTTTTTTATGATTTTATAATATTTTTATTGCACTATACATTTCTCTCTGCTCCCCTCCGTTCCTCCCCTCTCCCTTTCAACCCTCTTCTGTGACCCCCACGCTCCTGATTTACTCAGGACATCTTGTCTTTTTCTCCTTCCTATTTAGATCCGTGTAGTCTCTCTTAGAGTCCTCTTTGATGTCTAGGTTCTCTAGGGTTGTGGATTGTAGGCTGGTTTTTCTTTGCTTTATGTCTAAAAGCATTTTAGATTCAACTGTTGAGAGTCCTCTGTTTAGGTCTGCACCCCATTTTTTACTGGATTATGTGTTCTTTTGATGACCAATTTCTTGAGTTCTTTGTATATTTTGGCCCTCTGTCTGATGTGGGGTTAGTGAAGATCTTTTCTGTCAGCTGCTGTTTTGTCCTATTGACCATGTTCTTTGCTTTACAGAAGCTTTTCAGTTTCAGGAAGTCCTATTTATTAGTTGTTGCTCTCAGTGTCTGTGCTACTGGGGTTGTATTTAGAAAGTGGTCTCCTGTGCTAATGCATTCAAGTATACTTCTTACTTTCTCTTCCATGAGGTTCAGAGTGGTTGATTTTATGTTGAGGTCTTTGGATATCAACAAGTAAAAGAATGCAAATAGATTTATATCTATCATTATGTACAAAACTTAAGTTCAAATGGATCAAAGACCTCAACTTAAAATATATTTTTAAAGAATGATTGATTTTGCTCTTTTGTGGGTATGAGCACTTTGCCTTCATGTATGAGCACCATGTGCCTGCCGGTGCCCTCAAATGTCATAAGAGGGCTCTGGGTTCCTTGGTACTGGAGTTAAGATGGTTGTAAGCTACCATGTGAGTGAGTGCTGGAAACCAAGCCCAGTTCGATGCATGGGCAATGAGCATCTTTAGTGGCTGAGCCAATGCTCCAGCCTTGTAAAATAGTTTTTATACTTACTTGTTTTCTTTGTATGTGCGTGGACAGATGTGTACCACGGTGCCCATGGGGGTCAGAAAGCCCCAGGGAGGCATCAGTTCTCTCGTCAGGCTTGTCAACAAGCTCCTTCTCCCACCGAGCACCTGCTCTCTGATCTGGTTTTCTGTAGGTCTGAAATGGAAAGGTCCATGGGAACGGCAGCACCTTCCCATTCTTCTTTGGGGATACATGAGGTCCTTAAATAGGAAGCTTTCGCTCGGTGGTAGATGTTCGGGCAGCAGCTATGGCTTCTGGGAGTGAATTGCTATCCAGGTTGTTTCTCAGTACTACTGTTGGCTGCACTTTAGCCTGGAATCAGGTGGAAGCAAAGCAAATATTTAAGCCAAAAGGGGGTAATTAAGGAAATGGAGCTGGTTGTGGTGGGGTGGCTTACACCTGTAATCCTAGCATTTAAGAGGCTGAGGCAGGAGGATTGCCTGCTGTGAATCTGAAGGCCAGTCTGGGCTGTAGAGTGAGAGACATTGTCAGGAAGGAAGGAAGGAAGGAAGGAGAGAGGTAGGTAGGGAGGGAGGAAGGGAGGGAGGAAGGGTAGGAAAAAAATGTAAGCTGGTGTGGTACATGTTGTAACACCAGCCCTTTGGAGGTAGGGACAGGAGGACCAGGAGTTCAGGGTTATCCTCGGTTATACAGAGAGTGGAATTCTTGCACAGCCACGTGCCAAGGGCAGCTGTGGCACACACCCAGGTGCACCCCGACTTGGAGCAAGTGGGCATTGAGGTGTTGCTGTGGTGAGCAGAGGAGAGGCAGATAGGACTGGAGGCAGCCAGACCTTGGAGGAAGGATCGCTGAGGGACTGCAGCTGTCCTGTCAGTGATGGCCATAGGTTTTCATCTTCCTGCTTTGCTGGCCCATCCAGGGTCTGAGGCTGGGGTCAACAAGCGGCTGTGGTGGAGTTTAGAAGTTTCCTTCAACTTCTGTTTCCCTCAGAAGTTGAAGTTCCCAGGGCCAGCCCCAGAGGACCCTCCCCGCCCACTCTGCCGTTTCTGCCTAATGCTTCAGCATCGCTGCTTGACAACTCTGAACAATAGTCACCTGCTAAAAATAGCAGGCAGTGACCTGGCTGTCCCCCAGCTGTGACTTGTAGTGAGAACGCGGGTGGGTTTCTGGAAAGTGAGTCCCAGGTGCAGAAAAGCCAGGCTCACTCACCTAGTTAATAATTGAGCCCAGCTTGCTGAACTGTGGTGACCTTCTTCTCCCTGGTGTACAAACATCCTGAGCAGGCTGGAGCATTTTCCAGAAGTTTCTTTTTTTTAAAAAAAATATTTATTTATTTAGTATACAATATATGCCTTCAGGCCAGAAGAGGGCACCTGACCTCATTACAGATGGTTGTGAGCCACCATGCGGCTGCTGGGAATTGAACTCAGGACCTTTGGAATAGCAGGCGATGCTCTTAACCGCTGAGCCATCTCTCCAGCCCCTCCAGAAGTTTCTAAGGCCCTCAGTGGGCACTGTGAGGCAAGGGAAGAAGAGACTCTTGCACATTTTGTCATCTTTATGGCCGGTTTCATGGTGGGCTGCACCAGGCCTTGCTGATTGGTTGGCTGTGATGGTGGGGGTTCCCCCAGCAGGCACCAGTTGGACCAGGCATTCAGTTTACACTGGGATTTTGTGTTTGTGTGTGCACATACGTGTTCATCTGTGAACGTACACTCACTGAGTCGGTGCATGTGGAGACTGGACGTATGTCGGGCTGCCTTCTGTGATCACCTGATCACGCCCCGCTGTAGTTTTAGAGTCAGGGACTCTCACTGAACTTGAAGCTCTCCCTCCGTTTTACCCAGACTGGTTAGCCAGTGAGTCCAGATCCACCGGCCTCTGTGCCCTTCATCCTTCCAGGACTGAGGTTACAGATGTGCACACATCATTCCTGTCATTTACATGAGAACTGGGGATCCAGACTCAGGTCCTAATGCTTATGTAGCCAACACTTTATCCCCAGTGGGCCTTCTTCCAGCCCTACTGCATGCGCTTTGTCATACGAAAGCCATCATGCAGCAGGGGGACACAGAACAGAGCTGTCTTCTTGAGGGGGAGATGGTCTTTACGGGGGGTAGAGAGTCCTGGTTAGAGTGGGGAAGGGGAGTTAAGGCTTCTAGCTCCTGTCACAGGAGAAGTAAATAGATTCTCTAGGACACTCTGACATTAGACACACTAGAGAAACTGGTGACTTTGTTTTTAATAAAAGTGATCATCTCTAGCCAGGCATTGGTCGTGCACACCCTTAACTCCAGGACTCGGGAGGTAGAGGCGGGTGGATCTCTGTGAGTTTGAGGCCTGCATGGTCTACAAAGCAAGTTCCAGGATAGCCAGAGCTGTTACACAGAGAAACCCTGTCTCAAAAAAAAAAAAAATCATTTTTAGTTTCCTTTTGTGGATAAATGAATCTGAATCCTTTGGTTTTATTTGCAGGGAGGTGTGGAAGCATTTGGGGAGATCATAAAAAGATAAAGCCTACTTCGCTTGTTAGAGGCTATCACTCACAAGGACCGAAGTCCTGTGAACAAATTTATTGGGGTCTCCAACCCTGAAGATACTCCTTTTATTCCTTAGCTTTAGTTCATGGAGGGGACCTTTCATCATGCCGGCTTTGTTTGCAGTGGGCTAGACTGTGTGTGGTGTGCACACCAGCAAATGCAGGAAGCCTCTGCATTTCTCAGTGACACAGCAAGTCACTGCTGAGCCGTGGCATTCCAAGAGAAAGGCCATGTCGAAGCTTCTGCTATGAGAACAGCATCGGATGCTGAAGGGATAAGAAGAGCATTGTGTGTTTGAGTATCTCTGCTGCAGAAGAGACGTGCAGTTCGAGAACGCATCAATAGAATGGTATGCGCACGACTTTCCAAGCCATTTTTCTTTTTCCTTTTTTATTTATTTTTTATTTTTAAGGTTGGCCTTGAACTGATTCTGTCCTAAATTCAAAGTGATCCTCTTGCCTCACCCTCATGTGTGCCAGGATCACAAGTGTGTTCCCCTCTCTCCAGCTCTGAAAGTCACTTTTACTTAAAACAAAACCAAAATACAACAAAAAGCAAAACCTAACAACCACCCCCAGAAGAAGTCTTCATCAGAAATTCGATTCTCTGCTGCTTCCTGCTTGCAGCCCTGTATCTCACTTGGCTTCCCACTTGCCTGTTTCCTGGCCCCTCCTGGGCCACCTGGTCTACAAGCCTTCAGTTCTTTCCTTCCCTCCGAGGCCCTTTCCTGAGCCTAGTCTCTTCTTCCTGTGCAGTCTCATTTTCTGAATCAACTTGGCTAGCTGTATTAGTGATGCAGTTAATCAGACACCGGTCTAGGTATTGCTTCCTAGGGACTTGGAGCTGTGGTCAATATCAATATCAGTATCAATAGTCACCCTTCGTAATGTGAGAGGGGTCTCGTCTGATCATTGGGCTCTTTAGACACAAAGCTAGAGGTTTTCTGAAGAAGAAACCCTGCCTCTAGCTGTCAGTGCTGCAAGGCATGGTGGCTCTGGCCATCCTAGCATTTGGGAGGCTGAGGCAGGGGGATTTGGGCAAGTTCATTCTGAGTTCAAGGTCAGCATGAGTTAGAGTAAGAAACAAAAGCAGGGCTTAGGGGATGACTCAGTGAGAGAATGCTCACCACACAAGAACAGAGATGTGAGTTAAGACCCCAGCATCTGCAAAAGCTGGCTGTGGAAGGTGCGAGTCTGTAACCCTGGCAGCTCCCTGGACCCAACTGACCAGCCCGCCTAGCCAAATCAGTGACCTCAATGTTTAATTGGACCGTGATGCTTTCTGTCAACCTCTGACCTCCGCCTGCGTGCACACACATGCATATGTGCCCTCCCCCACACACCCACACAACCTCTGACCTCCGCCTGCGTGCACACACATGCATATGTGCCCTCCCACACACACCCACACATGCCTGCAGGAATATGTGCATGCAACACCCATAACACAGCACAGACAGACAACCTGAAACCCAACAGCCCCGCTGCATGAACTCCTTCCTATCTTCAGCCTCCAGGGCTGCCCTGTGGGTTTTGGACTTGGCCGACCTCACAATCATGTGAGCCAGCTCCTTAAAATAAATCAATCCATGCTTGAACCTCCTATTGGTTCTGTGTCTCCAGAGAGCCCTGACTGGTTGCTTCTTCCTTAGCTTAGCAGTGTGATCTCCAAGCTGCCTGCTCAGCTCCGGCTGCTGTCCTGAGGGTCTCTGACAGTTGGATCAGCAGGATTCCTCCCGTCTGATTTCTCCCACATCCCACGTTGCTGCTGCCTCCAGGCTTAGGGGTGTAACCTGTGCGCCTGGCGTGGGCTTCCCAGGACCCCTGGGCCAATGCTCTGCTGTAACTGCTAGAAATTCTTGATGATTTCAGACTGGGGTCTACCTTGCTGCCTCCTTCCTTTTCTTTTTCCCTTCTTCCTCTTCTCCCTTTCCCACATCTCCTTCCCCCCTCCTTTCCCCTTTCCCCTTCTTTTTTAGATGGAAGACCATCCTCTGCATGGTAGGATGTTTAGCAGTGTCCTGACAGTCCCACATTAGATGATAGGATAAACTCTCTCCCCAGTGGTGACAAATAATACTGTCTAGACACTGTCGAGTGTTCCCTAGGGACACAGCTACCTTGGGGTGAAAATCCCCAGCTAGAGCAGGTGACTCTTGGGGGTGAGCTCTGTCTCAGGTACAATTGCTTGCTTCCTTGGCAATAACAACAGTTTGGTCAACTGGTTTTCATTTACATATTCTTTTCCTGACATTGTCCTTGGTGTGCTTTGTTTCTTGAGAAGTGGTCCGGGGTAGCCCAGGATGACCTTGAGAGAACACTTCTAAACCTTGCAGAATGTAGATGCCTTTGTAGAAAACTGCCTATTGGCTTCTTCAGGACATCTCCGTCACAAACTCTCCTGATCAGGGGTCCCAGACATGTAAGCTCTGCTGCCTTTTTTTTTTTCTTTTGTTTTTAAACAGGGTCTCACTATGTAGCCCTGGATGGCCCAGAACTCTGTGTAGACCAGGCTGCCCTTAAACTCATAGAGATTTGCCTGCCTCTGCCTTCTGAGCTCTGGAGTTGCTGCACCTGGAACATAGGTGCTCCCCCCGCCCCTCCGAGATAGGGTTTCTCTGTTGCTTTGGAGCCTGTGCTGGAACTAGCTCTTGTAAACCAGGCTGGCCTTGAACTCACAGATCAGATCCACCTGCCTCTGCCTCCTGAATGCTGGGATTAAAGGCGTGCACTATTTGGAATTTTATTGTTTGAATATTGACGCTAGACTATATTTTCCTCTTGGGATTGTAACAGAGTAAATGAACGTGTGAAATTCCCGATTGAGGAGGCTTAAAACCTCTACTCCTCATTCTGTAAAGGACTCCAGATTTCCTTCTCACCCTTCCACAGTTCTCCGGGGCTTGCAGTGAGGGGCACAGAGGACAAGCGGAGGCAGCCAGCCTGTGCTCAGGGAGGCTGCAGCTCACGAGGGAGCTAGCTAGAAGCTGGAGGTGGCTGCTTCCTCCCTTCTGTGATTGTGTGATCTGTATTTTCCCAAGAGAGCTGTGACCCTGCTGTGTATGTGTGTGTTTGTGTGTGTGTGCGCGCGCATGGCAGTCTCTCTGTGTAACCCAAACTAATTTGATGAATTTGCCATCTTCCTTCCTTATCTTCCCAAGTGCTGGGACCACAGGCATGTATTACATTCCTGGCATACATTATTTTTTTTACTTTTTCAAAGGGATTTTTTTAATAACTAGTACTACTTGAAGTTAAAAAGGACTCGCATAAACATGCTAGAGTTTTGAGTTTACCATGTTTATTTTCTAATACTCTTGAGCATGTGCACACACGTTGGGGGTTCTGGTGGAGAGGATGCTGAGCAGAGGACCCTGCTGCTTTCACACAATCTGTGTGCTGTTGGGAGAGGAGGGATTTCTGAGATGCTCAAGTAAAACATGAGAGAACTGTTTCCCGGGGGAGAGTGGTGAGTTCTTAGAACAAAAGATAAGCAGGCGGTGACACGAGGTCTTGCAGGTTTTGGTTCATGATGAAACTTCCCCTCTTTGCTGAGGAAGAAACCCTTGATGAAAGACAGAAGCGAGAGAAAAACCTCACCGTGTTGTTTCTAGGGAATGACCATCTTTGGAGGAAATGATGGGAGTAGCTTGGACTTTTCTAGAATGATGAGGAAGCTAGAGGCGCTGGTGTGGAGTGGAGAGGAGGACACTGGAGAGAACAAAGGCAGGAGGGACTAGGGATTCACGGTGGTAGCAGCTTCCAGCGATGTGACCACCGCTGTGGGACATACAAGGGTTCGGGGTGTGGCTGTGTGTGTGGGTGAGGAGGCTTCGTTTGCTCTGGGTGGAGAAGCAGGAGGAAGCCTGAGAAGAAAGCCCTCCAAGGTGACTGCTTTCTTGGTGCCCGTAGAGAGACCCTGGTCTGTGGCGTGTGACGGGTGATGGTCACCTGTGATAGCTGACCACAGGGGCGTTTGAGGCAGAAGACAGCTGTAGTTCTAGCCTCACCATGTGCCTGACCCCTCCTCCATCCCCAGGGTATCAGTCTTCCTCCTAGCCAGTCCCCATGACGACCTCAAGCTCTATGAGAATGTGGCTTTCTGTTCAAGTGGCTCCTGAGATTCCTCTGTAATCTCTGTTCATCGCCAGTTGCTTCTGTTTCTGCCACCAGGTGATGATATGGAAAACCCTAGCTGGATGTGGAGAAGAAAGGAGGAGGGTAGCTAGCATTGGTGTCACAGCCAGTGACCGCTACTTGCTTAGAAACCACTGGATTTGATGCAATGTGTTGGGAGCAGTGAGGCCCCAGATCCTGAATTTCTTGTAAACAACTTGTCCCCCCCCCCCCCATCTGAGTGCCTACAGCAGCTCTGAGTACGAGACCCTCAGGAGTTCCTGATGGCAGGAGAGTGGTTTCTGGTGGGTTTGGCTGGGGCGTGACTATCTCTATATAATCTGCCCCTGAACACAATAAGGGGGCATTCTTGGGGAATTCAAGGATGACCCATATCCCTGTCTCTGTCTGTGTGTGTGTGTTTTAACCTCCAGCCCCCTTGCCCGAAGCTCGGGAACTGGGTGCCAGCGCCCAGAGTGCAGACACGGGGGCACGGTCTGCGGCAGCAATGTTAGAATAGAGTGTACCTGGGACGCCCATTACGTGCCTGTGAGTGTTACTTTCTTCCCTCAATTTTCCAAACACCCCATAAGATGACATTTAGATCAAAGTACTGTTCTCATCCGTCTTTTAGTGCTGAGCAAGTCTTCCTGTGAGGCACTGGGATGCATAATTTGGAAAGCTGCTTTGTCTTCTGCAGTCAGAGCCAGATTCAAATGTCGATCTTCTCCGGGTAAATACGGCCTCATACATTTACATCCCCGGTACCTGACTCACGTCTCCTGGTGTTTGACTTCGCAGTGTAAGCAGGTGTCTTTCCCATATATCTACATGTACCGGGACATTATTCACATGGTTGCTGACTTTCAGCTGGCTAGCGGTGTTTGCTTGTCTAAGGAGCGGGGAGACGCTCTTTTGCTGAGACATTTGGGGGCATGTGAAGTTTTCATTGCAAGAAATGGCTTCTGATAATGTTTTGAAAGGGTTTTTAGTGTGGTACAGATTCTTTAGGTTGTGACTCCTGAGGGACCTTGTGGGGTCCCAGTCATGATCCCCCCACCTGAGTTTCATCCATGATTATCCCTGCCTTTCCCCCCGCAGTAATCTTTCCCCTCCCCTCAAAAGCACAGAATATGCAAACTCTCCACCCCTCCCATCTCCTCTGCTGAAGAGGTCTGGTGGCAGTACCTTCTGGGTCATCTCTCTCCTGCCTCTTTGAGGAGGTCTACAGTTCCAGGTGAAGTCTATTCCACCACCCTGAGCCTTTGAGAAAGCAGTGTGGAAAAGAGGTAGAGCCAACCTGCAGGGGGCATGCAGTGTGAACATGAAGGAGATGCCATTGGGTCTGGGGCTTGCTTGTTATTCCATTGTCACCTAGCACACACTGACCAAGACAAACTGCCTCCCCCATAAAGGGACTGCCGTGCTTATTATCACAACTCTTATTCAGACCAATACTGCCTCAATATCTAGCTTCTCTCTTGTTCCTGCTTTCTTACCCTTGGCCAACGTACCTCAACGCTGCGTCTGTCAGCTCCTGCATTCACGTTATAGAAAGAGAAAGTCCTCCTTGGGCCACCCTGTGCACACCATTCCTACTTTAAACCTGGTGAGCCCAGGATACACCAGACTTTCCTGGGTTTGCCCTGTGCTTTCCCCACATGATCCAATCTACTTCAGTAATAAAGTTAAACTTTATTACTCGTCCCAGCTGGAGTATTCCTCCCCTGCCCTCCCTTGTCCGATGTTTCTCTTAATGAACAGCGTTGCACTTTGTGTGTCTCTTAGCTCTTTTTCCTGATACCTTTTCTTGTCTGTCCATTCTTGGTTAGCCAGTCACTCTTTCACGACTTTTCTCCTTGGCCTAACCTTCTGTTGGTTTTTAAATCCTCTTTTAAAAGTTGCTTTTTAACTGATACATGGACCACCGAAATTATACATAATAAAAGCAATGTTTTGGTGCCTTCCTGTAGTGGGTGATGTCTCTTCAAATAGATGTCACACCCTTATGCCAGATACTTTTCAGACGTTTCCTTCTGGATTTTTGAGATGCCCTACTGTTGCTGTGGTTGCCTCACTAGGCAACAGGCCCTGAACTATCTCGGGACGCAATGACCCATCTCTCCCCATCCCTCTCACCTGCTTTTAAATTCTTACAATTACTTCCATATTTAATTTATAGTATCTTCTTCATCCTCTTCTCCTCCTCCTTTATTTCCCCCTTTTCCAGCTCTGGGCCCTGAACCTTCTAGAACCTTGTGCGTGCTGACAAGCACTCAACCACTTAGGTATTCTAACCCTTATTTGGTTTCAGTCTTTGCTAGAAAAATGCTTTCTTCCATTGATCAGTTGTTTTTTTTTTTTTAACGTAACAAGTTATTTTAAAGTCTAACAGTTTCAACATATGCTGTCTCTTGGAGATATTTTTTTCTCTTGGTTTCGTCTCCTGGTTTGGTCATTTTTTTCCCCCCTGTATTCTATTCTATTGTAGCCCTGGGTGGCTGACCTCCCTCCAGAGTTGCCACAGGCAGACAGAACAGGGCAGACTGTTGCAGGCTGTCTTGTGGCCATTGTAAGTCCATTCTCCTGGCTTGCCTTATCCTTAGGTCTAGCTTTGGGTTTCCTACGGTAATGGCATGCTTTGCATGTTTGCTGTCACTGGCAGGCCACATCCTTATGTTGTCTTTTCACATTGGATTGTTTTCCTCTGATCCTTTGCTGGCTTCCTGCGTGGTTTCTCTGATTCAGCCCTGTGAGTAAACAGCTGTCCAGAGGGCGCCTGAAGCTGAGCTCAGGGATTTCACCTTTCTGGGGACTGGGCCTGCCAGACCTGCTTGGCTGGAAGGTGGATGTCTCCACTAGATTCTTGTTTCCTTGAGCTAGCATTTTAAGATGTAGCTGACTTGGCTGGCTTGGTACTCACTATGTAGACTAAGTTGGTCCCTCTGCATCTGCCTCTGAAAGGCATGCACCGCACCCTCGGCTGTAGACCAAAATATTGAGTCGTCTTTATAGTCTTTATATACGGAGAGGGTCTGAGTGCTGCCCTGTATGGCATCTGAAACCAGCAGTCTCTGGTTTGTTCTGCAGTTTTGCTGAGGAGAATTTCATTTCTTTAGGGTTTGACACTGAGCTTCAAACCATTCTTCCTTCCCTTTTTTTTTTTCTTCCTGTTTTTGGTTTTTTTCGAGGCAGGGTTTCTCTATGTAACAGTCCTGGTTGTCCTGGAACTCGCTTTGTAGACCAGGCTGACCTTAAACTCACTGAGATCCACCTGTCTCTGCCTCCCAAGTGCTGGGATTAAAGGCGTGGACCATTACTGCCAGGCCAAGCCACCCTTTCTAAGCCAAGTTTATAGAAGGAGTCGTCTGAATTTCCTCCCAGTGTCTTTATGGCCGCATGTTTACTGATTCATTTTTGGGCTTAGGACACCAGGTAAAGATCCGGCCTGGCTTTCCCCCTGAGGCAGCACTAACCACTGGATAAGGTGATTCCTTGATGCTATTTTATCTTTATTGTGAGTACCTGTCGTCTCATTAATGCTTTAACTTACCTTCTCTGCCTGCTGCGGAGCCAGTGTGCTCACACGCTCGTTAGCTCTTTGCCGGTCTTTGGCTATCCTCTTCTTTACCCATTTGGATAATTATAATTACATAAATTATATAAATATAATTATAATATCATAATTACACTGTTGGTACTTCAGGCTGATATTTAATATGCTCCTGTAGATTTTTAAATAAACCCCTGTGCACTGTGAATTTTGCTGTTCTTCAATGGCCTTTTAATTTTTGCTTTCGCTGTTTTTATTCAAAGGAATATTTTTTTTGTCTAGTACATTTATATATTTTAATTGTTTCTATGCTCTCAAAATATGTCTCTATCTCATTGATAAATGAATTGTTTGCTATATATAGATATGTATTTATATATGTGTATATGTATATGCATTTATTTTTGCTCTTAAGTTTTAAATATTTATTGATGTTTGGTTTTGTGCGCCTGTGAAGAGGGGGATGGGATGCATGCCATGGCATCTGTGGCACGTGTGTGTGGATGTCAGAAGACAGCCTGCAGAGACTCCATTCTATTTTCCTGTCATATGTGGGTCCTGGCGATGGAACTTAGCTAGCCAATGTTGGCGGCAAGCACCTCTCCTTGACAAACCATGTTACTGAGCACCTTAAGTATTTTCTCCTGCTTTGAGATAAGGTTTTACCCTGTAGCCCAGGCTGGTCTCTAGCTCACAGTGCTACCTGTCAAGTACTGGGATCTCATGCTTGGAGTGTGTGTGTGTGTGTGTGTGTGTGTGTATGTGTATGAGAGAGGGAGACAAGTTCTCAGTGTTTATCCTGGGATACCCTAGACATCTCGTTCCTGCTGCCTCCTTTTGAGCGCTGGGATTGCGGGCACGCGCCACCGCACCTGGCTTTATACAAGTTTTATTACTCAGTAATTAACTTGCCCAGCAAAGCTGCTTGTGTGTTCAATCCATTGTCCAGGTCATTTCTTTCAATACTTAACCTTTAAAGACAAAGGACTTTTCCTCTGCTCTACCCACATCCTGTTTGTCTGCATTCTTATTCCTGTGTTTAGGAGAATGAGGCGAGAAGAAAATAAAGTAACAGACTCTTGCATTCAGAAAACGGTTTAGAAGCCCAGTGAGCTTGCCGTGGAAAGCGGCCGTTATCTGCCCCGACCTCTGGCGTGGCTGCTGCTTACAGTGCCGGGCCACTTTCTACCGTCCTCACTTTCGCTTTCGCTCCCTGTGGCAAGAACCGGATGCCCTTCTGCCAGGGAACCTGCTCACTCATGATGAGTCTTGAGTCATGAGTTTGGGGTGACGCTCATGACTTGCTGTGGTGGCAGATGGGGTTTTTTTGTTCCTCTCCCTCTCTTTCCCCCTCCTGAGTCAGACCCCAGCCACTCATCGGCATTATTTCATATGTATTACTCTCATTCCTTGTATGGCGCACACGTGTGTGTGTGTGTATTTGGAACATGCTTGCAACCTATGTGGCCCAGGCTAGCCTCAAATTTGAGATTCTCTGGTGTCAGGCTCCAGAGTCATAGATGCATGCCACCATGCCCGCCCACCTTTGTCTGTCCATACCAGTGCTGGCTGGTTTTTTTATTTTTTATTTTTTTGTTTTCCCAGCTTCTCTGGTGGTTAAGGCCATTCTTAATCCCCCACCTCTCTCCACGTCCACCTCTCATTCTGTCTTTAGCTCTTTCCTTCTGGGAAGATTAGCGACATTTGTTTGACTTCATAACCTTGCTTTTATCTCAACTCTCTAGGTTGATTTTTACAAACTAGAAAGTAAAATTTGTATTGCTGTAACTCGGCATCCATCACTTTGCTGGGGATCCTGGCGAGACAGGATCACCTTCTCTTTTCTCCTTGGTGATACATTTTAATTTACCACAGCACATATTTTACGTGGTCTTTATTCTTGTTTTGGCTGTAAAATCATAGCTGTCAACTCATTATTCTTTACAAAGAAAAAAGCAAAATCGCAAAGCTGGGAAGCTCCCTTAGTTCAGACATTGCTTCAGGTACTCAGGTATTAGAAAGCAAGTATTTGAGGTGCGTGATCAACTTCTGCACATCCCTGAGGCTACAGTGATCTAAGGGGCACACTACAAAAGTGTTACAGCTGCAAGCAGGCAGATGTAGTCAGAGGTGAAGACAGTACTACCTCAGGGAGTCGCTGGCAGCTTGTGGGTAGGTGATTCTTGAGTAGAACTGTCTAAGTAGCGAGTGAGGGTCTTACACTTAACGGATGGCCTGTGTGTGCAGGTCGTGGTGCTCGGGTAAAGGTCAGAGGACAATTCCGCTCACCAGACCTGGTGGCGAGTGCCATCACCTGCCCTGATGAACCCCAGAATCTCCTTGATGGTCTGCGCTGCCCTGCTGGCTTCGTTTGCATTTTCCTTTACTGGTTTGAAAGGGGGCAGAGTGCGTATGACATTTGCAAAGTGTTTGTCCTGTGTGTCTCCTCAGTCAGCTGCTTGTCCCTCTTGTTAGCCGTCCACCAGCCTTCCGGTAGCTGGAGAAGAAAAGGTAGGCAAATGACCAAGTGTTTTGAGTATAGGCGTGCATCGTACAGTCAGATTTTAGGGTTTTTTTTTTTTTTGCAAATGTGCCAAACAAATACCTACTTTTACAACAGGTGTCAGTGACAGGGGCCCACTGAGACTGACAGGACCCCACCCACCATGGGAGCTGGGAGCTGTCTCTTTTTCTATGTACTCATTGAGTGAATTGCTGGTTTTTTTTTTAATTATACTTTTTAAAGAATCTTTTGGTTTATTTTATGTATAACTGATATTTTTATTTATTTGAACTGATTGATTATAAGTATTTGTGTTTACTATTAATATTACCCATGAGGAAAAAAAAATCTCTCTGACTAAAGGAAGAGGGTGGAGTGTTTGGAGCGCCTGCTAGAAAGAGTAGAGTTTCCAGGGTCTGAACGGCGGGCAAAGCGTGGCATGTTGCATGTTGGTACAAAGGAAAGGTAAGGTCTGCTGCCAGATGTGACCCTGGTGAGAGGGCAGTGGGGTGAATGAGGGAACCCGCCCCCTGGTATGCAGTGAGGGGGGGAGAGCATTGATCACTCCCTGGTAGTTTTGGGCGGGCGCTCAAATGGGCGGTGAAATCGCCTCTGGAAGCAGGTTTGTCCATTCACTGGGCGTTCTTGGAGGCTTGTGTTTACAGTTTCTCTGTTGAAGAGTGTGTAGAACTAACTCCCTGTTGAGCCCAGACTGGCTTCAGGCTTTTCATCGCCTTGCCTCTTAAAATGCTGAAATTTACAAGACAACCTGCCAGCTCTCTCTTCCTCTTCCACCTCCTTTTCATATCATATACACATTTATCTCTCCAATAAGTTTTCCTATCAAGAGCAGAAACCAGGAAACCCAGGAGCCCTGGCCCCTCTCTGGGCCCATCTCCTGCTCACCTGCTCTATGGCTCAGTCTCCTCTGTCCCCTGCCGCCTCCTGCAGTAACCCTCCTACCCTGGCCCACACCTGGCCCTGACAGAACACCTCCAGTTCTGCCACCAGTGCTCTGAAGCCGCCTTCTCTTCCCTCATCTGTGGTCGGATCCCGCCCACTCTGTCCCCCCCACCCCCCACCAGGGCTCTCCGCTGATCTCACCCAGTCCCAGCAGCTCTGGGTTCCTGGCATCCCTCTCTAAACTCCTTTCCGGTCACCTCCTTCTCTGCCAAGAAGTCATTCTTTTTAGCTTCCTGACTTACCCTACCCAGTAGAAGAAACATCTCTAGGGACTTCAGGAGCCCCCACGTCCCTCGAGGCTCCCAAGGCCTCCCAGGGCTCATGGGGGTTGAATAACTGCGTTGAAGGGACTGATGAGCAGAAAGGGTCCATAGTGCTTTTAAAAGCTGCTGTCTCTCTCTAGACAGCCCCCCCCCCCCCCTCGCTGAGAGGTGAGAAAAGTGCTTGCAGCTGCCGCTGGCCCTGTGAGAAGGGAAATCCTCCAGAGTTCTGAGGCCCCTGGAGGGTAGTCGCTCACTATTAGGTCTGCCTGCTTTGTTCTTTGAGGGGACTTCTGAACAAATCACCTGTAATCCTTACCATTGCTGTGAACCACATGATGAGCAACCATACTTAGGCCTGGGACTTGGGACTCCTGGAACGTGAGCAGCCTTTAAATGGGAGGGGCTATAGAGGGAGGAGGTAAGTTCAGTGGTGGGAGGGGTGTGTGTGTGTGTGTGTGTCTCTGTGAGCCCGCAGAGAGAGCTGAGCAGTGGTCTGTGTTATGACCAAATCCGCGAAGTCCCCACCAAAGCTAACAAGGAGACCAAGTCCCGTATGTAAAAGCAAAGAGCCTTTATTTTAAGCAAGTTTGCAAACACGGTCTCTCAGCGTGTCCAATGTATTGGAATAAATGGAGAGCCCTGAGCTCAGTTAGAGTTGGGTTTTTATAGTAGTAAAGGTAGGGGTGAGGGGTTTCTGAGGTTTAGGACCCCTGATTGGCTGACATTTGTCTAGGAGTATCTTGGTGAGTGTGTGCTGGCAGGTGGTCCTATCTACAGCAGTTGGAATGTTAGGCATTTCCTTAATCTCAGCTTGTGGTTCTTTCTGCAGCCAGGTATTGCTTCAGGGTAAACTCCTGAGACTCTCTCGGGGCCTCTATTTAAATTTATCAGGGTAGAGTTCGCTCTGGCAGGTGATAAAGGTTGGAAGTAAAGAACTAACTGCCTTTGGGTGACCTGCCCATCCTTAGCTTTTCATGGCTGGCTCCCAGAGTCTGGGCAACAAGGACACCCTGAGAATGTGATAGGGTTCAGGGGAGGAACTAAGGAATCAAGGCTAGCCTGGTGCTGGGTGGGGCCTGATTCCAGCCTCTCTCCTTACTCTCTCCCAGTTTCACAGACTGGGCCCTGAGCCCTCAGTTCTGAAGTCTGGAAGTCAGAAATCCAGGTGACGACAGAGCCACGCTCCCTGTCGCCTATGCTCAAGCATAGCACTCCTGGGTGTGTAGTGCATTGCTCCGAAAACCACCCCGATTTTCATGTAGTTTTCTGTCTCAGACCTCCTGGATGACCCATAAAGATCTTTTATGTTTTTATCTACAAAGGGACTATTTCCAAATAAGATCACATTCATGGATACCAAGGGCTAAGATATCCCCCTACCCCGTGTGAATCTGTTTTGAGACAGTACCCCACCAGGAAACCCAAGTTAGCCTCAAACTTGGGATCCTTCTGCACTGACTTCTCCACGGCTAAGATCCCCGTTTGTGCCATTGCGCCCTGCTGCAAATGTCTTTATTTCTATTCCAGAGCAGTAAACTAGACTCTGTCCATACGGTTACTTCCGTAGTAACTGAAGGAGAGGGGAGTGTGGCTGAGAACCCCAGGTAACATAACAAGGTTGCCCGTGCACCCCCCAAGGATCCTGGGTTCTGTCCTCAGTTGTGAGTCCCTGCCCTGCCATTTCCCTGTCTGTCCTGGTCATCACCTTCTAGTCGATTCTAACTCTGGAAATCACCAGCGTTTTCTTTTTCCATGGCTGGTGTCAGCCTGAAGCTGAAGAGCTGAGAGGGTGGGGAGAACCCTTCTTGGAGGGGGAAGTGCTTTCTGAGGGAAATTCATCCAGGGCATGGTAGAACTCACAAGTTGGCAACTTCTTGGTTGTGCCTGGGGCATCTGTTGTCCCTGGAGTAAGCTGAACAGCCTGTTCCAGGCAAGAAAGAAAACACCAAAGCAAAAGAATGACGTCATTGTGTGTGCACTTGTAATCATTATGAAGCCCTACTTCAACTTGGTGCTAAGTATGAGCCTGTGCTTCAAACTGATATGTGTTGAGTGTGTACACGGGCATTCTAATGGTTTTGGCTTTCTGGACCTTGGTGTGTTTACAAAGAGACCTTGATTTTTTTTTTTCTCAATGTTTTGTCAGGGGCCCAGTCAAATAGGTCCCTCTGCCTTCTGTTCCCCACCCTGCTCACTCTCTCTTTCTATGGTTGCTTTCTCTCCACCCTGAGGAGATGCTGCCTTCTCACTCAGAGGCCGTGGTGCTGTTAGCTCCGCCTGGGAACCCCGCTCTGCCAGCACTGACCACACTTGGTCTTTCCCTCCGCGTGCTTTACAGAGCTGCTGCTTACACGCAACAAAGCGCGTGTATTCTAACAGCTGGGCGCTTCCAAAATGTTGGTCATGCACCGCTGACGTAGGTGTGCCCTCTGAGAATGCGTCGCTAGGTGGTACGGTACTGATGCCATAGGCTGTGCTCCTGAGAGCCTGCGTGGGCCAGTCCCTCCATGGCCTTGTGGTGCAGTAAAATCACAAGGTAAACCAGAGACGTGAGGCTGTTGCCATCATGACACAACGTTCTGTTTTACTATAAAAATTCTTTTTGCTAGTAAAGTGATCCATTAAAAAAAATAATGGCCAGTGCTTTAGAGCTAGCCCAGGCTCTGAGGTAAATCTCCAGAACCCACGTGAGAGAAATCTAGGCGTGGTAGATGGCACTTATAATCCTGGTGTTGGGGTTGAGACGGGTAGTTCCCTGGTGCTCATAGCTACAGCTAGCCTACATGACAAATTACAGGCCAGTGAGAGACCTTTGTTCACAAAACGGGTGTCTCAGGAATAGCCTCGAGGCTGTTGTCTGCCTTCTACAAGCATGTACAATGTGTGCATGCATGTTTATACACGTGCAGTTTCACATACATGAACATACATGTGCATATACATACATAAAAACGATGACAGGTGTGAGGTAGGAAATATATAATCCAGTACACACTACATATTATCATCATCAGATACAGTGTACTGAATATCGCTTTTTATGACTGTTGGTGTAGTAAATTTATACAACCAATTCATCATCGGCATGACATCACGGTGACTGAGGTCAGTGAACGGCAGAATGTTCTACTGTTATCTTAATGTGTGCGGTATGTCACCAAGCATGTGTGGCGTGTGACTCTCTCTCTGCATCTGTGTGGTCATCTCCTCCTCGCCGAGATTTGGGAGTTTCCATCTCCAGTATGCTTCCCTTTGCCCCCTTTCTAGTCGGTCCCTGCCCACCAGAGGCGGCCACTGTGCTGATTGCTTTAAAACCATGGATCAGCGGAGCCAAGGCAGAAGCCTCTGGAATCCCAGAGCCTACCCTGTGACTGGCTTCTTTCACCCATCACAAAGGTTTTGAGTTTATCTTCTGTGTTCTGTGGATCTCTGGGTTGCCTTTTCTCTTCATCTAAATTTTTTCTTATTTTTAACGTGATGTATATACAAATGTATGTCTGTAAGTGTGTGGGGGTGTCTGCCTTTCTGAGTGCAGGCACACAGAGTCCAGAGGAGGAGTCAGATCCAGGGGAAATGGATTTAGAGGCGGTTGTGATATACCTGATGTGGGGGCTGTGAATTGAATTTAGGTCCGTGTAAGAGCAGTAGGTGCTCTCTATAATCGGCTGATCCACGTCTCCAGCCCTTTCCATTTTAAATAATTGTAGTGAGAAACAGTTCACATGTTAGTTTACCTGTTTAAAAGAAATGCTCAATTTTTTTTGCACATTTTGTTGTTTTTAAATGTTGTGGTAAATATGTGTAGTGGAACTGGCTCCTTTAACCACTGTTGGGAGCGTGCTCTTTGGTGGCATGAATTACCTTAGCGACGCTATGCTATGAAACTGTCACCACTGTTTCCAAAGATCTGTCACCAAAAGCAACCCTGTGACCAGGAAGCCATCGCCAACTCCCTCCCCACTCGGGTTCTGCTCTCTATATTCTACTGTCTTTACCATTTGTTATGCCGTGTTTCACACGGACAGAATGCAGTGGTTTGGATGAGCAGAGTCCCGCACAGGCTCAGGCGTTTGAACATTCATCACCAGTTGGTGGGACTTTAGGGGAAGTCATGGAAACTTTAGGAGGGTCGGTCCTGCTAGAGAAACACATCACTATGAGTGGGCTGTGAGGGTTTCTAGGCTCACCCCTTAATCAATCAGCTCTCCTAGCTTCCTGTGTGACAAACTGTGATCAGCTGTGTGCTCCTGCTGCCCCCTGCCATGACTTCCTTATCACTGTAGACTTCCCCTGTGGAACCATAAACCGACAGGAACCCTTACTTCCACAAGTTTCTTCCCGTCGTGCTATTTTATCCCAGCAATGAAAAACAGCGCATGCACAGAGGGCTCGATGTGCTCTTTTGTGCCTGGAGTATGTCACTTGTGAAGGTCTGCTTATGTTGTAGCGTGTATTAGGACTCTCTTCCTTTATAGAATGGGGAAATCGCCTTCTATGTGTACCCCATGTGTTGCTTGTCATCTGTCGAAGCCTTGGGTGCTTTCGTTATTGTGAGTAAAGCAGCTCTGAACCCAAGGGCGCAGGGCCCTCTGCGTTTCCCATTTAACCTCCCTTGGATGTGGACCTAGGGCTGGAACTGATGAGTTCTATGGCAGCAGACACTCCTCGGGACTTGGCTGTTTGTTCAATGGGATGTTCGAGGTCTCTCAGTTGTTGCATATGTAGCAAGATTTTGTTTTTTTATTCTTAAGCATATCCTGTAAATTCATGTATTTCCAGGTTTACCTGTTCTTCCTCCTCTTCCTCTTCTCTTCCTCCATGTAGCCTGAGAAGTAGGACAGCAAGCATGAGCTGTTGTACCCGGCTTTGTTAGGTGTCTTAATGATGAATGTTGACACTGTGTGCCGTTTGGGCCTGTGAGTTGTGAATCAGGCTCCCAATGTCCTTGTATCTCTCTTAATTTGAGCGCTGATGGTATTTCTCCGGAGCATGTCTGTGAGCATTGCTGTGTCATGAGGTAGACATGTGTAGGCTTGAAGAGCAACCAGACTTCCAGTGGTGGCCTCCACTCCACCCCCACCTGCCGGGAGCACGAGCGCTCCACACCCTCGCCAACATTTGGGATTGTCAGTCTTTTTAATTTTAGCCGTCCTGGTGGGTGTGCGGTGCTGTCTCTTTGTGGGTTCCATTTCCATCTCCCTGGTGACTAATGATATCGAGCACCTTCACATTTGGGAAAGGTTATAATTTAAATGCTTTTACATAAGGGAATCACTCTAGGAGACGTTAGCGTGCACCTGAGAGCACAGGCATGCCGGAGCCCAGAATGTCCCATCCCAGTTATCTGCCCCGACAGTTATGAGTCAGACAGACAGGTGTCAGTTTCAGTTACATCTGAAGTCACAAATGAGTTGGCAGCCTGGTTAAAAAAAAAAGGCGGGGGAGGGGACACACACACATGTATTTAGAGACTATTTTGAAAATAAAAGAAAATGGAAGGCTGTCTTTCATCTTCTGTGTCTCCCGCTGGGGAACCAGGCTTTTGGGGATACTCCACTCTGTGAAGACCTTGCTGTGGCTCTCCCCGATGAGGTCATGGGTCACCACCTAAGCCCACACTACGACTGCCTTCACCTGGAGGCTTCTGTGCATTTGTGACATGGTCCTGTCCTCCCCGGTCACCGGTCCTGTGAAAGAGGTCCTCTTCCTCTGGTGACCTGCACTGTGCCAACCCCTCCCAGGCTTGGGACAATTTCCCCTGCTCTGCCTCACCCACTGTCCCCTGGGCCCAAGCACATTGCATTGTTTGCTTCCTGGGCTCCTTCCCTAGGCCCAGTGTACCCAGAGGAAGGACCTTCTGTGTCTGTCTGCTTGGCTCCTCTTCCTGTTTCCACTCCCTGCCAGGTTCTCTACCAGTGCTTGCCTGTTGGTGGTGGATGAAGATTATTCAGGCTCTCCTCCCTGGGGCCTCTTTCTGTGGATATTTGATTAGTTACCTAATCAAATTCTTAGCAAATGGAACTATGCCTATATATTCTTAAATCTAAAATCTAAAAGACCAAGTATAAGCCACCATTTCCTGCCTTTCTTCATGACCATTGCAGCCCAGCCTTGTCACAAGGGGCTTTTGTGTGTTCTCAAAGAAGTAGTCTGTTGGCAGTATTATGAGGGAGGCATTTGAGGGTGACTGTGGGTACCTTAGGCTAGAAATAGGCAAGTGTTTATTAGTATACACCACGAGAATGACTGGGCAAGGCAAGAGAGTGGGTGTGCCTCCTCATTCAAAGAAAAAAACCAGTCACAATCAAAGGAGAACAGAAAAATGAGGTGAACGCTATGCCTGGCATCGCTGAATGAGGGAGAGGTGTGTGGACCCAGGTTCCTGGGCAGTGTGGGCATCTTCACTGCCCTGCTGAGAGCCTCACTCACCCAGTACCCTTACCCTGCATCTTCCTGTCTCATGGCCCACAGACCACTTGGGAGCTTATTAAAAAGTATAAGTTCTGACTCAGGAGCCTGGCGCTGGGGCCTGAGGTTTGCATCTCTCTGTAACTCCTGGCAATACTGATGTTACGGATCCAGAGACCTCTCTTGAGTGGCTGGGGCAGAGGCTGAACCAATCAGGTTAGTTGTCTGAGGAAATCATCAGTCAGCTTGTCCATTCTCCATCCTTTGCACTGGTTCATATGGTGTAAGCTAGCTTATTCAGCCCAGGATTTGTGGAAACTTAGTCTTCTAAAACATTGTGGGAACAGGGAAACTGGGAGACAGGTTTAATGTATAAAAAGGGCTGGCGAAGCACTTGGGAGGCAGAGGTAGGCGGGTCTCTGTGAGTTCGAGACCAGCCTGGTCTACAAGAGCTAGTTCCAGGACAGGCTCCAAAACCACAGAGAAACCCTGTCTCAAAAAGCCAAAAAAAAAAAAAGGCTGGCGAGCCTAGCCTCCTGAGGACCTATGTTAGGGTCTCCAGCACTCGCCTCAAACAGCCAGAAGTTCCAAGTGTGGGACAGGCAACACGTGGGTCCCAGGGGTTTACTGACCAGACAGTTTAGCTAACCAGTGAACTCCAGGCTCAGTGAAAGACCCTGCGTCAAAAGTAAGTTGGAAAGGAACACGTGACATCAGTCTCTAAACTCCACTGTGCATACATGGGTCTTTATGCACTAAGAATGCACACAAACAACACACACAGTCACACACAGACACACAAGATACACACACAGCACACACACACAGATACATGCACACAGAGACATACACCAACACACACACAGACACGCACAGAGTAGGGTTTTATTTATCACTAAGTAGAACATGTCGATGTCAGAAGCCTGCAGTAGATCAGCTGGAAGCAGCTAAAGGGGAACATCGTAACGGGGAACAGCGTCATTTTATTTTTACTTTATTTTTACCGTGTGGCCCGCAGGTCCTAGGCATGGAGCCACATGGTGAGAAACTGAGATGGGTAGGCACACCATGCAGACAGAGAAAGTGGGTATTTATTTAATGGGTTATGGAGGGGATGAAGTGAGACACTCTTGGAACTGGCCCCAGCCATGTCCCTTCACCAGCAAGGCTGCACCTCCTAAAGGCTCCATGACCCCCTAAACTGCCACCAACTGAGAATCCAGTTTCAGATGTCTGAGACTGTGGGGGACGTTCTCATTTAACCCACTACAACTAGTAAGTAGCCTCATTCAGAGCAATCAAACCGAAATCCTGTTGACTTTCTTCCCATCCCCCACCCTATGCATTGTTATTTTTTTCAGTTTTTTATATAAAAGTTTTATCTATTTTTAATTTATTTTACTGTTTAGTGCTTTCCTTTTATTAAAATTCTTCATAGGTCTCATTTTAAATGTTTAATGAGATTATACAATAGAAAAATTGTTCTTTAACTCTTCGTCCTAATTTCCAAAGAAGATCACTGTTTTGGGTGAATTTGCATTTCTCTCTGTCTTCTAAGCATATGGAAAGTCCTGATTGAAGCCCATAGAAGTTTTCCAAGCTGATAAGTGGAATTAATTATATGTCTCTAATCACAGTGGATTTAACATCTAGTAAATTTTATGATTATTGACAAGACAACAATGATTATGTATTTCAGTATGTTAGCTCTTCTTATCATTACTACCAAATAGCCCACAAGAAGCAACTTAAGGGAGAAAGCATTTTGGCTCATGGTTTGGGGAGGCCATCCAGCTAGGCGGTGAAGGACTGGCAGAGGGACCAGGTTATGCCTAGTGGTGGGAGCTGCCTGCTTGCTCACATCTGGGCATCCTAGGAAGCAGGGGAAGGGATTGCTGGTGTTCAACTGGATTTTTACCTTTTTTATTCAACCTAAAACCTCAGTTCATAGGGTAGTGCCACATTTAACATAGACCTTCACCTCTCAGTTAAACACCTTTGGAAACACCCTCACATACAAGACCAAAGTATATGTCCTTAATGCCCTAGGCCAGCAGTTCTCAGCCTGTGGGCTGTCACCCCTTTGGGGGTTGAACGACCTTTTCACAGGGTCACCTAAGACCATCGGAAAACAGATATTTATAATTACAATTCATAACAGTAACAATGACAGTTATGAAGTAGCAACAAAAATAACTTTATGCTTGGGGTCATCACAACATGAGGAGCTGTATTAAAGGGTCACAGCATGAGGAAGGTTGGGAACCACTTCCTTGGGTGTTTCTTAGTCCAGTCAAGTGGACCAATCAGAGCCAATCATCACAAGCCTGCCTTTAGTCAACCTGACTCCTAACCCAGGGCTCTCAAGTCTCGTATTGATCTCAATGCCGTATGCATTTAGTCCATCTCTCAAGTCCCCAGAGTCCTAGCCATCCTAACATATTCAAAACTCCAAGTTCAAAGTCGCCTCCGAGACTCACAGTAGTCTCTTAGCTGTCAGCTCTTGTGAAAATCAAAACCAAATTAGATACCATTGTGGTTTTAGTGTGAAATGTCTCCATAGGCCAGTGGTTCTTAAACCTTCCTAATGCTGCAACCTTTTAGTACAGTTCCTCATGTTGTGGTGGCCCCCAGCCATAAAATTGTTTTTGTTGCTACTTCATAAGTGTAATGAATCATAATGTAAATATCTGATGATTTCTGATGGTTTTAGGCAACTGCTGTGGGAGGGTCGTTTGAGACCCACAGGTTGAGAACCACTGCCATAGGTCCTTTACTTGATGTTATTTGATCTTGAGGCAGAGTATCACCGTGTAGAGCAGTCTATCCTGGAACTCACAGACTCTGCCTGCCTCTGTCTCCAGAGTGTCAGGGTTAAAGGCGTACACTGCCATGCTTGGTTTGTAGACCTTTTGGTTTAGCTCACGATCCCCAGCTATGGAACCTTCGAGGTGTAACCTCATTGCTGGGGGCAGGCTTTGAGGTTTTAGAGCTTGGCTCTTCTTGCTGTCTTCTTTCTGCTTCCCAACAACAGCTACAATATGATCAGCTGTCTCCTGCCGTCATTGTGGCTTCCCCTCCACAGCTGGTTGTATCCCTTCTCTGAAGTTGACTGTTGTCAGGCATTCAGTACAGTGGAAAGAGAAGTGACTAACACGTGCACTTCCAGGATGCAGAGGTGCGGAGCAGCATTCCCATTCCCACAGGGGTGAGGCGGAAGGTTAGCAAGGACTGAAGCAAGGTCACCAAGCTTAGTAGCTCCACGTTCCTCTACCAGGGCTCATGACGTCATCATCTGGGTTCCTTGGACTTGGCTACTAGCCCCGTCTCTCAGACAGTGTTGCCTGTGGCCTCTCTCTTGAGGCACTCCACACTGTCTGCAGCCTGCCTCATGAATGTCCCATTTTTCTGGCATCTTCGCTATTCTGGGGTCTCCATTGTGACTTTGAGACACTCCTGAGAAAACTGTACTGAGTATTGTGTGGGTCCGAGAGAAACACTGGATGGGTTTGACTTCCTACTACTTGCGATGCCGCTGGATTCTGTGGATCCCTGTGTTTATAGTGCGATTGTATTAAGGCAGTGACCCTGAAGAGCTCCTTCCTTTGTCCTTCCCTAGATGATGTCCAAAATGCCTGTTCCTGCAGCCTGGCCATCATCCCGGGCTGTCTTCTCATGACTGTGACCTGGTGTTCTGCAAAGCTTATTTTCTCCACCCTTCATGTGATTTGACTTAAAAAACAAGACCAAAACTTGGTCCTTATCTTAATCTGTTTCATTCTGGTCCTCGTCTTAGTCTGTTTCATTTTACTGTAACAAACTGATATCCATTGAGTAACATATAAACAATAGAAGCTTTGACTTTGGGCTTTGAGAAGCCAGTAAATGCTGGTCAAGGAGCCATGTCCGGCAGAGGCTTTCGTGCTGTGTCATTCTGTGGCCGAATGGAGAGGTGCGAAAGACCCTGCTTGCTTGGAAAGCCACTTGCTGTCTTCATGTAACCGGGCATCAATCCACACTTGAGTGTCCCGGTTCACACTGTCACTTTGCACGTTTCGTTTCCAACACGGTCGAACCGCATGTGCGGGGTAGCGATTTTGACAACAGTGTGAGAGTGGAGAGGATTGTCTGGGGGCTGGGAGAGGGCTCCTTCAGTGTGGCGCTGGGACACGCCCGAGGGCAGTGTTACTGGCCAGTGGAGATGCATTTGTTCACAAATGCTGGGTGACATTGGCTCACCATGTGGGGGAAGGAAATTAGATCTCTACAAAGATCATCAGTAGAAAACGAGACAATTGTGATTAAACCTAAAGATTTGAAAGTAAGCTCTGAATCTTTCCAATGAATTATGAGTATCTTTGTGGTGCTTTACGACAAAGGAGGCATTTTGTTTTTGTTTTTTTTTTGTTAGGCTCTCATATAACTGGGGCTGGCCTTGAATCCCCAATTCTCCTGCTTCCACCTTCTCAGTATTGGGGTTACAGGAATATATATACACCATGCCCAAGAAGAAGGGATTTCTGTCTTTAAAAAATTATTTGTGTATGTGTATATATGTATGTGTGTGTGCGCGCATGTGTGTGTATGTGTGTGTGTGCATGTGTATGTGTGTACATATGTGTATGTGTATATGTGTATGTGTGTGTGCCTGTCTGTATAAGTGACCCAGCATGCATGTGGAGGTCAGGGGCAACTTGAGGAGCCAGTTCTCGTCTTACATCTGTGTGTGGACTCTGGAGCTCAGACTCGGGCTTTCAGGCTTTCGTGACAAGTGCCATTGCCTATTGAGTCATTTCTGCAGTCCAGGCAGGATTTCTCAAATCACAAAAAGCATGACCATACTGGAAAACACTAATAATGTTATTACATTAAGTGGAAAAGGATGGCAAAATATAAGGTAAATAGGAAGATTGGAAGCTAGGTCCTTCTCTTCCCTTACATTGATTGCTGTTGAAATGGAAATATTTTGGATATGTTGAGTTAAATAAGCACACTGTCAGAATAATTGCTTTTATCAATAGGGCCATTAGGACATTTTATACAACTTTCATTGGTGGCACCTGTTCTATTTCTCTTGGACAGTGCTGACTTTGAATACATAGCCTGATCAATGAGGAAAAGGAGAAGAAGCCAGTAGGAAATGGACAAAGGATATAAACAAACTGCTTGTTAGACTGGAAATGCTGATGGCCGACAGATATCGGAGATGTTTAGTTTAAGTTAAAACTGGGGCAGTGCAAACCAGAATTACAAGAACATGGGCGCCAAGACAGGATTTAAACTAGTTGAACATGAATTGATTTTTTTATTCTTTGAGAACTTCAGACGCGTTTACAATATGTATTATCATATCTCTCCCTGTAATTCCACCTTTCCTACTCTACATACCCGTGTCCTTTCCTTTGTGCAATGCACTGAGCTGTCTCGTGTGTGGACATAGGGCCATCTACTGGGGCACAGGCAGCCCACTAGGGCCGGCAGCCTTTAAGAAAACTGGCTCTTCCTCCCCGGAAGTCTTCAATTATCAGTAGCTCCTCTCCTAGAGCTGGGGCCCCAAGAGCAGCTCCCTGTTCCTTCCGGAGTGTGAACTAGAGTTTTAAATGTGGAGATGCTGGTCTTTTGGACCAGGGCCCAAGAAGACAGGTGACGAAGGTCTTCATTTTGCAGAGTCACCAAGGCCCCGGGGTAGAGATGGGCGTCACTGCTTCCTGTCTCCTGCTGTTTCATCCCGAACCCCCGTGTTTAGTCATCTCTTTCTTCTCTGGCAGTCTTCATTTCTGACCAAGCATCGGGCTGTCGTCATCCAAGCCTGTTTCCTGTTCTGAGAACTCTTCCTCAGGTGGTGGGTGGAACAGACCCCGCAGTGTTAGCACCACAGTGACGGCAGTCCCAAAAGAAGGGCTGGTCACGACCCAGGGACCCCAAGAGACACGTAACCACCTATGGAACTGGATGGAGTGTTTACAGGAGGAGGATCCTGTTGGGGCTGCAGCTGCTGCCGAGGACTTTCCAGGCGTGCTGTATTGATGACCCCCAGGAGCAGCAGGACCCAGCGCAGCAAGCCTTCGGCCCGCAGCCTTCTGTACACTCCTAAAGGAGAAACAGAAGGCCTTTCAGTAACTGCGAGTTGTTTTCAGGGGTGCTTTTGCCGATGTAAAAAGGCCAAAAGCATATGGCAAAGAATCTTCTTTTACCTTGAAGAAACACACACGCACACACCCACGTACACACGCACATACACACACACAGACACAGATACGTGCACGCACACATGTGCGCGCACACACACACTTAGTACATAAAGAGGAAGTTACAGTGTGTTCAGTACGTCGTATTTCTAAGTCGGGAAACTGTCAAATACTAGAGCAATGCTTCTACCCAGAGATGTTTGGGAAGAGTTCGGGTGCTCCCAGGTGGTGCAGAGAGCATCCTGGCTCATTTGTGCAAGAGTGAGCTAACAGTTGAGCAAGGAGGATGGAGAAGTCGGTACAGTGACCGGGCTGGCAGGAAGACTGCAAGCTCCAGAAGCTTGCTCATCTAGGCCTCCTGCAGCGCTCTGGGCTTTCTCTTTAAAAGTAAAGAACTGAAAAAAAAAATAATGTGTGGATGACCTATTACACAAACCGTATCAGCCAGAGTTATCAGACAAGTTCTATGGAGTTGACTATCCTATCCTATGGATATCAATAACTCCAATATTCCTTAGAGCTTGAAACGTGGGCACACGGTCTAATACTCTTTTGACAGGGCAACTTATTATGATAATGGGAAAGGTACCTTAAGAAAAATCATTCTTTTTATGTAGTTTTGAATCAGTTTGGCCCTGGTGCTCAAGTTGCTGCTCCCGCCCCCTGAATGCTGAGATACAGCAATATGCCCCCATGCCCGACTCATAAGTGACATTTTGATTGACAATCTGGTTGTAACAGTGCTGGTCACTGTGGGATTGCTCTGAACTTCAACTTGACAACCTCCATGCAGCAGAGCATGCATTGGCTGGGCTGAAAGAGCAGTAATCATCAAGTTTGGCTCCTGAGAGCCCATATTAGGGGACTAGTCATCTGGGTGTCAGAGACAGTAACCCCATGTCTTGACTATTAGACGTGTGTTGGTCAGCTGAGGTTGCTGTAACAAAACACTGTGGACTGTGACTTATGAACAATGGAAGTTTCTTTCCTTTGCAGTTTTGTAGGCTGTGGAGGCCAGAGGTCAGGGTTTTGGGGGGCTCTGTTCTGATGAGGGCCTCTTCAGGTCTCAGATTGCCACCTTCTATGTCCTTGAATGCTGGGAAGGGGTAGAGAGAGTTGTCTGAGGTCCCTATTCTGTGGGCACGAATCCCATTCATACGAGTCCCATCCTCACGATAGGTCGACCCTCTAGTGCTATCCCACGGTGGGTTAGGAGTCCGCAGGAGACTGGAAAGAAGACACAAGCCATCTGTCTATGGTACCCACCCTCCATTAAAGCCTCAGTTTGTACTTTCTTGAGTTATCTACCCAATACATTTCTCAAAAGTGTGTGTGTGTGTGTGTGTGTGTGTATGTCATGCCTGGATATTTCTCTTACATGTTTTCAAAGGCCTGCATGGAATCCCCACTTCCCTAGTCTACTTCTGACTTGATCTACAGATGAAGCTAACTAAGCCTTGGTTTTGTAATTCCTCAGACACATGAGAGAATATCGCTGAGCTACAAAAATGGAGTCCTTGTCTCGGTCACCACAAATAGCACTGCATGACATGGCTGTGCAGAGATTTTTGCCAAGTGCTGACCTTGAGTCCCTGGGGCATGTGCTCAGGAGAGGTATAACTGAGTTGGTTGACATCTCTGTTTTCAAATTTTGTGAGGAGCTTTTGCACCAATTTCCATAGTGACTTCAGTAGTTTGCACTCCTCTGGCAATGTTGAAGGTTCTTACTATTATGTATTCTTTTTCGGTTTTTGTTTTTGAGACAGTGTTCTTCTGTATAATCATGATTGTCCTGGGACTAGCTCTGTAGAACAGGCTGGCCTCAAACTCAGAGATCTGCCTGCCTCTGCCTCCCAAGTGCTGGGATTCAAGGCTTGTGCCAAAACCCTCTGGCCTGTATATTTTTGATAATTGACAAATATTTCATCAGTAATTTCCAGAATCAGTCATCACCATTCACAGACCTCTCCTGGTGCCCCACAGTGCCTTCCTCTCAGATGCTGTGTGCTGTGGTCTGCACGGCTGCCTTTTTAAAATACCTGCCCTCCCCAGAGCCTCCTCCTGATTTGACAGTGGACACCCAATTGTTTAGGATGAGACTTTGGCATCATCTTGGTTCTGTGTCCTCTCACACACCCTGAGTCTATTCTAACAGAAAATCTGTCTTCACGATAGAGAATCCATACATATCTCCAGCTTGGGCCACTGTCACCTGCTCAGCTTCTATAGTACATGCTTCTCTGGTCTCCTGAGGCCAATTTCTGCCCAGCACTCAGAGTTAATGCAGAAGATTGACCACCGACTGTCTAGAGTGCTGCAGGGCTCTTGGCTACCCAGAGGGCTTGGGTACCCCTCCCTCAGTTCATGCTGCCCCAGCCTCTGGGCCACCTGGGAATGCTCTGATGGACTTGCCCAGGTCTGGCTTTGCTCCCGCTGTTTTTCTGACTGAGTTGCTTCCTATCCTTGTTCCAGGGGCATGTGTTCCCTTGCCTCCTTCAAAACTGGGTCCAGATACTCCCTGTGAGTCTGCTGCACCCCCAGATCCTGCCATGCACACACATCCCGTCTTGTTCCACACAGCTGTCTAACACACATGAAGCCGGTAGTGTGTACGCTTTCTTTCCCATCAGAGGGAAACACTCCTGAGGGCAGAGATCTAGCCGTTCATTGATGTCCCTACACCTTGTACCTCATGGTGATGGTCTCTGCTCGTTTGCAGATAAGTAAATGGTTGACCTGAAAGTTGAAAACGTTGAGAACTGGGGACTTGAGGTCCTTGCTGCCTCTTCTCCAGCTTCAGGGGTGGGGGTGGGGACAGCTCTTCCCCTCAGGGTCCCCAGAGCTCACTGGTGATGCCTGGGCTGTGTGCCTCTGACCCACGTCCCCTCTTCCTTTCTAGACTGGCCTTATTGTTGCGTGCTACCACGGCTTCGTGGACACTGTGGTGGCCCTAGCGGAGTGCCCCCACGTCGACGTCAACTGGCAGGACAGCGAAGGGAACACAGCCCTCATCACGGCTGCACAGGCAGGTAAGAGCCGGCCTTCATCTCCCTTGGGGACTGCCGCCGGGCAGTGTTGGCACCCGTGGCTCCTGAAAGATGGAAACAGATCTGCTCGTAGCAGGTGCCAGGAGGGGGCACCCATTCTCCCCACGCTCCTGGAATAGCATGTTTACCCACTCAGGGAGGATTCAGAATGGAGCTTCCCCCAGCCAACGTCTTCACCACACTCCAGAAGGCAGGTTTGCCTGCCACTCAGAGCACCGACACCCTCCAAGACCGGGTGGCATGGCACCGGCGGGTGGGAGTCGCAGTCATGTGCTTTACTGACAGTTATGTAATTGGGTACACTGAGAAGGTGACCTTACGCTTCACCTATAAAGAAGAGCCAGGGACAGCTCTCCGAGCTTCAGAGAATTCAGGTGCCAGAGTGCAACGAAATTAGTCTTGTGAATGTGGTTCCAAGTACGTGTCAGGGTCGTCTCCACCATGACCTAATGCACTGCTCCCGTGGGTTGGCTTGCACTGCATTCAGGCGGCGGGCATGTCGCTCAGTTGGTAGAATGCTTGCCTAGCAGGCTCAATGCCCTGCGCTCGATCCCTAGCGCTGCCTAAGCCAGGGCTCAGCTGTGCTTATCAGTGACGCCAGCACTCAGGAGATGCGTGCCATGGGGGCAAGCTTAGGGCCACAAGGTCATCCTTGGCGTATTTGGAGTTAGAGACCAGCTTGGAATATGTTTTCAAATACCTAAATAAGAAAATAAATAAATTTATAAAAGTTATATATATTATATTATATATATATTCCATTCAATATATTCCATTCAATCACTTTAACATAAATGCTTACACAGTCTCAAACAGTTGTGTAACTGATCTTCCCCTACATTTTTAGCTTCTATAGATCATAGTCAGCTCTTTGTATTTTGAGATTTCCTATCTGCAGATTCTACATGGATAGACAACACATTGTTTTAACTGGATCTAGAGCAGGGGCTATAGATAACTTAGTGATAAAGCACTTGCTAACCAAATATAAGGCCCTGGATTTGGTCCTGAATGAAACAAACAGCAGCAATAACAAACTCCACGCAAATAAAAATAGTATGTCAGCACTAAGCACATACGGACGGCTTTCCTTCTCGTTATGGGCTTAAAATACAGTGTAACACATATTTATGTCATATTTATGCTGCATTTGTTTCTGTAGCTAATGTGGGAGATGTTTCAAGCACACAAGAGGATTGTGCAGGTTATATGCACTACAATAGTCTTTTAAAAAATGTAAAAATTATTTAACTTTATGTGCATTTTGCCTGCTTGAATGTCTGTGTACCACAGTCATGCAGTACCCATGGAGGCCAGAAGAGGGCGGTAGGTCCCTTGGGACTGGAATTACTGTTGGTCATGAGCCACCATGTGGGTGCTGAAAAACAAACCTTTGTCCTTTGGAAGAGCAGTAAGTGCTCATAACCTGGGAGCCATCTCTCCAGCCTTGAGAACCTGGTATCCCACGAGGGTCCTGGTCCTGTCCTCACAGCAAGAATGACCATCTGTTTCATCAGTCATGTTCTTAGCCGCAAGTAACACAGCCACCTGTGGCTAAGCCAGGAAGAAGAGGCCTCTGCATTCTGAAAGGGGGTGGGGAGCTTGGGTGGTGTCTTAGGGTTGCCATTGCTGTGTTGAAACGCCACGGCCAAAACAACTTGAGGAGGAAAGGGTTTCTTTGGCCTACACTTCCACAACACTGTTCATCACAGAAAGAAGTCAGGACAGGAACTCAAACAGGGTAGGAACCTGGAGGCAGGAGCTGATGCAGAGGCCATGGAGGGGAGCTGGCTTGCAGCCTGATCCCATGGAGGCCTTATCTCAGTGGAGGCTCCCTCCTTTCAGATGGCTCTAACTTGTGCTCTTGACTGTGGATGTGATGTGACTAGCTGCTTGAATTCCTGCCTCAGTTTCCCCTCAGTGATGGATTGTGACCTGGAATTGTCAGCTGAATACCCCCCCCCCCCAACTTCCTTTTGTCAGGGCATTTTATCACAGCCATAGAAAAGAAATGACCACGTGGCATGGTGGCATTTGAGAGCTGCCTGACATGGGTGCTGGGGGCCAAACTTAGGTTTTCTGGAGAGCAGAGTTCTCTTAACACGGAGCTGTTTCTCCAGCTCCCATACCCTTAGGAGGGGAGAACTGAGGAACAGCTGGAGGTCACTGAGCCATGTCCACAGGCCTCTTCCTTTGAGACACGGTCCCACTACATTGCCCCAGCTGACCTTCGACTTAACAACTGTCCTAGCAAAACTTTAGGATTATTCCACTGTGCCAGACGCTTCATTTGTAAAACAGATTTATTTTTAAATTGTGTGTGTGTGTGTGTGTGTGTGTGTGTGTGTAATAATGTGCTTACAAGTCCAGGTACCCATGGAGGCCAGAGACATACATTATATTTCCCTGGAACTGGAGTTACAGTGATTGAGAACCACTCGATATAGGAGCTTAGGACCAACCCTGGAGCCTCTACAAGAGCAGTACATACTCTTGATCATCCAGCATCTTTCCAGCCCTATTTAAAAAGCAGATTTCCTTTTATTATTTTTAAATGGTGTGTGTGTGTGTGTGTGTCTATGTGTGCTCGTGCGTGCAAGCGTGTGAATACAGGCTAGCCCTTCATTTTAAAATAATCCGCCTATCCTCTCCAGTCCTCAGGGTCTTGTTTTACCTCCCTCCTCTCTACTCTTTCTCTCTTCTATTGTTTTAAAGAACAGATTAGCATTTTGGCAAGCCTTTGCTTTCCTAGCCCTGCCCTGCCGCTTCCTGTAAACCCAGCTTTCATGCCCGTGGCACACTGTCCCTATGCCCGAGCCACGCTGCAGCAGTCCCAGCCACGCCGCTCTCCTCTCGTACCTTGGAAGGCGTCCGGGACAGGAGGCTTGTCTTCCTCCAGCCCCTGCTGCCCCAGCTCTGGTATCTCCCCGTTTATGGTAGGGGTCCCCAAGGAATTCCTGTCCGGTTAGGAGGCTGCGTTTCCAAAGCCAACAGCTCCCTCTACTGGCTTGCCCTGGAGAACTACAGTGAGTCAAACTAGACAAGACTACGCACCACCCAGACTCTCTAACAGCCTTTTCCTTTTCGAAAGCAGCCTTGAATAAAGGAAGACATTTTTCACCTGCCCCTGTTCTTAGTGACAGCAAGACTCAGCCACAATTGGTGCTTGTGACAATGTTGAACGAGATGGTGATTAATTACGGTGGTGGCCATTTAATCTTAAATGATGGGGCTCGTGGCTTGATGATCATGAAGTGTCTGACGAGGGAGCACCTCCCGAGGGAGAAGTGGGCATGTTCTAACCTCCTTATGGGATAGGAATTCACTGAGCCTGGAGTCTGCAGCCAGTTGGAGGGCTGTGGTTCACCTTGTCACCAGTGGGTTCAAGTCCTGTTGCAAACCCAGGGAAGAAGGAGTGTTGGGAAGGACGGTCCAGCAGGTAGCCAGGCAAAGGGAGACTGGGTGTTGTGGGAGGGAGGGCATATACAGAGACAACAGGTTATAGAGTTCCTGAGGGCTTAGCAGAGGAGCTGTAGACACCCAGAGATGCTTGTATATCAGCGTCCATGGTTCTGCTATTCATAGTAGCGAAGTTGTACACCAAACCCAGGCATCCAGCAACTGGGCTGTATAAAGAAATGCGGTATATGTTCATAACAGACTTTTTTCAGTCATAAAGAGGAAGTTATATTTTTGTAGGAAAATGGATACGACCGGAGTCAAATTTCCAGAAAGACAAATCTCGTATGCATTTCTCAGTCGTGACTCCTTATTCTGCATAGCAGCTACACGACCATGCACACATCCACAGCACCAAAGCAGAAATAAACAACAGTGGTTCTCAACCTGGGGGTCAAGACCTCACAGGGGTCAACTATCAGGTATCCTGCTAATAGGTAATCACATTACAGTCTATAACAGTAACAGATGTGCAGTTATGAAGTAGCAATAGAATAATATTATGGTTGGGGGTCAGCACGACATGAGGAGCTGTATTAAAGGGTCGCAGCTTCAGGAAGGTTGGGAACCAGTGCTCTAAGGGAGCTAACAGAATGGGGGAGGGGTGGGAGAAGTGAGAGTAGATGTATGAGTGTGTGTGCGTGTGTACGTGTGTGAGTACGTGTAAAAAAGCTTGGGAAAGAACCCAAGCCATAACACAAAGGAGATCTGCGAGGTCACCGGGCAGGGAAGGGAGGCTGTGGTTGGGGGACAGAGGGTGAAGAAGAGATGCTCACCACAGAGGTGAACTGGGGTGCACAAGCCTCTGAGGGTTCTGAGTGGCTGCTGTGGTCAGAGAGGCTTCCTCCTGGACCGCACATGCTATAGGTGGAGGATGGGCAGCAGGGAAGCCAGGCCGGCCAGTCAGAGGAAATAGTGTAGCCCAGATCAGCGGGTAGACACGGGCACAGAGAAGCTAGGATGGGACGTTTTGGGAGACAGAGAAGAGGGGGGATTGGCAGAATTGCTGACTGGTGGCACGTGGGAGATGGGGAAGGTTTGGGATGAAGCCCAGACTCCTGGCTTAGATATCTAGTGCTATCCATCACGGAAGGATGTGCTGCGGGAGAGGAGTGGGCCGGAAGGGAAGGTGTTTGGGATGTGATGCAACGAGTTTGGCTTAGTCGTGGGACACCCAGGATAAATATCCGGTAGACAGATATTTAGGTGCGAAAGTAAGAAAGGACAGAAGTAGATGTGGGTGAGTTGGAGAGTTGAGGATAATAACCGAGTGCAGGGAGTGTGGGGCTGATGGCAGGACCGTGTGGATGAGGAGAGGGCCTCTCCATCGTCTCAGGAGCAGGAAGAGCAGAGAGGTGGGGGGGTCAGAGGGAGAGATCCTGGAGTACTCATGGGAGACAATTCCGTGAGTGAGGGGACAGTGGTCAGTGCTGGGGGGGTGTCAGGTATCAGAAGGGACCACAAGGGGTCGCTGGAGAGCTGTTGGGAGGATTCTGACAGAGCTTGAGGGGTGTCCGTACCAGATGAATGCTGCATGAGTCCTAATTGGTCTTTATAATAAAATCCCAGAGTCAGATGTAGGGGTGAAAGCTGAAGGAACAGAGAAGCAGTGTGGTCAGCCACTAGTTCTTACCTCTACCAGTGCTCAGACCAAAGGAGCCATCCTGTCCTCAGACTGGTGGTTTTAGACTATCTCTGACTGACTGCTTCAGACTGCTGCTGCCTCAGACTGCCTCTGAGCTCCTGTCTCCTCCCACCTTACATTGCTCTCTCCACCCAGCCTTATCACTCCTGTCTCCACCTTTCTAGTGCTGGGATTAAAGGCATGGATCCCAAGTATTGGGATTAAAAGTGTGAGCCAACAGCACTGCCTGGCTCTGTTTCTTTTTTAGACGATCCCGTGTAGTCCGGGGTGTCTTTGTTTTAGAGCAAGCTCTTTTTTTTTCTTTTTCTTTTCTTTTTTATTGATTTTTATTAAGCTCTACAAACAATTGACTGTTTTTTCTTTTTGTTTTGTTTTGTGTGTTTGTTTGTATTTCGAGACAGGGTTTCTCTGTGTAGCTTGACGACTGTCCTGGAACTAGTCCTTATAGACTGGCCTCGAACTCTCAGTGATCCACCTGCCTCTGCCTCCAGAGTTTTGGGATTAAAGGTGTGTGCCACCCCTGCCTGCAAGCTCTCTTGAGTATAGTGATGACCTCACAGTTATGTTGGGCACCATTCCTTGGGCGGGGTGAGGCTTACTGTGGGGAGGTAGGGAGTCTCTGTGGTGAGCCTGCTCTTGAGATGGAACCAACTCCTGTAAGGTGTAACTATGTGTTTAATATAAATACACATGCATACATGAGTGTACACATAAACACACACACACACACACACACACACACACACACACACAACTCACTTGTTCTTCGCTGGTCAGGTCTTCCTGGGGGATTAAAGCAGCACCTCTCCCGTGGCTGTCAAGGATGTATTGCTACATCCATGAGCTCCCCCCACTCCCGTCTCTACTTGCCCTGACTTTCTTTTTCTTTTTTCTTTCTTTCTCTCTTTCTTTCTTTCTTTCTTTTTTTTTTTGTTTGTTTTTCGAGACAGGGTTTCTCTGTGGCTTTGGAACCTGTCCTGGAACTAGCTCTGTAGACCAGGCTGGTCTCGAACTCACAGAGATCCGCCTGCCTCTGCCTCCCGAGTGCTGGGATTAAAGGCGTGCGCCACCACCGCCTGGCTATCAAGGAGGAGGAACAGTTAATGTTTAGGCAGTCTGGGAACACCAGGACCATCTTTAGTTTCTACTGAACACAGCCATCAGTGTGACAGAGGTGCTGTTCTCCCTTCTGGAGAAGCCTGGGGCAGGGAGTGACTCTTGGGCCATTAGAGCTCCAGACCGCAGTCAGAGCCGATTTTCTGACCTTAAACAATATACATAAAATATCCATGTAATGGGCAGTTGGCTCTAGAGTTTGTTTTCTTCTCTCTGCCCATTCAAGTTGCCAAGGGTGTGTGTGTGTGTGTGTGTGTACAAACAGCACCTGCTGCAAATTGTGACTGACACACAGTGTCATGCTTTGATAGAAAAAGAGCGAAACAAATGGCAATTCGTTTCACTGAGACGCGGTCTAAGTCTGACTGTTGTGTGACAAGAGTTCACGCAGAACGCAAGCTAACGAGGTCCCAGGTCGTCTACTACTCCACCGGCTTCAGAGCCGTTGCGTTACTGTGGTCTCGTGACCCCAGCTTCATCCTGACCCCCTCGCACAGAGGAGGCCCAGTGACTGGTGAGTCCTAAAAGCACCGTCCCAAGTTGGAACCTGTGTGCTAGGTAGCCTGGAGCCCCAGCCTGGGTCTTGTTGGCTTTGTAACAGTCAGCAAGGTGGTGACCCACCATTTCCCACTGTGGCTGAGCTCGTTGGTAAGCCTCAGCCCAGCTTCCTAAGAATCAGAACTCTGGTTTGTGTGCTTGTTTGTTTTAACTTTTAAGTTGGTAATGGGCCAACTCCAAGGATTGAGTTTGCACAGCGTGACAGCCGTCTGGAGTATACAATGTCTTCTGCAAGGGGTCACAGGGGTTCCAGTCTGGATATCTATCTTACTTGGGTGTGGTTGGACTGACTGGAGGCACGCGGTGTATTGATTTAGTATTGTGCTCACAGTGGAAGGACTGGGAAGGGGGTGAAGGCTGAGGACATATGTGCTCCCTCTCCCTTCTACCTCCATCCTGAAGCCTGCTTTGCCGGGATTGCAGCCAGGTCAGGGAGTCGGGTTCTCAGAGCTGCCACCAACTGCAGACTGAGAAGTGTGCGCAAGCAGGGGAGGCCCCGAGGCGTTTCTTGGTCCTATGCTGTACCACCCATTCCGCCTCTGCCCCAGAATCACGCTGGGAAGGGGACTCTGGGCTCCAGTGGTCTGAGTTCCCTAAGTGTAGACGTCCAGGGAAGGGTGGTGTACGGAGAGGGTGGGGATGCCCCCGAGGCCCCGTGCCTGTGGGTCTGATAGTAGAGCTGAAAGGAGCATGGGTAGAGTGGGGTAGAGGAGGGAGACTCAGACAGCCTGAGCTGCCCAAGAACGGAGTGACTTTGGGCACCCGGAAGCTCCCCCAAGATAGAGGGACTTCTACAGTCTCTCATTGCTAAGGCTTGCCTGCCATCTGCAGAGTCAGGATGGAGATAGAAGATAAGGGGAGGGGAAGCCCTTGAACACAGGGAGGGGGGCAAAGAAAACTGCTGTTTTGTCTGACATGGATGGTCTTGAAATAGCGATAGCAATGGAAGTGATCTTCCATAGCCCCCTTCAGGGAGCGTGAGGTGATGTCTACTTTCTTGGTTGTGGAGGAGTGGTGTTTGGTTGCTCTTGTGTTCTGGGGGTGCAGGCCAAGAATACAGCTAGTCAAATTATAGTGTGTAAGTCAGCCCCCATGGTATCTAGCTCCGGTGACAAGGCTGTTGTAACCGATTTTGACCCCTGAGGGTGGGTAGGGAGGAATAAATCACGGAAGGACTAGGGAAGGTGGACAAGTTGCCCAGCCCGGCCGAGTGTGGGTAGGGTGGGAGATTTAGCAGCCATTTCTGCTATGCAGGTAGTTTCCTGCTGGTCATGTGATCCTTGCCAGCAGGCCCCTAAGGCAAGTGCCTGGTGTTCAAAAGTTCTGGGAGTGAGCAGAAACCATATTCTGTTTGTGAGGAACAAGCTGAGAAAGATTCTATGACTGTGCCTGCGTGTGTGTGTGTGTGTGTGTGTGTGTGTGTGTGTGTGTGTGGTGTGTGTGTGTGTGTGTACAGGCACATACATACAGTGGTGTGTAGTAGGGGTGAGGAGGACCAAAGGGAGGCAGAAATACATCCTATTATAGGTGGTAACCAGAGGCGCCCAGCATGAATTAAGATACAGTCTTGCTTTGGATTTTCCTACTGATGCTCCATCCTTGGAGACATTTCCCAGGCTCCTTTGCAGCCTGGCTTCTGTTTGCCGTGGTGACTCCTGACTGCACCGTGCCTGTGGGGAAGTGAACTCCTTCCTCACATGGCGGTGCCGTCTGCCTCTGCCCCTGCCTCCCTGAGGAAACTGAAGGGACGCTAGTGACCTATACTGTGTGTTCCGACCGAGCAGTGTCTCCCACTTTCCTCGGCTCCCTGTGACCAAGAGAATTGTGATGGGGATCGAGTGAGAGCGCGCGCGCGCACGCACACACACACACACACACACACACACACACACACACACGACAGCCAGTACGGTTGGCGACGAGCAGTTTCTGTCTTTCTCTGCCCCACAGAAGCGATCACCTTTGCGGGTACTTGGATCTACATGCGTGTCTAATTCTTTTTCAGGGCATGCCACCATCACCAACTACTTGCTGAATTATTACCCTGGTCTGGACCTAGAGAGGAGGAACATATTCGGCTTCACAGCCCTCATGAAAGCGGCCATGCAGGGCCGAACGGAATGTGTGCGAGCCCTGATGTTGGCAGGTAAGGTCCGCCTGTCCAGTGCGGTCTCTAGGCTTGTGATGCACCAAAGGGAGCTCCTTGAAAGAATGCATCTTAAATAGACCCGTGCTGTTCACAGAAACAGTGACAGAGTCCAAAGTAAATGACATCAGGGCTGGCCAATGAGGGCTGACCACAGCCCTGGCCATTTCCTGAACCCCCCCACTGCTCCCTGCTGAAATCTTCCCTCCCCAGTCTGCCTATTGGCTCTCTAACTGTGCTCAGGTTTATTCTTCGAGAGTGGATATTCTGGGGGCTGGGCAGATAGCTCAGTGGGTAGAGCCATGCGCCACGTGCCTGAGCACTGGGATTGGGATTCCACACTGGGGAGATGAAGACAGGAAGGGAATCTCAGGAACAAGCTGGCTCGCTAGACTAGCTGAACGGAGGCGTTCCAGGATACAGATTCCTGACGTCCATTGGGCTTCCACATGCGTACCTCCTTATGTGCATGTGTGTCTATGCACCGGAACACACGTGTACATGGAAAGAAATGTTCATTCTGGCCTCACCGGTGTCCTAAGGAAGATGACCCAGGTGGTGCGGATGGGTTGGGAGGGGCTGCTCCTGCAGAACTTGCATGGGGCTGTCCTTAGGCCACAAGCTGGATCAGCAAGAATGTACCCTTACACCACCTGTCCTTGACTCCCCAAAAACTTCCCTGCCCTCATCTTTCTCTCCCTTCTCCCTGAGACAGAATATGATAGCACTTCGTAGACGATTGATAAACCTGCCATGTGAAAGTCCTTATCACTGATCTCTTCAGTCCTGCTCCTGATTTGAACCTGAAAAAGATCATTGCTAGGTCAACATGAGCAGGTGTCTTTGAGAATTAATTGAGAAAAAAAGGAACGTAAAGCCCAAATAATAGTGGGTTCAGAATCAACATCTAACACCGCAGAGGGTGCTGTGCTGCTGTTACTTCATGTTCTCCACACTGGGTGTAGCCGGTCCTGAAGAGCCAGGGCTTATTAACAGTATCTATGTACTGTTCTCAGTTCTAGAGGCTGGGAAGCCTGACATCAAGGCACCAGCAGATTTGATGTCTGCGAGGAATCCAGTCCTTGTGTCTTCACATAGCAGGGTCAAGCTGTCCCCCTGAAGATTCTTTACAAAGGGCATAAATCCCTCAGGACAGGAAATGTCCTAACGTTCCCAGCTCTTAATACCGTCACAGTGTGCACAAAGTCCCAGCCCGTGAGTTTTTGAGGACACCAAGGTCAGATCACAAGTCTCCTCTGACCCTAGTTACCCAAGGGTGGTGACACTGTTCTAGACATTAGTCCTTCCCATGAATGCCCTGTTTCTGTTCTGTGTCCCTGGCTGGCTGGCTCCCACGTGCGGGTCCCGTGTCCTCTGTTCCATCCAGTCTGTGGCAGTTGCTCTGTCTTTGCCAGTTGTTGTGCGTTGTACAGCATCTTTCCACCTCATCCTTGTGCTTAGTCTGCAGTTGTGGGCCTCACAACCTTGGGTTTTCTTTCCTCCTGCTTTAATCTATGTCTTAGAAACTACTTCAAGAAAAACACCCCAGATTTAATGAACAACAAAAGAAGCTTAGAAGATAGAAAACTCTCTTGGGGAAAAAAAAATCATAATTAGGATTGACTCCTGGGACTGATTAGATACTAGGACCCATATGGTGGAAGAGAACCAGTTCCTGCAAGTTGTTCTTTGACGTCCACATGTAAGCTTGGCACATTTGATAAATACATCCATGTTAAAGGGTATTTTAAAATGAATCCCACCGACTGTGCCTTTTGTTCACCTGAGTTTAATTTTTAAAGGCCAGATATCAGGGTCAGCAGAGGTAGGGTTCTCCTGTCCCATTTCAATGAGAAGTAGTCATTTCTAATTAAATGGTGATTATCTGAGGCTATTGTGCTGGAAGAAAGCTTTGTCCGTTTTCACTGGGTCAAGATCTAGTTATAGCTAGATGAAGATCTTTAATGATTTTATGTTCTTCAGCCCAAAAGTTAGGGTATCAATCTCATCAAGTGCATTTCCCCCAATTAATTAATTTGGACTATCAATTCTCTTTTGGCAGGAAGTAAAGTCACTCACTATTCCTGTCATTTCTTCTTAGCTGTCCTGCAGTTCCAGGCTCAGCTGCAGCCTTTAAAGTTTCTCAGAAACGCCTTCCACAGCCTCTGGAAGATGAGGCCATTTCGGGCTCGATGTTAACATCGCTCTTTCCACCCCTGCCTGCTGTTTGCTTACAGATTTGACATAAGGTCTCTAAACTTAACTCTTCCCCATTGATCTCCACAACCACCGCGAGCTTCTCCCCTCCACTGAAGTCTAGAATAATTGTCAGGAGTGCGCCTCGCTCGCTGTTGGCGGCTTTGTGTCGAGTGCAGCCCAAAGCCCAGGAGTGCAGCTTCCTGTGCAGCCTGCTGCTTACCTGCGCGTGGACCTGTCTCCTACCTCTCCTGGCCTTAGCTGATGACAGAGGCCTGATGGCAGTCGTATCACAGGAAGTTGTAGGTGGGATTTTGTTCATATGAGGACAGGGTGCCTAGCTTGGAGGAAGTTGTAATACATGCTGGGTACAGTCAGCTTTCATTGTTGGTACATTTACACGATCAGGAGTTACTTGTGAATGAATGAAAAATAGAGCATAGTTTTCTCTTTGAAAATCATCCTTGGGATGAGGTGTTCGTGCTAAGGAGAACGTAACGTCTTGACACCAGTGACACATGGAGCAGCTCAGTCCTTGTAGAGCCCATCTTGCCAATGTAGGGCTTCCATTTACCAGATGACTGGGGCACCCTCCAGCTGGGACACCCCAAAAATGCTTACGAATTGCCAGATGACCCCCAGGGAGGTGGTTCTCTCCCACAAAGAGCCACAGATACAATTAATTAAAGTGGGATATGATAAATTAAAAAGAAAAGGAAGAGACCCTCCTGTTCTTGGACGCCGTCCACCTCCCTTAGGGTGCTCCTGACGGGAGCGCTTAGCCTCTGGAATGTTCCAGTTCGCACCTGTCTTAGCTTATAATTATCAGGAAGCTGAACTGAGTTTTCCTTTTAGAGGAGATGTATTTTAAAGGAAACCAGTGTGCGAGCGGATGGCCTCCCTGGGTTTGTTAGACAGCGGTAAGGATGCCTGCTGGGATATTTTCAAATACTCGCCACTATTTTGATTTCTTATTACCATTTAAGTACAGTAGTATTAGGAAAATGGAGATATTCCTAGGTACCAGTTAGCTGTGCATAGAATGCATTTAAGTACAGCGGAGGACAGTGACTCAGAAGCAGACTACAGAATTAGCCTATGATTTTTTTTTTTAAAAGGCACGTACAATACTACATACTAATGTAAAACACATGTATCTCATTCTATTTTTTTTAGAATGCAGGATTTTTTGGTTCCTGAGTGCTTTTATCAGCAGATTTGAGTTTTCTGGCTTGCAATTTTATCATGTTCAGTTGTAACCACTTCTCCTAGAATGATGAATGATTGAATTGGCTGACCTCCTAAACCCTTTAGCTTTCTCCACAGTCGACAACACACAGGCACACAGCAGCCCTTATCTGCATTGTCAGGTAGGATAAAATAATGTTGGGATTATTGGAACTCTGAATTTAATGACAGATGCAGCCAATTCTGCAAACCGACCGGGTGGCTGTTTGGACAGGCTTCCTGATAATGTCAGCCATTCTGATAAGCATCGAAAGGGACATGCGGCACCTTGTTAACCCGCTGGAATATTAATGCGTCGAAGTGACAGGTCTATTTCTGTAAGTGGCTCCAAGGAGCTGTGTCAACGATGTGATTTCTTCCCTCGATGGAGGTTGCCAGGTTCCAGACCCGCTTAACAGAGTTCACTTTATTCCTGAAGTGTGATGTAATTGCTGCAGCCTCGGAGGAAGAATGTGAAGCCTAGCATCCCCCTGTGGTTCTTGGGAACCAAACAGATCGACAGGGAGGTGAGGAGCACACTGCGGACAGTAGGCCTTGTGTATGTGCTTCCCTCCTAGACAGACCCTCATGGCTTGCTTCTCAAAAACCAGGCGATTTGTGTCAACACAGAAGTTGCTTTCAGTTTATGGAAGACAGACATTTTCTGTTCAAGTTATGAGCCCGGAAGATGCCCACTAGCACTGGTAGTTTTTGGAGAATGTGACCTTAGGAAGAGGCACTGTGGGGAGGGAGGCGAAAGCGATGATCCCCTTGTGGACCACTGGATGGCAGCCTGGACTCTGAGAGGCTCTGACCCCCCAGGAATGCCAGCTGAAGGCCCGGGGAAGCTGTGCGGTGTATCCTCCGGCTGATCTCCTGATAGTGCCAGGTCCCCACTTGCTGAGTGTCACGGGAGACTTGCCATCCCTGTGTTTGAAGGTGGCCCTTGTGTCACAATTGACTGTACTTTTAGGGCCTAAGTTATAGGTCAGAGCAGGCACAATGGCCATGATGTCAAGGACTGGTCTGCAGTGCCAGGAGGGAGGCCTCAGCTGGGTTTTGTAGGACAGATAACATGGAGGGTAGCTACTGGGACAGAAAAGGAAAAAGGAAGTGGCACATTCCTGCTTCCTGCTCTGTCTCCCTCTCATTTGGCCCTCTGGGCCTGGGTCTTCACACCTCCCAGGGGAGAGTGTTCCTGAGACCTAGCAATAGAAGGCCCACCTGTCCTCTGTAGCGCTTGCTTTCGATGGTCCCAGTAACAAAATAGTCCATCCTGGGTATGATTTAAAGAAGGCAGACGTCGGTTTCTCTCAGCTCAATAGAAGCCATGGGTCAGCAGATCCTACCCAGGGTTGACCTGGGTTCCATGACATCACAGACCCTGCTTCTTTTCTTTTGTCCACCAGTTCTCCTTAGTCTTGTCAACCTTGCTCTTGTGTGTGTTTATACATACATGTGTGTACGTTGGTGTGTATGTATGTATGTGTACGATGGTGTGTGTGTTCACGCATGTGTGCACACTGGTGCATGGGTGTGCATACATGTAAATTGTGTGGAGGTAAGAGGTTGGTGTTTAGTGTCTTCTTTTGCTCTCCACCTTGCTTTTTGACCTTGGTTTCTTGCTGAACTTGGAGCTTTCTGATTTAGCTTGATTAGTCATGAGCTCCAGGGATCCCCCTGTCTCTGCCTCCCCAGCCCTGGGATTCTAGGTGCTCTCCACCATGCCCAGTGCCTGGCTTTTTACATGGGCTGGGAATCCATTTAGGTCTTCATGATCATGTGGCAAACACTTTATCCACCCTACCATCCTGCCAGCCCCATTTGACAGCTTGTTTCTGTGGGAGTCACCAGACCTCTGGGCCTCTGGTCTGTTTCAGGTAGAAATCAGCAGCAGCAGGAGGCAAAGAACTCATTAGGGCTTACTGATCAGTCCTGGTACTGGGCCACAGAAGGCTGGATGGGGACTAGGACCATTGTCCTTAGGTTGGACCGGTGATTCTGAGATGGCAATGTTGTCTCCTAGGAGATATTTGACAATGGCCAAAAAAGAGTTTGGCTGTCACAGCAAATGGGCTACTGGCATCTTTTAGTCAGAGAGCAGAGGTGTTATTAGAGTTCCCACAGTGCACAGGCTAACCCCATAACAAAGAAGTAACTGGCCAAAATTTCCAGTACTTTCAACATTGAGCAAGCCTAGGTTAGAGCAATCATGATGTCGTGTGTATATTTGAGTATAATGCTTTCTTGAGTGTAGTAGAGCATTTTGTACAGATAACTTACAGCATAGAGCATAGCAGCCAGTAGCCACCAGAGTGAGAGCCCAAGTCATGTCTCCAGTTTTGTTCAGTGGGTGAAATGATGCTGGCTAGGAGTGGAACTCAGGTGAGCCACTGTAAGGAGATGTTCCTGTTACTCTTCGAAAGGTATCAATGTAAAGTGTGAATCATCTTTTAGGTTGGTAGAGCATTTGCCTGGTATGTGCAAGGTCCTAGATTCAATCCTCAGTACTGCAACACATTCTTCCAGCTCCACGTCTTAGAGTCTATATCTGTGGGTTCAGCTGGCTCTGATAGAACACACAAACACACACACACACACACACACACACACACACACACACACACACACACCATGATCAGACCTCTTTTGTTGCCATCCCCTAAACACAGTGTAACAATGGTAGATAACATTTGTATTGAGTTATGGATTATGGGTAATCAGAAGATGTTTCAGTGTATCGGTATATAGGCTGACGTGCCACCCCAGAATTTGGTATCCAGTGGGGGGTCTGGGTTCCGTTCCGTATGGAGGCCAGGGACAGCTGTATCATCACTCATAGTTTAGTTGCTGTTACCCTTAGCAACAGTTTCCCGAGGAGCCTGGTGACTCGGGGTCCGGGGCTGCTCTAGTAGAACTGGCTCATCTTGATTTACAGCATTTGTTTTCTGATCGTGCTAAAAGATAGGAGGAAGACGGCTAAGCTCTGGACAGCATTTCCTTTCATTTTTCATTAGCCTTTGAAAAATGTCTCTTTCATGCAGTGTTCATTAAAGTTTTAATTTCGCAGTTTGTTCCCTTTTAAAGTGACATGCAATTAATTAAGGTTTAATGTGTCATCTATTTTTGCAGTGGCATTTTTACTGCCCCCCTTTCCATTTTCCTAGTTTATAAATTGTGCTCTAGCTAATGAGTTCCTCCTGAATTCCAGTTCCGAGTAATTGCCACTTTCCCAAGACTGGTACTCTTTAATGTGTCGCGGGACTAAGGCTTTCAGCAGGTGAGCTAGGGAGGTGGTCTTCCAGTCACGAGGCTTGATGTAGGCCTGCAGGGTGGGGAGGTGGCTGAGCCCCACGCTCTTGACTCAGAGCAACTGATCAGCCACCATGTTAGACACGTGGGTCTGTGTGAGATCTAAATGAAGATCCCGCCGATGCTGACTGGGTCCCTGGGGAGCTCACAGACTAGATAATTGCCCTAGTTCTGGATGCTTTGCCGGCGGAGAGTAATGGGACTTGGACTCTTGCATGATTTTTAACTATGCTGAGCTGAGATTGGTTGTGGTTCTGCATCCATTTCTGTAGGCAGCAGTTGGAATGTATGTGGATCTCAGCTGAGTTGGGGTTTAAGTCTGCAGTGTCTTTTGGGGAAGGGGGCATGGAAGAAAGATTTTCCAGGGAGTGACCATTGTCTCTAAAGAAACAGTCGCCAGGGCACATAAATGATTCATTCTAAAGAGTTGTCTTATGTAAACCCGGGGATTGGGGTGTCTGAAATTGATGGGGGTGTGCAGGAGGATTCAGTGCTCCAGGCAAGCTCTGGTTGCTCTTACCCCCTGCAGCTGATCGGTGAGGCTCCACCATATTTGAAAAGTAACCATTGTGACTCTGAGTCCAATCTCTCCAGGCTTGTGCCCAGCTCAGGATTTGGTCAAACCACTGGTTACTCTGGCCTAGCCAAGAAAATGCAAAATTAACCAGAATAACTGTTCTAGATCCTGCCACCATTCTTCATCTGTGGAAGCGCATCCTGGCTGCCTGACCCACTGGGGCAATGTGTGTTTTTTTTTTCAGGGGCGGATGTTCAAGCGAGGGATCCCCGCCGTGGGATGTCACCACAGGAGTGGGCTGCATACACTGGCCGAGTGGAGGCTGTTCGTGTCATGCAGAGGCTGATGGAGCGACCCTGCCCAGAGCAGTTTGGGGACAAGTACAAGCCAGAATTGCCGCTTCCCGCTGAGGCGCTCTTGAAACCAGCACGTTCCAAAAACTGCTTTCAGAGATTCACAGAGTTCCTGCGGTCCACTCTGACCTCCCGCTCAGGCCAGGGACTGGCGGATGGAGGTGTCCTTGATCACATGGTCAGGATGACCACAAGCCTTTATAGCCCCGCCATTGCTGTCGTCTGCCAGACTGTGTGCCCGGAGAACCCTCCCTGCGTGGGGAAACGGCGCCTGGCAGTGCAGGAAATCCTAGCAGCTAGGGGGAACCCGGACACCTATGCTCAGGATGGCTCTGAACTGCAATCCCAGACTTTGGAGACTCCCAGAGCGAATCCCTGGTCATCCCAGTCCTCTGGGGCCCCAGGACCCACCCCTGCCCCTGTCTCACGGAAGGCCAGCCTCCTGCCCTTGCAGTTGCTCCGGAGAAGCAGCGTGAGGCCAGGAGTGGTGGTTCCCAGGGTGCGCATCAGCAAGGCCCCTGCGCCCACCTTCCAGCCCGAGCGCCCAGCCCCAAAAGGCAACACCAAGGACAGTGTACACCTGCAGATCCCCAAGTGGCGGTACAAAGAGGCCAAGGAGGAGAAGAGGAAGGCGGAGGAGGCGGAGAAGAAACGCCAGGCAGAGGCTCAGAAGGAAAAGCGGGCGCCACGTTGGAGGAAAAGGACGTGAAGGGGCCGTGATACCCTCCGCGTGTGTGCCTGGTGTGGGAGCAGCGCAGGGATCCAGCTGGGAGGCTGCGGGTGGTGTAGATGGCACCACAGAGAGGGGTGCCCCTCTCCGCTGCATTACACAACCTCTGGGTCGTTCTTTCCTAGACCCACGAAGCAGGTTCTCCATTGTTCCCAAGACAGGATGGCTTTTGCTTAAAACTAGTTCCCTGAGCAGTTTATACACCCAAAGGGCAGTTTCCCAGAAGTCACCTCTTAGAGGACCCCAATGAAGAATTAAAAAACCTAATTTATCAAAGGGCATTTTCACATACTTTTTTATTTTGTTATTTATGAAAAACTGCAGCATTTTACAAGTGATGGGCTCTTTGTAATTATGGCAGTTTTAATCCCTGTGTTTGGAGACCCTTTGTTTAAAATGCTGCCTCTAGCAATAAATACTTGTAATGATTGTGTGAATCACACAGAACTCTGGCATTCTCCCCTTTCGCCCTTCGGTTCTGGCTTTTGCCTTCTCGTGTCCCGTGGACACACCTGGCTTTTCCTATTGACTTGAGTGATGCCAAATGCCTGCTTCTACTTGATGAGGGCACGGACTTCTATTCAAAACGGGCAGGTGAGATGGAAGCCTTCATTTCAGGAAGTCTCCTTCCTTTCGTTCCCTTTCTTAAACCTTTTGTTCTGACCATCGTCGTCATCATTGTCATCATCATCACTTATATCCTTGAAAGTGACCATGGCCCATTGCAGAAGTGCATGTGTTTCTGGGATCAAACTCATTTAAAACAAGAGGCTTGGATAGACAGACCATCCATCTTCCAGGTGATTTGAGGAGAACAGTTATTTAGCAGGGGGTAGATTTAACAAATGAGTAGTAGAAACACAATCGTATATGCCCAGAAAGAAGCAAATGTGGGTATCCTTAACTATGTCCAAGATGCAGAGGGCGGGGGTGCTGCAAACTTTTGAGGGGCAGACAGATGACTTTTAGGACAGGTGGAACACCCTAGATCCTAGACAGCAGTTTGGGGAAGGTTTTCCTGCAGTGATCTGCACTCAGGTGGCCCTCTCCTCCAGGGAGTCTCTTGTGTGTTTTGAGTGACAGTTTCCCCTTGATGAGCCCCAGTGTTCAGTTCATCCCCATCCCAACTTTGTAGACCTTCCGATATGTGGGGACTCAGGCCGGGATGGGATTTGCCTTGGGTGCCGACCTCTCAGTGGAAGGGTTCTTTCTATACCTTTCTTTCTTTTAGCTCCAAAGCATTAAAAAATTCCCAACTGAGTCTTAGCATACCAGTCACGTGCACTTTATTTGGATATTTAATGTAGCTACTTTATTACTTTATTTGGATATTTAATGTAGCTACTTGGTAGCTGTAGATTCAGAATACTACAGACTGATTTGGAAGCCCTTTGCTGAGGTCCGTCTCACACTGCAGGGAGGGGGAGAGTGGTACTGACTTAATCTTAATTCTTCATACTTGGTGCCATTAGGCATTGAGCAACGAGAGCTCTCCCACTAGCTTTCCCCGAAACACCATAAAATAGGTCAGTCTGACCTTAGATCTAAAAAGGCAGGGAAAGAAAGCCCTTGCTTTTCCCACTGCACTATGAGACTGAGACCTCTAGATCCCAGGAGAGGATGGAGGGCAGGGCTATGACAACAGGATATCAGCAGAGACCTCTAGATCCCAGGAGAGGACGGAGGGCAGGGCTGTGGCTTCAGGACATCAGCAGAGACCTCTAGATCCCCAGGAGAGGACGGAGGGCAGGGCTGTGGCTTCAGGACATCAGCAGAGACCTCTAGATCCCCAGGAGAGGACGGAGGGCAGGGCTGTGGCTTCAGGACATCAGCAGAGATCTCTAGATCCCCAGGAGAGGACGGAGGGCAGGGCTGTGGCTTCAGGACATCGGCTCTGCCTTCTGCTTTTGGAAAGGAGACCTGCTCTGTTTTCCTGATTTGGCAGAGTCGAGTCACAGGCCTGGGGGCCTGCTTGGCCTTGGGTGTATTAATTGTAAATAGTGAATTCCAAGTGGACAGGTGTCTTCTCAGGGATTTATACATAAATATAGTTGGGGAGAAGTTGAAGTGTAGTTTAAATCTTTTTGATGGTGAAGTCAATTAGGGTTAAACTGGATGAAAGAAATATTTCCAAGATAGTATCAAAGCTGTTGTTTCTAAGGGAGGTCTTGGGACTTGCCTCCGTGGAGATTTATGGGGACCTCGGCAGTAGGAATGACATCACAGTTGTGTCTCTCAGCTGCTGCTTCTAGCTGTGACCCTTGTGTTAACAGTTGCCTCCAGGTAGGCAGAGGTGACTGATGCCCAGATGGACAATCCATACCCACTCCCCAGAGCTGTTCTCTGAGCCCCTGGTCTATTCCCCTTGCTTTTAGGATAAGATGGCCACAGTCATTGAACGGGAGCTCACAGGGTGCCTTAGGAAGGATCGGGCTCCTCAGGAAGGAAGGATGAGGGACACTGTACCCTTGGTCCATCAATGACCCCCATGGGTAGTGTGCTTGCTGTGCTGGAGCAGGACAGTAGGTGGCAGGAGAGACTTTGCACCTCCTTCTTCAGCTCCTTCCAGGCTCCTGGGCCTCTCCTGATACCTGGGGGGGGGGGGGGGGGGGAGTCAGAATGGCAAGGTGTTTTCCATCTCAGCTTTGGATTTCCAGACTCATCTCACACACCGGGAAAGGGAGGATTCATGATGTGGGCTAGAAACTGGGTTTTATAGACTCAGAGAGGGTGTGCCAAGAGGCCTGTGGCCATTCCGTCCCAGCTGGCAGCTGGAACCAGGTCTCTGGAGAGGCACCAAGGCTGTTATAGACAAGAGAGAGGCTTGTGGGGAGGGGGCTGACTCCAGTCTCCAGGAGTCTGGGAGCATCTACAGTTATTCCCCAGAATAATAACTGTGTCTCACCGTAAATTCCCTCCTCTCATACGGTGAGGGGGCTTTTCTAGCGACTGGGAAATTCCAGCAGGTTCCCCGTGAGTTCTCCAGTGCTGGTCACTGTCTGGGCTCTGATCTGTGCTGCTAGCCCTTGGCCCCTTCAAGCCAGGCAACAATGTGGAGGACCACGGCTTCTAGAGCGTGAAGGCGGGAACACTGAGCATGATGAATCCTTAAAGAAACAACAAAGTCACACAACAGAAGAATGACCGGGGCTGTCAGAGCGAGGGTAGAGTTTGCCACAAAGAATGAAAAGGCACTTCTTAGTCACCCTGGCCAACTCTGCACATCTCTGTAACCCGAGTCCGTTATTCATTTATTTGCTAAATTCACATGTTTGTTAACTTTTTATTTTTTGAGCTGAGAACTAAACCCAGGGTTTGTGCTTGCTTGGCAACTGCTCTCCCGCTGAGCTAAATCCTCAGCCCCGAGCTTCACATGTCTACTCCTTAACATTTTTGATAACGTGACTGAAAATTTCTCCAGAGGCTTTATTTTATTGATTGTTATTATTAAGGCTTAGCAGTGCTATTGGGAATGCTGCCTGCTTTGGTCTGGCTGGATCGGTTTGGCTGGTTTTCAGGTGTTGCTGCTGGAAGCCAGGTGCTACACATGCAATTTTCACGCCCTGCCCCAACCTGAAGTAAGACTGTAATGAAAGGTGAACCCCCTTTTGTGCGCTGGCCGCCCTCAGCAGCAGGTTATATTAATGGGGTCCGTGCATGCTATCCACTTAAAAAGGCAAGCTGAAGGCCAGAACTCTGCTTGTAACTGTCCTAGCTGCAGGCTCACGGTGGCACTCAGGGAGTCTCTGCGGCCTGTTTGAGGTGTGTGCTCAGGTGGATTGCAAGGCCTGCGGGTCTACCCAGAGTCCCCAAACAGTGTGAAGCCTGGCTTGGCTGGAGTTTCCACACCCCAGGCTGTCCTACTAGGAAATGGTGCTGTCCCAGGTGGCTAACAGCAAATAACCCAGTTGCGTATGGGTCAACTCTGGCTTTGGTGACTGTCAATTGTGTGAGGGGCCCAGACCCAAGAGCACCCCCCTGGAGAGCTCCCACGGCCTCCCAGAGCTGCTGTCCTGCTTTGGGGGTGGGCGTATACTCTGTGGGACGTGACACAGGTGAACCCCTAGAACAGAATGGTACTCTAAGGAAGCGTTGGGATTTTCCAGTCTGCCTTGGTATTAGATCAGCTGGCTAGTTCTGGTTTTAAAAACATTCTCTTGGCTGTCACGTGACTTGCATTGTTTAGAAAGAGAAGGTAGATGGCAGAGGCATGAAACTGTCCATCCCAGGCAGAGAAAGCAGCAGGCCGGGCTGACCTGACCCTGTATGGATTTGAGGAGTAGCAAATCAGGCACATAACACACAGCAGTTAGAAAGTTCTAGAAACTAGCTCACAACGGTGTGACTCTGTGTACATGTGACAGGAGGGTGAGTGGACACCACATGTCCAGAAGTGGCACCGTCATCCTCTCCACCACCGACCTGGGGCCTGCTGTGGGGTTAGAACCCAGGGCTCCATTCGAATGATGGCGAAGCCTACTAGGACTGGAGCTTTCTTGGTCCAAATCATAATTCTAAAAACAAACAACAAGAAGAGAGTTGGGCCTAGAATTTGCTGGGGTGTGAGAGTCTCGGCTTTCAGTGGTGGGAGACTGACGGTGAGGGACGGAGCCGACTTCTGTACCGCCAGGGTTCAGGGTCCTGCCTTCTGGTTTGAGCTCTGTTTTACTGAATGTGAAGCCATTTCCTTTGTCATTCCTAACCCCCTCCCCCCTTGTGAGTTTTTGGATGCTGTACAGATGTTGAATGTGGATATCATTGTAAATTCCAGAGTGGTTTATTTTGAGATGAGAATTTTGCTACAGTTTATAACAGGATATTTTCCTATTTAGACCTCAGGGACCTTGGGACCCACTAATAAGTGTGACCCCCCCACACCCCCAGCAGCTTCAATTCTGGATAGACAAGTTATGTAATCTCAAAGTTAAATGTGATATATTATTCAGTAGGAAGAATGTGTTTCTCTCTTTCAACTTCTGACAAATTCTGTTGTAAAAGTGTAGAAAAAAGAGACACTAGAAAAAAATAAACCAATGGTGAAAAGAATTAAAAATCACCTGTAAAATAAACATTATGGTATAAAATTGTGATATTTGAATAAATTATTTTAAAATACTATCAAATGTATGGTATTTTCCTGTCATTTGTTTTGGTTGAAACGGTTCTATACATTTTGTTTCCACACACTTCCACTTTATTTTCATGGGTGTTTCTCGTGAGTGCTTCCTTGTACCTCACAAGGACCATGGTCCACCCCTTCCAGAAGGCACACCCCTGAGACAGAAGGCACCCCAGTTTTCCTCTGTCTCCCTTTACCTGAGTGGCACGCTATATGTGTTATCATTCAGGGATTTTTAAAAAATCATTAATTAATATTTCTTTGTGGAGTTTTAAAAATAATTTAGAAATGTGGTTTTATATTTAATGACTTATTTGTGTGCACGTGTGCGGCACACTTGCCTTTGGTGTGGTGGGTTAGCGGACAATTGTGGAAGTTGATCCTCTCCTTCTACCAGGCAGTTACTGGAGATCAAACTCACGTGACCAGGCTTGGCCGCTCCCTTTGCTCATAGCCGTCTTCCCAGTCTAGGTGGTTCTCAAATTTGCGTCCCTCCTGCCTCTGCCCCTTCAGCATGTCCTACTTTTATGTATTACCACAGCTTGTTTAAAATATTTAAAAAAGTAGTTTTCACAGAACCAAAGGTAGCCAACCTGAGGGGGCAACAAGAAGCCACAGTGAAGGGATCTGTGAGGAAGAGACCCCTCAGCACCCGAGGCTGCTCCCGAGCAGCTGTGTGATCCTTCTAGAGCTGGGGCTTCATTTCCACTTCTCATTAAAAATTTATTATTTTACTATTTTTTACTTTATGTATATGAGTGTTTTGTATCCCTGCTGCTCTCAGATCTTCTGGAATGGGTTACAGATGGCTGCCAGCTGCCATGTGGGTTATAGGAATCAAACCTAGGACCCTTAGAAGAGGAGACAGTTCAGTGACAGTTGAACTATCTCTCCAGCCATGTGTCTTTATTTTTTTTTTAAATATTTATTTATTTATTATGTATACAATATTCTGTCTGTGTGTATGTCTGCAGGCCAGAAGAGGGCACCAGACCTCATTACAGATGGTTGTGAGCCACCATGTGGTTGCCGGGAATTGAACTCAGGACCTTTGGAAGAGCAGGCAATGCTCTTAACCACTGAGCCATCTCTCCAGCCCCCCATGTGTCTTTATTTTTAAAAACTGTATTTTACATATAATAATACAACTTATATGTCAAATAACATAATAGCTTGGTACAATTTTGAATAGAAGAAAAAAAGAGAAACAGGTGACAAAACCCCTCCCCCAAAGCGAATTTTTACAAACCACTTTACTGAGTTGGGTCCATGTGACCAGTCAGGTCTAATTCCCCTCTCATGAACGGTCAATGGAATTGAAGGGAGCCTAGCTTCCTCACTCAGGCTCAGAGGAACAACATATGCTGGATTCTTTTGAGATGCAAAATGGTTCTTGCTGCTTCAACGCACAGAAAGTTGAAATCACAAATGCACTGTGAAACTAGAGAAACATTAGCTGTCTGTCTTCTTTCATGTCCCACGTGTACTGCCTGAACCCCATCCGTCTTCATTTCCTGCTATTACCCTCTCAATATCCTTCCTAAACTTCGGGACTTTACCCACACTCACAGATTAATGTGTATGTGTGTATACATATGCATATAAACGTATGTTGTCCCTTACATGTAGACACAGGCTTATATTGTTTAGAGCTGTGGTTTTAATTTTTTAAAGATTTATTTATGTGTAATTGGTGTGTGGTCATTTAAAAGAAAATGGTCCCCAAAGGGAGTGGCATTCTTTTTTTTTTTTTTTTTTTGGTTTTTCGAGACAGGGTTTCTCTGTGGCTTTGGAGCCTGTCCTGGAACTAGCTCTGTTGTCCAGGCTGGTCTCAAACTCACAGAGATCCGCCTGCCTCTGCCTCCCGAGTGCTGGGATTAAAGGCGTGCACCACCATCACCCGGCTGGGAGTGGCATTCTTAGGAGGTGTGGCCTTGTTGGAGTGGATGTGGCCCTGTTGGAGAAAGCGTGTCACTGTGGGGGTGGGCTTTGAGGTCTCATCCATGCTCAATCCATGTCCAGTGTCTGAGATCAGTGTCTGTCACTCACTCAGCCTCCACTCGGTGGCTCTGTTGGTTTGCAGCAGTCTTCCTGACACTCTACCTTCTCATGTCCCCTCACCGGCACTTTGCATGCTGTACTCCTACCGTCTGCACCCCCCCCACCAAACCGGAGGTGACATCTTTGTCCTTCCTGGGTTTCCTGAGTAGCAGTTGTCCCACTGTGTGCACTGTGTCTGCAGGCTGTGAATGAAATCCTTTGAAAAACATGAGCCCGGAGGCAGACTGGACAAAAGCTGGACTCTGCTCATGGCTCCACCTCAGCTGGAAGACACAGCCCCACACCAGCAATCCAGCACGTGGCTCTCTTCTCCTCTAGCCCGTGGGCATAATGGGAACCCCTCACCTCACTGCGGCCTCATGGCCCTGCCCTGTTTGGTCATCCTGTCCTTTTTGTGCTTCTCTGTCTGGCACCCAGCATTGCCAGCAGAAAGCTCCCATCATTCCCGGCAGTGAACTCTCAAAGGAAGCCTCCCATTGCCTACCTACCCCTTCTACCCAGGAGTCAGAGAAGCGGCTCGCCGAACAGTAGCATGGACTTGGTGGCTGTCCTATGAAATGCCTGCCGGGACATTGCAGATTGGACCATGTTAATAAGGGCACTGGCATTTTGCTAGGAGAATGTTGGACAATAATAAAAACCAGCTAAGTCAGCTCAGTTGAAGACACAGTGTGGAAGATACCCAGCTTTATTAGACCCAGCCTGGCTCTTCTCCCAGAAAGGCACACGGGGAAGAAGATGCTTGGCTTGCTTAATTAAACAAATGACACCACGCGTAATCTAAGCTGTGTGAGGAAGCCTTCGGAGGCACGCAGACTGGAGGCCAGTCTTGATTACATTTTTTCCTCCGTGATATGTGTTTTGTTAGTGAATCCATGAATCCTGAACTCATTCTCGAGTCCTGGAGAGTGGCCTTCTGGGAGTGACTCTGGGAGTGACTGGACTCAGTGTCCAGTGTCTTTGGGATGCTCAGGGATTCTCCTAAACTCCTCTGCTTTCAAGCCTTTCAGACCATCAGGGATATCTCTCAAGAGCCCCAGTGATACCTGATGGAGAATTGGGTACCAAAATATGGCCCGCAGGGAGCAGAAAGAGATGTGTGTTTCAACGGCTTCCTGAATTCTAATCCTCTGGGAAGACAGAGGCTAGACCCACTCGGTCTCACTCTGTGTGAACTCTGGTGTCAGCGAGGTGCTCTGAACTGTTCATCTGCAGGTGGAGATGTCACTGTACATCTGGCTCTAGGCTGAAGAAAGAACTCGCAGGAGGCTGTCTGATCTCTTCCAGGCACACCCCAAGGTCAGGATGTGGGAAGAGAGCAGAAGAAGCTGAAGCAGAACTGGGAGCCGCGCTCACATCTAGTGCTGTGGAATGGGTGCAGGCTTAGGGGGTGGGGATGTGTGGGGTATGACAGGCATCCCCGGAGACACACCACCAGCCGTTCTCCACTGGCCCTGGCTCCCCACAGCCTCATCCCTGACTCTTCCTCTTCCTTTCTCTCACACACCCTTGAAGATCCCCTCTTGTGTGAAACTGGACAATCTGTGGTGATACAGGTCACACGCTAGAGCATCCTCCTTGCAGGGAGTCTCCGGCTGGCTTTCCTCATGGTTCCATTGAGAAGCTGAAAGGGAGCAAGGAGGTGGCAGTATCTTCTCATTCTTTAAGAGGAAACGTGGACCTTTTGAGCATTTGTGTGAGGTCGGGTTAGGGCCAATTCCATGTAAAAGATAATAACAATACAGCTAAAAACTATCTTCTACACAGACCATTGGCCAGGCATGTTAGAATACTGAAATCCAGGGACTGTTACTCTTCTCATCTTACAGATGGGAATACTGAAGACAGAGAGGACAAGTACCCAGGAGGCCTTGGTACTAATAAAAAAAGATGCTGAGGAGCAGCTCGGAGTTCAGTCTCAACGTCTGTACTTTGGTGCTAGGCAGCTGGGTGTGGTGGTCCATGCCTATAATGCCAGCCCTGGGGAGACTGAGGCAGGAGAGTCAGTGTAAGACAGAGGGAAGCGAGGGCTATCTAATCAAGTTGTGAATTTGCGGATAGCCTGGGCTAGTATGATATCTTGTCTTGAGAGATGAGAGGGGGGAGAAGGATTAGCATTAGAAAGCATAGAATTTAGTGTTAGGTTAGTCAAAGCTTTGCCACCTAACTATGTGGCTTTGACTTCACTAAACTTTGCCTTACTCATCTGCAAAATGACAAAGTGTAGCAAGTAGAGTTGCTGGGAAGGCCTGGTACTGAGTAAGGTCAACAGATCTGGGAAGGTTGATAGAGATGGGGACGATGAAGAAGGAGATGCCAGCGTTGGTGGTCTGAAGGTCCTGATGAGATGCTAAGGATGATGGTGGCACTGCGTGGTTGGTCACAGTGGTGGCATAGCCCTAGATTTACTGTGATCTGTGTAGTACAACGTCTCTGTGATTAACGAAATACAGTGTTATGTTTATGTTGTTTAAACAAAGTGAATACGTGCCTATCATTTATCATCTCCTTATGTTTAGGTTGACTAGATGTCGTTGGAGAAGCTAACTTCTTCACTGAATTGATGCCAGCTCCCCTTCTTAGGGATGCTAATTGTTTTGTCCCCACAATGTAATGGTCTTTTGTTTTCCTTTTCTGGGCTAACTTTAAAAAAATTACGTTTTGTGTGTGTGTGTGTGTGTGTGTGTGTGTGTGTGTGTGATATGTGTGGACATGCATGCCACAGGTCACACATGGAGGTCAGAAGACAACTCTGTATAGTCAATTCTCTCCTTCTAGCTCTAAGTGGGATCTGGGGATCGAACTCAGGACGCCGGGCTTGTTCAGTAAGCACCTTTACTCCCGAGCCTTCATTCCAACCCTCCTGGGAAAACTGGGCATTTTTTTTTCCTTTGTGATGAGAATGTTTTTTTTTAATTAAATTTATTTATTTATTAAGGATTTCTGCCTCCTCCCCGCAACCGCTTCCCATTTCCCTCCCCCTCCCCCGATCAAGTCCCCCTCCCTCATCAGCTTGAAGAGCAGTCAGGGTTCCCTGACCTGTGGGAAGCCCAAGGACCGCCCACCTTTATCCAGGTCTCGTAATGTGAGCATCCAAACTGCCTAGGCTCCCCCAAAGCCAGTACGTGCAGTAAAATCAAAAACCAACTGCTATTGTTCTTGAGTTCTCAGTATTCCTCATTGTCCGCTATGTTCAGCGAGTCCAGATTTATCCCATGCTTTTTCAGAATGGTTTTAAGAAGAGTTAAGTAGTCTAACTTGCTACCTTGAAGAATGTTAGTATTAAGCTTCCCGGAAAGTACTTCTAGCTGTGACACCAAAGCAGCCGGTTTCTGAGGGACAGTCAGCTGTCACAGTTATGTTAGCACCCCCGGGGTGTTACATGAGTAGGAAGGCAACACAAACCATTGGAAAGACACTGCAAGGCATTCAAAGAGGGTTCCTTCTTGCACAGCACGGAACTGCGCCTCAGGATTTAGCTGGTTTCTCACAATTGTTCTTGTTTTGCCTTCCTCTTTACTTTGAGGGTCTCAGACGAAGCATGCCTCAGGAGGTTTCCTGCACTGGCTTCTGGTCTTGTCAGGCGAAGGTGGAGGTGGCATCCATGGTGGGGAGTAAAATTGATGAGAAAGCAGTAGACTTTTACAGTTTGCTTTATCCGGTGCTCTGAAACTTGTCTTTTACGGCTGTGCGGACACACCTGGCAGCTGAAACTAGAGCAGCTCCAGGACTTCATTGCAGGGGGGCTGTCAAGGAAGCCGAGTTCCATGTTCGTCTTCAGGCAGTGTGGGGCTAAGTGAGCACTCGTCCCAAGAATTCTGTGGGGTAGATTGGCTTCACTAGATTCCTCCTCCTGGAGGGAGGAAGGGAAGGCTTACCACACAACAAAAGAACGTTAGGAGAACTCAGGAGAAAGGACAACCTCCCCAGGGATATGTAAGTAGAGAGGAGAATCTTAGCAACACCTGCAGGCTGTGGAGGGGGCCCCTGAGATGCAGTTTTCATGAGTGGTACCAATGCTGGTGTTGGCTCAGTGATGCAGGTGCCAACTACCCATGGACCTGTGAGGAAGCCCTCACCTACACACCTGTGAGTGTGGCAGGGTTAATAAAAACCCAGAGACAGATATTGGGGTTCAACCTGAAGGTCAGAAAAGCAAAACAGCCGGCCACTGTCTCGTACCTCTGCCTCAGTCTGAAAGGCGATCCTGCCTCCAGGAATCTCAGAATGAGACCGCATGAGAGCTGTCTCCTCCCATCTTATATTCCTCTCTAGTGCTGGGATTAAAGGCGTGCAATACTACCGCCTGGTTTCTGTGGTAAACTAGTGAGGCTACTGGGATTAAAGGTGTGCGTCACCACTATCTGATCTGTAAGGCTGACCAGGATGACTGTTTCACTCTCTGAACTTCAGGCACGCTTTATTTATTAAAAGACAAATGAAGTATCACTTCATGTGTGGAAGCCCAGGAATCTCATAGTTCACCAGGCTGACTTGGGTGAAGTCAAGTCCTTGGTCCGTGACCGGTGCCCTATCAGGGGTGAAAAGGTGTCCGGTCTTACCGCTCCAGTTCCTGAATAGTCTTTGCTCCTCAGGACAGAAATGAAGGCTCTGCTAGAAGACGGAGACCCAGGCCAAGGCCATCGCCCCCTCTATCTGCAGACACTCAAGCGTCTTTCCCGGCAGCCCGTTCTGCAGAGAGACACCGTGTTCTTCTTTAGCTGTTTGTCTTTTTGCAGCGAGCCCTGATGGCCTCGAGGTTAATCAGCTTGAGGGCACAGCGTTAGCGGTGGAAAACAGGCGGCAACCGTTCAGAAAGAGGCTTTGAGACCTTTCTTAGAGAAAATTTAAATAGCTGAGCCAAAAGCCCATCAGCTTGTCCTGCCTGCCCTCTGCGAATTGGCTGAGGAAGCCACCAGGGGACATTTATCTCGGTTCTTCTTTGTATCAGCATCGGAGGAAACAACCATTACGGTGTAGCTCTGCTGCACACTCTCCCAGAAGGAAGAGATTTGCTCTATCTAACGCATCCAGGAGCGAATCTGTATCACTGCAATTTGCTCCCCGCACTTCCAGGACTGGGGAGGCGGTGGCAGCCGCTTCCACTGAACGTGCCTTTATCACGGAAACATGGATTAAGTGTTTTCAAGATTCCAGAGCAAGAGGAAATTGACTATGGCTGTTTGCTTAGTTACGTTATAATAAACCAGAGGGTTCTAGAACAGGGCAGGCACATGCGATTTTGATGGGCTTGGCATTGTTGACCTTTTGAGGGGGGCCCCCTCTGTGCAAGGGGGATGCTTGCCAACTAGCCCCTCCCCCAGCTTCCCAGCTGTGACACATTTGTCTCCAGATTTTGCCAAATGTTCCCTGTTAGGATGATATTACTCCTAGGTAGCAACCACCTTCTTGGCATAACGAGGGTCCTTCCTGATTCTCTAAACACATTCCATAGTCCCAAGAATCTCTCTGGTAGAGACCATAAAGGGTTCCTGTGATTTGCATGAGAAACTGAGCCCTCTGCCTTAGGTCGCTGGCTAGTCTCTTTCAAGTGACCTTCAACAGTGCATAACAATAGTGCCTAAATGTAATAAAAAAAATCTCATTTAGGGCTTCTCAGTTCTACTGATTATATTAGTTTATTTTATCTGTTGGTGTTGAGTTTTTTCCAGTTGATGAACTGGATATTTTTAAAGCATGGCAGTTGGATTTACCATAATATTTAGGATTAAAGGGGATGAAGCAGGAAAAGTATTTTCTCTTGTCATGAATGTGACTAATTGAATTTTAGAATGCCTGCTTGGAGAGCAAGTTCAATGCTAGACAGAATGTGGCCAGGACCTGCAGACTCGTCCGTGCTGTCAGAGGGGAAGAGATCCAGAGCTCTCTGAGACCGGGGTAAACATGAGTGTGGTGACCTCATGTGGGTTCATTCTCTGTCAACACACCTCAGTGTCCAGGTGTCCCGGTATTTGGTTAAGTGGCATGCGTGATGCCTGTGTGGGCTTTTCTGAACAGGGTTTAAACTGGTGGACCCTGACAAAAGCAGATTGTCCTCTGTCATGTGGCTAAGCCTCCAGCAGTCCCTCCAAGGCCGATGCTTCTAAGAGTCCTGGAGGTCTGTCTCTCACAGACAGCCCCTGGGCTTCCACGGCCACCTCAGCTCTTCCCAGGTCTACATCCTACCAGCGTAGTCTGCAGGGTGCACTTGCCAGTCTCTGTAGGTTCACGAGCCAGTTCTTTTTATGAGTTTCTTCTACAGAGAATGGAGGCTCACACTTGTTTGTTTATTTTTGAGACTTGGTCTCTCCATATAGCTCTGGCTGTGTTGGAACACACTCTGTAGACTAGGTTGGCCTTGAATTCACATAGATCTGCCTGCCCTGCCTCTTGAGTGCTGGATTATTGGCATGCACCACCACACCTGCTGATTTATGCTTGTAATCCCAGCGTTAAAGAAGACACAACCAACCTGGTCTATCTAGCACACCGCAGGCCAGTCAGGCCTACACAGACTGTTTCAAAACCACCACCCACCACCACAATCACCTCCACTACCACCTCCACCACCACTACCACAACAACACCAACACAAGACATAAAAGTAGGAAAGGGTGTAGTTGGAAGGACAGGTTTTGGTCAAGAATGACAGAACAGGGAAAAGGATAAATCTGTTCAATACATTGCATATATGAAACTCAAAACCAAACCAACAATGTAGGTCTGGGAGCTGGCTTAGCGTATAGAGGGCTTGCTTCAGAAAATGAAGACCCAAGTTCAAACCATCCCTCCTCGACATGCAGGCTTGGCTGTGCGTCCCGGTAACTCCAGTGCTGTGTGGAGTGAGACAGCAGGGTCACTATAGCTTGCTGGCTGCTAGCCTAAGGCTCAGTGAGAGACCTTGTCCCAAGAGAATAGAGCAGAGACTGAGGGAACAGGACGCTTGGTGTCCTTCTCTGGCTTCTGCTTGTGTTCAGGGACGTAACCTTTCACTAGGTGTCCACATACCGCGTACACACACACACACACACACACACACACACACACACACACACGTTTACACACACTCACACATACACATATGTATATGCACACACAAATAAAAATGAAAAAGATCCACATTGTGTATGGATAGGAGACTGCAAAGAAGGGCAAAAAAGCTTCCATGAATGCACTTGTGCGTGTATGTGTGCATAGTTAGATGCCGCTTAAGAATAGGTGTTTGCTCCGAGAAACGAGCCATGACGTGATTTTGCCATTTTCAAACTGCGTGTGTATTTATACAGCCCGTGACAGGTGCAGTGTTCCTAGGTGATGCAATCGCATGGAAACACCCAGGAATCAGAATGAGATAAAGGAGGCCGATCAATGCCCACACCGCCATGCGAGATGTGTCTGTAGGTCACGTCCTTTGGCTTTGGTTCTCGAGGGACTCCTGGCCCCGGCCATAGTTATGGTGAACTCAGAGTTCCCACTGCTGTCTCCTGGTTCTGCAGGAGCATATGGCTTCAGTGCCACTCTGGAGCCTTGCGAAAGGCCCAGGTTTTTGTTTGGTTTGTGTTTTGATCCTGCAGAGGCCAGCAGGATGTCCTGTCTTGGGGAAAAAAATCCTTTTGAATTTGTAAAAAGCAACATTGAATCAGCACAGCAGCTGGGAAGTTAGGGATCTGCAGAACAGCAGAACGCCATGGACTGTGCTGGCAGGAGGCAGATGCTTCGAAAATAATAAATTAAACACAAACCTGCTGGGTCTGCCAATATCTGCCCACCACCCAGCTCTAGGGCATCCGAGCTCCAGGCTCCCCTAGCTTATGCCCTGCTTGGATGAAGGCCTTTCTACTGTCCAGTGGCCAGGGTTACTGGAAACTGGCATGTCCCACCAGTGTCTCTGCTCCTGGATGCACACTAAGGCTCACCTGGCTTCCACACCTGGGCATATGGAGGAGTGAAGGGCAGGTGTGCAGGGCAGTACCGTGCCCCTTCCGGGTAGCAGCGAGGCTTGTGATGTCAGACTATGTCCAGGTGCTTCTCAGGGAGGGTTGGTTTCCCCTTCTCTTCCCCAACCTCCTCTTGGGATTTGATGATTGGGCAGAATTCATGGCATCTCTGACCTTGCTTTATAAGCAAGAATGGTGACATATCAGTGTTAGCAGAGAACTGTCTTAGCATGTACAAGGGCTTCTGGGGACTTCTGGGAGGTTCTGCAAAATTCCGTGTGTTATGATGATAAACTGAGACTTAAGGGGAAAAAACCAAATTTCTCAAGGTCTTGTGGGTAACAAGCAGACAAAGCAGGCCTTCAAACTGAGGCTCATCCCGAGCTCTGGGTTCTGTTGTCCCAGGCACTAGCAGCTAAGGAAAACCTATAAAATGGATGTGTTGATCCACCTAGAGCAAATCCAGGACTCAGCTGAATTCAGCATCTGTCCTTGGACGTGAGGAGGCAGCATTGGGTTTCCTCTGTTGTATGCCCCCAGCGTTATCTATGGGGGCTTTCTTAGCCCAGGGTCACCTACTTAGCTTCCTGGTCTTGATCAGTCTTTCATCTACCATATGGGCATTCTGGCACGCCTCCATCCCGCCTCCCTGGAACCTCCATGGTCACCTCTGTAGTGTTTCCAGGGGAGTGTCCACACTCTCTCCCTCACCAAACCCCCAACCTTCATTAGCATTTCCATGCCAGCCTTGGTATCTCGCCCAGTCTTCATTTCAACTTGTCAAACTTGGATCAGAAGCTCTGCTTGAGGCCACATAAGAGTCAGCCACGAGCGGTCTCTTATCTCCCATCCAAGTTCTTTCTCCAGCCATGTTCCTGTTAGTGTCACGGTCCCCAACAGCTTGGCTACAAGGTCTGAAAGCAAGGTAGCAGTCTTGCCTCTCACACTCTGTGACCAGACAGGCAGCAGCTCTTCCTCCCCACAGCCACGTGACCGGAGGATCGAGGCTCAGAACAATGCGGAGGCAGTAGCTGACGGTGACCTTTAAAGAGACAGTCTTTATTGAGATGCGATTTCCATTGCTCGTATTTTTAATTACGTGTGTTTCTCCGTGTATATGCAAGCATGTATGCAGGTGTGCAGAGAGGCAAGAAGGGGGCCTCAGATCTCCTGGAGCTGGAATGATATAGGCAGGTCTGAGCCTCCCAGCGTGGTTGCTGGGAACTGAATTTGAGTCCTCATCAAGACCAGCGAACACTCTCAACTGAGCTATCACTATGGCTTCTAGCTGCGACTTTCCTGTTCCCTTTGCTCACATCCTGGCTGCCCCTCTTCTAGATTTCCATTCTGGACATTGCGCAGGGGTGACCTTATATAACCTGTGATCTTTGGTGACCGTCTTCTTTGACTGGCATAGTTTCCGGGACTCATCAGTGTTAAAACACATCACGTTTCATTCCTATTATTGAGTTGTAGTTGCTTATATGAGTATACCTAATTCAAAAAGCCCAGCGCCCAGCAGTAAGTAGCTGGTAGTGTCATGCCGAATTGCTCAGGGAACTACCAGATTCTTTCTGCGAGGGGCTGCGCCACTTCACACTCCCAGCTGGACCCTAAGAGGACTCTGATTTCTGCACACCCCTGTTGGCACCTGTAACGGTCTGACCTTGGTTTTAGCTGTTTTCCTGCAGCAGTGTTTCATTGTGGGTCTACATTCGGTTTCCTTGATGACGAAAGAGGAACATCTTTTTACTTTATTATTTTTTACTTTTAATTTCCTTGGGATAAGGTCTCACTATGGGGCACAAGACAGCCTTGAACTCACAATCCTCCTTTCTTAGCCTCTGAGGTGCTGGGGTTACAGGCATGTGCCACCGGGCCCAGCTAGGATATGTCCCTTTTTATGTGCTTACTGGCCATCGGTGTATCTTATCAGAGGCCTTTGATTATTAATGGGACTTATTGACCACGGAGATTCGTTTTATCTCCCCTCACACTAGAACACACTCACTGACAGGTCACGCAGTAAGGTGATGCTGAACCACAGGGAGACTGCAGACGTGCAACTGAACCACAAACAGCAGAAGACACTGCACCCTGGACAGCCGCTCACAGTGTGGGGCCCTAGCACTTCTGTCCCTTTGTCTTCTCTCTCTCTCCCTGTCCATTCCAGGGCTAGTTCTGCAACAGGTGACAAGTTCAGGGCTGTTATGGTGTCTGCGGATCACACTTAGTTACCAAGAACAGCTCTCTGTCCCCGGATGCAAAGTGAAGATCAACATTGCTGCTCTTTATGACTCAAGACACACGCAGAGCGACAGTGGCCTCCACGAGTGAGCAGACTAGCCCAAGTGCAGAACCGGCCACATGCGAGGTGGCCTTCAACTCCTGATCTTCCTTTCCCAGCCTCTCAAGTCGCCAGGGCTCCAGCCTTAGCAATCAGGAGGACTTTCTTGTCTGGGAGGACCTGAAATAGGCAAGTGTTGTGCATATCAGAAGCTCTTCAGCATCACCCCTGGGCTTGCTACTACTAATTCTCTTTTAATTCTGCCCTGGAAGAACCTACCCGGCACAGGGCCAGCTGCTGGACCCATGCAGGACACGTCAATCAACTGAATTAAGCCTTTCCGTTTCTGACAGTTACAGAGGCGACTAGGCCCAACAGCTCAGCTCTGTGCGGGAAGTCGGTGACGTTGATGATATTCATCCCGTGTGCCTGTCTGTACTTCCACTGAAACAGCCGGCAGCCCTGGGGAGCTGAAAAAGGGAATCTCTGAGACATAAAAGGGAGACCGAGGCAAAATGCAGGAGCTTTATTAAAATCAACATATTCTCAATGTCATTAAGATTATTAAATTTATTTAGGGAAACATGCCACATTCAGTGACCTAGAGCCCACAGAGGCACACCAGAGACAGAGTACACGGAACACGGGCAGCCCCTCAGGTTGCTGAACTGAAAGGGACTATGGACACTTCAGGAGTTAGGTACCAGAAGGCGAGCAGTCTGCACAGGGGACCTGGTGTTACCTGCTCTAAGGTCCTTTCCTGTATTTGGTCCCATATGACAGAGCAAGGCTGTGGGTTCCACGGCAGTGCTACACCCAAGCCTGGGTCTCCAGCATGAGCCTTGGTTCTTGGCACTGAAGAGGCCTTCAGTAATTAAGAATGAAGAGACTGACCAAACAGGTGTGTGTCCTGCTCCCTGTTAAGCCCACTCCTGGATACCAAATTGATTTTAAGATTCTAGGAGCCCGCCCCTCCTTCAGTGAAACGGCTCAGGCCTGGTGAAGAGTTCCAGAATGGCTGGTGGTGCAGATGCTGCAGGTCACAGAGCATCGGGACAGCCAGGAGTACTCTGTGAGCAGCACTCCAGAAGGTTCTATGTGTGGCTAAAGGAGCCTTTTAACTTTTCAGAAAAGCAGGAATTCTGCAGTCATGGACCGGGGCCAATATAGGGTATGCTAGGGCAGGAAGAAGTCACAATTTATAAAATCCATATCATAGTGTTTTGTTTTTCTAACGTTATCAAATCTCCCCAAGGTGGCTTCTTCCTCTTAGGACCAGGCGTAAGGACTTTAAGTCATTGCCAGTATGAAGGACTTCCTCGGGACTCGCCATGTTCTGCCAATGGCAGTTCAGTGTCACACAACTCGGACTCAAGGAAAACTTCTGCAGTTGCAGCCTCTCTAGTTTTAAATGTGGGGACCTGAGACAGTGGGGGGGGGGTCACTTTGCTTTGCCTTAGGCTTTTCTAGGAAAGCGCAAGTTCCTTTGGTCAGGGGAGCATCGTAGGGGGCGGGCCTGGGTGCTGCGGCTGCAGAGGGTGCCAGGGCCTGGGCGCAGATCATTTGCGAGGTTGTTGGATATGCTGTGTTCTTGGAGAAACATGTTTGTCTATGGAGGCATGCGGCTTCTGGTGGGCCACTTGTGCAGCCGCAGGGGGAAAGTCTTTGTCACCCTGTGAGGAGACAATACACAAGCTGGTTAACAGGAAGTGAAAGAGGTGGAGAGACAGTTCTCCGAACCCAGCCCCACCCTTTGCTGCAGGGCTGGGGATAAGTGGGTATCAGGCTACCTCTGCAGCTAAGCAGGCCCTGCAGGCCAACAGAACCACGGGGCAGAGGCTCGAGCCCCCGACTGAACAGTGATGGTGCCTGCACATTTGCCTGGAGAAGACCCAGCTGGTGTCCTTTTTAGGTCTGATTCTGTCATCTGAACCGGGCGCAAGACAGGCCAAATGCAGAGTCTCAAACTAGGATCTGGGCAGGCCTGAGGAAGAATGGGTGGAGAAGAAGCCTGCGGGGGCCTGGAGAATAGGGCGGGCTAAGCTTGGCTTCTTATGCCAACAGTGGGTTTGATCTGGGCAAGGGCAGACAGAACCGTGTAATCAAGGACTGAATCTGGCCCCATGCAGACAGTTAGTGACCTGCCATGGGCTGGCTGGCCCTAGGGCGTAGATGGCTGTGACAGCTCTGTTGGCAAAGCTGTCCCCAGCAATGGTGGCTTCCTCCTCAAAGGTGCATGGTGTGGCAGAAAACATGAGCGTAGCCCGAGGGCCAGCAAACAAAAGCAGTCAAGCAGGACACACATGGGCATGCTGAACTGGTATTTCATGTAAGCCTCCTTTGTCATACGCTGTACTGACGCTGGGAAAATGTGTGCAGACCAGGCTACTTGAGGCCCAGAGCCATAGCCTGCGGTGTCAGGTGAATCCGCAGCAAGCAGGCAGGTGCTCAGTTGTGGGCACCACTGAAGCACTGGTGCTTATTAAAGGCACAGGCAAGAAGAGACTGCATGGGAGTCCACACGCCCACACTCTTCCAGGAGCGGATCAGGTGCAGGACCGCGCCGCTCCGCTGTCTGTGTGCAGAGGTCACACTTACCCGGGCAATAACACCGGAGATGTACACTGTTGGTTTAGGCGGGCTGGAAGACAGATGGGGAAAAGAGGATTTAATGAGTGATTCACACAAGGAAAAAAAGAGCAAAGCAGCTGTGGAGAGTCCAGCATGGGCAGTGGTGGCTTCTGCCACCGAGGAGGGAAAAAAAAACGGGGAAGCTGACCTCTTTCCTCTGTTGCTTTGTCAACAACCAGGCTGGGGAGGGAGTTGGGGGCTCAGGGGCTGTGAGTCTCGGGAGCTGTGGGGCTCAGGGTGCTGCGGGGCTTTGGAACTGTGGGACTCGGGGGCTGTGAGTTTCAGGGGGCCGTGGGACTCGGGGAGCTGCAGGGCTTTGGAACTGTGGGACTCAGGAGGCTGTGGGACTCGGGGGCTATGGGGCCGCTTCTGAGGTTAGTCCAGGAAGAGCGTGGAAATGGGCTGCAGCAAGTAACAGCTGAATTACATAAGATTCTTTTATTGCTGGAATGAGTGAGACCGTCAGTCTATGAGACTGGAAACAGGCTTCCCTGAAGTGGGGCAGAAACAGCTAAACATGGGGTATTATAGGGTCCCCAGAGTCCATGGCTTCTGGAAGTTTCTAACTGGGGAGACTCGGAGTCAAAGCAAACTCCTGGCCCTGGTGCCCTCCCCTCAAGAATTAAAAAGGCAAAAAAAAAAAGTCACTGAAAACTACAAAACAAAGCCAAAATTATGATTATGGGTATTTTCCTGCATGCGTCTATGTAGCGCTTGTATGCTTGGTGCCCAGAGAGGCCAGAAGAGGGCGTCAGATCCCTCAGAGCTAGAGGTGCCTTGTGAAATGCCCTATGGGTGGTGGGAATGGAACCCAGGTCCTCTGGAAGAGCAGCCAGTGTTCGTAACTCTTGAACAATATCTCCTGCCTCACAACTTGAAAAATAAGTGTGTGTGTGTGTGTGTGTGTGTGAGAGAGAGAGAGAGAGAGAGAGAGAGAGAGAGAGAGAGAGAGACAGACAGTCAGAGGTCAACCTCAGGCGCAGAACACAGTTTTCCAGACAAGGCCCCTCTCTAGCCTGAACTTGGCGAGTGCAGGCTGGACAGCCAGGGAGCCCCAGGATCCACCTCTTTGTAGTACCTGCCCCAGCATTTTGTGTTTTTAAAACTTTATTAGTACATATTAATTGTATACGTTTTCTTTGTGTTAGTGTCAATTCTTAACACTTTAATTCATATGAAGCTCCCCGAAACCGTCTACAGTACTGAGGGGCAGAATATGGTATAGCATCGAAGTAATACGTGTTCCCTGAGGGAAGAGAGATGGGCCCAAACACGTTCAATTGCTGCAGTCTCACGCAGCAACTGTGGTGGCTCTCCTTCCCAATTCCTGTGGATCTGGTCGTATTCTTTTCTTCTTCATTTTTTTTTTCTTACAAAAGTAATCACACTGTGTCAGAAACTGCTTTCTGATCTGAGATATGGCAGGTGTATGTCACATATAAAATCTGGTTATGGGCACTGATTTCTTGGGGAGATGCATGGTGCCCAGTTCATAAACGCCACGATGAGTCGGAAGCAGGGAGCGGGGTGCCATGAACTAACGTCCCCAGCAGAGCCACACCTGGGTTTGAGATGCTGATCTAAATGAGTTTGGGCTCTAAAAGTCCCTCTTTGCCTACCTCTGCACCTGCTCTTTTGACTACAACACAAACACTTCGGAAGGTGTTAGCTAAGCATGACTAGGCCACTAGCTGCCACCAACCCCGACCCCAAGGGTGTCATCAGACAGTCTGAAACCTACAGTGCAAACGCCGTTTTGCGACAACCACTTCCCTACCCGATGAACCTGGTAGGCGCAATGATGTCTCTCTGTGTACCTGTGTGTACAGAGGCCAGAGGCCAGCCCTGGGTTATTCCTCGAGCACCGTCCACCCTATTTATTATGTGTGTTTGACATAGGTCCCCTCGCTGGCTTAGCGTGTGTAGAGCAGGTCTGGCCGGCTGGTCAGTGAGTCCAGGGATCTGCCTGTACCCATGTCCCCAGCACAGGATCACAGTGCACTCTCCCACACCTTACTTCTGAGCTGGGTTCTGGGACTCAGGCCATCACGCTTGTACAGCAAGGGCTTCACCATCTGATCTCTCTCCCACTCAAATGCACTGATTTAGAACTTTCTTTGGTTCATGCAGCTGCTTCCGTGGCTGAACAATTCATTGGAGGAGATCCGAACTCGCGTTCCTGGACCATATTAACTTCTAGGGAATCCATATTCACGATCTTGGAATAAACTTTCTCTTACTCCGCTTGAAGCAGGAGCTGTGTTTTGTTCTGACGGTATGTGGGAGGCATTCAGAGGCAGACTGTGGACAAAGTCACAGCCCAGAAAGACTGGGGCAGAACACGGGACCGAAGGGAGGTCCTTGGGACGCTGTTGTGCTCAATGCCAGGCCTGCTAGGCAATGGTTGAAGTATCGCGTGAGCTTCTAGCCCACCTCCCATAGCTCTGCATCTGGGTTATGCTGCAGGGCTCCTTTGAAGGAAGCCACAGCTAGGTTGTGTGTGTGTGTGTGTGTGTAGGCAAAGGTCGTATTATTTAGAAAGTGCGCGAATGCTTACATCCTAGCGACTATAGCAAAACCACTTGAAATTCCTCAAGTAGTTTCTGTTGCTCCAGGAGAAGCTTCACCTCACAGCTCAGAAACAGCCCGGTGTCTTTCAGTTTCACTGACTGATTGTGGTGGGGCTAACTGGGTCAGAGCTTTCTCTACCACATGCCAATTTAACTGCAGAGAGGAGTCAGTTTGCTAATTCCAAACCTCCTCATGTAGTGAAGGGGCTGTGGCTGTGTAGTCTCAGAACATGCTGGCTACTTCAGGCAGGGACCACCTTGGGAGGTGCAGCTACAAAGGCACCAGGCCCATCTGTCTGACGTGCAGCCAGCTCTGAGGAGTCTTTGGGGAGGGCTGCTGTCCTGGCACCATGGTGAGGAAATAATAAGAGGCTGGAAAGAATGGGTCTAACCTTCTTGCACACCGAGGGACTTACCATCCTAGCCCCAAGATTCACTGTGCTAAAATGGCTTGGAACCCTGAATTACTATGTCATAGCTGCTGTCCAAGTTGTCTGGAAACCAAGTTACCAGGGACCTCCCATCAGCACCTGCTCCCAGGCATCATACTGCAAGGTTGCCTTGGGTACTATCCCTCTACCTGCCTCCTCTGTCTCTACTCTAGCCAAGGCCTGTGGGTATTTGCTGAGTCAAGCTTGACAGGTGGGCGGGGCTTTGCACTGAGTGACAGGAGGTGTGAGAATCAGGATAGGAGGAAACAGATGTGGCTCCAGGGCAGGTTGGAGACCAGCCTTTTCCCAGGCCCTACTTAGCACCCTACCACTCCCTGAGTCTCCCCATCATAACCTTAAATGACTGCAAGGGCTTGAGAGCTGGAAGGAGACCGCAGGGGTAAAAATGACCTCTCCCATCCCATCCATCACAAGGAGGCTTGGGGGGGGGGGGGAGCGGGGAGAGACGGTCATAAACTGAGGACCCACGGGGAGCTCAAGAACAACACTTGAAGACCCGGTAGCTCAAAGGAAAGTTCATGATGGAGGAGCTCTGTGGTACGGAGCTGGACTCGAGCGCTCCAGGGTTGCGTGCGCTGCGCCCCTGCGTGCCCGAGGCCGTGCGCTGCGCCCCTGCGTGCCCGAGGGTCTAAAGCCACAAGCACCTACTTTGCAGGCTCCATTTCTCTGATGGAAATCTTTCTGGCCAGTGCTGTTTGGAAGACTCACCATTGTTTTCTCTCAAGAAACGGCAGCCACCCCTACCCTCCCTTGGCCTCAAGCCTCTCCAGTCTTTAAAATCACCTAGTAAGATTTCCAGGAACTAGGCAGAAGGCAGTGGCGCACGCCTGTAATCCCAGCATTTGGGAGGCAGAGACAGGCGGATCTTAGAATTCGAGGCCGGACTGGCCTACAAAGTGAGTTCCAGGACAACCGCATGTTACACAGAGAAACCCTGTCTCAAAAAACCAAACCGAGGACTCCGTGTTGAGAGGAGGAAGGACAAACTGAAAGAGAGGCTCAGCTGCTGGGTGGCTCTCGTGGAATGCATACTTCTTGACTACCGTTTGCATGGACGCAGAGTTATGACACCTTGGGAGCAAACCCTGGGAGTTTATTTCAGCTTTATTTGGAATCTGTGGCCTGGTGTGTCCCCAGAGTTCCCACCTGGGGTGTTTCCCAAAGCATCTCCTAACAAACAGGCGGAAGAGTCCTTTCTTGCCACTCTCTGTCCTTTTAATACCTTTCTGGCCTGGTCTTCTACTACTTGGGGTTATTAATTTCACGGACACCTGAATACTCATTAGTATGGCTGGTGCGTGGAGGCTCCTGTCTCACCCCACTGCACCCAGGCAGGGTTTGTAATGTCATTCTTCAAGTGTGCCGGCTGAGGCTGCTTCCCGCCTGCTCTGCATGTCTCCACCAGGTGGCGCCATTGGTCCTTTCAGAGCATCAGGAAGCCCAGCGTTTTCTAAGGGAATCACTGTCAGGTGGGTCTCGGTGGAGGTGGAACTCAACCTGAGCACTCCCAGTGGGATTAACCCAAGATAGAAGGACCCAAGCCCTCTGCCTTTGGCACACGCAATTGGCCATGTTTTTCAAGAGGGCTAGCAGATGTTCATGGTCGGTCTGGTCTTAGAGCTGCCTGGCAACGAGGAGAAATTTCCTCACTGGAGTGGGGCCTAAGTGCCTACTCCTTCCTGCAGATATCCTAAGTCCAGGGCATTCTCCCAAGTGTCTAGAGGTGGCCGGGGCCAGGGCCCCATGTGATGCAGCAGCTCCTGCTTGGGGCTCTAACACACTTCTCTTTAAGGCTTGGCTGACTGGATCTTGAAGGCTGAACCTTCCACATAAGATAAGCTAAACTCCGAGGGCCGAGTGAGGGTTAGCTTGGCTTCTACTTAACGCCTCACTGTGCACTCACTCAGGACACAATGTGAGAACTGCCAGGTGATTCAGGAGGGCCTGCGACCTTCGCCTTTATCACTAGAGTTCCCGAAAGCTGTTCTTGGCTAGGACTCTTCACGACCAAAACTTCGAACCCTTTCTCTTCCCCCTTTTCTTGCCTCTCCCTGACACAGAGGACAGTCATCATCTATCCTCCCTGACTGACCTCTCCTCACAGACGCCAGCTGTGGTGATGACCTTGTGTGGTGATGACCTTGTGTGGTGATGACCTTGTGTGGTGATGACCTTGTGTGGTGATGACCTTGGCGTCCAAGAGTCACTCCCTTCATCCCACTGTACAGGAGGAGAGACCCCAGGCCACACAAGTCCAGCACGCTGTCTCTGTGTTTTCACCACCCTGGAGCACAGAGGGTGTGTGAAGGGGCGCTGGAGGGTGTGGGTTATGGAGACTGAGGCCCTGGGGCCAGATGGGCAGCTTCCTGGCTTCATTATCTGTCTGTAAAATGGGAGTGAGGTCCACTCGTGTGACAGCTGGAGGCTTAAACGAATAACCCTGTGGCTGCGTACAGCACACAGCTGCCTGCAAGCTCACATTTGGGGGCAATGGTGGAATTAATTTTGTCTTCTGAACCGTAACTGAAGATTTCCTCCCAGGGGGACACTAAGAGGGATGCGTGGATCGCCCTGGGGAGGGGAATTGGATGAGACCTCCTGGGTAAACTGGGAGGGGCAGTAGAGAGAAGGGGATAAGGGATGAGAATATAAAGGAACAGGATGGTTGTGCGGAGAGAAGGAGTAGGAAAGCAATGAAAGAGATACCTTGATAGAGGGAGCCATTACGGGGTGAGGGAGAAACCTGGTGCTAGGGAAATGTCCAAGAATCCACAAGGACGACCCCAGCTAAGACTCCTAGCAATAGTGGAGAGGGCGCAGGAACTGGCCTTCTCCTGTCATCAGATTGGTGACTACCCCAGCTGTCATCAGACAGCCTTCATCCAGTAACTGATGGAACCAGATGCAGAGATCCACAGCCAAACACCAGGCCGAGCTCCGGGAGTCCAGAGAGAGGAGGGGTTATATGAGCAAGGGGGGTGGGCAAGGTCATGATGGGAAATCTACAGAGACAGCTGAACCAAGCTCGTGGGAACTCAGAACTCTAGCTGTGGATACCACATGGGGCCAAACTAGGCCCTCTGCAAGTGGGTGACCAGTTGTGTGGCTTGGTCTATTTTAGGGTCCCCTGGCAGTGGGACCAGGATCTAGCCCTGGTGCATGAGCTAGTTTTTCGGAGCCATTCTCTATGGTGGGATGCCAGGCTCAGCCTTGATGCAGCGGACAGGGGCTTTGTTCTACCTCAACTTAATGTGCCAGGCTTTGGTGATGCCCCATGGGAGGCCTTACCCTTTGGGAGGAGTGGGTAGGGGGTGGGTGGGAGGTGAACTATGGTTGAAAGGTTCTGGTTGGTGGAAGGCAGTCCCAGCACACGAAGAGCCAGGACTGGGACCTGTCTGTAGTGATGTCTGGAAAGCGTGCTGGAACGGGGTAGGAGATGCCTGTGTGCTGTTACCCGGAGAGCCTGAGAACAGTCTGTGTGATCATCAGGTTGTGTATAAAACCACACAGGCATTAGAAGCTTTACAGGTTCCGTGATTTCAGGAAGCAGCACTTAGAGCTCTCCCATCTTTGATTCTGAAAACTGTGACGTTTTTAGGGCATTCTATTAAATTTCAATGACAAAGAAGTCCATGGAATCGCTGGTGCTGACTAGGCAGGTACTGAAAACTCGGGTGTTAATTGTTACGTCTGGAAATAAAATCCAGGTTCGAGGGTCGCGCTTTCCAACGACAGGGTTTCCTGCTTGTTCAGTAGCTGGAGGGGTGGGGCTTGACCTCTCTCCTCATGATGTCCTCTCCCTCCTCTGCCCTAGCAAGAAGGCAGTGACAAGCAAGCACCAGGGGCCCTGTTTACAGATGGGGTAAAGATGAGGACTGTTTCCCAAAAGGCTGCTTTAGATCATCAGGAAGCCAGCGAAACAACCTATGAAGTCCGCCAGGAGCTGAGACGGACGGTCGTTTTAAATCTCCAGAAACAGAATTGTCCAGTTTCATTGTGGCCAGTCTCTGTGGAAACCATGAAAACCCTGAGTATGTCCTAAAGGATGAACAGAATTCCCACGAGACAGAGCCTCTACTGAGATGTCTGCCCCCCCATCCCATCTAGTTATGTTTAGGGTGTATGGAGAACCACAGCATCTCTGTAAACTTGGCAAATAAGGAGGCTCAAGGGGGGACCCCATGGGTTTCTCTAGGAAGAGAAAATAGATTTTGTGGGTTGGCAGGGGACAGGAGGGATCAAATTGGGGTGGGGAGTGGAGGGGGAGAATACTGGGAGAGATGACTGGAACTGGAGGACATTTGGGGGCTGATATGGAAACTCCGTGGACTCTATGAGGGTGACCCTAGTAATGGGGATACAGAGCCTGAACTTCCCATCTTCTGTAACCAGGCAAGGCTTCCAGCGGTGAGACAGGGACAACAACCCTTAGACCTACAACCTGTCCTGCCTGCAAGATGACTGCCTTAATGGTGGCACAGAGCTTGTGGGCGTGGCCAAACAATGACTGTCTAATTTGAGGCCCGAATCATGAGAGGGAACCCATGCATGACATGCCTGTTCCTGGATGGCCTAGAACAAAAAGGCTGGATAGACCCAAACATAGCTGGCACCCCCCCCCCAAAAAAAAACCCCAAAAACAAAACAAAAAACAACAACAAAAAAACCCTCAGTGAAATGATTGCTAACTATATTCTGCTATACTCATAGTGGTGTCTAGTCCAGTTGTCATCAGAGGCTTCACCCAGCAACTGATGGGAGCAGATGCAGAGACCCACAATCAAACACTAGATGGAATTCAGGAGCCCTGCAGAAGAGGGGGAGGAAGAATTGTAGGACCCAGAAGGGTCAAGGACACCATGAGAACGTGGCCCACAGAATCAACTAAGCAGAACTCACAGAGACTGAAGTGACAACCACAGAGCCTGTCTGGGTCCTAGCTAAGTCCTCTGCACTATGTCAAGGTTGTGTAGCTTGGTGTTCTTGGGGGAGGTGTCTCCTGGTCCTCTGCACACATGTTATGTTGCATACTTTGGTGTTCTTGTGGGAAGTGTCTCCGACTCCTTTGCCTGCTCTTGGGACCCTTTTCTTCCTACTGGTTGCCTCGTCCAGCCTTGATATGATGAGGGTTTGTGCCTAGTCTTGTTGAAACTTGCTATGACATGTTTAATTTTCCTGAGAGGTCTGCTCTTTTTTGAAGGGGAATAGAGGATGTGTGGATGTGGGGAAGAGGAGAGGTGGGGGGAGAACTGGGAGGAATGGAGGGAAGGGAAATTATGGTCAGGATGTAATGTGTGTGTGTGTGTCAGAGAGAGAGAGAGAGAGAGAGAGAGAGAGAGAGAGAGAGAGAAAGAGAGAGAAACAGATTAGTCTGGGGCTGAACTTGAACAGACAGGAATCAGGGAGGCAGGGAGTTGCCAGGACTGGGGAGTGGGTAGGTAGGTTCAGTGGAAGAGCAGCTCCAGCTGGGAGCCGTACCTTGCATGTGGGTACCTATGCAGTGCAGCCCTAGTATATGGAACACAGCAGCCAGCCTGTCGGGACCTGTGCTCCCCCCATGCACCCACAGTTCCTGAGCAATCCCTAGTGTTCACAGTGCTGGGTGCTGTGTCCCAGGAGTAGCAATGCAGACAGGCTTGACCTAATGGAGCACAACCTCAGGAAGGTTCTGGGATCTAAGGAAGGTGCGGACTCAGGGCTTGTCTCTCTGTGGGGATGAGGGGGGGGTCTCCACTCTCCTGGGGAGCTAATCTTACAGTTTTGCATTTTGTTATCCTTGAAGAGACCACCTGCCTCAGGTCATGTGTGGACAGTCAGGGAGAATGCTTGACACTGGAACTGTCCTTCAACACCCAGGTCCTGTGTCCCTTGATCTGTAATAGCAGGGGTGTAAATCACTGTATGGACCTCCTAGAGGTGAACCAGACAAGAGGGAGAGACGACACCTGTGTGAGAACTAGAGCTTGGTGAGATGCAGGGCACACAGCAGCGACCAGAAACATTTGTTTTCTTAAAAAAAAAAAAATCCTACGATTATTTTGTGTGTATATGCCGTGCGTTTGCGTATATACAGGTGTGTGAACATGTACATGCTATGACACACATATAACAGGAACATCTGCATTGGTGCTCTCTTTCCATTGGTTTGGTCCCAGGATCAGACTCAGGTCATCAGGCTTGGCAGCAGGTGCTCTTACCTGCCAAGTCCTCTCACCAGCTCTAGAGACTGGTTTCTACAATCTGTTCCTCATTTAAAATGAGGCATGAGTGGACGTTCCCAGGTGAGAATGCCCGTATCTCTGTTGCTTGTTCATTAAGGCCGGTGTCGATGGACCAGGAGGATTAACCCTGAATGTGTTTCTGTCACGCGTGGGAACGCAGGGGAAGCAGGGATTCTGTTCACGTTCGGGATGCAGTCTGGTGCGTTTCCTTGGCACTTGCCTCAGTAAGGGGCCAATTGGAACAGAAAGAAACCCCAGCATCTTTATGGCTCAGCAATAGGGCAGAGAGAGAGAGAGAGAGAGAGAGAGAGAGAGAGAGAGAGGCCTGAGATGGTTATCAGGACCTGAGTACAAACGTTTTCTGCACTGTTGTTTTCAGAAATGACTGTAATGGCAGACAGCACTGTATCTGTCTTCCTTCCTTTTAGTCTAAAACAATTTAACAAATGAAATCACTCCCAACTCCTGCTGTCTCCCTGGTGACCAGCAGAGGGAGAAGACACTTTATTCAGGGAAACACTCAGGAGGCCTGGGGTCTTCTGCAGGGTGGCCTTGCCTCCAGGACAGTCTGTCCAGGGGTAGTGATTGACACGGCCCCCTTTCCTTATTAAAGGCATACACACTAACACTGTAGGCCATTCCAAGTCGAGACACATGTCCAGAACAGCCTCATCTTTACTCAGGCTGTAAATGCTCACATTTCCTCTGCCTGCTCTGACCTTGATGCTTGAGCCAGCTAGTCAACACCAGCTTCAAAGGCTACCACACCTGCTACCGTTCTGGCTTTCCCTGACTCCCCAAGGGCAGAACTGATTCAAGGCAGCTGTGTTTCCACAAGAGCCTCCCATTTAACCAAGACTTGATATGACGGAGGCTTCTGCACCCTGGCTCCCTCTGAAGGTCAGGGACTTTGGGGAGTTTGTGCAGCTAGTGCCCAGCACACTGCCTGGCACACACAGCTCCTTAGGAGCTGGGAGCATCATCAGAGAGTGACACAGGATTTCAGTCACAGAGGGAGTTAAGGAACCAGAGGTGGCTTAACTGTTCCCTGGTTAGCAATGTACGCAGCTAGCCGTGCACTGTCAGCCTCACAAGCTTGGAAATGCACAGCTGGAGATGCACAGATTCCGTTTTGTTACCTAATGACCCGGCTGAGCTGGATCCACGGGCAATGGGGCACTGCCCTGGAGCCCACGTTAACGGGTTCTCCCCCCAGCTTCTGCTCCACCTTCTGCCTACCATGAGCTCAGGCTAAGGAGCACTTCTTCAGAGGACTGGAGAATGGGGCCGGGGCCAGGAGTTGAATCCCTAAGGACAGTAGGTGGGGGCAGAAAGGAAGAGAAGGACAAAGTGTGTCCAACTGAAGGCCACTTTCAAGACACTGAGTCAAACTCAATAGGAAACAAGCCTGTCTCCATGCCGTATGCGAACTCATGGCACTGGCCAGCAATGGCTGGCTTTCTTCTCTTCCTGTATTCCCTAAAAATCTGGAATGGTCCTGACAGTCCAGGTGACCAGCATCAGACTCAGGCATAGAAGATATTCATCATGTAAAGAAACGGACGTCTTTACTGTGCGATGTCATTCATGACAAGAGACTCAACAGTGCAAACGAGACCACTGTGTCCAAGGCCTGTTCTCAACACAAAGATGTGTGGGTGCTCGCCTTGTCTTCAGCTAGAAAATCTGGGGTGTTCTGTCTCCACAGCCAGACTCCCTTCTTACCTGGGGATGTCTTCCAGCTACTGGGTTCAGTTACCTGCATGCAAACAGATCTCTGAGTGGCAAGAGCTGGGGGGAGGTGCAGTCTGTGAGGAAAGGCTTATTTTGGGGCCACACTGACAGGACAGGATGCTCCCCGGCAGGAAGCTGACTTGTTGAGACAGAAGGATCTTTTCTTCTTATAGGTGATGCCTTAGATCTGTCTCATCTTACACAAAATTCAAGGGCAGAGTAATGCATGTTTGTATTCTGATCTCTAGGGCTAAGAAGAGAGCCGGCTGTTCTTACAGACTTGTAGCAGAAGCCATGTGTGTGGGCCGGGAACATGCTTTGGACTCCTGTCTGGAGTCCTAGTTACTGGGCAGCAGGTGTTTCCAACCAGGGACAAGTGTGTGGGATTCTATTTTAGAATTCTGGAAGTGTCATTCTGAGAGAGCAACCTGGTAGAGTTCGCTCTAAAAAGACTCCCCGAACAATTAAAAGCAATAGACCGAAGGAGCCATACGGGATGAATAAATTATTAAACTACTAGGAAGTCGCTATAAATATGCATGCAATTCAATAATTCATAATGGACGGGTACAACAAGGCCCTGCTGGCTACAGCAGCAGCTAGCATCCTGGGACATGTGCCAGTGGCGTCTTGACAGACAGGCGTGGGTGCAGGAGAGTCAAGAGTCTTCAGAAGAGTGGCCCTCGGCACTCAATGCATCGGCGAGAAGCACTGCAGACATCAGGGCCTTCTGCTGGGCCAAGGGACAGAACATGTCCCTCAGACACTCGGGGCAGGAAAAGGCACACTTGGTTCGCAACCGCTGTCTCGGTCTCCACTGCAGCTCCGGTCTCTTCTACCAGGAAGCGCCAGGGCTTCCAGAGTTGCAGAAACGATTTGTTACTACGGCACGGTGTTGTGGAGGCATGTGTGCCCTGCGGCGGCGTGCAGGTGGAGGCCAGAGGACTTTGGGGAGTTGGTTCTCGCTCCACCTCATTGAAAAAAAAAAAAGCTATCTATTTACTGTTTGGGCTGCTCTGGGGCACTCATGGCTGGCTGGTTCATGAGCTTCTGGATGATTCTCCTGTCTCTAACTCATCTTGCTCAAGGAGCACTATGATTCCAGCGCCCCTGCATCCAGGATTTTTTTTGGGGGGGGGTGTTTCTGGGGATTGAATTTAGCTCATTAGGTTTGCAAGGCGAGTGCTTTTTTCCTCACTTTAGTGGCTTTAGCCACCTCACTGCCCCTAGCTTCTCAAGTGTTATAAAGGGCACATGCTCCGTAAGTGTGAAGAGCACCCTTGGGGGAGGACCTTCGCAGCACTCCACCTAAAAACTTATTCGTCTGTCGACAGAAAAACACAGCATCAGCCTGAGGGAGGAATAGGGACTGGAGCTCACGTCAGTGGCACCGCCATCAGCAGGTACATTCTAGCTTGGAACTGTGAAAGCGGTGCAGATTCCCAAGCCCTCTGGACTGCTCATCTGCCTACCCTGGAGACACTGGCACTTTCTGTTCTCTGTAGCCTATGTGTTTCTATGCCACCGATTAAGACAGAGACGAGATGGTAAAACTATCAGGAGGCTTTCCCTTGGACTGCCTAGAAACCTTACGTGCAATCCCACGCACGATCTGCAATGAGCAACACTGGAGTCTCAGTTAAAACCACCTGCCAGGCAGAGGGAAGGGCACAACCTTCCCAAATGCAGCCTCGGCTTGCTCTTTTCTGCGCTGACCTTACTAAGTACGAACACTCTGGCTTGTGGCTTTATGGTCTTTCACTGATGACTGTCTGCCCACGGTCCACCAGCCTCCTATGTATGCAGGCCAGGGACACACAGCACTGACCTCATCCCATACAGAAGAGCAGGCTGAGAGATGGCGGGGTCTAGCCTGTGGTCACAGGACTCTGTGCAGCTGCTGCACGTGCAACCTCAGTCTTGGGTCGCCCACGACACCTAATTCTTGGTTTCTCTGATATTAGGGTATGACAGATGGGTCCTTATCTGTCTCTTGAAGACACACACACACACACACACACACACACACACACACACGGTCCTACAAAGACTGACATAGCTGCCTGTTACAGAAGACACACAGAGGCCCAGTTCCAGCGATGCACAGACTGTCCTGTCTATACTGCGTTACTCTTGCCTGGTGTGTAAGACCCAGATGTGGCGGACTCCCAGACAGGGGCACGGCAATCAGGTGAGACACCATGCAGATGCTGCCACTGGAGGTCTCACACCCTCTCCCACCTCCTGGCAGTGACCAGAAAGTGCTGCGCAGTAGAACAGTGCTGTGGGGTGAAGAGTTTTGTGCCTTTCTCTGAAGCAAGGGCCTCCCCTTAAGCAGACCGCATGCCATGGTGCACTGCGAATTTCTAAGATGTGCCGTAGGAGGGCGTTTGCTGGATGCCCAGGACCCGCTGACCATGAGGCTCTTTACAGGAGGGCTTGTTAGGACCAGCTTCCTGAGAAGCTGACTTCGGATGATGTTGTACAAAGAATATTCTCAGCCCTCTGCCTGGCTTAGCTGGAGGCTGGGGGCAGATGGTGCTTCTCAATGGAGCCTGTGGCGTGGCCAGGGGAAAATGCGCAGGCTGAGGTAAGGGTGAGCCAAGATGGAAACCTAGGCTGGGCTGCTTGTCAGCTGCTGTACCTTTATGCTTTGAACACGAGTGGTCCTGGTCCCAGCCCCTATCAGTGGAACAACATGTCAGCTGTGGGTAAGTGAGCAGGTCACAGCTGATAAGCCATCAGTGCATGGGCCCCGCTGAGAAGGACCAGGACTACTGGCCATAACATGCTGCAGTGTTCCACATGACAGATTCTTAGTTGGTTTCATATCTGACCCAGAACCTCGGGCTCCAGGGTATGGGATGCCTCTCCACGATCCCACAGGGCTGAGACTCACTACACCTAACTCCCCCTCTCCTAGCTACACACCCACCACGCTGCACTCTTCTCCAGAGGTGGAGGGGTGTCTGAACACCAAGAGCGGTCCCTCCAGGCAGTAGGCCTGCTCAGGGTATGTGTAGAGACACAGGCCTGGAGCCAGGGGGGCGATGGTACCTCTCACTTAGAAGTGTCTGGGGCAGGGAGAGAGGTAAGCCTTCTGTTGGATGGGAGTGGGAAAAACACAGGGACTCTTACTGCACGGATAACTCCTTGGTCTGCTCAGCGTTTCCCTGCTCGAAAATGAAAGGGGGAACTGAGGCCGGGCAGTGCCCCTCCCCTGCAAGGGGTCCTCCTCTGCTCAGAGGTGGAAATGCAAGTCAGTGAGGAGTCCCCAGTGATATCTGTTGACCTTGAAACCCACCACTGGTAATGTCCCGAGGCCCTGGCAAATGTCGTCTGTTAATTTTGGTGGTGTTGGGCAAACATTCTATCTACCATTTAGCGACATCCCCAGCCACCCACAAAAATTCTTTAAAAACTATTTTATTTTATGTGTATGGTAGTTTTGCCTGCTTATACATCTGTGTCTCACATACGTGCCCGGTGACCTTGGAGACTAGAAGATGGTGTTGGGTCCCTCGGAACTGGAGTTTAGACATGGCTGTGAACCACCGTGTGGAGCCATGCATGTTGAGCGTGCATCCTCTGGAAGAGCAGCACACACACAGACACACACACACACACAGACACAGACACACACACAGACACAGACACACACACAGTGTGCTTGTAGCCGCCATGGCATCTCTCTAGCCCTCTGCTCCCCCACAGACATTTGTTGGAAATAGCTGTTGGGTCAACACCAGGGAAACAGCAGCCCTCTCAAGCAATTCAATAACATTTAAAACACAAGCATCACGGAGCATGTGGGTAACTCGAGTCTGGAGGAACAGTTCTCTGACGCCATGGAACAAAGAAGGCAGATGGCAGCAGGCAGAGGGGAGGCCAGCCTAGCTCATCACCTGTGCCCCTGACCACGAGAGCCCACCGCAGAATTCAGCACGAGCTATTTACCACTTTCTGCATGTCAACCTGTCACATGGAATAGTTAATCTGATGATCCTAAATTGGGCCTGACAAGCGTGTCTCTTGATACATCATGCCCGGATTTAGCAGAGATAAACAACGTTGTTAATTTTTCCAACAGGGGAAACACATATTGGCCCAGGATTGCTTGGTGTCCATCTCACGGCAACACTGGCCTGGCTTAGTGAGCAGTGCGGCCAGTGTTTGCAAATGTGATAGCCAATGGGCTTATGCAATTACTGCACACCAAATTTTAGGGACAAAAAGAGTATCAAAGTGAGATACAGAAATTACCTGTCATTCATGAAGAATCAGTGAGAAAATAAATATACCCAAAAATGTAAAAAAAAAAAAGAAAGAAAAAAGAAAAAAGACCAAGAAGAGCAACAACAACTCAGAAACACAAAGCCAGTGTACAACATAAATTGAAGTCTAGGTGTCTTCGGGTACCAAGAAAGAATCTTTTAAACCTAGCTCCCCTCTATCATGGCAACCCTAAACATTCACGCTGCAGGAGGGTGGCTGTCGGAGGCCACACTGCACCCAGGCTGGAAGTCACTATGAAGACACTTTAACCACTAACTTCTCACCCCAGTACCCAGCGCCTGGTACTTGTGCCAGCTCTTCTCTGAGGGCATCCATCAGTGGGGAGAGAGCCCACAGGGCTGGGTATCAGTCACTAAAGTCACAGCATGGGGTGGCCAGAGTTTGATGTCCCAAGAAATCCTCTTTACACATTATGTGTCCAGCCACTGCAGCCCCAAAGCCCCACCACGGTCAGGGACAGCACTCCTCAAAGCTGTATTCACTGATGGCACTGTCAGTGGTGAAGCAATGCAGACAGACGTGCCCTGCACAGTGTGTCACCTCTAAGGTGTCACAATGTCCAACTACAAACGGTGCGTTGTAGGGGTGCGAAGGAAAACATACAGCACGAAAGTGGCCCTGTGAGGTGTGATAACGCCCTGCTGGGCGCAGCGCACACTTCCTGTGCTCTGTACAAAGGTTGCACAATCATTTTCTGTGAAGCCTTCATAGCACGAGGCTTGGAGGGGGGGCAGATGTCAACAGCCCTTTATGCTACTGCAGAGGACTTGGGTTTGGCTGCCAGAACTCACAGGCTCAGAACCACCTGCAACTCTAGTTCCAGAGAGCCAGTGCTCTCTTCTGGCCTTGGCAGGCGTAAGGCACGTATATGGTGCACACACACAGGCAGACAGAAGACTCAGACACACAATGAATGAATAAATAAATCCCACTTTTTTTAAATTAAAAAAACTTTACAGCACCTCTAATTCTGGGGCAGAGTAATTTCTAACTAACTGGAAACTAGCCTCCCCACAGAGCAAGTTCTGCAAGGATCAACTGGCAAGCTGTCTGTAGCCCCAACTTCTGCTTTGCGGTCTCCTCCAGTCTTTAGATAGGCTCTGGATCCTCGCGAATATGGAGCCACTAAAGCACGCTGAGCTTTGAACGCTTTTAATGGCCACAGATCCTCATTTTCATCTCGCTTTCTTTCCACCACAAGTGTCTCAGCAGGGAAAGGGACACAGGTAAAAATTCTGGGCTCTGGACAAGGGCACAGGCACCAAAGCTTAGTGACCTGCCTGGGCCACCCAGTGGTCACAGGTCAGGATCCCAGAGACAAGCTGGGGGCCAGGGACCAGAATCCCAGGCAGCTCAAGGCTCCTTTGCTTAGGCTGAAAATGGTCCATGCATAACTCTTGACTCTTGGAGGTGACATGCCCCTCAGTTGTCTAATTTAGCATCATGCACGTAGTCGCTGACGGAAAACCATAGAGAAACCCTGACTTGAAAAACCAAAAAAAAAAAAAAAAAAAAAAAAAAAAAAAAAAAAAAAAGGAAAAGGAAATTGTAACGCCTAACAGGAAAGAGTCAAGCTCAAGCGCATGATGTAGGGAGGGGGGGCGTTGGGGGAGGGAGGCTCTTTGCTTCCCTGGCTTGGGCTGTCCAGGCCTCTCAGGAGGACAGATCTGTACTCACAGGCATGGTTCGAACCACCCCAAAGATACCCGGGGATTGCAGAGCAGCCCGCTGCCCTGCCCTATCCTGCCTACTTCCTGCCTCTCTGATGCTACCATTTTGTGGGCGCTGTCTTGCCAGAGTCAGAACGTTCCTCCTTCCTTTCCGTTTACAGTTTCACGTGGAACAGATCAGCCCAGGGAAAACAAACTTCACTCCTCGGCTGTCTTCGCTTGTGGTTCTGCCCTTCTCATTTAAGGCACGCTTTGTGTTCCCCACTTAGGGTCACAACAGGCTTTCCCAGCCGTGAGTCGTCGCTTTGACCCTGACTCAAACTTCCCCGTATTTGTATTTCTCCCTCCTGATTTCTCTGCAACAGCCCTGGAGAGTTTCAGTCTCTGACATTAGGGTGTCCACCCGTGTACCAGCGTGTCCCGTCTGGAAGGACAGGGTCTCAGATCCTGGACCGGCTGATTTGGATGTGGACTGTCATTCCACACTAGCAGCCGAGGAACAAGCCATCTCCACAGAAGCTGTGCCATTTGCACACACACTTGCACACCCACTGCCCCAGTGCCTGTGACCCCCAGGGCCTGAGCCAACACTCGGTAAGTGGAAACATCAGCAGTGTTCCCGTCTGAGACGACCTGCACTGGGAACCAGTGCCCAGCAACGCAATCACATCCTGCGAAGACACTTCTCAATTGGAAAGTTACAGGCAGACAGACCCCACACATACCCTTCTCAATAATCGGCCCCAGGTCTTTGGGGAAACACCTCTAGTCACCAGAACAGAGGGGGGTGTGCCTATTAGACGCTCAAGTCAAATCCTAGTCCACCAGTTCTTTGAGTGTGATGGAGAACACGTCCTTAGCCTTTCTGGGATGAACTCTTCAACCGTAAATGGAGGCGCATCAGCTTCCCTGCAGGATACTCAGACGGGAGAAAACTAACTAGCCGAGCCTGAGGGTAGTTTTCAGTAGCCATTATTTGGTTATGAGACTTTCTGAACAAGGCAGACTTGCTTGTTCAACATCCACGACAACCTTCTAAATCTCTTCTCCTCCAGGGCCCAGAGAGGACACCGTGTAATTACAAATTCAGTAGACTAAATGACATACTTTGGAAAGCAGATTAGAGTCCCATGAAAAACATCTTCAACACTGTTCTGTGGACAGGTCTCCTGTCTCAGCCTCCTCTTCTCCGCAGGAGAACCTGCAAACCCTGAAGTCTATCAGGGAGTTCTAATAACACTCACGAAGTGTTATTAGAGTGTGCACCACACAGGCTGGAGTATGTGTACAACTTGGGGGTGACGGGAAATGTGTCTCAGGTCCACAGATCCAAGGATACAGATTGGCCTGTGGTCTGCAATCACATTAGTGGGAGAGGTTCTGTCCACTCCCTGTCACCCAGAGGAGAAGGTCATGGCTGGTAAAGTCCTGTCCCAGGTACTTATGTGGGCCCCAAGTCCAAGTGTTTCCCAGCCTGCTAGGCCACAGCGTTCAGACCTAAGGAGGGACCACAGTACTCAGGTGTGAGGTGTATGAGGAATGGGGCTGTGGCCTTGTTTTTGGTGAGGAGGGGACTTTCTCCTGACAGTCAGGAGAAAGTGCTGATTCCCTGGTTCCAGCATGAGAGCTCAACAGGGCGCCTCAGAAGCAGGAAGCAGAGGGTTCAAGCATGCTCAGTCTGCAGGTGGTCTGATGGTTCTGCATCCAGAGATAGCCAACCAAGATGCAGGAACAGAAAAGAAACAGTAGCGAGGAGGAGGAAACTTTCTCCCTGGCCCAAGTGTGCGCAAGTGGAGGCTGGGGGTTGATACAGTTTCTTCCTGGATGGCTTCCTACCTTCTTATGCTTGAGACCAGGCGTCTCACTGAACCTAGATCTCTGCAGCTTAGCTATGCTAGCTAGGAAGCCCCAGGGATCTTCTGTGTCCCCCGAGAACAGATTACAGGGAAAAACCACCATGCCCAGCTTTTGGGAGGGTGCAGGGGACTGAACAGTTTTCATGCTATGTGACAAAGGATTTACTGACTGAACTATCTCCCTAGACTGGTTATCTCTCTCTCTCCTCTCTTATACAAGAAAAGTGAGGTCTTATTTTTATTTGTTTGCCACTGGTATTTATTTACACTTAGTCTCTTATGAATTGTGCGCTTCTGACCAACCTCCTGGTAATCTGGCATTGTTATTCATTTATATTAGGTTTCTACTTGTCTTGACAGTGTGTCCTGAGTTTTAGTGAGCTGACCATGCTCCAAAACATCAAAGCAGAAGATCCTTAAGGTTCAGGGAAGGTTTAGGTTCCATCCAGGGACAGGTGACAATGACCACAAGGGTACCACAACCTTCTGCTCCATTTTCTCAGAGCCTCGGGGAAATAAGTTACAGGCCAGCGTGCAGAGTACAGATTCCAGTGAGTGAAACAGGGTGGACAGACCCTGTGAGGTGACCTTACTGACACACAGTGACACACAGTCCGTGAGGTGACCTAGACAGCCTGCCAGTCAGCCTAGGTAACACCCACCCACCTCCGCTGTGTTGGTGCGCGTATGTCCCCCCAGGGCCCAGCTGTCTCTGTCACCAGTTAGGAAGATTCCATTCGGGTGTCCCCACGTGAGGTCTTCTTAGGGGCTAGATGTCCTCCACTGGCTTTACTTCTCCACTGTGTTGATAAGTCCACTCAGCAAAGTATAAAATCACCAGCCTCCTAGGCTCAAATGGCAAATCAGAAGTGGACCCTGCTTGTAAAGTGAATGCCTGACCACGATCTGCAGTATCAGGCCTGAAGCCTTGGGGAGCTGCGTGCCGTGTAAAGGGGGTGGCGTGGCCTTCTGTGTTGGGGAATATGATGTTAAGGTGTGTGGCCTTTGTTTACGCTGCATTGATTTAACTCTGTGAAGCTGTGATTCTTTGCCTGTCTAAACCACCTGATGGTCCTGATGAAGACCTGAATGGTCAATAGCGAGGCAGGAGCAAGGGTAGGCAGGGCTGGCAGGCAGAGAGGAATTTGGAAGAGGGGAGTGTGTCCACCCAACCACCCAGTCACCCAACCTGAAAGGAGTAAGAAGGAACGTAAGATACACAGGAGGAAGAAAAGGACAAAGCCCAGAGGCAAAACTTAGACGGGTTAACTTAAGAAAAGTTGACTAGAAACAAGCCAAGCTTAGGCCAGGGCGTTTATAACTAAAAATAAGCCCCCTTGTGTTTACTTGGGAGCTGGGGGGCGGGCCCCCCAAGAGGCCAGCGGGATGTCCTATCTCTGTCCCACACGTGTATCTGCTAGAAAACTGTAGGCAGTGACGTTCTAGCAACTTAATGAGTTAGTGCCAAGGGCGCCTGTGAGGATGAATCTTTCCCATGTGGCTCTGTGCCAGTTATTCATTCTGCTGAGAACTCTGGGTCTAAGAGAATCTTAGGCATGCTAGATTTAGGGACAGTCGTGTGACCCAGTTCTGACAAATGGCTTTGTACGGGGTTCCTGGCATAGCACCTTCTTGCTTTTAAATCCAGACACAAGAGATGCCTGCTTCATCTTCCGGGTACCGCTTGTGTGGATGTGGCCCGTCTATCTAGCCACTGCCAGTCCTCTAGCCTAAGGGAACAAATGCATGATGATTCAGGACTTCAGTGAGCACCGGGCCCAGCCGCCCTGATCCTTTTCTGACGAGACCATCATGTCCAAGTATCTGTCTTTCCCTTTCTCTTAGGACAGCTCTGGTCCGCCTGGGATGGCAGCCATAGCTCTATAGGAAATCCTTTCAACTCTTGAGTGTGCTCTTTCCCAGCTGAGGCTGGGCTACAGCCAGTGCTCCTCCCCTTTAGGATATAAGAATCATCATTTCGGCCACCTTAAATCGTACAATGTGGCAGCGCTCACTGAATTCATTTCCTTATGGGACCATTGTCACTATCTGATTCTAGAACACTCCACCATGGCTAAGGGAACCCATACCCATGAATTCACCTTTATGTATGGGCCCATTTTTCCCAGCTATCAGTGGCCAGTGAACTGTTTTCTGTCTCTCTGGATTTCCTTCCTTTAGGCATTTCCTGCAAATATTACCAGAACCATGGCCGCTGGTGTCTGTTTCCCTTACTTGGTAAAGGTTTTTCAGGTTCTACCTACTGTTGTAAGAACTCTGCCCTCACTCATTCTTTCGGCTAGATAACACTGCACTGTAAGGATGGAGAACATTCTTTCAGATGATGGACACCTGGCCCGGGGCCACCTTTTAGCTCTTGTCAATGTGGTGCACCAACCATCCACAGACAGGCTTTTGTTGGATCCTTGGTTTTGAATCCTTTTGGGTAAACTCCTAGAGGAAGAGCTGCTGCAGCTCACAGGCTTCTGAGCTGCCAAAGCTTGGTTGCCTCAGCACGGAGGCCTCTTTGCTGCATTGTTTACCACCTACAATGGTAAGAAACAAACTGATCGCCTTTGGCACTCTAAAGTGTGCCTGCCGCTCTATACTGCTGAGTGTGTTCACAGTGCTGAGACAAAGCCTTTTCCTCTCGGCATCAAGACTGCACCCTGAACACCCCTCCCCATTCTGCCCACACCATTAGTAACGTCCATTCTAGTCCTAATCTACAATGGGACTGCTCTGGACCTGCCAGTGGGGTCCTGCGGGCTGTGTCCTTTTGGCCCCCCGCTTCTTTCACTTGGCACAGTATTTCAAGATCCTCTTTGCTGTGGCACGAGACACGATTTCTCCCCTTTAAAACTCTAGATAATATTTGAGTGTATGTCCTCACAGAACTATTATTTTGGGGGTACAAACAGCCTTTACAGGCTGCAACAATAAATGAAGAAGGGGGGCATGTCCACTACTCCCGGGGCAGCATCCCCAGACGCAGTCACTGTCATGTGAATAGGAGACCTTTCCGAGTGTGACATTACTCTCAGACTTTCAATCCACAGTCATTCACCTTTAATGACTAAACCCTGCCCCAAGGGATGAACACAAATAAAAACCAATGAGCGTTTTGCCTCAAGAGAGTTGAGCAACAACAGAACGTGGCCAAGAAGGTGAAGAGGGCTCTTTCCCCACACAGGCACCAGGCCATTCGCCTGTCCCACCAGCAGGAGGTGGCAGCGAGTTAGCACGTTTCTTAGAGCTACCTCTTTAAAAAAAATCTGCCAGACGTCTTCCGAGCAAGCACTGTGCTGTTGGGCAGCTGAAGCCAACAGGCTCATTTAAAAGAGCAGAAAGGGTCAGGTAATAATGGGGCAGTAGACTCAACCAAGGCTCTTGTTTTCCATGAAGTTATTGTTACATATTTCATTTTATAAACCCAAGCGTGGCTCACATGCTCATGGTTAGCAAACACTCCTAATATACAGGGCAACTCTTGGAGTCTCCACAGACAGAACAGAGAGGTCAGCCCCAGAGCAGACATACAGAAAAGCCTCGTTTCTTTCTTCCCTCTTCCAGGTGCTGAGAGGAGCCCTATCAGAAGGGAGGGTGCATCTGGCTTCTAAGGGCCACTGAGAAGCTAACAGACCACTTCTGGTTTCCACACCTGCTTTGCAGCCAGATGCTGGATAAACGCTGCCTCCAGTCCATCTGCAGCAGTGTGGAAGCTGAGACTTCATACTCTCATCCCCAGCCTCAAAGAGTTCAGCCTGTTTGGGGACACCTTTGATTGGCTGTGCACCAAATGCAATCCCCCTCTGCTGCCCACTTAGTGAGAGATATCAGGCTGGATGGGGGGAACGCGCCAACTCTTGATGCTGCTGTTTGCCACGCACACCCTGCTCGGCTCATAAGGGGATCCTAACTAGAACCTCTTAAAGGCAGTTATAGTCTTGCCCATCCTGTAAAACTCGTATTCCCTGTGTTTGTGAAGAAAGGTTTAACTCCCGCTGTGCACAATGACAAGACGGGCACTGGGATGTGAGCCAATCGGTGAAGAAGGTGGGCATTGAGCTTAGGATGGCTTTAGTTTGGAGAGCAATGGACACGAGAACCTACTCCACTCACACCTGTTTGCCCTGCAGAAACAAGCTGTATTAAGTCAAATCGGCTAGCTCCTAACACATGGGCTGTCTATCACTAGGTCTCGTGGGCCTGAGGGCTCCCATGGATGCAGACCCATGTCCCTTCACCTGCCCTCGGCACCTTGCAATAGGTGTGCAATGCGCGTGGCTGATGGTTTCCTGAGGCAAACTGTCTTGCTTCATCCTGGACTCATCCCAAGTGCCTAGAACTGTGTTCAAATGCCGCCTTAGGAATGAATTTAAGCGAGTTTTCAGAAAACGGACAAGCGGCTTACAATGAAGCTCATCTAAATGCACACTTGGGAGCAAAAAGGAAAGGAAACCTCATCTCAGCTCATCGCCAACGATGTGGCAAATGCCAATGATCTAATTGGATTTGACAAGAAGCAGTCCGCCCCCACTACACCTGAAATTACCCAGAAGGTCATTACAAATTTAAGCTCACATCCTGAATCACTAATGGGAAACTTCACTACGAGGGTGGTTGGACCTTGACATAATAACTAATGATAGGATCAGGTTGCTATTGCTTATTTCACCTTTATCAATTAGGTTGCCATCTAGTTTATAGATATCATATAACTTACAGAATGGAGTTATAGCACTAAACAGCGTGTGTGTGTGTGTGTGTGTGTGTGTGTGTGTAATGAAAAAATGACCCAGGCATGGTGGCACAAGCCAATAACCCCAGCACTTGGGAGACTCAGGCAAAGGGAATCTCAAGTTTGAGGCCAGCCTCGACTATAGAGTGAGACCTTTCTCAAACAATCCAACAGAATGAATACAGAAAATATTCTTTAAAATCGATGGGGCATGAAATCGAAATGTGGGGCCATGCCCTCTGGACAGAACACCTGGCCAGGAAGACGGGTTGCTACAGTGCTCAACCAGGACAAGAGTAAATGCTGGCAGAGGGGCTCCTTTGCCACGAGAACTTCACACACTGTACCTCAGATACGCTTTGTTCTGAGGGTCTTGTGACAGCTGCGTCATCTCAGTCCATAAACAGGGGCCACCAGTCAGCCCTCCATAAAGATCTTTCATGTCACACAAGGCCCTGAATACACAGACACGAAGCCTTTGGTGCAGCGCAAGGCTCCAGAGCCCACTGCACACCAACCTGGGTCAGCTCTGGCTGCCATGTCACCGGGGCCCCGACATAACACTGAGTTTGGTCTGCCTGTATCTGCATACATGTCGGGGCGGGGGGGGGGGGAGGACACTCGACAGGCAGCTGGGACTTACAGACATCGCTGAACTTACAGATGGTTTACACATTGGTCAACCACATGGAGCCATTAGGGTTCACACACCCAGACCACAGCCCAGAGATAAACAGTCTCATGTGGGGGCCTTGTGACCTACGTGACAAACAGCTGTGCTAGCCTCTGGCTTCAGAGTTTTCATTTCCCTACTTCTTATCCCAGTAGATAACGTACGTAAGGAGAGAACCAGTAAGACCGCAATGGGTCATAATTTGGCATTTGTTTGGGGCTCATTCTAAAGGGGCTGTGGTGAAATCTTAAACCTTTAAGTTTTCGAACTCCGACATTATTTGGAAACAGGGTATTCACGGAGACAGGCATAGGAAGGTCACCAAGGTGAGGCCCTAATGCAGGAAGAAGGGGAAATGTGGACATGGAGACACGTGACAGGAGGAGGTGGCGTGTGTCAGGTCTACAAGTCAGGGAAACTCAGACACTGCTTGCTGACTGTGCGGAAGCCGCTTCTTCCAGGCTGAGCATGGCCAGTGCCACCCTGAAGCAGAGCAGCTGTGGATCATTTCCACAACGCCTCAGGCGATCAGGCTTCTCCTGTGGGGGAAGGACAGGTGCTCAGGAGACCTCCCGTTCCTATGTAAAGCCCCAGGGCCACGTGTCTCCCACAGTTACGTCTCTGCTCTGCACCTCCACGCTCTTGCTGGTTCACACAGCCAGGTCATCACAGAGATGACCCCATTGCTAGTTCCAGTTCTCTGCCTGGTTTTATCTTGTGACCAAATGCCTGACAAAAACAACTGAAAGAAAGATTGGTTTGGGCGCAGGTGGGAAAGCTCAGTCCATCATGGAAGGGAGGGCGTGGCAGAACAGGAGGATCTGTATCAGTGTAGCCGTGAGACACAGCGAGAAAGCCTGCACACCCGACACACAGGCGACATCACTGCCACGGTCCAGAGCCCTCTACTCCTGCGCATCCTAAGGGAAGACCTGTACCAGCACAGAGCCGGACGAGCAGACACAGTCCCTCTGCACAGCATTTTCTCCTCCTCCTAAGCTGTTTATGTCAGGCGTTCTGTCCCAGGGACAAGGAGGCTAACAAACACACCATCTTCCCAGAGCTACAGCAGAACAAATACGTTTTCAGACAGATGAGAGACGAAAGGATCCATCCCCAAGAGACACTGTCACAGTCCATTTTCTGCCATATAATGCAGTAATGTGATTGTAAAGAAAAGAGCGTCTACCTCGGCTCATGGTTATAGTCCAAGGTCAGGGGCTGCGTCTGGTGACAGCTCCAAGGGGGCAGCTTGGGGGTATGGCATATGTATTACTTTCCGGTGCCCCCATCTTGTGTACAAAGCCACCAGAATCCATTCATAAGGCCCAGGCCATGACTTACATAACCACCTCTTAAAGCCCGCTAGTCTGACCTTTTCACCGCCTCTGCCTCACAGTGGGGGCTGAATTTCAACTCAGGAGTGTCTGAGGGGCAGACTTGGCCCATTTCCAAGACACATACCTTCACTGTAGAGGACACCAGGCAGAATACATATGTGGACATCTACAGTAGATCATAAATGACTTCATCTCTTTAACCTCTTTCAAGACTATGAACTATAACAACAAACATTAACTATGTACAAGGGGACTGCAGTCCCTGACATGCTTGAGCTAGCTCCGCTGTGAGCATTGGCTAAAGGTCCCTCTTCACAGGCCTGTGCTAGCGATCCCATGTTTCTACTCAAAGTAGGCCGTGGTGGGAGTATTTAGCTCACAAAACAGCAAGTGCTACAGACGAAGACTTGGTCATCAGGAGAGGTGTGGCTAGCAGTTCCCACATACGGTATCAGGAGTACAGGGAGAACAGCAGGAGAACCAAGAGAGGATGGTCTTACACAGTTTCAGGGCTTCCTCTTTTCACCTTTTATTATTTTAGGAACATGAGCATATATGCCTATATATACATATACACATGTATATATACCTGATGGGCCTAGTGCTGAGCATTTTATCTACATATATGTTTATGTGTCACATGCGTCTGGTGCCTGGAGAGGCCAGAGAGCCACTGGCTATCTTGCTGGAGTCAGAGATGCTTGGGAGGCTCCATAGGGTGCTGGGAATCGAATGTGGTTCCTCTGCAAGAGCGGCCAGTGATCTTGATCACTGGGCCATCTCTCCAGCCCTAATTTTCATGGTTTTCATTTTTCTCTTACATTTAGTATCTCAAAGCAGCCTGGCGGCATAAGGCATTTCTAAATCCCTGGAAAATTAAAGATTAAGGGCTGCATAAACTCATGTGAAGAAGTAATTGCCAGGGAGGTTGTGAGACACCTTGGGTCATAAAATGACCTCCTTGGGGCTCCGAACGTTCATCTTCTGTGTAATCACTGCTCTGTCTCCAAGAGGAAGGAGGAAGCCACCAGAAATGAGTTGTCAAACAGTCTTAAATATCCAGGAGATGCTTAAAAGGGAGCTTGCAAGTGTGACTCTAAGGGGGAGATTGACATGGGACGTATACAGCAGCCTTATTTTCACATCTGGAGTAAAAGCTTAGGGTTGTGAGAGTAAAGTCTGCCCAACTGCAGACCCAATGCCACTCCCCGGAGGACGACTACATACTCTATACATTCTGGAAATAAACAGGGCTTTTCCATGTATAAAGCGATGCCGGCCCTGTCCCTGGAGCCACGCTGAAAACTGATAACCCCAATCTCTTTATGGTGAAGGTATACAGGTGGTCTGTGGCATATGTGCACACACACAGAAAAGCAATAAGAAGTATTTTCAAAATCCCTAAAGAAGCAACAGCGATAATCATTACTGAGCTATGTTGACTATTACTCAGACACCCAGCACAGGACAGGGAGAGAGGCAAAGTCAAGCTTGCACCATCACACGGGGCACCAGGACCGATGCCTGCATCAGCACAAGTCAACAGCCTGCTGTGCAGATTTCTCCCACTCGGGATGTGCTCCCATTAGGTCACATGGCTTAGCCGCAATGGTGAAGAGCCAAGCCAGAGCCAACATACCCACAAGGAACACAGAGATCTGACTCCAGGGTAGCACAACAGAGACTTTGCCTGCAGCTCTGCAGACTCGACTCTGCAATCAGCTTGCTCCATCCTCCCCGGCTCTACAGATGTGTATGTGTGTGTGTGTGGGGGGGGGGGGATTGATTAATCCTTCAGGAGAAGAGGATGCTGTAATCTAAGGCGGGCACACCCCATCTCCCTCTCAACGCCACTCCTCCGTGATTTTAGCTGCTCCTCTCCCACATTAGCTGCTACATCTCCGCTCATCGGAAAGTCAGAAGAAGCGCAAGGGGCCGCCCTGTCTTGGCTCCTACACACAGGTAACTTTCCATCCCTCGAAATCTAGAGGCTGGACCACTCCCTTTCCTGGCCAACAATCCCCTTCCTTCTTGCTAGAGTGGAGACACCGTGTGCAGTGGAACGCTGCTGCGGATGCTCTTCCACTTGGATGTATTCACGGTTGTGTCTGAGGTGACGATGATACGACAAGGTTACTCACAATGAGGGATGCAGCCCTCAAACCAAGCTTCGAGACCAGAACCTTCGAGGAAAACAGGTGGCCGACAGAGGGGCAAACAGAATGCAGGACCCTGGAGGGCTGGGGCTGTCACTGAAGGACACACACAGTCACTTGGAGAGTAACCTTGCTTATTACAGATCTGCCTGCAGAGCATTTCCCAAGTCGGTTCCCTACCCTGCCTGTGAGGATGCTGAGGTTCCACGGTGTGAGCGGTCACAGGAGGTCCAGGGGGATCCAGGCGGAAGCCCTAGTGAAGAGCTCCTGTCCACAGATGGGCAGTGCACACGTCTCGGGACTGGGCAGAGACCTGAGCACCAAGAACCACCAGGCACAAGAATTCATTTCCTCCACCCTGTGACCTGCCAGGAGAGGTGGAAGCTGTGTCCCCCTGCCCCCTCCAGAGTGCCAGACTAAAGGGCTACAGGGTGAGGGTATGTTCCACTCAGTTCCTGGGCCCAGCAGCCCTGGTTAGACCAGAGGACAGGGTGCCTGGCGGAGGTGAGCCAGACGGCACACTCCAGAGGCACCATCTCCCCCCTGCTAGTGCAGAGTCCTGCCCCACACAGTGTGCAGGCTGGAAGTCCAGGAGGTGCTGGACGCACAGACAGCATTAATATTTAACCGAGCGGTCACTTGCACAGTCTGCTCACGTCACTAGCTGTCTCTCACCTGGTGCTTTCCCATTCTTGCTCATCTTTGTCTTTTTCTTCCTTCCCGTCTCCCGTGTGTGGGTGTTTCTGCACAATCCGCATCCCGCCGGCTTTCACTGAAATAAAAACAAAGGTGGGGTGACCAGGGTGGAGGGGTGTCTGCCTGTGGATCTGGAGCACCTGATGGAAGGCCACGACGGACTTGATACAGTCCTCGGTGCCCTATTATACCTTAGAAATTTCCCAAGGCTCTCGCGTTCCTTTCCGATCACCTCTAAGTACTTTCTAAGAACAGCAGTGTGAACGGAACATAAGCCAGGTGACATCGTGGCTACTCTGGGCTCTCTGTGTCATAGGGACAAAACATGGGCCTCTTAAAGCCTGCCTCGTGATCTGAGTTCTTCAAACACCAGTGGTTTGGACAGGGTGACATGGCCATGGCTGCCCAGCAAGTTCTGGGAAATTCCCTCGCACTGGGGTTACGGACATGAATCACGCCCAGCTTCTGGGTGGGTGCCAGGAATCCGAACTCAAGTCCGCAGGCTTTCAGAATAAGCCCTGGGCTGAAATGGCCGTTCTCTCAGCTCCGATGGGTTCTTCTCAAGAGAGACTGGTACTGGGTGAACCTCAGAGCCCAGCCATGGGCCGCAAAGCCATTCAGAGCAATCCTCCTTCCCAAACAGTGCTCCAAAAGGCTGCTGTCGGCAGAAGTCATGTTCTTTCTAAAAGCAGCTTTTAAACACACTTCCTGTACCACGGAGCTCGCCTGTTTGTCTAACACGGCCTCAGTGTACTCATGCATTAGGGCTTCTTTCTTTAATGCCAAATACAATCAATCCTCTGCATGGGTGCAGCACATATTTGATTTGCCCACTCACCAGGTGATGGGCACTTAGGGTGTTGGCAGTTTGGGCTGTTATGAGCACTGCAGCGTTGGATAACGTCTATATAATTTTCTGTGTCTGTATGTTCATTTCCTTGGATCTGTAGATAGGCATGGGATAGCTGGGTTCCATAAGAACCCTGTGTACCCTACTGAGAAATGACCAATGTACACCAGGGGCCTCTGATTTCTACAAATGTGTACCCACATGTTATCTGTAATTGTAGTCAAGCTAGCCAGGGAAGAAGGGGTGGAGGTGGAGAGTGTAGGATGGAAAAAATGAGGAAATACCAGGTAGACAATCCAATGGATTACCGTGCGTGCATGAGTGTGGAGGCCGAGGGTGGATACTGGCTATTTCTCCGAGACGCTAAGTGTTTCTCAATCTTTCCTCCACCTGTTGTTTTTGAGCAAAGCCGTCTATCTCCATCTCTCTAGCACTGCAATTACAGACACGAACTAGCTTCTATGTGTGGGTGCCAGGAATCTGAAATCAGATCCTCAAGCTTTTGGAGCAAGCACATTACCAACGCGGCCATCTCCCCAGCCCCAGATGGCTCCAAGGGAGATTTTAGAGCCTGCACTGCGCTAATGTGCATCAAGCTTTTAGGTGGGATGGAACAAGAAGTGGTGCGGGACAATTGTCTATATTCTGTCAATTATGTTTTAAATAAACACTGATTGGCCAGTAGCTGGGCAGGAAGTATAGGCAGGTCATTGAGAACAGGAGAATTCTGGGAAGAGGGAAGCTCCCTCTGCAGTCCTGTCCAGACACAGAAGAAGCAAGAGATAACTATGCCGCTGAGAAAGGTACCGAGCCATGTGGCTAACACAGACAAGAATAATGGGCTATTGTAAGTTATAAAAGTTAATAAGAAGCCTGCGCTAATGGGCCCATCAGTTTATGATTAATGTAGACTTCTGTGTGATTTCTTTGGGACTTAATGACTGTGGAAACCGGGCAAGACAGAAACCTCAGACAACAAGAAATCTCCCCAAATATATCTGACAACAGATTCTCCCCAATAAGCCTGTGTATCATCTTTTAGTAGCATTGTTCCAGGACAGGGTTTGCATGTGCCCTATGCTCACCAAGCCTTGTACCGTGGTGTGGAGCTTAAGTTCTGTAAAGCTGATCTGTCTTAAGACTCTGGAGAATGCCCAATCTAGCCCAGACATTCTGATCAGAGGGGCTGTGCTTAAATGGTGAATCTGCCAATCTGGGCTTGAAACTAAAACCCTGGTGTCTCACCCTTTAATGCAGGAACACCATGCTACTCTGGGGAAAAACGGATCCTATTTAACAATGCTCCCAGAAATCTGCCTTTTATCTCAACAACTGATTTTCAGTAACTTTATGTCTCTTTAAAGAGCTTAGCTTTGTCTCCACGTCATCATCAGGTCTTTGCTGGGGACTTGGTCCTCCCTTGTATCTGTTTCAGGCACATCTGTCCTACAGCTGCCTGTCCCGCTATTTCCTCTACTGAGGTCTCTGTGTGTGCCGACCTTTGCTGTATACCTCTGTCGGTTCCTGAGTTCGGTGGCTGTGGCTCATGTGCTGTATTCCCTGCCCGAGACAGCAAGAGTCGCTCCTGGTGGAGGCAGCAGCTCTGTGGAGAGAGAGGCTGTAACAGTTTCTGTTCAGGTCCTCTCATCCTTCTGATGGATTTCTTAGCATGGGAAGGGCAACAGTGGATGCCAAGGTTTGAATGTGGCATGCCCCACGCAGCTGTGTTTGAAGCCCTTGGCCTCCGGTTGCTGGCTCTGCTTAGCAAGACGGTGGACCATTGAGACATGCCACCTAGTAGATGGACACAGACAGCTAGAGGGGGTAGGGAAGCTTTGGAGATCATAACTCAGCCCTGGTTCCAGTCCTGGGCACTGTCTCTTGATCTGCCAAGAAATGGGAAGCCTCCAGTCATCGTGAACTCTGCCATACCTGCCTGGCTTCAGTGGATGCTCACATAGCCCAGGGTGTGAGCTCTATAAGGCAAAGGTGGAGAATGTGAGGGGCAGCAGCAAGGGTGGACACTGGGTGCTGATGTCTGGCCTATATACTTGTCAGTTGTGGGAAATCCCAGCGAGAACCCTCTGCCCCAGACCATGTAGTCTCCAGAGGCTCTCCGTGGTATGAACTAAAATTATGAGCACCCCGCCCCCCATGCCCTGATCCTGCACCTCAGACAGCTCATCACTAAGGAAGCTGAGGGGAAGTGGAAGAGAGCAATGCTCTTTGGTTAGGGTGCAGGCTGCTGATTTAAGCCACACAGGAAGGGGAGGAAACGGACCAACAAAGGCTGTGTCCATCTTCCACATCACTGCGTCTGAGAGCAGAGGCACCACGCAGCTGTCTCGTCAGTCACGAAAGAAAGCAAGACCCGACTGCTGGAGGTGCTGGGGAGAATTGTCATCAGAAATCCTGGAGGCAGGGACTGTTAGGTATTGGCCGATGCCACCTCTGGACCCGCGTGGCAACTGGGTCAAGGCCACTTAGCTGGGTCATGGGCAGCAGAAGGGGAACAGTGACTGTGGTGTTACTTTTAATGTCTCCTTTCCCCAGAACTTACGAATGTGTTCTGTGGCAAGGTGAAAGTATGGCTGCAGAGGGAATTGAAAGCCAATCGTCTGAACCTAAGATTACTCTCCATTAGCCACGTGGACCACGTAATCAGAAGGGTCTTTAGATGTGACAAGAGGAAAGAGAAGAGTCAGGGTCCCAGTGGGGATGGAGGAACGGGCTACAAACCAAGGCATGTGGGTGAACTCAACACAGAGAAGGCTCCCCCCAGAGCCGCCAGAGGACAACAGCCCTGCTCACACCTTGGCCTGAGCATTGTGACACCCTACTCTAGACTCTTCCTAGACTGTGAAAGGAAGAACTGAATTATTTTGCATTTACTGAGATTAAAAAAAGAACAAAGTGCACTATTTCTCACTCGACCTGAAATAAACACAATCATTTATCTAGTGACTTTAAGCTCATCATGGTTTTAAAACCACCAAATTTACTATAATTACCTGCAGAAACTACCACAGCAAAGCCTGCCTCTCACGGGCCCCGCCCGAGATCTGATATTCTACCACATTCAACCCTCTGTGGCAGCCTGTGCAGACATGGCAGCATCACAGGGCAGAAAGTGCCCGGGAATCCACGCTGCTCCTTGTTGGAGGTTCAACAGGAGAAAAAGGAACTTTGACTTCTTCAGCTCAGACTGTTTTAAAAAGCGAATATTCCCTGTGTAAGCAAAACGATGCCTGAGATATGGCTGTGAGACAGCCACCAAGCATGTCAGGACACGGGGTGGTGGCTGAAATGAACAGGGCACATACAGCAGGCCCCAGAAGGGGAAGCTAGCCGGAGCTGTCTAAGGAACAGGGGAGGTAACTGTAACCGCATTACAAATGCTAGGTTAACCCTGATGGAAACACATAAGAGAAAACAGTCACTAAAGCATGGTGTGCCCCGTGGCATGCTGGGAGTGGAAGCAGAGGGCGCTTGCTCCCTTCTCCCGGTGGTCAATGGGTGGGTTCCCTGGCTGAACGTGGGAACCTGCTTACCACGTGTATGACAGGATGCTCGCTACAGAAAGGCAAATTCACCTTTCATTTCTGGCAACAGAACAGCCTGGATAACCCAAAAACTTCCTGCAAGAGAGTACTTCAGGGTCAATTACCATCCGCAGGCTTTAATGCATCCTGAAGCCATGTCTGAATGATTAATGCAATGGAGCTGAATTATCGGTGTTGCTGAAAATAGCAAGTGGCCTATTTCCCACCGTACGTGACATAAACAGCCACGTTCACATTTCCGGCTGACAACTTCTGGGGACAGCCCTACAGAAAAGCAGCAACACGTGATGGGATCACGTTATCAGTTTATGAAACTCGACTTATTGTGTTGGCTCCCCTGGGCAATGGGTACACGTGGTGGGGGCTATAAGCCTGAAACGTGTATCTGCCAAGCGAGTCTTTATCCAGTTCACATGCGGACTGGCAGGGGCGAGTCATCGCGTGTAGTCTGGGCAGCTGGGAAGGCCACGGCCGCCGTTAGAACCAATGCAGCTTCTGAATGCGTTGCTGCCTTAGCAAGAGCGGTGAAACCAATGGGCTCACCCCAGTTCTCCATGCATTTTCTGGTGAGGAGCAGCAGTGGGGGCTGCAGTCTGGGCTGCCTGGCTTGCTGTCAGGGAGATGCCTGCACAGTGAAGCGCCATCTATCCCAGGAAGGTCTCTGTGCAGCATGTCCTTCTTTGGAAACCACCTCCCTAACCTCACAGCTTGGGAGTGGCCTCTGTCGAGCGATGGACACTGTCAGGCTGCTAAGGTCCTTCAGGCCAGTCCCCCACCTCCCATAACCAGCTCTTAGAGGTTAGTAAGTCACCCCAAATAGCTCTGCCAATGATTTAAATGGCACTGCCCACAGTATCTTGATGGTAGGCCACTGCAGTCAAAGTGCCCAGCACTTAAATACTTGCTTGCTGGTATGGTTGTAATAATGACCAGACTCTAGTTACTGCTTCCACTGTGCTAATTCTAGCCGTTCACTACCTGTGCAAATGAGGGCAGCAGGGAGGCTATAGGCGTGGCATTAGAAAGTGAGGTGAGGGGTGGAGGCAGACAGGCCTTGGGGAAACTTTCCTGGAGCTTTTTACTAGGCATCTCCTTCTAGGTAGTGTTGCCAGCCCCTGAAGGTACTGACGCAGGCAGGCAGGGAAGCCAGGAGAGTGGGAGAGACTGGGGGTAAGTGCAGCGAGGAAAACGGGCATTGTAGGGACTGGAGAGGCCAATAAAGAGAGAACACAAGAGAGGACAGCAAAAGAGGCATGGTAAGAGGATTTTATTATTTCCAATGAAAGATGTAAGCACACGTCTGTTATACAATGTAAGCACTTAATGAAAGCTTTCCCGAAGTTCTTACGCAGTCATTTTGACTTACAGACTGTGTTCTTGGCAATCCTTTATTATTCTTTACTAGTGGGTGGCCCTTTCTTCTTTCTACAAACATTTATCCTGCAGCACTGCCGCTCTCTCAGATTGCCAGACAAAAAAGGGCACACTCTGGCCTCCCGGCCACAGAAAGGAGCTTCTGCAGATGAGGAGAAACACACCCTACAAGGGGGGCAGCCAAGAAGCACAGCCTGCTATCAGCACGGTCCCTCCCACCCCTCTGGGCTTGGTGGCCTTGGGATTTCCACTCTAAAGACCTTTGGGTCAGGTGAGTTAAAAGGCTTGCCCTAAGGTCACAGACATGTTTGATTAACAAGAGGAACAAACAGGCAAAGGAGCAAAAGTTACAGTCCCAAGGCCAGGCCCCACTACGGCTACCCCAGAGGAAGACGGTCTGGTCCAGTCTCTAACGTCAGGTGAGGAGACCCCTGAGTCCCAGAGAAGAACAATGTCGTGCCCCAAAATGCTAAACTTAGAGCCCAAGTGCACAGCTGCACAAGCACAGCAAGGTGGTTCTCCCTGTAGGCACAAACAAGGTATTCCGTTTCTAATTCAAAAGCCTGTTTGCAAACCAAAGTAAACCAGAACTCTCCAGTTTCTCCAAGTGAGCTTTTCCTTCCTCTGATCCTGAGGTGTGCCTCATAGTCTCTGTGAGCAATTTAATCAATGTTGTTTTGACTCATTGTCTTTCTAAGAGGCACACATTAATGAACTCCTTCTTCAGGGAGACTCCATTGAGTCTCTGTTGAGCACAGCCCCCTCGCCTCAGCCTGGAATCCTGCATTGTGGGTCAGGCCAAGCAGAACAGATCCACAGGCAGCTGGACCCAAACTACTCCTTTAAAAGTTAAAGGTCAGGGTTTTCCTTAATGGAAATCTTTCTTTGTTGTTCTTTGGTTTTGCTCTTCTTAAATTTTAATAGAAAAAAGTTTTTATACAATATAGTCTGATTATGATTTTCCCCTCCCCAACTCCTCCCCCACTGCCCTACCCACCCAACTTCACTTTTTTTAAAAAAGAAAATTAAACACACACTCTCTCACACACACACAAACCACAAAACCAGAAACCAAAACACACAAAGCAAAAGACTAATAAGACAAGAAAAAAACACCAACAAACAAACCAAAAAAACCCCACAAAACAAACAAACAAAAAACCCAAAGCAACACAACACAGGAAATCTAAAAAAAATACCATTGAGTTCATTTTGCCTTGGTCATCTACCTACGGAGCATGGGACCTACTCTGAAAAGTGAGACTCTATTGGAGAAGACTAATTTTTCCTTTGCAAAACAGGCACTAGTTTTGGATAGGCTTGGTTAGGGGCTGGAGTCTGTGTCTTAAAGGGAGTCTTTCCAAGGGTGGTTTTGTTTGGTCCGAAGCGAGGATTGAACCCAGAGCGTTACGTACTCCATGATGGAATTTTACAGCAAACACAAAGTGTTTCCACCACAGTGGGATCCTTTTCTAACTCCTACACCCCGTGAGGTTAGCGGAGAGGCGCTGTCACAGTGCACCGCCTTTCCGTCACTCCTGTCCTCCCGTGGGGGCCAGCAGCTGCAGAGGTGTGACATTTTAACAACAGAGAGACTGTACAGATGTGTCCCCCACCCAGCATAGTCCTCTAAGGTTTGTTGGGAGGAGCCCTGGTTCAGAGTGTGTGCCGCCGAGACCTGGAGGCTCTCTAAGAAGACTTGGCTTCTGGGACCCGCGGCCTTCGAGCCGCCTCTCAGGGGTGTTCTCACAGGCATCCTTGCCACCTAGTCCCACCAGCGTGGCAGCCACGGAGGAACAAACAGGAACTGAGTGGAGGCGGCGCCCAACGCGCACAGAGGTTGCCTGCCATTTCCTAAGAAAGGTGCCTCTTTCCTGAACTTAACTGCCTTGGCTTAGAGTTTGAGGGTTTGCTTTAAAAATATTACTTTAACCACTTTCAATAGAATGCTGGATGAGAAATGAAAATGAGGCGAGAAAGCCATGCCAGGTGATTAGTGATCAGGATTATTTCCGCTCCTTTGGTCTGTCAGTGTGAAACGCTGTCAGCCCACGATTAATCATCACGGCATAACACTGCCTTTTAATTGTTGGGGGCTACCCCCAAACATCTGTGCAATCTCAGCGGAAGCTGCCGACGTTTGAGTTCTGAGTTGTACAACTGGGCTTAGCGCGGGCACTCGCGGCGACTCCCGAGGTGGCTACGTGTCCCCGCCGGGGAGGGCTGGATGCCCGCGTCCCGCTCACCTGCGACCCGGAGCCCTCGCTCACCTGCGCGCGTGCGCATCGCCCCGGTCCGGGACCCGGGGAACCCCGATCCTGCCCCGCCCCCGCCCGGCGCCCCGAGACAAAGTGCAAACCAGTCAGTACCGGCGGGCGGGTGTCCAGCTTTGGTCTCCAGCTTCCCTTCTGGAGGCGAAGACATGGCGCCGCTGGCTCGAGGGGCAACGACGGCGGCGGCGGAGGGGTGGGCGGCTGCGCGCGCGCGCGAGGCCCCGGAGGGAAGGAAGGCGTGGGGCGCGCGCGGCTCGGGGACGCGCACTGCCGCCTTGGGCCGAGGGCGTGGCTCCGGGCGACTGCGTGGCACGGCCACGCCCACTCGCGCTGGGCGAGCCGCCCCGCCCTGCCCCACCCTGGCCGAGTGGAGCGTGCGCAGCCGCCAGCGCCACGTCTATCTCCTGGCAGCTAGCCGGGCAGAGTGACAAGGCGCGTGTCCGTGGAGGGTGCGCGGCTCCGCGATCGCTGGAGAGCTGGACGAGCAATGAGGCTCCTCCGCCTAGCTGTCCCCGAGGGAAGCGTCGCCCGCCGGTGGTTCGAGACCTCAGCGCCGGGTTTCGTTCAGAGATGACAGCGGCCTGCTTCATCTCTCAGCTATCAGCTCATTGCCCATGGCTCCTTGGCCCATTTCGCTGCGCGACTCATCCGGTGCCTCTCCAGAACTCACAGCTCTACAAAGATCAGCAGTCTTTAGGAAAAGGCCTGCCACCATCCCCTTTGGGTTACATATGTACCTTTTGACGACACAGCTATTCAGAGAGGTCGGGTGCCACAGGTGCTTCGACTCTTCTCAATCCACAACGTGTTGAATAGCCCCCTCCCTGGCCCCATGCTGCCAAATCCAAAGATCACTTGTCCAGTGCCCTTGATCTCGTAGTAGCATCGGAGACAGCTGTGGCTCCTCTTTAGCTTTAGGGATGCTGTGTCTTGTTCAGTCCGGAGGCCACCCTGGCTTACCATTCAGCTTGGCCGGCTTCCCTGTAGACCTGTAATGCGTCAGTCTCAGCTCTTCTTCCGTACACGTTCCTTGGGTGCTCTCTCCTGTACTAGTGTTTGAGTCTGGGTAACTCATAAAAAGAGGTATTTATTTAACTTACAGCCCTCATGAGGCAGATGGATTACAGGCTTGTATAGAGAACAAATTCTCAGTAGAGATGTTTCCCAGTTTTGAAGCCTTACAGACGCCAAATGCAACCTGTAGCACCAACAGCCCACCAGGCTCTTTTGTGATGGGGCCTGGCAAACTATCACCTCCTTGCTCATGGCTCCTTGGGCCACACTGGCTGTTCTGGGGCTTACTAGAGGGATAGGCTCATTCTTTCAGTCTTAGCATCTGCCATTTTCATCAGTGAGCATGGGCTCCTCCACACTCCCACATGATCCACTGCTTCCTGCATCACAACCAACTCTTAAGGTCAGCTGACCAGAGAGAACCCCGCTCTTTCCATTGTTTAGATTGCATGTTTCAAAGCACTAGTAAAACAATACGCTAGAGAATATAATTTTGTTTCTGCAATGAAATTTTTTTTATCACTGTGTGTAAAATACAGGAATTGCCCCACTGTGTATTAAAATAACTCTTTACCAGTCAGTTCAACTGCTTTCTTCTTCCAGCCTCGACTTTTTGTCTTCCTCTGCTGCTGTCTTAGGGATAAGAATTTTTGTATTCTTACTCACTACACAGAATTCTTTCACACTGTGAATTCGGCTCATAAGGGGAGGGTAGCTTTCATTCTTGACCCAACTTCGCAGCATTAAAGGTATTTCTTTATTTTGCTATAGAAATTATAAATAAAATCAAATATAATTGATTTGGCCTTCACACATATAAAACACATGGGGGGAAAATCCCACACAGGTTCCAAAAGCCAAAGAAAAACAAGATTGTGGCATATATATGTTGCACACATGTGCACACGCGCGCGCGCACGGGCACGCGCACGCACGGGCACGCGCATGCACGGGCACGCACACACACGCGCACGCACACACAAGCGCATGCACACATGCGCGCACGCACAGGCACGCACACACAAGCGCACGCACGGGCACAGAGGCAAGCGATCCTTGAGGTTTCAACTTGTCCTCAGTCACGGGGGTGATTGAGGAACCACCCAGGGCATTTTCAGAAGGGCTTCAATAGCCCATAAAGAACACGGAGTCAATTTCAGCCCCACATGAACTTATAGTTTAGTAAAAGACATTTGAAGAAAGAAATGACCAACCTGACCCCTGGCAAACATCCTCTTATCTTTATTTGGAAGTGAGAAAATAGAAACCATAAAGAAGATGAGAGTCGTGGCACTATTAACGCTGGTTCCCTGCAGCACTCCAGATGTGCTGTGGATCATCCGTGGAGACACGAGGGAAGGGTGTGGACAAGGCGTTTCCAGCTTGTCCCATGAGCCATGTTTGACCTCGTGGAAGCTCCTTGTGCAGTCTGTGGCTATGATTTTGTATTGGAGGCAATAACACTTATCTTAGGGATTCAATATTATGGCACAGCATTTATCTCCTTATATAAAATTTCTTACAAGGGTATATAAATTGCTATAAGTATAAAAATAAACACGACAAAGACGTGGAGGATAAAGAGGCTTTCAACAAGACAAAATAATCTCAGGAGAGCCCAGCATCTAAAATTGAATAATAAAATATTTTTGTTACTTTGTTTTTAAAGAATCTATCCAGGAGACAGAGCTGCTAAGACCTAACACTGCCCTTAAACACATATAAAAACCCTTCCGGAAGGTTCTTCGCCTGGGAGCTCATCAATCTCAGAGAGCCTGGGTGTGAGACAAGCACCAGGAGGGTGTGGAGGTCACCATGACCTTTGCAAGCCCACGGGGCTCTGCTTGGACTTTTTCCTTTGTGGGCAGACCAGAACGAAGAGTCCACGAAGGAGGTCTGTAGACATATTAGGATCCATCCTGACTGTATATCCATGTATGAGCTCCAGCAATGCCACCCTCCCTGTGACTCAATGTCCCAGTCTTAGCACAGATTGTAATGCACCCTCTAGAATGTCTCTGAGACGTGTGGGTTGATAGTATAACATACTGAGAATGCTGTGTAAGCCTTACGGGTTGAACACAGTCTATTCAAAGCATGTTGCTTGTTTAGAGATTTTAGAAGGGAAAAAAAAAACAACAAAGTACAACACAGGGCAGAATCTGATTAACATTCTGGAATAGTAATAGATTCCCACTGTTTTGTGCTGGCTTAGGAAAAGGTGAGGAGAAAGGTGTTCAAGGCCCTGAGCGTGAGCCTTTCTGCTTGACTGGAGTTGGGAGGGTGTTCACACGGAGGCAGCACAGAGCAGAGGCGCAGCAGGTGGAGACGGAGGACCATGATCTTACCACACTTGATGTGATAGCATAGTGAGCAGACATAGGAGGCCCTGCCCTAAGTCCAGAGAGCTGCATCCTCTCCGTACCTGCATTTATGACCTCGGCTTATCCCATCCTGCAGTGACAAGCTCCACCGTTGCCTTGAGACAGAGTGGGAAACGGTAAGATTTTAGTACATTATAAACATGATCTCCTAGCCATTCTGTCTGAGTCTAGCCTCTTCTCACTGCCCCCAGGTTTCCCCAGGACGGTCTGTGAACTGTTGCTGTCTCTGCTGCAGCCCCAGGTCTGTCTCTGCTGCAGCCCCAGGTCTGTCTCTGCTGCAGCCCCACGTGTCTCTGGGCCCTGCTCTGCACATCTGTGTGGAGGACTGTCAGTCTGCATGTGTTAGTGCACCCACTTTGCTATCTCAGGGCTCCCCTGAGAGGAAGAGAGAAAGGACTCCGCCAGAGGCTGCTGCCCCTTTGTTCCCTTCAAAGCTCTGTGCTGTGGCTTCTCTCAACTTGCCATATGGATGTCTGGACTGCTTTCAGGAAATGAGGACATAATCTGAGTGCATTTTGGAAGAAAACAATAAAACAAGGCCCTTTGTCAAACCTAAACAGCAGAGTCACATCTGAAGAGTAGAGCAAGCCAGCACTTGGTCAGCAGTCCACCAGTGTAGTGGAAGTCTTCTCTGTCCTGTCGTCCACTGGCCAGGTTTCTCTCGGCCCACAGCCCATCAGCTCCCTGCTGTCGCTTATGAAATAACCACTCTGAGGCTTATTACCAGTTATGATTGTTTGGCCAATGGCTTAAGCTTCTTACTGGCTAGCTCTAACTATAAATTAACCCATTTCTATTAGTTTATATTTTACCATGAGGCTCATGGTTTGTTATCTCACATTTGGCTTTACTGGCAGCTACATGGCATCTCTCTGACTCCGCCTTCTTTCTCTCTGTAGCTTTGTTTGGATTTCCCACCTAGCTATATTTTGCCTGCCCATTGACCAAAACAAGTTTACTCATCAACCGGTAAGAGAAACACATAGTCGCAGCATACGGAAGGATATCCTACATAACCAGTCCATGGAGCTGGCTACCATGTCCTTTCGTGTGCCCATCCAGACCACCAGACAAGGGTGAGCGATGATCCTTCTCCCACTCTCGTTCTGTAGAGTCTCTCTCTCTTGGTGGATGTTGGATGTTTTCCTCATTAACAGTAGCTGCAGGGCTGGGGAGGACGCCCCTGGGACATTGTCCTCACACTAGGCAAGGAGGAGCATCCTGTCAGTGTGTCTTGTCCCGGGAGATGGTGACCTTTATCACCCCACTAATGGAGAGGGTTTTGAAATGTGGCAGTTTTGTAAGGCGAAAGCTAACGTATTGGTGCGATAAGATCTTTTTTAGTAATCACTGTGAACTGGCTGACTTTCTGTGCTTGGCTATGGTGTGAGTGCCCTCAGGACTTCGTTAATGGAAATTCCATCCTCATAGAGAGGATGGAGGCTTGCCATGAGGTTGCTGTTTAGAGGTGGGGCATTCAAAAGGGGATTAAATTCACCACAGGGAAGGCCCCACCAGTGTATCTCTGTAGATTTTTAAAGAGAGGAAGAGCATTGAGAACACACACACACACACACACACACACACACACACAAGGTGCTCTTCTCTCATCCATGATGCGTGTGCTGGCCAGAGATGCCCAACAAAGAAGGTCACTATTAGATGGTGCCTCTGGATCTTATGCTGTGTGTGGAAATAGACCTTCCCTTCTTTTTAAAATGGTCCACCTCAGGTATTTCCTGTTAGGAATGACAAAACGGTCTAACATGATATTAATTTAAGTCCCATGACGGTTGCTAAGAGCCTATATTAACAAGCTTATCTCTGGACGCGGTTCTGGAAGATACTTCCTGTGGCTTTCTTCATCGCCTCCTCATTCTCTGTCTCCAGAGGTTAGAGGTGGTAAAGCAATATTCCTAACAAATCCAAAGCCTATTTTTCCTGCTGAAATTACTTGGGTTTCTTTCAAAGCCATTTTTCTTCCCTGTTGGTGATTCCCATCACTGATAATTATTCTGCACCCACCAGAGTGTTGTCTGTGTGGCTTTGCAGGCTGGGGAAGCTGTAAATAATGACTTCTGTCACATCCCAGTCCTCGGTGTCTGCGACAAAGCCCGTGTTGTGTTTGTTCAACACCAGAGAAAGTTCAAGCTAGGGAAATACAATGGCTGTTATTCCAGCTGAGGACAAATCTCCACCCGTCCTTCTGGGGTGGAAGGACCCTCTGGGTGCCATTCTGGAGCTTTTCCCTGGCACAAATTAATAGGCTACCTTTGCCACGGAAAAGACAAGATGCGATTTCTATAGCTCATTGGGTACCTTCCCATCTTCTTTATCTTAATGAAGACCTATGGGGCCTGGGAAGAAATGATACCCTTGAGTTTTCCATGCAAGGCTGTGGAAAAGATACTGCTTAGCAAGACACCACTCAGCAACACACGGCAGGATGCTGCTCTAGGATACCACTGAGCAAACACACTACAGGACAATGCTCTGGGCCAGTTTTAGATTTGCTTGCCTCCTGATTTTTTGTCACATAGGAGTGCTATCCTTCTCATTTTCTTTCCACTTACCCATTTTGAAAGAGAACATTCTGAAACATTATGGGAAGCTTTATAGAGCACAGCAGGGGTTTCTGGGGTTAAGAAAGATGTCTGAAGCCTCAGCAATGACCAGGAAGTTCTGGACATGGCAAGAGCATCCTCCCTCAGGATACTGTCAGTGGATGACACATTGTGGCCCTCTATCCTAAGTGTTAGCACAACTGAGCCACAGTGCCCAGATATTTGGTCAAATGTGATTCCTCAGGTTTTGTAGAGAGAGTTTTCAGATAGGGTGGATATTTCAATTGGTGAATCTGGAGTGAAGGTGATGAGGACCCTCCTTGATGCCATGGTAATGGTGTGTCCAACTGTGGAGCACATGAAAAGAGGAAAGACCATCTGCAATGCCACACACTGACGCCACAACTCTCTCTGCTGGTGTTTGTTGAAGTTCGAATGTCAAGTGTTCCCCATAGGCTTTCTTCCATTTCAGAAGACCCTGCTGTGCCTACAGACACCCCCATAATTCTGCTTCCTAACTGTGGACACAATGTGACCGACCATTTCACACTCCTGTCCCTATGCCTTCTCTACCACAATGGCCTGTACTCTCACACCATAGATTAAAAGAAATACTTCCTTAAGTTGCTTCTTATTGGATATTTGGCCACAGCAATGAGAAAAGCAGCTAAGGCAGGGTCTCTCTGGACCTGTCTCTGCATCTCTTTACCCACACAGTTGTGTGTGTGCATGTGAGTGTGTATGGTATGCATGTAATACATATATTCACACCCTTCCTGATCCTGTGTCTCTGGAGAGCCCTTGCTCACACATTCCACTCCTCTCTTTTAAATAACCCCTCTACTCCAGAGAGCACGCAGCAAGCATCCCGTGGCCTTAGCTCACTGGGGATTGGGTGCTATGCGATGTGATCTTTCTGGGTCTTAATCAGTAAGCAGAAGCAGACACAACGCTTACAACCCAGTGACCACAGCAAGGGCAGGAGCCTCATTAGCTGATAATCAGGTCTCAGGCCACACTGGAGTTGCCTATTCCCAGGAAATCTACTCCAGGATTCTGATGCACCCAATATGATGGTTCTCTAATTTGATGTCAGCAGATAACAACACCTCTGTCCTCTGGTGCTGCCTTTGATCTCCAGGAACAAAACTCCTGGGCCTCATACCTTGTAGCTCCAAGATGGAAAAGAAACTTAAGAGCATTTTATGAGGCGCTAAGCCTGTCCCTTGTGGGAACCTGTTCTTGTTCACCAGCCGCCTACTGTTAATGAAGAGCCAACTCACTGGCTTTAGTCATTTGGCAAATCACTAGATTATACGTCTGTGGAAATTCTCTTGAGCCTCACAGAATTAAAATGACGTTCTAGGAACATTAAACATCATAGTGACACTTTTCACAAAGCAAGTGTGCAATGCAGGACTGTCCCCAACAGACCCAGAGTTGTCCTGGGAATGTACTCAACTTGGATAGATGAAGCACCGTATCAATCAAGTTGATTGGCATCTCCATGCCTCTCTCCATCAGCCCATACCAACTTACTTTAAGTTTCTTGATGTGGGATGTCCTTCTTTATATGTGTTGCTTTTATTGGTTAATGAATAAAGCTGCTTTGGCCAATCGCTTAGCAGAGTAAAGCCAGGTGGGAAATCTGAACAGAGATATACTTAGAGAGAGTAGTCAGAGTCAAGGAGATGCCATGTAGCCGCCCAAGAAGCAAGGTGTAACAAAACATGAGCCCCGTGGTAAAATATAAAATAATAGAAATGGGTTGATTTAAGATGTAAGAGTTAGTTAATAAGAAGTCTGAGCTAATAGACCAAACAGTCTTGTAATTAATGTAGAATCTGTGTGATTATTCGGGTCTGGGTGGCCAGGAAACTAAAGTGTAATCTCCGTCCACAATTTCTCCTTTAAGTGGAATTGTACAGTATTTGCCCTTTTGTGACTGTATTCGCTCACTTGAGACAATTCCCTCAAGGCCATCTAAGTGGCCACAGACCTAGCCGGTTGCCAAATGCCCAATCTAGTCACCGTCAAAGAAAGCAAGCAAAAGTAATGGTGAAAATCTAAGAAAGGGTTCCGATAAAATGGCCGTTCAGGGGAGGGTAGACAGCGTGTATTTCAGTCCACCTTTGGGCGCTGGTTTGGGTTCAAAAAGAGGGAGTACTGGGGTCAGAGGTGAGCCGTGTGGATGGTTAAGTCATCTTGGTCACAGTGCGGGCCGGAGTCTTTATCTCAGCTCTGGTTATGTGAGATGATCCGAAGCTGTCCCTCAAGGGGTGGACCATTTTCCACGAGATGACTGTGGCTGCTCTGTGTGACCTTGTTCGCCATACTCTGCTCTTCCTAGAGTACCAGGGGGTGCCTGCCCAAGAGGAGGACTGCAGATTTTCAGGATGGAACTGGACGCTGTAAAAGCCAACAGTAAGACTTATGGTTGCTCTGTCTTTGTGTTTTCATCCTCGAAGGGGGATGGACTAGGTTGGCTATCTCTAGGTTTCAAGTCTCGTGCTTCACCTACTGAGCTAGTCAGGCAGCCCATTATCTAGAGAAGTCACCTTGTGGGTGGGTAACTTGCCAGCAGGCAGAGTTAAACACAAGTCTGACTCTAAGTTTTAAGACAAAGGAGGCATGCGTGAAGCAAAGGAGGGATCCCAGGTCTTCATCCTTTACAGGCAATTTCTTGGTGCCTGTTTCACATAGCACGTGTTTCCTTATTTTCAATGGCTATATGTACATAATTACCTTTCTTACTTCTGGCCAACTGACTCCTTACTCCCGCTGGCTAGCAGTACCCAGCTGACCTGTCCTTCCTGAGCCTGACCTGTCCCATCAGATGCAGCGCCCTCTCCAGCCCTGCCCACTAATGGCCCTAGGATCTCAGCCTTGTCCTGACTCCTGCCCTCAGGAAAGCTGCTTGCAAGACTTCTACCATTGGCTTTCTTAAGTCTGCCTGCTATTCCCAGTGACTCAGAAATACACACTTTTCCTTTTTCCTTAACTGTTTGCCAGAGCCTGGATGTTCTGCAGCTGGTCCCCTAGGTTTGCTCACACTTCCTCTGAAGCTCTCCCTATCCTTGCCATGCGGCTACTCATCTGCCACATGGCTGACTTCCACACCTAACTCAAACGGCATAGCTTTCTCTCCTCTTCTCCATCTCCCTTGTCTTGACAGCTGCTGAGATTTCCAGCTTGTCTGCCCTGCTGTTTTTCCTTTAAATAATAAGAAAACTGTCCACGACTTTCCTTCTGAGTTTGTTCTTGAAGTTTCTTATTAGTGAGGCCAAACACCCAAAGAGAGAACCCCAAATCCCATGGTGACATATACCATCTTTTGTGGGGCTCCCTAAACAGTGTAGAACAAAAGGAATCCTGTCCTTTTCATCTCTCCAAGTATGGTGGTCTTGTCTATATAAACACACCTGATCCTATGGTCCCCTTTGCTCCTAGAATCCTGGGACTGTCACAGTGAGGAGGGAAACACAGTTGGCACCAGGCCTTCCCAGGCCAACTTCAGATCTCATAAGGCCAGAAAGAATACTGATCTTCCAGATTTTCCTTCATTCGACTCATATTTTTAGACCGAATGCCAAGAGCCCTTCTAGAACGTCGAGGTGAGGTCCCCACTTCGATGGCACTGGAGGCTCGCACGGCCTGTTGACAAGTGGCAGAAACAGGCTATGGTAGTCTCTGAAACAAGTTGCCAAGCTGAGTGTCACCCCTCCTTCTGAGACCTTGCAACATAAGCATGGCGAATTCTTTCTGTTCAGACGCTACGGTTCCTTGGGACAGAGTTTTGAAGGGAAAAGGCGGTGTCACTGCAAGGTGGTTGTAATTGCACGTATTTAGGAAGAAGTATGGGTTAGCGAGGTTCCACCTGCATAGATTTTATCCCTTTCCGTTGCTCCTCCATGTGAGTCTTTTGAAGAATCCTTCATTCTCCCTGGAGGGATCAGTAAACTATGGCACGAGGCCAGATTCAACCTGCTGCCTGTGTTTATATCCAAACGCTCGCTGGAGCACAGCCACCCTGCACACAATGCACTGCTAATGGTGGTTTCTGCCTTGGAACAGCGCGTGGAGTGGTTGCAGTGCGGGTGGTCCGAGCTGCAACACCGAAAACATTCATTTGGCTTTTGTTGTTATTCCCCTCTTCAGAGCGGCACTTCTGAGAGTGTGGTCCCCAGGCCAGCAGCATACATGTCATTGAAAGCGCGCAGAGCTCTTCAAGTTCTCATCCAGCCTCTTGCTTATCCAGCCGGACACTCTGATGCTCACGATACGATGCTCACTGGTGAGTGGGCTGTGGTTAGGATTCAGAGCTACAGAGCATCACATAATCCATGGCTTTCAGGGAACTTGAACCTTCAGAAAGTGAGAAGCCTTCAGGACAACACCTCCCTATTAGTGGCCCACACATTAATTGCCTCTGGGAATACCCTCACAGACACACCCAGAGGTGTGCTTTATTGCCCCCTTCACTTCTTCCCATGCAATCAAATCAAGATTAACCCTCGCACCTGGGTCTAGTTGATTAGGAGGAAATTTATCATTAGACTGAATTCCAGCTCTTTCCACCTTCAGCTCACAGATTCAACAGTTTCATGCCACTATTTAAATGATTATAGATGACAGAGCTCATGGGTCACACCTGCCGCATTTGGACAGTGATTGCTAATACGGCCTCTTAATACGAAATTTGTAAATGCTGTGGTGAGCTCTTTCTTCTTTATGGTAAATCACTTTAAGTATGTGTGTTCTCTTAAGGCTTTGTCGGAAACGGTAGCACATTAGTTCTATTGAATATTTAACTTTATTTTTTGCCTTATCTTCATGCAGAATACATGTCATTGTCTGTGCAGGGACCACGAGATGAGTCTGACCCAGTAGCAGAGTATGTGTTCCGTACAAAAGCACTAGCTCATGTCCTCAGTCTTGCCTTCTCTCCGCTATCTTATTCTGTGGGTAAGGCAGAAGGAAGGCTGTCACCAGGCGCTGGCATCTCAGTCCTGGACTTTCTGGCCTCCAGAACTGTGAACCAATAAGCTTCTGTTTTAGCTACTTTTCTATGGCTGTGATAAAGCACTACAATCAAGGCAACTTTTGAAAGGAAGCTTTTAATTGGGCCTACACTTTGTGGTGGTCTGAAAGAAACTGGCCCCCGTAGGAAGTGGCTCTAGTAGGAGGTGTGATCTTGTTATGCTTTTAAACAATTAATAATTATTTGCAACACCTAACGCAGTATTAGTGCTATGTAGGCAGTTGCTATGCTTTCACAATTTAGATCAGTTTTCACTTTAAGGCTATTTGAATATGTTCAGACTGTTGTTGATTGAACCCATGGATGTTGGTTCATGGATGCTGTCACATGAGGTTACATGTTTCCACCTTTTGTCAAACATGCCCAGGGCCCAACTCCCCTCTCCTAGGTTGCACACTGTTCTGAAAATGGGCAAATGCCTCAGGCAGTCTTTATGTACAGATATAATTTCATAACACGTATAGGAGCACAGTGCTAATTTTACATGAAACAAATTGTCAGAAAATGACCTTTCTGGACAAAAAGGCTGTATCTATTTTTTACAATGAAGCTATGCGCATCCCAGATCCCAGAATCTGGACTGTGTGCAAACGCAAGCTTAAACCTGTATTCAGTCTGTTGAACAGCTCTCGCACTCCATCAGCTCCCAGAACCTCTGGTGGCCTGGCAGAGAAGCCACTAGCAACCAGGCCTATGCAGCTGTCACTACCCAGTGTCCTTGCCAGCCCCCCATTCTGTTGGCTCCTACTACTTATTAGGCCCTGACAGTTGTCCAGTGGCCAGCACTGCTGAGGAAATCTCTGACCATCAGCTAGAGCTGTGAGGGCAGAAGGACTAATGGGTGCCAGTGTGGGCTGGGTCTGGATGGACACCAGGATGGGAAGGAGAAGTCCGTCCAACGTGTGCTCTTTGTTTTTCTCTGCTAATCCACATGTGTGGCGTCTTGAAACGAAGATACTCTCTGTATAAGAGCATGAACTTAGAACCATCTAGACCTGGAGCTGCACATAGACACAACTTTCTTCTTGATGCTGTGTCCTGTGATAGCAAAGACAGCAGCACCTCTAAGCTAACTCTTCACTTTCTGTAAACAAAGGCTAAAAAATACAGTCAGGATCCAGGATGGATATGGTTGGGTGAGAGTGGCCAGTGGTGATACACAGAGCTCTGCTTCTAACGGCTTCTACTCCAGCATGGCTGAGTCTTGGGATCATATCCTGGGGTATTCAGTCTCTTACCACTGTGATGTGGCATTGTAATCTACAGAAGTGCTGGGCCACAGTCATGCTGCCCTGGCTGTGGGTTAGACACGCCCAGTCTATACTGTGGCTGTAGCTCTCAGATTGGTGGCTGAAGCAGCAGAAGGTTATTTATCCCAGACCTGGAGGCTGGAAGCCTGACAGCCATGGGTCAGCAGGTGTGTTAGCTTTCCACACGGTGACAAGGCGCCCAAGACAACAGACTTTATAAGGAAAGTTTTGGGCATTGGTTGCTTGGCCCTGCTGTGCCTTCAGCAGCAAACTAAATCATGACAGAAACACCTGGGAGATTGTTTACCTGATAGTGCCTGCAAGCCAAAATGATCAGCGTGGAGAGGAGAGTTTAAATATCTCTTTCGAGAGCATAGTCCCCGAGGGAACTCACTTCCTCCTACTAGGCTGTTCTTCCTCAAGATTCTACTACATCCCAAAGTGCCACAGAATGGGGACAAAGCTTTTGATACAGGGGCCTTTTGGGGATAGTCAAGCTACAGAAGCAGCAGTGTTGGCTCATTCTGAGGGAGCGTCTGCTCTAAGGTTTTCATTGACTTGTAGGAAGCCATTTTCTTCCTTTGTGCATTCCCATTGGCTTTCTCTAATGTACATCCCAGGCTAATTTCTCTGTGTTAGGAGGCTTTGTCACCTCTGTAAAGACCATAACGCCAGCAACCTCACATTCAGAGGTCCTGGAAATCAGGAATCCAACATACACCCCTTTTGGGAAGGCATCATAATCAAATGTATATAATAAGGTCTTTACCTAAAAAATATTTTAGCGCTCTGGGATTAGACAGAAGTTACAGACAATGTTTGCTGGGTGCTTTCTGTCCATACTAAGTGTTTTATGTGTACCATTCAATTTTATTTCAACCTTTGAAGAGATGATAAAACAGAGGGTTAAAGAACATTAGGAGATTTAGCCACACTATAGCTGGTAATGCTAGGGCGTGATGCCCGTCTAAGCTGGAATGACTCCAGGATCAATGTTATTCATATTGGATGTTCGACTGGTGGGGAACAATTAAACCAACAGTGAAGCCAATATTTGTTTAGGGGCCTAATCATGTTTCCTTTGTAGCCAGTGTTCATGTGCCTCTGTCACAGTGGCAGATGATCATACAAACCCAGTTTTTATCCCTTCCCACTCTGAGAATCCCTCCTTTGCCTGAATAGAACAATCTAGATCTTCTGACCACAGAGACCATCTCCTTAGAGCCCTTTAATTTTCTAAGGAGCATCTCAAGTGTTCCATTGCAAACTGGAGGTAAAATTGTACACCATCCTCTGCAAATAAATTGGCTTAATGTGCTCCCAATAAATAAAGCCCCAGGGCTCCGGGGAGTGGTGTCTTTCCATGGAATCCTATCAGAACACAAGCTGAACTCTTAGTACAAGTAAATAACACGTTTCGGTAATGGCAGACACCATGACAACAATAACACGGGTTAGCGAGGGGTGTGTGTGTATGGATTTGAGCATAAGTGTGTGTGTCTTTCTAGTGTCTCCTAGTGAGAACCCCCAAACCCGACTCCTATTTTACTAACAGTAAACTCTCACTCCTTTGACACTAAAGCAGGCTTCTTGTAGCATCCTCTCTCACTTACTAGTGAATTTCCTCAGTTGTGAAACCAGGTGACTTCCAGTGGGAGGTGTCTCTTGCAAGGGTTCCCCGATCTTGGACACCTCTATGAAATGACCCCCAGGAGCTCTCTGCTGCAGAGCCTCAAGAATGAGGCAGAGCTCTGGGGCAACTGTGGAGAGGAATAAGATGGCCTTGGCCTCCCACCCCTCCACCCACTCATTTCTGCTCTTCCTCCCACTTCAGCTTCTGCAGAGTCAAGTCTCTATGTTGTTTGACAAAATCAGAAAGGACCCCAGGTTGAGAGTCAAACAGTGTCATTTATTTCTGGTTAGGTGAAAGATCAGGGTCAGGCTGTTGTCCTGGAACACAGTGCCCAGGAACAAGGGAAGAACGTTTCTTAAGAGCCTCATCCGTTTGCACCCCGAGGATCTTGAGCGTGGCACATGGTGCTGTAGGCCTCAAATCCCAATGGTCTAACATGCTAGGAAACGGGAATGTCAGGCCTGCATGGTCCTGCCTGCCGTGGAAAGACCACAGCCAAGGGGGGGGGGGGCACAGCAGAGCAAGTGTTGTCACATTGGAAAGGCCATTCTGTGTGGGGTAGCAGCCCTTGAATCCTGGGAAGGAGAGGCGGCTCTCTGCGAGGCCCTTGTTTTTCTGGGGCTCAGCTAACATCACAGAGAATCTCATCTGGAGTCTTTTACACTCTTTCTATTGAGCCAAATTGGAGGTGGAAATTATGACAAGCTAACGTTCTGTTACTATTTTTGTTTAAATGTTGTTGACAATTGTGTTTGATGGCGACTTGACACAAAGTAATGTCGTTGGGAAGAAGAAACCTCAATTGGGAAAGGGCCCCCACTAGATTGGACTGTGGACAAGAGTGTAATACATTTTCTTGGTTCATGATTAGTGAGGAAGGGCCCAGTTCACTCTGGGCAGTGCTACCCCAAAGTGGTAGTATCGGGTGCTGTAGGGTCAGGCCAGTAATCAGCATTCCGTTGTAGCCTGTGCTTCAGCCTGTGCCTCCAGGCTCCTGCCTTGAGTTCCTGCCCTGGCTTCCCTCAGCGATGGATGACATAAACCCTCGTTTCTCAAAGTTTCTTTGTTCATGATGTTTATCACAGCAATAGAAAGTCCCTAGTACACCACTTCATCTAATCCTGTAGCTCCTTTGCATGATCTTATATTGTTCTTCCTGCATATGATCCTGGACACTGCTCCGAAATGACCTCCTCAGTGCCTTCGTTTTAGCTCCTTTGGTTTCTACCATCTATTAATAGGATTTAGTGCAATGCTTCTGCCCACACTTTACCTTGATTAAACCCAATCTCCTTTCATCCACCCTTCCTCCTCCTCTGCTTGCTTCATAGCCTCCATTACGGTAGCACTTTGAGGTAATGAGTTTAGGAGAGACAAGATGTAACTTGAAATGAAGCCAAGGGAAGGATCATGAGGTTCCCTGCTTGGGAATGGGAATCCACTCAAGGTCCCAGGATGCCCCTGTCTCAACATTCTGGTAAACTCAGGGCTTCAAATCTCTAGCTCCCAGCCCCCCCCCCCCCCCCCCACTGCATTTTCTCATTACCTGGAAAAACAGGCTCATCTCAATTTGTTGAAAGCACAGGTTCTAGAATGTCCGTAAAATAAAATGTTTCTGTATAAATTGATGACATGAGAGCTCCTGGTACGGTTAAGGGGGAGATTTTCACTGTAGATATGAGAGTTAGAGAACAGCCAGAGGCATCTGGAGGAGTCCAGACTGAGAGAGAGAGAGACTGTACGGGACAGTGCTACTGACAAGAGCTGGTAGAGTAACCGGGAAGGGAGAGTAGGGAAAACAGTGAGAGAAGCAGGAGCTGAGCAGAGAAAGTGGGCGGGGAAAATCATGAAAACACAGAGTGTAAGGAGAATGAGTACGGGTGGGCAGAGAGGCAGGAAGCCCTGGGCTAGAGGGAGCTTAGAGTAGGGGAGGAGGTGAAGGGTTAGGATGGTAGCAGGGACTTTGAAACGTAACAGGTACTCCTGGTACTGAGGGAACCTGGAGGCCAGCATGCACTTTGATATGTTAATAGGAACCGCAGGGAGCCTTTTGTCCCTTCTGCTAGAGATAAGGAAAATGACTCCTTTTGGTAGAGGGAAATAGGCTACCTTAGTTCCTGAGGAATCTGGCTTTGATCCAATCACCAGAAATCCTCCTATAGTCCAGGCTGAGCCCATTTCTGAATATTTAGATGGCCTTCTGGAATCTTGGGAATTGGGATCCCCTTTGGACCTAATGGCTTCTAACTTTGAAAGTCAGGAAGGGGGCATTATTGGTAAAGAGACAATGAGAGAATATTTTAATAACATGGTATCAGCAGCCAGCCCAGCCCAATCCAGCTATGTGCTAGTGACCTTTACTTTCCCAAGACTTGGTCTCCTCATTACCGGGTGGAATATGAAGCTTGTTCTGACCAAGGCCAAGGAACTGGCTCCTTACTCTCCCTTCCTGGTTTATTTGTGGTTATGGGAGTGAGGCTTGGGTGTCACTTATAGTGATCACATCCATAGTCCTTGAATTCTTTCCCCTGACAAAATGAGGTTTAAATATTTATCTGAGGTTCACTGACCACTGGATACAGCAGGCTACATTCACAGCTGTGAAGCAGAATTACTGAGAGAGAGCTGTGTCACCAAGGCCAATCAAAGCTTCAACTGTGGAGAGTTTGGTGCATCCTTAAGGTTGGGTTCCTAATTACAATTTCCCCTGGACTGTCTTTACCGCCTCATCTCCCACCCTAAGAACTTCTTGCCCCGTTCTTCACGTCAGACCTAAGATCCTTACACACAAATAAGCATTTTTAGAGTGTATTAACTCAACAAAGCCCCATCCTCCCCTGACGGAAGGGCTAAGAATGCTACCCAGTAACAGCGGAAGTCTATGGTGAAGATTCTCCTATCTTAGGGCAACCAACCTCTGAGGTTCCCTTCTCTCTAAAAACTGCCTTGATTTATAGCTTCCTTTGTTCTGTTACCATAAAAACTCCATGAAACTCCTTCCACATGGGAACACCATATTGGGATTAGCTAAATTGACATTCCTGGGGCATGGTCACTCATATTTGAACTTCAGAATAAAGCAACCTTTATTTCCTTTGAGTCAAGAGCTTGGTTTTGCATCCACAAATTTATCTGTGCCCTAGCCTTCTGCGTGGAGGTCCGTGCAGGATGAGGCCCTCTGTTTCTAATCTCTCCTTTGTCTATGACCTGACTGGTTTTCTGAAGAGGAGCTCCTCCACCCAGAGTATATTTAGTTCATCTGGCTGGGGAACTTTGTTAATGATGTAGAGAGATAACCAGTCATGTAGCTTATATTAGAATCGAGGATTTTGCCTCCCTCAAGAATACAATCTTAACTTATTGTTTGAGGCTCCATTGCTTTTGGATAAATACAGAGTGTGTTTTCTATTTCCCTATTCCAGTGCACAGCTTTTTCAAATGAACTGCAACGGAGCGCTCTCTCTGTTTGTGTTGGGAGCCATCTCGGGTTGGCATCCAGAAAGCCTAATAGTGCAAGCTGAAAACAATCCCGTGGAAGCAGAGGCATGGAGAGAAGTTGTTTCGTGAGCGTTTTGCAAAATAACAGTGCAAGGCCACTGCTTGAGTCGATTTCTTAGGCAGGGGGTACTGCTTTTGCCCACAGAGTTGGCCATTCCCAGGGTCTCAGGTGACCTCAATCTGCAAAATCACCTCCCATGTGCCGTGGAGACTCTTTCCGCACGGGTGTCTTCTAGATTGAACTGCGTTTCTCTGATTTCCTTCCCACCCCCCTTCAAACTTGATATGAGCTAAAGCTGTTCAAAGTTACAACAAGCAAAACCAGAGCAAAGCAAGCAAACCTCCTAAGAGTAGCAAGCTGTCCCTCAGACCTTACTCAGTGCTCTTTGTTGCTTTGCTGATTTCTGCATGGAAAATTCGCTATGGTTGGTAGCTTCGTGTTGTGCCAGGAGTCAGAGGGAAGCCTTCCTCCATAAGATTCCCCTACTGTTTTGGTTTACTGAGCAAACAGTGTCAACTGGATAAGTAAGCCTTGGCTGGCAAGTGAGGCGCTGTGGCATCTGTTTTCTGTTGGTTTCAGGCATCCATCCACCTTTTACCTGGAGCCACATGGCTCCTGGGTACCTCCTTGTGCTGGTGCTGTTCACAAGAGCTGTTGCTAGCGTCTTTAACTCTGCTTTCGGTGACCTCATACTGGCAGCTGGAACCTGTCTGCAAGGGGCTATCTGCAGCACGGAAATAAGCAAACTCTACAACACCCTAAAGTCAAGAATGTTTCACTCCTAACCCAGAGAGCTGGATTCTAGATGGTAGCACCCTTCAGTGCCTGTGGCTAGCAGTTCATGTTTCAGACTCTAGATGTCGATTGTTGGATAGAAAGTTGGCATCCAGAAAATGGATGTGGGTTTTCATCACCAGATGAAGACACTATTATGAGCCAGGCATTCCCACTGCTGCTGTGTGGTCCACTCCTCAGCTGGGAGGTGTAGCTCTTCCTCTGAGTATACCCGTGTGAACATACCTGTGTGGGAATCTATGTGCATGCTCATTGTTGTTCCTGTGCAGTATGTTTGTGTGTGTCGGTGCACATTAGGGAGTTTGCTGTGGGAGAATGCTCTTGTTCCCTGTAAAGATTTGTAACTCATATGGTTTAATAAAACACCGATTGGCCAGTAGCCAGGCAGGAAGTATAGGCGAGTCACCAGAGTAGGAGAATTCTGGGAAGAGGAAAGGCAGAGACGCAGTCACCAGTCAGATGCAGAGGAAGCAAGATGAGAATGCCTTACTCAGAAAAGGTACCAACCATATAGCTAAACATAGATAAGAATTATGGGTTAATTTGTAAGAGGTAATTAGTAACAAGCCTGAGAATAGGCCCAACTTTATAATTAATATAAGCCTCTGTGTGTTTCTTTGGGACTGAATGACTGTGAGCCCTAGCTGGACAGAAACTTCTGTCTACAAGAGTTGTGTGTATGTACCTGTGTGTGCACTGTGTCCGTGTGTCTGTATGTCTGTGTACCTGTGCATGAAAGCTTGTATTTATCTTTGTTCACCTATGTGAGCCTATGTGTACATGGACATCTATCTGTGTTCAACTGCGAGGTCTTGAATTTGTAGGTCCGTTCATTAAAATACTTCTGTACATCACTGAGCCCATGTGTGCTTATATCTAGACACACATATGCATGGATTTGCTCATGTGCATGCATATATATATATATATATATATATGTGAACACACATATACACTGGTATGCACATGAGTATGTGTGCATGTGTATATATGACAATGTTATGTAGCTATGTGTAGGCAAATCCATGCATGGGTGTTCTTATGTGGACCTGTGAGCACATGCACTTGCGTGTTCTGTTACATATGAGGTAAGTACCAGCCATCTCACGTGTTTTCTTTCTCTCCCATCTGACTGTCAGTCTGGGAGTCTCCCAGCCTGAGTATACAGCTACCTAGATTCCTCGTTGCAGTGGGGAACTGAGGGCTGGAGATTCTCAGAAGACTGGGACGATCTGAATCACTCCTTCCTCATTCTCCCCCTCTTCTTGTCTCTACTCCTTTCTTACCACTCAAAAGGACACCTAGGAACTGAGAAGATGACATGGCATCTGGTCAAGAGAGATAGCAGCATCTGTTTAGCTTCCCGTGCTGCATGTTCTCTGGGTTATTCCACAAGCCTTTTGGCTTCTGGCCAGTGGAAGGTAGATTGGCCTCAAGGCCTGAGCTTTGGTTCAGACCTTGGTTTCTGCAGTCTCTGCTGTCAGTGCTGGTAGGAGTGGAGCTCTGAGTTTGCACTCAGAGATGCAGGCAGGAGTATTAGGCCCCTCCCTGTGCTCTGAGACCAGGCTGCTCTGCCCTGCTGTGTGCTCACCGTTTCTTGCCTGCTCTTACCTCCACAGTTTTTATGGGTAGTAATCCCTTTAAACTTTACAGAGATACACTGAGAAAAGTTCCTAGAATTCACACTGAGTCTTGAGAAGCAGTCTCAAAGAGGGGAAGTAACTCGCACATAGCCAACAAGTGACAGAAACAATTGGACAGGAAAGTTCTAAGCTCTCAGCTAAATTTATTCAGGGACCAGAAGAAATGTTTCCATTTATGTGCTACTTTCTATCACCTCTAATGTGAGTACTGCTTTAACCTATAATATTATAACTCAAGTGTATTCAGGAAGGCCTGGCTTCCCAGGCAAGGATGAGGATACTGGCTAGGTTGGACAGTAGCATCATTTGATATCAGAGTTTTCTGAGCAAAGAGGATGATCCTTTCATGCCCATTCAATAGATCAGCACCCTAGGAGGGGTCCATCTGCTAATCAGTCTCTTGCTCTTCTTAGGGGGAAAGTAAATCTGGGAGAGAGGTGGGGAGGGAGACAGACGAGAGAGAGAGAGAGAGAGAGAGAGAGAGAGAGAGAGAGAGAGAGAGAGAGAGAGAATTTGCTCAAGGGCCCCTGGCTCAGCCAGGACAGCTCAAGTCTATCCCACATCCTTCTCTGACTTGGGATACACATGGTTCTTCTGGTGGGTGGATACTATGCATGGGTTTTCCTTGGCAGGTGACAAAATATAACTTGGCCACTGGGATGAGCTGCAGGAAGAGGCACAAAACATATCTGAACAGAGGCAATAAAAAAAATGTGCCAAGTACATGCAGGGGCTGTAGATACCACGGCGTCAGGGTAGCCACAGCTGAAGTGAGGTGAACGCTGCCGACTGCTGAGGCCAGCTCTGTTCCCATCCATTCAACTTGACCTCAAAAGAGTTCCAGACAGGAGAAGATGGTGTTTGGATCTCTGAGGAGTCTATTGCACAAATCAGGTGCCCAAACAGCGTGTAAAGAAAAATAACACAATAAAGACAGAGCAACAGCAGCGAATGCCATCTGTCTGCCTCTATCAAGCAAGAAGCATTTTGTTTTTCCTAAGCAGGAAGCGTCTTAGAGGTCAAATCAGGCCTTGGTTATATCCTTCTCTTAGTTGCAATCCCTTGTTTGTCTGGGCATGCAATGGGATTTTATTGCTGACTGCTAAAAGCAAACATGCTTGAATGTTGCATGTTTGTGAATTTCATGATTAAAGCATCCATACTGCCTAGGCTCCCACAAAGCCAGTACGTGTAGTAGGATCAAAACCCAGTGCCATTGTTCTTGAGTTCTCAGTAGTCCTCATTGTCCGCTATGTTCAGTGAGTCCGGTTTTATCCCAGGCTTTTTCAGACCCAGGCCAGCTGGCCTTGGTGAGTTCCCGATAGAACATCCCCATTGTCTCAGTGTGTGGGTCCACCCCTTACTAGACCTGGATGGAGGTGGGAGGTCCTTGGACTTCCCACAAAGCAGGGAACCCTGATTGCTCTAAGGGCTGATGAGGGAGGGGGAGTTGATTGGGGGAGGGTAAGGAAAATGGGAGACGGTGGCAGGGAGGAGGCAGAAATCTTTAATAAATAAATAAAATAAAAGGAAAAAAAAACTACTGCAGGGAACACAGATACAGCTGGGATTGGATCCGCTGAGAGACGACCAGGTTTCTGCTATATTAGCACTTGGTAAAATCATTGGCTAATGGTAATTGCATGATAAAAAATAAATTCAGGGCAACCTGTTTCAGATATCCTAGTTTTTCTGACCATATATTTTGGCCTTGAATAAAAGGATGTGAAGCTTTAAAGTATTGGAAAGCTCTGGGGCCTGGCTGGGAATAGCAACAGTGCCTTTTGTTGAACAGGAAGTATAGAAAGGCTCTGTTAACTTCTGTGAAGGAGGTGTTCCTGACGCATCTTAGGTAAGCCCAAGTGTGTGCCCTCCATCAGGGTGCTCAGGAGTGTACTGAACAAAACTCGGCAACAAATCCTCGAATATTTCTTACTTTTATGTGCTTTGACAGCCAACAAAAAGCATAGCAATGTGTTGAAGGCTTTTTTCACATAACACGCACCGTGTCTGGTTATGGACAGCTGGCAGAAGTCCCCCAGTCCCATTGTACCAGGAGCTGCTGTTGGCCCTGACCTTGACTTGCAATAGCTTTCTTGGTCTGTTCTTTTATTTTTGGGTATAATTCCACTGCCTCCTCTTATATAAAACTGATTAATTTTTAATTTATTTTTTGTGTGTATCGGTGGTTTTGCCCGTGTGCTGAGAGTGTGCCTGGGTGTCCATACTAGAGGTATCTGAGCCCCTGAAACTGGAGTACAGGCAATTGTGAGCCGCTTGAAGTGGGTGCTGTGAACAGAACTCCGCAAGACAGCAAGTCTTCTTAGATGCTGAGCCATTTCTCCACTGTCTCCTACCCCTGCCTCCTAATGATGAAGAACATGCTCACTGCTGCTTTTCTTTGCACTCTTTCTTAGTGGGCATTAACAGCTCACAAAGTGGCTTGTGATTACTTTCTATAAAGTAAGAAAGACCGTGCCAATCTCGCCAGTGTTCCACTGGCCCTCAAATTCAGCACATGTCCATCAACACCCCATTCCTACCTCTCCTTCTTCCCCAGCCCCTTGTTATGGGGTTTTTAAAGCTCTTCATATCAGTAGGTGGCTTAGTTTCTTGACCCCTGGGTATATCCCAGTTTATGACTTGCCTTAGATCCAATAAAGCAACAAATATGGCAGGGTAGTAGACCTAAGCCTGGGCCTACAGATATCTGACAAATATCCACTCACTCCCATGGTCCTGGGATTGCCATGACAACAAGACCCAGCCAGACTCTTAGAGGATGGAAGCTGGTGTGTGGTAGCGCCAAGCTGTCTCAGCCAGAGCCAGCTTCAACCAGCCTGTGGCTAAGCCCCCTGCCGCTGCAGGCACTTGAGCCAATCAGACTAAAAGCCCTAGAGGAGCAGAACCAACCATCAGACTCAGAACTGATGAGTCTGGTTTGCAGGCACAGAACTTGGAGGCATTTGATTAATTATGAATAACTAACCGATACTCCTGAAGAACAGTAAGCATTTTGTAAATAAAGTTAATGTTTGCTGTTGTTTAGTCAGCTCACTAAATCAATCTCAGTTTCCTCACTGTGAGACTCTCCCTTTCCCCCTAATAAATCTTAGTTTCACCCCTCACTGTGCCCCCATCCCCACCCTACCCCCTTGATTCTCCTCTTGGGTTTCTGCACTTTGTCTTCTGCTGAACACAGTCATTCATCAGTTTTATAAATACTACCCTGCCTTATTTTCTGCTCCCCATTTCCATATAGAGCTTGAGAAGAAACAAGCCGAAAGGAGTTCTTAGCAGAATATACCAGATTCCTGGAACTGTAATAAACTAAGCATAGCAAGTCAAAGTGTGAGGTTCCCACTGGTGGGCACTAACCAGACCTCATTTGGTCTCTTCTAAGCAGGACAGGAACATTTTTAGTTTCTTCCTCATAGACATCCCAGGCAATCCCCAAGTGCTGAGGGATAAAGAAAGATTGGGTAAGTGTTGATAGAGGTTTCTGTCCCACCCAGTCCTGCAGCCAAGCTGTTCAGTCCCAAAGAAACACACAGAGGCCTACATTAATTATAAATCTGTTGACCTAGTAGCTCAGGCTTCTTATTAACTAACTCTTACATCTTGCATTAACCCCTAATTCTTTTTGTTTGTGTTAGACACATGGCTTGGTACCTTTTATCAGTGATGCATTCTCATCTTGCTTCCTCTGTGTCTGGGTGATGACTGCAGTCTGAACCTTTCCTATTCCCAGGATCCTCCTGTTCTTGTGGCCCTGCCTAGTCAGGGAGAAGTTATGTAGCTGCCAGAGGAGAAAGACATGAGCCACCAGCTGGAAAATTTTGTTGGTAGGCCATGACCTCATGGTGATGCACAGATTAATGGAGATGGGCTAGTTTTGGATATAAGAACTAGCTAGAAATGTGCTCAAGCTATTGACCAAACTGTATTGCAAATAATATAGTTTCTGTGTCATTATTTTGAGTTGGGGTGATTAAGAAATGAACTAGCAGCCTCTGCCAACAAAGAGGCCATGCCCAAGTAGGCTGCTATCTTAAAGGCTACTGACTGAAAAAATTCCTACAGCACCTCCCCCTTTTGTTTAAATAAAAGAGCTCTAATACAAAACTATATATAATAAGAACAAATATCAACTATAAAAATTAGAATTACAACCAGTATTAATCAAGGAACATATGCTAAATGTTTCAATAATCATTCTATCCTAAGGAGTCTAAGTTTGTATTAGAAATGGCATGACTAAATCATAAGAGGAAAGTAATTACAACTATCTAATTAATCTTCAACCCCATCAAAGGCCTGAGAAGGGAGATAATATTACTTGAGTAGGCAGGAAGTGCAATTAAACAGCTTCCAAAATGTGCAGTAGATGGCAGAGACTACCTGGGCAATCACCCAAAGTGTCATTTGCAATGTTGAAGCAAACAACTTTGGCTAAGGTCTAGAGTAACAGACAGATCTTTTTTTGAGGCAGGAAAATTTTCAGAACTGTCTTACCCTGTCTTGGCAAGTTTGGGCAGTCTTTTTTCTTGCATCCTGCTTATCCAGTCCGGACATCATGCATTTTGTCAGTGGTCAAGGCATAGGGAGTTCAAAGGTCAGTTTTGCCAAGAAGAAAACAAGCTCCAAGTGGAGTGTCTTCAGTGCTCAACATTCTCTCAGGAATAGATCGGTGCTTCCGGGAGCAATTGTGTCTCATTTCAACAGGACCTTAAGTTATTTAAATGCCATGTTCTACAGTTCTTTGAAGTGGCTGAAGATTACCAATCTACGCAGAAAACAATCTCTATGTATCTAAAGAACCTGATTAGTCTAACTATAAGTATGACAAACATAGATGACTATTGACCTATGGTACTTAATACTTGTATAACTTAAAGACTAAGACTTCAAGTAGAACTGAATTAGAGGAATACAAAGTAAATGATTCTGGATTTGATCTTTACTTGTTCCAAACCTTTATCCTTTGACCTCTGTCCAACCAGTAATCCTCTACAAATGTATTTCCTTTGTAAAATAAGAACAGTTATGTCCGCTCCACTTAGTCATCACTTTGAGGATAAAGTTCGACAGCATGTGTGAAAATGTTTTATAAACTGTGAAGGGACGGCGTGATGCACCGTGAAATACTGCTACTACTGCTTCTGCTTCCTGTCCATGCCAGGAGAATGGACCTAGAAGAACAGCATGTGGTTCAGTGGTTTACCTACTTGCTTCTCAATGGAAAAATACTCTGTCTCATAGCACAAAAGCAGGCTGGCAGACACAGAGAACTGGAGGAAGCCAGCATATCACAGCTGGAGCTCTGTCTCAGGTTTAGAACACAGGCTTCTGGGTAATGCAGATATGGGGAGGAGTTCCTGGTGTCAGTTATAGCAGTGAGATGCAGCTGTGCAGTACCACCAGCCTCCCAAGGAGTTCTTCCCAGCATCCCTTAGGACCTCTGCTCAGGCAAAGCGGGATCTTGCTATGTTGAAAACAACTTCAGGAAAAGTCAGACTAACACCAGGTTAGTGAGTTTGTTAAGTAGAGACAAGGGATGGAAAACATTTTGGCTTTAAGCTGTGCCGTTTGGAAGTGCACATACACACACAGGAAAAGTATAGTGCATACCAATACGTGGATCTGGAGAGCAAACAGAGGGAGAGAGAGAGAGAGAGAGAGAGAGAGAGAGAGAACTAAACTGTCATTTTTAGTTTTACAATAGAAATATATATGATTCTGCTTTTTTAAGTTACATTTTTTTCCAAGGATACAATCTACAACAAGAGTAAAGAATTGGCAAAATTTAAAAATGAACTGAAAGAAAAACACGAGTTGTTTATCTTCTCTTTGCTGAGGGTGTCTGTTCACGAGAGGAGGTGTACATGTGTCAGAGGTCAAGGTTGGGTGTGGTACCTCAGTATCTGGTCCTTGTTTTTTAAAAGAGAGCTCAACAGGTAGGCTACGCTGACTGGAGAGAGTCCAGAAACTTATCTCTGCCTCTCCCAGCGCTGGGATTGCAAGCATGCACGTAGCACCTACCATCTTTACACAGCTCTGTGGATCCAAGTCAGGTTTCCCTCCTGTCCAGGCCGGCCCTCTCTGACTGAGCTGTCTCCCCAGCCTTAGGCTATCTCTCTTCTCCTTAAGAATTTCCCTTCGAAGACGAAATTGTAAAGTGGATTACTAACACAATTCAACACAAGGCTGCAAACATTCAGGCCTTAAGGAGACTTGTTAACTGATTTGAACACACCCTTGTTTGAGGCATCTTTAGGAAGATAAGCATCATCTGTGTAGGCAGTTTGAATTTTATCTGTTGTGTGGAGTTTCTTGACTCTTGCCAGCAAGAAACTCAAACTATATCCCAGGATAAGGGAGTTCTTCCCTTCTCTTGACCCTTCAAATTTTCCTTTTGAGCCTGCCTCCTGTGAAGACTCAACTCAGCGATTGCAGAACACAAGTTTGACATCGACTTGTTCAGGTTCTTCTGTCTCTGATGCAATTGATACAAGCACGGCTAGGAGAGTAGCAGCCGGGCCGGGGTTTACTGCTTGCAGTGAGGAAGGATCATTCTCAATGCAGTGCCCCTCAAACTAGGAAAGCAAGGGATTGTTGTTGGGAGCCGTGAACTCCCCAGATCCTTGTTTTCCTCTGCTCTGAGACAGCCTGCAGCTGCTCTGAGTGGGAGACCTTCAGGAGTTCTTGGTGGCAGGGGAGTGGTTTCTGGTGGGTTTGGCTGGGGCGTGGCTATCAGTTAAGGATCTCTATATATGCGGCTCTGGTACACAATAAAGGGGGCATTCCTGCCTCAAGGATGACCCGTGTCTCTGTCTGTGAGTCTTTGTGTATTTCAATCTCCGGCCCCTTGCCCAATTCATGAACTGTATGGTAGCGCATAGAGCTCAGACTGCGTGGCACACAACAGATTGCGATTGAGGGGAGACCATACATATTCTCATAGGAAAGATCGATCTACAAATGTAGATGCAGACATGTAAGTGGGCATGCACAGGTAAAGGTCATACATCCGTGCTCCAAAGATGCTGGATTGTGGAAGGCCTCCCTCTGGGTAAAACATCAGTAATGAGCTGAGTAGACGCGAGTGAGTCAGAGTGACTCAGGGATTTGGGTTTGTTTCTTGTTTCTCTAGAGGGCTATAACTGAAGCCAAAACAAACTTAAAGGCACTTTGTTGGAGAGTCCACAGTCCTTAGTTAACAGACCCTCCCTTCCTGTCTTGTCGCCGCAAACATAGGTCATTGTATACAGGTCTAGCAGTCCCAAGAGGATGCTTCGTGGGTATATAACATATTCTCATGGGAAGACCACCTGTACTCAGGGTTCTGCACAGGAACCCTCCAGAATCTACCCCCAATCTGGGCAAAATAGCAAAACAAAACAAAAAAAAAAACGGGGAGAAATAAACCAAGGAGGACCCAGAGGTTTTTACATGAAGCGAAGAGTTTTCTACCAATTGCTGTGGGCTAAAACAGACTAGTTAACAAGGAATCGCGCAAGGTAGAGGCCACTGGTTATCCCTCGTGGAGATGTCCTGAGCCTGATAAAGACCAGAGCTGGTTAATCCAACAGTTTAATGAAATCATCACAGGGTAGGAGCAACATTCAAGTTCTAACCCAGAACCACAAACGACTGTATTTGAAGATGGGGTGAAGATTGTTGAGGTCTTTATGTGTTGAGTCCAGTTTGATCAGCATCCTTTTGGAGGAGGTTAGAGTACAGACATGCTTAGGCTGACCATGAGTAAACAGAGAAGGCCGTCACCCATAAGGCAAGGCAAGCTTATCCCTTGACAGTCAACCCTCCTTGTTTTTAGGACTATGAGAAACAGCTGTCGGCACTCCAAGTCTCTCAACCTGCGCCATTGCATTATAGCAGCTGAGCAGACGCACACTTTACCCTCTTCTCCATGGCGTTTTTACAGCTCCCAAGTTCTTTTTTATTATTGTTATTTTATTGAGATCTACATTTTTCTCTGCTCCCTTCCCTGCCTCTCCCCTCCCCTTTAAGCCTCTCCCATGGTCCCCATGCTCCCAATTTACTCAGAAGATCTTGTTTTTTTCTACTTCCCATGTAGATTAGATCCATATATGTCTCTCTTAGGGTCCTCATTGTTGTCTAGGTTCTCTGGGATTGTGAATTGTAGGCTGGTTTTCTTTGCTTTATGTTTAAAAACCACTTATGAATGAGTACATATGATAATTGTCTTTCTGGGTCTGGGTTACCTTACTCAATATGATGTTTTCTAGCTCCACCCATTTGCCTGCGAATTTCGAGACATTGTTATGTTTTTCTGCTGTATAGTACTCCATTGTGTAAATATACCACATTTTCCTTATCCATTCTTCAGTCGAGGGGCATTTAGGTTGTTTCCAGGTTCTGACTATGACAAACAATGTTGCTATAAACATAGTTGAGCACATGTCTTTGTGGCACAATTGAGCATCCTTTGGATATATACTCAAAAGTGGTATTGCTGGGTCTTGAGGAGGTTGTTTTCTAATTTTCTGAGAAATTGCCATATTGATATCCAAAGGGACTGTACCACCTTGCACTCCCACCAGAAATGGAGGAGTGTTCCCTTTACCCCACAACCTCTCCAGTATAAGCTGTCATCAGTGTTTTTGATCTTGGCCATCCTGACAGGTGTAAGATGGAATCTCAGAGTTGTTTTGATTTGCATTTCTCTGATGACTAAGGATGTTGAACATTTTCTTAAATGTCTTTCAGCCATTTTAGATTCCTCTGTTGAGAGTTCTCTGTTTAGGTCTGTACTCCACTTTTAAAATTAGATTATTTGTTCTTTTGATGACCAATTTCTTGAGTTCTTCAACTTCATATGGAAAAGCAAAAAACCAAGGATAGTTAAAACATTCCTGTATAATAAAAGAACTTCTGGAGGCATTACAATCACTGACTTAAAACTCTACTACAGAGCCACAATACTGAAAACAGCCTGCTATTGGTACAAAAACAGACAGGAGGACCAGTGGAACCAAATCGAAGACTGAGATATTAATCCACACACCTTCAAAACCTGATTTTTGACAAGTAAGAAAAAAATATCAAATGGAAAAAAAGAAAGCATATTTAACAAATGGTGCTGACATAACTGGATTTCAACATGTAGAAGAATGAAAATAGATCCATATCTATCACCATGCACAAAACTCAAGTGCAAATGGATCAAAGACCTCAACATAAAGCCAGCCATACTGAACCTCATAGAAGAGAAAGTGGGGAGTACACTTGAATGCATTGGCACTTCCAAAATATAATCCCAGTAGCACAGACACTGAGAGAAACAATTAATAAATGGGACCTCCTGAAACTGAAAAGCTTCTGTAAATCAAAGGACACGGTCAACAAAACAAAATGACAGCCTCCACAATGGGAAAAGATCTTCACCAACCCCACATGAGAGGTCTGATCTCCAAAATAGACAAAGTTCCCACATTCCTAACAGTGAGTCTGGATGCTCTCTGAAGTCTCAGGGCCCTGCTGCCCTGGCACTAATCTGTCTGTTCTGTCCTCTGTATCCTGTGTACACTCCCGCAGGCTGGCTTCTGGTCAGTGAGCTTGGCACTGCACCGTTTTGTAACTCTTTCTCTTCACAGCAAACAGTCTTCATGTCCTTGCTTTCCCATCTTTATCTGTTGAAACACACCAGTCCTTCAGAATCACCCCAGTGGTGTTTCCTTAAAGCCGTGGTGAGTGAGATCATTCTTCTGCCTCCACAGCATCCCTTGGTAAGACTGCACGATGGCCTCCCATCTGATGAGCAAGACCCCATCCGTCTTTCAGACGCACCGGATTGCTTTCCTCTTTGCTGCCGTTCTCAAGGTCAGGCTTCACGCCATCCATCTTTCAGTCTGTGTCCAAGGGTGGTGCAGGGAGCTTATTTTCACAAACGTGGGTGATGAAACGGCAGGCCTAACTGGACCACAGGCTCAGAAATCAGGCCAGAAATGAAAACACAAGTAGCAGACATGAACCAAAGAGAGGTCAACCTTAGGATGGCCCAGGAGAAAGTGAAAAACTGGGAGGGGGTGAATAGGTTTTCTGCCCCTTAGACAATAAGTTTCTCCGCCCATGCAGTAAGCTAGATCAAGCTGAACTGACAAACTATAACAACAACATACTGAGCAAAGCAACCTGGGCGGGTTCTCTGGTCCCAGAGATTGAGGCCAGAGAAGTCAAGTGCTCAAACCAGGGCAGGAAAGTTTTATAGATTATGGATGAGGGGTGACGACATGTCCACCACAAGCTGGGGTTGTGCCTGAGTGTGGCCAAAAGCTGACTGCTTAGGTGGGGACTTGGGTGGGGGACACCTCAGGGGAAGAAGCTGCAATAGCCGCCAAGAATGTGGAACTGAGCTTCTGTGCCTTTCCTTTGTTCGGAGACTCTGAGTGTGCCCTGTTTAGAGAGAGAGGGAACCATGTAGGGGTTAGCTGGTCATTCCAGCAGTACAGGGACAATTAAGTCTGGATAGAAGAAGAATGTTACCAGAAGCCTTGCTGGGAACGCTACTGGCTACCTGGAGGAGGTCTGAAGTGCTTTTACTCTGAGTTTGCTTCTGAGATGTCATAGTGGACATTGAGAACCGGGACTGGGCAAGGAGCAGTCCTCTGAAGGCTAACACAAGCCCGACAAACAGAAGTTCACTGGACCGACACACAGACTGCCCAGACCTGCCGTACCTGATCAGAGGCAGAGCAGTTTGCAGAATCATCTTCCGGTTTGTTCCCTGAGCTGTTTCACTAGGGAGGAAGCATAAGAGAAACAAGCACACGTGCTCTATCTCCCGCAAACCCTTGTAAAATCTGGACACTCCCCCTCTCCTTCAAGAAGAAAATGTCACCTGAGCTTTTGTCCATGTGAGTCTGTGCGCTCTGGTGGGGACATGGGTGGATTTTGTCTCAGGAAACCTTCGATTTTATATGCATCTGTGTGTGCACGTGTGCTCGTGTATGTGGAAGCCAAAGGAAAGTTTTGGTCAGCATTCCTTAGTCATCTTCTATCATTGTTTTTCGTTTTTGTCCCGGGGCAAGGGCTGCTCCTCTCAGTAGCCTGGAGTTTGCCTTGTATTCTAGGCTGGCCGAACAGCAAGCCCTAGAGATCCAACTTCCCCAGCCAGCCTTGCTATCACAAATGTGTGCTGCCACACCCAGCTTTCCAGTGCCAGCGTGGAACTATGAGTCTTTGTGCTTTCACTGTCTGAGCTGTCTGCAGCTCCCTTCCCCAGCGACTGTTAAACCAGCAGGACTTTAAGACCCCCCCACCCCTCCACCGCCACCATGCCGCTGGCTTTTCCTTTCTGTCTTCCCTAGCCTATCACATGAGCATGTCAAACTGGAGGCTTTGTATAGCAGCAGGACCAGGCAGATGCCTCCAGGCTGGGAAGCGTCTGTGGGTACCAAAAGGCCTGACTTGCAGGCCAAGGCTTTGAACTAGATTCCCCTAAGCCGAGGGAGCCTGTGCAAGGGATCAATAAAGGAAAGGCCCTCGGGAGAAGGGAAGATGGACCAGGCAGGAAAGGCAGGAAGCTAAGTACACAGAGGAGAGGATGTCTGACCACCTTTTGCTGGCTCCCAGAGTCATTCTGCTGCATGAATCAGACCACACAAAACCTGTCCCCGCCGGTCATGGCAGTGGTGGTAATGCCAGGGGTAGGGCGGAGCATGAGTCAGACAAGGTGACAATAGGGAGTTCTCAGCTGTGTTTTTCTGCCGTGGCACAAAGTATATCTGAAGTGCTTGGGACCAGAGTGTGTAGGTGCTGGGTTATTATTTTAGATTTTGAAATAATTGCCAAAAAAATAATAAAAAAGAAATATTTGCATACACACACAGACACAAAAACACAGAAACACATACACATACACGACACATGCTAGAAAATCTTGGAGATGAGACCCAGGTTCAAACAACTCGTTTATGTCCATACATACCTTTTAAATAAAGCTTGAAGATAATTTTCTACAGTGTCTCTAAATAAGGTTGCATTCTGAAGTCTTGGGGGTTGGGACTCCAACACACTGTGACTTGTTGGGGAAAAGGGAGAATGATCATTTACCCCTGCCTGTAGCAAACACGTTTCAACATCGTGTGTGTGTGTGTGTGTGTGTGTGTGTGTGTGTGTGTGTGTGGTTCTGTGTTGTGGAATGAGGCTGCCCTGGATGGATGTGGGCTCCTGTGCTGGAAAGCCCAGCTAGAGATGAGTGGGAAAGGCATAGTAAATGCCCTGGAGAGTGTACGAGTGCACACGCAGCCTCCACAGCATCAACACTGGAGGAGCAATTGGCGAGCGAAAGCAGCGTAAGATCTGTTGGTTATTGTCACACTTTCACACGGTGAACTATTTCCAAGAGAAGTGCAGATGGAATTCTAGCAGCCCTTGGATAGTCCCCCGTATGTCTCTGCTGTTGCCTGGATGCTATTGGATTCTCTCTGGTTCACCTACCTTCCCGTTTCTAAGGTTTATTTTTTTATTATTATTAATTTTGTTTGAGATTATGTCCTAAAGTTAAATCTACGAAATAAGGCTTGTTTCACCTTATTTAACTTTCTATTTCTTTGTGTATCTGTGGATGGGTAGAAGGTCATGTGTGTGGAGGACAGAGGTCAACACTGGGGGCCTTTGTCCATCATTTTCCGCTTGAGTTGTGGAGACAGGGTCTCCCACCGAATCTGAAATTTGGTGATAATGCAACCAGCTGACCAGCCAGCCCCAAGGACCCTCCTGTCGTTGCCTCCCCAGTGTTAAGGTTACAAGTGAGCTCTGCCGTGGCCAGCTTTCTTTTTCCTTCTCTCCTCCACCCTCCTGTCTTTTTCTGTAGGTGTTGGTGATTATCTCAGGTCCCAATGCAGCAAGCGCTTCATTGCTTGAGCCACCTCCGCAGACTCTGATTTCTCTCCTCTCCCTTCTATTTTATTACCTCTTTTTCTCCTGTAGGTGACTTTCTAAGCGTTTATATTCTTGTGTTTAAAAGAATTTACGCGAATTCTCCATACAGTCATATCTTCTCCCTTCCCTAGCCCACTCTATCCACTAGTCTCTCCATCTTTATTCTTCCGACTTGACTGTAGAAATCATCATGATGCAAATATGCTCATCATCTGTATGGCGGCAAGATACCTTAGTACTCTGTAGTACTGTGGTACCCGGACAACTTATTGAAAAATTGATTGATTGGTAATTGGGCTGTTTTATGCTTTGTGCATCTAACTGAAGATGCTTCAACGAATAGCCCTTGGAATTTTTATTTTCAAATTCTTGCCAATAGCTCTTTGGGTTAGATCCCAAAAGTGGGCTAAAGGTACTTATCTCGTCAATTTGGTTTTCTGCCAATGTATGAATTCATTAGAGGTTGCAAAATGGTGATGTTTAAATGCCATCTTTCTTTATTCATAGTCTGGAGACGGTTCTCTCTATCACATCTCTGAGTGCACCCAACGACAGGCTTTTAATAAAGCCAGGGCTGGTGGTTGAGTCTTTCTCTTGGCTGGCTGACTTTTACTGTAATGAATCGGCTCTCAGGCACCCTCCACAGGCGTCCAAGGAAACGCTTCTCTCATCTGTCTGTATTGATTGTTAAAAGCATCTCAATCCCATGTTATCTCGGGACAATGTTAATTGGCACTTGTCTTATTATAACCAAAGTGGAGCATCTTTCCGTCTGTCAGTGAGTCGGCTGCATTCACTTCCCCACAAATGTTCTGCTAATATTTCTAGGTTACCGTCAAGTACCAATGTTGGTCTTCCTTTACTAGACTGTCTTTACAAATTAAGTTCGCGGATCTTTGCATTTTCTTGGTGTATTAGTTTTCGTTTTTACTTTCCTTCTTGAGGTTTTTTTGTTCCTATAGAGAAAAAGCAATGCGGGGGAAATATGCTCATAATATAACCGTAAAATATGTGTGAAGTTTTCAAAAGTAAATAGGGGAACAAAGAGGTTTTACAGATAATTAAAGAAACTAAATTTTCCTTATTTTTAATTAGCTTTTTGAGAAGTTTGTACAGCGTGTTTTGATCATTTTCGCCCTCCCCCCAGCCCCTCCCAGATCTGCTCTCATTCCTAACCAATCCAACTCCCAAAAGCTATCGATTTCCACGGGTCAAGTCCAGTTTGTGCTGCACAGATACCCTTGGACAAACCGGATGTGTGGCCTTCGCCCGAGCGTGATGGGTCAACAGAATCTACCCTGAGAGACTCAAGAGAAAGTGGTTTGCTTCCTGGTTCTTCCTCCCTCTGCTGATCTTTCCTTTATCTCTTCTAGATCCCAGATCATAATTGGGAAATTTTCTTAATTCTCAGTTTAAAAAGGAACTTATCCACATTTTCATCTAATATATACATATTTAAATATATAAAATATTTCCCACCTGTCTTTACTGGTTTAGTGAGATGACTTTTTTTTTTTTTTTTTTTTTGCGATGTTTTTCTCACGTGTGTGAGTCTGGATTGTCTCTGCTTTGTTGAATCTGTCTGAGCACCAGATTAAAGCTTTCTGAATGAAGGAAGCTTCACCTTGTGTTTTAGTACTTGAGAGGTCTAGCTCTGTCAGGTCCCCCACCACCACCACCGCCCTCTTTCCTGAGGCTAGGCAAGCTTGTTTGTTATTTAAATGAACTGTATAATCAGATTCCCTGACCTGTGGCGAGGCATTATTATGGAAACACCACCTACATTCTAAGCGATGGAACTTTCGCTGGGCCTCAAGGGTCAGAGTTAATAACACACCTTAAGGTCACTTAGGACTTTAAAGACTGCTACCCTAGTGTGTACTTAGCCACTGGTTTAACCTGCCTTTAAGGGAACAATGTTGCAATCAACTTTTCTTGCCTTTGATTTCCCATGGAACCAACTTTTACAACCTAAGCCAGTGTCTAGCTGTAATGTTAAAATCATGTACTCTTCCGTGTGTAGACCCAAGAGTAATGCATGTATGTGCATATGTGTTATGATAATCATTTGCTCATTGTGTGTATATGTGCGTGCATGTGTGCTTCTGTGAGTGTATGTGTGTGTATGTGTGTTTCTCTGTGTGTGTGCATGTGTCTGTGTATGTCTGTGTGTGCATATGTATATGTGTGTGTTTCTGTGTGTGTATGTGTGTGTCTCCCTCTGTGTGTATATGTGTATGTGTGTGTGTGTGTCTCCCTCTGAGTGTGTATGTGTGTGTATTTGTTTGTATGTGTGTATCTTTCTCTGAGTGTATATGTGTGTCTCCCTCTGTGTGTATGTGTGTGTGTTATCTGACTCAGTGACTTCCCCTCCCTTCAGACTCTGTGAGGCCCCCCTCCTCACTTCCCCATGTGATGCTTTCTGTGCTGCTCAATACAAGAGAGAAAAATCCTTTGTTAGAGATTTTTCCTAAGACACACAGGGACACATACAGACACAGAGAAAAGGACAGACAGACTCACAAGACAATATTCAAGCAGGCTAGGTTCAGATACATGCAGACAGGGTGATGGAGACACAGAAGCAAGAACTGGAGAACTCAAATCTGGGTCACTTTTCTGTAATGTGACTCTGAGTTTATTACTAATGAGTTCAGCCTGACTGCACCGGCCCACCTAAGATTCCTGGTCACGTAGACTTACGTATTAGCTGTATATGCACAGTGCTCCCATGGGAGAACATGGACGTCTTCCCATGGCATCAAGTACACTCTTGCGTCTTTCAGGATGCTTACCAGTTTCCTTCACATCGGCCTTAACGCTCCTTAGTAAGTCAGACCCATTTCCGTGTTGTCTCTCCTGTCATTAGTGTGGTCTTCAAAGCCAGGCGTGCAGGCAAGGCACGGATCTGCAATCCAGCACACGGCAGATGGAGGCAGGAGGGCCAAGCAGTCGAGGGCCTGGTTACATGGTAAGATGTGCTTTAAAAAAAGGAACAAACAGAAAAACAAATATAAATAAAGAATTAGACAAAATAATGGAAGCATGGTCTTCTGTTCCATATTCTTACTGTTTTTTAAATTTTAATATTTGATGATTATTTTTGTTATTGCAATCTTACTAAATATTTTTGGTGTCGTAGCTTGCTTTCTGTCGACGTGTTGAATTTTCTGGATGCAATCATAAAGTAAAACCTGATTTATATCAAGAACTTATTTACATTATTTTTATCATATTTCAATTAATAAACAATATATTAATATAGTATACTTTATCATTTATTATATATTATAATCTTATTTGTATTGTGAACTCAAATGTTTGGGATCTGAGTCTGAGATCTTGGAAATCGGGACCAGGGCGGTTGCTTACCTCTCCTGGAAACATAAGGAGAAAAGTAAAGCAAGTTTCAAGTGTTCCAGTCACAATATTAACTTTGTGGAGCTGAAACAACCGTGCAAATCCCTCTCTGTGTCTCCCTCTCACCCCCTTCCTCTCCCTTTCTTTCCTGTCTGTCTGCGTTTGCTTATCCGTCTGGCTCTCCCTTTCCCTCCTGCCCTCTCCTTCTCTTTTTCCCTATATAGATTGCCCCAGCATTCAGGAATGTTCTTTTCTCATAGATCCTAGTAACTCTACTCCATGACGCTTACTCAAGGTTTTCTCTACTCCTTGACTTTGCTGTTCCCTTTTCTCTGTGCAGTGTCATCAGGGTTGGCTCCAAGTTCCCAATTCTTCTGTCTTAGCCTCCTAAGTGCTGGGCTACAGGACCATGGTTGTTCTATCCTTTTTTTCTTGGTCATGTTTATATTTTACAATGCGAAGAATACTGGTGATAATATACAATTAAAAATATGATAAAAAATGAAAGTGTGTCTTAAAAATACATAACAGTATTTCTTAATACAGATTATTTTACCCTAGAAAAAGATATTTTTTGTGTGTGTGTTTGAAGTATACAAAACATAGAATATCACAGAAATTGGGGAAATGTTAACAGTCTCAGTTTGTGGGAACAGATCTTTGGTGGCAGATGTGATACCCGGAACTCATCCATTCATCTGACAAATACTGAGTGCCCGGTAACATTCTACCCGCTGTGGACAAATAAGGCCTCTGTCCTTTTGGAGTTTGTTTTTTAGAAGGAAGACAGAAGATAGGGAAGCAGCAGAATATAGAGGATCAGTTCCATGCTGAAGAAGTCTGGTGATGGAGGAAGGTCATTGGTTAATTATAATAAAAAAAAACCTGCTTGGCCCTCATAGGTTAAAACATAGGTGGGAGGAGTAAACAGAACAGAATGCTGGGAGGAAGAGGAAATGAGCTCAGACGCCATGCTCCCCTCTCCCGGGCAGACGCGATGAAACTCCGACCCAGGATGGACGTAGGCTAGGATCTTCCCGGTAAGCGCAACTTGGGGTGCTACACACATTATTAGAAATGGGCTAGTCCAGTTGTGAGAGTTAGCCAAGAAGAGGCTAGATATAATGGGCCAAGCAGTGTTTAAAAGAATACAGTTTGTGTGTTGTTATTTCGGGTAAAGCTAGCAGGCGGTTGAAAAGAAGGCAGTTTGTGACCCAAAGGGATGTCACAGTGTACAAGGCAACGAGGAGCTGAGATGAACTCAGGGAGGTGAGGGGTGGATCGTGCGAGAACTTTTAAGTTCTTGTTTTGTTGGCCAGGAACTTATTCATCATGTAAGGGAGATGGGTTTTGAGCTCACATCCTTGGTGTTCCAAGTGCTGAGAGTACGGACATGAGCCCCCATCCTCGACTTTTAGTTCTTGATGTGGCACTGGGTTTTACTTGCCAGCAGGTATGAAGTCATTGTGGGAGATGTTAGAGCCGGTTATGACAGTTCTGACTTACGTTCCCATGGAACATGAAAACTCTGCAGTCATTAGGCTGCTTTCACAGAAACAGAATAACCTTTTTATAAATCTGGATTTGAACTCAGGCCTACTTATCTGAACTCCTGGTCCTGTCTGCTGCAAGCATTTCTTCCCTAATGCAGTAGGTACAAGTACTTTATCGTATACTCCCGAGCTCTCTGTTTTACAATTTTCCCCTTTTTGGTGGAGAGTAGGGCTGTGTCTGAGTTGTGTTTTTTTTTTATGCTTTCCAAAAATAAATATTCATTCCTGCCACGTGTGTCATGATAAATTGTAGCACGGACCATAAAAGAGGTGGACAAACATCTCCTCTCTCAGGAAATATATAGACTGCCTTTAAAGAAAAGACAGGAGTTATATTGAAATTATTTATATTCAACGATTTTCACTTTGGTGGGGATTCTTGCTTGTCTCATTTAATTACCTCAAACAACATTGCCATTTATTTTTCAAGACTCTCCCCAACTGAGACGGGGAAGCCGTACAAAAACGTGGGATTTCCTTTTCGAGTTTATGGATTTTGACTCCCAGCCTGACTGTTCAGTCAGCACAGAAAAAGACAGCTCCCATCCATGCCCCTAAGCCTTATAAACCCCACCTGAGGTCAGAACATCCTGCTGTGCTTTTTCTATTTCTCACCTCATTTCCAGGAATAAAGATTCAGCAATCCCCGCCTAAGTGACAGAGCTGCCTCTCACACCTGCTGCAAGGCAATTCTCATGGGGCCAAGTGTTAGGAAAAGGAGACAGGCTGGGGGCCTCCAGCTCCCTCCGTCCATGGCAGCTTCCCACAGTGGACTCCACCCCTTAAGGGTGTAGTCTTCAGCCTACACCTTGATGCGGAGATGTGACTGGAACTGTAGAGGACACTGCATCTAAAGATGCTACTGTTCACCCGTGGTCACTATTCCAGCTGATCTCAGGACTCAGCCCTGACAGCGAGGCCCTTCGCCTTTCTGCAGGAGTCCCAGGACGCACCTTTCACAGGAGAATGTATTCTGGGTAACAGTTAATTGATTGGAGGTTGGTCTTGACCACCATCGTCCCACGGGCTGTGTATTCTCCAGGAAACAAATAGTGAAGCGCTCTAGGTTGGAATGTATTGTGAACTTCTTTTGGGTCTGGCAAAATCGGTACCAGAAGACTATACATAGCACCCGACTTTTCTAACTCTTAAAATCCTTGTTAGGAAGTTCATTCCAGCTCTGCTTGCTTTGCTTCTGTCACCTATGTGAACACAACATTCTCTCATGCCACAGGTCACAGTGTCCCACCCATGACCCTTCCGGAAATAGATGTGATGTGGGATTCCCTACTGTATGCTGTGAACCTGTTTTATTACCATTGGTTAATAAAGAATCTGCTTCGGCCTATGGCAGGGCAGAATAAAGTCAGGCAGGAAATCCAAACAGAGATATAGAGAGAAAGTAGACGGAGTCAAAGAGACACCATGTAGCTGCCAAAGGAGAGAGATGCTGGAACCTTACCGGTAAGCCACCACCTTATGGTGATACACAGATTAATAGAAATGGGCTAATTTAAGATATAAGAGTTAGCCAGGAATATGCTTGAGCCTTTGGCCAAACAGTGTTGTAATTAATATAGTTTCTGTGTGATTATTGGGGTCTGGGTGACCGGGAAACTAACAAGCAGTCTCGGTCTACATAGATGAATTTCATCTTCGTTGGTTTTTTTTCTTCTTTTTCTTTTCTTTCTTTCTTTCTTTTTTTTTTTTTTGGTTTTTCGAGACAGGGTTTCTCTGTGGTTTTGGAGCCTGTCCTGGAACTAGCTCTTGTAGACCACGCTGGCCTCGAACTCACAGAGATCCGCCTGCCTCTGCCTCCCGAGTGCTGGGATTAAAGACGTGCGCCACCACTGCCCGGCCATCTTAGTTGGTTTGTTCTGTCTTTCCATACAGTGAAAACCCACATGGGCTTCTTCTTTTCATTTTCCCATCCTCTTCCTCCTGTTTTTTTTTTTTTTTTTTTTTTTTTGTTTTTTTTTTTGTTTTTTTAAATATTTGTTTATTTATTGTGTATATATACAATGTTCTGTCTGGGTGTATCCCTGCAGGCCAGGAGAGGGCACCAGACCTCATTACAGATGGTTGTGAGCCACCATGTGGTTGCTGGGAATTGAACTCAGGACCTTTGGAAGAGCAGGCAATGCTCTTAACAGCTGAGCCATCTCTCCAGCCCCCTCTTCCTCCTGTTTTTTATAGGGTCTTTCTATGTTGGCTTTGAACTCATGATCCTCCTGACTCAGCCTCCTGAGGACTGGGATTAAAGGTGTGTGACACTTTGCCTGGTTCACTTAAATTACTTAAAGTATTTTTAAATTAACTTTTAGTGATTCTTTGTGGTTTTTACATCATGCATCCTGATAAACAGTCATTCTCAATGGTCTATGGTTTGGGAACTGATACCCTGTGTTTAACAAAGCTGTTTCTCACACTGCTGTACCTTAAGCTAATCATTCATTCATTCATTCATCCACCCATTCCTTCACTGCATAGACATTCAGAGCTTGCAGGCCCCTGGGACTTCTGCACCCATGCTGATGCTGTGGGAGGCTGGCGGTTCAGCACTTCCATTCTTTTGCCTCTTGCTCCCCTCTCTCAGCCTCGGCTCTGATACTGCTATAGGAGCCTTTCAAGAACTAGGCTTTCCTTTTCTAATTAAGGTTTTATAGCTTAAAAATCTATAAGATTCTGCATTAGATATCATAAGATGTGATAATTAGGAAGTCTTTGGCATCTTTCCAGGAAAGGCCAACTTCCCCATCTAAGGAACACAAAGAAGTAGAAATGAAATTACCTAAAATTAATTTTTATTCCTTCCTTCCTTCCTCCCCCCATTTCTTTCTTTTTCCTTCTTTCCTCATGCCCCGCATCTAGATTTCTTTTCAATTTTCTTGATAATTTCTAGCGCTGCTCATATTTCTTGCCAATGCCATGGTTTTCTTCTTTGCAGCTGAAGGACACTCTACTTATCCACACACTTCCTTTACTCACTTATCCCCTGAAGGCCAGCGGGACTTGGCTGTTGGGAACGGCTCTGTGGTAAATGTTCTGCACGCTGTAGACACAGTGGTGGTAAGGTCCCTTATGGTCTCTGATCTGGCAGACCTGAGGTTCTGGCATGCTCGTCCATTGTATGGCAGCACACGGCGCAAGGCCCAGCATTCGGCAGTGTTTCTTTCCAGGCCAAGACACAACCTAGGAATGATGGGAGCCCATCGCCTCTCAATCTCAACAGGCTCTCCAGTCCCATAAGATTGCTTCCAGGCCACAGAACTTTTTTGTTGGTCCAGCGGAAAAGACATGTGGTTACACAATCAGGAGTCTGGGTGGAAAAAGGCACTGCCGACGTTCGTACACATTAGAGTCTAAGAAGTGTTCCCAGTCCTTGAAGAAAACCATTACTTGGCTCACTGCAAGCTAATTGCATTTGTTCAGCCAGTGTGAAAATGGATGTAGATTGGATGAGCTGTGAAACACCCTACTGTCCTACTGTTAAATCGCGAAATAAAGCCACTTGCTCAGTAGACATGGCCGAGGATGGGATGTTCACCAAGAAGTGGGAAATTGCTTGGTAAATTTCACTTTTATGCTTAAGTGACTCTTTTAATTAATTTCTACTGACCTCCTCCTCCAGCCTCACAGGTGTGAGGAGATGAAGGAGGCATCTCACGGAACTTCTGAAGTTGGGGCATGAAGATGTGGAGAAGCTGATTCCATTCAGTCTCTACAGAGCTGGAGGGTGTGGGAACCCGCCGCTCGAGAGCCAGACACAGAGGATGCAGTTTCAGCGCCGTCCTGTGTCACTTCTACCTGGTGTGACAAAAGCTGACTTTAAGCATTAGAGGCCACAGTGAGACTTATAACGAAAGCAAGGAGAATCAAGTTTTAATGGGAAAAAGCATTAAGCATTAAGATGAAAATACATTAGGGCCCTGAAGGCAAAGGCCTTCATCGCCAACACCATCCTAATCTGCTTTGATTGGCTGATCCCTTACTGCCACCTCTTCACTAGCAGCCGAGAGGTGTTGTGTCACTCTGGGACTTGTTTCCATGCGGAAGAAGCTGTGATCCTAGAGTTTTCAGAGAGGTGGTGAGGCCAGTTGGGTTTTCAAACACTGCTGGTCAGAAACCTCATCACTCCCCCGGAGCCTTAGCAACCGTTTGAAGAAAAATGACTTAGTGAAGGGTCTGCATTGTTGCTTCATGTTCAACTGTGAGGAGAAATGCATAAGGTTATGAAACAGGGGTTAGATACTTGATAGAATGAGCAATTTATTTTTCAAGCAATAGTGTATCCTAGCACTTTAAATGATCTGGATTTAGATCCAGCACTGGCAGAGGGTTTGCATAAAACCAAAGATATTTGGTATCATGTACAATCTCCCCAATGAATCAGTCAGGATACAGATAACACGGTCATCGAAATAATGTTTACAAATTCTTTGAACGGCTGCCCAAGGATAATCTATGGTAGGTGCCTGAGATGAGGGCCCTGAGCCCAGACGGCCATCGACGAAACAATTTTTACTAAAGGTCACACAACTACTTAGAGTAGAAGAACTAAGAGAAGAACCAGGTCACCACAACCTGTCAGGGCCACTCCCTGAATTTTGCGAAGGAGTGGATGGGGCTTTGCCTTAGGCATCCTATTCGGCCTGTGAAGCAAGGACAGTGTGAAGTCTTGTGAGCCTGGGGGAGTATACATGGGGCGGGCATATGAACTGCTATGTTGTTTCCAGCAGCTTGCCTCCAGTTTCATGAGAAAGTTAAGCAAATGTAGGACAGGGTATAAATAGATATTCATGGCTTCCTTAAGGTGGCAGCGCTTTCCTTCATGAACTTCATGCTACAGTATTGGTAACGTGGGAAGACAGAGGCTAAGGGTGGGAAACCTGTCTAAGCTACCTGGTACCCAAACTGAGGCTTCCAGACATACTGCAATGAGTTTCTCGCCTTATGTATGGGAGAATGGAGCTATAAATTGCTTATCACATGCGTGTGCACACTCATATGTCCTCACACACACACCTATGTGTGTGTAAATGTATAGGCACATAAATGAGAGAGAGAGAGACGGATGAGAAAGAAATTCTGACCCTGATCTGTTGGCCATCTTGTTAGCCTCCTGGATATTCCATTATGTAAAGAGAAATGTGCTGTAAAAAATACTTTAACTAAAATTCTACTCAAAATGTGCACACGTGCAAAATCTATTCCCTCCATGGTAATGTGGAATGGTGGATGGTTTGCCCTGTTAACTGGGTTTGACAGACAGCACTGACGTTTCGGAAGCAGACTGGAGACAGTTGTCCTTTGTCCTGTTAAGAGCTGTGATGACTCAGCAAAGGGCGAAGACACCGGCTCCTGCTTCTTCCGGGGTCACAGAGCCCGTGTGTATTTGCATAGCGAGACCCAGTATGAAAGGCTGCTTTGTTTAAGTTGCTGAGTCTGAAGCCACACTTCCCTGCTGCTCCTGTTCTCTAAAGTGCAGGAATTATTAACCGCTTATTTGGGGAGCTGCATGTGGCCCGCCTCTAGCTGACTGATACACAGAGTCACCATTTTTGCTTTATTTTGAAACATTCTGATACACGGCTATTTTTCTAACTCTCTTACTTTTTTCTTTATTGCATGATTGTGAATGTTAATGCATGAATTCCTTGGGAGGTATGTTCATTTATTTGTGTTAATGACAGTCCATAGTATCTTTGATTATCCTCACTTTTAAAATCTTCGCTTCTGAAAATAAAACAAACAAGTCTCTTTCAGACTAGGAGTGGCCTCTTTCATAAAAAACAAACAAACAAATAAACGACACCCCCAAATCCCTTTCTAGAATCGTTTCCAACTTTCAATTTTTTTCTGCCTGTAGATCACTCCATCTTGAGTTGGGCCATGAACTTGTACCCTACTACAAAGTTGCTCTTTTAATCATTGTGGATAAATGGCTTTGACTGGATTTAAAATGAATATCTATCCGTAAGGAACAGTGTCCCAAGAAGTCATTAGATTCTAGAGCTGGGGTTGAATTCCATGCTCTTCGTAGTTCCTCATGTGTTCCGACTTAGGAACTTTCCCAGTTAATTGCAGCTATTGGATTACAATGAAAATGAGAGATGGCAATGGAATGCGGCTAAGGGCCGGCAAAAATCAGAGGGCAGGGCCATGTCCTCATAGTCTTGGGGCCTCATCTTCCTCCTGTGAGCCACACACTTCCTTCTTCTCCTAGTTCAATTCCACATGCAGTGAGCTGGGAATGGAGCTCCTAACATACAAACTGGTATAAGAAAATCTCTAGGTAAGAACACAATTTGAAGAATCCATGGGCAGAGCTTGGGAGACCCAGGTGTGTGAGAGGCAGTGCTTAACAGCCTAAAGCAGAACACGGAAAATCCCAGAGGGCGCAGGAAGAAGGAACTCTGGAAAGGAAAGTTTTGTACACTCACAGTTAAGTCCTGATGATTAGGGGTACAGATGTACGTGTGAATGAGATCCTGTAATTCTATAGTGAAAAACAGCAGGACAAGATATCCACAGAGTGCTACGACCTGCATGGCTTTAGAGCCTGACCTAACCAGAGTGGTGTGGGAAGGAAGCAAGGTCAGCAGCCAGGCACACATGCAGAAAAGTTAGGCTTGCATAGGCCCTCTGCTCTGATGGAGACGCACCAACATCCGGAGTCCCAGTGCATTCTTATATCTTTGCAAGCAAGGATGTGGTTTATTGTTTCCAGTTGACAGAGAAAAAGTGCACTGTAAACTGCCTCGCTCCTGAATAATGAAGAAAGACAGTTTTTCAAATGTGAGGGACCAGGGATGATGGACTTTAGACACTTAAGCCCCAAGGACAAGAAGGTTCTTCACTTGTCCTGACACCTAGAACTCTCTGCATGTGTGCTATCCTCTTCAGTATCTTTCTGGGGACTGATGGGGTTTGGAGAAGGGAAACATGTGGAAGGCAAGAAAAAACAACCCTCTTCCATACTTCAGCCTCAGATTTTCTTAAATAATCCTAGTCAGGTTACCTTCAGGATAAGGCTTAGAAAGAGAGAAAAAAAAAACCACCCTATCATTCTTGTGCCTCCCATGGTGTCCACCAAGTCCCTACTCTTGGCTTGGCTTCATCTAGGTAAAAGTAGACCCAAGAGTTTGCAACATAAACATAGTGGGAGACAAAGGCTCTCTGTCTGTGCTCAGAGGCTGGGGTTGGATCCTAGCCTGCTTCAAGAGGGCGAAAAGAAAAGGTTCTGCCTGGCCAAGGTGGAGAAAGGAAAGCTGGAGCTCTTAGGGACCTGGGTAAATCTCAGGGATTTATTGCCTTTCTTTTCATCTTCCCTGGCTTACTGAAGTTCAAAGCAGAGGTGACCTTTAAGATGGGCTGCTTCAATCCATCGTTTATAGCGAACACGGAGTGCCTCTGGGGGCTGGCGCCTGGTCAATAGCAGAAGTGGGGCCAGGTGGGGGCTCCTGACTGGCACAATCCTTTCCACTGCAACCCATGTTTCCCACAGGCCATATCTCAACATGAAAGCTGGGGACTATCTTTCCCACCGGGTCTCTGCACAGGGGATATGTCAGCACACATGAGGGACTAGAAGGCAAGGAACTGAGGAGCCTTGAGGACTCTTGAGCTTCTACAGACCCTTTGGCCATACTCTAACTTCCTTCCTTTTTCAAACCATCTACCCAGGACCCGTTGTATAACTCCCGAGGCTTTCCACAGCCCTGTATGTAAATGGCTATGCTTCCAAGTCTTTGACTTCAGTCTAAAATTTGATAGACGTGTGGACGTTTGTCTAGGTGGAACTTTTAAGGATTATCTGATTTCGCTTGAGCCATTGTATTCTGCCCTGTCTTTCTTTCTCCCCCCCTCTCTTTCATGCTCTACATTTTCAAGTTCAGACAGCATCTATTGCTTTTGATATTCTGGCTCCCTATCTCCCATCTCTGTCGAACACCAGATTCTCAGGAGGAGTGGAGACCTGATCACTGCGGCGTGCTGGAGACCCGTGCCTCAGTCAATGCGGGCTTTGTAGCGTGATGGACACGGCTGTAATGAGAATCTCAAGGTGGGTGTTTATATCCCTGCTGTTTTGTCACCTGAGCCGAAGCCACGGGCTTAAGCTTTCAATATCCAAGTCCCTTCATCTGAGAGTGAAAATAGCTGAACCAGATCTGCTTAGCTCACAGTTCTGTGAAAATGAAGTGCAGGTATCAGACACATGTGCAGGTTTGAAAGTGCGGGGTATACACTAGATACAGTACGTCTGGAACCTTACATGTCGGCAGCAAATTCTGTCAAATTCAACAGGCTTGACTTTTTTTTTTAAAGTTAGAAGTATTTTTAAAAAGAACTAACTATGTTTAGGGGGGAAAGGGAGCTATGCAATTTCCAACAAAGGAAAACGGTTCTGTTTTCGAATTCTCTAGTCTGTCCACTTGGGCCACACTGCCCATTGCTCTGTGCTCCTCTGAGTGCTATTGGCTGCTGAATGAGCTCACAGCGGCATGGAGCAGATGGCCAGTTCACTGAGCTGTGAGTGGGGAGTGGGAAAACTGTCCCTTCTGCTTGCTGCACCAGGAGCCCCATTATGAGGAGCTGTGCTGGCTGCCTCTGGGGGACACGCTTCTAGACCACGGACCTCCCCACCGCAAACGCTTCCATGCCACATGGGAATCACAGAACTACAGAGTTGGGTGAGTCCTAAGATCTGGAATGTTCTTAAGGTCACAGGTTTGGTCTTCAGCTTGGTGCCATTCAAAGGCAGTAGACATGGCATTATGTAACAGTGGAAGACTGGGGATTTAGTGCTCAGAATTTGGGATGTTCGGGGAGAAAGAGTGAGAGACATTCATCACCCAGAGGCCAGCAGAGGCCAAGGAGCCCAGGAGGCAAACTGGGGAGAGAGAGGGTGGACGTGGGAAGAGAGTGCTGGACACAGAACCAGGAAGAAGTGATGCTCAATTCTGCTGCAGAAGTGAGGATGGGAAGAGCAGCGGTGATTTTACTCAGAAGCATCATGGCCGCGGTTGTCCTTCAGGGGATCTTGCATTAGTATGCAGAGCCAGCGTCACAGGTAGAGGAGTGTCAGCACACCTGACTAGGATCAGGGAGCTTAGTGGTCAGTGTCTACATGCCACCAGGATGTAGGAGACTCTTGACGGATTATAAAGGACTCTTCCCTTTGGGCTTGTATGGTTTTGGATTGTCTAACTTGAGTCTGTTTATAAAAATGTCATCATTGCCTCTCCAGTTTCCCTTTTCCTATTTTGACCCCGAGATGTCCGTCGACACCTGCACTTGTAAACCTTCTGTTGGGTTGCATTGCGCCCTGTTGTGCTCCGCTCTACTTGCTGTGTCTCCAGGCCCTTTACTCAGCTAACTCTAACTAACTTTACCACTGCTTCCAGCATTTTCTACAGTTCCTTCCATCCTGGAGACTTAGCCCAGGATTCCGAATGGGAAAGAAAAGAAATGAAAGATTTCCTTTTTTGTACTGCGTGGACAATGCCATCCAGGTGATTTCAGAATGACTCTAGAAGGGAGTCCGAGCCAGGATCCTCAGAGATGTACAGGAGAAACCAGGGCTCAGGCACCTAGCAGGAGCCTTTGCGTGGCCCCAGGAAATAGAAATCCCATTTAAGGTGAGGTCACAAATAAAATGCAGACCAGGAGACATGAAAATAGCTTCATCTTGCTTAAGTGTCTTGACCAGCATCCTCAGATGAAGTAATAAGGGCGGCGGCGGGGCTGCGTCCCCAGCACCCCAGCCGCCTGCCCGGCTAGCTTATGCCCCGAAATAATTACACGGACACTGTATTCTTTTAAACACTGCTTGGCCCATTCTCTTCTAGGCTAATTCTCACATATTAATTTAGCCCATTTCTAATCATCTATGTATGGCACCCCAAGGTGCGCTTACCAGGAAGATTCTAGCCTATGTCCATCCTGGGTCGGAGCTTCATCCCGGGAGTGGGGCATGGCGTCTCTCTCAGGCGTCTGCTCCCGAGAGCAGAGCTTTCGAGTCCCTGAGCTCACTTCCTCTTCCTCCCAGCATTTTGTTCTGTTTACTCCTCCCACCTATCCTCTAACCAATAAAATGGGCCAGGGCAGTGCCTTTATTAACCAATGACCTTCCTCCATCATTTCCCCTTTTTCGGTTTAAACAAAAAAAAAAAAAGGCTTTAACATAGCAAAATTACATATAACAAAACAGTTATTAAGTAAAAGTTACAATAATCTTTATCATAACTAAAGAAAACTATAACTATAACTAACTATTCTTAACTCCATCAAAGACTCCAGAAAGATATATTACCTAAGTAAACAAGAACTAAGAAACTTCAAACTCTAGAAATGACAAAGACATCTCGCTGCCTGGACAGTCACCCAAAGTTCTTTTGTACCGTTGGGGCATCCATCTTCAGCCTTCAGGCCCATGGTATCCAGCAGTCATTTCCATAAAGCAGGAAAATTCAAAGTCAGTTCAGTGACTATCTGTTGTGTCCTGCAGAATGTCTCGCAGACTCTTTCAAAATGAATCAGGAACCCCGAAAGATCATCTCACCTTAGGCAAGTTCAGTAGTCCTCTCTCTGCGGGTTCTCTGTGTCCAGTTTATGCAATAGTCCAGGCAAGAGCAGTTTCTTGCCCAAATGGCTATCAAAACTCCATAACGAGCCTCTTCGATGCCCATCTTCCTCTTGAAGTAGATTGGTGCTGCCAGGAGCAGAGTGTCTCATTGTCATGAAAAGTCCTCAGTTATTAAAACATTAAATGTCCTATTCTGTAATCTTTGAAAGACATGAAGAATGTCTATCTAAAATATATCTCTATATATCTAGAAAATCTAACATGACTACAAGCTTTACTATTATCGATGATTATCCATTAACAACCTATATTTCTTAATTATACAGTACATATTTAAATGAACTACACAATCACAATACCTTAATCAAAATCAGAAACACTTATACATATAACAAAATTGACCGTAAATCTCTATCAATAAAGCAAAATCTATACTAATGCAAATTATTCATACCTATATCATATCCCCCTTTAAATGTAAAAGAACGTTTATAAACCATATTTGGGAACATGGGCACAGTTTTTTCTCTCCAAACTGCTTCCTGCTGAATGGGGGCGTCGTTAATTAGGTCTTTCACGGTATAACCTGTGTGTTAGCTTCATCTCAGTTGGCAGTTGAGCGAAGCAATTTTTTGAAGGCGTTCATACCAACCCTTCAGGAGGGCGTGGTCCATCATACCAAATCAGAATAGAAGAAATGAACAGCGTCTCATCCTCTGTGAAAACAAAATAAGAAACTCCTTTCCAAAGCATCATGTCCTTAGGTCCAAATTTCAAATTCAAGGCATCAAAATATCTATGTTGGATTAGCTCAGCAGCATTTATAAATAAATATCTTTTAGTAGCTTTTGCTCTTTCCTCAGCATTCAAACAATTCAAAGAGAGCATAATAGCATACAGTATCAAAATTCTCTGTGTATTTTCCATCTTTGTGCAGCTTTGTTTTAACCTCTGTTTAGTTTATTTTTACTTTTAACTTTTTGCTTTTTGGGATAGGTTCTCTGTATCTTTGACCTGAAGTAACTCTGTAGACCAGGCTGTCTTTGAACTCTCAGAGATCCGCCTGTCTCTGCCTCCCAGGCATTCGGGATTAAAGGTGTATGCTACTACACCTTGAACTCACAGAGATCTGTTTGCCTCTGCCTTCTAGGCACTGGGATTAAAGGCGTGTGCTACCACACACAACAACTCTCTTCCTTTTTTTTTTTTTGTTACTTTTAAGAACTTTAAATTTTAGTCTGCATATATTTTTAACACACTTCAAACCATTTAGAAATTTTCTTTGTCTTTGAATCTCTCTTTACTGTATATTTCTCTTTTTCTGACCACACGAGTCTTTAATTTACCAAGCAATATCAGTAGGATTAAAGGCGTGGTTTGGCTGGATCCAGCCCATTCCTTAGCTTTCCAGCCTCATGGCTGAGGTACTGGCTGTAGCCAGCAAGCGAGCTTCAGCAGCCTGTGCTTGCAAACCGCACAAACCGCCTGCGTAAGAGTCAGAGTTTGCCCTGGCAGGACAGCCCAGAAAGCTGGCATTTTTAAAGGGCGCAGCTTTCTTCCTGCTATGGCTGAAAACCGAAAAGCATGCGTTCAGCTTTTCGTCAACACCGTTTAAGTGTTTCGTGGCAGGACCTCTTAATGAGCTGCAGGCTTTGCAGCTAAAGCTGAGTCAGGAAGCTTCTCTTAGAAGAAAGTGCATGCTTGCCTCTAACAAGCAGAGCAGACCCGAGAACACAGCGAGTCTCGTTGCCATCAAACAAATCGTAGCACTTTACACCAAATGTTCTAGTCAAAAGCTCTGTCTCCCGCAGGAGCCAGACAGAGATCGCAATGGCGGCACAGCCCCAGGAAGTCGCGCTTTAAAATGACACAGCGTTTTTTCTGCTACTGTTGCCGAATCAGGGAATCTCTCTACAGCACGCCACCAACAAACATCAAAAATCTGTGTTAAACTCTCTCTCCCTTATTTTTAAGCCTTCTCAGGTTTTTTAAGTGGGTTTAGTCCATCACGTGGGGCGCCATATGAAGTAATAAGGGCAGCGGCGGGGCTGCGTCCCCAGCACCCCAGCCGCCTGCCTGGCTAGCTTATGCCCCGAAATAATTACACGGACACTGTATTCTTTTAAACACTGCTTGGCCCATTCTCTTCTAGGCTAATTCTCACATATTAATTTAGCCCATTTCTAATCATCTGTGTATGGCACCCCAAGGTGTGCTTACCAGGAAGATTCTAGCCTATGTCCATCCTGGGTCGGAGCTTCATCCCGGGAGTGGGGCATGGCGTCTCTCTCAGGCGTCTGCTCCCGAGAGCAGAGCTTTCGAGTCCCTGAGCTCACTTCCTCTTCCTCCCAGCATTTTGTTCTGTTTACTCCTCCCACCTATCCTCTAACCAATAAAATGGGCCAGGGCAGTGCCTTTATTAGCCAATGACCTTCCTCCATCACTCAGAGAACCATGGTTTCTAGATAGCTCCTGCTTCCCTTCCTCTATTGCTTCTGTCTTGTGGGCATTTTGGCACCTCCCTGTATTTATTCTCCATTCCTTTTAGGGACACTTTCAGTACATATGCAGGTACTCCGTGATTTGGATGGAGTGATATCTCCATAAACCCACTACAATTTGCAGATGCGTTCAGTCTGTCTGGCCTGCAAAGCGTGTGTTTTCGCTATGCAGTACTCTGTATCTAGTTGGCCGTCTCTCTTTATGAATTCTGGGCTGATGGGAAGGGACAGCTTGCTGATGGGGTACAGGACCCCATAAAGGAACACCTCACCACATATCTCTAGCCACGGGACAGATCAAAACTGAACACATACTTTCTACTGGATAAATACTGTTTTGGAGGCATTCATTATGAGGTTGAAGAATCTTAAGTTGAAACATCATAAGTTAGGGACACACTCTCTCTCTGATTCTCTCAAGCTCCAGGCTATGAAAAATCCTGTCTCAAGAAAAGTAGACAGCCTCTGATGAATTGACCCCTGATCTTCATGCACGTGTGTATACATGTTCACATGCACCCCATACACACATGTAGCACATGAATATACACACATATACATACAAAGAAGGAAATAAAGAGAGGGAGACAGACAGTATGGGGTGTACAGATGCTTCTAGACACTAAGAAAGAGGTTACACGGTATGTAAGAGGCAGCCCCGTATCCTGGGGCCCAACGGCTGAGGGTCAGTCGTAAGTGCTTGTGTTTAGAGAGAATGGATTCAGACCCCTTTAGAGGATGGAGATAGTTCGAGTGTGTAGCCTTACCCTTAGCCAGTGTGCTCAAAGATCTTTTGCCTCTACAAAAACGTGGTTCTGTTATCAGAAGTAGCGTCACTTAAAGCCAGGGTCATGCATGATCTCACAGCCCCTGCCAGCTGGGAACCCTGGGGTGGCTAAGTGGGACCTTCCAACAAAGCAGCTCTTCCAAGGCTCCACTCCAGATATCAAATGGACAGGGATCTCTTCCCAGGATCATGCTATTGTCAGTATTGGTTCTTCGTAAGCTGCAAGTCATTGGCTGACCTTGACTAAGGCTTCCCTCTGCTCCTCACCACGGGCCTTGGGCACAGAGACTCTTGTAGCGGAGCAGCCAGCTTCCTGGACAGTGAACATGCAAGAGACAAGACCCAGCAACACAGAAGCCGGAGCTTGCTGAAGCCTCGTCTCAAAAGGGCTGTCCCATCACCCGCCATCTTGCTTACATTGAAGATAGCAAGTGGCGAGTCCTTTCTCTCCTTCCTTCTTCCGTCCTCTCCGAGTGCCTGTCTGATAGAGCTGAAAGAGAGCTGGTGGCAAAGGGTACGGGTTGCAAGGAGAACCACAACCCTGGGGTCATAATTCAAAACGTGGCCAGTGAAATTGGAGCTAAGTGCTCACCATTTAAGGCCTAGTGTGTGAGGTAGTGGGAGCTTTCTTCCCATTGGCCCAGTGCTACTGATGATCTCTGTGAAAAAAAAAAAAAATAGCTTAAAGGTCTTCAGCAAGAAGTGAAAGCAGTAATTTTGTATGTTGCTGATGTGTAGACTCTAAACTTATACTATCATCAGATCAGTGCAGGGACCTCAAAATATAACAAGACAACCACAAGCATCTCAGAGCAGTGAAAGCCTTAGGTTACCAGCAGAGACAGCTGTGCAGCTTCTCCTAGTGCCGAGGTGAACGAGCCTTCATGTCAGGAATGAGAAACAGCGCGGTCGCTGTCATAGCAGTGGTTCAGCAATCACTAAAGGACGGAAAAGAGAAAATAGGGCAAGAGGCATAGTTGAGACCTTGAGGGACGAGAAAACCATGGTAGCAAAGACAAAGTGCATCTGCTAATAATGACCAATGGCCTAAACAAATGTGATCCCCGTGGAAGAGCAAGAGACGGGCAGGGAAGAGGCAGGCTCTCCCGACAGGACAAACAGAGCTTCTAGAAGAGCAACTATATCTGGGAAAGTTAGCAGGTCAGTGAGCAGGTTAAGTGCAGATTGAACAAAGCTGAAAAGAGGATCAGGCAGTGGAAAGTTGTAGATTTGAACAAATATCCAGTCTGCAGTAGAGGGTGAGAAAAAGAGAGACCATGCACAGAAAGAGAGGAGAAGGAAGAGGAAGAGAGAGAGAGAGAGAGAGAGAGAGAGAGAGAGAGAGAGAGAGAATGCTTCTGTAGGGTACATTGGCACATACCTGTACACCCAGCACGGGGACTCAAAGGCAGAACTGGAAATCCGAAGCTAAGCTAGGATACATACTGAGATCCTACCTACAAAAGTAAAATGTGTGTATGCACGTATGTGTCTTGTGCATTTCATGTGGCACATGTGTGTATGAGGGGCGTGTGAACGTATGTACACACGCACTGACAGAGGTCAGATTGTTGAGACAGGGTCTCTCGTGGCCTGGAACTTCTTGGTTCTAGTAGGCCCACTGGCCAGTGAGATCCTGAGATTCTTCCTCCCCAGGAAGTTTTCTATGGATTCTGGGGCTGCTCTCAGGTCCCTAAGCTTACAGGGCGGCACACCTCACTGACTGAGCAGACACTACAGCCTTCTCTTCCTTTGGAATTCATCTTCTTCTAAATGCTTCCCACATCTCCAGGGTTTCTCTGTATTTTAGGAGGAAGTGGATGTCCCCGGTAGCTTGTTCTCTCCCTAGTGTCAGAAATCAAAGTCAGGCAGAAGGCCCTGGTCGGTCCCACGCAGCATAATTGATTAATCAAGAAGTCTCCATATTTCAGTTCTCAATATTGAAACAGATTGGTCTTTACCAGTTGTTAAAAGGTAATCTCTAGTTCATAATATAAATGATCTCCCAGGATGAACGCCATTCGGGCAATCTGGTGGATTAATTGCTTCCTCCCCAATGACTTACGCCTTGAAACAGACAGGAAAGCAGGATATCAAAACAAACACTTGAAGCACAAAGATAAAAAAAACGTTAATAATTAGTAACAACTAGAAGTAAAATTAATCCACAGTGGGCCCATAATGCCAGCTACTTAATGCAAATTAACAAATGACATTTTAATGTAAAGGACACGAATGCTGATATTCTAATTTTCCAAGTAAGATCAATAACTCAACAAACAATAATGTGCTCTAAAAAGGGAGCTTAGAACCAGAGCAATAACTTTACTTTAGAGAGAAGTGAAATGCCACACAAGTTTATATTTGTGGCTTCAAAATTAGAGTAAATTAGAATTAGGTGCCACAGCCTCGGAAGGAGGGCCTCGTAAAGCGGGAAAGTACAAGCGACGCTGATCCCAAAGTGATGAAGCCCTCGCCTCGCACTGGGTAATGAGGCAATCTCTCACTTCCCTGCAGGATTAGCAAGGGCAATTCTGAATTAAAATGGTGTTGTCTCGAAGTCTTGGCATCTCGTGCCTTAAATAAAAGTTTTGAGAATGAGTGATGGAACATCATTCCAAGGTCTTGTGCTGGACTGCTTGGACTGAGTAATTTTAACTTCAAGCACAGAAACACACTCCAGCATTCAGAGCAGAAGTTCAGCGTGACCACAAGTGGCCTCACGGACTTTTGTCTGGTTTGTAAAAAGCACAGAATAAAACCTCTTAAAGTGGATACCTTCCACGGCGAGGCACCTTGTGGTTGAAAGATACCCTCTGACAGTTCGTGCCGTTTGTTCCTTAAAACTACTGCATAGTAGGTGTTCTTAGTCTTATTCTATAGTGAGGGAGTCGAAAAGTTAAGGTTTTCACAAGGTCATGCCTTTTGCAGACTCAAGACCCTGCTGGTCTCCAACAGCATGCGGCCATGCTGAGAGGAGGGATGCCGTCTGCACTCTTTCTTTTTAACTATGCTCTCTGCTCCTCCACTCCAGCGGGTGTATGTATGTGTGTGTGTGTTCTCCACTGTGACCAGTAAGCCAAATGAGTGTCCTTTATCAGTTCTGTCATTTCTAAAGGGCATTGCTTCTCTGCCTGTTCTAAGGTGTGTTTACAATCATTTATTCGTTTTGGACTCAGGGTCTCCTGGGCACAAGACATCCTCAGCTTCTTGAGTAGTTGGAATGACTTGATCCTGACTGTCTTAGATTTCCAGTTTGTCCTTCTTCAAACGGAATGTAATGCAGGGCAAAAATGTGAGCCATAAATGCCTTCCATATCATTCTCTATGCTCGCCATCCAATAGGGCCGTTCCAATCTCACTTTAGCTGAGACAAACAAGCTGAAATGTACCAAGTAAAGAGAAACATTTATGCAATAAATGTTCAACAATGGAATATACCCACGTGTCTTTAGCCATGAACAAGAACTGGAAAGCCAGCAGTTCAAAGGCAGGGGTAAACTTTTCTCTGAGCACCAGTGGTGTGCATTTGCTTTGCTTGTTTTTACAGTTTTATATAAATAAAAATCTATGGTATAGAAATATGCCATTAGGAGTCATTTTGTTGCTATGCTCATCTAGCAGAATAATACTAGTAGGTTTTTGAAGTATTATTCCAATTATTCCATATCAATAAAAATTCAGTACTCAGCTATCAGGGAAGGATCAGAGAAATGGAGAAGCCGCCATGCCTCTTCAACCTGCTCTGTTCTTAAAAGAAGGAAATGTTGTGTGATATTTTGATTGTGTTCTGACAAATAAAGCTTGCTTGGAGTCAAAGGATGGACCTAGCCACTGGCTGACCAAAATTAACCACAGAGGTTTTGGAGGACTGAAGACAGAGAGGACAGGAAGTAGTAATGCAGAGCAGAGAGGGATCTCAGCCCTTTCGAAGGGAGCTGAGGAGCAGGTAGGAGAGGCCTGGTGGCTGCTCTCCTTCTTGGATCCTTCAGGTTCTTACCCCAACATCTGACTTCTGAATTTATATTGATAAAGAATAATTAGGTTTTCCCCTAGGACTCATGACCTGTTTAGTCCTGCTTCCTGACTTCATTAACAGTATCAGGTGTGAGTTCCATGTCATGGAGTAAACCATAAATCCAAACAAAAAATGGTTAGTTATTCCCATACATGTACCACTATTGTACCAGTGTATCTTGTGGGCAGGTCAGTTGTTATATTATATTTCCCCTTCTTTGGTAGTATTCTTCTCTCCCCAGTTCCTTGGTAGCTATTGAACCTCTATAGATATTCTAAACAGAACTAAACACAAAAACTCACATTCATATAGAAGAGGACATGCAAAGATTGCCTTTCTGAGTCTTGGTTACGTCTCTTAGGATGATGGTTTCTAGCTCCATCCATTGACCTGCATATTTAACAATTTCACTTTCCTTAGAAGCTGAGTGACATTCCATTGTGGAAACAAACCACATTTTCATTATCCACTCATCAGTTGATAGACATCTAACTTGTTTTCATTTTCTGTCTATTATGAACAGAGAAGCAATGAACATGGAGGAGCAAGTATCTCTCTAGTAGGGTGTATGCTCCTTTGGGTATGTGCTCAAGGCTTGGGATAGCTGGATCTTGGATAGATTGATTTTCAGCACTTTGAGAAACCTCCACCACAATTTCCACAGTGTCTGTACAAGTTTGCTCTACACCAGCAATGAAAAAGTAATTTTTTTCCGCACATTTTTTGCTAGCATCTACTGTCATTTGTTTTATTAATCTTGGTCATTCCGATTGGGGTAAGATGAAATCTCAGAGTAGTTATAATTTGCATTTCCCTGATGACTGAGTGTGTTGGACATTTATTTATTTATTTATTTATTTATTTATTTTTTTATTTTTGTTTTTTCGAGACAAGGTTTCTCTGTGGTTTTAGAGCCTGTCCTGGAACTAGCTCTTGTAGACCAGGCTGGTCTCGAACTCACGGAGATCCGCCTGCCTCTGCCTCCCGAGTGCTGGGATTAAAAAATTTAAGATTTATTTATTTATTTATACATACACAATGTTAGAAGAGGGCATCAGATCTCATTACAGATGGCTGTGAGCCACCATGTGGTTGCTGGGAACTGAACTCAGGACCTCTGGAAGAGCAGTCAGTGTTCTTAACCTCTGAGCCATCTCTCCAGCCCTGTGTTGGACATTAAAAAAAAAATGTTTCTCAGCCACGTGTGCTTCATTTTATGAGAACTCTCTGTCTAGTTCTATATCCCATTTTAAAATTGGCTTATTTGTTTTCTTGATGTTTAGTTTTTTTAGTTCTTCGTGTACCCTGGATATTAACTCTCTGTCTGATGTACAGTTGGTAAAGATGTTTCCCCATTCTGTAGGCTGCTTCTTTGCTGTGTCCTTTGCTGTGGAGAGTTTTGGCTTAACAAGGGCCATTTACTAATTGTTGGTCTTAATGCCTGCACTATTGATGTATTATTTAGAGAGATCGTTCCTCTGCCAATGAGCTCATTGCTCAACCCCCTCAGAGAAACTTCTTGTAGTAGAGAGTAATTAACATGGAGACCCACAACTGGGCAATGTGCCGAGAGCGAAAGACATTGGATCAGTCAGTCCTAAATGGGAGCTCTTTTTCAAATCCTTCTTCTCAAGCCTCAGGAATATATGCAGAAGAGGAGGCAGAAACATTGTAAGAGTCAGAGGTAATGGTCAACTCCAATGAAACAGGATCTTAAAGGCACAATGGGGCTGCTACACACATGAACACACAGAGACGCTGACAGTACACACAATACCTTCACATGTTTCATTCCACAAAATCCCAGCACAGAAAGGCAAAGCGGGCACAAAGTCACACTCCTAACCAGTAGTTATTTGCAACTAGTACCTGTTTGGAGAGGAAAAATCAGTTTGCACCAATGGAGTGATCCTGGGTATATCAACCACACTCCAGGTCAGTCCTTGTCCCCAGGAATAGCTGGTCAACACAAAGGAGACTCCATATTTTTGTGTGCCTTCTCTTTTTGAATACATATATAGTGCTTCTTCTCTCCTTTTGCTCCCCATGATGGTGCAGTCATCTCATGTCCCAGTAATGCTGTTTAGAAAAGAACTCAATCAGAGTGATGTGTGACAATGAGCATCTATAACTACTAGACATCTCTGTTTGTCCATTATTAGTACCATAGAAAGGAGAACCTGCTATACAAGGTCTAAATGAAAGCTGTACAGCTAAGAGACATGCGATGATCATATTGTGTTAACAGTTGGAAGCTATTAAATTTTTCTTTCAATGAGAGATTAAAATGTTAATAGCATCTGAAAGTGTTCCAGAAGAAAATACATGTCTTCACTGAGAATTTTCTAGAACTTGTTGATTTTAGGACATACTAACTCTACCTTAAGTGTCTTATAAACCCTCTTTATTCTGAAATGAGGACATGGGTTGAGTTTTTTCTTCTTCCACAAATGGGTGGGACCCTAACTGCCATAACCTCAGACTGTGACCTTGTGAAACAAGAGGACTTTCATTAGGTTAGCAAAGGTAAATTGGCATAACAGTTGACCCCAATCAACATGAATGGCTTCTTTATAAACGAAAATTGAGATACAGTACATTCATACATACACACACATACACATATGTACACATGTGTACACACACATGTACACACGGACATAAAAAAACAGAAAGTGAGATGTTCCTTGTCTAAACCAAGAGAAAATATCAGCCAGTTTCAAAGCCAAGAGCAGGCTGCATCAGACTTGGCAACCCAGCTGCTGAGTTGCAGAAGGAATCAGTCCATGGATATCTTTATCTTGGACTTTTGGTCTCTGGATGCTTCATCCTAACTACTGGCTTGCTTTCATAGCTCTGAAAGGTACTGTACAAGCTACTAGTGGAGAAAAGCCATCACCAATGGTACCCATCTATGGATTCTATAAGATCCAGTAATGACTGACCTGGGAAGAAATGCCCACTCATGCAAGGGTGGCACAAATATCACAGAAGTAATTGACCATTTTTTTTATTGGATTAAAATTCTACTCCACAAGATGAAATTCATACTTGAAGCCATTATTGTGCTAAGAGTCTATGACTATATAGGTCATAGATCCTAGGGGCAAACCTCCAACTTCTACTCTGCTAGATGGACATAGTATTGAACCAACTCCTACTGATTCATTGTTCTGCTCATAGATCAATGCACTTCTCAGTGCTTAGCTGGCAATTGCTAGCTGCTGAGAGAGGAAGAGATAATGTTCTATAAGAATGTTGGTCACTCTCTGGTGAAAGCTGATCCAAGCCCTGAGAAGTCATCTCTCTCCAGTAAAAGACCACCCATCCAAGAACATTTGGGCAAATTGGTTTTAAAGGCTTAAAAAAAGAAGACAAAGTTGAGTGGGTGAGGAAAGGGGGATGAATTGTGGAAGAGTTGGGAGCGAACAAATATGATCCAAACACATCCTATGAAACTCTCGAAGAACTGATAAAAATTAAAAAAGAAAAGCACAGGCCATTTGCTGTCTAACACATGAATACAGCACAGGGAATGTAACATGCTGCGTATGTGTATGTGAGTATTCACATACACGTGGACATGTACTTCTAGACATTTCCAGGGCGCTGCTTCGTCGACTGAAACCTGACTGATGTGCACAGCGATTGCCTACACACATTTCTCAATAGGGAGGCTTCCTTCTTCTTCACCTTCCCCCTCCCACTTGCCATTCAGCATTGCATAATCATTTGCCGCTGGTTACCTCTCACAGCGCCCTGCACCTGTTCCCTGTTTACATTGGCACTGCCGCAATCCTCACTGATTTGCAAAGCTGAATACATTTTGATGATTTAAATAATGTTTGAATGCAAGCTGTGTCTGAGAAAAACTTCCCTTGCTATATCAGAATATATCTATATCTAAATTTGACCCTGAAAATACCAACATTAAGAAAAAGAAAAGAGTTCCTTCTTTCCTTTTACCTTGGTGACTCTTAACTTTTCAGGCCAAGAGACATTGGTTATTCTCTGAGAAAATAATAGAGACCAGGTGACTTAAATAACAATTCTGAAGGCTAGGTACCCATAATTAGGGAACTAGCATGGCCAGTTCCTGGAGAAGGCCTTTGGCCCAGCTTGGGCTCATTTCTCACCATGTCCTCACATAGTGGGGCAAAGAGGTAGGGGCAGAGGGACAAGGAGGGAGAGAAAACTAAGGAGAAGGAAGAGGAGTGGAGGGGAAGGAGGAGGAGGAAGAGGAGGGGAGTTGTTTTTGTTCTTGTCTGATGACAATAATTCCATCACCAAGGCTACAACCGCATGTCTTCACCTAAGTCTAATGGCTCCCCCAAATTCCCCTGTAAGCAGAAGTTTCTGTTCTGCCTGGTCCAATAGTCTTTCAGTCCCAACAAAACATACAGAAGCTTATATTAATTATAAACTGGTTGGCCTATTAGTTCAGGCTTATTATTAACTAGCTCTTACAACTTAACCTATAAAACATAATTATTTATGTTTAGCCATGTGTCTTGGTACCTTACTCAGTGAGGCATTCTCATCTGGATGGTGATTGCAGACTGAGCCTTTCCTCTTTTCCTAGTCTGGTCACCCCGCCTATACTTTCTGCCTGGCTACTGGCCAATCAGCATTTTATTAAATCAATACAAGTGACAAATCTTTCCAGGGTACAAAAGCATTATCCCACAGCATTCCCCTTTAAATAACGTTGTGTCAGAGATCAGAACATCAGCATTCAAACTTTTCTGGGTGGCAGTAGAATACAAGCATTCAATCCATCACAAGAGATAAGAAACAGATCCAAGGCTGGTGAAATGGCTCAGCTAGCAAAGCCACTTGTCATGCAAGCCTGCCAACACAAGCTGGCAGGCAGAACCCATATAGGGGACATGGGGAAAAGCAGTTCTTTCAAAAAGCTGTCCTCTGCCCTCCACATGCGCACGGTGCCATCCCTGTGCCCTCACACATGTTCTTGCACACCGATTATAAATTAACCTGTGGAGACTTCTAACGAAGGTTTTAAATGTCTCCGCATGGCTGAGCGCGTCTGGGATTTGGCTGTTGATAGGTGTCTCTGCTGTATTTATTGGGCGGGTGGGTTAGAGTTGAAGGAGAACACCTCCAGGTCCTGGTGCTTCAGAAGGCTGAGGGAAGTTGTGCACAGCGTAATAATCGCTAAGTGTTTTCACCAAGGACGAAGCATGTAGTCAGGGACACCAGTGGGGAATATGCTGATGATGTGGAGTGAAACACAGCAACCAAGTTCTCTGCTAGTGGAGGTGCCCACGGAGGGAAATGTCTCTGCATGGTATCCTATGGCTTCTGTGGACATTGACCAGCTCGAAGCAGTTTCTCGATGTTGTTTTTCCCTATTTTCCAAGTTCTTTGACTCCAGCCCTAGCTCCCGGTGAGCCACGGTCAGAGCAACATGTCTTCCTAGCTACAGGGGTTAGTACAGGTGTCGGCAAGCGATTCAAGCAGAGTCAGAGAGGTGGGAGAACATTCTTGGTGGGACTTTTGGGAACTAATGATGCAACATATGGTATGCACTTTAGCCTGGAGTCATCGACTGGAACTTCTGCAGTCTCCTTGGTACCAAAACCTGAGATTTCGCCAACCTATTGAAGACAGGGTTTTGTAATGCACTGTGGTCGATATGGAGAATCCCTACAGAATGGAACACGCTGGTGGCAAGGAAGACACCCTGTGGTATGCAGCTCATCCCTGTGTGTTCAGTGTTTAGCTGTCCTTTTTGTATGTGAGGGGAGAGGGTAATTCTTCCTACTCTGTTTATATTCTGTCTATTAAAGAAAATCACTGCTAGCAATCATGAAGAGCAAAACTGTAAGTGAAAGAGACGTAATGTGATAGATGATAGATAGACAAATAGACAGACAATAGATAGACGATAGATAGATAGATAGATAGATAGATAGATAGATAGACAGACGGAGGCACAGAAGGGTCACCAGTTGACATGAACACACAGAAAAAATAAAGCAGGAAACAGAAAGGCTCTTGGGGCCTGGAGCCTGGGACTTGATGCAGACCCTTTCTTTGAGTCTCCATGATCCCTCTGTACTTGACAATATGGTCCATTTCCCTTTCTCCTGCGTGCCCCTCCCTATTCTCATCCCTCTACCCTCTGTCTATTCCCTTTCCCTGTCCTCTGCCCTCTGCTTCTCTTGCCCTCTCTCTGCTGGTTTCCCTCCCTCCCCATCTTTGTCATAAAGATAGCCTGCATTGGTCAGTGTTCCTTTCAAGCAGTGACATTAACAAATTAAAAAGGCGTTCATCAGTATTTTATCACAGCTTCTTCTGGCCAAACAACTAGAAAGCTGCCTGGACTCAGGAACTGTCTAACAGTAAGTGACCAAGCTCTGAACTGTATTTTGAGATAGACTACTAGACACTTGCTTAGTCATGATCAAGCCCCTACACCCCCTGGGAAGTCCTTGCTGCTCCCCATTCTCCAGTGAGGCCAGGGGCAAAGCTGACTCTCTGCTTAAGTCAATCATCATGTTCCATCCTTTGGCACCAGAGAGATCAGTTTTGTGGTGGTCACCTGACGCCCAGACCTGAGAAGGGTTATTTTCATTAGAACAATCAGGAAGGCTGTTTCTTTTCCTGTTTGTATGTATCTGAAAGGGTCACTGGGCTGGAACTGTGGCCAGTTTCTTGTGAGCACACGGGCCCTGAGCATGGGCTAGGCAGGACTGAGTTCAGGGGCAGACACTCCATCCCTGAGAGACCTTTTGCAGCCTGGATCAAGCTGTGCCTGATGCAATAGCGTCCTTGGAATTCTTCAGTTTTCTGAACGAAGAAATCCCTTTTTTCTTTCCTTAAGCTTATGTGAGTTAGGGATTTTGTCACTGGTGGTCCAAAGAGTCATAACTAATACCATTATGGGATGCTGGCTTTGAGGGAGAGTGTCAGGTAATCTGTAAGATGGAGAGGCTGAACTATAAGCGGAGACAGATCCTAAAGCTCTGCTAGGCACATGCTCCCCTTTTCCTGAATCCATAAACCACGTTGCTTCCCTGGTAGAGGCAGCATGAATACATCACGCTGTCTCGACTTGCAGTTCCAGTCCTTGCATGGGAGGTGCAAATTTCATGACTTTAAACTTCTAGTGTGCAGAAATGTATCTTTCTTCATTGTTTTATAATTGAGTTTAATTTAGCTCACAGACCCTCACGTCTACACATGGCAGAGAACTTTATCTTGCTGATTCCAGCCTGTTCTGGCAAGCTTAAAGCTGGCTTAAAGCTTGGTATCTGTTAGAGGAGGGGTAATAAGTTAGTTTATGGTTCTGAATAATTTTCTCTTGGGGGTGATTGCTTTCTAGCAAGCAAGGCAGGGAGGCAAACCATCTGGACTGGGAGTCGACCTCTGCCCATGGTGGACAGCAGGCTGGTCCATCCAGTGGAGTTGGATAGCTGTTCCTGTGGGCTTCATTTTGCCTATGTCCAGTCTTAACCTCTGCAGACTCTGACAGGCCCTCTTTTGTATCCAGCTTGAGGTCCCATCATGCCTGGGCTCCTAGCAAGGTCCTTTCTCCATTCCAGCCCTTGAGATCCAGTTCCCTTACGTCTCACGTTAGCAACAGGAATGTCTGTCTTTGTCCATCTCACATGGGAGGGAGACTTTGGGGTTACCTGGGTATCCTGTCTTCCTAAGGCAGCCTAATCCCCATATGCGAGCCTTCCCTGTTTCTCTCTCTCCTCTATATTTCTCTCCTCTCTGCTTTCTTTCTCTGCCCCTTTCCCCTGTCTCATCTCCATGTGCACTTGGATCTTTATTGGTTCTGGTCCCCTGGTGAAGTCAGAGTACAGCCATAGGGACCTTGGGCGGCAGCTTCCTTTCTCCAGACAGTCAGACACATCGGCTGTGCTCTGGCCTCTTTGAACGCTCTAAGCCCTGGACAGCACCTGCCCTCACGTGTGTCTTGGGCTGGATTCTTTTCTGTAGGATTCCTTACTGTGGATCTTGATTTGACATGAATACAAGCCTCCTTTCCTTTCTTTCCTGCCCGCACCTGGTAGCCACATCCCTGGTTTCCACAACCTTGCCTCTATTCCCTGTCTCCAGACGCTGGCTGCCCAGATTCTAGGTGGAAAGGTCAATTGCTTATGCTGCTGCCTCGTTAAGACCTGCTGCTCTTCCCTGCAGCTGGGATCCTGGGCCGCCACTGTCTTATTTTAACGGAGAAGGAATCTCAGGGCAGAAATGACAACTCAGGATAACACTGGTGTTATTAGAACATGATTTGGTTCCAGAAGTCATCAGTGTTCCCCAGCCTTGCCGGCATTAGCCCATCTTACTTCTCATGGGGCATGGTTGTTAGTCATTGCCTCTACTGTCTGTCTGTCTGTCTGAATCTCTGTGGGGCCGAACTCTGCCTATTCTACTAAGGGACATCACCATGGAAGGAGTGCTCCTTGCCAGCATGGGTATCTTTTCCAGAAGGCTAGCTGAGCCCAGGGTTCTTTAAACTGCTCATAATCTGCCCTGGATTTCACGTTTGCAGGTTCCTTGCTGGAGGACCCACTTTGAATTTCTCATAGAGCCCCCTGGGGTATGGCAGTTTCTGCATGTATTTAAAGCATGGGCTTTCAAATCATCCTCATTGCTCTGAGCTGAATTGCATCTGCCTCAAAGATGGGTTCTACTAGTCCATAGAACATGTCCTCTCTTGTGGGACAAGATTTAGGGTAAGGCAATGCTTAGCAGCTCCCTGAGGAGTCAGGCCCAGATGCTCTCCTGCGGAGTCTTTACTCCACCTCCTACGTCCCTTCTTTTGAAGGGACGGCAATGCCCCAGTCCTTTCTGAGCAGCCAAATCTTCATCTCTTTCTAGGCTTCCAGGATGTGGACAGCCATTCTTGCCCTCTGAGGCTCACACCTTCCCTGTCTTGCTTAAGAGTCTAAGTCCGGGTGGGACGTGAGAGCAGGTCCTTCTGACAAGCTTACATTGTTGTGGATCATGCTTTGACTCTCGCTTGCTGGAGCCATGTGACTTGATGGAATCTCATCAGGCTGAGTCTGGGCAGGACTGATGACCTGAGAGGATAAGAAGGGGTTTCCAGAAACTACTTTGCACGTGGAAGTTCTGATGGCAGGAAATCATACGGAAGTCGGTGTGTGCCTTGAGACTGGCAGGATGTCGAAGCTTGATGCCTGAGTCCAGCCCCTGGGCCTGAGTCTCGGTCCTTATAAAACTGCGTAGAAACTTGAAGTGATGGTTTTTATGAAATAGAGGAGTCCCCAACATCATCCTTGTGGGCAGATGAGATTCAGAAAAGAGGGAGGTGGATTTCATGTGGGCACACATATATTACTGCATGTGCAAACGCATGCAAGTGTATGTGGATAAGCATGCAATTGTGTGCAGGAATATGCAGGTACCTGTGTGCAGTCATGGTTTGGGCACGGACTATGGATAACACAGTCTTGACTGTTTTTGCTTTGCTTTACTCGGGCAAGACAAAGCCCCCAGCCCCTGCTGCTCTTCCACAAAGGTGTCAAGAGTAATCCCAATGATTTGAATTCTGCCCTCCACTTGTAGCCATCTCTTTTTGTGTGAGAGATGTCTTCATCTTTGGCTCTGGTTATCTTGCATTTGCTGTTTCCTACCTGCCCAGCAAAGCCCTCCAGTTAGCCTTTCATTTCGGCTCTGCCTTTCTGTGTGGATCACACAGAGGGAAGCTTTAGAATCCTCTCGCCTTTGTTGCGCTTCCCCTCGATGGCCACTTGTTTTGAGGCTATACATATTTTACCTCACAGAGAGGGGATTTGAATTCTCTGATTTCTTTGTTCACAAATAAACCTGGGCCCAGAGCCCTGCTTCCTCCAGAAGCGCAGAATCTGTACTGTGCCATCTGCCAGCAGGTGGCAGGGTGTCCATCCTGCTTGTTTTGATGGAAGCTTCCAGGGTTTGCACGGAGCACCGTCTGTCCAGACTACCTCCCTCTCTATTATGTTACAAGGCAGGGGCCTGAGGTCCTGACGTTAACCGCATTCTTATTTCTGGCATGTTCCCACCGCCCTGCTGTGTGAGATCTGCTCTGTTATATTTTCTGTCATTTTGTCCTTTCCCAGTGCTCTCCTCCTTTGTCCCAGGAGCTGGCTCAGAGTACTCTTCTGGCTGCTGACTCCAGACCTTGAGAGTGACCCTTGCTGAGAGTCCCTCCCCTGCTCCTACCAAGACCTGTGTAATAGAGGGTGTGAAAGGCCAGTCCTCTGGAGACAAAAGAACAAGTCTGGGATATGATGAATGCCCCACAGTGCCTCCAAGAGGCCTTTCTAGCCCCCCCTCCCCTTGCTACTCTGCTATCTGCTTTATCCTGCTTTCTTCCTTCTTTCTCCCTGCAGGCCTTCCTCGGTGAGTTGGTAGCCTCCAACCCTCTCTCAGGATCTGCATTTAGGGAGGCATCCTAGAGGGTATCTGCATAAAATATGTAGTCACGTATCTCTCTCTCTCTCTCTCTCTCTCTCTCTCTCTCTCTCTCTCTCTGTGTGTGTGTGTAAAACCCACTTGAGTGTTATTCTTCATGCTTACACTCCCTGGGTATCCCGCCGAGCTTTACCTGTCTGAGACCTCTTCATTCATCTAGCGCTCTCAATCCTGTTCACAGTGGAGTCACCACTGAGTCCAGCCACCTACCAAGTGACAACAGGTTGCCTCTGCCTTGATGTGACCACAGGCACAGCCTCTGTGTGTTTCCTTGCACATGGAGCCGTGGACTGGAGTGACCGAGGCCTGGGCGAGCAGTCATCAGGTGTGCATGCCAAGACTGGGGACAGTGTGCTTAGCTTTGCAGACCCCTACAGACGGCTCCCATGGCTGCAGCGGCTCACGTGAGTGTCTCTCCTCACAGGCTCTCCCACAACTGGAAGGGCCCCTTCCAGTGGCCTATATTCTGGGGTGGGTTTTCACCACCGTTTCCGTTTTCTGCATATTACAGGAAATTTCCAGGGTTCCTCTCTGTGTGCACTCACCAGAGAGTCCCCCATTCACAGAAACACCTTCTAGTTTAAAGAACAATTTAAAGACATTCTTTGTTTACTCCAGACATGCGTCCCTTGTTGTTTCATACAGTGGAAGTATCTCTGTTGAGTGGGCCATCTGTCTGCCTTGCTTGTGGCTTCCTTCACGGAGCAGAAATCCTTAGGACTTACTGCTTTATGCTCTCACTGTCACACGGAGATTCGGATGGCATAGCTTTTTTTTTTTTTTTTTTTTAATACTTCACGTGGTGTTTGTTACACGGCTTCAAACAGGAGCAGGTTCAAATCCACAGGGAGTTGCGTGAAAACGCAAACCTGCAGACATGCATTCACCTTTCCTGGCGACTTTTCCACGCTCGGGACTTCTCATCTGTGGACTCTTTATCTTTTGGCGCCTTCATGTGCAAGAGCCCTGGTGGTCATCCCCATGAACCCTGGAGGTGCCTTAACGTGAACTACACAGAAGATACATGTTAGCAAGCCAAGCTAGACCCAATACCGCTGCGCAGACAACAGAAGGGAACGCCTTGACAGCCCTAAGAGGAATCTTTAGTCTCCATGCCTCTCATTAGGTGACCTGTCTTCAGTGTTGACCGTCAGTATCAGAGCGATGGATGCAGAGCTAAGCAGCCTGTGCAGCTAGGGCTGACTGCCCCTGGACCACAGAAACCTGAGTGCCTGGAGCAGTAGTTGTGGCGGATTCAAGCTCTGCAAGGGAGGGAAGGACAGTCACTCTGGCCGTCAACCACACCTGCTCCTCCCATCTTCTTGTATCCCACGTATCCTGGTTAGTTCTATGTCAATTGGACACAGGCTTGGGTCATTTTCTCTTAACTGAGCAAATGCCTCTAAGACTGTCCTGTAGCCGAATCTGTTGGCCTTGGTTAATGTTAATGTAGTAGAGCTTAGCCTACCGGGGGTGGTGCCAGCCTTGGGCAAGTGGCCCTGAATGATGTAAGAAAGCAGGCTGAGAAGGCCATGAAGAACTCCTCCATGTCTTCTGCGTCAGTTCCTGCCTCCAGGTTCCTGCCCCATTTCAGCTCTTGCCCTAACTTCTCTGGATGGACAAGCTGGGGGACATGAATCCCCCCTTTTCTCTTCAAGTTGCCTTTGCTCCAGGTGCTTCATCCCAGCAATAGAAAGCCGACTGAGACACTGCTGCTATTGCCTTGGGAAAGCCAGCATACCTGGATGACTTAGGATTCAATTCAGCTGCAGATAACGGAAAACTCAAACAACAGCGGTGTAAGCAAGATGGGAGATTGAAGAGAAACCTCAGTAGTGTGTGAATTTTATCACCTTATTTAAGCTTTCCTTAGGAGCTCTGCCAGCGACCCCTGCTCACGTCCTGCCGTGCGTTGTGGAGCACAGCAGAAGCCACACATCCAAAGGGGTAGAGAATAGAGAAAAGCTACTGCAGGCCAAGGCATACTGAAGGACCAACAAAAGCCCAAAGAAGCAGAAAAGATTTCCCTGCAGTCTTCCTAGGGAATAGAGCTCTGCCAATACCTTGAGTTGGATTTTTCACTCCAGAACTCTGGGGCAATAGAATATTGCTGTTTCAAGCCTCTGTGACCTCATGGGGCCCTGTAAATACACGGGTATCTCATGGCCATGCACATCTGAAGCAAGGACATGGTGTCAAGCTTCTCAGCAGTCTTTGCTGTAAGGGAGATTAGAAGAACAGGTCATGGATGGGAACACTGCAGCCTCCACCACACTCAGATGCCGAGTTCTTCTCACCTCCCGACAACTTCTCCTATCACCTGTCCCCTGAGAAGTGGGAGTGCTGGGTCTCTCCCTTAGGACAGAAGCTAATGTCGCCCTTGACTGGTTCGTGAGCCCTGTACTCAGTGTGCAGCTTGTTCTGTGCAAGAGGCATGGGTGACAGACAGTTCTTATTGTTTATATTCATGGCCTTCAAGTGACTCCTGATCACTAAGGTGAGAGATGCTTTCTCTGCCTGACTCCCGCTGCCAGCCTTGGGTATCAACATTTACAGATGACTTGATCTGTCACCCTCCTGCCTATAATTTCTGCTGGATATGAATGTCCCCTAAGACCCAAACCCAAGAAGACCTCCCAAACATCCTGAGGTATCCTTCTGATCTCAGGGCAGCTGCTATCAGCTGGCATCTGGTCACAGATGGCATGCTAACCTAGCGTGAAACAGGAAATGACATGTGATGATGTCCAGTAACCTTTGGACATGCTATAACAGACTTTGAGGGAAAACCCCACAGATGTCAATTTTGTCCTCCAGTGACTCATGGTGTGGTGGTTTGAATGAGGGGAGAAGTGTAGCATGGGTTCTAACTGTTCTTAATAATAAAAACTCAGAGTCAGATATTAGGGGATGAAAATTGAAGCACCAGAGAAACAGAGTGGTCAGTCACTACAAAGTTCTTACCTCTACCAATGCTCAGACCTAAAGGGCAATCCTGTTCTCAGACTGACTACCTGAGACTGACTGCTTAAACTGCAATGAACTCCTGTCTCCTCTCACCCTAAATTCCTCTTTCTGCACAACCACATCATTCTTGTTTCCACCTCCCTGGTGCTGGGATTAAAGGTGTGAGCCACCACTGCCTGGCTTTGTTTCTCTTTGAGACTGGATCAATCTAGTCTAAACCAGGGAGGCCTTGAACTCAGAGATCTCCCAGCCTCTGTCTCCCGAGTGCTGGAATTAAAGGTGTGTGCCTCCACTGCCTGGTCTCTGACTAACTAGTGGCTTGCTCTGCACTCTGATCTTTAGGCAAGCTTGATTTGTTAGAACACAAACAAAATATCACCACAGAGGAGTTTGGTTTCCGACACTGAAAGAACAGTTGACTCTATTTGCTAAGGAAAATCTGGGGGTCCTGACACCCTTTGTTGCCCCTATTCATTAAAACACCTCTTTCCCTGGATTTAACATGGGATGCGGCAATTTTGTACTGACACAAACTCCAAATAGTTAGGATGCAGCCTAGTAGTTGGTGGGTGGATAGACATGGATGCCATATTAGCCAACCAAACCATTGACTTTGCTAACCTCCCATGTCTGAATTGGTGCAGGCTCCTATAACATAATATCGTAGAGGAGTTGGTTTATAAGCATCAGAAGTTTGGTTCCTTCAGCTTTAGGTCTGGGATATGGGCCCTGGTGGATTTGGTGTACGGTGTAGGTTCATGTAGCACCTTTGCACTGGGGCTCGCATGTTCCTCACGGCGAGAGACCTGAGACTTCCCAGGCTTCTTCGATAAGGGGACAAATTCACTTAATGAGAGTTCCTGATCATCTCTCTTGCCTCCACCTTTTAACATCATCATCTAGAGGGCTGAGGTTTCAGCATGTGAATTTTGGGGACACAACAATTTGGGGTATAGTATTACATCTACTTATCACTAGCAGAGGACACATTCCTAAAAGCGACACTGATTTCCTTTTCATCCGGCTTTTTTTTTTTTTTTGAGTTATGCACACTTATTTGGTACGGGTCATCCCCTCCCTCCTCAGTCATTTAGCAAAGAATATAAACTTATGGATGGAACAACCTAGATTACTGTTTATGGCTTCAGCAAGGAGGAGCCAGGAAAGGAAGAATCAGGGGATACAAAGGGGGTTCCATTACAAAACCACCAAATAAAGCTTCCATGATGCAGCCTGGCAGTCCTGACCTACTGGGTAGGGGATGTGTTTCTGTGAGCACATCAGGTGCGATTGAAGCTGGCTTCCGGGGAATCCCTGTGCGGCCTTACTTAGTCTCATAACTACTCCGGGTGGGAAGGCTTCTGGCCTGGCTTTACCTCACAACTCAGCCTCTTCTCAGGAGCTGTCTGAAATTCTAGGTGCTTGTAAGATGTACAATGGGTTTTCCAAACTGTGTTTGTCCAATGACAAAGACATTGGATTTAAGAATAACATCTCCAGGAGAAGAGAAGCAGTTTGTTCTCGGTCAGGAAGTTTCAGCAGAGCCTTGGTGCTAGGGACAGTGCTGTTTCTCTCCCTTGGAGAACTGAGCACAACCCGAGTAAGAGCCTTGCATGTAGTCTGCATCAGTCAGAAGAAGTTTGGCCAGCTGCTGTGACAAACAGTCCCCAGAACCTAGATACCTTGAAATAGTCAGATGTATTTACTGCTTAAAACACATGGCCGCTGTGGGCTCTGCTTAAGCTGTTTAGGAATTTTGCAATGCAGTGCTGCTAGTCTATAAATTTGTCCATTGCTGTGAATTAAAGAAAAAGAGCTCTTGGATGACCTTGAAAACACACCCTCCCATCTAGAAGTAAGAGTGGCTATTTCTGTTTGGATTCATTGACTAGAACTGGTCACATGTCCCTATCTATATTGACTGGGGAATCAGAAGCAATGCATTATGGATCAAGAAGCACTAATAATAACTTATGACCATTGCTGAGTCCCTGCCGAGGTAGAGGTGTTGAGAACTTGATTCTTTATTCATCATACTCTAATTCATTCGCATTCATCCTGATTTTGGAAAGCAATGCCTTCAGACATTATTTATCTTGATTATTGAGCTTTTTGGCACTCCCATAAATTTGTCAGGCAAGCCTAATTTTTGCTACAAATAGAGGGAGAATAAAAAATTTCAGGGTTTTGGCTGAACAGCTGCTTTTGTCTTAGAGCCCTGGGGGAGAAGGAACTCTACAGAGTCAGGGATGTAGTCGGCATCTACATAAATACCCACGGAGAAAGCAGCAGTGAGGAATTCAGGAAAGAGGAAAAAAAAAAGAGGCCAATTTGGGATGAGGTTCTGGATTCCTGGGTGCCACAGCTCTGGGTCTTTATTTTGTCAGAGTGGCCTACAGGACATGTTGTGTGAGCAGTTTCCTCAGCGACCTTCCAAGTACATTATGGAGACAATTAAAAGCATATCCCGGAACCGCAGATTTCCAGTGATTGGGTGGAGGTTAATCAGTGTGAACTGAGTGGACAGCTTGTTCAAGTAAAATCGATTGGAATCCTGATGAGAGAAACTGGAAAATTTTGCTGCTTTGCTTCTCAGGAACAGTGTTTGCAAGTGTGTGTGTGTGTGTGTGTGTGTGTGTGTGTGTGTGTGTGTGTATGTGTGTGTGTGTGTGTGTGTGTGTGTGTGTGTGTGAGAGAGAGAGAGAGAGAGAGAGAGAGAGGTAGAGAGAGAGCACATACGCTCGCACATGTGTGTGCACGCGCAAGTGTGTGTGTGTGTTTAAAGTTATACCGGAATCCCAAGGAAATCCTGTAAGATGCAAGATCCTGGATAGTTTCTGAACTGTAAACATCCAGCAATTTAACTTATTCTGATAGTTGTTACGATTTTTCTTTTAACTGGTATCTCCCAAATTTTCTTCTGTGTATTTCATGTGGGTGTAAATCTATAAAATTGACCCAGATCCTCTCTCGGCAGCAGACTGATCTCTCTCTTTCTCTCCTTCAGTCCACGTACCTTGTCAAACACCCGTGAGCTTGCTTGATGTAGCTTAAAGGAGAATTTCGAAGACTGAAATTATTAGTTGACTGTGTTTCTGCTTGGGACTCAAGCGAAATGCATAACCAAGCGTGACGCAAAAGGAAAATTATCCTCTTGCCCACGGCATTGTGTTGCTCGTTGGTATAAGCTCCAACATCCACACAGCACCCCAACGACAGAGGGGTTCACCACTTGAGTATTTGTGACAATGAGGAATGCTTACAGTTTTGAGAAACACTTTGTAGACAGCTCTTGACACACAATGTGTTATGCGGTAAAGAACACAGACTTCGCAATGGCTAAGAGTCATGGTGCTAACATTAGTCTTTGTCATCTAGTGAGTTCATTTCCCCAGCTGCCTCCCTGGAGATAATTAGGGTCTTAGAGTGATGTATGAATGCCGGTTACCTGGGATCAACCCTAGAACAGGGAGCGCGGCTGACACCAGGGTAAGACCCATTAAGCTGATAATGAGTAGCTCCCCTCTTAGGCGAATGCTCAAGGTAAACAAGGGAAGTCAAAGAACAGAGTTTGCTTTTGGGGTGACCAGCAGTCAAGGCAAGTGCCACCAATACCTGAGCTAGATTTGGTGGATAAGGGGCAGCGCGAGAAAGGAGAATGAAGGCCTGTGCACCACAGGGAACAGGTGGAGTCAATTGCAGGTCTGATGGGGACGTCTCTAGGCCAGTACACTGTTAAGCCTATTGGCATTTCTCTCTTTCCCAGCTAAGGCTACCTGTGACTTTGGGAGATTTTCTCTGGGGACCACGTTCCTCCCCCAGGTCCATAAACAACAGCGACAGTGCCTGTATTTATAAACTGTGTTTCTCTCTCTCAAGATCAGCTCATGGCTCACTAGGCAAGATGGTCCTTTGCATGGAGCTGGGGTAAACTTAAGGTGCAGAGACTCCTCCAGAGGCCTGAGGGGACCAAACCATGACTGACCTCTCCTGATTGTCCCCTTTGTGTCATTCTTCTCTGCTCACCCCTTGAGGGCCCTTTGGGGATGCTTCCTGAGGGTTCCCTTGGGTCTGATCTTTGCTGGGGGTTGGGAGGCCTCCCTCAGTGGTGTTTATCGAAACAGTCATTGTTGGTAGAGTTGCAGGAGTGGAGCATTCAGAAACCATAAACGAAATCAAATGACTTCAGGCAGCAGATAAAAAAATACTTTGTATACTGTAAAGTGCTTCCCGATGTTAGCAGTTAGCTCTACCTCAGTTACAGGTAGAGATCAAGGAAAGAAAGACTGGAAAGAGAGAGGCGAAGACGAAGGGCAGGAAGACTTTAGAGTTATTGCTGCATAAAATCCCCTGACTGAGAATTACGGCAGAAGTACCAAACGGCTCCTAGCTATCATAAAGTCTACATTCTTTGGAGAATAACACATTGTGCTGCAACAGCAGTATAGAGTACTCACCCAAACCCCAAGCTTTCTTAATGTTCATACACGGCCAGGTAGCGATCACATTCATCATGAGGATGCTGCAGGGACAAGAGTTGATGCCGAAGACTGAAGCGATGTCAGGGTCAAGAACCCACACTTAGAGGCCCATTTCTTGGTCTTTAAAGCTGGATTAAGTTCTTAAGAATTCTTCACTGGCACCACTGGTTTCCCTGCTTTTGACTTGTACACCCACCCTATGGGGTGTAACAATGGACACAATTCTCAGGTTTGTGGGACATGTCTGTTCTTTTGGTTCTTTGGCTCATGGCTTCCACTGAGTCCCTTGGAGCAGCCCCAGAGCATCCTACATCAGCACTATGGCTGCTGTTGCATGGCTAAATGCAGTTTCTTCAAACCATCCTTTTCCTAAGCAACTTCTCTTTGTGGTTGTCTCCCCAATCACCAAGAGCCCTTTGTAGGCAGGCAGCACAATCAACCAGAGCCCCTTGTTGTAGAGTCTTCCAGAAGGTCAGTGATGAACTGACCTCCAAGGAGTATGCTTGAGACAATGCTAAGGACACCGTCCACTGACTGCGTGCTGTATCCCTTCCTTGGGCATTGCCCCTTATCCCAGACTCCATAGCCCATACAAATAGGCCCCGTGATGATCTGATGGCCTTTGCTGCAGAGATGCAAAACCCACCACAGGTAATTCTCCTGGTATTTGGATAATTTGGAGGAATGATTAGCAAAATTAGTGATCCATTTTAGGGTAAACTGGGTAGAAACTTGTACAATTTAGGAAACTTCCCTGGGTTGTGTACAACAATTACTTTCCAGTTTCCCCATGAACCCTTTACCCGAATTCCATCTGGTTTTTTTCTTCCTTCCATGCCCTCCACCTAGAACTTGACTATTGCATAGAATTACATTTGAGGTTCAAATTCAAACATCGACTTAAAAAGCCAGTCTGTAGCCAAACCCTGTATACTTTTCTATAAAAGCCTTCTTATGATAAGCCCTGTTTAACAGAGGCAAGAGTGCTAAGGGCCCACAGTTCTGGAGAGTGCTAGTTCTGGGTCCTGGTGGCAATCTACTTTTCATAGCTGAGCAGAAAGGCAAACTAACTGCTTAGTTGTGAAGAGCAGATGACCATGCCTCCCATGCCAGGAGGCAGAAAGGAGATGGGTGGTGGGAGACCAGAGAAAGCAGCATCTAGGAAGAGTTCATGAAAGAGGCTCCCTGCCACATGGCTGTTGTCAGGAAACTTGTGTAAACAGAGTTCGAGTGTGAAAAAAAGGAAAAGAAAACTGTCCCCCCACCCAGGGGGGAAATGGGATTAAAAAAATAAAGGCCTAAAAAACAATAAAGGCCTCGGAAAAGATACTGAAATGATTCCTTGAGTCTGTTTGAGAGAGAAAACGGAGTGTCAGTGTATGTGAGGGAGGGAGGGCAAGGACCAGCCCGCACCAGTGCGGCTCAGGGGTCGGGAGCAAGAGCAACATTTGAATCTCAAGCGTAGTTTTCTTTCCATTCCAGTTCCTTTCCTTCTTTGCAGAGACTGATTCTGGAAATTATCTTAGAACACATCTTATCGGAGGTGCAGGGAATATGTCATGTGTTTGGGGTATCTGAAGGCGAGGCTCTCCGCAAGGCCAGGCTGTGAGTTTTTGTGGGGTTTCCCTTCTCTTCAGGACCTGTAGCACAGGCACTGTGGATATGGGTTATTTTATAGAGATGTAGAGAGTCTTGGTTCCATCATCAGTGAAGAGGTGCTGAAAACTCTGGGTAAATTCCTCCTGTCTGATCCCATTCCACACAGACCTCTTAGCTCTTCCCTTCCAGAAGCATCCTTTCTGGAAGAGAGTGTACCAGTAACTCCCATGTCTTATTCCCACACCACAAAGTCTTTAGATGATGACAATACCCAGGACTGGGAGAAAGATGCTGATGCTGTAACCACCAAGGAAACAGCTACAATCCACCACTAAAAACTCCCTTCTCAAAAGCAGCTTCTTTCTTAAGTTAAAAAAAAAAAAAAGATTAAAACTTACATGTTGAAAGAAAAACTTTGAAAATGAGAGTGGAAAATTGTAGAGTATTTATACACATTTTCCTTTGTACCTGGGAAACTGTTTTAGGTAAAAATACATCTCGGGATAATTTTATATGAAGCAAAAATCAGTTAAGATTAGTATAATCTATTGGACAATTTTGAATCTTTCAAATGATCCATGTATCCAATTGAGAGCAATTTTTGGAGTATACAGTAGCTTGGTTCATTTGTATTAGAAACCTTTTTGTTACTTACACTTCTTTAGTGTTTAATAAAAATGGCAACAAGCCAAGGCGATCTCAGTTTGTACACTGGCAATTTTAGTTGATATTAAAAGATATCCTCACCAGGATCCGCGCTTCCTGATGACCTACCCCATCCCAGATTCTGGCCAAAGTTTGAACTTGAATCATAGCATGTACCTATTGATTTATGACTGTGTGCTGGATTGTTTCTCATGCAGGGAAATTGTATACAGCAACAAAATCCAATCTTTGAATCCCGAAACTTGACATTCAGCGTTGAGTAAGCGTCACTGGGAAGGTAATGGGCCGTGCAAATAAAATTTCCCTCTTGACAAATGAATAGTGTGACCTAGCAGGCAGCTGTCCCTGGTGAGTGGGACCTACCTGGCGCTGCCCAATGGCTGCTCTCCATGGCAAGGCAAGCTGTCAGATAGAGAGACTCAATTTTGTCTTGTCAGTGTTTGAAACTCTTTTAAGCAAGTTTCTTATCATTGTTGTGAACAGTGGCCATACCTGTTGCCTTAAAGTAACACAAATGGATTTTTTTTTACAGTTCTGGAGGCTGGAAGTCTGAGATGGGCTTCATTGAGTTAAAGTTGAGGTGTTGGCAGGGTTACAATGCCTATGGGGGTTCCAGGGGAAGATCCCTTTTGTAGCCTTCCCTGTTGATAGTGGCTCCTTGAATTCCTTGGCTTATGGCCCCATCTTTCATTTTCAAGTATATCACTCCAATCTCTGTGTCCCCAATACTATCACCTTCTCCCTTCACCTGCCTTTGCTAAGTAATTTGCAAAGTTGCTGTTGCTATATGAAGTTAAATAATGCAAAGATTAACATGTGGGTCAGAGAGATGGCACAGCAATTAAGATCACTCAGGAGACCCAGTGACTTTGGGGAAACCCCTTCTTTTACAGCAGACCTGGGTTCAGTTTTTAGCACCTTCTTGGTGGCTCACAACCATCTGTAACTCCAGTGCTAGGGGATTCTTTTTCCACCCCTCCTTTTGGCTGCTGTGGTCACCTGCATGTACACGGTATACACAATACACACTGGCAAAACACTGATACAAATAAAATAAAAATAAAATTATCCTTAAAACATTCAAGTATTTAGATTATTTTTAGGGCTTAATTTTTTTTACTATAATGTAATTTATAGTTTGTGATTTTTTTTTTAAATTTTACCCAGGCTAAGGACCTATTTGCAGCCCCTAAGTGTGGCCCCAGAGGCCATGGTCTAGTGGATGGGCCCACACCCATGTACATGTGCACAGCACTAACCAAACTTACTAAGTTACTATAAAAAAAGTCATGAAAATGTAAAAGAGACTAGGGTGAAGGTTCAGGAGGGATTCCAAGGAGGGAGGATAGAATGTGATTGAAATTCACTGTATTCATATATGAAATTCTTAAAGAATAATAAAAATATACTAAAATATCTTGTAAATTGGAGAAAGCAAGGGCACCTCAAAGACTCATTTATGGGTTGGAAGATATTAAACATAAGCTCTTTTGTAAGAAAAATTAAGTTCATATTCAATGGTACATATTCAACTTTCAGATTTCTCTGACTTTAGAGATTTTTGCCAATGTAAGGCTAGTTTTTCTTAAAAAATAACATCCATGATAGCTATTATTGTATGTCTGAGAAAACTATAAAGTCTAACTTAGTAAAATATGGATAGAAAACTTAAGAAAAACATAGAGTTCATAAACATTTTTAAATCTAAAAATAAAACACCCCAAACAGCAAATAAGCAAAATTTTGTATAAACCTACTCATTTGCCATCACTGTATGAGAATTTTGATTGTCCCAGGTTCTTGTCACATTGTTAGATTCTCCAATTTAGCCATTCTGAAGGATGTATATCTAACTATAGCTGTAATTTACATCTCTCCAGTTACTGATGAGCTTGCATAATTCTGTATTCTACTGCATGTTTGTCTTTCCTCTTCAGGAGTCTCCAAGCTGGGCCATTTCTTTGTCGTTCCTTTGGGCGGATTGTCTTACTGGTTTGAAGATATTCTTCAAGGTTTCTGGGCACGGCTCCTGTATCAGAATGCAAGCAAACAGGCAGTTTCCGAATTTAATCATGGAACCCTAAGTCCTCATATGACAGAATTTGGAGGTTGGAGATTTGGGAGGGGATAGGGTCCTGAAGGTGGAACCTTCCTAAACATGAGCCCTAGCATTTTAGACACACACACACACACACACACACACACACACACACACACACACAGAGAGAGAGAGAGAGAGAGAGAGAGAGAGAGAGAGTTTTTGTGAGATTTCCAGCATGGGAGAGAGGGGTAAAGAGAAGGCAAACGACCTACTGAGCACCAAGCAAGTCCTCAGGGGAATAACATGTTCAGGCATGTCTGACATCTCAGCCTCCAGAACCCTGAGGGGTGAATTGCAATGGTTATCAACCACTTACTTTACATCATTATGAGATAGCACCCCGAACTGATTCATGTGCCCTGAAAGTATTCTCTCTTCCTCCCTGGGTTCCCATTCACTCTCTTAAAGTTGCCTTGTAATAAAGGAAAACCTTCTAATTTCAACCTGTTCTACCTCATTCATCTTCTTTGGAGTGAATGTCATCTTGTGCAATTTTATGATTTTTTTTCCCGGTTTCAAAGTTAGAAGTCTTGTACAATCTTATAGATGTGCAGCCTCTCTGGAATTGGCTATTTTGGATGGTGTGAGGGTAGAAGATTCTCTTTAATTAGATGATTCCACTTGACCCCACCTTCTTCCTGCCCTCACCTGTGATGTCATTGTGGTCACATATTAAGTGATGTGTGTCTGCAGGACTCTCTAGAATTTTCTGTTTCACTGGACGTAACTTGATTTAGTGAAAATAAGGAATTGTGATTCTTCTTATATTTGTATGCTTATAAAAAATTTGTACGATTAAGATAATTATTATTGTAGTTTTCTTTCTTCTTCCTTTCTTCCTTTCTCTATCCCTTGCTCCCTCCCTCCCTCTCTCTCCTTCCCTCCTTTCCTTCCTTTCTTCTTTCCTTCCTTCCTCCCTCCCTCTCTCCCTCTCTCCTTTCCTCCCTCCCTCCCTTCCTTCTTTCTTAGAATAATGTTGGGGATCATAAAATCCACGTAAGTGCTCTACCACTGGCCTCTCTACTCTCTCCCCAATAGCTCCCCTTTAATCACAGCATCTTGAATACCTTGGTTTGTTCCATTCGTAGATAAAGGGGTGTCCTGAGTTCATCCTAATTATATCCTATCCTGATTTTCAGGCTTCAAGAAAAAAGCAAAAGCCAAAATCCAGCCATGGCTTTGGGATGGCACACCCTCTGAGAGCATCTGCTGGAGGAAAATGAGAAGTCGAAGCCATCCACAGACTACCAGCCTGCTTCCAACACACTTTTCTTCCTGGAGAGCCCGGTGTGAGTCTCCTAGGCTCAACATAATCTTAGTGCTTCTCCAAAGCCCCCATATAGTGTGAAAACAGAAGGGAGACTGGGGAAAGGAAGGATGCTAGTGGGAGGGGGAAAGAGAGGAAGGAGAAAGTGAAGGGCATAGGGAATGAGTGTGAACAAAACACACAATACGCTGGACAAAGCACGTGTCTCACGACAGCCAGCATTGTCTACAGTGACTGTATGCCAACGAAAAGAAATAAAAGCTATATTGTGTTAAAGCAAAACAAAGCAAAACCTATCAGCTCATTTTCTCCTTGTCTCTCTTCTGCCCCCAGGGTGGCTTCTCCCTAGCTTTTGCACTGCCCAAAGTTCATCCTGTCTGATATCTTCTAGAAAGCCTCTCTCAAGCATCTTGACCCTTGTAGCTCTTTTTCTCCCCAGAATCCTACAGTTATCATTATTTCTGAATTGCTTGTTCTGGCCTTTGTATCATTATTAAATATTTCATGGGTGCTTATCTATCTTGTCTCTCAAGCTGGAGACCCAGCTGCATAGGAGTCAAAATCCCCTTCTTACTGAAAGCAGTTCCTCAATAAATATTTCATCAAGGAAGGGAGAAAGAGAGGTCAGGGCAACTGAGTGCTGGCCCTGGGATGCGAAGAAAGAAGCAGGGAGAAGCACTGAGGAAGCCTGCAGCTGCCAGGGAACTGAGAGTCACTCACTCTTCCCTCTTGGTGGACACTGGCTGAATCCTTCACACTTCCGAGACCCAGATTGCTGGTGTTGGCTCATTGAGAGATGCCCTCAACCCTCACTTAATGTTTCTAAAGGCCTGAACCAGGAAGGCCCTCCTACAGGGCAGAGTGGAGAAGGACCTGGGCAGGAAGAATATTGTTTTAAGTCAGAACTCTTTGTAGCCCTAGGTTGCCTTGAACTTGCAAAATGAAGCTGGGAATGATCTTGGGTATCTAATTGGACAGCTTTTATAATAATCTGAGTGCTGAGATTACAGGCCTATGCCACCATGCTCAATGTATGTGATGTTGGAGGTTGAACCGAGGTCTCCCTGCATGCCCTGGAAGGCTCTACAGAGCTACCTCCCCATCTCCTCTTTTTTTTTTTTTTTTTTAATGGAAAAGGAAGCAGCAGCTGGCCCTCTCCTTGCAGAGAGAGTAAGCCTGTAACTAGGAACGATGTGAAAACTAGCTGGACAGGCTCAGACACCACTTCTTTCAGGCTGTTCAAGACTCATCTGCATGGATAAACCAGTGCAGCTGTGGGAGGGGGACAGCCTTTAAAGAGCTGCTGAACAAGATGGGTTTCATAAGCCTTCAAGGCAGCGTCAAGATGAGCTGTGCATGTTGGCTGGCCGGCCTGCTAGGAGACACGGCTGAGCTACAGGTCAAGTGAGACAAATATGGAAAGACACTCTAGCTGCTGAGGGATTTCTGTCATTTACCCAGACAAGCGATTTTGGATTTTTGTCCCTGTATCTTCACAGAAGTTCTCCACTTAATGCCCCCAAGGTTTCCAAGAGTACAGAAGGGCCTATCCGTAGTGTGTTTTCTCCTAAGACATTGTTTTCCAAGATGTGGAAAGTTGGTAAAATGAATATTGACAACTCAGCATTTTTGGAAATTTTTAAAATGTGTGCATTGCAAGCATAAGACCACGATCTTTCTTGGGGAATGAGAAATCATTCAGAGTCAGCCATCTACTATCCAGGGGTTTTCTTTTTGGTTATAGGAAGATGCTAGAAACTTATTCATCATTTCCCCATGGTGAGTCCCTAAGTCCTAAATAGAGGGATGGGGATAAAATGACACGGGGTATGAAATATTTCTATTAACCAAAACTCAATGCTCGTGATCCAGCAGCTAGACCACAGGCTCTCACAGTGTCTGAGCCTGGCAGTGGTTCATTCTGCATGGAGCACGACATAGCTGCTCTTTCTTTCCAGGCAGAGGACTCATCCTATCAGGGTTAGTGGAGGGCAGGGCTACTGGGAGGAGGCATGAGTAGGAATGGGAAGGGGATCCCCGAGCCTGCTTCTACCCAGGAAAGCTGAGCAACAGGGGGAATCGTGCCGGATTTAGAAACCCTTGACTTCCCACTCCTGGTCCTTAACAGAGTTCCGGGCTGCATCCCCTCCCCTGATCCTGGTTTCCATCCGTGGAATAGGTGCCATGTGCCTCTTCCCTGGCCCCCACCTCTCTCCAATGGTGCTAGACAAGGACCCCCGAGCTGTGACTGTGGATCCCTTATCTAAAACATTTAAGGCCCAGAAGTAGGGCTTTGGAAAGTTTTAAACTTTTGGAGTATTCCACACATGAATGTGAAATCTTAGATGCAAATCTCAACATGAAATCCCCTTGAGTTCCACATGTGACCTACAATAGCTCGGATGTGTTATTAGGTAGTTTTAATGCCTGTGGTTTGACTACAACCCACCACACGAGGTCAGATGTGACCATTTTCAACTTGTCATGATAGGCTGATGCTCAGAAGTTTTAGACTTTGAAGTATTTACAATATCAGGTTTTCAGGCTGGAGATGTGTATAGTGTGTGTGTGTGTGTGTGTGTGTGTGTGTGTGTGTGTGTGTGAATTGTGAGGAAGAGCTAGCCATTCATGACTTTCAGTTATAAACTGAGCACCCAAGTGTCTGAGTGGTTTCTCACTGGATTCCACTGACGATAATCCAAAGGGGCCTTGGATGCCCCTAACATTTATTCTAATGCGCACCATCGAGGGTAATTCTTTTCCCTGAGACAGGGTTTCTCCAGGTAGTCCTGATTCTCCCAGAACTCACTCTGTAGACCAGACTGACTCTGAGCTCAGAGCTCCAACTGCCTCCACCACCCCCCCCCCCCCCCAGATGCTGGGATTAAAGGTGTGTGCTGCCACTGCTCAGGGAGGTTGATATGTTTTTTAAACGGCCACCAGAGCAACTTGGGAATCAAGCTGACCCTGGTAACTGTGTGAAACCCTGCACAGTAGAAGTTTTCTGACCCCAACAGTTTTAGAGTTGTTTCTAAACTTGGTGAGTGGCAAGGAAGGGAATTATTCTTGAACTTCTTAGGGTACATTTAGGGTAAGTTTTTTCCATGTCTGGAAAGGAGGTGCTAATTGGAGTTGAGAAAAATGTGATTATATGATTCATGGTACATATAAGAGGCCAGGCTGAAGTAGACTGAGGAGTGAACACTTGGAAAGCTAGGACGTGATCTCCTACCCTGATAGCATCTCGATGAGTCAGCTCTCATTTGTGTAACGGAATAAGCTGGCGATGTAACTCGTGCATTCTCCTTTCCGTGCGGATGGTGCCAAGTGTTGCTGCCAGCCAAGGCAGTAGATGAATTCCCACCGAGCAACTGAAACTCCCTTTGACTCCCTGGATGGTGAGCCTGGGAAATACTTCTTCTTGTGGCCTGTTTTGAACAGGGCAGCTTGCATGCCCTCTCTTTCCCAAAGACAGGTTTCTAAGTGAGTTTGCAGCTTTAGACCCTGGACCCTGAAATGGGCGGAGCCTTGCCAAGTCCCGAAATGCTCCCACGGCATCTTTCCTATTGGCCCGGTGCACATCACTTCGCCCTTACAGGATCCTGGGTAAGCTACTTGCCTTGTAGTGATATAAGTCATCCCAGGAAGGACAGGCTTTCTGGGGGCCTTAATTAGACACACAGCCCATCACAGTGAAGAGGGTGGTGACTGGGATGGCTCACCTGATGAAGGAAGGTCATTGGTTAAATAAAAAGAAACTGCTTGGCCCTCATTGGTTAGAAGATAGGTGGGAGGAGTAAACAGAACAGAACGCTGGGAGGAAGAGGAAGTGAGCTCAAGCTCCACAGCTCTCCTCTCGGGAGCAGATGCCTCAGAGAGACGCCATGCTCCCCGCTCCAGGGAAGATGCATGCGATGAAGCTCCGACCCAGGATGGACTTAGGCTAGAATTTTCCCCGTAAGCGCACCTAGGGGCGCTACACAGATGATTAGAAATGGGCTAAATTAATATGAGAGAATTAGCCTAGAAGAGGCTAGATAGAAATGGGTCAAGCAGTGATTAAATGAATACAGTTTGTGTGTTGTTATTTCGGGCATAAGCTAGCCAGGCAGCTGGGGTGCTGGGGACGCAGCCCCGCCGCCCTTATTACTACACTCACCCATGTGGCAGGAGTTTGCGGTACAATTTGTTCACACATTTGTGGAGCAGAGTTCAGGCCAGACAGAGTCAGATGGTGACCCCCAAGCCAGTCCCTGTGACCCACTACCATGTCTTTCACCCTAAGGTTGCAACTTCCCCAGTTTCACAAGCTAAGGCCAAAGTGCTCAAACTGCGGAGGACATTTCATGCTTAAACCATGCAAGATTCTCATCTCTTTAGTGCCGAGGCACAGGTCCTCTTTGCCTGCAGCCATAAACACACACACAGTCCTTTCTACTGGCCAAACAGCACATTTCCCCCACATATTTCCCATTTCTTTTTACTTCCAATTCCCTGTGTAAACTTAGCTGGAAGCTGCAAGCAGTAACCACAGCACAGTCTCAGTGCTATGCTGTTTGGACGTTCTTTCCATCAAATTGATTAGTTTACTATTTCTGAATTCAGCCTCACTCAACATTTCAGGACCTGGGAGCTTCCTTTGACTGAATGTGGGCAGACCCTGTTCAAGAACGTGACATAAATGGTCTCTTCCACACGCCTGCCGCTTAGATACTGTAGGGCCTCGGCAGTGCGCATCTGCACATTCTTTAAACTCCTCCCACAAGTACTTCTGAAGGCCCAGACTCTCTAGGCCGGGTTTAGTCACAGCAAGAACATGCTTCTCTGGTGTTGCTTTCTGTATTTTGTGCTTTTGAGCACTGAGAACAGAATACTTTGTGAGGACAACTAAACAGATAAAGATTGATTTTGACTTACAGTGTCAGAAGGTTTCCATCCATCATGCCACGGAAGTTAAGGCAGAGCGGCTGAAATCATGGCGGAGGATTGTGGTGGAGGCATCTCTGCCCACACCAGAAGGCACAGAGTGGTGGGAACCAGAGGCCTGGTCAGTGTCCAGAGGCCCTCCTCTTACAACCTGCTTCTGTCTGGGCCCCACTTCCCCACATAGAGCCACCAGCTGGTGAAGGGGCATCCAAAACACTGCTGGAGATCATTTCAGATTCAAACCCTACCAGTTCAGAGATGAGACTTGAAATCCAATGTCTCAGGGCTGTTGATTGAGAATAAATTCAGCCTGGCGGAGAGTGAAGAAAATGGCATTTGCGTGGGGCTAATTAGGAACGTAATCTTGGCAAACATGGATCCGAGCAATTGTGAAAAGCTGTGAGAGGTGTCAAAGTTCTGCTGGTATTTATAGCTACAAACCAGAAAGGAGACTTGGAAATGATTATCACTTGTTAGTAAGAAACTCTGGTTGGTGCCTGCCGAAGTCAAACTGCCTTGAAAAAAACAGGCATGGTATTGTTTCAGTCTCTGAGGGGTTTGCAGAAAATAATTAGTTATGTAGAGAGTCAAGCAGAAGTTAATGAAAAATATTTTAGGAAAAAAACCCGGAAGTTCAGGTTGCTTAGGGTTTGAGTGTAGTGTATCTGCAGCCTAGTTCAAAGACCCACTTAGACAAGGTGCTTTCCAAACCGCGCACTGATTTTTGTTTAATTCTGTCGTAGATTCGAATTATTTTATAAAATATATGAGATGAGTTAAAGGAAAAAAAAAAGTACTTTGCCTGAGTGCTTGCCTGCACATGCATGGCCCTGGAACCCGGAAGTGCCAGCCACACTGTGTGGCTGGAATCATAACACCATGTAAATCCCATCTACCTTCAATCAGGAACTGACTTACTTCATCCTGTGTATCCCCCATCTACAGCCAATCAGGGACAAGCATATATCCTGACTTACTTCATCCTGTGTATCCCCCATCTACAGCCAATCAGGGGCAAGCATACATTCTGACATATTTCTTGCCTATGTACTTCCTGCCCACAGGTGATGGAGCACACCTGGTGTAGTTGGGTCAAACAAACTTGCTTAGGGGAATGAAGGCAGGTGGCTTGTTATCTTCTATAAACAACAGCCTCCGGCATTTCAGGAAGTATCTGTCCTTGGGCATGGGGCTTACTGGGTAGATCTCTTAAACACAGTAATTAAAACTTAACTTTGGCTCTCACAGAAACCCATTCTTCTCACGAAGGCAAGGAAGCAGAGAGAGACAGTGAGGTTCCCAAAATCCCCTTCATGACTGTGTCACCAGTGACCTAACTTCTCCTGACTAGTCCCCAGCTGTGTAAGGTCCCAACAGCATTAGGAGCAAGGAGACCAGGACTGATCACGTAGGCCTTTGTAGGCCTTTCTGGACCCAGACTGTAGCACTTCTATGAGGCAGAGGGTCTCTCCTCCACCTGATTCTAGTCAGGATAATCAAATCCCTCAAGGTCCTGACATTTGATTTTTACCTTGTGGGTTGGTTAAGTGAAAAATCCTCCATACTTGATATGGGATCAAATTCCTCCCTTCACCTTCCACATCTTATTGCCCTGGCCTGCTTCAGCAGCAACCATGCTGGATCCATCTAACAAGACTTCCTTAGCTTTAGTCTTTCTCTTAGTAATTTTATTTCTGTTCTCCACTATTCTTCTCCTTGCCAAAAAAATTTAAATAAATAAAAATCTTCATTTGTTCATATATTTAGGAAATGAGCCCATTCATCTCTGCTTCTGCAACTCTCCCTACCCCTATTCCCCCCCCTCTCCGCCATTGTTACCCTCAACAGAGTCTGCCTTCCTGCCATTAACAAGAGCCAGGAAGCCTTTCTTAATAGTTTTGTGACCTACCAATTCAATGAGCCCTCTGGCTTCACTAACTCTGACCTAAATTAAAAATAATAAATTTCTGAGGTTACCCAGCTGTGCAATGCATCTTCAGCTTCTGCAAGCTGCTATGTAGGTAATATCCCTGCCTTGTGCTCATGCTAACAGTTTTCGAGAATGGGAACCCCTTCTCTTCCTAGTTTAGTTATTACATTTAAAAAAATTAAAATATAATTACTTCATGACACCTTCCCCTTCCTCTCTCCAAACCCTCTCGTGTCTCCTTCCTTCCACACCTTTCATATCCCTCCCCTTCCTACTTCTAAACCCAAACACTCAAATGGCTAGAAGAGAACACAGGCAGGATAGAGATGGAAGAGAACACAGGCTGGATAGAGATGGAAGAGAACACAGGCTGGATAGAGATGGAAGAGAACACAGGCAGGGTAGAGATGGAAGAGAACACAGGCTGGATAGAGATGGAAGAGAACACAGGCAGGATAGAGATGGAAGAGAACACAGGCAGAGATGGAAGAGAACACAGTCAGGATAGAGATGGAAGAGAACACAGGCAGAGATGGAAGAGAACACAGGCAGAGATGGAAGAGAACACAGGCAGGATAGAGATGGAAGAGAACACAGGCTGGATAGAGATGGAAGAGAACACAGGCAGGATAGAGATGGAAGAGAACACAGGAGAGAGATGGAAGAGAACACAGGCTGGATAGAGATGGAAGAGAACACAGGTAGAGATGGAAGAGAACACAGGCTGGATAGAGATGGAAGAGAACACAGGAGAGAGATGGAAGAGAACACAGGCTGGATAGAGATGGAAGAGAACACAGGTAGAGATGGAAGAGAACACAGGCTGGATAGAGATGGAAGAGAACACAGGATAGAGATGGAAGAGAACACAGGTTGGATAGAGATGGAAGAGAACACAGGCAGAAATGGAAGAGAACACAGGCTGGATAGAGATGGAAGAGAACACAGGATAGAGATGGAAGAGAACACAGTCAGGATAGAGATGGAAGAGAACACAGTCAGGATAGAGATGGAAGAGAACACAGTCAGGATAGAGATGGAAGAGAACACAGGCTGGATAGAGATGGAAGAGAACACAGGATAGAGATGGAAGAGAACACAGTCAGGATGGAGATGGAAGAGAACACAGTCAGGATAGAGATGGAAGAGAACACAGTCAGGATAGAGATGGAAGAGAACACAGGCTGGATAGAGATGGAAGAGAACACAGGCAGAGATGGAAGAGAACACAGGCAGGATAGAGATGGAAGAGAACACAGTCAGGATAGAGATGGAAGAGAACACAGTCAGGATAGAGATTGAAGCGAACACAGGCAGAGATGGAAGAGAACACAGGCAGGATAGAGATGGAAGAGAACAAAGGCAGGATAGAGATGGAAGAGAACACAGGCAGGATAGAGATGGAAGAGAACACAGGCAGGGTAGAGATGGAAGAGAACACAGGCAGAGATGGAAGAGAACACAGGCAGGACAGAGATGGAAGAGAACACAGGCAGAGATGGAAGAGAACACAGGCAGGATAGAGATGGAAGAGAACACAGTCCGGATAGAGATGGAAGAGAAGACAGGCAGAGATGGAAGAGAACACAGTCAGGATAGAGATGGAAGAGAACACAGGCAGAGATGGAAGAGAACACAGGCTGGATACAGATGGAAGAGAACACAGGATAGAGATGGAAGAGAACACAGGCTGGATAGAGATGGAAGAGAACACAGTCAGGATAGAGATGGAAGAGAACACAGTCAGGATAGAGATGGAAGAGAACACAGTCAGGATAGAGATGGAAGAGAACACAGTCAGGATAGAGATGGAAGAGAACACAGTCAGGATAGAGATGGAAGAGAACACAGTCAGGATAGAGATGGAAGAGAACACAGGCAGGATAGAGATGGAAGAGAACACAGGCTGGATAGAGATGGAAGAAAACACAGGCTGGATAGAGATGGAAGAGAACACAGGCAGAGATGGAAGAGAACACAGGCAGGGTAGAGATGGAAGAGAACACAGGATAGAGATGGAAGAGAACACAGGCAGAGATGGAAGAGAACACAGTCAGGATAGAGATGGAAGAGAACACAGGCTGGATAGAGATGGAAGAGAACACAGGAGAGAGATGGAAGAGAACACAGGCTGGATAGAGATGGAAGAGAACACAGGTAGAGATGGAAGAGAACACAGGCTGGATAGAGATGGAAGAGAACACAGGATAGAGATGGAAGAGAACACAGGTTGGATAGAGATGGAAGAGAACACAGGCAGAGATGGAAGAGAACACAGGCTGGATAGAGATGGAAGAGAACACAGGATAGAGATGGAAGAGAACACAGTCAGGATAGAGATGGAAGAGAACACAGTCAGGATAGAGATGGAAGAGAACACAGTCAGGATAGAGATGGAAGAGAACACAGGCTGGATAGAGATGGAAGAGAACACAGGATAGAGATGGAAGAGAACACAGTCAGGATGGAGATGGAAGAGAACACAGTCAGGATAGAGATGGAAGAGAACACAGTCAGGATAGAGATGGAAGAGAACACAGGCTGGATAGAGATGGAAGAGAACACAGGCAGAGATGGAAGAGAACACAGGCAGGATAGAGATGGAAGAGAACACAGTCAGGATAGAGATGGAAGAGAACACAGTCAGGATAGAGATTGAAGCGAACACAGGCAGAGATGGAAGAGAACACAGGCAGGATAGAGATGGAAGAGAACACAGGCAGGATAGAGATGGAAGAGAACACAGGCAGGATAGAGATGGAAGAGAACACAGGCAGGGTAGAGATGGAAGAGAACACAGGCTGGATAGAGATGGAAGAGAACACAGGCTGGATAGAGATGGAAGAGAACACAGGCAGGGTAGAGATGGAAGAGAACACAGGCTGGATAGAGATGGAAGAGAACACAGGCAGGATAGAGATGGAAGAGAACACAGGCAGAGATGGAAGAGAACACAGTCAGGATAGAGATGGAAGAGAACACAGGCAGAGATGGAAGAGAACACAGGCAGAGATGGAAGAGAACACAGGCAGGATAGAGATGGAAGAGAACACAGGCTGGATAGAGATGGAAGAGAACACAGGCAGGATAGAGATGGAAGAGAACACAGGAGAGAGATGGAAGAGAACACAGGCTGGATAGAGATGGAAGAGAACACAGGTAGAGATGGAAGAGAACACAGGCTGGATAGAGATGGAAGAGAACACAGGAGAGAGATGGAAGAGAACACAGGCTGGATAGAGATGGAAGAGAACACAGGTAGAGATGGAAGAGAACACAGGCTGGATAGAGATGGAAGAGAACACAGGATAGAGATGGAAGAGAACACAGGTTGGATAGAGATGGAAGAGAACACAGGCAGAGATGGAAGAGAACACAGGCTGGATAGAGATGGAAGAGAACACAGGATAGAGATGGAAGAGAACACAGTCAGGATAGAGATGGAAGAGAACACAGTCAGGATAGAGATGGAAGAGAACACAGTCAGGATAGAGATGGAAGAGAACACAGGCTGGATAGAGATGGAAGAGAACACAGGATAGAGATGGAAGAGAACACAGTCAGGATGGAGATGGAAGAGAACACAGTCAGGATAGAGATGGAAGAGAACACAGTCAGGATAGAGATGGAAGAGAACACAGGCTGGATAGAGATGGAAGAGAACACAGGCAGAGATGGAAGAGAACACAGGCAGGATAGAGATGGAAGAGAACACAGTCAGGATAGAGATGGAAGAGAACACAGTCAGGATAGAGATTGAAGCGAACACAGGCAGAGATGGAAGAGAACACAGGCAGGATAGAGATGGAAGAGAACACAGGCAGGATAGAGATGGAAGAGAACACAGGCAGGATAGAGATGGAAGAGAACACAGGCAGGGTAGAGATGGAAGAGAACACAGGCAGAGATGGAAGAGAACACAGGCAGGACAGAGATGGAAGAGAACACAGGCAGAGATGGAAGAGAACACAGGCAGGATAGAGATGGAAGAGAACACAGTCCGGATAGAGATGGAAGAGAAGACAGGCAGAGATGGAAGAGAACACAGTCAGGATAGAGATGGAAGAGAACACAGGCAGAGATGGAAGAGAACACAGGCTGGATACAGATGGAAGAGAACACAGGATAGAGATGGAAGAGAACACAGGCTGGATAGAGATGGAAGAGAACACAGTCAGGATAGAGATGGAAGAGAACACAGTCAGGATAGAGATGGAAGAGAACACAGTCAGGATAGAGATGGAAGAGAACACAGTCAGGATAGAGATGGAAGAGAACACAGTCAGGATAGAGATGGAAGAGAACACAGTCAGGATAGAGATGGAAGAGAACACAGGCAGGATAGAGATGGAAGAGAACACAGGCTGGATAGAGATGGAAGAAAACACAGGCTGGATAGAGATGGAAGAGAACACAGGCAGAGATGGAAGAGAACACAGGCAGGGTAGAGATGGAAGAGAACACAGGATAGAGATGGAAGAGAACACAGGCAGAGATGGAAGAGAACACAGTCAGGATAGAGATGGAAGAGAACACAGGCTGGATAGAGATGGAAGAGAACACAGGAGAGAGATGGAAGAGAACACAGGCTGGATAGAGATGGAAGAGAACACAGGTAGAGATGGAAGAGAACACAGGCTGGATAGAGATGGAAGAGAACACAGGATAGAGATGGAAGAGAACACAGGTTGGATAGAGATGGAAGAGAACACAGGCAGAGATGGAAGAGAACACAGGCTGGATAGAGATGGAAGAGAACACAGGATAGAGATGGAAGAGAACACAGTCAGGATAGAGATGGAAGAGAACACAGTCAGGATAGAGATGGAAGAGAACACAGTCAGGATAGAGATGGAAGAGAACACAGGCTGGATAGAGATGGAAGAGAACACAGGATAGAGATGGAAGAGAACACAGTCAGGATGGAGATGGAAGAGAACACAGTCAGGATAGAGATGGAAGAGAACACAGTCAGGATAGAGATGGAAGAGAACACAGGCTGGATAGAGATGGAAGAGAACACAGGCAGAGATGGAAGAGAACACAGGCAGGATAGAGATGGAAGAGAACACAGTCAGGATAGAGATGGAAGAGAACACAGTCAGGATAGAGATTGAAGCGAACACAGGCAGAGATGGAAGAGAACACAGGCAGGATAGAGATGGAAGAGAACACAGGCAGGATAGAGATGGAAGAGAACACAGGCAGGATAGAGATGGAAGAGAACACAGGCAGGGTAGAGATGGAAGAGAACACAGGCTGGATAGAGATGGAAGAGAACACAGGCTGGATAGAGATGGAAGAGAACACAGGCAGGGTAGAGATGGAAGAGAACACAGGCTGGATAGAGATGGAAGAGAACACAGGCAGGATAGAGATGGAAGAGAACACAGGCAGAGATGGAAGAGAACACAGTCAGGATAGAGATGGAAGAGAACACAGGCAGAGATGGAAGAGAACACAGGCAGAGATGGAAGAGAACACAGGCAGGATAGAGATGGAAGAGAACACAGGCTGGATAGAGATGGAAGAGAACACAGGCAGGATAGAGATGGAAGAGAACACAGGAGAGAGATGGAAGAGAACACAGGCTGGATAGAGATGGAAGAGAACACAGGTAGAGATGGAAGAGAACACAGGCTGGATAGAGATGGAAGAGAACACAGGAGAGAGATGGAAGAGAACACAGGCTGGATAGAGATGGAAGAGAACACAGGTAGAGATGGAAGAGAACACAGGCTGGATAGAGATGGAAGAGAACACAGGATAGAGATGGAAGAGAACACAGGTTGGATAGAGATGGAAGAGAACACAGGCAGAGATGGAAGAGAACACAGGCTGGATAGAGATGGAAGAGAACACAGGATAGAGATGGAAGAGAACACAGTCAGGATAGAGATGGAAGAGAACACAGTCAGGATAGAGATGGAAGAGAACACAGTCAGGATAGAGATGGAAGAGAACACAGGCTGGATAGAGATGGAAGAGAACACAGGATAGAGATGGAAGAGAACACAGTCAGGATGGAGATGGAAGAGAACACAGTCAGGATAGAGATGGAAGAGAACACAGTCAGGATAGAGATGGAAGAGAACACAGGCTGGATAGAGATGGAAGAGAACACAGGCAGAGATGGAAGAGAACACAGGCTGGATAGAGATGGAAGAGAACACAGGATAGAGATGGAAGAGAACACAGTCAGGATAGAGATGGAAGAGAACACAGTCAGGATAGAGATGGAAGAGAACACAGTCAGGATAGAGATGGAAGAGAACACAGGCTGGATAGAGATGGAAGAGAACACAGGATAGAGATGGAAGAGAACACAGGCAGGGTAGAGATGGAAGAGAACACAGGCAGAGATGGAAGAGAACACAGGCAGGACAGAGATGGAAGAGAACACAGTCAGGATAGAGATGGAAGAGAACACAGTCAGGATAGAGATTGAAGCGAACACAGGCAGAGATGGAAGAGAACACAGGCAGGATAGAGATGGAAGAGAACACAGTCAGGATAGAGATGGAAGAGAACACAGGCAGGATAGAGATGGAAGAGAACACAGGCAGGGTAGAGATGGAAGAGAACACAGGCTGGATAGAGATGGAAGAGAACACAGGCTGGATAGAGATGGAAGAGAACACAGGCAGGGTAGAGATGGAAGAGAACACAGGCTGGATAGAGATGGAAGAGAACACAGGCTGGATAGAGATGGAAGAGAACACAGGCAGGGTAGAGATGGAAGAGAACACAGGCTGGATAGAGATGGAAGAGAACACAGGCAGGATAGAGATGGAAGAGAACACAGGCAGAGATGGAAGAGAACACAGTCAGGATAGAGATGGAAGAGAACACAGGCAGAGATGGAAGAGAACACAGGCAGAGATGGAAGAGAACACAGGCAGGATAGAGATGGAAGAGAACACAGGCTGGATAGAGATGGAAGAGAACACAGGCAGGATAGAGATGGAAGAGAACACAGGAGAGAGATGGAAGAGAACACAGGCTGGATAGAGATGGAAGAGAACACAGGTAGAGATGGAAGAGAACACAGGCTGGATAGAGATGGAAGAGAACACAGGAGAGAGATGGAAGAGAACACAGGCTGGATAGAGATGGAAGAGAACACAGGTAGAGATGGAAGAGAACACAGGCTGGATAGAGATGGAAGAGAACACAGGATAGAGATGGAAGAGAACACAGGTTGGATAGAGATGGAAGAGAACACAGGCAGAGATGGAAGAGAACACAGGCTGGATAGAGATGGAAGAGAACACAGGATAGAGATGGAAGAGAACACAGTCAGGATAGAGATGGAAGAGAACACAGTCAGGATAGAGATGGAAGAGAACACAGTCAGGATAGAGATGGAAGAGAACACAGGCTGGATAGAGATGGAAGAGAACACAGGATAGAGATGGAAGAGAACACAGTCAGGATGGAGATGGAAGAGAACACAGTCAGGATAGAGATGGAAGAGAACACAGTCAGGATAGAGATGGAAGAGAACACAGGCTGGATAGAGATGGAAGAGAACACAGGCAGAGATGGAAGAGAACACAGGCAGGATAGAGATGGAAGAGAACACAGTCAGGATAGAGATGGAAGAGAACACAGTCAGGATAGAGATTGAAGCGAACACAGGCAGAGATGGAAGAGAACACAGGCAGGATAGAGATGGAAGAGAACACAGGCAGGATAGAGATGGAAGAGAACACAGGCAGGATAGAGATGGAAGAGAACACAGGCAGGGTAGAGATGGAAGAGAACACAGGCAGAGATGGAAGAGAACACAGGCAGGACAGAGATGGAAGAGAACACAGGCAGAGATGGAAGAGAACACAGGCAGGATAGAGATGGAAGAGAACACAGTCCGGATAGAGATGGAAGAGAAGACAGGCAGAGATGGAAGAGAACACAGTCAGGATAGAGATGGAAGAGAACACAGGCAGAGATGGAAGAGAACACAGGCTGGATACAGATGGAAGAGAACACAGGATAGAGATGGAAGAGAACACAGGCTGGATAGAGATGGAAGAGAACACAGTCAGGATAGAGATGGAAGAGAACACAGTCAGGATAGAGATGGAAGAGAACACAGTCAGGATAGAGATGGAAGAGAACACAGTCAGGATAGAGATGGAAGAGAACACAGTCAGGATAGAGATGGAAGAGAACACAGTCAGGATAGAGATGGAAGAGAACACAGGCAGGATAGAGATGGAAGAGAACACAGGCTGGATAGAGATGGAAGAAAACACAGGCTGGATAGAGATGGAAGAGAACACAGGCAGAGATGGAAGAGAACACAGGCAGGGTAGAGATGGAAGAGAACACAGGATAGAGATGGAAGAGAACACAGGCAGAGATGGAAGAGAACACAGTCAGGATAGAGATGGAAGAGAACACAGGCTGGATAGAGATGGAAGAGAACACAGGAGAGAGATGGAAGAGAACACAGGCTGGATAGAGATGGAAGAGAACACAGGTAGAGATGGAAGAGAACACAGGCTGGATAGAGATGGAAGAGAACACAGGATAGAGATGGAAGAGAACACAGGTTGGATAGAGATGGAAGAGAACACAGGCAGAGATGGAAGAGAACACAGGCTGGATAGAGATGGAAGAGAACACAGGATAGAGATGGAAGAGAACACAGTCAGGATAGAGATGGAAGAGAACACAGTCAGGATAGAGATGGAAGAGAACACAGTCAGGATAGAGATGGAAGAGAACACAGGCTGGATAGAGATGGAAGAGAACACAGGATAGAGATGGAAGAGAACACAGTCAGGATGGAGATGGAAGAGAACACAGTCAGGATAGAGATGGAAGAGAACACAGTCAGGATAGAGATGGAAGAGAACACAGGCTGGATAGAGATGGAAGAGAACACAGGCAGAGATGGAAGAGAACACAGGCAGGATAGAGATGGAAGAGAACACAGTCAGGATAGAGATGGAAGAGAACACAGTCAGGATAGAGATTGAAGCGAACACAGGCAGAGATGGAAGAGAACACAGGCAGGATAGAGATGGAAGAGAACACAGGCAGGATAGAGATGGAAGAGAACACAGGCAGGATAGAGATGGAAGAGAACACAGGCAGGGTAGAGATGGAAGAGAACACAGGCAGAGATGGAAGAGAACACAGGCAGGACAGAGATGGAAGAGAACACAGGCAGAGATGGAAGAGAACACAGGCAGGATAGAGATGGAAGAGAACACAGTCCGGATAGAGATGGAAGAGAAGACAGGCAGAGATGGAAGAGAACACAGTCAGGATAGAGATGGAAGAGAACACAGGCAGAGATGGAAGAGAACACAGGCTGGATACAGATGGAAGAGAACACAGGATACAGATGGAAGAGAACACAGGCTGGATAGAGATGGAAGAGAACACAGTCAGGATAGAGATGGAAGAGAACACAGTCAGGATAGAGATGGAAGAGAACACAGTCAGGATAGAGATGGAAGAGAACACAGTCAGGATAGAGATGGAAGAGAACACAGTCAGGATAGAGATGGAAGAGAACACAGTCAGGATAGAGATGGAAGAGAACACAGGCAGGATAGAGATGGAAGAGAACACAGGCTGGATAGAGATGGAAGAAAACACAGGCTGGATAGAGATGGAAGAGAACACAGGCAGAGATGGAAGAGAACACAGGCAGGGTAGAGATGGAAGAGAACACAGGATAGAGATGGAAGAGAACACAGGCAGAGATGGAAGAGAACACAGTCAGGATAGAGATGGAAGAGAACACAGTCAGGATAGAGATGGAAGAGAACACAGGCAGGATAGAGATGGAAGAGAACACAGGCAGAGATGGAAGAGAACACAGGCAGAGATGGAAGAGAACACAGGCAGAGATGGAAGAGAACACAGGCAGGGTAGAGATGGAAGAGAACACAGGCAGAGATGCAAGAGAACACAGGATAGAGATGGAAGAGAACACAGGATAGAGATGGAAGAGAACACAGTCAGGATAGATATGGAAGAGAACACAGGCAGGATAGAGATGGAAGAGAACAGAGGCACGATAGAGATGGAAGAGAACACAGTCAGGATAGAGATGGAAGAGAACACAGTCAGGATAGAGATGGAAGAGAACACAGTCAGGATAGAAATGGAAGAGAACACAGGCAGGATAGAGATGGAAGAGAACACAGGCAGGATAGAGATGGAAGAGAACACAGTCAGGATAGAGATGGAAGAGAACACAGGCTGGATAGAGATGGAAGAGAACACAGGCAGAGATGGAAGAGAACACAGGCAGAGATGGAAGAGAACACAGGCAGAGATGGAAGAGAACACAGGCAGGATAGAGATGGAAGAGAACACAGTCAGGATAGAGATGGAAGAGATCACAGGCAGGACAGAGATGGAAGAGAACACAGGCAGAGATGGAAGAGAACACAGGCAGCGTAGAGATGGATGAGAACACAGGATAGAGATGGAAGAGAACACAGGTAGAGATGGAAGAGAACACAGGCAGGATAGAGATGGAAGAGAACACAGTCAGGATAGAGATGGAAGAGAACACAGGCAGAGATGGAAGAGAACACAGGCAGGATAGAGATGGAAGAGAACACAGGCAGGATAGAGATGGAAGAGAGCACAGTCAGGATAGAGATGGAAGAGAACACAGGCAGAGATGGAAGAGAACACAGGCAGGATAGAGATGGAAGAGAACACAGTCAGGATAGAGATGGAAGAGAACACAGGCAGAGATGGAAGAGAACACAGTCAGGATAGAGATGGAATAGAACACAGGCAGAGATGGAAGAGAACACAGGCTGGATAGAGATGGAAGAGAACACAGTCAGGATAGAGATGGAAGAGAACACAGGCAGGATAGAAATGGAAGAGAACACAGGCTGGATAGAGATGGAAGAGAACACAGGCAGAGATGGAAAAGAACACCGGCTGGATAGAGATGGAAGAGAACACAGGTAGAGATGGAAGAGAACACAGGCTGGATAGAGATGGAAGAGAACACAGGAGAGAGATGGATAGAACACAGGCTGGATAGAGATGGAAGAGAACACAGGTAGAGATGGAAGAGAACACAGGCTGGATAGAGATGGAAGAGAACACAGGATAGAGATGGAAGAGAACACAGGTTGGATAGAGATGGAAGAGAACACAGGCAGAGATGGAAGAGAACACAGGCTGGATAGAGATGGAAGAGAACACAGGATAGAGATGGAAGAGAACACAGTCAGGATAGAGATGGAAGAGAACACAGTCAGGATAGAGATGGAAGAGAACACAGTCAGGATAGAGATGGAAGAGAACACAGGCTGGATAGAGATGGAAGAGAACACAGGATAGAGATGGAAGAGAACACAGTCAGGATGGAGATGGAAGAGAACACAGTCAGGATAGAGATGGAAGAGAACACAGTCAGGATAGAGATGGAAGAGAACACAGGCTGGATAGAGATGGAAGAGAACACAGGCAGAGATGGAAGAGAACACAGGCAGGATAGAGATGGAAGAGAACACAGTCAGGATAGAGATGGAAGAGAACACAGTCAGGATAGAGATTGAAGCGAACACAGGCAGAGATGGAAGAGAACACAGGCAGGATAGAGATGGAAGAGAACACAGGCAGGATAGAGATGGAAGAGAACACAGGCAGGATAGAGATGGAAGAGAACACAGGCAGGGTAGAGATGGAAGAGAACACAGGCAGAGATGGAAGAGAACACAGGCAGGACAGAGATGGAAGAGAACACAGGCAGAGATGGAAGAGAACACAGGCAGGATAGAGATGGAAGAGAACACAGTCCGGATAGAGATGGAAGAGAAGACAGGCAGAGATGGAAGAGAACACAGTCAGGATAGAGATGGAAGAGAACACAGGCAGAGATGGAAGAGAACACAGGCTGGATACAGATGGAAGAGAACACAGGATAGAGATGGAAGAGAACACAGGCTGGATAGAGATGGAAGAGAACACAGTCAGGATAGAGATGGAAGAGAACACAGTCAGGATAGAGATGGAAGAGAACACAGTCAGGATAGAGATGGAAGAGAACACAGTCAGGATAGAGATGGAAGAGAACACAGTCAGGATAGAGATGGAAGAGAACACAGTAAGGATAGAGATGGAAGAGAACACAGGCAGGATAGAGATGGAAGAGAACACAGGCTGGATAGAGATGGAAGAAAACACAGGCTGGATAGAGATGGAAGAGAACACAGGCAGAGATGGAAGAGAACACAGGCAGGGTAGAGATGGAAGAGAACACAGGATAGAGATGGAAGAGAACACAGGCAGAGATGGAAGAGAACACAGTCAGGATAGAGATGGAAGAGAACACAGGCTGGATAGAGATGGAAGAGAACATAGGAGAGAGATGGAAGAGAACACAGGCTGGATAGAGATGGAAGAGAACACAGGTAGAGATGGAAGAGAACACAGGCTGGATAGAGATGGAAGAGAACACAGGATAGAGATGGAAGAGAACACAGGTTGGATAGAGATGGAAGAGAACACAGGCAGAGATGGAAGAGAACACAGGCTGGATAGAGATGGAAGAGAACACAGGATAGAGATGGAAGAGAACACAGTCAGGATAGAGATGGAAGAGAACACAGTCAGGATAGAGATGGAAGAGAACACAGTCAGGATAGAGATGGAAGAGAACACAGGCTGGATAGAGATGGAAGAGAACACAGGATAGAGATGGAAGAGAACACAGTCAGGATGGAGATGGAAGAGAACACAGTCAGGATAGAGATGGAAGAGAACACAGTCAGGATAGAGATGGAAGAGAACACAGGCTGGATAGAGATGGAAGAGAACACAGGCAGAGATGGAAGAGAACACAGGCAGGATAGAGATGGAAGAGAACACAGTCAGGATAGAGATGGAAGAGAACACAGTCAGGATAGAGATTGAAGCGAACACAGGCAGAGATGGAAGAGAACACAGGCAGGATAGAGATGGAAGAGAACACAGGCAGGATAGAGATGGAAGAGAACACAGGCAGGGTAGAGATGGAAGAGAACACAGGCAGAGATGGAAGAGAACACAGGCAGGACAGAGATGGAAGAGAACACAGGCAGAGATGGAAGAGAACACAGGCAGGATAGAGATGGAAGAGAACACAGTCCGGATAGAGATGGAAGAGAAGACAGGCAGAGATGGAAGAGAACACAGTCAGGATAGAGATGGAAGAGAACACAGGCAGAGATGGAAGAGAACACAGGCTGGATACAGATGGAAGAGAACACAGGATAGAGATGGAAGAGAACACAGGCTGGATAGAGATGGAAGAGAACACAGTCAGGATAGAGATGGAAGAGAACACAGTCAGGATAGAGATGGAAGAGAACACAGTCAGGATAGAGATGGAAGAGAACACAGTCAGGATAGAGATGGAAGAGAACACAGTCAGGATAGAGATGGAAGAGAACACAGTCAGGATAGAGATGGAAGAGAACACAGGCAGGATAGAGATGGAAGAGAACACAGGCTGGATAGAGATGGAAGAAAACACAGGCTGGATAGAGATGGAAGAGAACACAGGCAGAGATGGAAGAGAACACAGGCAGGGTAGAGATGGAAGAGAACACAGGATAGAGATGGAAGAGAACACAGGCAGAGATGGAAGAGAACACAGTCAGGATAGAGATGGAAGAGAACACAGTCAGGATAGAGATGGAAGAGAACACAGGCAGGATAGAGATGGAAGAGAACACAGGCAGAGATGGAAGAGAACACAGGCAGAGATGGAAGAGAACACAGGCAGAGATGGAAGAGAACACAGGCAGGGTAGAGATGGAAGAGAACACAGGCAGAGATGCAAGAGAACACAGGATAGAGATGGAAGAGAACACAGGATAGAGATGGAAGAGAACACAGTCAGGATAGAGATGGAAGAGAACACAGGCAGGATAGAGATGGAAGAGAACAGAGGCACGATAGAGATTGAAGAGAACACAGTCAGGATAGAGATGGAAGAGAACACAGTCAGGATAGAGATGGAAGAGAACACAGTCAGGATAGAAATGGAAGAGAACACAGGCAGGATAGAGATGGAAGAGAACACAGGCAGGATAGAGATGGAAGAGAACACAGTCAGGATAGAGATGGAAGAGAACACAGGCTGGATAGAGATGGAAGAGAACACAGGCAGAGATGGAAGAGAACACAGGCAGAGATGGAAGAGAACACAGGCAGAGATGGAAGAGAACACAGGCAGGATAGAGATGGAAGAGAACACAGTCAGGATAGAGATGGAAGAGATCACAGGCAGGACAGAGATGGAAGAGAACACAGGCAGAGATGGAAGAGAACACAGGCAGCGTAGAGATGGATGAGAACACAGGATAGAGATGGAAGAGAACACAGGTAGAGATGGAAGAGAACACAGGCAGGATAGAGATGGAAGAGAACACAGTCAGGATAGAGATGGAAGAGAACACAGGCAGAGATGGAAGAGAACACAGGCAGGATAGAGATGGAAGAGAACACAGGCAGGATAGAGATGGAAGAGAGCACAGTCAGGATAGAGATGGAAGAGAACACAGGCAGAGATGGAAGAGAACACAGGCAGGATAGAGATGGAAGAGAACACAGTCAGGATAGAGATGGAAGAGAACACAGGCAGAGATGGAAGAGAACACAGTCAGGATAGAGATGGAATAGAACACAGGCAGAGATGGAAGAGAACACAGGCTGGATAGAGATGGAAGAGAACACAGTCAGGATAGAGATGGAAGAGAACACAGGCAGGATAGAAATGGAAGAGAACACAGGCTGGATAGAGATGGAAGAGAACACAGGCAGAGATGGAAAAGAACACCATCTGGATAGAGATGGAAGAGAACACAGGCTGGATAGAGATGGAAGAGAACACAGTCAGGATAGAGATGGAAGAGAACACAGGCAGGATAGAGATGGAAGAGAACAGTCAGGATAGAGATGGAAGAGAACACAGGCAGGATAGAGATGGAAGAGAACACAGGCAGAGATGGAAGAGAACACAGGCAGGATAGAGATGGAAGAGAGCACAGTCAGGATAGAGATGGAAGAGAACACAGGCAGAGATGGAAGAGAAAACAGTCAGGATAGAGATGGAATAGAACACAGGCAGAGATGGAAGAGAACACAGGCTGGATAGAGATGGAAGAGAACACAGTCAGGATAGAGATGGAAGAGAACACAGGCAGGATAGAAATGGAAGAGAACACAGGCTGGATAGAGATGGAAGAGAACACAGGCAGAGATGGAAAAGAACACCGGCTGGATAGAGATGGAAGAGAACACAGGCTGGATAGAGATGGAAGAGAACACAGTCAGGATAGAGATGGAAGAGAACACAGGCAGGATAGAGATGGAAGAGAACACAGGCTGGATAGTGATGGAAGAGAACACAGGCTGGATAGAGATGGAAGAGAACACAGGCTGGATAGAGATGGAAGAGAACACAGGCAGGATAGAGATGGAAGAGAACACAGGCTGGATAGAGATGTAGGAAGGACTTTCTGAGTAGAGCTCCATGTGAGCAGGTGTTACAGCTAATAGCTGACAAGCTGGACAGTATAGAACTGAAAGGCTTCTATCCAGCCAGTGAAACAATCTATGCATGAGGAAAACCAGGCCTTCTTAAACTGTTCCAACCTGGGACCCTTCAATCTAGATGCTGTTACATAACCTCAGGTTAATAGGTATGTAGAGCAAATATTGACTGATAAGAAACCACCAATAAATGTATTTTAGATTCATTCTCTGGTGTACGCAATTTTGCCATTTATTAAATTTGAGATTAAATTTGTACATCTGTAATGTAGATGTCTTGATTATATCCACAGAAAGGACTAAGTCTTGGCCCAATATTTGATACTGCAGGGTGAACATCCTCAATGTTTTCAGACTTGATTGATATTTTGATTATAATTGCCAGTGCTCAGAATTCTTCATATTAATACATAATATAATTTTTTCAGGATGATTTTGGAAATTCTGCCTAATCAAATCATGAGACAAAATTTATTCAGTGATCTTTTGAAGTGAAATTCCAGCCAGCAACTAAAATGATGATTTTTTGAAATCAAATGTTCTAATAGAATATAATCCAGACACACTGATTTGAAGCTCACATGCTGAGGAACAAAGACATGGAAAGGGCAAATAAATCTTTTCCGTAATTAAGTAAATTAAGTGTATATTAAAAACACTGTGATCCATAGAACACAGTGTCCCGAATCCAAGCCAAGTTCCATTTCATGGTATCGCATGGCCCAGTGGCATGTGTCATGCAGTTCAAATGTTGGGTGTTTCATTCAAATCAAGGTTTCTGGCATGGCATGGCATAGTGACATGCATCGTGCGGTTTGAATGTTGGGTGTTCAGAATCAAGGTTGCAGCAATATCCTATGATGTCACACAGGTGAGTGCTGCCAGCCACATCCCAGGGTCATTGTGCAATTGAAATTTAACTTTGGGTCGTTGTGACAACAGGTAAGCCCCAAACCCCTTCATTCAGTGGCAGTAATGGGTGGCAGCCATCCTTGTCTGCACAACCCTTCCCGTCGACCTTCGTTAGACCTTGCTGCTCAGGCCACGCCTCATTTCTTTGAATACACTTGGAAGGTTTTTATATTGGAGCTATAGGAGGCTGTAAGTGTTGGGCTCTGTCTATTTCATCATTGTCTGTGGTCTCAGAGCCAAAGACTCCAGGGAAACCAGATAAGAAGAGAAACTCTGGAGAATGACACAAAGCACCTGGGACCCAGGAAAGACAGACAGTCTTGGAACCTTTGTGGTGACGGTTCCTCCTTCAGTGGGCTCCACTGTGGGACGAGCAAAGAAGGCAATAAAGCTTCTAAGTTCACTTTTTAGGCAGGGCCTCCCATCCTATCTCAAAGGTGACACCTTAAAACAGGGTCCTTCACCAGACAATTGTTTGCTCCTGTCAATGCTTGTCAACTAGGAAGATCCCGCCTCTAAATAGAGTAAGAATCGTAGCCATTTGGACAGAAGAGAAGATATCTTAGTAACGGACTGTAGAAATGATCCCTGAAAGTGCAGTCTTAGAAGTGAAATATTTTAAAGAGAGATATGTATGTCTTTCTTCAGTGCTCAGACAGAACCCAAGGGATTGGGATTTTCACAGGAGTCTTGTCCTGGGGGAGAAAAGAGCTAGGGCCCTTGCATCAGTCAAAGGGGCAGTTTTTTATTTATTTATAGTTTTTTGAGCCATGGTTTCCCTGTGTATCTTTGGTTGTTCTAGAATTCACTGTGTAGACTAGGGTGGCCTTGAACTCACAGAGATTTGCCTGTTTCTGCCACTGGAGTGTTAGGATTAAAGGTGTGCCTCACCATGGTCAACCCAGAGGGGCAGTTTATCTCTTGGAAACAGAATACACTTGATGCTGACAATGTTTAGGACAGACTGGGCCTCAGGAGCCGGTAGATAGAGTGCTGGTGTTTGAAGACCATCCTTGACCAGGACTGTTTACCGATACACACCTCTTGCTCTTTACTTAACCCAAAACTTCGTATTACTACTCAGCCAAAGACGGGAGACCACTAGATATCTTTCTCTCTCTCCTTTGTGACCATATTGAACGATTTTTCACATTCTATTTCTAACCATTAATCTACTGAAGGCAAGTAGGAAGACTAGCTTGCTAGGGGTCTTAGAGTCCAGGATTTGACTGTAAAATCTCTGGTGGGATACTCATCTTCAAGTGATGTCCCAGCTCCCTTGGGGACTGGATGTGCGGCTGTTGGTCTTCAGAGCAGCAGCCTGGCCTCACTCCACAGATACGCACATTTCCTCCAAGGCCGCGTTTTTATTCGTCAGGAAGCAGGCCCCTGTCTTTGGCTCTGGAATCTACTGCTTGCGGCTGCAAACCAAGCGTAGGCAGCTCATTTTCAGAGCCCCGCCGAGTCACTCACCCGACTAGCCCATTCATTAGGCGCCACCGAGGGAAACACACACTTCATTTGCTCCGTGCCGGCTGCCTTATTTCCTCTCTTTTGGTCTGAGGAGAACCAATAAACCCACTATCTTAAATTTTCTGAGGGGTGCTTTCCATCGAACTGATTCTTGAATGCTTTTAAATGGGAAGGCGAAGAGCAAGCTGGCTGCTGTTTGGGTGCTTCGCAAGCCCTCTGAAATGACTGTTTTTCTGCTTCGTGGGCCTGGTGACTGACAGTGCCTTCCCCAGATAGTCCACCACTTTGCCTTGGCGGAGATGATGCTGTTCAAAATTACTTGAGTGCTCTTATTTTCATTTTAATGTCAGTTGCTACTGAATGAAAACTAGAATTAATTTTTCACGGGCTAATAGTTTTGCAAAGCTATAATATACCTGCTGAGTTTATGGACTTTGCAACTCTCTCTCTCTCTCTCTCTCTCTCTCTCTCTCTCTCTCCTTCCCCTCCCTACCTCCCTCCTTCTTCCTCTCTTATCTCTATCTCCTTTTCCCTTCCCTATCTCCCCTAACCCCAATCTCTTTGGATTTTTTTCTTTCTTGGTTGTAGCACTTTATCTGGCTTACGTTGATAAAAAGCAGACTACTTCACATGGACTGTGAATGAGGAGCATTAGAGCCTGAAGTCTGTGCTCTGTCTCCTCTGCCCCTTCCCAGGCCTGGGCTGGGAAAGCATGGGTCTAAGGCTACCTCTCTGGAGACAAAGGCTTGGGCCCTTGGTACCACTGATGTCTGTTGTGCAGCTGCCTAGGCATTCTGCATAGTTATCAGCATCCCTGGCTCCCACACTGCAGATTCTAGTAATGGGGCCTCCAGGGCCGAGAAACAAAATTGTCCTCATGTATTACCAAGTGCAGTCTGTGACGGTGATGGACATTGTCCCCAGTGGGAGATACCCTTCACGTGTGTGCCTTGAATAAAAGTCTCCAGGGTGGGAGTGAGACTGATGGAGGAAGAGGAAGAGGAAGAGGAAGAGGAAGAGGAAGAGGAGAGGGAAAATCAGGCAGGTGGATTATGGAACACTTCAGGCTCTTTTGAAACTCCAGACTTATGAATGCACTGCGTGCTAACCTTCACTGAATATTAGAATCACTTAGGGAGCTTAAAATTTTTCAGAGATATGATTACGTATTTTTGGTTGGCACTTTGTCCATGAACACACACAAGGCATTAAGAAATGTCCTTGCCATAACAAGCCTAGCTCCCTTAAGCCTCCTAATGCACATCATGCACTGTTCACCGTTGGTTGCCTGCACCTTGTGTTTGTGCAATTAACTTCCTAGTCAACCCTACTATATATATGTCATCTCGAATCTCATCAAAAACAACAACGACTAGAAAAAAGCATGCAAGAAATGATTACTAAATGAATATTTAAATTATATTTTAAGATAAAACCCACAAAAAATTTATTTGAACTATCTTTTGGATTGAATTAAAATATATTAAAATTCAACACATATTTTAGTGGGTATGCTGTGAAATTTGGGCTAAATGTGTGGTCTTCCTGGCCTTAAACGATCTTATAACCTAGTACTGGTATGGATCTAAGTAAAAATTAACACAAAAATGACCACCATAGCATAGTTAAGTATCAGAAAAAAATGAATAGTTAAGAATGAATTACAATGACTGATAAATATAAGCTTGGAGTCTAGATGCGCTCTCCCCAGAGCGGAGAGCTACTGAAGAGCAATCGACTCTTAGAAGAGGAAGGATGAATAACCTCATTATTCAGATAGGGAATCTGATGCTGTAATAACACATTGACCCAAACTATCTTTTGGGCAGAAAGGGTTTATTTGACTTACATTTCCATCCTTGCATGTCCATCATTGAGGGCAGGAACCCAAGCAGGAACACAGACGCAGGAACTGAAGGAGAAACCATGAAGGGAACTTGCTGACAGGTTAGCTTCCTCTGCTTGCTCAGTTACTTTCAGTTTACAGCCTAGGTCCACTCACATAGGGATGATGCCACCCACAGTGGACTGAGTCCTACATTGCATAGAGATCAAGAAAATGCCCCCCCAGTTAGGCCCTCGGGCCACCTCAATGGCAGCAATCCCTTAGTCCATTGTCCTTCTTCCTCCATCACTCTTTCTGTCAAGCTGGCAAATGCTAACCAGAAAAATGAGGTAGGAGAAAAATGTAGGAGAATGCCTGGGATGGGATTCAGGCTCAGTCATGATGGAGCTGGCCCAGTCTGGGAAGGGAGAAGCAGTCCAAGACCCGTGCAGCCAGGGAACTGGATGGAGCTGAATGCTGGAGGGGAGAATACGGAGCCTGGGGCTATTTATATAACTTGTGTCACATTAGGGGGCACTGGCTGTTTTTGGATGGGGGCTGTCATAGAAAGTCACTCTCCCAAGCCGGGCGGTGGTGGCCCATGCCTTTAAACCCAGCACTCGGGAGGCAGAGGCAGGCGGATCTCTGTGAGTTCGAGGCCAGTCTGGTCTACAAGAGCTAGTTCCAGGACAGGAACCAAAAGTTACAGAGAAACCCTGTCTCGAAAAATCCAAAAAAAAAAAAAAAAAAAGAAAGTCACTCTCCTCATACCCCTCTTCTGAACTTGTGTGAGGGAACTGCACAGGAGCAGGAGTGGAGAGACTTCAGACACAAACCACAGCAATGTTCACCATCTCACTGGATCTCCTTCCGTCTCCATGGAAAACATTCTGGTTAGTGTGGGGCAGTCATATTTCTTGTTGATTTGGAGTCTGGGTCCCCTTGAATGATGGGAAGACAACATGGAGATCCAAGAGCCCCCACCACGCTGAACGCTTTAGAGGGCTGGCACTAGAGGGAGACTTGAGGTGCTAACTCCTAAAAACAACCCATTCCCTGTGGGTGCTTCCACGCCATTTCCCAGTGGGATTAGCGGCTTTTATGGAGTCTTTTTTTCTTCTTGCTATATTAAAAAAATGCACTAAGAATGTAGCATATGGTAAACATTATGTTCAGATTTTGGATATGCTATTTTACTCTTAAGAAACAAACAAACACTGTAATTGTTTTTTATTATGTACCAGTACATCTCTTTACTTTGGAGAGAAAGGAAGCTCAGAGATTTGGAATAACCTTTCGATGTCTCATAGCCAGAAGAAAGCTAAGCTCCTATTCTGAGTATCCTGTCTGGACAAATTAAACATGTACTATTTAACAAAACACTTGCTGTTTAATATATTTTGATTTTCAAAGAGGCTACCTTATCTCAGGACTTCAGATACATATATTAATTCTCACTGCAATCCCATGTTAATATCAAACTGGGAGTGGGAGTGGTTTGCCTAAGAGTTCTCAGATGCAATTTAGTGGTTTTGGTTGAATTGCATGTGAGTGGTGGTTGGAGAGGAGACATGGAGGGAGGGCATTACAATAATTCTCTCCCTCTTCAAACTCTCATGCACATTTGAAAAGTATTTATGTGCTAACCACACAGCGTGCTATTCCTTTTCATCCTCAGCTCTGAGAGGCAACAGTTCTCCGCGTCTCCCAACAGCAGTTAGCTGATTAGAACCTGCGCGTTAGAGGCTAAGTATAATTTTGGACAGATTCCTGCTTACTCTGAGAAAGCTGTGCAAGTTGGCCCAGCATTTGGCTACACAGGCTACACAGCAAGGCCAGAGCATCCCCAGAGGCCTAGCTTCCTCCTGACACCCTCCCAGCATAGCTTCAAAGGTTAGTCTTGCTGACAATTATTGGAGTTTTCACAGCTAATATACCACACAGACGTGCTACACACACACACACACACACACACACACACACACACCGTCACCACACACACACACACACACACACACACACATAGTGTTCCTCATATGTGCAATTTTTTAGGGTTGACTGCTTGAGATTGGGTAACCTATCGGGGGGCTCATCCCTGGAGAACACTGGCTCTTCCTCTCTCAGTAGCTACAGCAGCCATTGTCTATAGCTCTCTGGACTGGCTAATTCCGTGTCAACATAACCTGCAGTTGTCTGAGAGAAGAGAGCCTCTCTGTGAGAAAATGCCTCCACAAGATCCATCTGTAAGGCCTTTTCTTAATTAGTGATTAATGTAGAAGGACCCAGCCCACTGTGGGCTGTGTCGCTCTTGGCTGGTGGTCATGAGTATAAGAAATCAGGCTGAGCAAATCGGGAGGAACAAACCAGTAAGCCGCGTTCCTCCATGACCTCTGGATCAGTTCCTCATCCAAGTGCCTGCCCTACGTGAGTCCTATTTTGAATTCCTCCAATAATGAAAAATGCTTTGGAAGTATAAGTCAAATAAACCCCTTTCTTATCAGTTTGATTTTGGTCGTGGTGTTTCATTAACCCCAACTAAGACACTCTTCCTTTGGGTATAGGACTGTGTGAGATTTCCCCGTTTGTCTTGGCATGCCAACGGGTGTTGTCATCGTATAGGTCTTATCCAGTTGTTTTCCTCTTTGAGATCTCACGCATGCAACTTTCTTGTCATATATAGAAGACATAATTTCACAGCAGATGTCCTGGCCCTCTGGCTCTTTTGATAATTTCAACCCCTCTAATGAAATTTTCCAAGATAATATATTAATTTCTAGTGGTGGTTTGAACGAGAATGACTTCCGCAGGCTAGTTAAACACTTGGTCTCCAGTTGGTGGCACTGGGAAGGATCAGGCAGTGTGGCCTTGTTGGAGAAGGGTGTTATGGGGTGGGCTTGGAGGTTTCAGAAGACTCATGCTATTCTGAGCCTGTTCTATCTGCCTCCTGTTTGCAGTTTGAGACAGCAGTTCTTTGTTATTCTGGACATCATTCATGGACTCTAGCCCCCCCTAGAACTGTAAACCCGACTGAATGCTTTTGTTATGGGATTTTACCATATTAATAGAAAAATACCAACAAATTTATTTCAAATAATGTATTTAGATATAATGTAATAAATACATTATTTCAATGTATTTCCCTCTTATCTACCCTCACTACCTCTTTCCCACTCTTTTCAGAAACACTAATATATCTCCTCCTGAATTCATGTCCTGTTTTAAACTACTATTGTTATTATTAGTAGTAATAGTACCAGATCCCAGTCCAGTTATTTCTGACCATGTGTGAATAGGTGTTAGGCTATCCACTGGGGCATGGGAAATATACCAGTAGCCACATCTCCAAAGAAAAGCAACTCCTAGTCCCTCAGCAGCCATGAGTGGTTAACAGCTCCTCAGCTAGGTGGTGGGCACAGGGAGCCTCTCCATGCCCACACTAGCATTTGGACTGTTTCACCTTGTGCGTGCCTGCCCAGCTGCTGCGATACTAGCCATGCCATGGCTGGAAGACAGCATCTCACAGCTCCTCTCCCCAGCTTCCAGCTTCCTCATCCTTTCTGTCCACTTTCCTATGATGCTTCTGAGCGTTAGTGGGAGGAGGTTGATGACCTATGTCCGCTGAGTGCTCACAGCCAATCATTCTACGCTATGACAAGAGTCTTCTCTAACTACTATCCAATACAAAAAGAAGCTTCCCTGACCCAGGTTGAGAGCATCACAAATCTATGCATCTAAACATAAATATAAAGTATACTGGTTTGACAGCACAGCCATGTAGTGCAATAATCTCAGTAGAATACCCCCTAAGGTTTGTGATCGATCCTGTCTCGGGCTTTGACCAGGTTCAGGGTAGCTGACGTGTCTTTCCGCTACGGAGCAGGTTTCATATTCAGTCATAAAGCGCTTGGTTATCTCCATAACCACCACACCAGTACTGCACCATTTGATATCATTTGCCTGACAGTTTGGCGCCGCAGCATGTCAGGCCCAGTAGTGAATAAAACCACTGAGGTCCTTCGTTCCCCAGCAGCCTGCAGAGCAATTTCCAGGTCTAGGGACGCTAAATAGCGGGGAGAGAGCTTCCTGGTCAGTTTGAGATTGATTTCTTGATATCTTGTTTTATCGAGCTGGCTGAAATTGGCCTCTGGGGGATGTGGCCGCTATACTGCTCTAATAAACCACACTAATAAGGGATCTGGAACTTGGGCATGAGTGAGTCTGTTTGATCTGGGGCCTAACATAGAGTTCAGTCTGAATAATGGCTTTGCCCATAAATTTTATTTAACTGTAAATAAAGAAAAGAATCACAAAAGTTTTAAATTATAGTTGCTAACTAATGGGGAAGATTACATAATCTTTTTAAAATTTTTATTTATTTATTTTACATCCTAATTACAGTATCCTCTCCCTCCTTGCCCCCTGTCCCCCCTCTGCCTGCCCCTGGTCTGTCCACTCCTTTTCAGTTTCTGTTCAGAAAAGGGCAGGCCTCCCATGGATATCATCAAAACATTGCATATCAAGTTGTAATAAGACTAAACACCTCCCCTTGCATAGGGAGGCTTGGCAAAGCTAGGCAAGGCTGGGTAAGGCAACCCAGTATGAAAAATAGGGTCCCAAAAGTTAATAAAAGAGTTAGAGACAGCCCCTGCTTCTGCTGTTAGAAGTCCCACAAGAAAACATGCAGAAGGGCTGATCCATACATGCAGAAGGGCTTTGTCAGTCCCATGCAGGCTGCATGATTGTCAGTTCAGACTCTGTGAGCTCCTATGAGCCCAGGTTAGTTGATTCTGTGGGTTTTCTTTTGATTTCCTTGACCCCCTGGCTCCTACAATCCTTCCTCCCTCTCTTCCACAGGATTCTCTGAGTTCAGCCTAATGTTTGGCTGTGGGTCTCTGCATCTGTTTCCATCAGCTGCTGGATGAAGACTCTCTGATGACAATTGGGGTAGGCACCAATCTATGAGTAGAGCAGAATATTGTTAGGTATCATTACATTGACATGTTTAGTTCTATCCTAGGTCCCCGGACCAGTAATTTTTGGCCACTGCCTTGATCTCTGAGCCATGCTTACCCCAGCACATCTCATAGACATGGCAGACTGAAGGTCAAAGGTCATGTGCCTGTGTTGGTGTTCCAGTCCATCCACTAGAAGTCTTCCTGGTCACAGGAAATGGCCAGTTCAGGCTATGTATCCGCTATTGCATCTTAAGTGGAAAGCAGGATACAAGGATGGCTGCATGAACTCATAGATGCATTTGCAAAGAGCCAAGGATGAGGTACATAGAAGGAAAGGGTAAATGACATTTTTCTTTGTTGTTTTGATTTTCTTGATTGTCTTTTGTGTTCTTTCTCACAGAGTGTTTAGGGACAAAAGGCATTTTGGAGTGTCATGTACTAAAACTCCCTACATCCCCGTGGACACCTGGGATCCCGCAAGGTGTCCACAGGGATGTCCCCAGCTAGGTCCTTGGGCAGCAGAGGAGAGGGTGCCTGAACTGTCCTTGCCCCACTATCACACTGATGACTATCTTGAATATCACCATAGAATCTTCGTCCAGTGACAGATGGAGGTAGAGACAGAGACCCTCATCAGAGGAATGGACTAAGCTCCCAAGGTCCAGTTGAAAGGCAGAAGGAGGGAAAAGATGAGCAAGGAAGTCAGGACTGCGAGGGTTTGGTCCACCAGCTGAGGTAGTGTGCCTGTTCTAATGGGAGCTCACCAAATCCAGCTGGACTGGGTCTGAGTGAGCATGTGATCAAACCGGACTCTCTGATTGTTGCTGACAATGGGGGCTGACTGAGAAGCCATTGATAAAGGTACTGGGACTTGTTTTTACGGCATGTTCTGGCTTTTGGGGACACTAGTCTATATGGATGTACAGCTCCCTAGGCCTGGATGTGGAGGGGGAGGTCCTTGGACTTCCCACAGGGCAGGGTTCCCTGCCCTCTCTCAAGAAGAGAGGGAGAGGGAGGAGGGGGTGTGGAGGAGTGGGAGGGAATTGGGAGGAGGGAAGGAAGTGTAAATATTTGAATAGAAAAGTAAAAAATAAAAAAATAAAACTCCCTACATCAAAATTCATAAACCCTCCAATTCTTATGACCTACCTATCGTCTCTGAGATGAGCATCCAGATGCAGAAATAGAGTTATAGTTGGGACCACTGAAGCCCATGCATTCCTGGGACTCTCTAACTGAGGTAGAGTGACCATTCAGCACAGTAATCAATTACACCGGGGAAGGTGTAGGCACTGTGGGGCTGTTCAGGAGATGAGAGGTGGTACCAAATAACTTCTACACCCTCCTCTCTTGTGGAACTCAGGCCTTGGAGCTATGAAGGCTACTGAATTACCTTCAAGAAAGACAGACGTTGCTGAGGGGTATGTTCTAGGAAAGATAAAGCAACCAAGAAGAGACAGTGTGGAGCAAACAAAGGTATAGGGCCAAGTGGTATGAAGACCCAGTATCCCAAACCCCACGGGAGAGGGGTCGTCATCAAGACGATGAGGCCTTTGAGAGATAGAAAGGGTCCACACAGACCTCTCTATGATCCTCTACTGGCAGATAAAGCAGTTAATGAGAGTGGGTGTGGTCATGTCCCAGTCTTAACATCAACAGGGAGATGAGAGATGGGATTAAGAGTGAGACAGAGAAGTAGCTTGAGGGTTCAAGGCTCCAGGAAGAAGATAACCGGACACCTTCTGATGACCAGCGAGGAGTGATGTGCTGTGCTTGGCTCAAGCAGTTAACACCACATTGGAGCAGGAACACAGGCTGATGAGTGGCAAAGGGTAACGGAATGTACACATGTCCCAACATTACCCATAGCTCAATGATAGTCCCTCCTTATTGCACATTAAATATTGTTAGAATAGAAAAAATGCCGACATATCCAGAAATACCCAGGAATGTGCAAGTTTGTAGAGCAATGGATTTTAAGAGCATATCATCATACTTACTTAAACTGTCAACAGTTTAAATGAATGAAAATTAATGTAAGCTAAAATTAACTATTAACCCAAAATGAAAACAATTTGGATAATAATAAACTCTGATTCATAATTTTAAGACATTGTTAATTTATTTATTTATGTATGTATTTGAATATTGGGGTTCAAACCCAGGGCCTTACATAGTATTGTACTACCAAGCTACATTTATGGCTCAATCTGGTCAATTTTTTGAAGGGTCATATTCAAATGTGTAGTTGTGATGACAACCCTAAAGAAGCTAGAAGTAGAAGGAACATTCTTGAGCATAACAGGCTACATATGACAGACCTTAAACTGACATCATTCTGAATGGGCAGAACTCAGGATATTTTAACATCAGGAATGAGGGAAAGGTGTGCGCTCAGTTCATTCTTAGTTAATATAATGCTTACATTCTTAGGCAGAAGACTAACAAGACGAGTACAAGGGATAGCTAGGAAAAGAAGAAGCTGAGTCATCTGTGTTTGTAGATGTGGTTCTATAATTTAAAGGCCATAAATGATTCTTCCAGAAAACTCTGAGGTCAATGTTCACTTTGAACAAAGTTCCAACATCAACACAGAAGAGCAGTAGTTTCTCTATATACCCACAGAGGACATACGGAGACAAAACTGTAGGCGATGATCCCACTTAAAATATCTTCCAAAAGATCTGGGATTAAACCTAACCAAGATGGTGAAGGATGTCTGTACTAGAAACTTCACAACCCTGGAAGAAATTGACGAAGACAAGTAGAAGATGGAAAGATCTTCCACACGGACAGGTTTTTAGAATTAGTATCGTGAAAATGGCTGTGTACGCGAAGGTGATCTATAGAGTCAGTGTAAACCCCATTAAAATTACAGCACTATTTTCTACAGAACTAGAAGAAAAACAATTCTAAGTTCACGTGAAAGCACAAAAGCTCCCAAATAACCAAGGCAATCCTGGACCTAGAGAGAAGGTATCATAACATTCAATTTTAAATTACGGTGTAGAGTTGAGGTACTGGCACAAAACCAGACATACAGCCCAACGGAATGAACAAAGGACCCAGATATGAGCCCACACAGTTATAGTCGCTACTTTTTAAAAACGTGCCCAGAATATACACTGAAGAAAAATAACAGTTTCTCCAACAAATTGTGCTGGGAAAATTGGATATTCACCAGTTAAAGAGAGAAGTTAGATCTTAACTCTCACCCTATACAAAGATGAATTCAAAACGGATTAAAGATCGAGACTTCGAAACTACTAAAGGTGAAGACAAGGAGAGCATCTCAAGTCACAGGTGAGGGCAATGTCTGCAAAGGGCTCCGATATCAAGACTCTAAGTGGTTACATGAAATCATATAGCAGCTGCCCAGGAAGGTGGCAATTAACGAGGAGACACACCATAGAGTGGAAGAAAATCTTTGCTAACTGTGTACCAGACAGGATTCATATCCAGAATATATAAACAACTCTAAAAATTAAGTGTCAACACCATTACCAAATCTAATCAATAAGTGTACAATGAATATATAAGGTATTCATTATCTTTAGCCATCGTGGAAATGCAAATCACAATTGCCTTGAGATTCTGTGTTATGTAGGATGACTGCCATCAGGAAAATAAGCAATCGCAAGTGTTAGCCAGGATGTGGAGAAAAAGTGACTTCACACGCTGCTGGTGGGAATAGGAGTTATTTTAGTTACTGTGGAAGTAAGCATGGAGGCTCTTCAACATAACCGAAAATCTAACTGCCCCGTGATTCAGAAGCAAGAGTTGTCAGCATGTCCGTGTTTACTGTGGTGTGATTCATAGAGGCCAATATATATTGGATCTGCTTATTCACTGTCAACAGTGAAGGGTGAAGAAAACGAGATACACACAGACACACACACACCATAAACACCATACATATACACCATGAATACACACACACACACCATACACACACCACACCTCTCCCCTCCATACCACATACACACAGGCACGTACACCCTCACACACATACACACACACAAACACCATACACATACCACACCCCTTCCTTCCACACCACACCATACCCACACATACCACAAACACCATACATACTACACACACACCATATACACATACCATACCACACACAGGTACACACACACACACACACACACACACACAAAGACACACACATACACACAAAATGCAGTTTTACCTAGCAGTAAAAAGCAGTGAGATTATGTCATGTGTAGGGAAATATATGGAACTAGAGATTATTGTACTCACCAAGACAAGGCAGACTCAGAAAGCAAAGGTTCCTTTGAAAAAGTCTTTAAAAATTTTAATCAAAATATAATTGTATCCCTTTGTCTCCTTTCTTCTCCTTCCAACTCCTACCGTATTCCTTCCCATCAGCATCTTCCATGTTGCCTCTCACTCTTTCAAATTTATCACCTCTTGTTTTTTATTATTATTGATAAATCATGTCTATCTATCTATCTATCTGTCTGTCTGTCTGTCTGTCTGTCTTCTATCTATCTATCCAACCCTCTGAGTCTGTGTTTGTTATTTATGTGTATATGGATTGGGGCTGATCTTTTTGTTTTTGATTACCAGTTAAGGGCTCATTCTGGGAGAGACTAATTCTCTCTCTCTCTCTCTCTCTCTCTCTCTCTCTCTCTCGGCAGTCATTAGTTGCCTGTAGTTCTTTGTCTAGGAGCATGACCTTAGGAGATTTCTTTTTCCCTGTTAGCATATCTATTGTTTGGGTTTTATTTAGGCACTCAAATTGTCAAGTTATAATGTGTGTAGCTTCCCTGTCATTTTTAGAAGGCAGAAATGTCCCTCTTATACATGGAATCTAAATAGAAAAATAATCTGTATGACATGAAAGTAGAGTGTATTAGTTACTCTTCTTGCTGCTGTGATGAAGTACTCCAACAAAGCAAATTAAGGAATAAGGGGCTAACTTTGACTACAGTTTGAGCTTACAGTCTGTCGTGGAGGGGGCGTTACTGGAGCTTGAGGTGATACAGCACACTGGACCTACAGTCAGGAAGCAGAGCACGCTAGACACTTACGTTCAGCTTGCTTTTCTCGTTTCTATAGAGTTCAGAGGCCTCTCCCAGCGAATGGTGCCTCACACAGTGATGATCCATAATCAATGTAATCAAGATAATCCCCCAACCTAGAGGTCCATGTACCAGGTGTTTCTAGATCCCATTGATCTGACAGCTGAGGCTACCCATCACAAAGGGGAACTGTGTGGGAGGAGGAGGGTAACAGAAGATGGAGAAGGCTGGGTAACAAGACATGGCAGTGGGAGCTGACTGTGTGCAAAGTCTATCCACATATGAACAGGTCGCAATGAAGCCCATTTGTGTTCACCAAGTCAAATTATACACAGCTATATCATTTGTTCACTCAGTGACATCAGGAGGGCAAATCCTTCCCATTTCTGAAAAATGTCTTTCTTAATCTCTGCAATGTGGAGAAATGGTGGTGAAATAATTATCAATTAATTCCAAACAGTTCTTTGTGATTTCAGATAAATTGATGGAATCCCCTCTCTGATCTGATAACTATAAAAGGGTTTGTTTGAATACGCTTTGTTCTTGAACTGTGCTCTGGTTGACAAGGAGCTGTTACAGATTGAATCGTGTTGTCCTCAAAATTCATGTCAAAGCCATGACCTCTAAGGCCACTGCAGTCGGAAACAGGTTGAAAAAAGTCATAAGGGTGGGACAATAACCACACATGATGAATGTCCTTATAAGAGGGGGAGGCAACACCGGTGCTGGAGGCATTTGAGACAGGCCAGGGAGGCTCAGGGAGAAACACTGCAAGCCAAGGAGACAGGACTCAGCAGAAACATGTCCTGCCAACAGCGTGACTCTGTCTTCTGGTCTCCGGAACTGTCAAAAACAAATTTTGGGGATTTAAGCAGTCAGTCTATGGTGTTTTGTTATGGTCGCCACAGGAGACTAGTGTGTGAATTCGCTACATTTTGTCATTTCCGAGAGGAGATGTCATTTGCTCTTTGTTTCTTTTGCTTTCGCTGGTACAGATAATGCAGGCTGAAGGTTACATCATAACAGTTTCTCCTTTGTCATTTTCATGTCACTCCTTAAGAAATTTAAAAATACTCTTAAAGATTTGAATGTTTAAGCATTTCATACAGGCAAACCATCTGTTTTAATCAAACCCAGTCCTTCTTTCCTTTCAACCCCACCGCACCACTTTTCTTCCCATGTGCGCTTCCTGAAATCCTCTGAGTTCACTTGGTGCTGTGTGTGCCTGGGTTTAGGGGTCACCCTCTGGCACATGGGTAGTCCATCACAGGGAAAATTTGTCAGAACTTCAGTGTGGCTCCTACTCTGGCTGCTTGACATAGATCTGTATGGACTTGCAGTTTGGACATATTTTTTTTCCTTAATTGAATAATTGAGTCATTGTTCTTGATCAAAACCCATAAATGCTTTGCTGTTCATATTTTTGAAACAGGGAAACTTTTATTATGATAAATGTACTCATGTCTCAGTTCTTGAAAAAGCTAGTTTATTGGAATACTTGCAGCACCAAATAAAGCAATTATTCCCTTATTGGCTGCACATTTAGGAAAAGGTGCTCCGAGTTTCTCTGAAACTCTACTTTTGTGTTCTTTATACCTTTTTTCCTATGTTAAGGCTTGAACTCAACACCGTGGGCATAGGAGGCATCTAAAACTCCCTTATCCTGTCTATGCAACAAAAGCATAAATGGCAATGTTGTGAACGTTGTGAGCCATTGTTTTTATAAGACGCTGTAGAATCTGGATGTGGAAGGAGGCGTGCAAATGGCTGACACTTTGCCTGAAGGAGCACACTTGGCAGAGACGTTTCTTACTCCCTGGTATGTGTGAGTGGTCTGAGCTCTGTCACGGAGACAGAAAAGCACAACTGAGCTTGGCTGCAGACTCCGCGGAGCTCTTGCCAATGATTGTGCCTGTCACCTGTGCTTCAACCTGTTTGTTAGGGTCCCAGGAACACATGTGTTTACAGAGTTCCTGCCTTACCAACTCAGGGGACTCTGAATGTCCCAGCGTGGCGAGCATGGCTCTGGGGGGCCTTGCACATTCCCTCTGCCTTGCTAAGAACCATTAGATTACATCCCTGAAGCTAGCCTCCATGGTCTGTTCCCTTATTTGGCTACTTTTCCCTCCTGAGGTTGATTACCAAGGTCCAGCTATCAGAGTATTGAAGTATGGCAATTAAAAGTCCTCTTTGGTTCTTCTAATTAACGTGCCCAATTAAAATTAAACCCCTCATCCTAACACGAGGTTTCCCCTGGTATGTTTATAAAATGCCATTTTCCTATGGGACATGTCTGTCTCCTCTATATCCAAAGGCAGTCTTTTGTACTCCAGGACAATCACCTGTGCCCCTTTCCCTATCCCTTCTCCCTTGTCATTTATCTCCTGTGCTTCTCACTATTTCCTGCCCTCTTGTCCCTCTAGGGCAAATAAATCTCTTTCGTGCTGAGAATGTAATCTCAGGGGTCCTGAGCCAATACCTTCCCTCTCACCAACTTCACCCACACAAGGGGTTGCCTGGGCTCCAACCGGAGAGGAGCAAACCCTGTCATTATGTGATACTGTTACTGGGGAGATGTGAGCGACCACTGGGGTTGTCTTCCTGCTGATTGTATCATTTTCAAAAAAAGATGACTCAGCAGGTAGGAGCACCTGCTCTTATTGAGGACCAGGGTTTAGCCCCAGCACCCACAGTGGGCAACTTTCGATCACCAGGAATTCCAGCTTCAGAGTATCAGAACCCTCCTCTGACTTCCATGTGAACCCACAAACATGCGGCACACATACAGACAAGTATGCACACATGCACACATAACCAAAATGCAATAAAAAAGGCGGTGAAGGTAAAACGGCTGATCAGTGCCCTTCTACGGTCAGACGTGGGCAGGCTGATCAGCCTTGCTTCAAGATTAGCATTGGTTACAACTGGTCTAAGTGAGGAGCAGGATGCTAGAAGAAAGTGTTCCTTCCCCATCCTGCTCAACATGGGGAAGCTGTCTGTAGTGACATGAAACTATTCCTGTATGAAAACAAAAGCAAATGTCTGCTTCAGAGGCCTTTATTCTTTGTGTTGGTCTCTAAGAACCCAGCTGCCCCTTTGGCATTGGCGGTCTGTTTGAGTGCTTGCCCATTCCCTTGCTAGTCCCCTGTTGGGTGCGTCCTGGTCTCCTGTGTTTCTCCCCCACCTCCTTTCTTTCAGTAACACCTTCCCTGGGAATCGTGCTCTCTTACAAGAAGTTCCCAGTTCTGGAGTTCCAGGAGTGAGCCTGTCCTCACAAGCCACAGCTGGACTTGACTTAGCATCCTCTGTATCCCTCTGTTCACCTCAATGTTCCGAAGTTCTCACCTCAGTGTTCTGAAGTTCTGCTGCAGTTTTCTTGTTAGGTCAACAGAGATGGCCTTCCCCAACCCACCCACTCTTTTGTCAGGAAACAGGGCACACTGTGCTGGTTAAATGCTGGGGAGACCTGGAGGCGTCACTTGGAGATGTTAGTCACTGTGGCAGGGGCAGTGTTGGTGGGACCCATGGGTGACAATGCAGAGACACCATGCTTGTTTCTCTCTCTCTCTCTGAACTTATAAACATCCTTTTATTCCTGGCCCTTCCCATCTGTAACCTAGGGTACCAGACAACAGAAACCCAGGGAGCTTCAGTATCTGTGGGGTGTGGTGTGGGAAGAAGAATTAGTAAGATTTCTAGCTGATTCATCTTGGGAGGAAATGGGAGTTGAGAGAAACTGTTTTAAGGCTAACTTGGGCAGCAAGACAGCTCAGGAGGTAAAATCTCTTGCCCCACAGTCTAAGCCCTGGTCAGCCATCGGTGACTCTTCTCTTCAGCACTCCACCGTCAGTGACTCACCCTGGAGCATCCTTCCCCGCAGTTAGCTTCCTCCCTGGCACAGTTCTTAGAAAAGCCCAGGTGTGTGGGGATCCAGACTCCCACTCGAGCCCAAGAGATCAGGAAGAACAGTGGAGCAGAACAGGTATTTTTCAGACCATCTTGTATCACAAACGGGTCACGAGGGGGAAAAAAGGCCCTGAGGTTTGTCTCTGGCGGGCAGAGGTGGAATTTCTGCTCAGTTGTCTGACTCATTTTTCAGGAGGACAGTGTGTGTTTATTCCTTGCGACATATATGACACTCTCCCCTCCTTAATTCATGGCGCCACACTTCCCACACAGTCTTCTTATTTATTTCATCTCAAAAGAACACAGTGTTCTTTACTCTCCGCGTTCCCATTAGAAGATCAGCTCCCTGCCGTTGGACAGAGGTGGCTATTAATAAATTGAAGATAACGAGCATGTGGCCCAAGCCAAGGCTCCCTTGGGGAAACAGAACGGATGGAAGAAAACAGCTCCCCGTGGAGAGGTGCAAAGTGAAATAGTATAAACAATAAAATTTAACTGGAATACATACCCTATAACTTCTCAGAGAAAAGTGAAACAAATTGAAAATTGATCTTTTATCCCTAATAGCTTGAATCCAAGAAATGGGCTCTGCCCTCTTGTCTAGGTGAAAATCCCCCCCCCCCCCCCCCCCCCCCATGCTACCTCATAAGTGTTTGGGACTCAGGATCTGGAAACCACCGTGGTGCCTCCCTCGGGTGAACAATCACAGCAGAGCAACAGTGCTCAGTGAGAGTGCAGGGATTGAGGCTGATGCCCAGGGTTCATTCTGAGAACAGGAATAGGTGGAGAAAGTACCTCCCGATAGTGCTGGACCCTTGAGCCCCAATGCAACGGCGTTGGAAGATGGGGTCGCACGTGCGGCAACTGCGTATACAGAACAAAGTGACTGGGTTAATTCTGTTGTCCCAGGTGGGTTTAATGTTGCCTGCCAGGCTCCTCAGGTTAGCATCCCTCTGTTGCCTCCCATGCTCTTATCCTGACAGGAGACGATGTGACGAGGAGTTCCTCGCCAGACGCTAGCACATCCAGCCTCCAGAACCCCAAGGAAATAAACTTCTGTTCTTTACAAGAACCCGAATCTACAGTAGTCTGTTTTGGCAGAACCGGCTGGACCAGACTACAACAGATGTGTTGATTGGATGCTGACAGCAACTTGCCTAGTTTCAAAATCGAGCTCTACCCGTTACTGACGGGGATGGATTCAGCGATGTCTGGGCGCTTGCTAGTGTTTGGATGTGAAGTGTGCCTGCAAAAGGCTGCATTAAAGGCTCGGTCACTGATGCAAACAGTGTTCTGTGTTTGGCTTTCCTTTGGGCCACCAACCAGTTCCCACATAAAGACACGTAGACTTACTAATTGTGAGTGCTCAGCCTTAGCTTAGGCTTGTCCCACCAGCTCTTTTAACTTAATTTCACCTCTTTATGTTCATCAAAATGAATGAATCACAAAAACCTCTGGATCTGTGAACGAAAATAACAATTTTATCCCCATAAGATGTTTTTCTCTGATATTTCTTTCAGCAACAGTAAGTCTGGCTAACATAATGCCTCGGTCTGTTCACCTGAGAGGGAGAGGATGAATCTACGGTGCAGGCTTGAGGGCATTACTACAATTGTTAGCACAGCGCCAAGCCCAGATCCTTGTGGCTGTTAAAGTTGCTGCTGTTATATTTAAAACTTCAGAGTGCTTGTATCTCACTTACAAAGCCAGTGACCTAGTGGAAAGAATTCTGGAGCTAGACCCTGGGGGCTCTGCAGCCCAGTGTCCAGTCTGCCTGCTTGTTCTGTGGGGGCATGTGTCTCCCTTCTTCTGGATCCCAGGCTGAAAAGAAGGAAGAGAAGAAGGAAGAAAGAGAGGAATGAGGGAGGGAGAGAGGAAAGGAGGAAGCGAAAGAGGGAGGGAGGGTAAAAGAAGAAAGATTTTAACAAGAGAATTGCAAGAACCCATTAATCAAGCCACCCACTTCCTCCCCTGCACATTAAGGACACACCTCGAGAGTCTTTTCAGGTTACCGTCTGTATTGGCTACTTTTTTGTTCCTATGATAAAACACCACAGCTTAGGCAATTTACAAAAGGAAAAATTTATTTTGGCTTAAATTTCCGGAAGGACAAGCGTCCATTACAGGCATGTCCCTGAGCAGCAAGCATGGCAGCTGGAGCAGGAAGCTGAGCGCTCACATCTTCAAACACAAGCAGGAAGCAGAGACAGCAGGCTGGAAGTAGGGTGAAACTTTATATTCTACGTGGTAACACACTTTCTCTAGCAAGGCCACATACCTTTAGTCCCTCCCCCAAAATGTACCACCAACTTGGACCAAGTGTTCAAATACCCGAGCCTATGGGGACATTCATTCTCCTCTAAACCACTACACCATCCCAGACAGCCACCCTTTCTCACATGAATCAAGCCCGTTGGGTTCTGCCCCTCCCATGCTCCTTCCACGCCTTCTTCACTTTAAACCTTGGGCCTTGGTGCTACTTCTGCTTCTACTAAATGTAAATATTGGGGGGGGGCTTTATCTTTCTTAAGCTGCAACATCTCCCTCTCTGTTGGTACACTCCTTAAGGACGACTCTCAGGCCATGCATTTATATATTTTGCAATACCATCATTGTTCTTCCAGACTATAGAGAATTTGATTTGATTAAGTTGAATAATAGGGTGGTATCTGCAAGAATCAGCTTCCTGTACAGCAAGGCAATAACAGTCGATGAGGATAACAGACATTTAAGTCAGTTAAGACTGTTCACCCCCACAGCTGTGTATCAGCTGAACATCAGCCTGTAGCTGACAACTGAGTGGATGGACGGACGGACGGATGAATGGATGGATGGATGGATGGATGGGTGGATGAGGGGATGAGTCAGGGAAGGAGAAAAACAGAAAACTTCCCTCCAGTGCCCCCTGATTTTCCCAAGGAGGAGGAGGGGCGAGTCAGAAGAGATCTCCCCTGTCTCCGCAACAGCCCCCTGGATGGCTCCTGCCAACCTGACAGTAAGCAGAGCCTTATCTGTGTGAGCTGTAATCACCTCACTGGGTGCCATTTTTTTCTTCAGCGTGCTTCCCGTGAAATGTTCTCATGCCCCATGTGGAGTTCATATGGTTCAGTAGCAGAGTGATTTATTGTTTGGGGAGTAATTACCAGAACTTCTTGTCAAGTCTGCTTTATTTTGCCAAGGATGGGAAAAGATGTATTTTGAACAAAGCAGTTCTAAGACACAAATCCTCTGGAGAATTAGCTCATGAGTGCAGGAGAGGAGACACTGTGCTGAACTGGCAGAGGGGTACAGTCTCATCTGAGGAGCTGAGCCAACCTGCTCCACACAAACACAGAAGGCTCTCAGTGCTTTCCCTCCCCAAGCGCAGTGAGGTCCCCAGCTCAGTTCCAGCAACCCTGGGGCAAATGCGCTCTCCCAGCCCATTTACAGAAAGGGGGTCAATTCCTAGTAAATTCTTCCAAAGGGACACCCACTGCTACTAGAAGCACAACTTCTTCAAGCCCACCATCATCGTGACATCTGATCTCCTCCTACCTGAAATTTACAGCTTATCTAATTTGTTTCACCACCCCTGCTATGCCTAAGAAACCTTCAGTTGCTAAGTGGCCTTCTCTTCACCTCTGCCCGCTTGGCTGTTCCATGATATTCTGTTCACATGTTCCACTGGCTTTATTCCTTGGAAGGCTTTATGATGCCAACCTCTTTCTGCCTTCCCGGGTGTCCCCTGTAGCCTTCTAACTCGTCTTTAGCCTCCTTGTCCGCATCCGCAAGCTCCAGCCACTTCGAGATTAGTTCCCCTAAAACAGGTTATGTCTATGTTCAAATCTGTTCATGTCTGCTCAACACACTCTCATGTATAACCCAAACTTCCCTGGCCTGTGTATCTTAACCAATCAGTTCCCTGGATTTTTTTAAAATTATTTATTTTATTTTTTTAAATTTATTTTTTTTTTAAAAAAAATCAATCTTTTCTCATTTTATACACCAATTCCAGTTCCCACTCCCCGCTTCCCTCCCACCTAACCCTCCCCAGCCACTCCTTAGAGAGGGTAGGGTTTCCCATGGGGAATCAACAAAGTCTAGCACATCACATTGAGGCAAGACGAAGGCCCTCTCTGCTGTATCTAAGGTGAGCAAGGTATCCCTCCAAAGAGAATGGGCTCCAAAGAGCCAGTTCAAGCACTAGGGATAAATCCTGGTCCCACTGCCAATGGTTCTGCAGATTGCCCCAACCATACAACTGTCACCCACATTCAGAAGGGTTAGTTTGATCCTATGCTGGTTCCCACATTGTCAGTCAAGAGTCAGCAAGCTCTCCTTAACTCAGGTAAGCTGTTTCTTACAGTCCAACTACAGTCTGTCCTCATTTCCCCGACTCCCCATCCACCCCATTGCCCCCCACTTCCCATCCACCTCATTGCCCCTTACTCCCCATCCAACCTGTATCAAGGCCAAGCAAGACATCCCAGCAAGGGAATGGGCTCCAAAAAGCTAGCTCATACACCAGAGGCAGATCCTGGTCCCACTGTCAGCCCCTCCCCGGAAGCAGACCAAGTCATATAACTGTCACCCACATGCAGAGGACCCAGCTCAGTCTCATGCAGGCTCCACAAACTGACGGTCTAGAGTTCATGATTCCCCATGAGCTTGATTCAGCTGTCTCTGTAGATTTCTCTCAATGGTCTTGACCCTCCTTGATCATATAATCCTTCCTCCCTCTCTTCGGCAGGACTCCAGGAGCTTGTCCTGGTGCTGGGCTGTGGATCTCTGCATCAGCTTCTGTTAGGTATTGGATGAAGGCTCTATGATGACAGGATAGTCACCAATCTGATTTGTTGTCTGGATTTTAAAAAATCTTGTATATTCCATTTACCGAATGATTCTGTCTTTTCTATTTAAAAATTTAACCTCCTTTTTATTATTAATTCTCTCAGAATTTCATACATTTTATTTTGATCTTATTCATTCCCCTTCCCCAATTCCTCCCAGACTCCCCTCATTGCCACTCAACTTTATGTTCTCATTTTAAAAAATCCAGTTCAGCTCTTGCTATGCACTCTTGAGTAGGTAGCCACCACTGGAGTATGTTGGACGTAAGTGGCTGTATCCTTAGAAAAAAGAAACTACCTGCTCCTTGCAGCTGCAGACCCTAGTGGAGAATCTACTACTATTGCTCTGCTAAGAGAACACAGTATCAAATCCACTCCCAATGACTCTCAGTATGCCTAGAGATCAATGGATCTCTCAGACGTCATCACAGAAGCTTCTCATGGTAGACGGTGATTCACATGGAGACCTGCAGCTGACCAAGGTGCAGAGAGTAAGAGACCCTAGAGTGCTTGGGTTATATGTGGGTTATACACATTGTTTCTCTTTCTCCCAGACTCAGGAATCATTGTGGAAGAGGAAGGAGAGAGATTCTAAGACCCAGAGGTCAGGGATGAATAAAGAAATCTCTACTTCCCAGAGACAACAGAACAGTTGCAAAAATGAACTCAAGGAATTTGTCATAGCACATACAAGACCTGCACAAGCTCGAAGACAAAAGATCCTCGCACAGAGGGGGAGGTGGCCATGAAGTCCCACCTCTAGCTGAAGAACCGTTCGTAGTTGGCTGTCTTTTGTAAATGAGAGTTTGGAGATTACCGTGCAGTGAAACTACAGCAGTGTCTAAGAATAGACTTTGTTGGGGGTGGATCTCTCTTTCTTTCTCTTTACACACACACACACACACACACACACACACACACACACACACAGAGAGAGAGAGAGAGAGAGAGAGAGAGAGGAGAGAGAGAGAGAGAGAGAGAGAGAGAGAGAGAGAGAGAGATTTATATGATCAGCCATCCAGAGCAACATCAACCAGCATCCCAGCCACCTTGGTGATGCACGACCAGCATCTTGGTGACTCTTGACCTGGGTGAGCTCAGCTCTTTTTTTTGCCCACCTCTTACTACAAGATTTTCTCTGATCAAACTCCAGGCTCTTTTCAGATGGGCCAAAAGTCTGTCCATGTTTCCCTTCTGGGATGCTCTTCCTTTTCCCTGTTGAAATCCTTGGAGGTCCATATGCACCCCACTGCTGCATGAAATCACCTGCTGTCTGTCTTAATGCTGCTTCCTCTTCCACTTTCTTTAGAAACTTCTGGTTGAGCAACAAAAAGCATCCCTGGTTTCTGTAGAAAGCTCTGTCTTGGGGGTCAGTGTCCCCACTTGTCCTGTTTTTTTTTTTTTTTTTCATCAACCAGTCCTCCAACTAGATTTTCAGCTTCCTGTAAGCAACACCAGGGAGCAACTTCCTTGTGTGCCTCAGGGAATGTAGCTTTCACAGTCATTTAAGGTGACAGTAGCCTTCTCTGCTTCACCCCACATGTGGTTAGCTTCCTCTCCTGGGAACCCTGAGCTTGTTGAAGAGTTGCCCCCACATGTGGTTAGCGTCCTCTCCTGGGAACCCTGAGCTTGTTGAAGAGTTGCCCCCACATGTGGTTAGCTTCCTCTCCTGGGAACCCTGAGATTGTTGAAGAGTTGCCCCCACATGTGGTTAGCGTCCTCTCCTGGGAACCCTGAGCTGGTTGAAGAGTTGCCCCCCCCATGTGGTTAGCGTCCTCTCCTAGGAACCCTGAGCTGGTTGAAGAGTTGCCCCCACATGTGGTTAGCTTCCTCTCCTGGGAACCCTGAGCTGGTTGAAGAGTTGCCCCCACATGTGGTTAGCTTCCTCTCCTGGGAACCCTGAGCTGGTTGAACAGTTGCCCCCACATGTGGTTAGCTTCCTCTCCTGGGAACCCTGAGCTGGTTGAAGAGTTGCCCCCACATGTGGTTAGCTTCCTCTCCTGGGAACCCTGAGCTTGTTGAAGAGTTGCCCCCACGTTTCAGTTATGCCATTGAGATACGTGTCATCCTTTCACTGCCAATCCAATGTTCAATTAAGCCGGTCCCCAGGAATACATGAAATTATAACTCCCCAGCAAAGAAGCAGACAGAATCAACAAAGCAAATAAGACTACATTGTGTCAGATAGTGACATGTAATGTATTTACTGTCTGGTATTTGTCATCTGAGAAATATCATGTTGGAAAACATAAACTGGGATTCTATAGTAAACAAGAGAGTTCTAATAACCCAGAAAATGCTGAGCCCAGTGAACTGGAAGACAGAAGATCCAAACAAGGAGCTCAGAATATGTGCATTTTCAATGCAATATGATGCCTGAATAAGAAAATTGAACTTTATTCTTTTGGCAGGAAGACAGGAGAAGATGACTCAGATGCAGAAGACAGAAAAATTAACACATCCTACATTTGAGGAGTGCCATGGGGATTGTACAGCTAATGTTCTCTTCATAGCAACCCAAGGCAACCCACATAGGAGCCAGCGTCATGGCAAGGTCTCTCTGTAGGGCTCAGGTTGACTTTGAACTTTTATCCTGAGCAAGTGCTGCAGCTGCAGGGTGTGCCACCATTCCCACACCCTTCTAAAACTCTCAAGGAGCAGAATGATGAGGTCACAGTTTAAGAAGACCCCTCCAGCTTGAGAATGAAGTACTGAAGGGGCTTAGCGAGGAGGTCAGTTTAGAAGACACCATTGGTTCTCTCTTCAACAAGTTCTTTTTGGCTGCTTATTCTGTTGAATATATGGTCCAGTGCAAGGGGAAGAGTAGAAGCTAAATTGATTCATAATTTAATAGAAGACTTGGATTTCAGAAACGATGTCAAAGTAACTATATATTTAGAAGCTGTGTTATGGGTAGGATTCTATGATGGATATAAACAAGTGTAAGTGTATGTGTGTTTCATTTTTATGAGTGAACAGGGCACAGCTTCCTTGAACAAATGACATTTATTCTGACACCAAGAGGATGAGGAGGATACCTTGCCTGTTCTAAAGAACACAGAGGGCTGGGCATCTACTGGGGAGCTGATTTTCCTATCAGGAAATGGGAAACTACGAATATGGGAAGCCAGAGATCTGGGGTGTCTTCTTGGAGAAAGAATTGGATGAATTGCTGCAATCTGTGGAGGAGCAGATGAAGCTAGGGAGTTACTCAGAAGGCTGAAGGGAGGGTTAGCGAAGAAAATCCGTAGGGTGTGATGGTGAATTTGGGGCTGGAATGACATCTAGTTTTCTGACTCAGTAACCTGGAAAGACAGAGGCAGGATAAGTCAGAAGCTGAGGCGTGGAGCTGGGGAACGCCTCAGTGTTCAGATGTCTGGGATGCTCACAGCACATCCATGTGTCTGCAGCATGCTGGGACTGAGTTCTTCTAGATTAGAATGAAACCGCCACCAAGTGTGGAGCACATGTGATGACCCTAAGGCACAGATCATCACTGTTTCATCCATCCATTGTTTCATTGGCATGAGAGAGGCCAAGAGTGGAGGTGAATTCACAGAGACACCAGGCTGTCATTTTCACGCTTCAAGTGGGCAGTGTTGGTGGACAGTCTCAGCTTAATGCGGCATCATTCTTTCCATTGAAATTCTTTACCAACACTAACTACGAGGGATCAGACTAGAGAGAGGTGATGTGGACATAGTTTTAACTCTGATATAAAATTCTTTACTTAAAAACATTTTGTTTTGTGCTTATTTCTTTTTTATTGCTTTATTTTTTTGAGATTACAATGTAATTGCATGATCTTCCCCTTCCCTTTCCTCCTTCGAAAGCCTCCTATATCCTTCTTCCCCTCTTTTAAAGTCAGAGCCCTTTTCATTAATTGCTGTCCCGTGCATGCATTTCCCCCCCTACTCTCCCCTGCCTCCTAATTACAACTTGCTCAGTCTGGAAGAGTTACTTCTATGTATGTTTTAAGGGATGACCATTCAGCATTGGATAACAGCAATAGACATGCCGTGGAGAATAGGAAAAAGACCACAGGGCCTCAAGCCTATTCCAAGAACTACAGGAGACTGAGGAAATTTGAGAGCAGGAGAAACAGTCTTTCATGGGGAAGAGCACACCCATTGGTTAGCCAACACCAAGTGTTCAGTCTTGTGCATTTTCTTTAAAAAAAAAAATGACAAGAGGGGCATTTTAAAATACTTTTTTTTTGCTTTCAATAAAATTGAGCTGTATTCATAAATTAAATGAACTTTAAGCTATTATTGTCTGGGTGGTTAACTTTAGGTTTCAACTTGATTAGATGAAGAAATGCACGGATAGTGGCATTTCTGGGTACCAGATGAACTGAGGGCCTGGTCGGAACAGAGAGGAAGGGCAGAGTTCCCTGCTCTTGTGACGCTGGGCCATCTTCTCATGCCCTGGGTAGCATAACTTCAGGGTCTCTATCTTTTGGTCCTGGAACTTAAAATTCTAGGCTCTAGGGTCTTCAACCTTGGGCTGAGGTTTACACCAGTAGTTTTTCTGGTTCTGATGTCCTAAATTATACACTATGGTTTTTCTCAGGTCTCCAGAGCACAGACAGTATTTCTCAGTCTCCACACTTTCATGAGCCAATTCCCTTAAGAAAATATTTCTCTCCATCTCTGTGTATGTATGTTTATATGCATCTATCTCTCTATCTATCTCTCTATCTATCTCTCTATCTATCTATCTATCAATCATCTATCTATGTCATCTATCTATAAACTCTTAAAGAAGCAAAAAGTGACTTCCTGACTCCATTGCCTGCTTAGTTCCTGGGTTGGCCCTGTGAATGAGTTCTGGTGAGTCAGTGGTGGCTGGGACTCTACAACACTGAGCTGCAGCATTCCAAGTTCCTTACAGACAAAGTCTGGCTTGTAGTCATTCATTCATTCAAGAAAGACTCTGAAACCCATTCTCAGGACAGAAAGGGTTTTCTATGAAGCTACTGACTGTAGAATCCTGTGGGTGTTGATCTAGCAAAAGACAGGGGCAGTAGGAGAGCCTGCAAAGAGCGACCATTACTGACATAGTGTGCTTCTGTGGCCCACTGTGAAAAAGGGTGGAGGGCCTATGTTGTGTATGTAATGATTTCTTTCCTAATAATTCCTCTGTCTTTGCCTTGCACGGTGGCTCACTGTTATTGTTCTATGACTCAGTGAAGCTCATCCACCAGATACATTTTTCTGTGTCTGCTCACGATGGCTGCTGTCATCTTGGGTTCAAAGATTGTTTTGATGATTTCATCCTGCCTACAGACTAAAGGAGAATTATTAAGAGATAATTGATGATTACAGAATTTCTTTGTTATGGCTAGAACTCAGTAACATTCTTGGGAGAAGACAAAAAATGTGCTAATGAGATTTTCTTTTTAGAAAAAAGTTTAAAAAATAAGGAAGATGAAAGAATTCCTTGTAGAGAGGAAGTCGAGTGTTGGGTTTGTGTTGAAGAAAGGGATGAGGAACAGCAGGTGGTTACCGCCCAAGGGTCTACCTGAGTCCCGTGTTCTCAAGTGTGACTGCTTAGGGTGTTCTGTCTTTCAATGGTATGCTTCATTCTTCTTCTTTTTTTTTTATTGATTTTTATTGAGCTCTACATTTTCTCTGCTCCCCCTCTCTGCCTCTCGCGCTTCATTCTTAAACAAAGAAAAACAGAAGACTTGTCCTTAAAGAAAAACCAGAATAAGGAAAGGTATTCAAGTCTGAATTCACTGTGGCTGACTTCTTTAGAATCTGCAGCTGTTCAGTGTGCAGCACCGTGGTGACTAGTGGACAGGACAGCACTGGACATTCAGATAGAATCAGTGGAGACCCTAGGCACACAGAGCTGACAGTGGGTAACTAGTTTTCTGTGTATGTGTTCATCAACCCTTGCACTTGACTTATCTTAGAGGTCTGTTAAAAGTGGGCCGACTTCTCCTGCTCTGTGAACCAACAGAAAGGAAAAATAAAATTCAAAGAAAATATCTTTCCTTCATCTCCTTGAGAGAGAAACTGGCTCAGAGTGACTTTTCTAAAAATGTCGAGGATGACATGGTATGTTTAGAAGTTGACACATTAACTTGGAAGACTAGAAAAGATGCCCGAATTGGACACTCCATTTCAAGATTGTTTGGAAGAGTCAGAGACCAGTTCCTGAAAGATGGGCAGGTTATGCAAGCAAGGCTAGCCCGGAACCAAAACATTTAGTGGTACTGGGTACTGCTGGGTTCAGCCTCCATTGTAGTCAGCATTGCATCTTAACTCAAGCTCTGATCTGGCGGGGTTGCCTGCTCCTCAGTGCGTGACCTCTGGTATCTTCCTTGTCTCCACCAAAGGAGTTTGCAAAGAGGGGGTGTGGTGTCTTCTGCTGTTTTCGTTTTGCCCATATAAAATCCGAGGACTGGAAGAGGAGGGTCTCTGCTCCGAGACTATGAAGACAAACCTCACCTATCTTCCTTTGAAGCCCTTGTTACATTTATTGAGAGAATTAGGGAAAGTGCAGGCACAGAGCCAAGTGGCGTCTCAGGCTGTTCCCATGTTGTCTGCCTCATGAGCCAAGATACCAATTGCTGCTTCTTTTAGAGCATATTGTGGTATTCCATTTTTGGCAAGAATCTCTCCAGAGTCCTGTATCATCTCCAAATAGTCTCATGAATAACTTTGTGGCTTTTCTCCACAAAGCAGCTCAAGCTAATTTCTCTATTCTGTAACTGTAGGGCACAGTATATAGGTATTTATCCTCTATGTATGGGTCCTAGAGCCATGAATTTATGCACTTATTCATCCATTGCAGAAGCACAGTGTAAATCTGAGAGTGGTCTAAGTGCTTAGGAAGGTCCTGGTAGACTGGATATGTGAGTTGTGTGTTCCTGTAGCTTTTAACCCAGATGGCCAAGGTTCCATGAGAAACACCTGAAAACTGTTTTGATGTCTGTTCTAATTTTGATGACATTAAGTAAGGGGTTTAAATCGTCTTGACCTCAGTAACCCATGGGAAAGTGAAGATTAAAAACACTAGTCGTATATCTCATTGTACCGGATGGGAGGGCAGGTTCTGATTGGCCAATATCAGAAAGCATAGTTGAACAAAATGTGGCACAGTGGTAGACTCTAATGCAAAGTCAAGGGGGCCTAGTGAGCTACTCAAGATCCCTGCTCACCCGCAGGCTCCCTGCCCTCCAATGAGCTGTACGTCCTTATAGACACCTGTGCACCCCTCAGGTGAACACCCAGGAGAGGTGCTTCAGTGAACTTGGGGAACCCAAAAGGACTTGGTGAAACATACCGGAAGGTAGATTTGCTGGGCTGGGTGCTCTTTGTCTTCGGCTACTTTTGTTTTTTAAAGCACATTTATTTAATAGGCATCAACTGAGCATTTATTGTGGGCTGAATCCAGCATGTTCTGTCCAGAGTGCAAACAGGCATTGAAAATAGAGGTTCTGGACCTCCCAGAGGCAAATACTTGCTTAGAAAATGGATCCATGTGTGATATAATCACAGGTAATTTTGGAATGAGTAAGTGGCCTGCATCACAAAACTCTGGGACTTTGCCTTGGAGTGGAAGTGGTACGTGTTTTCAGGGGAGAGGAGCCCCAATCTGTGGCAGAAACAAAACAATACAAAAAGCAAGCAAACAAACTCATATTGGCCATTGACGGAGAACCGCTGCTGGACCCAAGTGAGGGAGTGAGAGAATTGCTGCCCCCTGGGTTCTCAAGTATAGCATACATGGATGCTATGAAACTATTGTGACCCTCCACAGTTTACTTAAAAATATTTAAATATGCCTCAGATTAGGAACAAGTACAATATTCTTAGAATCATGACCTAGTACGTTCATAAACTATGTATAAGCCAAACCATGAGACCCATAGGATACATTCCATACGTTTTCCTTTTGAGGCAGGAGACAGAGATTTACTACTTATTAAGCTAGACTTAAACTCACTATGTAATTTTCCCGCTGGCTTGGAACTCCTTGGAGCCCAGGCTAGCTGCAAGTACAATTCTCCTCCCTGAGCTTTCCAAGCACTAGAGCTGTAGGCATGCTCCACCAAGTTGGACTAACATCTACCTTTAATTTAATTCAATGTGTGCTGTTGCTATAAACCTATACTTCCTACAATGGATTGAAGAATGAATTTACATTTTGGTGCAATTAGACTGTCTTAAAACTTTCCTGAGAAAGACCCATCATCTGAGTGACTGTCATTGTGAATATTTCACTGGATGGTCCTTAAAATTGCAGATAGAAAGTCTTGCTCTCTTCATCTATAAAACCAGGATGAAACAGCATCTTTCCCTCTTAGGGTTGAAGAATTAAAGGGTATGATGTATGCACATACATAAATGATGTTTTAAAAGCACTTAAAAGGATGCCTGGCAATATTACAATAGAACATACTTTTTCAGTATTAATTAGGGGTTTTAAGTGTTCATTTTGAATGATAGTCTCATTTAAAGTCCATGATGAGTTATTTTGGAAAAAGCCTTTAACACAAAAGTGGCCCCAGGTTTAATGGTGAAGCATGAAAGTATTATTCTAATAAATAACGCCACCATTTCAGGCTTGCTGTGGTCCTCTGCCAACACATCGCTCCAGGTGGCAACCTTAGCCCTCTGCCTACTGCAGGTGAATGAGAAGTTCACAGATACAGCAAAGGGCTGATTCAGCTTGACTATGCTCCTTAGTACTCAATGACAAGTCAATTCTCCTGTCAGGGTTCTTTGCTCAAAGCACCATGAGATCCCTGTGAAGTCTACTGCTAGACGATTTAGTTTTAGATTTCACAGAAAATCATGCAGGTCTTAGTCTGATGGGGGATTTTTATTAAAAAAAAATACCATGGAAGCTGTGTCTCATCATCAACAAAAACTTATTTCTTGTAATTCTGTGGCTGGAAAGTTCAAGACCAAAGTTCCAGCAGATGTGCTGTCTGGTGACGGACGGCCTCCTGATTCATGTGTTCGCAGAAAGGACAAGCTGATGTTCTAGGTTCTGCTTAATGGGAGCACTAATCCTTTCCATGAGACTCTGCCTCATGAGTGATGCGTTTATCTAATTATTCTTTATGCCATGACCTTGGAAGTTGAATTTCAGCCCATTCAGAGAGAACATAAACACTCAGCTTATACGCACATTCTGCTTGAAGAGTTCATGGTCTTCTGTCATTCCTGTGATCCAGATAACAGCACTTTAAAAAATCATAATTATAACAAGAACATAACATTCTTGTTAAACTTGAATGGGTCTTGAAATACTTTATTTTGGGAATTTAAGAGAAAAGATGTTTGGAGTACTTTCTCAAGGTTTTTGAAAGAATATTCAAGAATCATTAGACAATAAAATACCCCAAATAAAAACATACTCTTTAACTAGGTGGAGCTATGGGACCCTACAGAAGAGGGGGAGGAAGGAATATAGGAGCTAGAGGGGTCAAGGACACCACGGGAACACAGGTCACAGAATCAACTAAGCAGGGCCCATGGGGGCTCACAGAGACTGAAACAACAAATACCAAGCCTGTATGGGTCTGAGCTAGGTCCTCTGCATATACCTTATGGTTGCGTAGTTTGATGTTCTTGTGGGACTCCCCACAATGGGAGTGGGAGTGTCTCTGACTCTTTCACCTGTGATGGAACTCATTCCCTCCTACTGGCTTCTTCCCTCCAGCTGTGATATGAGGGTTTTTACTCGGTCTTATTTTCTCTTATGAAGCCATGCTCTGTAGACATCGCTCCTTTTTTTTTCTTTTCTTTTCTTTTCTTTCTTCTTCTTCTTTTTTTTTTTTTTTGGAAAACAGAGGAGGAGTTGATCTCCAGAGATGGGAAGTGTGGGCAGGGACTGGGAGGAGCGAATGTCATTGTGTTCAATCCTTATTTACCCACGGACAGGAAGACAGGTGTTTAGAGAGGAATTTGCTGAATGTTTCTGAAGGAAATGGAAGAACTGAAAGACTCGATGAAGAATTAACAGCATGGTAGCTGAGAAGGATTCTGTAATAATGACAATGACAGCCAAGTTCTTGCCTCCTGCCATTTTTGCACATGTACAGTGGCAAACAAGACAAGCATCGTGCATAAAACTGGCCAGATTAAAGCTAAAGTATAAACACGGGGGAAAACAAGGTCAGGGAGGAGACACTGATTACACGAACGCACACTGTGAACACATTGCTGAGCTAGTGCTTAGGCTTCGGGAGGCTACAGTCAGTACTTCAGAACTATACAGGTCTTTGCGGCTTGGCACTTACATATTTATTTTTTATAACTAAAGCCATCTAATCAATTTTGGTGCATGTTGTACAGGACACTTACAAAATGATGGCGGCCGTTTTAATTGTCCCTCATAAATTCTTTTCTGAGTTCATTATAAAACCATCTAAGGTGACTTTAAGAAATCAAATTTAGCAAGCACGGTGGTACAGGCCCATCATCCGGGTGCTAGAGAGGTACTTGCAGGAGGATCTGAAGTTCAAGGTCAGTCTAGGCTTCAGGGTGAGACCTTGTCTCAAAAGAAAGAGAAGAGGGTTAAAAGGTATTTTCAGCAGTATTTTGGCTGTGACATGGAAAGTTTTGACCACAAATTAATATGTGTTCACTTTGCTCCTAATACTCCAATTGAGGGATATTCTCATTATCCTGCCTAAAATTTTTCAACAAAGAATCTTAATTGATCTTCAGTGTCCATCTCTTGGTAGAACCGTATCAAATTCAGAAGGAAATGCAGGGTTGCATGGCTGCCATCTTGGTACAGCACCATGGAACATCTATGTTTGCCTTTGGCTCCCCAGCCCAGGTTTCACTGGTTTGAGACATGGTAGAGCTACCTCAGTTTTCTTCAGCTCTCAGCCAGGGCTTAGGCATCATTCAACGTTGCTAAGACTCTTAGTTTTGCATTTAGCTTTCCATCTTTTCTGAAGGCAGCATTCATTGTTTGTTTATTATTTTTGTGAGTGACTGAGATGGTCAGAATTGGGCTGTAGATCACTGAAACAGCAGCCAGAAGGCTCTTCCCTTAAGCCTGACATACTTTTCTGAGCAAACTGCCCCTTCTTTGGCAGCTGGAAAGATGGCCTCCAGGGCAGCCCTGGGGGACGTAGGCACTTCCTGCCACTGTGAGAGCATCCCAGCAATTACATCACCATCTCACGACTGTTGCTTCAGCTGCTTGTTCTAGTCATGGCTATTCCGGATGGCCTGTGCACTCTCAGCATACATCACTCTGCAACATGTCTTTTACACTCTAAATGACTCTTGAACTATTCTCAACCAGCCCAAGAAGAGTGGACTTCTCTTGGTGGCTCAGAATGGAGTTTGTCATAGGACCCCTGCGTATTTGGTCAATACGTAAGGTTACAGTTGGGGAAACGGGAAGAAATACATGCTAATTAAATGCCCCCCACACACCTCTTTTCTGTTTACATAACCAGGGTGTTTATCTTATTTTTCAAATCAGTCAGGAGACATTCTCCTATGCTGTCTCCTATGGTGTTGTGACACTGGGACCCAAGTAACCCTCTCTTTGTTGTTGTGACATTAGGACCCAAGTAAAGAGTATTCTTGTCCACTTCTGACCTTCATTGTGGTTAGAGTAGACAAAGATGGTACCATAAAGAGGCTACAACAGCAGCAGAAGGAGCCCAAAGGCAGTCCGGGTGTTGCTGGATGCCACTAGGGTAAAGATGGCAAAGGCCAACAGAAGAAGAGAGAAAGGGAGAGAAGATGGAGTTGCCAAGACAGTAGGAGGCAGAAGACGTGTGGAACTGAAGATGAATTATAGGCTCCATCTGCTGGGAAATCCCAGAGAACTACTCTGCCCTGCAGGTCAAGGGTCCCAAAGTCTGAGAAGTGTAGCGGGAGCCACTGTGAAGGCTGGAGGGTCCTGAAGCCTAAATGCTGCAATGCAAGCTGCAACACTATTCATTGTTAGGCCCCACGCATCTTGAGACCCAATACTTAGGAACCATCACACTAGCTGGCACTGATTACTGACCACTGCTTTGAGCCAAGATTTCATTAGATAGGGTTGGGTGCCAGCCCACTGGAAATCAGAGCTCAGAGGATTGAGCCTCTGTCTGGAGAACATGAAGCTATAAGTTCTGGCTTCCAACGCCTGAGACATAAGTCTCTAGTGTTGGGATTGGAGCTATAAGCTCCCAAGTCTGTCAGCTCAGCCCACAATGCTTAATAGTCAAGGTGCTAGAAAATACTCCATTCTGTATGAACAGAAACAGACATTCCTTTCCTAGAAAGAAGGATACTAATCTTGCTCATGTTCTGTAACTAGCTGGAAATCTACTGTCAGGCATATTGAAGTTCTCATATCCCAGATGAAAGACTGGTCTTTTCCCTCCACTCCACCATCTCCCATGTGGGTAATCATAACAGGGAAGGATGATGGAGGTGATTTGGTAGTATTCAAAAGAGAAGTCTGGGGAAAAAAAGTTCTACAAATAAAACACTCATTGTACAGGTGGCCAAATACACCTCTGCCTGCACGAATCATTGTGTCTATAAGAGAAGTGGGTAAAATTGCACGGTAACACAGCTGCGATGGCCAGGAGATGATGCTGTGTTTAGACTTATTTCTAAAGATTGCAAGAAATTCCTTTAAAAAAATGGAGAAAATGGTAAAAAAAAAAAGACTACATATTTCACTTCAAAGTTTATGCTCTCCAAGGGAATGCTTCCATGTCTTTAAGGAACTGATGAATCCTAGGCTCTTCCCCTAAAGCAGAAAGAATGAAGTTTTCTCGTTACTTCTGGATGCCCATCCAACTGTATTACACAGAGCACAGAACAAAACTGCCCCATCCAATCCACCTTGAATTGTAGAAGCGCTTGCAGCAGCACAAGTCAAAGCAAATGAAAGTTTCCTTGTAGTAAGATGAGATCAGAAACAACAGCATATGCACATTGAATATGTATTCCATCACCTGCATGCCCCACATGATTTTGTATGTCTTATCATTATGCTGGAATAATAAACTATATATGTTTGATGATGAATAGACGACTTCCATAGCCATCATTGTAAAATGTTCTGGGTAGTAAAATTTATGGAAAATTCAATCAGTTCTCTATACTTTAGTAAGACATGGACAGTAATTTCAGGTATGATATGATTCACTCACTGGGAACCCCACCAATAGCCAATGAACGTACTCATAAAAACAAAAGGAAAATTAAATAAGCTATCCTGTTGCAAAATGATCACACAAAAATGATAGTGATTTTGCTTATAATTTAGTTTAAAATATTCAACATACTGGACAGTATTAGTAAACCATGCCTGTGCTTTGGGACCGCGATCTTGGTGAAGACATTACACAGTGCCAATACAGTTGAGACTCTTCTATTTTCCCTTGATCACTTTCCTTCTGCAGAGAAAAATCATTGTCACGAAGGTTGTTTTTCATGCTGTTCTTAATGCTTTCTTAAATATCCATTTGAGTTTCATATACCCCTAAATTCCCTCTGTGGTTTGTTTAATGCCCCATGAAATGGCATCCTATTGAAAGAATTATTTTTCAGCTTGTTTGATGTGGCCAGCATGCTGTTTGTAGGATCCTGCTGGAAGGGTGTGGGGCACATCTTCATGCTATGGACTATTCCAGACGTTAGTGAAACCTTGCCTGTTATACTGTGTGCTGCCATGAGCAATCATGTGCACATTGCCTTTCCACAAATGTGAGCGTTTTCCCTGCACCGCGACACCTATAAATAAAGCTGAAAACCACCTCTGGGGGAAAATATGAAGAAAGACTCTTGTAAACAGTAATATATTTTCATTAGTTACAAAGATTGAATTGAAAAAATAAAAATTATTTAACATTAAACATCTCCTCCTACTTTTTTTCTTTTGTGTTTTTCAAGACAGGATTTGTCTGTAGTTTTGGTGCCTGTACTGAGACTAGCTATGTAGAACAGACTGGTCTGGAGCTCACAGAGATCAGCCTGCCTCTGCCTCCTGAGTGCTGGGATTAAAGGCGTGTGCCACCACAGCCAGGCTTCTCCTACATATTTTTAAAGAATACATGGAAAATATAGTGATGATTGTCCTATTGTGATGGAGGAAGGTCATTGGCTAATAAAGGAACTGCCTTGGCCCATTTTATTGGTTAGAAGATAGGTGGGAGGTGTAAACAGAACAGAACGCTGGGAGGAAGAGGAAGTGAGGTCAGACTCGACAGCTCTCCTCTCGAGAGCAGACGCCTGAGAGAGACGCCATGCCCCGCTCCCGGGATGAAGCTCCGACCCAGGATGGACATAGGCTAGAATCTTCCTGGTAAGCGCACCTTGGGGTGCCATACACAGATGATTAGAAATGGGCTAAATTAATATGTGAGAATTAGCCTAGAAGAGAATGGGCCAAGCAGTGTTTAAATGAATACAGTTTGTGTGTTGTTATTTCGGGGCATAAGCTAAGCTAGCTGAGCAGGCAGCTGGGGTGCCAGGGACGCAGCCCCGCCACCTCTTACTACTACAGTTGGCGCCCCACATGATGGACTAAACCCACTTAAAAAACCTGAGAAGGCTTAAAAATAAGGGAGAGAGAGTTTAACACAGATTTTTGCTGTTTGTTGGTGGTGTGCTGTAGAGAGATTTCCTGATTCGGCAACAGTAGCAGAAAAAACGCTGTGTCATTTTAAAGCGCAACTTCCTGGGGCTGTGCCGCCATTGCGATCTCTGTCTGGCTCCTGCGGGAGACAGAACTTTTGAATAGAGCATTTGGAGTAAAGTGCTACGATTTGTTTGATGGCAACTAGACTCGCTGTGTTCTCGGGTCTGCTCTGCTTGTTAGAGGCAAGCATGTGCTTTCATCTAAGAGAGGCTTCCTGACTCAGCTTTAGCTGCAAAGCCTGCAGCTCATTAAGAGGTCCTGCCACGAAACACTTAAATGGTGTTGACGAAAAGCTGAACGCATGCTTTTCGGTTTTCAGCCATAGCAGGAAAAAAGCTGCGCCCTTTAAAAATGCTGGATTTCTGGGCTGTCCTGCCAGGGCAAACTCTGACTCTTTTACGCAGGCGGTTTGTGCGGTTTGCAAGCACAGGCTGCTGAAGCTCGCTTGCTGGCTACAGCCAGTACCTCAGCCATGAGGCTGGAAAGCTAAGGAATGGACTGGATCTAGCTGGCAAAGCCACGCCTTTAATCCTACCCATATTGCTCAGTAAATTAAAGGCTCTTGTGGTCAGAAAAAGAGAGATATAGTAAAGAGAGATTCAAAGACAGAGAAAATTTCTAAATGGTTTAAAGTGTGTTAAAAATATATGCAGACTAAAAGTTGAAGTTCTTAAAGTAAAAAACAAAAAAAAGGAAGAGAGTTGTTGTGTGTGGTAGCACACGCCTTTAATCCCAGTGCCTAGAAGGCAGAGACAAACAGATCTCTGTGAGTTCAAGGTGTAGTAGCTTACACCTTTAATCTCAATGCCTAAGAGGCAGAGACAGGCGGATCTCTGAGAGTTCAAAGACAGCCTGGTCTACAGAGTTACTTCAGGTCAAAGATACAGAGAACCTGTCTCAAAAAGCAAAGAGTTAAAAGTAAAAATAAACTAAATAGAGGTTAAAACAAAGCTGCACAAAGATGGAAAATACACAGAGAATTTTGATACTGTATGCTATTATGCTCTCTTTGAATTGTTTGAATGCTGAGGAAGGAGCAACAGCTGCTAAAAGATATTTACTTATAAATGCTGCTAAACTAATCCAACATAGATATTTTGAATTTGGATCTAAGGATATGATACTTTGGAAAGGAGTTTCTTATTTTGTTTTCACAGAGGATGAGACGCTGTTCATTTCTTCTATTCCGATTTGGTATGATGGACCACGCCCTCCTGAAGGGTTGCAGTGAACATCTTCAGAAAATTACTTCGCTCAACTGCCAACTGAGATGAAACTAGCACACAGGTTATACCATGAAAGACCTAATTAACGACGCCCCCATTCAGCAAGAAGCAGTTTGGAGAGAAAAAACTGCGCCCATGTTCCCAAATATGGTTTATAAACGTTCTTTTACATTTAAAGGGGGATATGATATAGATATGAATAATTTACATTAGTATAGATTTTGCTTTATTGATAGAGATTTAAGGCCAATTTTGTTATATGTATAAGTATTTCTGATTTTGATTAAGGTATTGTGATTGTGTAGTTCATTTAAATATTTACTGTATAATTAAGAAATATAGGTTGTTAATGGATAATCATCGATAATAGTAAAGCTTGTAGTCATGTTAGTTAGATTTTTTAGATATATAGAGATATATTTTAGATAGACATTCTTCATGTCTTTCAAAGATTACAGAATAGGACATTTTAAATGTTTTAATAACTGAGGACTTTTCATGACAATGAGACACTCTGCTCCTGGCAGCACCAATCTACTTCAAGAGGAAGATGGGCATCAAAGAGGCACCTGATGGAGTTTGATAGCCATTTGTGCAAGAAACTGCTCTTGCCTGGACTATTGCATAAACTGGACACAGAGAACCTGCAGAGAGAGGACTACTGAACTTGCCTAAGGTGAGATGATCTTTCGGGGTTCCTGATTCATTTTGAAAGAGTCTGCGAGACATTCTGCAGGACACAACAGATAGTGACTGAACTGACTTTGAATTTTCCTGCTTTATGGAAATGTCTGCTGGATACCATGGGCCTGAAGGCTGAAGATGGATGCCCCAATGGTACAGAGGAACTTTGGGTGACTGTCCAGGCAGCGAGATGTCTCTGTCATTTCTAGAGTTTTAAAAGTTGCTTTTTTCTTGTTTGCTTAGGTAGTATTGTATCTTTCTGGAGTCTTTGATGGAGTTAAGAATAGTTAGTTATAGTTATAGTTTTCCTTAGTTATGATAAAGATTATTGTAACTTTTACTTGATAACTGTTTTGTTATATGTAATTTTGCTATGTTAAAGTTAAAGCCTTTTTTTTTTTTTGTTTAAACCGAAAAAGGGGAAATGATGGAGGAAGGTCATTGGCTAATAAAGGAACTGCCTTGGCCCATTTTATTGGTTAGAAGATAGGTGGGAGGTGTAAACAGAACAGAACGCTGGGAGGAAGAGGAAGTGAGGTCAGACTCGACAGCTCTCCTCTCGAGAGCAGACGCCTGAGAGAGACGCCATGCCCCGCTCCCGGGATGAAGCTCCGACCCAGGATGGACATAGGCTAGAATCTTCCTGGTAAGCGCACATTGGGGTGCCATACACAGATGATTAGAAATGGGCTAAATTAATATGTGAGAATTAGCCTAGAAGAAAATGGGCCAAGCAGTGTTTAAATGAATACAGTTTGTGTGTTGTTATTTCGGGGCATAAGCTAAGCTAGCTGAGCAGGCAGCTGGGGTGCCAGGGACGCAGCCCCACCGCCTCTTACTACTACACTATTGCTCTAACATTAAGCTATTTTATCACATATTTAAAACAGTACAGTACTGCTGCGAAACATCATAGCTAGGGAGACCTACTTTTATTGGGAAGACCTGTGTGCTGAAACAACACACCCCCATAAAACATCACCAGGAAAAAAAACCCAGAAACTCAAAACATTTACAAGGGTTGACTGTCAGCTTATGTGAATCTATCACATAAGATATACTTCAAAAGAAAAGCCTAGTTTGCAGAAAAAAAAGGAAATGTAGCATCTTCATGTTTTTAAGTGTACATAAAAGCAAGTTGAGATGTCTAGGGTGTGAGGGAGGAAGAAATGTAAACTCTGATGTGGGAAGTCCTTCTGTATATGTGTTGCTCTTATTGGTTAATGAATAAAGAAGTTGCTTTGGCCTATGATAGGACAGAATGAGCTAGGCAGGAAAACTAAACTGAATGCTGGTAGAAAGAAGGCAGAGTCAGGGAAACATCATGTAGCCACCAGAGGAGAAAGATGTGAGCCACTAGCTGGAACTTTGCCAGCAGGCCACGACCTTGTGGTGATGCACAGATTAATGGAGGTGGGTTAATGTAAGCTATAAGAGCCAGTTAGCAATACGCTTAAACTATTAGCCAAACAATATTGCAAATAATATAGTTTCTGTGTGATTGTTTCGGGTCTGCACATCCAGGAACCAACAAGCAGCCTCCGACAACAAAACTCAACACATTTTATAGGGAAATTTACATAAGTTTCAAAAATAAAATTGTGCATGACAGTCACCAGCAGGGGAAGGGATGAGTGGAAGAGTCCAGGGACAGAGTGTGGTTCACGAGTGAGCTCACCAGGATCCAGACAAGACTGCGTTGGAATCCCAGGCAAAGTGTTTCTTAAGCCTTGGCCTTTGCAGAGGAACAGCAGACGGTAATTAATCATATAGCCCTTAGAGCTGTGAGGACCAAATGAAGCACACCTAATAGCACACCTGATGTATCACCAGGGCTCTGGAAGCGTCTGTCATTGTAATTGTCATGGTTATTAAAGTCTCTCCACATTGGACAGCCCTTCAGTCACTGGAAGCATGACTCAGAATTATGGTTTCTGCCAGAAGATTCATTTTCAGCACAATTTATTTTTCCAGTCTCCAATGTATGGTGGGTGTGGTTCATTGAGAAGAGGTTATGTTAAAGACAATGGGGATGTAAGTAGACTTTACATAAAATGACACCAGGATATTTAATAATGTCAATTGGGAATGTAATTTATAATGTGAATCTATTTGTGTGAGTTTGTGTGTGTGTTCTTACCTGTTACCTCAGGTTAAGGAAAGGAGAGCACACAATATGAAATATGAGTAGCCACTTAAGAAGATCAGCTCAAGTAGCCTTATTAGCTCCCTATTAAGAAGCCACCCAGTAAGGAGAAAGACGCAACTTAACATGACTTATCCCTAATCTGCATGAATATTCTGCTGCAAGAAAATAGAAGAAAGAGATATAGTCTGTGGTTTTTATCTTAAAGATCAAAACAAAACCCTTTAGGGAAATAGTATATAAAAGATGTTACTGATTAAGGTCTATTCTTATGCAAATAATAAATTACATTAAGTTTTTTTTTTTTTTTTTGGCATTCACTCCTAGCCTCAAGCATCAGCTGTGAAAGTGACTCAAGGTCTTTGCATGAGGTGTTTCTTTACCCAGCGTTCTCTTCCCTCAGCCTCTCATACCCAGCTCTCCAGGGCTTTCCTCAACTTGCCCTTACAAGCAAGCCTTCTCTTCCCCTCCCTGTTTCCCAGTCTCTAGAGCCCCTCACCTGATATGTTCTCCACACTCTGACCTCTTCATTTATTGATCTGCTTCGTTAATCCTCATTTATAAAAAGCAGGGTTTAGCTGAGAAAGCTATTGCCATGCTCAGTTTGCGCTGTCTGAACACGGGAGTTTCAGAACAGTCGTTCATTCGCAGCACACAGCCTTATAGAACGAGGCTAAGGCGAAAGGAGTGAAAGCCAGGCTCCTAAAGGTGTATTTGCAATAACATTTCTACAACAGCCAGAAGTGGAAAGCAACTTGTGTCCCTTGACAGAGGAGGACTAGCAAAAACTGATATATGATATAATAGAATGTGCCTCTATTTTAAAAGGAGGGAAATCTTGAGACATTCGTAACATGGATAAACCTTGAGATAGTATATTGGATAAGATGAACCGGTCACACTCCTTGCAATTCCACTTACAAAAGGTAAACAGTAGCTAAAATCCTTGAGGTAAGTATAATGGTGGCTGCCATCTTATTTAAGAGGGGGTGGGAATGAGAAGTTTTGTTGAATGAGTTGGAATTTTATTTTAGCAAGATGAGAACATTCTAGAGACGGACTACCTGTCCAACACAGTGAGTTTGCCTAACTCTAGTGAACAGTATCGTTAAAGGGGGTTATGGTGGTAAATACTATGCTCTGTGTATTTAACTTCAATTAAATTTTTGAAAAGAAAGGAAGAATAAAAAAAGACAAAAAAGAAAGGAAGAGGAAGGAAGGGGTGAAGAGGATGCCTGGCTTCCTTCCAGGGCATCGCAGTGCTTGCTGGCTGAGTGGCCACTCGGCGGGGCAATGGGAGCTCCTTCTCTACAAGTTCCTTTAGTTGTGTGGATGGAAAAAATGTTAAGATTCTCTTCTGATACAAAAATTCAGTTAAGGAAAGGGCGGTCCTGACTTGTAGCCTGTATTTTGAGTAGACACCAGAACAAGAGCCCCGCATGAACACAAGCTATAGAACATTGGCAAGCTTGCACAGAGGGAAAAATGGATTTAGGGGATGCATTTTCCCCATGATTCATTTTTCCAGTCCCCGGTGAGCACTGTGATTTATTTAGAAGGGGCTGTATTTAAGGTAATGGCGGCTGTAAGCCAGACTTACACAGAACGAGGCCACCACAGCCCATTCATCATTCTGGAATCTCAACTTTGTAATTATGTGGTTGCCACTTCCAGTCACGAGTCAGCTGCGAGTCTAAGTCGAAGGGTCCACCCACGGTGGTTATGTAAGTTCCTCCCTGTGAGGCGGTCAGCACGACTAGCCTTATCATTTCCTCGCTATCCAAGTCCAAGGGTCCTGATGCTCAAGATGTGAACTCGACCCCTCAGTGGGCTGATCCTTGTGGTTCACAGGCTTTGCTGTCCTGTCGAACTGACTGCTTTTCTCTCCTGGCAGGTTATGCAGCAACTTTGGCTCCGAGGGAGAGCTCGTCCTCAAGGAGGAGACTCCAAGTCCTATGCCCAGAGCATGCGGGCCTTCAGAAATAGGGTCCTATCTTCAGGTGCTGGGAGGACACCAAGGGCAACAGTAACAGACTCTATTGTTTGGGGGGATTTCTCAGACTCCCCTGGCCAACTCAAGAGGAGGTTTCCATGCTTGGTACTGGAGTTTTGTTAGATAGTCAGCTTATGGCTCTTGTGGGGAACATTATAACCTGAAGTGGTTTTACTTCCTGTACATATATATGTATTTTAAGTAGTCAAAAATAATGTTTTCCTGTGGCTTTTTAAAAAGCCCTTATTGTTATTTATTCTTCATTCATCGCTTTCTGTATTACCAAACCTCCCCCTCTCTTTTTTTCCCATCACCCCCTTCGAAGAACCTGGTGTCTGCTATCCCTATCTACAGAGGCACTTGCACTTGGAGGCTATCCCATTGCTGTGTAATTGCACTCAGTGGGAGGAGACTCATGCCTGGTACTGTAAACCTAGTCAGCTTCTCAGGGTTGGTGACATCATGAGCCCCAGAGGAGAATGACTACGGCCACTTTCTTATATAGCCCCTAACTGCATTTTCAGAACTTCCCCCATGCCCAGAGCTCCAATCCAAGAAGCTTCTTTTGTAGAAGATGGAGACCAGTGTAGAAATTCATAGCTCATCAAAACGAAGAGGACAGACCGTGGGAGGTTGAACCTCACTTGATATATCTACAACACCCCCACATCTAAAGCTCAGAACATTGTGGACATGGGGGTGTGGGATATTTCAAGAGTGAGGGGACCAAGATGGCAGCCGAGAGAATGTGTCTTTTATCTATGACAGGGAAACTGCACCCGTGAAATCTCAACGGTATTGTTGCCTAACCAAGACCAGCACAGTAATAGTGCTAGCTGACATGCCAACATGGATAGGGAGAATCTCGCAAGGTCCCACCCCTGGATGTAGAACTATGGGCAACAAATGGCTGCTGAGAGAGGAAGAATGTCTTCTCCATGGATGAACCACTTGTAAATTGTTATCTAATTTCATATGGCCACATACATACACGTATGAGCAACACTGTATGGGATCAGCAGGTTGAATACATGTGTGTGTAAAACAATAAGAATTAAAGAAGAGATCGCAAACGAGATGGAGTAGGGGCTAGAGAAGAAGATGGAGGAAGGAAGAGATGGATGGAAATTATGCAAAAGCAGTTTTCATGTATGACCTTCTCATCAAAATTTTAAAAAATGTGTATATGTTCTCCAGGCTCCATGGTGGACCCACAGACCCCATCAAGGGCAGGCTAGGTATGGAGGTAGCAGGGGACTACTCATCAAGACATGGAGATCTTCCCACCCTTTCATCATGGTCCTGATAATATAGACATTATTCTGTTCCTTGCTCAAGAGGCCAAATATCCCATGGGTTACATATCTGAATCACATACTAATCAGATGCAATTACTTCTGCTACTGTGTATTTCATGTAAATCTTTAATTTTAAAAGGCAGTCACTGGTACTTCAAAAGCAATTCAAGTTCCTGCTTAAAAGTTGAACATAGCCAAAGACCGAAGTCAACCTTAAATTGTCCCCATCCATCCCTCCAGTACTACCCTGGATGTAACAATTTGATAAGCTTTCTTCTTTCTTATAATTAATTTTTTACAAACAATATACTTTGATCAGGTTTGTTCCTTCTACAGCTCCTACCAAATCTTTTCCACCTCCCTAACCAACCAATTTTGTTTTCTCTCTCTCTTTCACTCTTTCAAAAACAAATTAGAAACCCCACAATATTAAAATAAAAACAAACAAAAAAAATCCATTAAGATGACATGCCAAATTGAAAAAAAAAAACAAAGCCCATCAAAACCCCCCATGGAGTTCATTCTGTGTTGGCCAACTTTTCCTGGGCATGGGGCCAACCCTGGAGTGTGATTCATATACCCATTGACGCCCACTGGAGAAAACTGACTTTTCCTCTTCCCGCAGGTATCAATTACAAATAGCTTCTTGGTTAGAGGTAAAAACCCATATCCACTTCCCCTCTTAGTGCTGAGACCCTGTCTGGCTTATTCATGTGCCGGTCTTATGGGCGCTGTCACAGTGTCTGTGTGTTCGTATGTACATCAGTCCTTCCGTGTCTGGGAGACACTGCTTCTTTAGAATCACTCACGACCTCTGACTCTTGTGATTGCCCCAGCTCCTCTACTGCAGAGCTCCCTGAGCCTGGAGGGAGGAGCTTGATGAAGACATCCCACTTAGGACTGACTTAGATTTTGGAGAGTCTCATTGTCTGCACATTGTTGCGTTAATCCGGTACGTGTCTTGAATACGCTTTTGTTTAACAGACATATTTATGTATGTATGCATGCATGTATGCGTGTGTGCCTGTGTATGTATATATTTGCATACATGTTTTCCTTTTATGTTGATAACATCAAATTAAATATTGTATTTGTTAATTTGTTTGTTGTTGTTGATGCTGCTGCTCTCCTGTATTGAATCCAGGACCTCATGTAGTGTAAGTCAAGTGCTCTCCTTGTGTTACATCCTCCAGTCAGCACTTTTTTGTTTTTGTTTTTCGAGACAGGGTTTCTCTGTAGCTTTGGAGCCTGTCCTGGCACTAGCTCTTGTAGACCAGGTTGCCCTTGTACTCAGAGAGATCCGCCTGCCTCTGCCTCCCGAGTGCTGGAATTAAAGGTGTGTGCCACCACTGCCCAGCTCAGCACCTTGTTTTTATTCACTCATTTGACTGTATCATAAGCATTTTTTTTTCAGGACCCCACACTTAGGGGTTGTGCAGCAGCACAAAGTATTTCTTTTCCACAAGAAACATTGCTTTTTGGTGAACTTAGCATGGTTGTTAAAAGCAATGTCTCTGACTCCATCATTGACCATGGGATGGACCAGAAAACTTGCAGCAAAAGACCACGACCACAGTGACCTATCACAAGCTTGCATATGGAGAGTAACTATTCTAAAAATAATTATCACCAAGAATTATTACCTACTATTATTTAATTAACAAATTAAAAAGTGTGTGTGCTTATAGGAGCACAAAGATGTTTTAACATAAACTCACACTGCAGAATAATGAATGAAATTAATCAGTATACACATTATCTCACACTTACCAATCAGACTGTGAGCAGTTTTCAAGTAGATAAGGCAGTGCTGATAAATATGGACACCATGATGTTGAGAGCCCTGAGTGACTAAAATCAAAAATACTGATGACAGCTTATGTTGGAGAGGATGTGGAGTAAGGGGAACACTCCTCCACTGCTGGTGGGAGTACAAATTTATACAGTTACTTTGGAAATTGGTTTGGCTATTTCTTAGAAAATTGGGAATCAATCTTCCTCAAGACCCAGCTATACCAATTTTGGACATATACCCAAAGGATAAGCAGTCATACCATAAGGACACTTGCTCAACTCTGTTCATAGCAGCGTTATTCGTAATAGCCAGAACCTGGAAACAACCTAGATGCCCTTCAACCAACGAATGGATAAAGAAAATGTGGCATATTCACACAATGGAGTATTACTCAGCTGTAAAAAAAAACGATGACCTCATGAAATTTGCAGGAAAATGGACGGAACAAGAAAAAAATTATTCTGAATGAGGTAACTAAGACCCAGAAAGACAAACATAATATGTACTCACTCATAGGTGGTTATTAGGACTAAAGGATAGGATAACCAACCTACAATCCACAGCCCCAGAGAGTCTACATAACAATGAAGCCCCAAAAAAGGACGCATGCATTTCCCTGGGAAATGGAAGTAGAAAAGATCTTTTTAAGTAAACAGTGCTTGGGTGTGGGGGTTGGGGAGATGGAGGGATGGGAACTTGAGGGAGCAGTTTGGGCAGGCTGGGTGTTTGAGGCTGGATGGAGCAAAAGAGTAACAAAAGAGACATCTTGATGGGGTATATTTTAGGGTTAAGGAGAAACGTGGTGCCAGGTAATCCCCAGAAATCCACAAGGATGACCCCAACTAAAACTCCTAGGAACAGTGGAAAGGGTGCCTGAACTGGCCATCTACTGTAAGCAGATTGGTGACTTCCCTAATTGTCATCAGAGATACTCTATCCAGTAACTGACAAAGCAGAGGCAGAGACCCACAGACAAGCACTGTGCTGAGCTCTGAGAGTCTTGTGGAAGAAAGGGAGGAGGAAATGTATGAGCCAGGGGAGTCATGGTGGGGAACCCACAGAGACAGCAGACCCGAGCTTGCAAGAGCTCATGGGCATCTGGTTAACATCTAGTAGCCTGCCTGGGACTGACCTAGGCTCCTATCAGTGGCGCCAAGCTGGTTTTTGGTAACCTGTTCCCCATGCTGGATTACCTGGCCCCATCTCAGTGTAAGGGATGGAGCTAGGCCCTGCCTCAACTTCATGCGCCATGCTTTGTACAAATCCATGGGAGGCCTGACCCTTTCTGAAGGGAGATAGAGGAGCAGATAGAGAAGGGGCAGATGAGAAAGGGGAGGGAATGGGAGGAGAGAAGGGTCAGGAAACTGCAGTATGTAAAATAAGTGAAGGAAATGTTATTTAAATTTTAAAAAATTCAAAAGAAGAGAGACCTCGAGCTCATGTCTCCTGTGACATAGAAGTGTGTGTTCTTCGCCCAAGACCTCAGAAGCCCCCACCCCAGAATCCAGTGACAGCCCTTTTACTCTGCTGCGTGACAGGGACACTTGTAGAGAATAGCTTCTAAGAGGGTTATCCCTGTAACACTATGGAAATGGATTATTTCACAAACCACTGGCTCCAATCACATTTGTGAGCATAATTAAACATGCATTTAAGTTGACTTATCTAGGAAAATTGCTATCCACTACCCAAATATGAAGTTTTCTTAGGTTCAGTGGGAACAAAAAAAGGCTCTGGTACAGTCGTTTATGACTCCCCTGTCTGCAATGGGACCCTTGGCAAGGTGACAGTAAACAGCAGCGGACAGAGTTTCAGAGGACTCTGTTCTGTCTTGCTGGGAGGTCAGCAGAGCAGGAAGGGCAGCGGGCAGAGGTGACACCAGTTAAAGGAAGGACCTGGGAAGACGTGCCTGCTGCTCAGTTTCCCCACAGTCCACATTGTCACATTTAGGCGTGAGTCAGACTATACGTTTGGCATTACATTGGTAAATTGCTGTTCAAACCTCAAGGGTGATTATTTAGAACCTCCAGGGTAGGTGCTGGAGAGATGACTCATCAGTTAAGAATACTGACTTCTCTTCCAGAGGACCTGGATTTCCCATAAAACAATGGTGGCGCAAGCCTTTAATCCCAGCACTCGGGAGGCAGAGGCAGGCGGATCTCTGTGAGTTCGAGACCAGCCTGGTCTACAGAGCTAGTTCCAGGACAGGCTCCAAAGCCACAAAGAAACCCTGTCTTGAAAAAAAAAAAAAAAAAACAACCTGTAACTCTAGTTCTAGGGTGTCTGATGCCCCCTTCTGGCTTCTGTAGGCACAAGGCAAGCACATAGAATGCAGACATCATTGCAGACAAAATTCCCACACATATACACAGTAATTCCTTTAAAAACAAAACAGTAAGTCCAGATTATACACAAACTCCTCTCTCTTTGACATAATCACCACCTTAGCTTACAAAAAAGCATTTATACAAAGTCATGTTCAGTAGAAAAGAGGAAAATTCAAACAGAAAACAAAAAGCAGGCTAGCAATTAGGACTCATTAACTATATTTGAGCCCAGTGTAGAAGAAAAAGAAGAAGGAGACCACCCTTGGACACTGTCTGTGACATCTGCATATGGATGCAAGAATCTGAACGACTTCACGGATCTTCCACTGAGACAAAAGCAAGTGCTCCTAGCAGGGAGAGTGGCTTGTTGGGTTTCCTCTGTTGATGCTGGAAACTTGTTCTGTGGATTTTCCTTTTCTTCGGCTGTGGTTGCTCTTGTCCTCCTCCGCATTTGCTAAGATAATTTGCTTATTCACTGTGCATCCCTGAAGCATTTACGTGGAGCTTAGCAAGCACTTGCAAATAAAAGAGCCAGTAAGGGAGATAAGGCACAGATCAAAGCCAGGAAAGAGATGGGAGTTAAAGTCAACATTTGGAAACCGGTCAGACTGGGAATGCAGACTGATAGCTTGAGTCTCTGTTTGCCCTCACGGCACCAGGTGATTGAGTATCTGTCCTTGTACAGGATTGTCTTCAATGAATAGACCCTGAGAATCTTCAAGGGAAGCCCCAGGAAAGCATCTACCCAATTTATACCTGAAAAGGTGTAATTTAAGGATGTCGGTCTCCTTTCTTTAACTCCAGGGAGAAGGGAAGAAAAGTGGGACAAAGTGAGCAATAAACACACTCGCAAAGTAAATGCCCCTCACAACACACATCATATTTTGACAAGTTTCCTGGCCTCGAGTAGCAAGATAGTATCAGGCTCTAGTTTTTCATCCCATTGACTTTAATTAGCCCCATGAGGCTGACAGTTATTGCTATTATTGCTGTTGTTTTCAAAGCTAATTTTCTTAACAGTCATCCGCACTAAAATTCATGCAGTTTAACTTTACAAATTTTGAAGAGAAAATGCAGTATGTATTTCTTTGTCACAGTTGCTACCATCAAGTCAGTGGTCTGGCCACTTAGACACGGTGGAGAATAATATACAAAGGTCTCTATAAAAATGGTACTCGGGCGTTCATAAAATATTTTAAAATGATTCAAAGTTTTCAGACTGTGGAGGAAGAAAAACCATCAAGAAGGTTGCACTTTAGAATATTTTGGTTGATGTAACATAAAATGTAGTCATTTGTCATGCTTGTGAAGGGCCTATCATCGATTTGGTAGTTGTTTCAGTAAATGCCCTTTGTATTTTCTTGGGTTTCTGATTTCCCCTTTATTACCAATGCAAAGTCACTTTTTTTTTTTAAGGCAAAGGCTGATGTACGAAAGTGATGACCGTTTAGAAAGCCATCCGTCTTTAAACCCCTCCTCTTTCTCCAGAAAGTGTCCGAGGTATCCATAGCAATAAACAGAATAGTCATTGTGGCCACAGCAAAAGGAGCCTCTGATTGGGGAGAACCTGATCTTCTGGGGTGTTCCGTGAGCTGACAGGCATTGAAGGACACAGGAAGATCATAGAAAGCAAGATGAGCATGTATAAGTATGTTTTCTGAAATGCAGCTGCCAGCGTGACATGCTAGTATCTGTGTTTAGTTTACTGATGATTCAGATCTTGGTTGTTTCCTTGCTTAGAGAAACTGCCAAGTGAGACCATTGGTCTTCACTGGCCTTATTTCCCTCTGTTTTGAGAATCTGGATTTTTTTTTCTTTTTGTTCTTCACTATGGGTTTCCTGAGAATTCTTTCTTAATCTTGACTGTTTATGGATGGAGACTGGACATTCAGACATGGCATAAGCTTACTCACTCATCTGTTGATTCCATAGAAATCTCCACCAGCGGGAGCTCATGGAGTCACTATGTCATCAGAATCCCTCACCTTTGCTGGAAGCTTGCAGCAGTAGGTGAGTCCCGGATCAGCTCGGTGCTGACTATTGTCAGAAGACCAAGGAAATGCAGGTAAAGACAGGGCTTAAGACAAGGAATATTAAGAAAAGAAAAGAGGTAAGGAAGAACATAAGAAAGAAAAAAAAGGAGGGAGGAAAGAAGGAAAGAAGGAAGGAAAACAGGAAGAGGTACATAGAAACCAAGGTAATTTATTTCATAACTCTGTCTGGGTTAGTTGGTTACTGGAAGAGGAGGGGCATGAAGAAGGACCTATGACCTCACTATCTAGTTTGGGTGTCAGGTGCTCAAATTAGTTTTGAATTCTGCCAAGGACAGGGCCAAATAGTTATTCTCAAAATTTGTTTGTCCATGGGCTCACCATGAAGAGAAAATGTCCTAGGATCTTTTTGATTTTCAAGGAAATAAATAATCATCACGAGAGTACTATAGGCCAGACCTAAGAAAGAATTTCCCTTTTTACTTAAAATAGATGCTTGATGAAGTTCGTCTCTGGAATATGGTCCTCACGTCTACAGTTCTGTGCAGCTAAATCAACCCTTCTACGAGTAATTCCATGCAGGTTGGCAATTTTTATCACAAATTTCACAGTGCTGCATTGCAATACCAGGTTGAAATGAGGGTCTCCGTGGATCCTGCTAATAGCAGAAAAGCCACAAAGAGCAATCATACGCAGCAGGAAGAAAAAGGCTAAAATCAAAAGAGTTTCTCCTCCCCTGATGAGAAGCTGTAGAAAATCAGGGCTGCACTTGTCACTAATGTGGCTGTTGGTAGATGGCATTTTCCTTCCACTGCCATCAGCTCAATTAGTTGCTGATTTTAATTTACTCTTCTGTATTGATTTTATTCTCAAATATAATAGGCAAGGGCACTAAACACATTAGTTTAAAGGTAATGCTTAAGAAAAAAATTATCCCGTCTGGAGTGAGACTGTCTCTCCAGAATCAGGGTCAGGCGTTGGAGAAAATACCACGCTCTTCCAGATTTTGCCAATCACCTACTCTTTCTTCCACACTAAGGGTGATGAGCACCCAGGACTGGTGGGTAGACTTTTGATTGGCTTTTCCCTCCTGGCAGCGTGAGTGCCGAGGAAGTAGCAGCTGGTGTTGGCTTCTCTGGTCTTGCCCTTTGTCCTGCTATGTCCTTGCCAATCAGTCTTTATGCCAAATCATAAGGAGCAGCTCTGGGCGGACGGTCTCTGTAGGTCATATCGTGGAGAGAGCAAGACAACTCATCTATGGAGGGTCTCCACCACACACACATTTGACCTACGTTGTGTATGGCCTGAGCACTTTCCTATACTTCCGCTTAAAGGTATAGCGTTCTGTTAATGTTAAGGATGTAAATAGAACCTGAAAAGCCTCATCCCTGAGGTATGCACTCTTCCTTAGCGCTAGTGACCATCACTTTGTGCTTGGTCAGGCACTGGGAAGGTCTTACTTGCATTGATAGCTGCACAGTTCTTCCTAAGAAAGAACATGGCACTAAGGTACCAGAAGCCTAAGTGTTACCATTACCAGCTCCTCCAAAGCCATTCCTGTGATAATCAAATACCAGATGGCACATACAAAATGGTGGACAGTGTCATGAGCAGGCATGTGGGATAAGAAGTGAGATTTAAAGGCCAGGTTTGGAGGTGTGTCTGTCATCCCAGCACTCAAGATGCTGGTATAGGAGAGTGGCAGGCCTCATGCCAGCCTGGGCCAGCAAGACCTTGTGTCAAGAATTCTACCTTTCATTGAATGCGTCAGCAGCAGCCTTCTGTCAAAAATATTCCAAACAACTCAGGCAAACAGAGGCCAAACAGTTAAATCCCAAAGACATGTTAAAAGATGCCAAGTGTTCTCACTAATACGAACACCGGTGATCAAAACAGCACTTTTTACAATGTTTGTCTTTTATCTTTAATTTTAAAAATGGAGGAATAGCAGGTACCAAACCTTACCCTTTAACAACAGAAAGCAGAGACACCCAAAACACGGGTTTACAAAAGTTACTTTAGGGATGTTCACATCTTAAAACCTTTATATTTATAAGCAGAAAATAGATTTTTTTTTATTTTCATGGCTTCAATGGAGCCTAAAACTCCATCGCATTGGTAGACACACAATGAAAGTAATGCCCATAATTATTTTTATAATCTACTCTTTAATTTCAGACATTTTAGGATTCTGTAGTGATTTTTTAAAATCAAATTTAGCTCAGTCCTAGTGGGGCTTAAGACTGAACATTTTGAGTGGTTGAGATAGTCTTCATTGTATAGTCGATGTTAGCATGTTTCCCCCTGCTCCCTACTTGGATTTTGTTGTGGTTGTTGTTGTGGTTGTAGTTGTTGGCTTCTGTTTGGTTGGTTGGTTTTGAAGTAGTCTGATTATGTAGCCCTGGCTGGTCTTGAACTCACAGGTCGCCTGTCCCAGCCTCTCCTCTTTGACATTGCTTTCATGTTACACAGGCTTGGCTTCCACATGTATGACAATTATGACGTGTTCATTAACCACGGTCCAGTCTGCTTTATTGTTCACTATGTTCTTGTGTACTATCATTTTTTTGGGGGGGGGATGGTGAACATTCCTGGCTGCTCTGGTTTCAACGCAGGTCTGTCAATCTTTCCTTTGGGTCTCCAAGCTGTGTTTTCAGTTGCTAACCACTGTTAAATCTTCCTGACGGACCGACAGGTTTGTTTTTCTGTATGAGATGTTTCTCCACATCCCTAGGAATACATGTGATCTAATCTATTTTCCTCGACCAACTAGGTTTGCGTCAGGTTTTTCTTTGTTTTTGTGACAGTGTCTTGCTGTCCTGTCTGGGCTGGTCTTGACCTCCAAAGTCAAATAATTCTCCTACCTGTAGCTTCTGGGGCCCTGGCATGACAGGCACATGCTATCTTGACCAGCACTTCAGCGGTTAATTGTATTTTGGGTTTAATTGCTGCAGCTTTCTTATTTTCAGGTACATCTTTGGCTGGTGCTGCTAGTGTATGGTTAAACTTAGTTTTTCTTTTAGTTCAGCCTTGCAGTATTTTTCTGTTCCTGAAGGTGTTTTGTCATTCCAGATGTTATATAACCACTAACACACTGGGACTTCTGGTCACCATAGTTTATGTGTTTCACATTTAATTTAATTTTACTTAGGTTTTTTTTTTTTTGAACTTATAATTCTTTTGGAATTTTCAGGGCTTGATTTTAATCATTATGCCATGACCCTTCTCTAGTTACATCCTTTTACTATTCTTCTAGTGATTTCTGTGGGGAAGATAGCATGGGCCCTGATTCCTTCACCTCAGATCTGACTTAGTCGCCACCAGTATTGCCTTGGCTCACTTCTGGAGCAGTAATAACACACAGATCCCTTTTAAATTTAACATTTGCTATAGATTGTGCTTCCAGAACTGTCACTGTATATTTTAATTTTGTATGCTTCAAGTGTTATAAGACACTCTTATTATCTTATGCATCAGTTAGATTTACTTATATTTTATATTGCTTTTTAATTTTTATATCCTATTGGCATCTTTGTGTTTTGAGCTAATATTCTATTTCTTCTGTCTGAAAATAATCCTTTTATTTTAGTGAAGTTCATTGGCAAAAAAAAAAAATCTTTAATTTATCTTAAATTTTGAGAGATACTTCTTTTTTTTTTGTTTTTTTTTCTTTTCATTTATTTATTATTTTTTTTTATTTTAATTTATTTATTTATTAAGGATTTCTGCCTCGTCCCCACAACCGCTTCCCATTTCCCTCCCCCTCCCCCCGATCAAGTCCCCCTCCCTCATCTGCTCGAAGAGCAGTCAGGGTTCCCTGACCTGTGGGAAGCCCAAGGACTGCCCACCTCTATCCAGGTCTCGTACGGTGAGCATTCAAACTGCCTAGGCTCCCACAAAGCCAGTACGTGCAGTAGGATCAAAAACCCACTGCAATTGTTCTTGAATTCTCAGTATTCCTCATTGTCCGCTATGTTCAGCTAGTCCGGATTTATCCCATGCTTTTTCAGACCTAGGCCAGCTGGCCTTGGTGAGATCCCAATAGAACATCCCCATTGTCTTAGTGTGTGGGTGCACCCCTTGTGGTCCTGAGTTCCTTGCTCGTGCTCCGTCTCCTTCTGCTCCTGATTTGGACCTTGAGATTTCTGTCCGGTGCTCCTGTGTGGGTCTCTGTCTCTGTCTCCTTTCATCGCCTGATGAAGGTTAATATTCCTGAGGATGCCTATGTGTTTGTCTTTGGATTCGCCTTATTTAGCTTCTCTAGGAACATGAATTATAAGCTCAATGTCCTTTATTTATGGCTAGAAACCAAATATGAGTGAGTACATCCCATGTTCCTCTTTTTGGGTCTGGCTTACCTCACTCAGGATAGTGTTTTCTATTTCCATCCATTTGTATGCAAAATTCAAGAAGTCCTTGTTTTTTACTGCTGAGTAATACTCTAATATGTATATATTCCATACTTTCTTCATCCATTCTTCCGTTGAAGGGCATCTAGGTTGTTTCCAGGTTCTGGCTATTACAAACAATGCTGCCATGAACATAGTTGAGCATATACTTTTGTTGTATGATAGGGCCTCTCTTGGGTATATTCCCAAGAGTGGTATTGCTGGATCCAGGGGTAGGTTGATCCCGAATTTCCTGAGAAACCGAAACACTGCTTTCCAGAGTGGTTGCACAAGTTTGCATTCCCAGCAGCAATGGGTGAGTGTACCCCTTTCTCCACAACCTCTCCAGCAAAGGCTATCATTGGTGTTTTTTATTTTAGCCATTCTGACAGGTGTAAGGTGGTATCTTAAAGTTGTCTTGATTTGCATTTCCCTGATCGCTAAGGAAGTTGAGCATGACCTTAAGTATCTTTTGGCCATTTGAACTTCTTCTGTTGAGAATTCTCTGTTCAGCTCAGTGCCCCATTTTATAATTGGGTTGATTAGCCTTTTACGGTCTAGTTTCTTGAGTTCTTTATATATTTTGGAGATCAAACCTTTGTCAGTTGCAGGGTTGGTGAAGATCTTCTCCCAGTCAGTGGGTTGTCTTTTTGTCTTAGTGACAGTGTCCTTTGCTTTACAGAAGCTTCTCAGCCTCAGGAAGTCCCATTTATTCAATGATGCCCTTAGTGTCTGTGCTGCTGGGGTTATACATAGAAAGTGGTCTCCTGTGCCCATTTGCTGTAGAGTACTTCCCATTTTCTCTTCTATCAGGTTCAGTGTGTTCGGGCTGATATTGAGGTCTTTAATCCATTTGGATTTGAGTTTTGTGCATGGTGATAGATATGGATCTATTTTCATTCTTCTACAGATTGACATCCAGTTTTGCCAGCACCATTTGTTGAAGATGCTCTCTTTTTTCCATTGTATACTTTTGGCTCCTTTATCGAAGATCAGGTGTTCATAGGTTTGTGGGTTAATGTCAGGGTCTTCTATTCGATTCCATTGGTCGACTTCTCTGTTTTTATGCCAATACCAAGCTGTTTTCAATACTGTAGCTCTGTAATAGAGTTTGAAGTCAGGGATGGTAATGCCTCCAGACAATCCTTTATTGTATAAGATTGTTTTGGCTATCCTGGGTTTTTTGTTTTTCCATATAAAGTTAATTATTGTCTTCTCCAGATCTGTGAAGAATTTTGATGGGATTTTGATGGGGATTGCATTGAATCTATAGATTGCTTTTGGTAGAATTGCCATTTTTACTATGTTGATCCTCCCAATCCAAGAGCAAGGGAGGTCTTTCCATTTTCTGGTGTCTTCTTCAATTTCTTTCTTCAAAGACTTATAGTTCTTGTCAAGTAGATCTTTCACTTCCTTGGTCAGGGTTACCCCAAGGTATTTTATGCTATTTGTGGCTATCGTGAAAGGTGATGCTTCTCTGATTTCCCTCTCTGCTTCCTTATCCTTAGTGTATAGGAACGCAACTGATTTTTTGGAGTTGATCTTGTATCCTGCCACATTACTAAAGCTGTTTATCAGCTGTAGGAGTTCTTTGGTAGAATTTTTGGGGTCGCTTATGTACACTATCATATCATCTGCAAATAATGAAAGCTTAACTTCTTCCTTTCCAATACGAATCCCCTTGATCTCCTTATGTTGTCTTATTGCTATTGCTAGAATTTCAAGCACTATATTGAAGAGGTATGGAGAGAGTGGACATCCTTGTCGTGTTCCTGATTTTAGTGGGATGGCTTTGAGTTTTTCTCCGTTTAATTTAATGTTAGCTGTTGGCTTGCTGTAAATAGCTTTTATTATATTTAGGTAGGACCCTTGTATCCCTATTCTCTCCAAGACCTTTATCATAAAGGGGTGTTGAATTTTGTCGAATGCTTTTTCAGCATCTAGTGAAATGATCATATGGTTTTTTTCTTTCAGTTTATTTATATGGTGGATTACATTGATAGATTTGCGTATGTTGAACCAGCCCTGCATCTCTGGGATGAAGCCTACTTGATCATAATGGATAATTTTTCTTATGTGTTCTTGGATTCGGTTTGCCAGTATTTTATTGAAAATTTTTGCGTCGATGTTCATGAGTGAGATCGGTCTGTAATTCTCTTTCTTGGTTGGGTCTTTTTGTGGTTTTGGTATCAGGGTAACTGTAGCTTCATAAAAGGAATTTGGCAATGACTCTTCTGATTCTATATTGTGAAATACCTTAAGGAGTATAGGTATTAATTCTTCTTGGAAGTTCTGGTAGAATTCTGCATTGAAACCATCTGGTCCTGGGCTTTTTTTCGAAGGGAGATTTTTGATAACCATTTCTAATTCTTCGCGAGAAACCGGTCTATTTAGATCATTCACCTGGTCTTGGTTTAGCTTTGGTATATGATACTTATTTAAAAAAATGTCCATTTCTTTTGTATTTTCCAGTTTTGTGGCATACAGGCTTTTGTAGTAAGATCTAATGATTCTCTGAATTTCCTCTGTGTCTGTGGTTATGTCCCCCTTTTCATTTCTGATCTTATTTATTTGCGTGTTCTCTCTCTGTCGTTTAATTAGTTTGGATAGGGGTTTGTCGATCTTGTTGATTTTCTCCAAGAACCAGCTTTTTGTTTCATTGATTCTTTGGACTGTTTTCTGTGTTTCTATTTTGTTGATTTCAGCCCTCAGTTTTATTATTTCCAGTCTTCTACTTCTCCTGGGCGCGTCTGCTTCTTTTTTTTCTAGAGCTTTCAGGTGTGTTTTTAAGTCCCCAATGTATGCATTCTCCGTTTTCTTTAAGTGGGCACTTAGTGCTATGAACTTTCCTCTTAGCACTGCTTTCATTGTGTCCCATAGGTTTGAGTATGTTGTCCCTTTATTTTCATTAAATTCAAGGAAGACTTTAATTTCTTTCTTGATTTCTTCCTTGACCCAGGTGTGGTTCAGTAGTTGACTGTTCAGTTTCCATGAGTTTGTCGGTTTTTTGGGGGCAGCGTGGTTGTTGCCTTCTAACTTTAATCCGTGATGATCTGATAAGACACAGGTGGACACTGATATTTTTTTGTATCTGTGGAGGTTTCCTTTGTTACCAAGTATGTGGTCAATTTTTGAGAAGGTTCCATGAGCTGCAGAGAAGAAGGTATATTCTTTCCTATTTGGGTGGAATGTTCTATAGATGTCTGTTAAGTCCATTTGCTTCATTACCTCCAATAATTCTCTTAATTCTCTATTAGGTTTCTGTCTGATTGACCTGTCCCTTGGAGAGAGAGGTGTGTTGAAGTCTCCTACTACTAGTGTGTGTGGTTTGATGTCTGCCTTGAGTTCTAGTAATATTTCTTTTACATAAGTAGGTGCTTTTATATTGGGGTCGTATATATTCAGGATTGAGACGTCCTCCTGATGAATTGTTCCTGTTATGAGTATAAAGTGACCATCTCGGTCTCTTCTGATTGATTTTAGTTTGAAGTCAGTTTTGTTAGAAATTAGTATGGCCACACCTGCTTTTTTCTTAGGACCATTTGCTTGAAACACCTTTTCCCAACCCTTTACTCTGAGTAGGTGCCTGTCTTTGTGGTTGAGATGTGTTTCTTGCAAACAGCAGAATGTTGGATCCTGTTTTCGTATCCAATCTTTTAGCCTGTGCCTTTTTATAGGTGAATTGAGCCCATTAATATTAAGTGATATTAATGACCAGTGGTTGTTTACTCCGGTTATTCTTATTGCTTTTGGTAGTAGAGATTGTGTGTCTCCCTTCTTTGAGATGTGCTCGTGAAGGGTCATTAGATGCCTGGGTTATTATAGGCAGTGTTGGCAGTGTTGGATTCCTTGGGTTGCGATTTTCCTTCTATTACTTTCTGTAGGGCTGGATTTGTGGCTACGTATTGTTTAAATTTGTTCTTATCCTGGAATGTCTTGTTTTCTCCATTGATAATGAACGATAGCTTGGCTGGGTATAGTAGTTTGGGTTTGCATCCATGGTCCCTTAGCTTCTGCAGAACCTCTATCCAGGACCTTCTGGCTTTCATAGTTTCCATCGAGAAGTCAGGTGTAAGTCTGATCGGTTTACCTTTATAAGTTACTTGCCCCTTTTCTTTTGCAGCTCTTAATATTCTTTCTTTAACCTGTATATTTTGTGTTTTGATTATTATATGGCGAGGAGATGTTTTTCTTTGATCCAGTCTGTTTGGTGTTCTGTATGCTTCTTGAATATTTAAATGAATATCTTTCTTTAAGTTGGGAAAGTTTTCTTCCATCATTTTGTTGAAAATATTTTCTGGGCCTTTGAGCTGTGACTCTTCTCCTTCTTCTATTCCTATTATTCTTAGGTTTGGTTTTTTTATTGTGTCCCATAGTTCCTGAATGTTTTGTGTTGAGAATTTGTTGGCTTTGCTGTTTTCTTTGATCTGTTCGTTTATTTTCTCTATGGTGTCCTCAGCATCTGAGAGTCTTTCTTCTAGCTCTTGTATTCTATTGATTATGCTTGTTTCTGTAGACTCTGCTCGTTGGCCTAGATTTTCCATATCCAGCTGGTCCTCAGTTTGTATTTTCTTCTTTGCCTTCATTTCAGTTTTCAATTCTTGAACTGTTTCCATTACCTGCTTGATGGTTTTTTCTTGGTTTCCCAGGGTATCATGTACATATTTACTCATTTCTTCAAACTTTTTGTTATACTTCTCATCCATTTCTATAAGGGCATTTTTTACATGTTGTTTAAGGGACTCTATTATCTTCATAAAGTCGATTTTTTCCACTTCTTCTGTGTTAGGTTGTTCAAATACTTCTGTTGTAAGATCATTGGGTTCTGATGTTTTCATGTTGTTATTCGGATTATTGGGTGAATTCTTGCCTTGGCGCCTGCCCATTTCCTCCTATTGATCCTATCCAATGGGTCCTTTAAAAACCGGATCAGGTTTCCCTGCTGGCCAAGGGCTCCGCTTACAAAATGCCCTCACTCTCTTTCGTGGTTCCTGCTGCAGGCCAAGAACCCTCTCACCCCTCCGAAGGATCTTCAGGACAAGGCTCCCCTTGTGCCAGTGACCTGGCCAACCAAAAGCCTACCTCTTTGATTCAATTGTAGTAGGGCGAACTGCTCTCCTTATTGCACGCCTGTCCCCGCCGCTTGGGTCTGCCGCTGCGCTGGTCCCCGAAAGCCTCTTCCTGTATGTGGTGTTGCTCCGCCGCGTCTGGCCGCCGCGCCGCTCCGCCTCTGCGCCGAGAGATACTTCTCTTAACCTTGCATTCATTCTGAGCTGACAGTTGCTCCTGTCTCTCATTTTAACTATGTAACTGTATTGTTTCGGGGCTTAAATTTCTTAGCATCTTGAAAGCCTTTTTCCCCTCACACTTTTGGTCTGTATATCTCATATTCATATCTCATATTCAAAAAATGTTTTGAGCACAAGGTGTCATGATCACTGTGCCCAGATGTGCTGACTTCTTTCTCCGGGGAGAACCCCGGGTGCTCTCCTGGCTTCACAGTGAAATTAATTTTTATTTGTCATATAAACATATCAACTGTTGGCTTTTGAGTCCACCCCAGCTTCGGGTTAATTTCCCCCTGGGATCTTCAACTGATTACACCTGTGAGAGCCTGACCTTGACTGCAGCCTTCCGGCCCCAGTGCTATTTGTTGGACTCAGGAAACGGATATACTTACTATCTTCCTCCTCCTCTAAGGCCGACTTTCTTATTTTTCTCCTCTAATGTTCACCATGTAGGCTTTTTTTCTCATCCGCAAACGATTTAGTCGTTTGAGCTGATTTTACTGATCCGGCGACATCTCTTTCCTGACATCATGCCGAAAACTTGCCAGGTGTAATTCTACCAGCTGTCGACGGAGCGCCTAGTTCTCACTTCTCCACAGCAATGGGGGAAGGAGCAGGATGTCTAACCAGGCAGATTCATGCAGAATTTGTAACTCTGGAGGACAGAAAAATTCCATCATGTTTGAAATGAAGGAGTTTTGTATGCAGTTTAAATCATAAATAAAAATTTCAGTAAGTTTGTCAGGTCACCTCTTCTTTCCAGCAACACATTTACAAGCAGACAGGGAAATAATTTACAAATAAAAATCTTGCTATGCTATTTGTTGAGAATGAAGGGTAGGCAAGGATGATTGGCAGTGGTGGGCAGTGGTGGTGGTGGTGGGTGGTGGTGGTGGCGATGGTAGTGGGTGGTGGTGTTGTTGGGTGGTGTTGGGCAATGGTGGCGGGTAGTGGTGGCTGGTGGTGGTAGGCCATGGCCAGCAGTAGGTGGTAATGGCTGGTGGGTGGTGGTGGGTGGCAGTTGTTTTCAGAATGAATTGCAATCACACTGGTGGGTACTGCTGAACGCTACAGTGTGAGCAGATTCAGAGGAGGAAGTGGTCATGGGCTTGAATATCTCTCTGACACATCAAGACCTTTCCTCTAAAATCAGAGCTGCGCATCTCTTTCTATGGGAAACATCTTCTCAAATGCAGCAAAGGGCAGTGGAGGTGGCGTGAGGCAGCCGATACAAGTTCCATGCATCTGATAAAATTCACAGATAGGGACTCTAACCTCCAGATTCATGTCAACGGTGTTTGGGCAGGGGACATTTGGGGGGTGCAGTCAACTCCTCTGTATTAGTCTTTCCACTCAGACTGTTGAGATGCCTTCAGGCACACTTTCCTGCATGTTCACACAACGCCAGGTCTGCTTACATTGGTCCAGGGGCCAGCAGCTCTTTCACTACCGGGGCTTTGCCCATCCTCTTCCACCAGGGTGACCTATGTTCTCCTTGCTCAATTCTGATTGCTCTGAAATGTATTGAATGTTGAAGTCTTAGCACCTTTACTACACTAGGGTTCAGTCTGGCTCACGCCAGGTCATTTGGGAATCTCATGATCCGCCACATCCACCACAAAGAGCTGCTACTTGCCCAAGCGGTCTCCTTGGCAGCTACAGCTTTCGTTCCCTTTGGCTGACAATAACAGCGGCTGGTCCTACCCAGGGCTTCTTTCGTCTATGGGATTGTTTCCCCAGCACAGATGGGGAAACACTACCCTCCACTTGGGTGCCTCCTGTGTCTCATAAAAATCCATGTTGTGGTTTTGTGTTCTAGATGGATGAGAACGTTTACTAGTAGCTTCTTGTCCAAACCGAAATAAAAGGAAGGTGGGCGCGAGGGGAACCGAAACGAGTGATCTCAATTTCTTTCATTTTTACGACCTATAAGTCACCTAATGTCACATCCTCTTTATTTCAGGCGACTGGTTAGTGAGCTGCAGGATCTGGAAGAGGATGAAAGGCCCAATAGAGACCCAGCACCTGCTTTGTGAAGCCCATCTAGACACTAGCTGTGCCCACTTCTTGTCTAGGCAGTGGAATGTGTCATAGATCCCTTCTCTTCCAGGCAACACCTCAAAAGGTTCGAGAACCCCTTTCCAGTCGTTTCCCACCAGACATTTCTTTAAGACCATTTTGGGATGGCAAAGTGCAAATACTGATGAAATGGCTTTATAATGATTTTAAAAAATTGTTGAGGCAGAGATGGAGCTGGGTCTGCCGTTGGCCTCCTTTATACTGGTGGTTGGTTCAGTTGTGGAGAGTTAAAACAAAGTTTGTTTTTAACACTGGAAGGATCTCTGTGGAAGGCTGTTCTTAGAATATTCCTCCAAAGGTGTGTCCCCTCGGTGTGCAGCAGCTCAGGGGTGACTCGCATGGACTGCTACATCAGGTTTGCTTGGGATTCTGGGGTTGGAGATGTGGCCCCGTGGCATTACATGTAGGGCCGTAGCACTGAGAGCATGCACACAGACATACACACACACACACACACACACACACACACACACACAGAGAGAGAGAGAGAGAGAGAGAGAGAGAGAGAGATTTTACTTCGAAAATAAAAACACTTTTTTGTTCTTTTAAATTAAAAAACTGATAAAGTAGCCATTAAGTAATTTTTTATAGGAAAAAAGTCTTAATCTAATAGCTTTTGGGTGGCTGGCCTCTTTTAAATTCTAAGAGTACTTTCAAACCTTTTCCACACACATGTTTTTAAGCAACTCTAATTCATAACCATGGTCTGTTGCTTTTTAATTTTTCCCATTTTACTTAATATGATTATAAGCATTTTCTGTATGTCAAGAAGGCCCTGTTAATCACACTTTCAATTCCAGGAGTAATGTCAGCAACTGTCCGCGCTGGGTTTTCCTGGTGTCAGCATCTGCCCTGTGTCTCTCAGCCCAGTCCTTTCCTTCTTTTGCACCTGAATTTGATACTCTTCACTCACCTTGATGCATAGTTTCCTCCTGTTGAAATCTGTTCTTGGATTGTGTTCCCTGTGGTGAGGACCATAAGTCTTTATGCTCATCTTTCCATGTCTCGACAACCCTTCAGAAAATATGGTTTCTGTTTATGATGTTAGCACTGCAGCTGGCTCTAGACAGATGTGTCTGTGACTTGACAAACCTGTGATAAGGTGGATCCTTTCTGTTTGCATTTCTTTCCATATCTATTTCCCCCTTTACAGATATGGAAACCCCTCTTGATACACATCTTCAGGAGGGTTTTCTTTTCTCTATGATACGATACCGAGTCAAGAGTGTGATGGGTTGGTTCGCAGGGTAGAGATTGCCATGTGGCTGGGAGGAGTAGTGGGGCAAGAGCTTTTACTCAGTGGGGGCATCAGGCTTGTGGGCTCCCTGTGGGGTCTTCTGGAAAAAAAATCTCATTTTCAACAGTGCCTTTTGTAGACATTTTTTTTTCTTTTGGGAACATGTCAAGATTTAGTATAACTTTAATTGACCCCAGGTAACCCCATGGGGTGATAAAATAGTTCATCAGAGAGACACAGAGACAAGCATGCTGATTAAGACAATTAAGAGTCTAGGACTTCTTTAAGTTTGGCTGGAGACCAAGGACAGGCTAGTGCCATGGAGTTTTTGGTACCAAAGCTCAGAAGTACAACATTTTTCAAAAACAAAAACCATGACCACTTCAGTGATAGATGAGGATCAGAGAAGCATTGCAAAAATTTTTATGACAGAACATAGTATTTATTTCAGGCCCAACATGTCAACTAATTTTGATCTATACATTTTCAGTTATTTTAGCTTATGTTTAATTGGTGTAAACATTGATTATTTTGGTTCACACATATAGACCGTGGCCAGGGGTGTTTAACTCCCAAATGTGTCACCAAGGCAGACATGGTTGTTGGCGTGTGCGGAGGGCTGAGAAGTGTCTAAACTGACACAGACTGGAGTGAGGACAAGATGGCGCTACCTTTGTCATTTCAGTTATGCCTGTATCTTTGCATGGACAATAGCGAGGGTAGTACCTAGCCCCAGAACCTATTCAGTGAAGACCAACACTGTGAGCCAGCGACTCTCTCACCTAACGGGCGACCATTGTCATGGCTTAGTTTCCTATGTGTTCTTGATATTTGTCCAGACATAAATGAATTCAACAAACCTTTCCTGAGTCCTCACTATGCATTATGTATTGAAGGGAACAATGATAAAGACAGGTTAATATTTAGATTCTTCAGAGCTTAAAAAATCTGCTGAACATGACTATCCATCCCCTGGATGTGGTATGAACTCCATGTTCAAATAAATTACGGTGATGTCATAAACATGTATCATTTAACTAACCGCAGGAATTTGAGTAAAATGCTGTCTTGAGAGATAAAGATGTTAACCTTCCACTGAGAGCAGGACTTGAAATGAAGACACTTCTGCAAAAATGGCCAAACAGCAAAATAGATTTGACTTAATGTCTCACAGTAGTGTGGAGATTACAAATGAACAGATATGCATTTTTTTTTTAAAGCAAGAAAAAAATTCCATTCAGAGAAATGCAGACTTGAGCGGACTGACAGCTGGACTCGCCCGCTTCTGACCTCTCACGGTTCGCATCTTCGTGTGGAGAGGCATGGGGGTGCCAGTCCACACACGGAGGGGGACTTGGGTCAGATGAATTTGCTGTGGGACTGCCAGGGGAGCTTTTGTCTGCATTTGGTGCCACGGCCTGCAGCAAAGAAGTCTGTAATTTTAGTTCTAGAAATAGAGCTAAATAGAAGGTAGGTTAAAAAAAAAGAATTATGTATCTGTCTTTTTGGAATTATGCTGCTTTTGACAAATGTTTCTTGTTATTTTTCAGGTGTGCTTGGCCTGCCTGGAGCTGCAACAGGGCCTTGATATCAACTCTTCAATTAAACCTCCCAGGAGAGCAATGAGGGCTGTCTGGGCAGTGAGAGGGTTTACTCTGTGGCACTTGGGACATAAAAAGATCTTCGCTCATGCTCCTGTGATACAGTGTGCCACAGGGACACGGGATTGTGATTTGTGTCATGAGTAGATTGTAGCACCCATCAGTGTTTGAGTGTGTTGAAGGTTCTCGATCTTGGGCCCTAGAGAAGCTACTGAAGGCGGGCTTTCAGAGAGGGTTTCAGGGCTGCTTGACTGCCTTGTATGAAGAGAAAGCCCCACTTCATCAACTATAGCAACTTACAGAAGACTTCTCCCACCCAGGACTGAATATAAGCAAGGGATGAAGTCAGAGCCTATAAGGTGGCATCTGCAGCTCCATCACGGAGTCCTCTCCAGTGTGTTATAGTTGTCCTTAAGGTTCCAGTCCCTGAGCAGGTGACTCCAGATCTCAGAGGCAGAAATGTTCAGCCTCCTGTTCTTTTTATCCCGACACTTACTATCCCAGACCAGACAAGGGGGACCACAGAGGCTTTCCCTGGGGTCGCTGCAGAGGTCAGAATTGCTGAGGGATGCCCCAGGCATTCCTCGGATTGCAGTGGGTGAGAAGGGGGATAAATACCCCATGTTCTTCTCTACTTGGGGGTTTGTTTCTGCAAATTTTATTTTCTTTGGCCTCTCTGGATGTTACCCTTGGTCTTTCGAGCATCTATTTCCCTTCTGAGAAGGAACACAAGGAATCCAGAAGTGCTAGGGAGTTTTGATTGTTTAATTACCAGGCCACTTCAGGTATCTCAGTTTCCAGCGTCAGCAGTCCTGAGTACAGTTTGCTTTCCCCACCAGAAGCTATGTTTAATTAAGCTACAGTCTGCTCTCTCACTGTTGGCTTTCAGTTGCTTTTTTTTTTTTTTTTAATACCATCTGAGATCCTCCTGCAAGCAATGCTGGAATACCTTCTTTTCACATTTAAGGCAGCAGTAATTAGACCCAGATGTGCTGAGCCTGTGGGACTCCCACAACCAAAGTGATGTTAATGGTGTTTTAATGTCTGAACTTTTCTCTTCTTACGTGTGAGGTCACGAAGTGGATAAGGGAAATGGCTTTGATGTCCTGGTGCTTACCGAAGTTTGAAAAATTCTCCTGACAGGTGGGAGGCTTGTGGGCTTCTCTCTACTAAATGAGAAACAGTTAAACCACTGAACCTCTGTCAACACCCATCATACTCTTGTCTTTCTTGCTTTCTTTGTACTTCAGGTACATAAAGATATTCAACTTATGCCTGAGGAAATAAAGGTTCTTAGGATTTGAAAAACTGCATTGACGAGGTAAATAATGATTTTCAATGGGGAAAAATCATCAAAGAAGAGGGTTGCAGTCTCTGATATGCGCTGATGTGTGGTACTCTCAGCCTTGGTCAGAGAGCTTGCCCATGCCGTGGGCAGTAGTCAATACTGAGATTCACAACTGACCAGAGAATACGGGACAAGTAACTGCTGAGTGCTCAGCCATCAACATCAGTGTCAGCCCCTGTATGTTTTGTGAGCATCACAGAAGAGGGGGCATAAAGAATAGAAGAACAGGAGGATGAGGAGGAGAGCTGCCAAATGCTGTCTTCTGGACAAGATGTGTACATTGAGCTTCCAGACTTATTGTAGTGGTTATCTGCACAAGACCTACAAAAAATGGGGCCTACAGATATTCCATCACAGGCTCCGTCCCTCCCTTAGGAGTTATCGGCAGGTAGTGAGTGCCAGGGGAGGAGTATCATTTCACCGAGTGGTGTAGTCACTGGCAACTTGCCCATGCTCCAGTCAAGAACACTCTGCCCTTGATCATGTAAGCAATCCTAATTAAAGTCAGTGGGTGACCAACCAACCAAACCCCCAAAGAAAACCAAGGATATGTTAAATGAGAAAGAGGACTTGATGGTAGAGAACAGGTTAGTGAGTGTTGGGATGGAGCCTGAGGAAGACCAACGTGGGATGAAAATGACCAAACTATATTGCATATTTTCATGAAATTGCTAAAGAATAAAAAAATAATTAAATTAACCAAAAGATGGTTATCTTCTCTAAATACAACCATGATAGTGTTCTAGGGTTGGCTTAGAAAACTGTGCATGGGGTTTACCTATTATTTTAGTTTAATAAAACATTTACTTCATAGAATAAAGGCTGTATTGATATTGATTGTTGGTTTACTTGAGACTTTTCCTTTTTTTTTTTTTTTAAGATAAGGTTTCCTTGTGTAGCCTTGGCTGTCCTGGAATTTGCTCTCCATATCAGCTTGACCTCAACCTCATAGAGATTTGCCTGCCTCTGCCTCTAATTTTTCCTCTTGAAGGAACTCAAATCTGTCATCTGCCTTATCTCTGGAGAAATCTGATAAGAATTGCCCCCCACCCCTAAAGTCCCAGGAACTGTGTTTCCATTTCTCTAACAGCATTCTTTGTCAGTTGTCTTCTGTGTGGCACACCCACTTCTCACCCAAGCGTGAGAGACTTTCAGAGCAAAAACTCCTTGGCATTGTACAGCTTCTTTATTATCACAGTCACTGCCCTTGACACAAACATTTTTATGCCACTACATTTATTGGTCATCATGCGCCGGACAGTGTACCAGAATGTCAAGATCATCAGACACTCAAGATGGACTTGACGTGCTGATGTCTTTTAGGAAGTCTGCCAAGCAAATGTAAGGTGCCTGCAGCTCTGGGTGATGGAGATACAATGGGAGGAAGTCAGGTCATAGCACCAGAGGACACGACATTCAAGCTAAGCTGGAAGATAAGTATGTGTCAGCACCAAATGGCAGCAGAACACTCACCAAGAGGTAAGTCATGAAGGCTTTATGGCATGGCTAGGAGCTTGGTGTTGGTAGAGGTAAAGATCCAGGCACACAGCTGAAGGAGTTGCTGTCAAGGCAGTTTCTGATATGAAGACTCTTGAAGTTCAGACTATATCCTAAAAGGTCTTGGAAGTGCAGCAATGGGACCCAGAGGGTCAGTCAGTCTATGGAGTAGAAGACACTGGAGATGCTCTGCCGTGAGCCAGGAGGGAGGAAATAGGGCTGGCTAGAAGAAGAGATGGTGGGAAGATGAAATGAAGGATTGGAGTGTACCCAGCTTTAAACTGCTCACTAAAATGCTAGGGACCAGCCTGGACAAAAAGACATCTTGCCAGGGTAGGGGCATGGGGATAAGAAAAGTAGTAAAGAGAACAAAGATGTGAATAAAAATAATAAAACAGAAAATATCAGATAGTATCAGGAGGGAGTTCCAGTGAATACTGAAATACCCACATTTAATTTTCTACACGCTTTTATACCACAATACAAAAGGGGGAAGATGGCAACAAAAGACTTCTTTAACATGATACAAAGGACAACTCAAACAGTTAATTGCTTCAACACTTTGAGACATCAAGTCATTAGCACTCTGTTGTTTAGGCAGTGAACTTACGCTAGACCAAGGTAAAGCAGCCATTCCCCAGGTAACCTACTATTACAGAAGAAGGAGCAGAAGTACACTTGCACATCCTGATCATCTGTCAGCATGGAGTGGATCTACTCGTATGAGCCATTCTAATATCAAAAGAACCAAGTGGCCATATCCGGAGTCAATATGTGTAGCCCTTGTTGTTAAATATTGAGCAACCTCCAAACTCTCTGACCATCAGACAAGGTGGGGATAGGCTCACATTTTTGAGCCTCCACACTAAAACAGGCAGAGCACAGGAGGAGGAAGAATTTAGAATGCACCCTACAGCTGCACAGGTAGTAGTTTAGCGGCGCAAGTTTACAGGGACACCCGGCATGCATAGGAGGTCTAGCAGAGAGCTCGACAAGGCAGGCCCACTCTAGAGTCTGTAACTTTCCTTTTTAATTTCTTTGGTAGTTTCATATACACGTGTAATGAATTCTAGCTGTCTGCGTCTTCATTCTCTTCTTACCCTATCCCTCTCCTGCTGAAATCTTTCCTTCCCCTCAAACAAGTTCCCCCAGTTTCAAATTGTCTTGTTGTGTGTCGCCCACTGAGTTGTGTAAGTTGGTGCACGAGAGGGGTAGGAGGCGATTTATGATGTCTGCAGCTCAAGACCCAGGTCCTGACTGAGGACAGGGGCTTTTGTTCACTTAGACAATTGTAGACAGCTGTGCAGACGATGAGCGGAAGCCAGAGCAGGAAGGAGAGGAGCTATAGGAAGTTTACTGCTTAGGTATTAAAACAGGGAAGGAAGAATACAAAGAAATGCCAAGAGAAGAGTCAGGGATAGGAGGATTATTCCAGAATCTTCAGTTCGCGACCATGTTGCTCCAGGAGGTGTTGGCATGCCTACACTCTCTGGTACTCTTTCTCTTGGTTTTCCCCCATGTGAGTTGTTTGCAAAGAATGGGAGCTTCTCCTTCTACTACACAAATCCCCAAACCTGGAGGACCTTCTCTATCATGAGGGGTCTTGTCTACATGGTTGGAGCACCTTCTCTATCACGAAGGGTCTTGTCTACATGGTTAAAGAAGAGGGAGTGCCATACATCACCGCCTCTGTGTTCTATACCTCGGAGAAGGCTGTTTTTTTTTTTTTTTCCTAGGGGCATGCAGGAAATATTTTTAACTGTTTAGAGAAAACTTGAACAACTAAAATACTTGGGAATAGTTGGACATTTTTTTTACAAGTTTTCTCAATCACTGCAATATTATATGAATTTTCACAAAATCTGCAGGGAATGAGTTCCCCTGACATGTTTCATGAGCCAGCATTTGTTTTTTTTCTTGAATATTGCTAGACCAGTTTTTCTACCACCAGTGCTCCTATAAACCTTATTTTGCTTTCATTTGTCTCAATTTTCAGTATATTAGACCAGCTCTGGCTGCTTTACGTTGTGATTTCTTTTAGAACAGGCACCCACCATTTGTTTCCTATGGGAAATGATCGGTGCACGTAAAACGGTGTAATTGGCCGCTCCCCGTTCATCAGCGCACTGACCTGCTGGCACTGCAAAGCCTCCTGTTCTCTCATCGCTTCTGCTTCAGCTTTAGAGTCTCCAATAAGAGGACACCGTCCTGCTGTGAGATGTGCTGATTGGCTGAACATCCCAGTACCCACATAACTAGGACTGATTGCCTCCTTTAGTTCTATATACAGATGAGTGGGGCACAGGTTTGTTTAAAAACACTTTTTACCAATTTCAGAAAACTTCTTCAAACATATTCACCCTGAATGTGTAGACTAAGTCAATTTGAAGTTGACATACCAACTCAGTTCCCCTCTTCTACAGGCCAATTGTATTTCTGAGCTCAAGGCTTCAGCCAACAACTACAGTACTTACCACACCACGGAACCATTAGTACAAACGTGCCCACTTGGGAGTGGGAGTGCCGGTGTGGAAGGAAGCCAGGCCCCAGACCCGATGACCTCTGCCCAGAATGGCCTACCTTTGCTTGACCTTTCCCCTGTCTCATCTATGTCCCATGCCTCACCATCACTTTTTTTATCTTTTAATTTTTACAGTTATCCATTGCTTTTATTCATTTTGAAAGGCCTAACGCAGGAGTAATGATTACCCACCTTTAACTTACTATTATAACATGCAGCCCGTACCTGATAATGTGTACTCTCAATTCAGGATAAGTTATGAGCCTCATGAAAAATGCCCCACTGTGTATGGTGAGTCACTCAGTGCCCATCTTCATCGGCATTCCAGAGAAGATACCAATTTTATTGATTTTTATGTTTAAAAGTCTCATCTGCTCAGATGCATATTCAGTGTTCCAAACACAATGGAAGTCAGTTAGGACTTCAACAGGCACAACACATCCTACGATGTACAGAAGAGCTGTGGTCGGCTGTGCAAGTATTTGTAGGTTCATTGACAGCATTCATTGTCAGCTGTCCTTTCTATTCCTTCCAGGTTCTGGAAACAGTATGCGTGCTCCTGTTCAGTGTAAGGATGACGGCTTTCAAAATTATATGAAGGCTTGCTGTCCGTGAAGTTTGTTCCCATGGTGATGATTTAAAGATATGACAGTGTCTATCAGAAAGAAAAAAGGTGTTAATAAGTGATTAAAAGTATCATTTCACTCCTCATTGACAGGCACCTGCCCCGTTATCAATATTCTTATGGAATGTGTGAGCATCATAGGTCTTATCATCTCCAAGAGTGTTCTGAGTTTAATTGGAAGTGTACATCACCTCTGTCCACCTCTCTGCTCTCTCCTGATTCACACTTCACCACCTGCCCCAAACTGTTATAAGGTTCCCACGATAGCCAGAGTCCCTTGATGTGAAGCCTCATCTGGGCTCATCCTCTTTTTCTTGCTGTTCCTCTCCAGAATATTCCATAGAGATTGCATAGGGATCTCGAGAACCATGTCATCAGAGAGCTGGCAGGCATTCCAGCTCTGATAAACTGCTTTTCGCAAAGGAGCCGTGCACTGTTCTACTCTCTGAGGTGGCAGGAAAGGCAGGGCTGTCCCTGGGATGTGTGAATTCTCTAGAACACAAGTTTCCTGGCATGTTAAGAGCTGCCACGTGAGAGATATGTTAAGTTGTCAAATGAACCCTGGAAACCCATGATGTACATTGCTGCACATGAACAAAGAATCCCATGAAATGTGAATGATGTGATTTGACAGTATTTCCCATCATAGAGCCTCGAGAAATGGGGACCCAAAGCCGTGTTTGGAAGAAAGTATCTCTAACAATGATCTGTCTTCCTAAGTGATGGGAGAATCAGCTTCAGGTAAAGCAGAGAAGTCACAGCTAAGAATCTCCCCTTAGCCCTCTGATCACAGAGTAAGGACTCTCCCCATGGCTTAGCCACCACCCAAAGGCCCCACCTCCAAATGCTTCCGATGTGGAATTTCAACACACATTTCTGGGGGGAGGCACAGGTGCTCAGGCTGCAGCACTGGCTCGCCTCTCTCAGCTCTTCTTCCCTGCCTCTGTCACACAGATTCAGCCCTCTTTGGCTTCACCGGTCTTTGGACACTTCCTTCTACTGAGTCAGTCCTGGCTGGGGTTTCTTCCCAGTCCATAGACAGTACATTGTTCACACCACAGGACTCATCTGTAGGTCTTCCTTATGCTGACACACACACACACACACACACACACACACACACACACACACACACACAGAGTTTTCTTGGCCTTTACAGAGAGTACACACAGCTGGGAGCGAGGATCTGAGAGGGTAAGGAGAACAGAGACACCCAATAAGGAGGCCTTTTCCTGGTAGAGTGCCAGGCATCTTCCCTCGGCCTGTCCTGGTTCTCCATGGTTGGAGGTGATTGAACGCGATTTCCTCTGGGGTCCACAGCTGCTCCTGCTTGCCCTGCTCTGTGGTTGTGTTTTAGCTCCTGCACTGGGACCGTCTTCCTGCCCATGTTACCAGGGTTTCCAGCATCCTGTGGATCCCTTCTTTTCCATTATCACTCAGACACTCTCACCTGAAAGGCTTATGGCTTGGTTGTGATCGTATTTTGCTAAGAAACAAATTATCAACAGATGTGTTTCTAGAAAACAGAACAGTGTTTAGTGAAATAAAGACAGGCAAAATTCAACCAAGTGCTTCCAAGGAGACCAAAGTCCTTCCTATGTGCCATCCGTGAATGTCACAGGCTGATGCTGAAGGCCAGAAAAAAGTGTAGGCATAAACTGTTTTAGGTCTTACGACTTTTTGTTGTCAATTATAATAAGTTTTTTCTACCTGAAATAAAACTTATGTCACTGATTATTTTTGAATATTTTAATAACCTGTGCTGGTAGTTTAAAAATTATTTCTCTGCTTCACCGGTGTCTCTATAGGTCGACATTTGTAATCAAGGAGTGGGGTGCGGACAGTTGACAAATGGCTCTCTCCCTCTCTCAGGCGATCTGGAATCGGCATCATGTATTTTGTGACTTTTCTTTCCTTTGCATTCATAAGCTAAACAGGAAGCACTGTGTTTGCAATTTGTTCTTTTGAGAGATGAATGTCTCACATGGTGTGGGGACCAAGGTTATTTGCATGGGTAGTTGTGCATCATTTGAAACACGGAGGAGTGTGGCTGGAAGAGGAAGTCCCTAGACTTTAAGATGTCAACGGAGGTATCTGTTGGAGAGGCAGCTTCAAGAAGTCAGTGAGGTTTATTTTCCAGGGTGTGTGTGTATGCGTGCATGTTCATGTGTGGATGTACATGTGTGTAGCTAGGTAGGTGGGTGCAGGCGGAGGCCAAAGCTCAACCTTGGGTGCTTTCCTTTATTGCTCTCCACCTTGGTTTTTGAGGCAAGGTCTCTCACTTTCATCTTAAACTCACTGCTTCAGCTAGTCTGATTGGCCAGGAGCTCCCAGGGAGCCTGTCTTCCCTTCCTCAGTCTTGGGATCGTGAGCTTATGCCACCACCCCAGGCATTTTAAACATGGATACTGGGGACTGAATACAGGTTCTGCTTAGACAGCGAGCACTCTACAGACTGAACCACCTGATCAGCCCAGTCTTTTCTACTAGATGATCTGCTCCGGTCCTGCAGTAGAAAGCGTGTCACTGAGTTTCCGGAGGGAGCTGGCAGAGCAGAAGTGTATATTAGAAATCTGAACGGCACACTTTTCTCATCACCAAGAAGTACTTGGCAAGATTTTTATGGATAGGTAAGGGGCTGCTTCTTTGCAAAAGACCTTCCAAATCAGGCAAGAGAATGAAAAAAACTGAGTGGATGGGCTGCAAAGATGACAGGGGACACATTGTGTGAACTGTTGTTTATCCTTGCACGAAATTTTGTTTTGAAAATAGCGTCTGAATTCAAAACTACAATAGCAAGAAAGGAAAGCATCACTGAACATATAAATATTAGACAGTAAATCTGCTGGAAAGGACTTCGGGAGTCTCTCTGACAAAATAACCCTCTTATTTTGATGATGGAGAAAACAGAGGCTCAGGCAAGAAAGTAATTTGCTGAACCAGAAGATGGCTCAGTGGGTAAAGCATTTGCCCAAAGTTGAAGACCTGGATTCTAATCCCCAGAACTCAGGTAAAGGCCAGATATGGAAGAGCACGTCTGTAATCCCAACATTCTTAGGGTGAGATGAGGTGGAGACAGAAGCGTCCATGAGCTCACAAGCCAGTTAGCTGGTGTAGCCAGTGTGAACACAGAGGAAACCTTGCTTCAAATAAGGTGGAAGATGACCTTCAGATATGGTGGTCATATGCAAACACACACACACACACACGCACGCACGCACGCACACACACACACACACATTCTCTCTCTCTCTCTCTCTTTCTCTCTCTCTCTCTCTCTCTCATTTTTACTATAGAAAGAAGCCATAGTGGAAAATATGGTTTCCTATTAACAAAGACTCAGACCCCAAATCTACTGGTGCCTCTAGCTGAGCCTTCCAACTTCCAGAACTGTGAAAAGGAAGTATTTCTGTTAAAGCCAACTGGTCTATGGTATTTTTGGTTATAGCTATCTAGAAAGACAAAGGCAAACATTTTTAGTCTAGATTCACAATTTAAAAGTTTGGAGAATCGTAAGAACTTTAAGGATGAAATAATGTTACTACATAATGTGGTCATTGTGATGCTATTACTACATAATGAGGTCATTGTGATGCTGTTACTACATAATGAGGTCATTGTGATGCTGTTACTACATAATGAAGTTATTGTGATGCTGTTACTGCATAATGTGATGCTGTTACTACATAATGTGATGCTGTTACTACATAATGTGATGCTGTTACTACATAATGTGGCCATTGTGATGCTGTTACTACATAATGTGGCCATTGTGATGCTGTTACTACATAATGAGATCATTGTGATGCTGTTACTACATAATGTGGCCATTGTGATGCTGTTACTACATAATGTGGCCATTGTGATGCTGTTACTACATAATGTGGCCATTGTGATGCTGTTACTACATAATGAGGTCATTGTGATGCTATTTCTACAGACGACCGGGCATGGGCACCTCTAAGGAGAGGGGGCCAGAAGGCACTGAGCCAATGACATAGACTCTGGGAGTGAGGTGAGTAGCAAAAGCTATTCATTTATTGAGGTTATAGGCAGGCCTCTTGTACCTCCTCGCAAGGTCCCGTTGGCTCAGGCAGCCAACTCTGCTGTGATGTCCTGTTCTCATGGGCATCTCCGGTCAGGTGTCTCTGGGTCAACAGTCTCTGAGTGTAGCAGCACGCCTTAGGTTGGCTCAGGGAGCAAATCCCTGCCATGTGTGCTCATGTGGGCTGGCTTGGGCAGGGCAACTGCAGCTCGGGTAGGCCAGCTGACAGTTTCTACCACATCCACATAAAATAGTGACTAACTGTCGAGGATTCTGTGGACCACTCTGCTTTGGACTAGGAAGCTCTAGTGTGACTCAATTGTAAGAGTCCCAAGTCGAGCAGTACCCTTTAAATCCCACCACTTACTCTGCAACTCCGGATATGTTATTTGCATGTGTGTGTGTATGTGTTGCACCTATGTGTATATGAATGCTTACATGAATGTGGGTGGATGTGTATGCACACGGAGAACTAATGTTTATGTCAGGTGTATTTCTTGATTGCTATCAACTGTAACCATTGAGACTGTGGTTAGTCAGTTCTGTCTAGGCAGCTTACCCCTAATTCCGTGTCTTCCTTCTGAGCACTGGGACTACAGGCAGCTGCTATGCTTGCTTAGCTTTTATGTGGGTTCTGGGGATCCCAGCTCTGGACACCACACTGTGTAGCAAGCACTTTATCCACTGAGCCATCGCTTCAGTGCACTGGACAAGCTATTTAATCTCTCTGAGCCTGCCTAGAAGATCAGAAAGATCAAAGATATTTTTTAGGAATTGTTTTAAAAATCCATTTAAGAAATGCACAGTGGAGCCTCTAGTGTGGTACTTTGCACCCGACGACTCTCTTAAAAGCATAGTTTGTGTCTTGAGAGGTTTCCATTTTCCCATCGGACTCCTTCAGGGATGAGCATATGACCCTACAATAATGAGATACCCACGTGTTTTGTTTAGGTTTCTTGAATTTATTCTTACTTAATGGATTCAAGGCTGCAAGCACAAGCTTCCTGGAGATCTTATTACCTCTGAACCTGGAGATGAAAACCTAGACAGCTGGAGACAGACTTGAGAGCTGGAGAGAAACAAGGCGGGATGCCTCTGGTCCCTGAAGCCAGCCATGCCCGAAGCCTAATCATGCCTAGAGTTCTCATTTACGTGTGTCAACTAATTCAAATCTGGATCATGGTTTCAGTCACATGCAACACAAGACTGTGACAGCCGCAGTGCTCCAGAGAGACAGGCTCATGTCCTTATAGCTGTGTTGTCATTGTTTAATGTCAATTCCCACCCTGGCAGCTCTGTTTCCATTCTTCCATGCACGGAGCCACCGAGAGCAAATCTGTTCCTAATTATCTACCTCTTCTTAGATCCCAGGACAGCTTTTTTCCTTACTTCAAAGATACCTTGACTTGAAATGTCTGCTGGATGATTTCGGCAGCTATCAGCTTAGAGATGGTACCCTAAAAACCACAGCAGCAGCATCTTTAGGGCTCTCTTTGGGTGCTGAGAGTTTGGTCAATAATGAATAACTAAAATGTCTTCGGACTGACTCTAGCATCTGTCCTGCGGCTGCCAGGGGCAGAATGAGCCAAACAAAGGCAGCCTTCCCAGCCTGTGCTCAGTCTCAGTGTGGAGTCATGGGAGCTTTCCTTCTCTTCCTGATGCTACCTCTATGTACTTACTCTATGTACTCTATGTACCTACTTGCTAATTAGCTTTGCCAACCCTTGCTAGAAGACTGAAGGGCAGCAGCACCGTGTTGTGCTGCCCTTGGTGAAAACGGCTACTGCAATCATTACTCTAACTGACACCAGCTTTTCCTAATGAAATCTAGATTCTTCTGATAGCCTCCAAGGAAGCAGGTGAGTCTGTCAAGGAACAGGAGCCTGAGGTTGAGGGTTGAGATCATGGGGAAGAGTCCCAAGATCCTATAGGTTACCAAAGATGCCTGTTATTTGGTGTTCTTTCCAGAGCACCCCTTACTTTCAGGGCCATACAATTGACTTGCAAAAGCGGGAAATATCTGTACATCAGATTTTCTTTGGGTATTGAGGTTAATGGCCTTGCTTTGTGAAGACTGTTACAATTAAGATGGATTCACTTGTGTTAAACCAGAATGAGAGAGAGAGAGAGAGAGAGAGAGAGAGAGAGAGAGAGAGAGAGAGAAGGACGGAGGGAGGGAGGGAGGGAGGGAGGGAGAGAGAGAGAGAGAGAGAGAAGGAGGAGAATATCTCTGGCACAAAGGGTTCTGTCAGAATACAACAGTCTGGGCAGCACCTGGTGCCCAAACATGGACAGGAGAACTAGCCAAGTGGTCACCAGACAAACGGTAAGCACAGACCATGAAGCGCTTGGAGATGCACAGGCTGTTTGCCCCAAAACAAGCTGCATAACAGCTGCTGGCTTGAGGAATTCGCATGAGCCTGAGGAAGAAGCTGACCAATAGCATTTCAGGGACCAGAGTTACAGGAACACATTTTTCCAGAAAATCTTTCTGGATGTGGGTGGACTGGACAGCCAGTGATCTCTAACATACAATGTGTGCTTCCCAGAGGCTTGGCTTACTTTCTCTTGGTCTTACGGAGAGTCTAGCATGGCTGTCGGCTGGGTGGTAAGGATTAATTGGTAATGCTAGCCTTGGGTTAATAGACTGGCCACTGCATCCTCTGTGTCCCAGGTGGAGATGGACTGCCCAGAGTGTCCTTGTTGGTCTGGGGGAGTAATGCTGAAAACAGAGGCTTCTCAGGCACAGGCTGTGTGTATTTCCTCCACACATGTGAACAAAACCTAGTTTCTCCAGACAGAAATCGTACCTCTGGAGGCACAATTCCCAGGACCTAGGGTAACAGCACCACACGACAAAGGAGAGCTGAGGTAAGAAAAACAGGACATAAAATACACGGAGCTTTTGGTGGTGTCTGCTTTACTGCTGAGTTTAAACTCTGCCTTTCAGTTTCACTGCCTGTTAATAAGAATCAAAGTACTGGGTGGTGTTACAATCTATCCAGTATCTTAGCCTGTGAACTGAGAGCTTTCTGTACAATGCCAAGCGCCCCTCAGCTTCTGCTGATGGCATTCTCAAGCGAAAAGGATGTTATTTTTCATACATAAGTTCTGAATTTTATCTATTAAGTAAATTGAGTGTATTTATTTTCTCTTATAAGGATTAAATAGAAAAAGAAATGTTGGGGTTCCCAGAATTTCTTCTGAAAACCACCATTCTTTTCTCAGTAGAGGGAATCCAGATTATAGAGGCAGCCACTTGGGATGGGATGTCGCACGGGGTTATCAACACAATGAAAAGAAAGCCACAGAAGTGTCCCATTCCACCTTGATATTTTATCCAGTGTGTATCATGTTACAAATCATGACTTGAACTGCTGACCAAAGAAGCCTATGGGGGCTTTGGGCTGCTTTAGAGTTCAGGTCAAGCCTTTCCGTCCACTAACTACCTATTCACCCACTCCTTCCTTCTCTCCTTTCGTCCATGTTGATCATCTTTCTCTTTCTCACAGTCAGGCACATTTGCCCTGTGTCTGTGTCTGTATGAACTTATTCAAAAAGGAAAAATGGGTTGGTTTAAATAAGCTTGACCATTGGAAATCTTCTGTGATGCCAGATGAGTTAGCTAATCATAGCCTGGTATGATGCACTCCTAAAGAACTACAGATAGCGAAGAAATCCTTCGGTCTTCAGGAACTGCTGATGTGAGCCATGCCTTCAGACTCAGAATCAAGAGGAAAATAGCAGGTTCTTTCTGGAAGAAGGAGATCCTCAACACGTGTTTTTATTTCCCTCCGCTTAGCTTGAAACAAGCAACTGAAAAGACTAAACCAGCCATTAGGCTGTGGTAAGTGATGGTACAGTCTCTGCCTTGATAAACATGACTATTTCATCCCATGACACAGGAAATAGACGTGTCTGTGTCCTTGATGCTACACATTGATCTTTCTGCATGGATGGGAACACATTTCTTTGAGGGAACTCGAGAGTCCTTAATAGACAAAACAACACGGTATGCAATTTATAGGACAATTCCCATGTCTGCCTGCTGTTCTACTCAGGAAATTTAACTTTCATTTTCCCCAAATGCTACATGAATAAAGTATATTCGAGTCATTGTTAACTCTTCGACTTGTGGATTAAACTGTATAGACAAAGGTTGTGGTGGTGGAGGGGAGATCAGGTTTTAAAGGAAGATGGCAGCCAATTTCTTTCGTTATTTATTTTTTTTATTTTTTTCCAAGAACAGTTAACATTTGCCAGGCACCTGTTGGCCTCAGTCACTTGCATCTAAAGAGCAAAGCTAATTTACCCACAGCCCACGTTCTCTGACATGGTTAGCCTTATTTCTTAGCTCTGTTAACCACTAGTCTAACGTTAGCTTCAAGTTCAGTTTTAAATCATCTAGCCCACAACTGTCTACTGCTCCCTGCCACATGAACAGAAACGTCGGAGAGGGAATAAGGTGAGCAGTTGACATCTTCTATAGAGACTTCAAGTCATTGGCCCCCAAGGGAAACTACCGAGTTGGCCATGGTTTAGCATGTTCTGAGGGCATAAAATGTGGAAGGGGTTGACCTGTAGAAAGAGTTGGTACCCAAGAATGTGTGAACATGTGAGAATCCTACTTTCCTTCAGCTGGGCTAATATCCTGAGCCACTAGATGGTGAGAAGAGTAGATACATTACAAAAGGAACAAACCGATGCACACAGATGCTGGGAAAACAAAAGGCCTGGACAAGATGGACGGCAGATGAAGTCGCTTCTATCCAAAGAAAATCCCACACAGGGCACTACACATACACCGACATACGCACACCCATACGCGCACAGACACACAAGCAAGAATGCGTATTTTGTAAGGTTGGTCCATGGAAACAGACATTCTTAGCAAGTATGGATGACAGATCAATTGTAATTTATTTTCTTTTAACACTGTATCATCATAAAGAAAACTGGTATAAATGAAAAAATTCTATTTCAAATATCTACATCTAAAATTCTGGGCAGTGAAAAAGCACTTTGTTGACAAGGATGTGGGATGACGTGTTAGCTGTGAGAAACTGCTGGATGCCTTGTTTAGTTGCCACAAACATCACACATCAGAACGAACAATACTGCTAAATATTCCTTTTTTTTCCTGTTTTTTTTTCTTCTTTTTTGTTAAAACATACTGGGAGAAAGAAAAGAAAAGAAAAATGGAAATCCATACATCTTTCAAAAGTTTGAAGTTGAAGCAATATTTAGAACCATTGATGAGGAAACACGGTGGCATTGGTGTAATATACACAATGCTGTCTTCTTCTTTAATCTGTAATGTACATAGAATACTTTACAACAATGCATTAACAAAAGGCAAGAGACGTCTTGCTGTACAGAGAAACCCCAATGCAACTGGAAGTCTAGAGTCACACGGATGAAGGGAGTAACGAAGCGTGAGAAGCCGTCCCCCATAGTGGAAACTATTCCGTCTTGTGCTTAGCGATAACCTCCACGCCCACCACCCTGACCGTCTCCTCCCTCCTTCCTTCAGCCACATGGCATATAAAGCACTTCGAAACCTCTACAGTTCAAACTAGAAAGGTGTTGAATATGGTCACATTTAGGAGTGCGCTTAGCCTCCTCTCGATTTCCCAGTTAGCTCTCGATTTGTTTCGCTTTCTAAAATAGCTCTGAGTATTTCTTTCTGGTTATCACAGCCTTCCTATGGAACAGGCTTTAACAAACTAAATCTGCAGGGGGGAGAAAAGGAAAAGAAAAGAAACGGAATGTCCCGTGGTATGCATGCACATGCACTGTTCCCGGAGTGCCTCGCGCGTAGCCTGGCTCCTCTCCCTCACACCCAGGAGTCGGGCGAGGCCGGGTAGTGGCTCGTTTCGTAGTTCAGTTCGCTGTAAGGGCGGGCAGCGGAGTAGAAGTCGACATAGTTGCCCGTGGACTTGAGGCCCAGGTGCATGGTGTACTCGCTGGCTGGAGGGCGGTGGTGGACCTGGTCTTCAAAGAAGGACTCGTCGTAATTTCGTGTGGAATTCTGAAATGGCTGGTAGGTCTCATAGTCTTTCCTGCTGGGCTCCTGGGGGACAGGCTGTGCTGAAACCTGCCAGAGAGAAAGTGTCACTGGGTTATCTGGTCCCTAAACCACCCTCTTTCCCCACGCCACTCTACAGCCTGGCACAGGAAGGGCTGGAGCCTGCTCCGGGCTTTCTGCACACAGCGCCAAGGGCTGTGTTCCTTCCATGTAATTTGACTTCTTAAATTTAATTTTGTATCTATGGGGTGCGGGTTTGGCGATTTGATGCCAACGAGCTGAGTAGCATTTCAATCTCCCTAGGTACTTATTTCCTTGCGTTGGAAATCTTCAAACTCTTCCCCCTCTAGTCCTTTAGAAGGCACACATGAGTGTCACGCTGTGGTACTGTGGATGTGAGTGCTCACTCCCCTGTCTCATGGGGGCCGGGGAGACCTCTCTCGCTCTCCACTCTTCCTTACTCAGCTGACTACTTGTCTATGCTTCTTCTGTGAAAGCAATTTGATTTTTTTAGCAGCCCTGTGTGAGAACAAATATGTTTGATCTTTCTGATGTCCTAGCCAGGAAAGCGAGGGCCAAGAGAGGTTTGATAATTGGTCCATGGGAGCATCAATGAATAAAGTTCTTGGCATGAAATTGAAGACCTGAGTTTGGATTCCCAGAACCCATATCAAAGTTGGTTCGTGTGGTGGGTGCCTATAGTCCCTTCACCAGAGAGTCAGAGACAGGGCATCCCTGGGGCAAGCTGGCTAAACAGGCTTGGTGGCTCTAGGTTTTATACTCAATAAACCTCTTGCCCACTCCTAGATCCTGGCAGTGTCCAAGGTGGTTTCCGTCTCTACGGATCTGCCTACCTTTGGAGCCTCACATGGGTGCAACCACACAGCATTTATGCTTGTGTGTCTGGCTTTTCTCCATCAGTAAGTTTTCATCACTTCTACATGTTGAATTTGTCAGATTTTTTTTGAAGAATGAATAAAAAATGGACAGACCACATTTTGTTCGTCCAAAACCAAATTGGATAATTGGATATCCCTCTGTCTAGTAACCAAAGCCCCGTTTGGTTTTGTGGGTGTGTGCCCTGGATCAGACGATAACTCTATGGGTAGCCCTGTGAGGAACCCCCAACTGTTTGCCATAGCAGCTCTGCGGTTGTCTGGGGGTGAGCTGTGGAGTGAATGTGGACTGAACCCTAAAGATTCAGGGTGATACACGGTGTCCCCTTTATCTTTCTACGTTTGTGGGCATCAGACTCAGGTGCCTCAATGAGAGGCACCTGAAATCAGAGGCTGGAAATGGACAAGGTCTGAGGGCCACTCTCTCCCGCTTATAACACATTCCTGGGGTTACGTAAGGGATTGTGGCTTCCCCGTGGTTGGTCCAGTCCATCACACCTGCCCGAAGTGACTAGGACCTCAGACAGACACGCACTCCAAATATTCTACCTTCTGGAAGACCAAACGTTTCCTGACACGAGGTGCAACTAAGAACTAATTCAATTAAAGAAGGCTGCGGAACAATGGTTTACACCTGAAAAACCACAGACGAGGGAGGCTGGGGCAGAAGGGTGTGAAGTTCAAGGCCAGCCTTGGCAACTCCGCTCGACTCTGCCTCAAAGCTAAAGTTTCAGAAGGTCAAGGGCGCAGCTCACTGGAGGAACACCTGCCTCTCGAGGCCTGGGGTTTGACCCTCAGAACCTCATGGCACTCTGAAGCTCTTCATGAAGGTAGTGTCTGCAGCGCCCTCTGGTGTCCCAGCCCAACTCAGTACTCCCTGGGCTTGGCCTCTGCGGGTTACTATCTGATGCAGTGACTTGAAACATTCAAAGGTCACGAGAGCCTGGTTAGGAGTCAAGAATGGGTTCCTTGGCTTGGTTTTAGTGAGAGGAAGATAAGGAACATTCCTGGGCCGATAATACATTAGCCGGCCGCCCCTGCCCCACAGCCCTCCATCTCGTTTTGTTCTGAGAAACTCTAGGGTTCCTTTACAGGTACCTGCCCCAGGTGTAGGATGAGGAGGACCTCACTGCTAGTGTCCACGGCGATGTGTAAAGCTCTAGCCTGTAACAGCCAGGATGTCTGGCACGGATTACAGAACACTGGGGGAAGATACAGGCTGATGACTATCCAGCAGACTCGGTAATTCCCTATTAATTTTGCTAAGGCTGAGTGTGGTGGCCACCTCTGGAAATGGCTTTAGCTAATAGGTAGTGATTTGTTATTAGCACAGCGTGTGTAAATGAATGCCTCTAATGAGCCACAAAGAATTCTTCTTTCAAGAGAAACTCCATCTTTTATATAGGATTGATTTATACCAGGAATCGATCGGCTCTCCACAGAAGGCTGTCCAGGGTGCCTCATACCTCCAGTTAGTGGTAGTGAATGAGTGAGACTTCAATCTGCCTGTGAAAGTCCAGATGTTCATGCAGCACTTTTAAGAACATTATGGACTGCTCTACAAACAGAGGGGACAGTCTTTGGAGCTACTGCAGTCAGACCGGGTCTGGGCTACACCAGCTATGTTTTCATTACCAAGGACAGCAGAATTGCATGGACAGGAAGGCTGGCTGCCGTGGGATGCTCTGATTCTGGGGTGAGCTTCTCGCTACCTGGGTAGTTAAAGGTAAACCTGTACTCTTGGCTGCAAAATCAAGAGTTCCCTCTGCACCCCTGCAAATCTCTTTGAGAGATTTAGAGTCTTGGCTCCACATAGCTACAGAATTTCATGATTTTTACTATAAGGAGAAAGAGTTTATTTCCATAACCAGAGTTGATATCTCTAGCACACTTTGGCCCCATCTTTACAGGTAGGCAGGTTCACTGTTCAAGAAAGCAGTTGAGGCCACTTGGCGATTTCCTGTCTACTGCTCATGATCCAGTTTATCTATTCACTGGCTTTTTTTACTTGTAGTAAAGCCCAGAATTGAAGGGAGGCCATTTGCCATTAGCAATATGCCAGGCAGGCAGGCTCTTGAACCATTGCATTCATGGGTGGGAGGGTTATAACAATGCCAGATGTTTTCTGGAGTGGGTGTGCACAGACCGGAACACAGAAGGTAGGAGGGTGACGCCTCTGCTAAGGGTCGCATTTCCTGCCGATGGTTGATCAGACGTGAAATCCAACTGCAGTTCAAGGACAGTTAAGTGTTCTCCCACCCTTCCTTAGAAACAGGACTGCACAGGACATGTCCACCTGCTAGAGGCGGATGCTGCTTTCCTGGGTGCTGGTATTAGTCTAAAGCCACACGCTCTCCAAGCTTTCCTACCCCTAGCCATTGCGAGCAGGCACGTGGCTTTTGGTTATTCATCTCCATGTGACTTTTCTGAAGTGTGACCAGAACTGAAGGCATTCACAGAGGCTGATTAGCAGCAGAGAGCCAAACTTGCTTTATGCCCACCACAGGAGTGAGGGCAACAAATGGCAGTGTATCAGGGAGGCCCAGCCTCTGTCTCTGCTCTTATAGTCCCATAGAAATGGGCAAAATGACCCGTTAACGAACAGTTCCCGAACAAAGCAAACAGAGACGCAGATGACAAACATTTAGGGTCTTCTGCTTGGTGTTTTAGAGAGGTGCTTCTGTTATGCATAAATATTATGTGTAATGGAAAGCTTTTGTGTTAATCACAGATGCCTGGGGAAGAGAAACTCCGTTCTGCTTCAGTCACTGGCATCTTACACTCGTCTCACTGGGGGCTTTCTTTCTAGGTTCAACCCACAGTCTGTTTCTCACTTGTATCATGGGACCTTCGAGGCTGGGCAGCTTTATCAAAGAAAAAGGACAACTTATCTCCTCATTCAGGATGCCCAAGGGCATGGTGTCAGCACTGGACTACCTGGTGATGACTACAGAGGGCATGACACTGGCTAGAGTACATTCATGTGCCTAAGGGAGACTACCTGGGGATGGGGCTGTCCCATAGGAGAAGGGGGTGGATCCCGAGGAAGCTAACTCTGGGCCTCACAGGGACTACTGTAGTCATTTTCAGGGTCAGTGTTGCCCATGAATTTCCACCAGACTCCACTTCTTACATCCTAAGCACTGCCATGCTGAAGGCCACATGCCCGGCACATGAACCCTGGGGATACACCACATCCGAACCAGAACAGTACCATAGTGTGATGCCTACTTTCTCCTGCCAGGTAGGAAGTGACAGCGAAGCTAAGAGCTGTTCTGAAGCCCGAGGCTGTTTAAAGCCTGCGACTCTACCACGTGCAGGTGCACTATATACTGGATATGAGGACAGAATGCTGGGCGGCTTTTGTTTTGATGAATGCGAGGCAGAAGTCAATTTACTCCTTGAGAAACCAATTTGGGATTCTAGGCCACGCGAGTCAACAGGAAGGAGAAAACAAGCGTGTTGCTTGCACTTCACCTGGTTGTGTTTGATGTCTTCAGCGGGCGCACCGTAGGAATTCCTATACAAAGTTGAGACTCCAGTGTTTTGAGCTGAAAGCAAAAGGAAAACAAAATTATCATCAATAAAAGCCAGGTGCCAAGGATGGAAGGATGGGCACTGAGGCAGAGTCTTGGCCTCATACAGCTTGGTTTATCACGGACCATTCCAAGGGGAAGGACCTCTTTGTCCTCAAATTCCCTTTTACATATTCAGGAGGAAGAGAAAACATGCTGTGAACTCCCCTAGCCTGTCAGCTTATTCTAATAATGTTCATATCATGGTCAGGGTCAGGGAGGCTGCGGCTAACAGATGGTCATCTTGCAAGTTTTATTGCTCTCTTTCCTGGTAAGAACCAAAGGATAATAAGAGCTGGTCACCTGCGTTGGAGCATGCAGGAGCTTGATCAGCACCTTAGCTTTTAGCTAGGGAATGACAAGAATGCAATTTCTAACATGCGTGCACACAAATGCTTAGTCATCTCTCAGACAGTTCACCCTCTAAGGTCTGAAGGCTGCACCGGCGGCGGCACTATCTTAACAACCCTTGCACATCTGGTGGTGGAAGGGATAGGGAGTTTCAGAATCCTCTTGGGTAGAGACAAGCTGACGCTGTCTTCACATCTGCCTCTAGGTGGCAGTGGGGAAGGTGTCATGTTCTAGAGGAGGTCCATTTCCTCAGGTGGTACCTCAGAGGTACACGCCACAGGCCCAGATGAAGGTCACTGCTCCTCTCACAGATACTGAGGGGTCATGGCTTAAGAAAGGTCTGGAAAATGCTACTGGTTCAGGATCAATAGAACACACAAAAATCTTTTAAAATATCCCTGGCTTCCAGGATCTGAGGACAAGGAAATCTGTACACCCCCTAGTCTCAGAATCAAAAGCATACCAGATCAGGATAGAGTATCAAGGCTTAACTTCATACCACCCATTGCCATGATTAATCTGCACACGGAGTGAGAGTAACGCTCATTTTCACTTTCCCTTTACCCCTGTGTATGCCGCATGTGTACAGAAGTGTGGGCATGTGAGCCCCTGCTCACGCGTGTGGAGGACAGGGCAGAACTTCAGATGTCCCCTACTGCTCTCTACCTTATTTCCTCGTCACTGAAGTGGAAGCACCACTTTGGCCAGACTGCCTGCCTCTGCCCCTCCAGTGCTGGGGTTACAGGCACAGGCGGGCAAGCCCAGCTCCTTATGTGTGAATGTGAGCTTCACTCTCAAGTCTTCATGTGTACAAGGTACCCTCTCTGGATAAATACACATGGCACCTGTCTATCTTTCTTACTCTCTCCTGGATCGCTGACTCTTCCTAACAGGCCCAACTTCCCGTCTGTCCTGTCTTCACTACGGACCAATCTTCCACAGGCAGGGCGATCCTTGTGTTTTATGGATTGGATTACATCGCTCTCCCTGCCTGGTTATACTCAAGTGCTCTCCACATGATCTGCCCCACCTCACTTTCCACCATATTTCTCAACCATTCTCTCTCTAGTTATGGAGCCTTGGCCACCTGTTTCTCTCTTTGCTCTGTTGAGTGAGTCAAGCCTGTGCGCCCCCGGAAAGACTGTACCTGCAAATCTTCCGTTATCCCAGATTCTGGGATCTGGCTGATTATCATCAGCTATCAGCTGAGATGTCTCTCTGCTACCCATGGCATGTAAAGCTGCCCTTCCCACCTGGCCTCCTCTGTCTCAAAATCTGTTTAGCCCCTTGTCATGTTCAGCATCATGCGATCATGTAATCTCCACCTTGTGGAGAATTTGTTCCGCTGCTGACCTTGTTTATTGCCAGCCTCTGTTTATGAGAGCAGAGGGCCCATAAAAAACAAATAACCATGTCTTGTGCTTTCTGCTTGTGTGTCTCTGGGAAGGGGCCTGTGGTGTTGGAAGTCCTTCTGTATATGTATTATTGCTTTTATTGGCTAATGAATAAAGAATCTGCCTTGGCCTGTGATAGGGTAGAATAGAGCTAGGCCAGGAAAACTAAACTGAATGCTAGGAGAATGGAGGTGGAGTAAGAGAGAAGCTATGTAGCCCCTGCCAGGGACAGATGAGCAGAACCTTGACAGTAAGCCACAGCCATGTAGTGATACACAAATTAATAGAAATGGGTTAAATTAAGATGTAAGAGTTAGCCAATAAGAAGCTATAGCTAATAGGCCAAGCAGTGGTTTAATTAATACAGTTTCTGTGTGGTTATTTCAGGACTGAGCAGCTGGGAACAAACTGACAGCTCTCTTACTACAGGCCTGGTCTCAAGAGTATCTTCACAGAGCAAACTATGTAATTACTGAATAACTGAATGATGGCATGAATCTTAGAAGTTGATCTTATCTGCCCTATGTATTGCTGATAAAAATGTCACTTCAAGGTCAAAGCGAAAGGTTGGTTTCTCCAGTATTTGGAATACTGTATCCTGGGGGGGCTGGAACATCTGTACTATTACAACCTTAGCCTCTTTTCATGTTGTGTTGTTGGTTTTTAAGTGGAAGATGCTTCTGCTGGAAGTTCTGTCTTGAGCTCTTTGGCTCGCTCGCCTGTGTAAAAGAGACTCTGGTTGACAGTGAACTCCATTCGCAGGCCTATGAAGCAGAGGGCCTCAAGGATGCTCTTCATGAGAAGTGCCTTCCTTTTCCTGTCATTCCCTATACACTCCAGTTGCTAGCAGAAAGGACTAGAATGGCTTTAAAAGGCCTAAGAGGGGCACTGACAAAACCCGCAGGCATCACTGATGAAAAGGGAAGCTGATGGAGAGGTGAAGTCCCCAGATAAACATAAACATTGGGCTGCATCGCCAGGGATCAGGTGGCACAAAGAGGTTCCTAGGTAGCCACAGCTGGAGAAATAGCTGCCAGCATCTGGTATGCTACTAGACTGCACAGCTGATGTTGGGATTCTCAGGGCCCCTTGGTTGCAGAAACACAAGGGGAGGGAGATGGTATTCTCAGAGACGTGATAGAAGCTAGGAACGAAGAAGAGAGCTGGGGGGTGGCTGGGTTGAACATCCACACGGATCTGGATCTGAGGTCCAAGCTAGGCAAGGACCCACAGGTGAGCGACTGTGTCTGCCACCATTGTTCCAATGTTGCCTGTGAGGGCAGGTGGCCCATTGTTTCTCACAGCGGACAGCTTCTCCCCACTGGGGAACGACAGGGCATCACTGGTCCCTCAGGACCAAGGAAGGTGGAGACATTTGAGGTCTTTTTTTCTCCACCAAACCCTACCACATCTCGGGTTTAATCTTAAATGAGAAAAACAATGACTAGTTCTGATGTTGACATCCTACGAAATCTGACTTCATGAGTGAATTCTTGAATGATTCCAGAGTGGAAGTTGGTGAAACAGCTTTTCTATTCCAGTGTGACCTTGTGTTGGTGCCATTATGGCTTGGCTGGTGACTTGACTTACACCACTGAAAGGAGGCAATCACGACCATCAGGCTCATTACCAAAACCTCCACTTTCATCCTCGCCAGCATATTAGTATCATTACCAGCACACTCCATCATTACCGGCACATTCACCTCTGCCATTAACATCCAGTCATGGAGCTGGACCTCCATCATCAGCATCCTTTGCTAACACCTATCTCACAGCACTATGACCATGGTCATGACATGACCAGCACGATCACCTTCCCTTCTCTTGTTACTTCACCAACCACTACCACCAACATCACTACCTCCACACCAACCACTACCACCAACACCTCCACACCAACCACTACCACCAACACCTCCACACCAACCACTACCACCAACACCTCCACATCAACCCCTACCAACACCTCCACACCAACCACTACCACCAACACCTCCACACCAACCATTACCACCAACACCTCCACACCAACCACTACCAACACCATCGCCTCTACACCAACCACTACCACCAACACCTCCACATCAACACCTACCAACACCGCTACACCAACCGCTACCACCAACACCTCCACATCAACCCCTACCAACACCAACACCTCCACATCAACCACTACCACCAACACCTCCACACCAACTACTACCACCAACACCTCCACACCAACTACTACCACCAACACCTCCACACCAACTACTACCACCAACACCTCCACACCAACCACTACCACCAACACCTCCACATCAACCACTACCACCAACACCTCCACACCAACCACTACCACCAACACCTCCACATCAACCACTACCACCAACACCTCCACACCAACTACTACCACCAACACCTCCACATCAACCACTACCAACACCGCTACACCAACCCCTACCAACACCAACACCTCCACATCAACCACTACCACCAACACCTCCACATCAACCACTACCACCAACACCTCCACACCAACTACTACCACCAACACCTCCACATCAACCACTACCACCAACACCTCCACATCAACCACTACCACCAACACCTCCACACCAACTACTACCACCAACACCTCCACATCAACCACTACCACCAACACCTCCACACCAACTACTACCACCAACACCTCCACATCAACCACTACCACCACCTCCACACCAGCTACTACCACCAACACCACCACCTCCACACCAACTGCTACCACCATCACCACCTCCACAGCAACCATTACCACCAACACTTCCACACCAACCACTACCACCAACACCATCATTTCCACACCAACCAGGACCACCACCACCTCCACACCAACCATGACCACCACCACCTCCACACCAACCACAACCACCACCATACCACCTCCAGTTCTCTCATTAGCACTCAGTCACCTCCAGTTCGCTCACTGCTCCCACTGCCTCTCTACCCCTCTATTCCTCTTGTTGCTCCCACCACCATCACCTCCACTTCCCTGATTGCTTCTGCCACCCTCACTGCTGCCACTGATAACAACCAGCTTTTATATAAAACCAATGACTTGAGAAGGACATTTTTATATACACACATTCAGTAAAGAGCTCAGTGTTCTTCTAGGTTGACTACATGACTGATAGCATTGTTTAGAACTAAGCTAAGCTGTTGAGCCTTTAAGTAGGTTTAAAGAATTCCATACTTAAGATGTAGTGGAGCTATCAAGATCTTGGCCATTCCCTAGTCAGGAGGACTATCAGGCCCATGAGACATTTTATGTTTCATTTTACTGTGTGTGTGGGGGCAAACTCATGTATTACTAGAATTAGTTCAACATAAACATATTGCTCTTAAAATCCACTGGGATGATGCCACTGGGCCGGAGAGCGGAAGAGCAACACTAAACTCAAATGACAGTCATACAATCAATCTAACAATTATTCTTGTAACTATAATCTCAATCGGTCATCCCAGATTCTGGTGCTGTGGCTACCCGGGACAAGAATAATTATAAACTGGACTGGTCAGATGAATTTGCTGTCATTGTTAATTCAGGCTCATCAGTATGAATTAGATTTGCCACTGGGAACCTCTATGCTGAGGACTCAGACTCTCAACTTTCTTGGTTCATATTCAATGACGGTGAGAGCAACATTTATAGGGCAGGGAAAAACACAGTGAAAAAGAAGGATAGGCTATGGTGGTGAAATGAATTCATCTCTCCCATTCAAGAGGCATTTCAGGATCAAGGGTGGCATGTGGGATCTGCGCACAGAGGCAGAATGTGGTCCTGGGGTGCAGGAGGGACATATATCTTCGTCGCATGTTTCTTTACACAGCTGTGCAGGGTTAACAAGGAAGACACTGCTGCTGGGGTAAATAGATTTGTTATTGCAAAAATTTATCTTATCTGTCCTGGGTTTGGGGGACATTTAATAAATCATCCAATTTGTCTACTCTGCTTCCCTGAAGGTCTACGCATAAATAACATCAGAGATCCATGCCCTGTGCTTTTGGAGCGTGCTCCGATGAAAGCATCTCTGTGCCACTTTAGGGTTACACTCCTTGCACCCCACTTCTATCAATGATATGACCACTTGATCTCCTCTTAAAGGCCCATTACTCACAGTCTATCTTCAGGAGGGACCCATTTTCATCTTTATGTGGTAAAGAATTGCACTGGTCCCTTGTTGAGTCGTGCGGCTCTGAGAATCTAGTTTGGACGATCTAAACCCCTTACAAGAGCCTCCTACGTCCCGCTTCCCCTCTTCCATCTCTATATCTGTGTTCTTAAAAGAAGCTATCAGTGGAAGGGAGTGTATTCAGACCCTGAAGATGACTGTAAATCCCCAAGGAAAACTGTACAAAGGATATGTAAGGCCACGCCCATTTACGAGTCAAGATGAGCAAGGCATTCTGGGAAGGGAACTAGCCGGCCACCAAGTGTATTCACTTTGGCCTCCCTAAAGTCCCAGCTTAAGGGATGGAAAAGGATGCTGGCTCCAACTGAGATGGGATGAAGACAAAACCTCATCTGTTCTCTAGAAGCTTCGTGGGCATTGTCATATAAGAGATCAGCGTCATGGTAGGAGAAGAAAATGTCTCAGTGAGAATCCTGTGATACACTTATCTTCTTCCCCCAGTTCTGGGTATTCTCAAGATCTCAAGTGCTCTGACGGTCCTCCTGGCTGTCAGAATTGATCCTGATCAAGGTCACTGATCCTAAGTCAGGACGGTGCTTACCTGTCATGGCGTCTTTTCTGGAAGTGTGTTCTCCTTTAGTTCCGTGGTAGGTGGCATTGTTGCCAGTGGACTCATAGTCCGTTTTCCTTTCTTTGAGGCTGATCATTTCCCGAGGTGAAGCTGGGGCACTTGCTATGTAAAGAAATGAGAAAGATTTTATTCTGTGTCTCACTTCGTGGCACACATGGCTTTCCATGGAACGGTTCACCTCACAAGTACACACAGCCCAACCTATGCCAGTATGGTATATGGATCATTCATTTTTTTTCTCACTTTTACTTCTCTTGATTCTTGTTTTTACCATCTTCTCTCCATCCATGGCAACTGCTGCTTTTTCATAAGAGGGACAGTTCGACGTGGAGGTGGGCAACTGAGGATTATAAGCTGGAATCATCTTCCTTGGGTAGAAATGGCGGAGACATGGCCCTCCCTAGGTGTACACAAGAGCTTTCGGAAGGAGACTGGTCTTCCGAGCTTTTTTCCCTTCTCTCCCCCACGCCCTCACTTTATTGTTTAATTAGATATGCTTCAAAGGAGCTGCTACAGCTTGAGCATCGCTAATTTGAAAACCCTGAGTACAAACCCTCTGAAATCGGAAACTTTCTGAGCAGTGACATGACAACTGAGGTGGAAAATTCCACACTCTGCCCCATAACACAGGCTGCAGTCAAAGCACCCCAAGTAACGTAGACTATGTTATACAACCGACTGCAGGCTGTGTGAAAGGTCCATAAGGGAACAGGAACACACTTTGTGTTTAGACTTGTGTTCTCTGCTCGGTGTCTCCAGATATATACGAAATCATTCCAGGCTAAAAAAAAATATTTAAAAATGAGAAACGGAGCCGGGCAGTGGTGGAGCACGCCATTAATCCCAGCACTCAGGAGGCAGAGGTAGGCAGATATCTGTGAGTTCGAGGCCAGCCTGGTCTACAAGAGCTAGTTCCAGGACAGGAACCAAAAGCTACGGAGAAACCCTGTCTTGAAAATCCAAAAAAAGAAAAAAATAAAGAGAAACCTGAAACATTTCTGGTCTTGGCCATTTGGATAAAGGATTTTAGAACCACGCTGAAACGGAAAAGTCCCTGATGAAAAGAATACAATGTGATTTCAACACAGAGTTGCCTAGATGCTGCCTTACATAAGACTGAAGCAATGTCTCCCATGAAGGGGATTTGCAGCGTTGAAACTATGTTACCCACGAGGCTCTTCTCCAAGTAGCCTGGGATAAGTGGAAGAATGTTTTCTTGTTTGTTTGTTTTTGCTTTTTGCTTTTATTTCCTTACAGGGCTCAGCTCTTTAGGGGTGATTATGTCTCATGCACCCCTTACATTTCAGCTACTTGTTGATTGCTGGGCATAAGGAATAGACCCCACCATGGCCATGTTCCTATTTCTAAAGGAGATGGGTTTCAATTATAGGAAGAACTCACTGGGGGAATTTCACACTATTTTAAGTAAACTGGCACCAGAAACATGGAAACCACAGTTCATGAGATGGCTTGGTAGCAACTAAACAGTGAGCTGATGTGGAAAGAGGCAGAAAATAGGGTTGGTGCTGTAGGGGTGTGAGCCAGGCCTAGTCTCACCATGATGGGGACATCAGATGCAGTATGAGGACTGGGGCCATAGTGTGCTTTTATCTTCCATTTTCCGTTGACTTCATAAGCTCCACGGCAGTAGGTGTTCCAAACTCAAAGATTTGATTCACTCAAAGATCTGCCTAAAAGTTTAGGGCTTTTCCACCAAATCCTGACCCTTTTTGGTTTGAATTTTCCACAGAAAGTCCTTGGAATTCACTCTTAACAAGCACAGCTGGTGATGAATAAGGCTGCAGTTTTTTTTTTTTGAAACTGACTTTTAACATAAAGCCTTCTTTGCTAGAGTCTAAGCCGCTTTTTCAACCATGCCTCAGTTTACCTTTCATTTGAATTTTGTACAGGGTTCCTCAGCCCCAACACACAGGGCTGGCTTCTACCCTGAATGTACCTCTTTCCACCATGTGAGCCATTGGATTCTGTCAAATTTAATAAATTCTGTGTGTAAATCCCCATGCCACCCAGAGTCAGCTGAGGGGATGGGAAGTGTAGCATGCCCACTAAACTTAGGGTATCCAAGCACAGCAGGGAAATAGACTTGTGAGACTTTAGAACTGGAGGTGAAAGTAGTTAGGAAAAGTCACATCCAAATGCTGGGAAAGTAATCAGAAGTGCTGTTTGTCTGCCCCAGAAGAACCTGACTACACATCCCAAATGGATCAAAATGAAACATGGGCTCACTGCTCGGCTCGTGAGGTACGTGGAGATTTCCCGCCTCAACTACTTATCAGAAAGAATTCTCCAAACTCCTTAAAAATAGATGCTTGAGCCCCACACAATATCAGTTGGGTCAAAGCAGCCAGAGGGAATCCAGAGGCATGGGACATGACAACCTGCAGTTGGATGCACTTGAAATCTTAGCGATCTGACTCAAGGGTGCATTTCCCTGCTCCACAGGGACACGCGCTCTTCAAGAAGGAATCCGCGGCCAGTGAAGTAACCTGGCTGCTGGTTGAGGCTGGATTAGACTGGGGGCATGGCGAACAGACTCTGCATTTTCCGCATCTTTAGGATACTGAGCTCAAAGGGGAATTACTGTGAGAACAACCGAGTCTCCAACAAGCCTCCAGTTTGGCTGTGCTCCATCCATCCTTCCCGGTCTTGCCCATCAGCTGCAGGGCTCTCACTTACTTCCACAGCCCTCTGCCTTCTCTCTCTTCTGCTTAAACGTTTTTCTTCTGGGAAACACCTTCTTTTGTCCTTGTTCCTCTGGTCCTGGGTATCCTTGCATAGAACCTGGCCACTTGGATGTCAGTGCTATCCATCAAGAAGGCACAGTATTTTGGAAACTTTTGACCAAAGCTTTTAAAATGAGAGTCTAATATTGCACAGATGGCGACGTTTATTAAGCTACATGAAGTGTGTAATTATCTCCTGAGACCTTGCATGTGGTGATGCCCCGAGTCTTCAGTAAATCAGGCTTAAGCTTGAGGAAAGATCAATTCATGCGAGCAAATGTTTATTAGGTGTCCTGATGTGCCTGGCTTAGGAAATACCAAGGCAAAGCACTTGTTGAATGCGTCCCCAGTCTGGCCCTTGTCTGCCTACTCAGACATGGCTCTTCCATACCCCACGCCTTCCCATCTCCTCTATCACTTCATCTTCCGACCCTGGTTGTTTGAATGTAGCTCTTAGGTAGGTAGAGCCTTTAAAAAACCAGCCTCCTTAGTGCCCCAGATGCTCTTTAGGCCTTCAGAACTGTAGAGTTAGAAGCATGTGCCCACCTCGGTGCTTCTAAGTCATAGGGGGTTCCTGATTCTCATCTACGGTTTGGATGACATGCCCTAAGCAACAACCATCCCTTGAATATACAAACTTTCATGGAGCTTGGAGAGTGTAACTGATTTCATTCAAAATTTCTCTCTTTGTTTCTGCTTTTCCTCAACTGTATGACAAGTGAATCTGTCATAGTTTGAGGACAGTCATCCTAAGGGACACAAAGCCACTTAGATAACTGCTCAGCCCTCTCAAATGCTGTTTCAGAGAACAGGGCTTTTTCAGTAGGGTCAGGGGAGGGGCAGGGAAGAGAAGCTTGTCACAAATAAGAGCCTAGACATCAGGGCATGCATGAGGACATCTGATTAACTGAGTCTTCACTCATTCCTCAGCCAAAGAAATAAACATTCAGACACGAAAAGATAAGCTTAAAACCCTATCTGTTGAGGTAGAGAATTGTAGTAGCAGTTCATTTGTATTTTAATAAATAAAACTTGCCTGAAGATCGGAGAGTAAAACAGCCACACTGATCAGTCTTACAGACCAGGCAGTGGTACACACACCTTTAATCCCAGTAGCCACACTACTTGTCTTGGAAACCGGGCAGTGAATACCTTTTAATCCCAGTGGTGCACGCTTTTAATCCCAGTCCTAGAGAGGATTATAAAAGGGCAGGAAACAGCTCTCAAACTTAGTCTCCTTCTGAGATTCCTGGAGGCAGGATTGCCATTTTGGACTGAGGCAGAGGTAAGAGCCAATGGCTGGCTGTTTTGCTTTTCTGACCTTCTGGTTGAACCCCAATTTTTCTCTCTGAGTTTTTATTATTCATGCTTCAGAGAACAATAGGATGCTTATGCTACCAAATGACACACATAATTGACTTTTCATATTTCCATATAATCTTTGGATTATATTTAGAAACAAACTGAGATCAAAATTAAAGTGCTAGGGATGTGACAAAATGAGAAAAATATGAATAAATGTTAGCAGTAATATGAATTTACTGATGACTCATAGTTTATAGGAAGTGAGTTGAGTATGGGATAGTCAGAAACACTTGTGTAACTGTGATGTGTGAACGCTTCCTTTAGACTTTGTACTCAGAGTGCATGAGGACATTCCATAGATAGGAAGCAAGCTCAGTGGAGACTGGTCTTGGTCTGTGTGTAGCCAATAGAGTTGCCCACCACAACAGAAAATACACCACATACTACCCAGTGTGCAAGCCAGACAGCTATTTTCAGAGTGGTGACCAGATGAGGGGCTGGGCATGAATCCCTTGGCTCAGGAGGAAACCATGGCCTGAGCTGGCTCTTACCTGAGCGGTTGTTGGGAGACACACGCACAGGAGAGATGGAGGGTGTGCGGGAGGAGGAGTAGGGCCTTTGTCGATCCCTCTCAATAGTTGAAGATGAGGCTACAAAGTGATATTGTGACCATCCATCCTGCAAAAGACAGTGTACTCTTATTAGCAGGGAGGGCACGGTGATGCTTCACCTCCTGACTCTGCAGAGTTCCAAGCATTTGAATTTGCAAAACATTTCTGCAGGTGTCAGAAGAGATTACAGAGCCCTGCATATCACCAAGGCTTAACCCAGAGCAGTGGGAATTGAGGACACCCCTCTCTCTCCCCCAGGCAGCCTGGCCCAGGAAGGTAGGCTGTTTGTGTCTGTTTCCCTCTGCCCCAAATATTGAATAATGGTTTCTGTGCCAACTTTTTTGGCCATATGCATTATTAAAGGCAAATGCACTGTTCTTTCAAAGTCAGATACTCGAAATGTCTATCTTTGCCTACCTGGTTTCAGCTCTGCCTGCTTGCTCTCCATTTGCGAAACAACCTTTCTCAAGTGTTACTTTCTTATTTTCAGGACAGATCTGTGAGCAACAGGGTCCTGTGCCAGCATCCTGACACATCATCTATCACTGTTACATAATTACCAATCTCTTTCTGCATCACAGAAACCCAGTCCTCCTGCCTCAGGACCTCAAGGCTCTGGTAAGACACTGAATAGATCATCCATTCCCAGAAGATCCTGGGAATTCCACTTCCTATCAGAGCATCCTTCAAATGCTTCCCACCACGTCTTTCTAGCTTTCCACTATCCGGTCAGCATGTGAAATGTATATCTTATTATAAGACCCATACAGATGCATTACAGCCCATTTATGAATTCGTAGAGAACAAAGAAGAAAACTAAAACAGCTGATGGTTAAGCTAAAACAGCTGATGGTTAAACAAGCCCTTGCAACTGCAGAGAGTTAACGAGTTAACTCTTGTTAATATGTCACAGGCTTTCTTTCCAGTCTTTCTTCTTTAGTTCAATTGTATTTCTATCAAAGCACTGTCCCAAGGAGCGCTAGCATAGCAAGAAAGAACAGTGGGCACCTGCCCTGCTCCCGATTCCCTCTTCATGGAAACAACTCTTTCCAACTCTTTTAGTTGTCTTTTAAAAGACATTATCTAGACTTTAAAAGAATTTGATGTTCCATGAAGAATCACCGCAATTTTTTATATTTAATTGTTATTTTATTTTCTATTGATTTTATTGAGCTCTACATTTTTCTCTGCTCCCCTCCTTGCCTTCCCCTCCTCTTCAACCTTCTCCTAAGGTCCTCATGCTGGATCATTGCAAATTAATAGATGGAAATTAAGAACAAAATTTATATTCATTTCAATATCTGTTTATGTCTTTTTTTAAAATCTCATTTTGGTAATTCCTGTTCTTACTCATATGATAAAGCCAGTATTAGAAGTAGGCTCTTTTGGAAGAGGTTACCTAGCACGCCCTGGCTAAGTAACTATGTGGCAAGATTCTATTCAAGAGCTGGATTCTGTTTCACAGAGAAGAAAGGCAGTGAGGACAGGCAAAGTGAAGAAGGAAGCAAGCTAAGGATTCTGAGGTTAAAAGCGAAGCTCTTACACTTGGAAGAGAAGACAGCAGTCAGAGATGAGCAGAGTGCTAGCGCGGCTGCGTTGTGAAATTCTGCCAAGGAAGCACTGAAGAGTTCACACTATAGGGGTTACATGGACCCAGTCACTAAATTCGGCTTCCAAGTCAAGGAAAAAACAGATGTGAAGGTACTGGGTGGAAACAGAATGGTCACCATGACTGAGGAGTGATCAAGGGTACAGGATGATACCCTGCCTTCTGAGTGTTGGGAGCTGAAGACAGCTTATAGACCACAGAGCAGAAGCAGCGGCTCTGGCAGGCACAACTGACTCAGGCACGTGAGCAACTGACTCAGGTGGAGAAGTGGAATGTTTGCATCTCTGTCGGAAGACCTGACGCCGTGGCCTTTGGGTGTTAGACAGAGAAATCGGGCTTCATTCTGTGTTTCTGCCATGAGCCTAAGGGGCTGGAGGAGCTCTCCTGGAAAGAATATGGCAGAGAAACAGTTTTGGAAGGAAAACCAAGACTGCTTTGGGAGTATGTTGGATTAGAGATGCCTGAAAGATACAGATGCAAGATAAAGAATCAGGCCGAATCTGCAAATCTGGCTCTCAGGAGCAGGATCAGAGGTAACATTCTGGAGTTCAGAACACAGGTATTACCCAAGGCAAGAGAACAGAAAGAACCTGGAGAGTGGATGCAAATTAAGAAGAGCATAAAGCAGAGGCTAAGCGAGCTCAGGGACGCTTCAGTAATCAGAGTCAGAGCAGCTTGGAAGGAGGATGAGAGGAACCGAATGGAGCACTGGGGAGGAGGTGGAGGCAGGTGTGACATCAGGCAAGGATAAATGTGTAAGAGACTGAGCAGACAGCAAAGGCAAGCATTGCTCTTGGAGAGTTCGAAACCACGGCAGGAAGTGCTTTCTTTGACAAGCTTGGTTAAATCTAACTCAAGTGGGCTCAGAGGATTATATGAATGGATGAAGGGAAGCCTGAGTATGGACAACTCTTGGTGAAATTCTAGGTTTGAGGGAAGCAGCAAAATGGGGCTTGAAGAGAGTGATGGAGAGATGCCTAAAGAGATCACCTGGAAGTCACTCAGGCATTGCGTGTGCTGATGGGAACGACTCAACATCCAAGACAAAGAAGCTGGTGACACAGAAGAGAAGAGACCATTACAGGACAGTATAGGACGGGTAGGATGCAGGAGACCGCGGGGAAGAGGAAAGCATGAGGAGAGAGGCTGTCCAGCCAAGAGATAGGGAAGTGGGGAGATTTGAGGACAGGAGAGTGAAATCTTCTTTCTTGGTTTTGCATGTTTTTTTTTTTTTTCACTGAAAATGAGCAATGAGGTCATCCTCTGAAAGCAAGGAAAATAGTTTAGACAACAGGAGGAGAAATAGGACAGGGTTGAAAACTGCGGAGGGTCTCAGTCCCAGTGCTAAGTGGGAAGCAAGGGGTCTTGGGGCCGGAGAGAAGGTTCAGTGGGTACAATGTGTACCACACAAAGTGAGCACGAGGACTGGAGTTCAGATCCCCAGCACCCATGGAAATGCTGAGCAGGCGTGTTGGTCCACCTGAAATGACAGTGCTTCAGAAGTGAAATTAAATCCCTAGGAGCGTTCTGGCAGCTAGACTAGCTGACTGGTGAACTCTGGGTTGAAGGGGAAAAGAGAAACTCTGTCTCAATCTATAAGACATAGAGTAATCAGAGAAGAAATCCAATATCAACCTCGGGCCTCCACAGGCCCACATAACACATGTGTACCTCTACAAGCATAGTACACACACACATGCATGCGTGCACGCATGTGAACACAAACACACATGCAAACACTTGCATATGCGCATACACACGCACACATGCACACACACATGCACATACACAACACGCACACAGCATACAAACAAGCACCCTGGATGAGAGGTGACCTTTTCTCTCTTCCATCCCATTCACCGAAGCAGGAATCTTGGAACGGCCAAGCTGTAGAACTTGGATATGACTGCATGTGGAAAAGCCTGGATGGGACATTAAGCTTTCTACTCTGATGGCACATGCTTACAAATGTCATAGCATGGTGTTACACCAGATGCTAGAGACCAGCATACAGCTGGTCCAGGTGGAGACAGACCGCAGCTGATTCCAAGCACGGTCTCTGGCTCATCAGAAACTGTGAAGTCTCACTGCTTTCCCACATCGTCTACTGGGTGAATTTGGATCATTCGATTCTTTCTTTGTGCACTAAATAAGCTCAGATAACGAAGATGAATATTTTTGAGGGGAACATTATTGCTAACCGCACATGGTCCTGCTAGCCATGTGCATATCTGCAATCTGGCTAGCAATAAACTATCATTTCCTTACTTCTTGTTGTCACTTACAAAGACTTAAAATTGGTTCACACAAGGACACAACTCCAGGAGATAGTTTCCTTTATCATTTGTCTCTTTGTTCGCTAGCCTTTCTTGTTTAAATTTTAACTCATTATTGGCCATAGTGTGTGTGTGTTTATGTTTTATTATATTAAACGCTTAATCAAAGACCCCTTTGTACATACCCTATGGCTTGCTGGGGTTAGATAAGAAAGCTCAGGGAAGAAAAATGGAGAACGAGGAATGGCCACAGTAACCAGGGAAGAGCTGTTAATCCCCAAGGCTGACGATAAGGAACTTTTGAAATGTCCATGACTCTGCAGACCTTGAGCAGCGACCCAGAAGATGTGCCCTTTAGCTAGAGACCCAGTTAAGCCATCAGAAATGTGATATGATATCTGACAGGTCAAATTGGTTTTTATTTTTAACACATTAAATTTAAAACTGGAGGCTGTTAAATTGTCCCACATAGATAGAAACAGAAATTCAAAGAGAAGCCCAAAGTCCTTGAGCCTTAACTTGCCACTAGGACTTACCTGCCCCTTTCTCCACATCCTCCTGTTGTCTTCCCACCAGCTTTGGCTTCTGTGTCAAAGTTTCTTATTCATTTCTCTAAGAAGTTTATTACCCATCAAAGTTGTGGCTTCCTACAGTGGAATTTTCGGGGATTCTAAGCACAGGGGAACCAGGTCAACTTTATGAACCCATGTCCAACTTTACCGTCTCAGGAACACGAGTGCTTCATGACTGTAGCTGCTCCCATAGGATGAGGACTGTGGTGTGTGTGCAGGTGAATTGGACACACACACATACACCCATGTGTGATGTATACTTGTATACCCAAGTGGAGGACAGAGGTCAACCATAGTGTCTCCCTGCATCACCTTACATTCGAGTCAGGTGCTCTAACTGATCCCAGAGTTCACCACTTGGGTAGACTATCTGGTCAGCGAGCCCCCAGGAACCTCTTGTCTCTTCCTCCTGGCACTGGACACAGACGTACATTGTATACCAGACTTTGTGTGTGGGTGCTGATGATCTAAACTCAGGTTCTCATGCTTGCAGAACAGATACTGTGCCTGCCGTTTCCCCAAGCCCTTCATTTATAGTTTTGAACATACAGTGAACATTGTCAAATGGAATGCTACCAGTGGAGGGACCTCCCTGACAGGGTGAGATGCCGGGCTGAGTCCCTTACAAACTGCTTAGGACAGCATACCTTTGCCCATAACTTCTTCTTAGAGAAATTGCAAGGCACTAAGCCTATATCAGTACAGAGTTTGCTAGGTGTCTTCATAGGCTGAGCCAGAGCTGCTGGCTGAGGCCCAAACTGCTCTTAGGATCATCCTCTGCCCTACTGGAGAGGAGGAGTGAGGGCAGGGAGGACTCAGCTCCTCTCGCCAGTGTTAGAATCTCTGCTTTAGTTTCTCTCTCCCCCATAAACCAAAGGCGACAGAACTCATGAGCATGGGGCTTAAAGTGTTGGAACACCTGTGCCTCGGCCCTTGAGATTCCCTTTGCATTGTTCTGAGGAAGGCCCAGGTATAAGTCCTGGCAGGATCTCCCCTCTCCCTCCGGCTGATGCTAATGACTCGCCCTAGTTGCAAGCCGCTCCTGTAGTTTCTCCGCACAGGCAGAGGTGGTAGCTGGGAGGAACACACATGAGCATAAACAAAGTCTTCCAGTCTCCTAGTGTATTTGGGAATGTCGTATAAAGCATTCTCAATATCGACTTCTGTGGGGACAAGACTAGGCCACAATCTCAGAGCTGAGAGATACTGTACTCATATCAGCCCGGCCACACCTGTGTACGGAGCCTCACTGACTCTGGGATTCGGCTTTCCATGTGCACACCTCCTAGCTGTTACCTCAGAGACCCAGAACAACACCTTCTTTATTCCAATCTGTTCAGTACACCAGCCTGGTTCTGCTTTGTGCCAGGTAAACAGGAGGCAGGAAGTGCAGGCGCATCAAATCACAACAGCTAAATGTGTGTTGCCTTCAGCCTCGGGAGCATTTAGAAAATCCACTTCGGTTTCCATTCCCCACTAACTCTGCGTGTTCACATCACGCTACAGACTGTAGCGATCCTGTCTGCCTGCCTGTGATCCCAGCTGTGAGACAGAGAGCCCTGTTGGTTTCTGGGATTCTGGTGCTGGGCTTAATGCTGGGGCACAGCTATGCCTGACATATGCTAGTTGGATTTTATGCTGTAAGATAATGCAGCGATTATTGCAAAACCAAGTGCTCATCAATTCCACAGGTGTTGCCGCCAGCTTCTCGGTCTTTGTACTCTCTGGTTGTGTCACGAGGATGATCAGAGCCTCACGATCATTTTGATACTGTTTTAGCAGAAAGTAATCACACGAGAATCTTTTTCTGCTGTTGGTTCATGACATAGACACAGCCGGGCTGCAAAGCAGCCTTGGTTCTGCTGAAGTAGTTCAGGAGGAAGTCTTTAGCTCGGCTCTGCTGAAGTAGTTCAGGAGGAAGTCTTTAGCTCGGCTCCAGCAGTGGCAGTGATGGCTTCCCTGGGCTGCCTATGTTTAGGTGTGGAGTACATGAACTTGCCTCCTTTTTAATCTAACCTTGAGAGGAATTCTGAAGCCTCCATCTACCCGTACATTTGGTCCTGGACTGATGCCAATCCCAAGTCCATCTTTTTGAGCATGTGGCCCTGCTCCTTCATCTCTGCAGTTTTAGGAAATACAAGTTCCCGCCCAGAGTGAAGACACTCAGCTTTCCCCAATCACAAAGCCTTGGGAGAGCTGGGGAGAAAGGAGGAGAGGGAGGGCACATCGCAGCTCTCATTAGTTGTGCTCTAGTTTCCTTCAAGGTTGGGTACAGACACTCACACCCACTGCAGAAGTGTGCCCAACACACCGAGGGGTGGGTTCCTGAAGGCATCACCTGGTGGGACCCTTACTGGCTAGGGAACAATGACACAGAGTCACATTCCAGGAGGTGCGATAACCATGTTATCCAGAGGGCTAGAGAGCATTTGGGTAGGATGGGAGGAGAACTGTGGTGTGGGGTCGTGCACAGACCTGCCCCTCCTCCCTCGACTCCCACTCAATCAGAGAAGGATGAGCAACTATAATTCACATCACAGGAGGAGGGGGATTAGGGGTATGAGTTGGCTCAGGCCACAGAATAGGGCTTATGAGAAGGTGGAAGAAGAGACATGTCTCAAAGGCTGCCAAAAGGCAGGATGGAGAGAGACTTGGTCTTCAGGAGAGAGAAAATAGGATGATATAGCAAATTCTCACTAATTAGGTGAGGGCGAGCACAGCACAGGACTTAGGGTTACTTGTTTTGTGACCTCTGACCTCTGCTTCTGGAGGATGGGCTTTGGAGACCATGCCAGAGTGGGAACAAGGGTGACAGTGAAGAGTCACAGCCCAGACAAGGTCCATGCTGAAGGCCCTGCTCACAGCACTCTCCAAAGCCAGTTTTGGTGTAGTGCCTTCTAGACTTAGAATTTAGATTTGGCAAACTCTTTTCTTATGATGAAGATGCCTCTGACTGGCATGAAGTTCAATAAATAATTGATTTTGACAATCAACGCTGTCTATGCACACAGGGGACATCCGCTAAAACCCGACGTAAACACTAAGCAGTGGTCTTTCACGTATGGGCGCTGGGCCTTTCCTTCTTGCTTATAAACAGCACTCAAATTTTCTTCCTCTGATAAGATTTATTTGGCTTCAGAACAATGATTTCTCAGTGGATATCCAGCAACTACTTGGTGTTGAAGTAAAAAATACAAGTTTTTTGCCTTTGCTGTCCTGGAAGGCTCTACAGTCCACAAAGTCTGTCAATTCTAATTTTCTTTGAGCGACTTGAAATAGAGTGTGTTGCAAATCCTCTGGGCTTTTAGTAACTCAAGCTCGTCCACTCATCAACCTCATACACTTAGAGCCTGTCACTCACATCCACATCCCAGACGTTTTCATTGGGGAAACAAATGTTCAAGTAATAGTCAAAGCATACATTGTGGCTGCCTTCTGAAAAAGGCCAGATTGCCCTCATACATGAAAAATGCTTGTTCAGAGATGGGCTGTTTTCCAGTCGTTTCTAGGTAGGAGGAACTCATTAATGTAAGTACACTAAGCAGAGAAAGAAACCATTCTGAATTAGTGGAGGTACTGCCTTATGTCGCTATTTCAATCTAAAATGCTCACCAGCATGGATACAACAGAGGAAGAATGTTTCATACACAGCCAGTGGGACTGAAGACCAAGCCAGATTTCGCATAGCGATGCTACCTTCTGCTGTTCTTTGATGTAATAATTCAAAATTATCTCTATTTTAAAGGTAAACTGTTTGTTAAGAATTCATTAAATTCCAACAATTCTAGAAGCCATTAGCGCTAAATATTTAAACTAAATGTTAAGGGCCAAAAGGGAGTGTTTGCGGTTTAATGCAGAAATAAATACTACCTGATAGACCCCTGACTTTCATTACTTTGTTTCAGCTTTTAAAGAAATTTAATTAAATTGATTTGGGCTCTAAAGGTACAGTATATATTAGGACGTGGCTCTTCTGAAATACTACGTTTTAAAAGCAAATACTTATAAATCAATTTTATGAACTCAGTTTAATTCAGTTGGACTAATCCTGAAGACCTATTATCATCAAGAAGATCTGACAAGTCGTGAAGGAATGCATTGACTTTAGTCAAAGAGGTTTACCATGACTTGTCAGGATACAACAGGTACCAAAAGGAGAAAAACAAAGACCTTAAAACACCAGAAGATCAAGCCAGCCTCTTTTGTGGTGCCACTTTGGGAGTTTAAATAAAACAGTGGACTTTCATTTCCTATTTGTGAATAGGATGTGACCACAGCTGGGCAAGGATCTGTGGAGCAGGATGTTGAGTCCTTTGGGCATATGTCAATGAGAGAGGGGGCTGGGTCATAAATGTCTTTCACCAGAGGAGTGGAGAATGAAAACGTGGCACATATACACAGTGGAATACTCTCCAGCTATAAAGAAAAATGATACCATGAAACTGAATATGAATGGAAGGACCTAGAAAAGGTCACACTAAGTGAGTTAACCAGAACACAGAAAGACAAACATCGCATGTTCTGTCTTATCCGTGGTTCGTGGTTCCGCAACTTCAGAGATGAGTATACAGCATGGAGCAGCCGCAGAACCAGGAAAGTATGAAGGGATCATAATGGGGGCTCACGAGAGGGAACAGCAGGATACGGGTGATATAAAGAGGAAACACAGAATGGGACGGGGCTAAAACTAAGGAGGAGAAAGGGAAGCCAATATAGAAGGAGAAGGAGGAAGGAATAACACCAAGGTTGTGTGATTAAAGCTTCAACAGATGTTTTATATTTACCTAAAATTATACACAATACATATGAATGTGTGTGTTTGCATACATGTGTGTATGAGCTGAGCCACTTGGACTGACAACGTTTTCCACAAGAACCACAGACTAATAAAACCCCAGTATCAGGCACACGAAAACTCCTTTGAAACAGCTTGTTAGGGGTGTCAAAGTGACTCCCCAAACAAAACAGACTATTGGTGTAACCCTTGGTTGCCTCTGGGGAATTGAGGGTGGGTCCCTATTACTGAAGACATCACTTGATATGACCGACAGTCTCTTTTCTGTGGTTTAGCTTCTGTGATTCCAGAAAATACTCTGTCACGGGATGGAGGCAGTTAAGCAGTCCTACCTAGCTGCAGCACCTTTGAACCATGACATCACCAGTGTGGCAAGCTATGCATGAAGATGCAGTGGGTCCATGCACACGTTGGTGGCCAGCAACAGCTGTCTGATTTAACTTAAGGTCGACTCAGCATGAGGCAAAACATGCCATGTACTGGAAGTCCAGCCAGCCTCCAGGGCTAGTGAGGTCACAGACCTTAGAAAAGAATCTCCTACTGCTACTTTTCTAGCCTACCACAATCCTTCATGGCATTCTAAACCCTATCCTTACACCTATAGATAAGTGTAACTACCAACTCTTAATTAAAGAAGCTTCTCTTGACAGCAAACGGGGACCATTTGCTTCAGAATCTCAGATCATGAACAGGAGAAACATATGTCTGTTTCACAATAGTCCAGAAAAAAATAAGTGCAGAGCATTCAAGAAATAACTGTTGAGAACCACATGCTTAAGCAACAGGGAAAGGAAATCCAATAAAAAATAAACCCACTTAGAAATTCCCAGAGCCTAGAAGACAACCAAGGGAATAGGAATCCAGTTATGTGCTGAATGAATATGGAAATGTCTGTTTACTAGTCGGACTGGGAGGGGGGCTCTCAGGGCAAGGAAGATGGGAGCTGGGGAAATGGGGCTTCAGTGTTTTTTTTCAGGAGTTCATGGGAACTGTGTCAAGGGTGTCACCCTATCCAGGACCAGTAGCACCAAAAAGAAGCATCAAGATTCCAAATTCTTTGACTTTCCTTCTCCCTTGGCCACTGATGATAGTTTTCATATTGTTCACCCCGTGATAAATTGTCTGAAGGCTTCTTGTTGTTTCCTAGGGCACTGATCTTGCACAGGACCGAGGAATCATGGGTGTGGGTAGCTGTTAAGGTTGAAGCTACTGGTAACTACTATAGCATTTTCACCGAGATGGAAGATATGGGACAGAGAGCGCGTTCCTAGACATTCTGAGCATAGACAAAAGGAGTATGAACTATGTACTCTTGAAAACTTGGGGGCTGCAGGGGTTATCGTCTCAAGTGGTGTTAGCAGGGTGATCTACACGTTGAGTAACAGAGGTTGAAATGACTGTTGCTCTTGTGGCTCAAGCTTCAGCTGGAGCCACTGTATGACACACTTCCAAGAGTGGTATACGATCTTATGATTATAAGCATTTCCTTTTAAATAGGTCTTCTCAAATGGCATCAGATATAAGGGTATGGACTTTGTATCTAGTGTAATTTGCCTGTAGAGGTTTAGCAAAAGCCTGAGGCTGATGGACAATTCTGAGTAGCCCAGTGAAGATGTCCAGGCATAAGTGATCCATCAACAGATGGGAGAGGCTCAGTGATTAGTACAACTCCGAGCAAATGATACCACTGACCCCAAGAGAGAAGAAGGCAACATGGGCACAAGTCTCCTGGGCAGAGTGACCAAAGCCAGGTGAAACTCTGCTAGCTTTCCTCACCATGGAACCATTTCTTTCTCTATTTAACCAGCTTGGCAGGTGTGGGATGGGCAGAAGTTCAGCACAAGAAAGACAGAGGCGAGGAGGAACTAGGGTAGCTGTAACACCACCCAGTTTATCCTGATCTGCCAGAAAACAAGTGGTTGAGTTTGAGTTGATATCACAAAGTGAGTTCCTGTGTGTATGTAAACTTACATTCCCCTTGTTGGCTTTTCTTGTGCTTGACCGAGTCTTTTTCCTCCTGCTTTTTGTCTCTGCAATTTCTAACTTAAAACTGTATGGGAGAAGTTTTGTGATAAGAGTGGATTAAAGAGAAAATGTTTAATTTGGGTGTAGCTACATGGGGTTCCCTTCCTTGGGGATCTGTTTGAGGAAGAGGTGTAATTTAGTCACTTCTTATTCAGTAACTGCCACGTACATTGATTTTCACTTTTGAACGATTGATTTTTGCTACTATTCCCATTTGTACGTTTGATTTTGGAAAGATATCATATGATGAGCGTCTAAGAATTGTCTTTTAGAGGTCAAGGGACCTCATGAAGAAAGACCTTCTTTGTCAATACAAACATCACCAAGTAAATTCCCAGATTTATAGAGGGGGATGTTTTGTAGCTGAGTTGAACCTCAGTGTTTTCTTTCACTACCCTAACTTGACATCAAGTGATTCAGGAAGAAAAATAGCTGCCTTGGCCTGTGGCAGGACAGGATATAGGTAGGCAGGAAAACTAAACTGAATGCAGGGAGAAAGAAGGTGGAGTCAGGCAGATGCCACGCAGCTGCTGAAGGAGAAAGATGCTGGAATCTTACTGGTAAGTCACAGCCTCATGGTGATACACAGATTTATAGAAATGGGTTAGTTTAGGATATAAGAACTAGCTAGAAATATGCCTGAGTCATCGACCAAAGCAGCTTCTTTATTAACCAGTGTAATAAAACATATTCATAGCATACAGAGAGGACCAGGTGGGACAGAAATTTCCATCTACAGACGAGGGCACATGGGAAGTCTGTCTCCCCCTTTAGTTTTTGTATGAACTTAAAACCATCCTAAGAAACACAAAGATTTAAACTTTAATAGGGAACAATAAACTTCCCCAAATAACAAAAACCCACAGTCCAAATGATAAAGGAAGCTTCTACTTCAGGCAGCTGCTGTGTATATAATGCTTTGGAAGCTGAATGGGCTGTGTGAAATTTAAAATCAACGTCTGTTACCCAGTCTGCATTCAGGAAGGTCTGCTAAAGTGGTCATGAGCATAATGCCCCATGAAGACCCATAAAACACTGGCTGAGGAGGAGATAAGCTTCAATTTTCTATTCCATTAAACCGTAGGCTGTATCTTCACAGATACTGGTGTCTGGAAGAGGAAACTTTTAAGCTTGGCACAGCGAGTAATCAAAGTAGTTGAGATAAACTAAGAAGTGTGACTTTTTATTAAAAGGAAAAGTTAAAAAGCATCTCCATTACTTTTGCCAGCGATGCAGCTCTGGTTTCTCTCATTGACTACAGTCTTATTTCTCATGCATACAGATGAAGTCTCTTCCCAGAGGCATAGCTTCATCCTGCCTTTTATATATTTGGGGGATCCTTGCACTTGGTGCTTTTCATTAAGGTGGATATTAATTGCTCCAGGGTTGGAGATGAGTGTGATGTCAATGGTTATGAAGGGATGGATGACTTGCCAAGTAAATAAGTTGATGGTGAAAACTCTCCCACGACAAGTATCTGAGCCAGGAATGGAAGCTGTTTCTACCAGAAGCATAAATACTTATGTAGTCATTAAATGGTATAGTGCCAGTAAACTGGAGTATGTTTAGTCATGGGTTTATAATACTGAAAAGCAATTCAAGTAAAAATTAAAAAATATTTAAACTCATCATTTTTTAAAAACTGTTTTAGGTTACTAAGCAGTGCTATTAACTTGGATTAAGGAGTTCATAAAGTTTATGTTCAAGGGAGGTAGTATCAAAGCCACAGGGAGAATGAAGGTTGAGATGTGCCATGGGACAGAACACAGATCTAAGGGACGGTCTGAGGGCAAGGACAGATATGGCTGCATAAGTACTTGCAAGGGATGGGATGATTTAGAGAGAGGCCTAGGCTGGTCTTGGTAGGACTCACGAGCCATGCCAAGATATTTAGACACCATACTGAAGACCAAGAGGGCCATGAGAAGGCACGAATCACACTGACACTTTAGACGGTTTATCCCTGCAGCCCTTTGGAGAGCAGACTGGCAAAGGCCAAGTCTAAAGACGAGAAGCTCAGATCAGAGCTCAGCCCAGTGATCTGGCAGCAAAGAGGCAGCTGCTTATGCGTCCCTGAACGTCAAAAGAGGTGGGCAGAGCCTGAGATGTATACAGCTTTCTGTAGAGGCAGGAATGGTTCCTGGCACCAATGTGGAGAACAGGGTTAGCTCATGTTGACGTGCAGGGGACCCGGGAAGAGCAGCTGAATTTAGGAGGAGCAGACTCTCTGGGATCTGGCGTCAGTGGGGCACTGCAGAAAAGTTATTTAAATGGGCTGTGTAGATGGCTAATGATCTAAAGAGCAAGGGCTAGGAAACAGATCGCAGGGACAGCCACATTTGGTTAACTGTACCCAGCGGGTAGAGTTCTGGCCACTCGGGAAATACGCAGACCAGACAACCGAGTCCCAAGCAACAAGAGCTCGAGACACCGAAATGTAAGGAATGAACAGGAAGATGAGCTGCTCAAGGATGGAGAAGAGGCGGTGGGGAGCCTGAGGCAAAGGGGAGGACTGACGTGTAATGGGAGTCATGAGAAGATGGCTTTTGCTCATTTGTTCTGCGACACTTCAAAGGAGAAGCATATGGGGCCAAAATGGGGACAGTCGTGGGAGGAGGGCAGCAATAGGCTTTGCTTGACTGCGTATCTCGCTCTTCCTTAGGCCTCACTCTGACCTTCCAGGTAACAGGAGTCTTCAGTATACCCACCCCACTGTGCATGCACATGCACTCCGTGCTGACATGCAACAGAAAGAGCCACCCACAAAACCATAGCGGTTTGCTTTCCTCAGTCACGTCCTAAAACACCAAGCCTGTGGTTTGCTTTACTAAGCCTTCATATGTATGGTTCTTCCTGCTGGGCTCCATTACAAAGCAATGGTTGGCAGGTGGAGTCGCTTAGGAGCAAGATTGTGGGTAAAGGATAGGGCATTAGCATCTACAGACAGCAGGAGAGAGCAGGGGACCAAGGGAAAAGCAGCAGCGAAAATGGCGATGGAAATGACTGCTGGGGCCTAGACTGGTTCTCGACTGTCAAAGAATTATCAAAGGGCTCATGGCCAACCACTTCCCTGGGACACCCTGGCAGCTGAGTGTAGGCCCAGGCCAAGTCCTAGCTCCCTGGGTATGAGCCGGAGCTCAGCAGCTTCCTACTCTTTGACTGCCCAGCTCTCTGTTCCACTGTTTGGCTGGAGTAAGTGTATGGGGCTGGGGGGGCAGTCAATAAGTTTAACTTACACAGAAAGGATTGAATCTACAGTGCGTGGCAGAGGAGAGAGAGAGAGAAAGAGAGAGAGAGAGAGAGAGAGAGAGAGAGAGCGCCAGTGTGCGCAGAGGATTTCTGTCTGATCTTGGCTCATGGCAGAAGTAGCTACTTAAGTGGATCATCTATAGCTGCGCTGTCTGCTTAGTGACTTTGTTTACACCCCATTCCATTTCTTGGTGATGACACATAGCACTTAGACAGTTGTTTTTGGATTTTTATACCCTCCTCCTCCCAAGTTTATTTACTCTTCCCCAAGCCACCCATCGTAAGACTTCCCAAACACCATCAAACATAAGCACTCCATTTTGTCAAGGGACTTGTTTTTAATCTGAAGTGTCTAGAGAGACAAGCACTTCTGACATCCTACATAACCAACAGGTTTGCAAATACCCTCCATTGCTTTATGAACCATCCACTGACCATTCACAGATGATAAAGGATTTCACACTTCTACGTAGGGCTAGCTGAACATGAGGTCTGTTTAGAAAAGCTGCTGTGTTACATAACCATGATAACCTCTGCTCATCTTCCCCAAAGTGGATAGTCCAGATGGGCTCCACTTAAGCTGAAGAGTCAGATAATGCGAATGTGTTTGGGGGCATCAAATGCATCGTGAATAAACCACAGTTGTTTTGGTCAGAACCCAGATAGCCAAGGTATCCTAGCTGACTAAATGCGTATCTGGAAAATAAAACAGTTGAGCTAATGTTATGCATGTCTGGCTTTTATGTAACTGAAGCCAGTGATGGATGTAGCCACATTGGGTCTCAGACATCCTAAATTCCATCTCCCAGCTATGTTTTCCCTCTTTTAATGTCCTCACCCCAAACTCTTAATTATACAAATTCTAAACATTCTTTAAGATTTAGCTCTATAGTTTTCTTCCCTTTGATCCGTGCTTTAACACCTAGAGAATATAATTCAGAAAGTAATAGAATTGCCAACAATTGCTCCATCTTTTACACTTGCCCACAGCTGTGGCCTCTGTGTCTTAAGTTTTCCTTGGAGCCTTTCAGTTACTGATCTCTAATAGATTCTAATAAGTAGATTTGACATAAGGATAATTAAAAGATATGGATCACACAGCTTTCAAAGGTATGCAAATTGTCAATGAAGAACAGGACAAAAATTGGCCTCCCTGCCGATTAAAGACAATTGAAGAGGAAGAATGAACTGGGCTTTTTCACAGGTCTTTCAAAAGGAAAATGATTATGAATGCAGGGCTTTATCAGGAGAGCTCATGACACTGAGCTCAGAGGTCCCTGTTTCATTTCACAACTGCATAATTTGGAAATGATTAAGAACAACTCTTTCTCAACATTTTTAAATCATGGGCCAACGAAAAACATCACATTGATTTCTCCAGCTCATCTTTCTTGAATGTGGTCATATGAAACACGTTATTTTAAACCAACTTAGCTCTTGAGTTTTAACTCCATTAAGTTTCTGTCAACACACCCTTCCATTTGTGGGAATACAAAGACAATTACACTTCTTGAACTCTACTACCAACAGAGGAAAAAAAATCACCCGAAAGTGAAAAGCTTGTGCTGCCATTCACTAAACAGCCTAGGGTGTCTCAGAGCTGCTTTCCCACGGTGCACAGAGTGTGAGCAGGTGCACTGCAGAGGAGCAGAAGAGCTGGGAGGTGAGCCGGTGCTTCCTGTAAGCCAGGGGCTCAGAACTGCCGGCTCCACTCCAGTTTACAGGGCATGTGTGCCTGCCTGGTTCGCTCAGCCATGTCTGCTACTCTGCTTAGTTCAACGACCTTTTCTGTGGGAGATTTCTTTTCCTTTTTTCTTTTGTTTTTGTTTGAAAGACGGGGCTTCTCTGTGTAACAGTCCTAGTTGTCCTGGAGCTAGCTCTTAGAGACCAGGCTGGCCTTGAACTTACAGAGATCCACCTGCCTCTGCTTCCTGAGTGCTGGGACTAAAGGCTTGTGCCACCACTGCTCAGCTGTGAGGGAGATTTCACTTAGCCTCAAGAAGGAGCTGAGCAGAGACCATGGGAGTGGCGGGTCTGAATTTCACGCAAAACAGAAAACTTGCTCATCTTTAAGAGGAAAATATTTAGAAAGATTTATCACCAATCTGGTATAGTCCCTAACTCCTAATTTTATGATCTCTGTTCCAAACGTCATGTCTAGAAGCACAGGAAAACTTGGAAAGAGACATGCATATGTTAAATTTTATCAACTTAAAGTGCAAAGTGCTGAGTGCTCAAGGGAAGAAGAAGGGCCATTGGGGAAATCTAAAAATAGACTAAAACACAGGAGAGCCAGGTATTAAATATTTTACAGGCTTAGAGAAAGACAAAATGTGCCTCTGGCAAGATGGGCCTCATTCCTTCTGATGTGGGACATTGTGTGCGAACTCACACCCCTGCCCAAGGAGCTGCAGACACACAGGGGCTGGTGATGAGGGATGCCCACAGGTGCAGGCTCTTTCAGCAGGAAGGTCCTCGGCCATGGTAGAAGGAAGTCACCTACCTTTTCCAGCCTGGCTTTTCCTTTCTGAACCCTAGTGTTTTTCTTGTGTTTATGATGTCCTTCATCTCTACTTACTAGTGACATTTAAATTTTCCCCACTTGCTTAGCTAGGAATAGCAAAAAACCAAAACATCCCCTGGAAGATATTGTTAAGAATATGTGCATCCTGGAACTAGCTCTGTAGACCAGGCTGGTCTCGAACTCACAGAGATCCGCCTGCCTCTGCCTCCCGAGTGCTGGGATTACAGGCTCCAAAACCACAGAGAAACCCTGTCTCAAAAAACCAAAAAAAAAAAAAGAATATGTGCATCCATGTAACAATAATTATTAAAGAAGAGTTTATAAATTTGAGAGGGTGAGAAGACACAGAAGGAGTTGAGTGGGTGAGGGAGGAGGAGAAGTGGTACAGATGCAATGCTCGTATATAAAACTCTCAATAAAAATTATCGTCTAAAAAACAAAAAGCAAACCAAACCAACCAAAGAAGGCCTGCCTGACCACCAGCTTCTAAAGCATCCTTTCTTCACGGAACTCGGCCTTGATGGACAGCACCAACATCCCCAGAAGTGGTGCTTTCCAGGAAGTGGTGCTTTCCAGGAAGTGGTGCTTTCCAGGTTTTATTTTTGATCCACATTGAGAGTGAAGATGCTTTTAAATGTAAAATATACATTCCTGCTTGCCTCACAAGCACACAGAATGAATGCCAAGCCTTCTGTGGTTATGGAGACCAGGCAGACCTTCAGCTCTAACCTCTGGGCAGCCACGTAATAACGCCATCAGGACCCGGAACACAGAGCAGGTTCTGCATCGTGTAGGTGATTTTTCCGGCCCTCATATATTTTGACTCCCCCAGTTTCTCTTGAGATGTTTATTTTTCCTGTGTCTTCTCTGTAATTACTTGTTCAAATTTATTGATGCTTTTTAATTTTTTTTCAAAATCTCTAAATTTATGACCTTTGGGTTTACTTTAGAATACACAAGCTCTAAAAACAGTGCTTTTTTTCTTCCTATAAAGTGAATTAGTGTTATTCAAAATATATAATTATGCATTTCAAAATGGCTAGATGGGTGAACCTTGAAATTTTAACCATAAAGAATGACACATGCCTAAGAGAATGAATGAGGTAAATACTTTGAGTGTGCCAATAACCAATAAATACATGTTTTGAACCAGCATGCTGTACTCTCTAAATATATATATGCATTGGGTGTTAATTAGAAATGGAAGAGGAGGATGGAATGGTGTCTCAGAGGCTCAGACCACTCTTTAGTCTTCAGATGACCCTGGTTCCTTCCTTTCCCAGCACTCCCATGGTGGCTCACAATCTTCTGGAACTCTAGATCCAGGGGATTCGATGTCTTCTGATCTCTGTGGTATCCCACATCTACAAGTAGTACATAGATACACACACAGACACATTCACACTCATACACACATGCTCACACGTAAAATAAAGAAGCAAATGAATATCTGAAAATAAAAGAACTCACAGGGACCAGTGAGATGACTCGGCAGGCAAAGATGCTGGCTGAGCCAGTCCTGACACCTGTGCTCTGACACCTTGGAATCCACATAAAGGTGGAAGAGGGGACCAGTTCCACAAGTTGTCCTCTGACTTCCATATGTACACCATGGCATACGTGTCCATATACATCACAAACACATACTAGTAAGAATAATAATGATGATGATGCTAAATTCAAAATTTGAAAAGAAATTATAGACTCTTAGGGAATCAAAAAGAGACGTTTTGGTGTAAGGCTACATAAGTTTAGATCTGTTTAGTCAAGAAGGCTCACATGCTATATCTTGGTATATGGATAGCATCTTTCTCTTTCCTGTTTCAGGTCCCAAGGCTTTTGAACAAACACTGACTATATGTGGGATGCTTCTTATGATGGTCATATTTGGCCCTAAAACCTATGAGCTCAGGAACCCCAGGTTAGAAAAAGGAAAAAGCAGCCCTTACCTTTTTGTAGAGACTCCTCAGATCTCGGTACTGCCACATGCTGTTGAGGACCTGAGATGCAGCCTTAACCACCTTTGGAGAGTGCCTGGAAAAGACAGGACAGGAAATGCAGATGACCAATGGTGTCTAGTTTGAAAGTACGTTGTCTCTTCAGAAGAGAATAAAATCCACATCCTCTGGGTTTTTCTCTTCAGCAGACTATTGCTTTCCTTGACCCATTCTTCTCAATGGCACATCTGGAAGGTGACCGCAGGAGGGCACTAGAATTTGTCAAAGACATTCCAAACGCAAACACCTGAACCATGACACTCAGGGTGAAAACAGATATAGCCTCTAATTATACAAAATGGAAGAGATATATGAAAAAAAGTGATTCTGCAGCACTGAATGAGTCTAGGGATTTTTACAGCAATGTTAAGCCACACATGGGTAATAAGAAGAATGGAGACAGCCATATCCCCAGGGCACAGGTACAGCTATGGGGCTGGCACCCTGACCTGTGTGAGCACAAGCAATGCTTCTGTTGCCTGTGGATGCTAAGCATACATAACACACACAAACACACACACACACACACACACACACACACACACACACACAGAGATGGGCACAGACACACAGATGGGCACAGACACACAGATGAACACACACACACACACACACACACACACACACACACACCTAACATGGATACCTAAGAATGCTCGTAAACAAGAATCTCTGAAGCCCTGTGTGCTCCTCAAGTTTGGTCTTTTTGGATCAATGTCACAGGAACTCATAGATATAGTATATAGATTTTTTTCTTGTAACCAAGTAATAAGGCTTCCAAAGCAATGGAGAGTTCAGAAATTGACTCCTCATATGGCAGGGCCACTGACAAGTCTTTGAAGTGAGACCAAAAATGTCTTTGACTCTTACACCCTCGCTGTTGTCCCCTCTTCCTGAAGAATCAGAGGACCAGGACACCTGCTTCTAGATAGGGTCTTCTAATAATGATGGGGATGCTTGTACCCATTGAATCTCAACAATATGGCGGCCTTAAGCTAGACCTTCACAATGACAACACCAGGGCACAAATCAATGTGGATGGGGGGCTGACATCTCATAAGGTCCCAGCCCAATATGAAGAACTACAGGCAACCAATAGGTGCCGAGAGGGGATGAACAGGTGCTCATCAGGAGCAGGGCCCCAGGTAAGCTATTCGTTCCCCAGTGGTCAGCCCCAAACATGTAAATTAGAGCAGCATTAAATGGGAACAGACCACTCCCCCCAACACACACCAATAAAAATTACAGGAGTCTTAAGAGACCATGAATTTGAGAGGGGGTTGGGGGATGGGGAGTTTGGGAAGGGGAGAGGGAGGGTGGAATTATAAGAACTCATGTATGAAATTCTCAAAATGTTAACGAAAAAGACATCTTTGAAATAAAAAGGCCTTTGAGATGCAAAGGAAGCAGATGGTGGATGGGCTGGGGTGGGCTTGAATTTGAGAGCTGAAATAAACGAACATCTACGACAGGCACTCTATAGTGAAGTCATGGAACGGCAGGACATGTGGAGAGCATGGCTACTGTTCTTCTGGGTCTTCACGTTTGTAATTTACACAAGCTAAGGTTAAAGCGCCTGTGTCCACTGACTGAAGAGCAACAGTGACAGCTACCTGTTTCTGAGAAACAACCCAACTTTGGCTGTATTATAACAACAACAACAACAAAAATGAGGTTCTACGAATTCCATTTTTTTGTCCATAATACATTAATACATTAGCTACAATAAGATAACATTTGTTTTATTTCACTAAAATGAATGGATGTTTAATTATTCTATAATTTATGATAGTACCATGCTCTAGCTCAAGTTTTAAGTTTCTGTAACTTAGAGAAATGTAAACCTTTTCAAGGATACAGATTAGAGCCCCGGTTGGCCTTGCAGAACCAAGGTTAAACAAAGACTAAATGCTTTTGTGTTTTTACCGCTGCTACTCAGTAATTTGTCTCTGGCAATGCCCAGGCAACCCTGGAGGAACATTATTAAAATTCAGGTAATGGTGGTGTGGCTGACACATTAGAATGAAAAATTCCTCGGACACAGTGTAATTTTTTGGTTTGTTTCAACTTCTTCTTTAGTTACAAAATAAGACTGTGAATGCTTATGAGAAGCAGGTTAGCCTCTCAATTAAAATACCAGAATAGCATGGTGTTTTAGCAGCAGGAAGGTCAAAAGGCACACTGCCCTCTTCTTCGTCTTTCCTTTTGATTCCTCCACTGACTAGTGTCATAAAAATATCTACTTGAAAAGCTGTCACTGTCAACAGAAGGACTAGAAAAACTGAATGTTCCTAAGCGATTATAACCCGAGTCATAGCACACAGCTCTATACTGACAAGCAACAATCCAGACTATTAATAGCTTCTTTGCCTTATGATAAATACAATGACACATCCAACACAATTTCCCATATAACTGTTGAAATAATGAAAGTAGATATTTGGAACAGATGGACATGATAGAATGTCTGCAGTGTATGTTTAAAAATGATACGAAAATAGTAAGTCATCAGACTTCAAAACAATGTGCACTCGCTCCTATAAGTGTTGATAACAATTACACAGGGCTTTCATCTTCCTGGGAGCTGTCAAATCCGGGGTGGCTGAAGATGTCTGATGGTGCGATTCCTCATGGCTGTACAACTCGGTCACATGGGAATAGCATTGCAGAGTACCAGGTGCCTTGAATGACTTCCCAGCACCATAGGGATTGTGGTTTCGGTGCACTGTGGTCCCATCACCACATGGTTAGGTTTGCTCATACTTCGAAGTAAAATGTAAAAATATTTAAAACTTGAGGACCGCAGCTAGGCATATTTGGGTTTTGTTCTATGCTCTTGTTTGTTTGCTTTGCCATGTTTGTTTGCATGCTGTTTCAAAGAAAAACCAGACTTGAACTGATCTTAGCTCTATAAGCAAGTTTTTAAGAACAATTTTGTGTGGACATATTTGTAATAGTTGTATAGGTTAACAGGAATGAACTGATATTTTTTACTATGCCATTGGCTCCTGAGCTCAAAAGTTCTACTCCCGAAAAGTTTTTTTGTTTTACTAAAACACATCGAGAGCTTCAAGGGAATCCCAATGCTTGTCACCATAGGACTGAGCGACAAATACAAGTTTCACGCTGAGAATCAGAGAAGCTATCCTGGTCTCATTTTGTTTCAGAAGCAGTGAAAAGCAATTATAAATGGAGGTGTAGGTAGGAAGCGAGAGGTAATAAAAACCTTGTTTTGATCCTCCAATTAGTCAGGATATTTGTATACCAAAGAGACAAGCCACATGGAAATTGGAAGGGCTAAGTATGAGAACTGAAATTGTAAGAGACCTGATTCAGCTCAATTTAACACTTGTTATTAAAGTCATAATTCCAGGCTGTTGACAAAGAGTAAAAAAAGATGAAGGAAGAATTTGGTGAAATGAGTGACCGTGGATGAAGAAATGTTTAGGCAAACTAAAGGACACTCGTGAGATCACCAACAGGTGAGCAACACCTGCCCATCTGCAACCCCCAAGTCTGGGGCCACACTTTGAAGGACAGCTCACGGCCACCACAGAAGAGCCGCAAGATTTCACAGGTGATTTCTCCAGACTTTCCAAAGTAGTTTCACCAACTAGTTTTCTTTGGCTATCAGTCTGACCATAGAATCTTGTGTACTCAAGGCCCACTGAGTGTCAGTTACTGCTGTGGAGAAACTCAAGACAACCCAAGGGACTTGATAGATACCCCGCCACCCTCTCCGCACCCCCAGTTTTCTTGTCTTTAAATTCAGAGAATGTACTTTAACCTTGGGATGTCTCGTAAGTACAGGCGAATAGAATGCTCCTGTCGACTGTGGTTTTACTGTGTCTCCTAAGTAGATATGCCTTAAAGAAAAGTGGTCCCAGCAACAATATATTGGGCTCACAACGCTCAAGGGCTCACAACGCTTCTTTTCCTTGAGACCCGCAGGTCTGCTGAGCTATGTGAAGAAGAAAACTACGTAGCTTCCTGGCTATGAACCATGATGTTTTATTTTCAGACAGAACATCATAAGCTGTATATAATTCAAGTCCCAAATCTACATTGAACAATTGCCTGAGTCTGATGGGCTTCACCCCTTGACACAAAAACGTATTCAAATCTAATGCTGAATTGTTGAACGAGCCTATTTAAGGATCTCAGGGTATTTAAACCCCCCCCCCCGAAACTTTTTATAGCACATTGCCAATAACAGAGTTAAATGAAATAATGAGACAGAGTTTCCAGAGAGTCTCAAAGAGCATTTCTCACCATCTTCAATAACAAAAGAAAAATTAATTATTTAGCATTTAGATGTAAAGGAACGGGAGGCAGGGAATGAAAAGGCAAGAAGTCGGCAGGCCCTTGATAATAAAAAGTTTACCCATTTAATCTTCTTTGATTACACTGAGGGACTTGCAGAAGACAAAATTTAATTAAGGATAGTGAAGGTTTCTGTAAAGGCTGATATAGTAGCTGATACACTAACATCTTAGCTGGCGAAGTTTTTTTTTTTATTTTAGTTGCATACAGTAAGATACCCTTGATTCTTAAATCTCAGGGAATATTGCCTCTCTGCCTGGGGAATTTCTATTTAACATTTCAGATTTGATGACCCCTGATTCCAGGAAGGGTATCACGCCAGGCCTGCCTTCAGTTTTAGGTTAGAAAGCAAGAACATAGCAAATTACCTGCCCAGAATCTTACAGCGGTTAAAGGAGCAGACGAGTAGAATTAGTTCTCTCTGACTCCATAGGAAGGACACACAGAGAAGACGCCTGTGTGATGACTTGGAACACAGAACCTAAGGATACGGGTCCATTGATACAGGGACTGGCAAGCACATTTGAGAAACAACAGCAGGGAGATAATGTCATGTTTCCAGACTAAACTGGTTGGCTGCCCTGTGAAGGAACTCAGATTGTAGGCTGGGGTGTGCAGTCTTTCTTAGCAATGTAAATACAATGCTGCCCAGACCTACTCCAACACAAAGATAATGCTGCCCGGACTTACTCCAACGCAAAGACAATGCCGCCCTGAGTTACTCCAATGCAAAGACAATACTGCCCCTGACTTACTCCAATGCACAGGCAATGCCACCCCTGACTTACTCTAACCCAAAGACCACATTGTCCCTTGACTTACTTATCTCCTTTGCTTTTGGAGATGCCGACCAACTTCTCAATGCCACCAGCATCCCGTAAGGCCTTGGCATTCTCCATGTTCTTGGTGATCACTTCGTGCAGGGTGCAGCACACAGCTGTCACGGTGTCATCTGACATGGCCTTGCTCCCTGCGTTGTTGCTGTTGTTCCCTCCAGGAAGCCGGTGGACCAGGTCTCGCATGGCATATTTGCCTTTAGGAAAGAGAACGAAGGGAACAGTTTAGGGAAGGTGAAGGTGGAAGGAGAGGGACAATGGAGAGCTGGGATCAGAAGAGGAAAAGTGGGTGTGGGAAGGCACTGCCTGTTCTGTGCAGGGTGATTTCAGAAGGCACAGGAAGTTTGTTGCCCACTGACAGCCACTGGGTCCAGGACATCCTCACCCCAACACTGTGGATATTCAAATCTATGGAAGCCTGGATCTCACACAAAGCAGCAGATGTCCATCTGTCCTCACACTTTAAATTACTTCTCCATCACTTCTCTGTTGACGTCACACTGCTACAAATTCTGCACATAACTAATGCATGTGAATATTAATCAAATAATTTCGATCTGCAGGTGGATGAGTTCTGGCTGAGTCATATGCAGTACTGAGGACCAACTGCAGTTGCTCACAGCCAAGGCCCAGGGTCTGGTCGTCCATAGATGTAGGACTGGTTCTCTTTGGGAGTGACATTATGGCTCTAACCTTCACTGATTTCAGGTTTTAAAGCAAGAACAACAAGGGCACGAAATCTATAAGATTATCTTAAAGATGAACTGAGGCATCTTTATTCCATAATTAAGAAAGAACACAGCTTCAACAGATGCCACGTTGATATCCCCGGAAGTAAATAAAATGTATAGTGACGAGCACAACAGCATGAACTGAGACTGGGATCTGTATGATGTAACAGCGGTCGTAGGGGAGGCGACCTTGACAAATTGTCTAATGCAGTAGCCTGTGTACTCTGGTCACCTTGTCTCTCCCATGAGCTTTTACTGCACGATTCTGTAATGCAGCATTAACTAACCTGGCATGTTTTTCTTCGTGTGAAAGTAAAATAAAACCCAACTTTGCTTACTTAATTCACTTTATCATTACCGGTCTTGCCTCTCCCAATGATAAAGGTACTTACAGTGACAGATTTATGGAGTGTTTTTAGAATACAAAGCACTTTAGACATTACCAACAGCCCAGCAGGACAATTAATGCATCCCACCCGCAGTTTCCAATTCTGCTCCTTTAATTTACTTCTGGAAGTAAACAAGAGCCTGCAGCAAAGTCTGTTGTCCCTGAATTATTTTGGGCAGAATTGGCAAGTGTTCCACGTCAGGTCCCTTACTCACCTCCCACCCCAGGACTAGACATATGTAGCCAGCTTCTAATAGTTACAGGAAATACTTTGACTGCAACAGACCTCTAAATGACACCTCCTTCTGCTGAGAAACTGCCCAGTGTGTGGCAATGTGGGGCAGGAGAAAGAATCCCAAGGGAATAGGCAGTATCTTAGCTCCAGGCAGTAATAAATAAAACATAGGCTCTGTAATATGATATTTTGATATCTGCTCTTATCCTTATTTTAGTGGCTTATTTTAGCATGGACAGAAAACGCTGATGTTTAAATTACGGAAATAGAAGAGTGTCTGCATTCAGTTGATGACAGTAGAGGAAGTGTCTGAGAGAAACGCTTTGACTTGAAAACCCCCCAAAGTGGCGTATTTATTTTCTAATGACAGCATTCAAAGTGGCTTGCAGAGGATGCTTTGCGTGTGGATAGTCCTCACAGCAAATTGCTTGATATATTTATCGTTAAATCAACTCAACTCTGACGAAGAGCTTGCTTCTTGTCGAGCTCAGCATGCCTGCGGTTTTATCATAAGCTACCGGAAGACAATCTGTCAACCATCGACGAAAGGAGATGGACATGTCCTTTCCTCCCTGCCTCCGTAAGGGAAGTGATGCAGGAAGTTCTGACGACTAGGACTGAGAGACACTTCAACCATCCAGTATGTGGGACATTCACACTTTGAGTGTGGAAGACTGGTCCTGTGACCTTAATATTCCCATGGTTGAAAGCGAAAATGTTGAGAAGAGACTTATCTGCAGAATTTCTTTGTTTGGGCTGCTGTTTTGGCTTAAAAATGCCAGGTGCAAAGAATGTGGCTTCGTTGGAAGAGGGCTTGCTTACCATGCACAAAACACTGGGTGTGAGCTCTAGCACTTGAGAGGTGGGGCTAGAACAATAAAAAGTTCAAGGTCATTCATCCTTGCATAAACAGAAGGTTTGAGGCAAGCCGAGACTACTTGAGACCTTGACTCTAAGTAATTAAGTAAATAAATGAATCTACGCTGGATAATTGTGAATGTGTTATTTCTTCATAGTCTCCCAATCTGTAAAACCTTTAGGAGACACAACTTTTCTGTAATGTTTGTGTTGGATTCCATGAATACCTACTCAGTAGCCCGTCTCTCTTCCACCTCTCAGCTGGTGGGCTAAATGAATACTGAGAAAATTCTATAGTTGAATGCTTTAGTTTACCAAAGGATCCTTGCATACACCAAAAAATGAAAAACATAAAAATGAAAAAAGGAAAAGAATAGATGGGTGAGGTGAGCTTGCTATCATTACTGCTACTGTTTTATTTTAAATATTATCATTCTGAATCAAACCAGATTTATTAGTGTACCTTGTCTTTAGCCACTCAGGGTTAATATTCATGTCTTGTGTCCTTTAAGAACTGTGTTTGAAAGTGCCTTCTCCAAATTTACACCCCATAATCAAGCTAATAAAATGTAAATAAGCAAGTAAATAAAGTAAAAAAAATAATGTGAACCATTTTAGGAGTTTCCTAGACACCAAAGAACCTTAGGAAATATGGGGTGTAAAACTTTAGGTATGTATGGTGTTCTGCAGATTTTTATATGATGTCACATTTGTGGTGATAACTGTCCTGTTTATCAAGAGTCTGACATAAGAGTTGGGTGTGATGGCTCTCATTCGGAATCCTAGAACTTAGGGATTGACATAAAGTTAGAGGTCAGGCTGAAACAGTATAATGATGATGATGATGACAAATAGAAACAATTAAGCCAATACGAAATGGTTGACCAGGGAACACAAAGAGGACTGAGCTCCCGTTTACTGTGACCAGTATCCTCATCCTGATCAGGTGTCAGGAATGACTGACAGTCTTTCAGAGAGACATATGTTCTCCTCTCTTTAAAGAATGCAACCTTTTAATATAAAGGTATCAGAGAGCCATTTCCTTTGCTGGGAATCCTGGAGTGCACTTGGATGGATGAGCAGAAGGCCTGGAGCTGTCTCACACCCTCCCATGTCTGCATCTACGCTTATACCAAGTGTGCCTGTTCTCACGTGGGTCGCCAATTAACTCCCGTGGTAGGACACGTGTCACAGCCTTGGTATTACTGGTTAGGGTGGGTACGCAACTGCAGATACCCAGCTTCACTGGTAGCAGATGATTCCTGATGTTCTCTCATGCTGCCTAAGATCCAGATTACCCACTGTGCCTTTGTAAAAAAGTATCCTGCTTACAGCATGCTCACACGCAGTGATAAACACTAGGCTGCTGCTGACAGTCAAAACTGACATCATCAACACAATGAAGAAGTCGGGATTCCCACAGCTCATTCAGATTCCAATCAGACCACCCGGAGAAGCTGGATGGCTTACTAATCCAAGATCAATAAAATAAAGATCTAAGACCAAAGTGAAACACACATAACTGTGGCTAACATCACATTTCAAACGAGGCTCATTATAAAAGCCTTCTTCCCACTTCCACTGTCTTTATCGCCTCCTCTGACAGGTTCTACTGTAAAATTTGAACTACACTTTATTCAAATGGAGCCCTCTTCTAATGAATCCTTCAGAGTTCACTGAACAGATCCTTGTGAAGGTTTCTAAGACACATGGTAAGACAAACGATTATCAGCAGCGACAATGACTACTACAACAACGAAGCCTGGAAATGCAACAATACACATTGATGAGCCTGAGTTAAAACAACTCAGAGTAGGAGTTTCATACGTATTGAATGCCTTTTCTATCTGTGTACTTTCCTTAGCTATAGGTATTCACGATGTATAATGAGTCTAAATCTCACCAGCATGTAATCAGGTAAATAAAATCTGTAACCATGACCTTACCAGCTATGTTACATTAGAGGCAAATAAAATTTAATTAGACATGACAAGGCTATTAAGGAATTAGAGCATTTTGCATGTGAAATTGGTTATCTGCAGCCTCCTCCTAGGACACTGGCTTTGCTCAAGTCACATGGTTTAGGGGATTTCAGCCCTATTGGTAGCATGGTCGGGATCACTGAAAACATGAGCTCAGAATCTGGAGTAATCTACCTGGCCTTGGTAGCTCAGATGAAAAGGAATGGAGCATTTCCATCAAGAGAAAAAGCTAACTGTTGAGACTTGTTGCATACATTTCTCACTTGCTAACCACAAAGAAGTCTTTCTGAATAGATCAGTCCTGCCGACTACGTCTGTGTCTATAAAACCGCAAGACGTTCAATAAATGGCCGCAAACCATACAGCTAAGCAGACGTCTATGGTGTCATCTGCACTTCAGTATGAGAGAAGACTAGTAAGGAAAACCTGTTCCTAGCTTGTCTGCCCCCTGGCAGCAATCACATCAACATAAACACAGCACAGAAGATTAACTCAGGGAATAAAGAAGCGAGAAGAGAAAAAGAGTAAAATAAACATGCCATCACATTCCTACAGCCCCTCTGGGCTTCTAACCATTCATCTCTGACATGGACTATATCCTTACAGATGATAGCAAGGTTATCATACGATGAGCCTGTTTGTTCAGGGCAGTGTGAGCATCATGATACATCATGGTAAACATGCACTCTTTCACTCCATATATAGGCACCAGTTATTTGTTGCGGGAGGTCCTCCCACTCCTCCAGCCAATAGCCGCTGAGATACCAGCCCATTGGGGCGTGGTCTCTCTCCCTTTAAAAAGGCGGCCACTTCCCTCTCCTCTCTCTCTTCACTTCCTGCTCCCGCCGGCGTCTAGACTCCCTTCCTGGTTGCGCAGAGGGCTGACGGTGATCTGTAAGTTTTTTCCCCTTTAAATAAATACCACCCTATTAATCATAATTCCAAACTGGTGTGGCATTGTTTGTGACTTACTCCTTCAGTTGGCACCCAACGTTTGGTGTTAGGACCTCTCCTACCCCCGCTCGGCTGCCGGCCACGAGTTCGGCTTGGCGCGAGCCTCCCTTCCTCAGTTGCTGTGGCCGGCAGGCAGCCTGTGGCCTGTGTCTTGTGTGTGGAGCCAGCAGCTTAATATAAATCATCACGCACTGGCTTTTATTGCTGCGGTTCTTTATATTTTCTCTTTAGACTCCTTAGATTGACTTCCAGTCCCCACGCACACTTTCGTCTGCCTCCCCACGTGGATTTAAACTCCACAGGCCCACGTAGTCTCTGCCGCGTGGTTTGCTCTTTTCTGAGTCATTTTTAAATCTCCCTTGCAAGCACAGCTCTTAAGTGGCGTGAAACAGAGCACGCGGTTGCTGAAAGCTGCAACCCCTCAGGGTGACTCTGTCACGTGGAGGCATAAGTGGCTTCCAGGTTGCTCTTCTCTACCCCTGGATTGTGGGTTTCTGGTTTGGTCTCTGGAATTGATTTAATTACATTTACTTTGTTGAGCAACTTACATTTTCCAGTTTTTAACAAATACTAGATGGACTCTGAAACAGGACCCTGTTTTCGTCGTGACTTGGCAACAGTGCCACCTGCTGGATAATAGGTAATATGGCAGTTTTCGTTTCCAATGTGAATTTTACTGTTCTGGTTACCAATACAATGGGTTATATCATGCAAGGTTTATATGACTATGGGGATAACTTAATTTACTGGTTACTAGGTTTCAGTATTCTTTTGCATATTCTATCATTTAGGAAGAACATGGCACTCCTAAGAACCATACAATCTTTACTAGAAACTCATGCAGGTCAGGAGATTCAGGATTCAAAAGAAACAATAATAAAGACAATAATAAAAAGACTTGAAATGATTGAAGAAATGATTGGAGCTGGTGAACAGAGTAATAAGGCAAAAGGACAGGATACAATGCCAACACCAGCTATTAGAACTGGCTTACCCAAGGTTTTAGCGGCATACCCTATACTTAATTCTGACAAAGCGTCAACTTCTAAAGGCTCAAAGGGAGTCAGAGAAGCTAGATGGACGCCAATAGCAATGAATGATCTAAAAGAAATTAAGCAAGCTATTGTTAATTTTGGCTTGCACTCTGCATATGTAAAGGAAATGATAAGGACTTGGGCTTCTAATGCTAGAACTACCCCCCATGATTTCCATCAGTTAGTGTCTGCAGTTTTAGATAATGGACCTTCCTTGATGTTTGGAATTTATTTCAGAGAAGAATTCAAACATATGGAACAGCAAGGAAGAGCAAAAGGTGTCGAGGTTTCCCAAGATCAAATTCTTGGTACAGGAGAATATGCTGATCCACAGGTCCAAGCTGTTTATGACGATGAAGTACTGTGTCTATGTCACCAAGCAGCTTTAAATGCTTGGAATAGGATACAAGATCCAGCAAAAAGGGTTGAATCATATACCAGAATTAGGCAGGGACAGAGAGAACCCTTTATTGACTTTTTGCAAAGATTAATTAAGGCTCTGGACATAGGGGTAACAGACCCAGAAGCTAGACGAATACTTCTTGAATCTCTAGCTTATGAGAATGCAAACATAGAATGTAAAAAGATAATTGGGCCTTTAAAGTCTAGATCAGCACCTATGGATGAATGGATTCAGCATACGATGAATGTTGAGACGTTTAGCTATAACGATGAATCTTGGGTAGGAGAAGCGATTTCCACAGCAATGAGGAGACATCAAACTACCAGGTGTTTTAATTGTGGTAAATTAGGACATCTGAAAAGGGATTGCAGAAACAGAATTTCTAGGAATAATAGCTCCTCTGGGAATGACAAAAATAGGAGACCTAGGCCTTCAGGTATATGTAGGAGATGCGGTAAAGGCCGACATTGGTCCAACGAATGCAGGTCAACAACAAGGCAACCCGATACCATCGGGAAACTCCTTGAGGGGCCTCTTGCAGGACCCCAAGCCAACAGTGGCCCAGTCATTCCCAGTCACAGTGGAGAACGAGCCTCACCAAGAAAATTAAAAGCTCCAATTTCTGCTGAAAAAAGTAATACTGGTCTAAATGATGAATTACGCGTGGAGGATGAGTAAAAAAACCCAGTAGGACAGAGTAAATGTATATTTTGGCAGACTTCTATTAACGATCAAAGACCAAAGCTAAGAGTCTGTATAAATGGCAGTTTTATTGAAGGCTTATTAGACACAGGTGCGGATGTAAGTATCATTACCCCAGAATCTTGGCAGCCAAATTGGCCTCTTCAAGAGGTAGATGTCAGTTCCTGGGAATTGGAACCCTATCTCATGTAAAACAAAGCACAAGATGGGTTGAAAGTATAGGGCCCGAAGGACAAATAGGAAGACTAAGGCCATATATAGCCAATATTGCCATAAATTTATGGGGCCGTGACCTGCTACAGCAATGGAATACCCAGATTAACATTCCTGTAGTTCCAGGAACTCATAATTCTGGGAAGGATATGATGAGGTATTATGGAAAAAGGTCACCAGCCATTTAGGCTGTACAAGAACATACAGCAAATACCAAACCTTTAGAGGTACCAACAGCCCTACCTTTAAAATGGCTAACTGAGAAGCCAATATGGATCAAACAGTGGCCTCTAGCTGAAGATAAACTACAGGCATTGGAACAGCTGGTGCAGGAGCAACTAGATGCTCACCATATTGAAGAATCAACCAGCCCTTGGTATTCTCCTGTGTTTGTTGTAAAAAAGAAATCTGGTAAATGGAGAATGGTGACAGATCTAAGAGCTGTCAACAAAGTAATTCAACCTATGGCCCCACTACAATCTGGAATTCCTTTGCCTTCTCTGTTACCAAAAGGATGGCCTCTTATAGTTATTGATTTGAAAGATTGTTTTTTCACTATACTGTTACAAGAAAAGGATAGAGAAAAATTTGCCTTCACAGTGCCTACTTATAATAATTCTCAGCCTAATAGGAGATATCAATGGACTGTCCTCCCACAGGATATGCTCAATAGTCCTACATTGTGCCAATATTTTGTAAGTAAGCCATTGGAAATAATTCGTAAACAATTCCCCAAGTCCATAATTTATCATTACATGGATGACATCTTGTTATCTGATTCAAATAAAGATACTTTAGAAAGGATGTTTGAAGAAGTAAAGAAAGTCTTGCCTAGGTGGGGATTAAAAACTGCCCCCGAAAAGATTCAAAGAGGAAATTCTATTAATTACCTAGGTTACAGAATAGGGTTAGAGAAAATTAAAACGCAAAAGGCGCAAATTAGGAGAGACGGGTTAAAGACTCTTAATGACTTCCAAAGATTGTTAGGAGACATTTCCAGTCTACGACCAGCTGTTGGGATAACACCTGATCTAATAGTTCATTTAAACAAAACCTTAGATGGTGATAAAGATTTGCATAGTCCAAGAAAACTGACAGCTGAAGCAGAAAAGGAACTGACAATGAAAATTACAGGAGGCACATGTGGATAGGGTGAACCCAAATCTTAACTGCATCCTAGTCATATTGCCTTCCAGAATTTCTCCTACAGGGATTCTAATGCAGAGGGAAGATATTATTTTAGAATGGATATTTATACCTAATAAACCAAGTAAAAAATTAAAAACTTATGTGGAAAAAGTCTCTGAATTAATTATAAAAGGTAAGCTGAGACTTCGTCAACTAGCAGGTATAGACCCAGCAAAAATTAGTGCCTTTTACTACTGAAGAAATAAAAAAGCTATGGGAAGACAATGAACCATGGCAAAGAGCTTGTGCTAATTGTTTGGGAGAAATTAATAGCAACTATCCCAAAAGTGGTAGACTTAACTTTATAAAAAGTACTTCTTGGATTCTTCCTAGAATTGTACGTGATGCTCCAACAACTGGAGCCCGTACGTTCTATACTGATGCAAATAAATCAGGGAAAGCAGGTTACAAGTCAGATGAATTGAGTAAGGTGGAACAAAGCCCTTATAATTCTGTCCAGAAGGCAGAATTATATGCCATTCTTATGGTGCTAAGGGATTTTAAAGAACCACTTAATATAGTTACAGATTCACAATATGCAGAAAGAGTTATCTTGCATATTGAAACCGCTGAATTTATACCAGATGACACAGAGTTGACTTCATTGTTTATCCAGGTACAAGACATAATCAGGAATAGGCTTTGTCCGATGTACATAACACACATCCGGTCCCATACAGGTCTGCCTGGTCTTCTTGCCCAAGGCAACATTGAGATTGATCAATTATTGATTGGAAGTGTGTTGCAGGCCTCAGAATTTCATAAGAAGCATCATGTCAATAGTAAAGGCCTAAAGAAAGAATTTTCCATTACTTGGCAACAAGCTAAGGACATTATAAAGAGATGTCCTACTTGTTCTTTCTATAATCAAACACCGTTGCCTGCAGGGAGTAACCCAAAGGGTACTAAGAGAAATGAAATCTGGCAGATGGATGTGTTCCACTTTATGGAATTTGGTAAATTAAAATATGTACACCACACCATAGACACGTATTCAGGTTTTCAATGGGCTACTGCCCTGAGCTCAGAAAAGGCTGATTCAGTAATCACACATTTATTGGAAGTTATGGCCATCATGGGTATACCTGCACAAATAAAGACAGATAATGGTCCAGCATATGTATCTAAGAAAATGAAATGCTTTTTTGATTATTATAATATAAAACACATTACATGTATACCAAATAATCCTACAGGTCAGGCAGTTATAAAAAGATCAAATCGTACTATAAAGGATATGCTGAACAAACAGAAAGGGACCGAAAATACCCCCAGAAATAGATTACATAATGCTTTAATAACCTTGAATTTTCTTAACGCTAATGAGAAAGGAACGATAGCAGCAGAAAGACATTGGATAATGGAAAAGTCTGCTGAACTAAATCAACCGATTTATTTCAAAGATGTGCTGACCTCTCAGTGGAAGCCAGGAGATGTGCTACGTTGGGGAAGGGGCTTTGCTCTTGTTTCCACAGGAGAAGAAAAATTGTGGATACCATCAAAATTAATAAAGTTTCGATTTGAAGAGGAGAAACCTCTTGGAAAGGAGAAATGACAACTCATCCACAATGATGATATTCATACAGGTGATAAGAAAAACATATAGAATGGGGGCAGGGTTCTGTTCTTATCTCCACAGGAAAACACTTATCTTTGAAAAATTCAAGGGACTCTGGATGTTTGGATACTGACAGATGGAAAAATACCTGCCCAATAGGAAATACCAAGAAAATTAAATGGGTTGTGTAAGTAATATTAAACCATATTTCTAAACTTATAAAGCTCGTTTTGAAGTTGGACTCTGGCTCAGTCCCTCTCCAATTCCAAGCCTGTTAGTAAGAGAAAAACCCAGAGTTTCTGGAGTTTCGTCTCATGTCAAGAGCCATGATATGGGACAGAAAGAAATATGAGTTTAGAAAACATCTTTGCTTCTCTTCATATCTATCATACTTTTCATTGAATAAATCTATCATGTCTTTCAGCATATATATATATATATATATATATATATATGTCTATATGATTAATGTTTAAGTTTTTCACAATGAACAATGAGTTTTTCCTGAAGTGACATTTGAAGTTTCCAGGAAGAAGATGGGGCCCCATAACAACAACTCCACCTGGTTGATATGACGTCATGATACTGATAGCGCTACTACAAGACCTGCTTTGGGTACCAGCTGCACAAGACAGTTCCAACTTGGTTAGCTGAAATGGTGCACATCTTATACAACATTTTGGCCAGACCTGCACAAAATATTCAGAGACTATTGGCAATTTTAAAAGACATTGATCTTGAAATTTAACCATCATTTTACTTTCACAGGATCCCCCAGAAAGAACGTCGCCCCCATGACAGCTGGAAGTAATTCTAGAGGACGACGTCCCCTCTCCCAGTAAAGTTTGCCCTTGGGTTTAGGGACATCATTTAGGGGTTGATTATAATTAGTATACGATTGAGGGTTGGGGGAGGAATTTTATAAGCTCAGGGATCATTTTGAAAAAAAAAAGGGATGATGGCATAATAGATTTATAATTGTGAGTTACTGTTTTTAGACAAATATATTGGTATTGATTCTTGTATATTGATACAAAGTTAAATTATATTGACTATTGTATGCATGCATGTTTCTACCTCTGTTTAAAACATTTTTTATGTATTGACATATATTGTATTAATATATATTGTATATATTTACATATTGCAGTGTACATTTCTACCTCTGATTAAGATACTTATATAATGTTTGTGTATTGATATATATTTACCTACTGCAATGTATATTTGTACATTGTTTATATTTGGAGGTCATTGTCCTCATTTGTTTCACAGTCGTTTATTGTCTTAGTCTTTAAGTTAGATAGATATTGAGAATTATATAGATTAATAGTCATCTAAGTTTGTCATTTCTAATTAGACTAATCAGGTTCTTTAGATATATAGAGATTATACTCAGTATAGATAGATAATCTTCAACTTCTTCAAGGAGCTGTAGAAAATGGCCTTTAATCTAACTCAGAGTTTTGTGGTAGTGAGACACAATTGCTCCTGGCAACACCACTCTATTCCTGAGAGAATGTTGAGCACCAAAGACACTCCACCTGGAGCCTTTCTTTTTGGCAGAACTGGCCTTTGGGCAAAGAAATGCCCATACCTCAACCACTGACAGAGATACAGAGCATGCATCAATGGATAAAACAGGACTGTCATATCCTGCCAAGACAGGGTAAGATAGTTTTGAAAAAGTTGCTTGCCTTTGAAAATGGTATGTCAGTTATGTTAGGCCTTAGCCAAAGTTGGTTGCTTCAACGCTGTTAACATGACTTTGGGTGATTGCCCAGGTATCTAGTTGTCTCTGTGTTTGGTGCATGTTTTGGAAGTTGTTTTACTGAACTTTCTAATTACCCAGGTAACATTATTTCCCTTCTCAGATCTTTGATGGGGTTGAAGACTATATAGATGTAGTTACATTTCTCTCATGACTTGGCCAAGTTATTTATTATACAAGATCTAAGCTAGTTAGAATAGGATATTTGTACTTATTGTATATAATTTCATAGTAGGTTTAGAACTCTCTTATTTAAACAAAAGGGGGAGGTGTTGTGGGAGGTTCTCCCACTCCTCCAGCCAATAGCCGCTGAGATACCAGCCCATTGGGGCGTGGTCTCTCTCCCTTTAAAAAAGTGGCCACTTCCCTCTCCTCTCTCTCTTCACTTCCTGCTCCGCCGGCGACTAGACTCCTTTCCTGGTCGTGCAGAGGGCTGACGGTAATCTGTAAGTTTTTTCCCCTTTAAATAAATACCACCCTATTAATCATAATTCCAAACTGGTGTGGCATTGTTTGTGACTTACTCCTTCAGTTATTAAGGCTGGCTCCCTTCTAATAATTCATAAGTAAAATTCTCTTTCTTATCTTTACCAAAAAAATTACCACACAAATTATTCTGATCACCATTTCCCAACTCCTTCTAGATCCTGTCCACCTCCCTACCCACCCAACTTTAAGTCCTTTCTCTCTCTCTTTAGAGAACAATCAAACAAACAAACAAAAATAAATTGGAATTTTAAAAAAGAAACAAAAGCAGGTCACACACATAAACAAAAACGTAAAAACACGAAATTGGAAACCACAATTAATATTCAAGCAAAAGGCCAGTAAGACAAAACCAACCAAACAAAAACATTCAAATGAAGCAACATGAGACAAAATGTCTACAGGACAACTGCTGAGTTCATTTTGTGTTAGCCCTCTCCTGCTGGGCACAGGGTTTAGATCCAAGAGGCAAAGAGGACGGATGACTGCGAGGAACCAATGCCTCCCAACAACAGGACGATGCATGTATGACCGCAGCAGGAACACAACCTGCACAGGCTCAGGTCGGATGGGGTCGCAGAACGACGAGGGGAAAGTGTCATAGGCTCCCACCCATCACCACGGAGCCATCTCCAATTGATATCCGCTGCAAAGGTAAAATCACGTTTTCCCGGTTCCTTTCTTGCTGCATTCTCTCAGCTCTCCCTCCACAGGTGGAACATGGCAGCGACAAGAGCAGCCATTTGGTTGAAACATACCGGATCCCGGTTCCAGCAGGAGACCCCCTCCGCATGTGGTAGATTGGAACAGATATTGCCAGAGATGAATTATTTTTAAATGATCTTTTTCTTTTAATGCATCTGTTACATGATTAGAGACTTTTAACAGGAGGAAAAATGTGGAGGCAGGGCATGGTTAGGAAGAATCCTTTGGAAGTAGGGGATCTGATGGCTGGTGTGGGCAGAGGTTGAGATACAGTCTAGAAGGCAGGTTAGAGTTTCTTTTGCTTTATCTACTAACTGTGGTTTCCCAAAACAAGTACCAACTTATAACATATACAAGAACCTGTACTACATGCCAGAATTGATGAGCAGCTGGCCTGAGAAAGGGATTCAAAGGGTGAGCAACCCTTTGAGAAAGAAGTAGTACTAAGTGAGGCAGAATCCTTCATGTTCACTCCGTGTAGTATGCAGCTTTCCCGTGAGCTATTCACCCCCAATAAATAACCTTCCTCATACGTCGAGAATACAAGATGAATTGTATTTTTGACACCCCAAGGTTCCATCCAGAGGAGTCCCTGAATTAGATCTAAGGAATTCCCACACTGTTGAGTGTCAAGGACTGGAAGGAAAGGAGTGGAAATGCCAGCAAGAAGGCGGTGAGGTTATGCACATTTAAGTAGCATGAGAATTATTCTAAAAATCAAGATGGCAGCTAATTAAAAGGAGGCTGGGTGTAGTGCTTTTCTGAACCAGAAATGAATTGAGTTTCAGAAATATTGAAAATGATGCAAGCAGCTGATATACATTCAAACAGGATTCAGCTAATTTGATTAAATACTAAGTATGATAGCCCTCAAAATAATTATCTCAACTCATCGCCTAATTTTAGCAGAAGTGATCACATTCAAACTTAGCTAATTATAGCTTCAGGAGAGAAAAACATATGGAAGATCTTTTCTTTTTGGTTAGAATTGATATCTATCAAGAGCCAAGCATTCTCCCAAGATAAAAATTTCATAAAACAATAGTCTGCCCTAGGAGAATGAGTTAGTATTTCCATAATAAAAAATTGATTTCAGGAATGAAGTCTGACTTGAGCACACTGGGAAAGTGTATTGAGTACAACAATAGCCTAACGATGGATTTCAAAATCACAGTTTTTTATTCTTGGCTTAGCAAACTGATTTGCACACTGCCAAAATGGGGGAGCAGCTTCAATTAAGGCTACTTAAGAGAGGAATATGCGACTCCGCATTGTTTGCATGACACAGTGGCCCCACTTTTTCAAGAACACTCAGGTCTGTTATTGTCATTTTGGTTTTGCATTGCCCTGGGAGGTACAGAAAGGAGACACACAATTTCCAACTTCCATATAAGACAAAAGCAGTTCAAGAAGGGAAATGACACAGGGCAGATTGTCTCTGGTATCTTGGTACTGCAAGTCTCACACGGAGGAGCTTTCCCGTGCGCTATGACCCTCCTCAGTCCTTCCCTCGAGCTTCTTCACAGGAGAGACCTCTCAGTGGCTGGGACAGTTTTCAACCATGATTTATTCAGTCGGAGATGCCCCAGAAACTCATCAGAGCGCCACCACGTGATGGTATGGTTATGCTGGACGTGCTCCTCTGACGCTGTTGTTAACTGATGTTGGACAAAATCAAACCACCTGATGTCTCCTGGACAACTAATCCACACCTGGGATACACCCTTAGAACACACAATGTAGGAGGAATGAGTGCTTTGACCTCTGAGAATTGCATTCGTGCCTTTCCTCCCACTACAGCCACTCACCTCCAAGAAAAGTCTTGGGAACATAACTGCTACAAGATGCTGCTAAAACGGGTTCATGTAGTCTGAATGTGGAAACTGTTGTACTCGATCTCTAAGGCCTTGTCTCAAGATATTAGCATTTTTACTTCAAGTTAGAAAGGCAAACGTCCTGCGCTATCTAATACATAAAAAAGGCAGCTCCTTGTCTAAATAAGCTTAACCCAGGGTTCTCCAAACTTGTGTGAGCAGAGAAAACATGCAATGCTTCTTGGTAATCATGATTCTAAAGATCCCCTGCTGTCTCTGCTACCCACTCTTAGGTTTACACAGCAATTTTGATGCATTCCTGGATCTTTATGACCAAACATGTTTAAATTTCAGAGCAATGCGAGTTAATATCAATAAAAATAAGGATGTATGGAATCCCCCTGACTGTGGAAACAAGATGGCAGACTGTGAACTCTGTGAGATAGAATAACACGGGGCCTGATGACATTCCCACGGGCGCAATAGTGGCATGAAGGTATGAGAGTCAGCCACTTTCTCATCTGGTTTACAGCCGGTGCCTCAAGATAGATTTCATGTCTGGCACCATTAACTGGGCCAAACCTCATGCCTGGCTAGGTCCTAGGTCTTAGGTGAGGACCTTCTTCTAAATGGACACAGATATAACCCCCCCCCCTTAAGTTTTCACCTTTATATTAATGGAGTAGTGCATTCCTCAGTCCTCAGCAGAGAAGACTCTCTTTGTAGTAGATGGAGATTAATGTAGAAACCCACAATTGGGTTGTCTTAAAATCAGTTTTTTCTATTTTGGTGCCTACCAACAAGCTAACTACTGGTCTCCAGCAGTCAGCCCTAATTTTCCTTCTGCTCACACTATGTGCTGTCAGCACAGAGGGTCTTATGTGATATCCTGTAACTGGTTTCTAGTCCATGATTCTGCTGTTTCAGCCTGTGAAGATCTTCTGTGGAGCAGAGGTCAGCTGATGAGGGAAGTCCTTCTGTATATGTGTTGCTTTTATTGGTTAATGAAAAAGCTGTTTTGGTCAGCTTTTACTTAGCAGAGTAAAGCTAGGTGAGAAATCAGAACAGAGATAGATAGATAGATAGATAGATAGATAGATAGATAGATAGATAGAAGGCAGAGTTGAGGAGACACCATGTAGCAGCCAAAGGAGAAAGAGGTTTGAACATTACTAGGAAGTTATGAGCCTCATGGTAAAATATAAACTGATAGAAATGGGTTAACTTATAGTTAGAGCTAGGCAGTAAGAAGTCTAAGCCATTGGCCAAACCATTATATTTAATATATTAGCCTCTGAGCAATTATTTTGTAAGCAGCTGCAGGAACTAGCAAGCTGGAGAGAAACTGTTCCAGGGACCAGCAGCATAGAGAAAACTCCCAGCCACAGTCAGCCACAGGAGACAGGCATTCTGATGAGGTAGTATGGGGTTGTGTTGGGGCTGGTAGTGCTGACTGGACAGTTGCTTGATCTCTTTTTTTTGAAGACAAGATGGATCATAAATTACAGGCCACCAGACCGAACCATGCCTCCAGATCTTTTGAAACACCTGTTTCTCCATATCCTTCAGGGATAATCTCCTATCCTGGTATGGTGGTTTGAAAAAAAATGGCCACCAAAGGGAGGAACACTATTAGGAGTTATGACCTTGTTAGAGTAGGTGTGGCCTTGTTGGAGGAAGTGTGTCACAGTGGAGATGGGCTTAGAGGTCTCATATATGCTCAAGCCATGCCCAGTGAGACAGACCACTTCCTGTTCCTGATGCAGAATTCCCAGCTGCCTCTCCAGCGCCATGTCTGCCTTCACTCTGCCATGTCACCATGATGATAATGGACTGAACCTCTGAACTGTCAGTCACCAGATTAAACGTTTTCCTTTATAAGAAGTGCTGTGGTCAAGGTGTCTCTTCGCAGCGATCGAAATCCTAATTAAGACACATGGTTTGAGGGGTTGGGTTCTGCCTCTTCTAACTAAAGCAATAGCTTTGTTTGAATTTGCGTTTCTGTTTCTGTGATAAAACACTCTAGCCCCAAACAGCTCTTGGAGGACAGAATTTATTTCCTCTATGCTTCCAGGTCACAGTTCACCATTGAGGAAAGTCAGGGCACGAGTCCAAGTTAGCAGCTTGAAGCAGAAGCCAGAGAAGAATGCATCTTACCAATCCTTTATTTGCTCGTACTCCTCTGCTGGCCTGCGTATAGAGCCCGAGCCCTAGCGATGGTGCTGCCTACAATAGGCTGTGCCCGTCCACATCAATCGTCAACCATCAGTTTCCCACTCACATAGGCACAGGCCAATCTGATCAGGGCAATTCCTCAATTGAGACACCCTCAAATAACTTTGGGCTGTGTCAAGTTGACGGCTAATTGAACCAGCTCCTATGCTTAAAGCAAAAGGAAAAAAGGAACTTCCCATTATCCACTCTTTTTTGTTATTAGTTCAAGTTTATAGGGCCCAAAGTTTATATCAAGTTTACTATGTAGTTTCTGCCCACTGATATATTCGGTGCTTTTTCCATGATAAAGACTCTCAGCATTTTTCATATTTTTGCAATACATGGAATTTGAGAGAAAGAACATTAGAACTCAAAGATATTGAAAAATTATTTTAATAACAGTTGGCTTATGTTTTAGCTATTTCTCCCAATTCCCTAGCTTGCGAAAACAGTGTTCCTATGAACTTCAGAAATGTCTTGGGCCACATAATATTGAGTACTTCCTTGTGCATTAACCACAGTGGACATTCTGAATGGCACTGCCAGCATTATTAATCCGCCAGCACATACGCTGCAGGCTTTTGATATGTGCGAAAAAATGAAACCTTATTGAATTTGTATTTGATGAGTTTAAAAGCTTTTGTATTTGTGGTGCAGTAAAAAACAGCAACAATTAGAACAATAAGATGAACTACTGAGAAACAGATATAAAGAGAAAGAATAAATGAGAGACCACGCAGATGTAACAGAAACAAAAATGAACTTTGAGGACAAAGAACAGATCGAAGTTTGCTTTTGCTAATCCCTTTCCATCAAAACGGCTCCACATGAGATCCGCGTCCGGCTGATAACCCACTTATTACAAGCAATATTTAACACTGAAAAATTCTAAGGAAAGAAAAAGGCACTGGACAGTCCTTTGGCAATTTTGTTATTGTGGTGGGATTTCCCTTGCTGCAAAGGAGGAGAAAGACATGATGAATGGGAGAGATTGCATGGAAGATTAAAAAAAGCAGAAAAATATTAGGCCCTGGGTATCTGCAGTTCAATTGTTCCAAAGTGCAGCAAACACTTGGAGTTTTAGATTTCTTATCAATGCAGTCCGTTTCTGAAATATCCAAGGGTCTATTTGTCTTGCTCACTGTGGAACTCAAGCAAGGGGTGATGACACTGTCAATCACAGAAGTCTGGGAGTGACTGGCTCACAGGGCCCTGGCCTCACATCTTCCAGGGGACATTTGGGGAATAGGGGAGAGTTGCCTCCATCCTTCTTTATTCTTCTGACTGTTCTCGACATTGGTAAGAATGATGCCCTAGGAGTGCTACCTTCTAAAGCACGGACATTGAGTGTGTGCTGCACACTGCCCTGACATTCTCTCAAGTGCATTTCAGCATGCTTGGACATGGAATAGCAAGGGAAATAATTACCTGCAAGGATCATGCAAGAGCGGGCACTTAGACCTACAAATAGTGTAGTTATTATTATCTAATGATCATGGTTAGTACCAACAAATTAAAACCAAATCCAAAAGTCAAACTTCTTATTAGCCAAATGTGAGTAGGGCATATTCATTTAGAAGAGTATTTTCAACATACATTCTGCACTTCACAACAGCCCCTGCTATATTACACTAAAAACAATTAGACATTTAAAGCATATTTGAAAGATCTGGGCCAGAAGATTAGGTAGCATGCCTGCAGACTTTCTCTGCTCTCTCTGCTTCCCAGCAGACCCAATCCCTCAGGCTCATCCCTAGGTTGGCAACAGAACACCAACTGCAGCTTCCTTTCCCCACTGTGCAAGCCTCCTGTGGATCCCACAGACAATCCCCTCTTGGCCTCCCTCCTTCCACTTGGGTCTCAGCTCCCAGCTTGGGCAAACAAGCAATCACAGGCCATGCCTGCCAGAAGACCAGGCAGACTGCCCACAGACCTTCTCTGCTCTCTCTCTTCCCCAAGGAGACTCCATTCCCCTAAACTTGTCCCAGCTGTAGCTCCACACCTCCTGTGGGTCCCATAGACTATCCTCTCCTGACCTTACAGAAATTAGTACCAACAAACAGAGTTTAGTACAACTCCTTTATAGTCTTTTTTTTTTTTTTAATTTTCAGATGGGCTCTATTTTTTTTTTTTTTTGGCAGTAACCAGGGGCACTGTGGCTCCTATAAGAGGTTTCAGCAGTAGCAGCAAAAACTGCACAACTCCTTTAAAAAGATTTCCTGGTTTGTGCTGCCAGCATGAACTCTGGCTCTTTCAGGAGGCCAAGAACTTGAATGGGGTTTGTGGGCAGCGTGCTGCAAGTTACTTGGTGGCAGCACGGGCCAACTGCTTACCAGAGTTGAGGTGGTGAGGATGACTCCCACTTGACAGTCTCAGAGGCAGTGAATGGATCTCTGCCATGTTGGACTGGGCAGAGCCAAAAGGCAAAGAAGCCTTAGTCCTAGCCATGCCATGTAGCATTTTAAGAAGCAGTCGTGGTCAGAAAAGGATTACAGATATACAATAAAGACAGATTCAGATGAAAAAGACCTCTGAATGGGTCACAGTGTTGGATAAATGTACGTAGGCTTAAGAAAAAGAGTATAGACAGTTATAATATAAAAGAGTACAGACAGTCATAGATTAAAGAAGTAAAAAAAGCCATATAAAGATGGAAAATACACAGAGTTTGGATTATGTATATTATTGTGTTTTCTTTGAATTTTTGACTGTGAATAAGCTAAGTACAGAAAAACATTTCATTGTATGAGCTGCTAAGCTACACCAACATATATATTTTAAAGTTATATTGACTTCAAAATTTGGGTCTAAGGATTTGTTTATTTAAAAAAGAGGTTCTGCTTTTGTTTCCACAGAGGATGAGAACCTGTGGATTCCTTCAAGACTAAGATGGTTTGCTGGACCAAGACCATCTGAAAGGTCACTGTAAACACCTAAAACATACTTTATCCAACAAAAAGCAGGAAGCAGTTTGGAGAGAACTATGTCCAAATCCCCAAATACAATTTATAAATGTTTGTTTCTATTTAAAGGGGGATATGATATAGAGATGAATACATTGCATTGATATGGATCTTGATCTATTGACACAAATTTAAGATCAATTTTGTTATATGTATATTTATGCTCTTCATTAAGGTATTGTGTTTGTGTAGCTCATTTAAAAATGTAATGCACAATTAAGAAATACAGATTAATATATACTCATCTATAATAGTCAAGCTTGTAATCAATCATGTTAGTTAGGTTTTACAGATGTACAGAGATATATTTCAGATAGTCTTCAAACCTTTCAAAGACTTACAGAATACGACATTTAAAATGTTTTAAAAACTTAGGACTTTTCATGACAATGAGATACATTAGCTCCTGACAGCACCAATCTACTTCAAGAGGAAGATGGGCATCGAAGCGGCTCCTTATGGAGTTTGCTAGCCATTTGGTCAAGAAACTGTTCTTGCCTGGACTGCTTGATGCTATGCCATATGAACTGGACATGCAGGACCCACAGTAAAATGACTGCTGAACTTGCCTAAAGGTAAGACAGTCCTTTGGGATTCCTGCTTCATGAAAGAGAGCAATAAGAAAACTGAAAAAGATCAAGGGGATACAAATTGGAAGGGAAGAAGTCAACATACAGTTATTTGAAGATGATTATGAGAGTGTACATAATTGTCCTAAACATTCCCCTAAGGAACTCCTAGAGCTGATAAACTCCTTCAGTGAAGTGTCAGGATGCAAGATTAACTAAATAAGAAAAAAAAAGATATTCAGTGAATATGGTACAGAGTGGGGTGACTCAGTGTGTGTGCATGTGTGTGTGTGTGTGTGTGTGTGTATGCATGTGTGTGTGTGTGTGTATGCATGTGTGTGTGTGTGATACACATTGAGAGGCAAACATTTGCACAGAAGAAAATAAGTATGTAAGCATGCACTGGAAAAGCAGCCAGGCAGGAAAATAAGTGTGTAAACATGCACAGGAACAGAAGCCAGGAAGGAAAATAAGTGTGCAAGCATGCACAGGAACAGCAGCCAGGCAGGAAAACTTTTAACCCGAGGAATGAAAATGTAAGACTTGTCAAGTGCACTGTGATAACTCTGCAGGGATTCCACTGAGATACCGGAAAGCCCCGAGTTAATGCTCATGTATCTTCCCTTGCACTGTAGGTATGTGTGTGTGTGTGCGCACATGTGTGTGTCCCTCATCTGCAAGGTGCCCTGAAATGTCTTCAAGCTTGTAAGCACTGTCCACTCTACAGCCACATGGTTATGCCCCTTGCTGCACTGTATACCTTTAGGAAATAACCAGATTTCATACCAATTTTATGAAGCTACCATAAAACTTGCCTTTTCCTTAAGAGGAGTATGTGTTACCATTTATATCTCTTTGTTGTTATTCCATTTAAGTAGGGAAACTGTAAGCTACAATCAATTCGTCTTACTGAAGATACATGCTGTGCTCCTGTGGCATGAGAGATAACCACTCACAAATCACAGGGAGATGGCGTTGGCACCAGGTTCATAGCAGGACCTGACAGTGCTTACAGAAGAGTCACAGAAATTGAATAATGTGGTTCTTCTCCACACATATTCTTACGAGTTGGTTTAAAAAAAATGGTTTAGGCTATAGAAGCATGGTGTGCATTTTGCAGCCGTGGAATTTTGAGCGTGTGCTTTCTTTCTCCTTACTTACTAAGCCTTGGAAGTGTGTTCTCACTTTGTTAAGTGTGCGGTACCTCTTCTCTGTAATGACTCCTACACTATGTCTCAAGAAACCATGATCAGTTTCCTACCAGAAACTCACTCCCCAGTGTCCACCACGGTGGGACTCAAGAGGAGGCAGACCGAGACCCTAAGCTGTGTCAGGGGCTTGCACTGATTCAGCCTGGCCCTTCTGTCCCTCTAAGTCTCCTCTCTCCACATCTACAGACAGGACTGTTATACACAACACAGGGAAGGAGACACTCAGAGCAAGGGCATAATTTATTCCAAAATGCCTATGTTTAATTTTGTTACAACTGGAACTAAAATTAATATAAAATACTTTAGAATAAGAATTTTCTTGCCATCAAACTGACTTTTCAGGGCGGGAGATTTAGTTCAGAGGTAGAGTGCTTGCCTAGAGAACCCAAGGCACTGGGTCCGGTCCTCAGCTCTGGGAAGAATCGCTCATGTTTCTCCACTGAAAGGCTAAGCATATAAATGGACAATGGTCAGATGCTGAAGCAAAACAGAGCCACAGTCTACAGCCACCTGACCAGGGAACCAGAATCTTCTCTATAATAAATGACCCTGGAAGCCGGAAAGCAGAATGCTAACTCTAAGCACCATTTAGAAGTTCCATTAATAACTGGCTGAAAATGGCCAGTCTCTAATTTTTGAGCTTGTTTCCAATTTAGAACTAAAAAAAGCCACATATATAAATATATCTTCTTCAACACTCACACAGAACATCCTGCTGTCTCAGCTTCCCTGGGCTGTCAGCCTCCAATCAGGGTACCCAAAGACCCCCCAACAAACACACACATGCAAACACACACACATGGGCTGTCAGCCTCCAGTCAGGTACACAAAGACCCCCCCCAACATACACACATATGCAAACACACACACACGCACATACACATGGGCTGTCAGCCTCCAGTCAGGTACACAAAGACCCCCCAACACACAGACATATGCAAACACACACACACACACGCACATACACATGGGCTGTCAGCCTCCAGTCAGGTACACAAAGACCCCCCAACATACACACATATGCAAACACACACACACACGCGCACATATACATGGGCTGTCAGCCTCCAGTCAGGTACACAAAGATCCCCCAACACACACACGCATGCATACATACATGCACACACATATATAAGCACACAGATATGTTTGACCATGAATGTACTGGAATAGCTTCTATGCCTCTGCCTTTAGATGCCTGGCAAGTTCAAATCATGGTAGCTGGATTCCCTGCTATGATTAAGTTTAGAGTACATGACCTTTTCCACCAAAGAAAGGTAAAGGAGCTGACCTTATCAACATAATAAACTGCCCACAGTGTCTAGTGGATTTCCTCCTCAGGTCTTCAAAAGGCTCTTTGTTAACTATTATTGCCGTCTCTAGGCTGGAACATGTTTGCTCAATGACCAGACTGCCAATTGGTGCCCTGGGAGGACAGTACATGCAGAGATACAAGGGCTGCCTGAAGCTGATGAGAATCTTGGATGAGAGATAGGAAATCAGCAAGGAACTTGGCCAGGCAAAGAGCCTGTGAGAAATGGAGGCCCTGGGCGGCTCCCTGGTTCATTCTACTGATCTTGGTAAGAACAGCAGATGAGTTGACAACTGTGTTCGCTTTCACTGACAAGAACATGAACCACACTGTAAGTGTGTGCTCAGTCTCAGGGACTTAGGACATCCTCTGATATGTCTGTATCTCTTAGAAGTCCAGGTTAGAAAAATGCTGACATCAGATCTTGATCAGTGTGTCCAGTGTGTGACAGAGTGTACCTCTAGTAACTGGGGTACCGTGTAAGTCTTCTGAGAGTTGGGTCATTTCACACTTTCCCAGTACTTTCAAGCTATAGCTCCTGCCGTGCCTGCTTTCTATAAACTTAAAGCAGGAATGCCAATTACTTTTCAGCTCCACAAATAATCTTTGACAGACTGAAATCTTGTTGCTTTGGACTCGTTCAGAAGACAAATAAGAGCCATGCACTAAGAGTGACTAAAACACAGCTTTAAACTGTGATTTAAAAGCCATAGTTGTTGCTGATTGGTTATCTGTGTTTTATATCTGTACTTTAATAATTCTATTTTTTCTTAGAATGAGTGTGTATGCATATAAACGGATATCAGAGGGCAACTATGAAACTGGTCCTCTCCTGCCACTCAAATTGGCTTCTGGGATTCGAACTCAGGACCCAGGTTTGTGTTGGAAACACATTTACCCTCTGAATCATCTTGCTGGCAGAACTCTACACATTTAATAAGCTCAGCCATCCTACTTTGCCTTTCTCATGTCAACTCCTATAGTCCTTTCCACCACGCACCTCAGTGACGTGAAGATGTAGGAAGCACTTGAAATGGGTGACTGCTCAGCCTCCAGCCACATGGGCCACTGCTTGAGACCAGAGAACCGATCTGGGCGTAGCTTTCCTTCAGTCTCATCAGGCTACGTGTCAGTTATGAAGCAGCGGTTTGGGGATGTATGCTTCCTTCCAGACTGCGAAGAACTGCAACTAAGAGCCTCCCAGGATTAGAGAGAACAGTCCTGGTCAAGAGAACACACTGTCTGGTCTGGGTCGAGACCTAATGGTCCAGCTGGCCTGGTTCAGTCACTCTGGCTTAAGGGCCATCGGGACAAGGTGGGCTCAGCTCGGGCCATGCTAAAGACCTAGGCAGAATCACTGGTTCTTTAATGAAGTGCTGTACTTTTGCTTCCCAGAATCCCCACCCCATTTCAGGAGTTTACAGACCACAGCCATGTAGAGTTGTTAATTTGCCTGCTTCTCTGAATTATTAAGAAAACCGTAACTTTTCCTTCCTTGTTTCTCTCGTGCTATAAAGAGTGCTTTCTTTAACACCTTGGGAATTCCTCTCGACATTTGGAAAAAGCCTCCCTCCCTGCAGTGCGGCAGCAGGTCTATGCCAGCTGAAATGGCATGGCCTTTTTCTTCTCCTCTCCACTCTCCTCCAGACAGCTGCTGAGGTTTTATGTCTTGCCCATACTTGGGCTTTTCTTTTAAATCCTAAGACTGTCCTTGTGCTTCTGAGTCCATTCCTAAATTCTTCTATTAATGATACTAAGAGCCCGAGCCCCGCAGAGGAGTCCCATCCCCCTGTATCACCAGCTTGGCTCTTACACACACACCGCTTCACAATGAACTGGCATGAAAGTCTGGCTCTCCTCATTAACATTACTTAATTATCCTCATTAGCATCACTTGCTATTCTGACCCAGGCAAATGGCTTGATTGTTCAATACAGAAAGTTGTGGAAAGACCTATCAATGCTTTAACTGCACGTATCAAAGGAGAAGCTTGTACCCTAGACTCTGAATTCCTGCTTTTACCAACCCTGAATTCTGGCCAGTTCCAGCGTTGAAAGGTCTGCCTTGTACACCATGCTTCAGAGTCTAAAATCTCCTCTGCCCTTCCAAGTCCCGCCCCTGGCCCTTGGGTACTGTCCTCCCCTGAGGTCCTTGGGTACAGTCCTCCTGCACCACAGAATTGTGCACAACAAACTCAGCTTTGTATTAGCCAAGAGCCCGGCAACACTAAGGGTCCTGTTTCCTCTCTGTCTCACAGGGCTTTGACCGAAGTCCGCCAAGATCTGCTTCCTTTTTGTGCCCTCTAAGACTGATAAAAGAGTGAGGGAAAAGAAAGCAATGGGACCAAAGTGGTTAAGAACATAGAGGCTGAAGGGAAGGCTACCTAAACATCCCTGCCAAGACCCTGGATGAACCTTAGAACGGTTAAAGGTAAAGCTGAGAAGCAGCCTCCTCTTCCAAGGCAGAACTTTCTAAAAATTAAACGAATCTAAATCCCCTCTAGGGAGTCTCCAGGGAGGGAGAGTGACGCCCAGCACTGGGGTGAGAAACTGCACCTATACTACCATTGAGTTCTTCCAAGTCCGCTTTTTACCAGATGGGGCCAGCCCCACCTCCCCCTTTCCCTGTTAATGCCCCCAATTGTTCAGTGACTTCCTTACAGGCCTGTGAAAAACACTTGTCTCTTCTCAATAACCTGATATCATCAGTCCACCTCTCCTTCCTCTACCAGGCAGGTAGCTTGAGTATTTAATACAGAATACTCTGAACAACCATCAGGAACTGAGCTGGGTGTCCCTGGTCACAACTGCTGAAGCACCCTGAGCTGCTATAGAAGCAGCTGTGCTTGGCTGGACTGTGCTAAGTGACTTTAAACAAAGAAAATGTAGGTGGGATGAAGCAAAGGACAGACATCTATCAGCATATCTGAGATTGCTCTGGGCAAGGACGGAGCCCCAGCAGACAGCCCAGGCTACATGATCATACCAGGCTGGACGCCTGTGTGTTGAGAATACAGAAAATGAACCTGTAACACCAAGTTTGGCTTCTTTAGCCTCTAGCCTGCAGAAAGAGGTCTGCTTTGTGGTCCAAGCAGATATAGTGGGGAGGGTTCTCACAAACACTCACTCATGAATACAGAGTTCCAACTGATCCTCCTGTGTAACTACAACGCTAGGACTCTGGACCACGGAGTGCGCTGTAGATGTTGCCTACTGCTGGTACATTGCTAAGTATTTGCTTGAATTAAACAAGATGTTTGAGCAATAATTTTTATTACTGGGAATAATAAGCACTTCACATTTCTATATTACTTTGCAATCCTTTCAAGTTGAGAATCGAAATAGATAATGGGCATGGAATCACAAAACCCAGCCTGATGTCTTAAATATGGCAATCCCTCAGTTAATGTTCACTGACGGAATATAATTACTAATAAGGAAATACTAGAATGAGAACTAGGGTAGATTTTTATCCTTGTGTGTAACAATGACCCAGTTGTCACTCAATTGGCTGTGTTTTAAACACATGGTCATGTTACATCATCTTAATGGCACGTCGCTTAGGTTTCTTATAAGGTTTAAAAAAGCCTTTGTGAGCAATAAGTTAGGGCTCAAAACATAGCATTCCCACAAGAGAGAAAAGAGCAGTATTCCTCAGAGGAGGGAGGCTGATCTGGTGAGACTCACACACCAGCTCACCTGGACTACGTATGAGCGGTGCCTGGGAGGCTCTCAGACCAATAGATATCCAGGGCCATTGGATGATAGGGGGACTCGTGAGTGCTGGCGTCAGTCCAGGGCACATACCATCCTAGATGCTTCTGAAGGTGACGGGCTGCATGCAGAACAATTTTTTTTTAACCAAATACAGCATGTGGAATCCTGCCTTGTGCTATAGCGCAATGATGTCTGTGTATGTGAGCCATAACTTTGGATGCTCCATGATTCAAATAATAGAAACCACATATCTTTGTCAACAGCCTTCCTTCACCCACGAATGGCATCCTAAGCTGTCCTGGTCAGGACTGAGTCTTAGTAGAACAGTAGTAATGAAGTGAATGGGAACAGCTTGAAGGTGAATATTGGAGTTTCTTGTGTAGATCATTAATACTGTAGAGTTGAGTCTCAGTCATAAACCAACATGGAAAGGGTCTCTTGGGAATTTAAAGACAGAACCAACATGATTTCTTATGTGTTCTTATTTCTATTCACATAAAAAGTCCTGAGGCATAGCAAGACACACACACACACACACACACACACACACACACACACACACACACACGCACACACTCACTCATAGCCAACTAAAATTCAAATGAAGTGAAGTTGCACTAAATTTATGAGAAAAAGTACCACAGAAACTCTATTTCATATACATACATAAATATAGCATGCATAGATAAATATACTATGTAGAGTGTTAAACTTTACCTAAAAATCAGAAAAGGAATTGCAATGTTTCCTCTTCCTGGAAAACAAAGGGACCTTGACTACCAAGTGCCTCCCATGATCCTCCATCAATTAAATCCATCCATCCCAGAAACACCTGCCTCTCTACAGGTTATTCTCACTTCTAAATGTCTCCCACCACGTCTCGCATTCAGCTGAAAAACAGAAGCTTATTCACAGCCAGAGAACTTGGTGGAGACCATGGAGGAGAGAGGCACCCTCTCTGCACTATAGAGATGCTAGCAAAGATGCACATTCAGTTATAGTCACTATAATATATCCCGTGAACAAATAGTGTATCATTTCATATACAGCCTTCAAAAATAATGTCCCGTGCAAAGCTGAAAAGACAGAGTGACTAGGCCACCTGTCCCCTCTATATGTACAAGTCCCCAAAAGTGATAAGAGGAAGGGTAACTGCTCGCACATAGGGCAGATGAAAACTTCACTAGCAAAATATGACCATTCAGATTAGTGAACATAGGCATGAAAATATTAGCCAACGAGTGAGTGTAGGACAGTGACTGGAGGCCCACACTTCCCAGCTCTGCAGGCGGATAGGCTTCTCCACGGCTGGTTAACAAGCAGGGTCTTATATACTGTATCCATGAGCTCAATGGTTAAGTACTATAATTATATAAGGATGATGACTTTCAAAATACTTCACAATATAGCCTCCAGGTCATCTTGAAATTACGGGAACAGATGTGGGTTTAGATCTTTCAGGAAGAAACACCACTACTTTGTTTTATTTAAGAGTAAGAAAGAAACAAGAAGCTGGGTGTTGGTGCATGCCTTTAATCCCAGCACTCGAGAGGTAAAGGCAGAATCTTTGTAAGTTTGAGGCCAGCCTGGTCTACAGAGTGACAGAGTGAGTTTCAAAACAGCCAGGGCTGTTACACAGAGAAACCCTATCTTGAAAAACCCAAAAACCAAAAAAGAAAAAGCAAAAAAGAAAACAAAACACCTTGTTTTTGGTTAATGAGCTACATAATGTCTGCTGCCTGCCTACCAGTGGCTAGGTACTTATTTGATAATTCATTTTTATTTTAAATGTGTGTGTGTGTGTGTGTGTGTGTGTGTGTCCACACCATATGTATGCCTGATACCATGGAGCATTGCAGAGGTCATCGGATGCCCTGGAACTGGAGTTACAGACAATTGTGAGCCACCATGTGCATGTTGACAACCTAACCCAACCACCTGGAAGCACAGCAGGTGCTCTTAACAACTGAGCCATCTCTCCAGCACCCTGGCCATTTCATTTTCAGATGAAGCTTCCTTGAGATTGTTTTTCTGTACTCAGGGAACTAACATATTAAACTTTGCTTTTTAACTTAATAAAAGGGACTTAAGCACCACTGTCCTGATCTACAAATTCATATTATTAGCTTTCTATTTGTCTGCTTCCCTTTCATGTCTAGTAAAAATTCCAAACTTTCAGTTCAAAATTGAACTCCTGATCTGATTACCCCCTCCTCTCCTCTGTTCTTCTCCTGTTGACAGCATTTTGCTCTCCACCCATCAGCGTATTTTGCTGGTCCCACTCTAAAAATTACTTTCCCGGCTGCTCTGCCGCCTTCCTGATTCTGCAGCCAAGTCTTCCTGATCACTTTCCTTCCCCCTACAGCCTAGAATCCGTCTGACATCCAGGACACACTCTTATGTCAATCCAGGCTTGATCGCTTTGTCACAAAGGCTCAGAGGAGCAATCAAGTTCCTCACCGGTGCAAGACACACAGTACCAGCATCCAACTGTTCCCTGCTCTGATGCCAGCCGGAATGTACGCCCCATTTTGCTGCATGCTAGTTGCCCCCCACACTATGGGCTTTGCACTCGATGCTCTCTTATTTCCACAGACCTTGAAGATATTTCCATGATTAGCTCCTCTTCAAGAGTCGTTTCCTGAACACTACACTGAATACCCTTTCTCCTTGATACTCTGTGACCCCTTATCTTATTTTATCATCTCTGTTTGCTTGCTCGGGAGACTGTCTGAAACAGCAGACCATGGCTCCATGAAGCAGAATACTCAGTGCCAAACTGTGACTGACACACGGCAGGCATCAATATATTGCTCAAATGAATAAATAAATTAATTCCATTTCTTGGAAGTCGATAGACAAGGAGAAAATAACATGACATTAGGCTCCCGATAGTTAACTATTTTTAATACAGGGCCGTGACAATTACGTTAAACAGTCTTTTAGACTTTTATGGCATAAGAGCTGGGCTGTGACACCAGCAGTCGGAAAGCCAGGGTTCTCTTTATATCTAATTGGTCTCCAGAAAGTTTTAAATAAGACACTCATTTCCCCAATTATGATTCTCTATGTGTAGATAAGAAATGATGATCTAGCATAAAACCCATCCTGCAGACTTATTAACTTAAAATGGAACATGTAAATCTCAGCCTGTGCCCACACTCCACTCTGTGGCTGTTTTTCTCACAGTATGTTCTCTCTGGGGATCCGAGGTATGAAAAGGGCACTCGGGGAAATGGCTTGGGAAAATCGGGGTGCATGCCCACGAGGCACGTGTTCCCAAAGTTAACCTTGGGCTGTGGGAACAGCCTCGGAGCCACAGCCACAGGCTATCAGACCCAGTTATTGTAGGATAGTGCTTTGTAAATGTCGTCCGTGGGTTCTGAGATCCCATGCAGTTTGTCCGGAGGGTATGTGGGGGTCTAAAGAAGCCATGCCAGACTCTCAGTTTCCCTATTTACTAATACCAGAAAGACCACTGGCTAGAAAACACGCAGGTATGTTCTTCATGATGTTTCCTTTCTTTATTTACATGACCCAAACTACTCTGTGCTCCGGGATGGTTCACGGTCTGTGGAATGAAACTAAGGTACCACAATGTGACACAGGATGTCCTTCTGTATGCTGTGAATATGTGTCTCTTTCACTGGTTGATGAACAAAGCTGTTTCGGCCAATGGTCAGGCAGAATAGAGCCAGGCAGGAAATCCAAACAAAGATACAGAGAAAAATAAGGCGGAGTTGGGAAGATGACATGTAATTGCCGAAGGAGTAGCATGCCAGGGCATCACTGGTAAGCCATGGCCAGGTGGTGATGCACAGATTAGTAAAATGGGTTAGTTTAATTGTGAGAACTAGTAATATGTCTAAGTCAGTGGCCAAACAATTACAATTAATATTAAGCCTTTGAGTGGTTATCTTATAAGGGACCACGGGGACTGGTGGGAGGAAACAGCCCAGTGGGGCCAGATGAGATGGAGAAAAGTCCCCATTTACAACAGTGTGGCCAAATCTGGCCTGCAAAGGAAACACATCTCAGGATGTGTCACCAAATTCTTTCTAAGATTGAACTTTTCAGTTCTTTAGCTTCAACCACATCAAAGGAAGATCAAATCAAGGTATCCATTAAAAGGCAATTGAAAACAAATCCTAATGATAGACCAGGTACCAGAAAGGCTCTGTTCTGGGGATGTAGCAGCAAATGAGGAAGACACTGTGTATGTTCTAGTGGAGCTCATATCTCTAGGATGAAATGATCCAAACGTGTGCCGTTACTGCTGCATTACACAACACTAGGTTTAGTCAGGGCTTTCAAAAGAAGTGCAGAAAGTAAAAACAAAGAATGTTATTTTTCTCATCTTAAAAAGTCACTTAGATGAGGGGATGACCCCAGGACTCTTGATTTGCATGGAGATAGCTGACTGTTGTCCTCAGCATCCCCAAAGGGCTAGATTCAGAGTCCATATATATAAACAGGAAAGAGCTCAAATCTGGGGAAAGTTAGCATTCTCCCAAGTGGTTTGTGAAAGAGTGGTACTGGAATATTTTTGAAGATGGGCAGGGAGGGATAGAGAAGAGATGAAGGAGCGATTAGAGAAATACCTGAAGTATAGGAGCTGAATGGGAACTGAGTGAGTGGAAACAGAAGGGAATGCACAGTAGGAAGGAAGGCTGTGAGCTGAAGAGCCACACAGCAGAAACAATGTTACTTAAGACCCAAAATGTAGCGATAAAGAGCCATACGGCAGAAACAATGTTACTTAAGGCAGGAAATGTGGGATGAAGCTCCACACAGCAGAAACAATGTTACGGCTGGAAAGGCTGGTGATACACCAGTCCAATAGGCTAAAGCTGAATTTCACTACTGAGGTGGAAAGAGCCAGACGGAAAGAAAATTATGAGGAAAAGAAAGGTCCAGAGAGTTAGTGCCTGGCAGGGCCGTGGAGTGTGTAGAAATCTCTGGAACCTTTCAGCCCAACTGAAAGTTAAACACTGATTATCGTCTTGGAATGTTTGACTTCTGTGACAAGTCAATCTAATGAAAAGTGTGGCCTAACAGACTTAGTAAAGTGGAGTATGGCTTAACCATGCATTAAGCTAACCTACCCCCTACTCAGCAACCCAGGAAAAGAAATGGGGTGTTATTTACTGAAGGAGTTATTTAATTCAGTCTACCGTATTTTTTTAACACAAAATTCCTGGCATAGCATAACAAGACGTGGAGCATAAAGATGAAACCACAGCGTAAGAAGAAAGAATCACAGCCAAGTCTGTGGTAATCCAGGTGCTGGATGATGGAAAAGGACTTTATGTGGGACAAGTGTGAAACTTCTACCGAGGGAAGAAGGAGAATGTGAGAAAAATGGACAGGATCAGCAGGGAACTGAGAAAATGTCTAAGCATGAAGCAGAAATCAAGGAGTCAGAAAACACTTCAGAACGAGGGAGTCATAGGATACGTTACAGAAGATTAACAGAAGTCCTTAAAGGATCACAAACAGGAAGGCACAGACATGGGATTTATCCAAACCAAATACCATATGAGAGAGGACTGGAATATCTGAACCAGTGAGACTTATGTGACATATACGTAACTAGAATCCCAGAAAGAAAGTTAGACATGGACAAAATATCAGTACAAATATTACAGTTAACTTAAGCCAGGGAGCATAAAACACACACACACACACACACACACACACACACACACTCAAGGTAACAGCAGTAAGAATGAATGACTTATCATTGAAAGTATGAACTTGCCAAAGAATAAAATATAAAAAAGTGATGGAGAGGAAAAGTCAGCACCATGGTATCTTTAAAGTACTCAAGGCTGGGGGCAGAATCCACAAGCTGAGGGATTCTGAATGGCAAATAAATAAATAAACAAATAAATAGTTTCAGAGGGGAAAATGTCCAAGGGAATTAACCCTCAGAGACCCTCAGTACAGGAAGTACTGAAGGACTTCATTCAGGCAAAGGAGACTTACTCCAGATGTGGCTGAATTACATAGGGTGGGCTGCTGAAATGAAGAGACCAGATATAAAATAGAAGTGAGGTCTTAGAGGTACTCTATAAACAAAAAGGAGAGGGTTAGAGCCCTGAGACAAGGTGGAGAGAAAGCAAGGAAGGGACGAAAGAGAGAGGAGGTGAGGGGCTAGGCAATGTGTGTCTGAAAAATGAAGACTATCAATCTATCAAATGCTACTGGGCAGTTAGAGCTATATTTAAAAAAAAAAACAAAACAACTATTCTCTAAATAAGACTATTTCTCCTGCTCTCAGTATTCCTTAGTTGCCTGTAGTTCTTTTGGGTTGTGGCCTCCTGAGCCCCGCCCCCCATTAGCATGTCTACTGGGGTCCTTGTTCAGCTCATGTTTATAACCACATCGCTGAGACTTTATGGGAGCAGGTCTGATATCACAAAATTAAAGAAATTTTTTTTTAAAGTGCCTATTGTACTAAGAATCAGCATAGATATTCTTGAGGCAGAAACTGATTTGCCTGAGAAATTCAGGCAGTTGGTTTATTTTGCATCATTTACATTAGAGAACTCTGAATAACTTTGCAGCTGAAGCCATTTACAGTTGTCAGGGTGGCAACCATGATGGGGGAGGTCTGTGTGCAGGAAGGGACAGGGAAAGGACTCTGGCTACTTCGCTGGTCTCTGGCTGGAGTTGAAAAAGAGATGGGAGGGAGGAATACTGGAGAAAAGGATTTACAGAAGAAAAGGGAGGGAGGAAGTCTGCATTTCAATGCATTCCTCACTGGGAAAAAGGCAGCAAGCCCAGTCAGGGCTCAAATTAGAGGAGTTGAACTCGATGGTGACTGGAAGTTAAAACCATTGGGTTTTCTAACATTTAAAAGTAATAAGGTCACTTTTAAAATACCTGACTCACACGGGCACCAGGTCCATTTGTCTGTGACCTTAATTAAAGATTTAGTACCATTCCTTTTCAGTTCATGGCTTTACCTTGTCTTTCTGACAGGCAAATTAAAGTGTTTCCAATCTCAAGATGAGGACCACTGGGGTTTTTATCTTTTGGTCTGTCTTGAGCACAGGATACCCTCTAACGCTGAAGCTGCAATATCACTTCACTTAAAGTCAGCACAGCACACAGTGGCAGTTATCCACTTCATCCCCGGCCACCTGTCCCAGTGTTTACCAAATGACGACAAGGATATTGCCAGTGGTTCAGAGGATACAAGTACATTAGGGGACGGATTTCTTTTGTCTTTTTAATTGTTGCACTTTCCAACAAGTAAAAAGTTATTCATTCTACCTGATGCTGATTAAAGGCATAATACACGAAATTAAATGCGTAATTTATTACAAATAAAAGACAGGCATTTCTATCACACAGTAATGGATCATGAACTTCCTAGGGTGTGAGGAACAAAAACCCTTCTGTACATTGAAGGTCTGTGAAGGGTGTTCAGGAGAGTCTAGGATGGGCTCCGGGATGCTGCCCCAGCCCTGCTCCTTACTCGTTGTTCCAATGGCAGCATGACATAATGAAATATTTCTCCTTGACTCATTGGACTTTGGATCAAAATCTGCCCTTGTGGAAACCATTTCATAGTGTTATAGTAAAGAATGGACTCTACACAATGTTGTCTCCTCCTCCAAGAGACAATAGTGTGTTCAGCAGCAGGTCAGGTCAGGACCATTCCTCTGGAAGGAAACTCCTCCGTAGGCAATGTTAAAGGCATAGGAGGAATCGTTACCCATCTAATATCCTTCCCAGAATTCCCATCAGAAGTGGAGTCGCCTACACAGCCCCCGGCTCTGAGGTTCTGCTGGGCCTGTTTAACCTTTTTCTTTTCTTTGGTCTCTTCCTTTTCAGCACTGGTCAGTGCCTAAGTGTGTTTTTCTTGGTACTTGAACTTCCTTATTCTTTTTCTAATTATCCCTTTTCCCCACCACTTGGCTGTTTGTGTACCATGTGGCCAACATCTGTGATGGATGAACTCAAACAGCATGGCCTCTCCTCTTTCTTCTCCACCTTCCCTTTCCCAGTAGTTGCTCGGGTTTACAGCTTGTCACCTTGGGGTTCTTCTTTGAAAGAAAATTGCTCTCAAGCTTCACTTTGAGTTTGTTCTTAAAATTTGGTATTATCATGCCTAAGAACTTCAAGGAGAGAACCCTCATTATCCTCTGCCAATAGACCAACACCCTTGCCTTGGCCTCAGGCTACCTGGAGGTCCACAGCCTGTCTCTTTCAGCTTCTTGCTCGCTCATTCCTTTCCTGGCCTGTCCCTGGGAAGTCACTGTGTCCTCTCTCCTTTATGATTGCTCACCTCTGCAACATCTGCCTCCCCCTATTGCTTCTTGTGCACAATCAGGGTAGAACCTCTGACCCATCTGACGCCATTTCACTCTGAAATCTGATTGCTTAATGACAAATGGACTCCCTTGCCTACTCTTTCCTCTAGATCCAGAGGACAGATAACAAACAAACTAGGATGGCTAAAGAATATTCATCTGAAAAATCTTAGGGTCTTTGTTCAACATTATTTTTAGTATTAGAGCATAAACTTTCTCTCCATGTGATCAAGAATTGTGTGTGTGTGTGTGTGTGTGTGTGTGTGTGTGTGTGTGTGTGGCACCTGGGAGTGGAATGGGGGACAAGGGGGAAAGGGTGGCAGACAGTTCATGCTTCAACAGGAAAGCAATTTAAACAACTTATCCTCCTAAAGTCGTCCTCTCTACTTTTAAGTTCTCGAGATTTGACGGGATGTTTGCAGAGAGCCACCTCATTTCTCACATATCCTCCTCCTGAAGCATTTTCTTCAAGCTGTTTGGCCAGGCATTACATGAATGCCCAGTCAACATGAAGCCCCACCCCCTCTTCTCTGAGGTCTGGGACCTGAATTGGAATCAACTGGAAATTTCTCATTTTTGCATTTTACCTATGTGAAACATTTCCAAGAATAAACCCTTAAACTCTTGTCTAACAAAATAATTTTTGACTCTTTGATTTATCTATAAGCACCCTTCCAAAGAAGTCTTAACTTACCGACCCAGACACCAGCATTTCCCCAATAGGCAGGTGTTCAAACTTAATTAACAAGGAACTTGTATGGCTTTACAGAGAAGAGAAGCGGCTTTTGTGAGACTGAGTTCTGGGGATCAGGACACAAACAAAGGATCCGAAGATGGGAAGTTTTGGCTGAAGCTGAGCTTTCCTTCTGCTGGTCTGGCTTGTGAGACCAAATCACTAAAGTGAGACAGCAGAGTGCTCTCATAAATCACCCTGTCTTAAAATACTAATGGAAATTACATGTGTTTTAATTAAAACAGCACCTGCCCTGGGCTGAAGAGCATGTTTTGAGATGCAGAGAAGGTAGGTTTCTAAAATTTCCTCAGATCTACTTAATAAAGTGATGTTTATCCATCCGGGGATTAGAAATGGCACATTGCCTCCTGGAGTGTTCTGAGGTTTCTAGAGTCTCAAGACTGTCCCTGGACACAGATGGAATCCGTCAGCGTCAGGGCACAGATGAAGACAGTGCTTATGGAGTCATATGATGGACACTGGCTGGGAGGTCTGCTTCCTGGAGCGGAGGTGATGTTGCCCAGGAGCCTTTGCTCCCCCTGATCTATTGGCTTGAGATGGGAAAATGACACATGCAGGCCCACAGCATGTAGGTACAATTTCACTGAGAAAGTCTTATGGAGCCCGCCCTCTGCCCTTCAGTTCTGCCAGGAGACACAGCACAACACCAAACACAAATGTGTGCTGACTAAGATGTTTCCCAATCCTAAGCTGCCAAATTTACGCAGAATTTTGAGAATGATTTCAGGTGAAGTCATTGTTGTGGAGGCAGGGTCAAAGGTGTGACTCTCTGTTTAGTCCTTCAAGAACACACAGCTGTGATTTCTGAGGTGGGTAAGAATGTGTGTCAGAGTTTCAATGACAGTAAGTATGTACAGGTCTGGAAATCTATGGGTGCAGTCATTCATCAAGAATTCAGCCACGGGTTGAGTAAATGGAAAAGGAAGTTTACCAAGCCATGCATCACTAAAGACTGTGATCTATCTGACACGGTGAAGTCTCCCTGCCCTGCATCCTCCTCATAGCTCTACAGGTGTCCAAGAGAAAGTACAGTGTCTCATTAACTAAGATCTGGTGTGGAGAAGAGGGACTTGTAATCCTAGGACAACATTCCTACTTCCTCCATCCATCACCCATGCATTGATTTTGGTTAAACACGGAAGATTTGGTTAAACACGGAACATTTGGTTAAACATAGAACATTTGGTTAAACATGGAACATTTTTTTGTCATTCTTCAAATATTACTAGCAAGCTCTAAGCAGTCTTTAGAGTGGCCAAAAACTATATATATTTTTTAATCTAAATATTTAAGATAAATTGGGGCAAGAAAGGAAAGTTAGGAAAGAGTATTCTAGACCTTCGCACTGAACTTCCCGTAATGACAGAAAGGCGTGATTCCAAACATTCACAGGTGAAAGAACTGTAGTGAGTTTGCTGTTGAGAGAGAAAGGGACTCACAGGTAAGAAGCGGCCCCTGTTTCATTCCAGATCTCATTCCCCTATGGAAGTACGAGCTGTATATGGCCTGGTACACATGGAGAGACTGTGTTCTACTTGTGCCCATCTTTTAGGGACACAGTGTAGGAAACAGCTCCTTGATGGCTTCAGAAAAAGCCTGGTCTGCCTTGCACTTCCATTGGTGGGGAGGGCAATGACCAAAAAGAAGCCCGACTAGCTGACCGAGCCAAAAGTTCAGCCACAGTGAAGAATGGCTCATATAACATGACTGTACATTTGGACAAGCCTAGGAATAGCTGTGTTCTTGTGGCTTACAACAGTGGGGTGGACCAAGTGATCCTCTGGTAACACTCCAGGGTGTGTGTGTGTGTGTGTGTGTGTGTGTGTGTGTGTGTAGTCTTACAAGTCAGAAGGCAGAGGCAAACGGGCTCTGGCTCAAGAAGTGATGGAGAGGCTCTCCTCTTCAGCTCAGGGAGATGCACAAAAGGATGCTGACAGCATCCCAGTCCTGGCCTGCCTGCCAGAGATGTGGCCAGGAACCACCACCCAGGGGAGCCAAGGGAGGCACTCCATGGGCTCTGTTGACACACTCTGGGGATGCAGGGGCCTTGCCAATGCGGACGTTTTGGCAGTGACTGAGTCACACATGGGAAGTGTTATTTCCCACCCAATCTCATCTAAATCATCAGGAGACCAAGTCTGCTTAGAATCCTGGATTTGACAGAGTGTTTGCACTGTTCTCCTGTGTTCCTGGGCTCTGGAAAAATGCTGAACCAGGCAATTCCCCCAGTCCTTCTCTTCTCACTTCTGATCCTCAACCCCCCACCTCCCAGATCCACTCTTCAGAATAACTAGCATGTGCTATTTATTCCTCCATGAATTCATTCAGCATATATATGTTGAGTGCCTCTTATGGGCATTAGAAAAGCTCCAGGCATTGTGGAACATCAAAATAAAAATAAATACAACTCAGGAATGAACTCTGATAGATTATCCAATCCCAAGTAGTCAGCTTTAAACACATATACGCATTAGTAATATTATCTGAATTTAGCAGGTATGTGTATACACACGTAGCAATAATAGTAATATTGATTAATTAAATAAGATGTCAATAATTTGAGAGGGAGTAAGTGAGAGACATGGGAGAAATTGGAAGGGGAGAGGAAAATATAAATAAAGACAATGCTTGTGTATAAAATTCTTGAAACAAAATTTAAATTTCAAAATAATAAATAATTAAATATAACTCTATCCCTAAAGGGATCCCTCCCTGCTTCAGGGAAGAGCACAGTGTGAAAATGTGAAGATCACACAAAGGGTCACTTGAGTTAAGGAAAGAGTTTCCATCAGGGAGGAATACCTGAGCTGGGCTTCTAATGATGCAGGAGGTCACGAGAGACAAGGCCACACATGTCTTAGGGCTTCTCTTCTGTTGGGTTTGTCCATGATGGGTGGGGATTGGGCCCCCATTGGGAACTGTCCAAATGCTGACACGGGAGGTAAACTGGAAATGAAATGAGGCGGTACAGTCCGCCCTTTCCATGGAAGCTAATCACACCCTTCTTTTGAACAACCTTCATTACATAGGAGGATAATTAACACTCCTGAAAGTTGCCAAGTATGTGTGTACCTCGGCTACTAGCCATGCCGTTAAGAAGGATTCAGATCTATCTATAGCACAGTCGCCATCAGTTTGCAGAGAGGTACACACGACCATGGGAACAGCCCAGTGAGAAGATGAGTGGAGGCGGCTCTGCTCCTGAGTGTGATACTATTTGCTTCTCAGTAGATCTAACGGGGAGTGTGACTACTGCTCACTCAGCAGCTTCCTGTAAGGGGTCGTCTGACGATGATCTATCCCCCCGGGTGCAAACGTGGCTGTCTGCCCACTCTCTTGCCAATTAAGAGACCAGTCCAAGACAGCTGTAATTTAAACTGAAACCTCAGTACCAGGGATGGGAAAATCTGGATTCCTTCTGAAATTCTGAGAGCCTGCATGCATCTAGAACAGCTAAGGAGACAATGACCTAACTTTTTGGTCATTTATCGACACAAAATCCTTTTCTTTGGTTAATGTTTTCTTTTTACTTATTTTTCTTTTTTTGAAATTGAGTATAAGATGATAGCTGGACGGGAAAAAATCTATCTCAGCTATGCATTTAGCATATAGTTATCAAGTCCCTGTTGGGGGTCACATACAGTTCCAGGCACGAGGACTGCATCAGAATATAAAACAAGACCTCTGCTCTTTATTAGCGCGTGTCCAAGTGGAGGGGGAAGATGGGAAGGTCCTATCATTACATAGGGAGATCCTCATCATGTTAGGGTAATGTCACCACATGGCATTATAAGCTGAGAACACTGTAAGCATATGCATGCAACACGCCTAATTTACTGAACATCACAGTGCAACGCAGTGCATGGCAGAACATGAATTCTTTCCCCCACTGATCCAAGGCAGACTGGGAGCTGTCGCTTAATGCCATGGCCCAGCGTTGAAAAAGAAGTGCATATGAACTGTCAGCATGAGATAAAATGAAAATTCAAAAATTCAAAAGTAGACGGGCAGTGGTGGCTCACGCCTTTCATCCCAGCACTTGGGAGGCAGAGGCGGGCAGATCTCTGGGAGTTTGAGGCCAGCCTGGTCTACAAGAGCTAGTTCTGGGACAGGCACCAAAGCTACAGAGAAACCCTATATCGAAAAAACCAAAAAAAAAAAAAAATCAAAGCTGTTTCTGCTGGGCGCCTATGATCATAAAGTTGAATGCTCTAAGGGGAGCCATCTTAAATAGGGATCATTTCTATTAAAAATCAATCGGGGAAGGAGGTGGGGTGGGCTGATGGATGCTGTGCAGCACAGCTTCTCTAGGGAAAGTGACATTTGCTGGGGTGAGGGCCAAGGGTGTGACACCTCGGAAGAGGATCTTTTAAGGTCATGAACCCAGATGAGGTCACCAAAACTTTCAGAGACAGTTGACAGAAAGGACAAAACGGCCACACTTGTCTTTCTTTGTGCGGTTGCCGTTGTACTTAGTTCAAAGTCATTGTTTTCAATGTACAAAGTGCTATGTAGAATTTCTCGGTACAAACAGTCACTTTGATACAATATTTAGAGTCAGTCAGTTGACAAGAGTCATGTGTGCTTTCTCCTAAACAGAATCTTAACAATTTGGTAAATTCTATTCTCATTCACAAAACAGCTACTGCTCTCATGAAGCCCGGGCTTCAGTGCTTTCAGCGCTGTTTCTGAATGGTTGCCTCCATTTCCTCCTTGGTGACATCTGATAGTAATGGCTTCATAGACAATTTGGAGCGTCAAGTGCTCCGAGCTCAGATGGACCACTGGATAACTGGCTTTACAGAATAAAAGGATGTCTGGGAGCTAGAAAGCCAATCAATACTTCAGTATTTTGTTATATATTAATCCACCAAAAGACATAAAACACGCAAGCGCACAATACCTAGTGTTTAGCATCCAGGCAGTAGACTGATTAGCTATTGATTTTTCCCTCTATGCTATAGAGAAGCTATGAGGCTTTTATTGGAAGACCTGGTGCTGGTCCTGTCTGCATTGCTATTTAAGGAAAGGAAACATGTATATGCCGAGGGTTATTTGACCTTTTGATTTACTAGCTTAGTTTAAATATGCAAAACACACTGAGTCTGCAAATACTAAAATTAAGCCCAAACTAAGTACAAATACCAAATTTGAAAGTTTACGTCCTTCTTTATAATATGTTATTAGGATGATGAGTGAACGCACTTAGGAGACACTGACGTGAAATCTGATTTTCTTCAGAGTAAACAAATGGCTGGAAACCCACACATACTTTGGTTCAGAGTGGAAGATCTGATGGGCGCTGGGAAATGACTTGGGAAAGGTGTCAGGTCCCTGGATCACGGAGCATGTATTCAACGCATCCTGCCTGGTTCTTCAACTGTCCAGTGATAGAGTTTTGCCCGCTCATATCTCACGTCTCTAAACTGCCAAGCGGTACAGCAGGCTGCACCGTGCCTGCTGTGGTTGGTCCAGCTTCCTGCTGCTCAGATTCCAGATCCCATCGACTGACCACTGTCACCTGCTGCAATGCCATCCAGGAAGCCCACGAGGAACTCTGCCATCCCCCTCAGTTCCAGTGCCACCCTGTAACAGTGGTCTATGGCGCTGGTGCCAGTTCTCGGTAGGTTTCTGCAGATTCAATTTCCAGACATCAAGCAGCCTTTGTCCTACACCTTCCCATTTTCTCTCTTCCCTCTACACGTCTGCAGAACCACCTTCCTTTCCGCCTTTACTGAAAGCTTTTTGTTTTTTATTTTATTTTATTGAGTTATACATTTTTCTCTGTTCCCCTCCCTGCCTTCCCTTCCCCTTCAACCCTCTCCCATGGTCCCCATGCTCCCAATTTGCTCAGGAGATCTTGTCTTTTTCTACTACCCATGAAGATTAGATCTATGTAAGTCTCTCTTAGGGTCCTCATTGTTGCTAGGTTTCCTGGGATTATAATTGTAGGCTGATTTTCTTTGCTTTATGTCTAATGAATGAGTACATATGATAATTGTCTTTCTGGGTCTGGGTTGCCTCACTCAATATGAAGTTTCCTAGCTCCATCCATTTGCCTGCAAATTTCAAGATGGAATCCTTTTTTTCTGCTGTGTAGTACTCCATTGTGTAAATACACCACATTTGCCTTATCCATTCTTTGGTCGAGGAGCATTTAGGCTGTTTCCAGGTTCTGGCTATGACAAACAATGCTGCTATGAACATAGTTGAACACATGTCCTTGTGCTATGACTGAGCATCCTTTGGATATATACCCAAAAGTGGTATTGCTGGGTCTTGAGGAAGGTTGTTTCCTAATTTTCTGAGAAATCACCACACTGACATCCAAAGGGGTTGTACCAGCTTGCACTCCCACCAGCAATGCAGAAGTGTTCCCTTTACCCCACAGTCTCTCCAGAATAAGTTGTTATCAGTGTTTTTTGTCTTGGCCATTCTTACAGGTATAAGATGGAATCTCAGAGTTTTGATTTGCATTTCTCTGATGACTAAGGATGTTGAGCATTTCCTTAAGTGTCTTTCAGCCATTTTAGATTCCTCTGTTGAGAGTTCTCTGTTTAGGTATGTACTCCATTTTTTTTTAAATTGGATTATTTGTTCTTTTGGTGACCAATTTCTTGATTTCTTTGCATATTTTGGAGATCAGACCTCTGTCTGATGTGGGGTTAGTGAAAATCTTTTTCCATTCTGCAGGCTGTCATTTTGTCTTGCTGACCGTCTCCTTTGCTTTACAGAAGCTTTTAAGTCTGAAAGCTTTTTTTTTTTTTTTTAATCAACCACTTCCAACTTAACTTCATTTAAAACAATGGCCATAAAGTGAAAAAGTTGCATACAGGGGTATGAAAATAAGCCCTATCTCCATCAATATATAAAACTAAGCTCAAAATATATTACACAGTTAAATGTGAAATTGCATGATGTTTTAAAGAAAGCATATAGGGGAAAGCTGGTCTGGGCATTGGTTTTTCCAGATCTGACTCCAAAAGCTCAGCGAGAAAACTCAAAACACACATGCCAGATTGCATTGAGCTACAAAAGCCCTGCCAAGAATGGGAATGACTGACACCACCTGCGGGTTCAGATGAAATGTTTCAAAGCCCACACCTGACAAGGGGTTAATACTGAAGTACACCCAAAATCAACCCCAATGGTGAGTAAACAGCTCATTTCAAAACTGAGCAAAGGTTATGACTAGACATGTCTCAAAAGGAGACATACAGATGACCAAGGCATAGTTGAGAACATAGTCAATATGACTGATCATTATGGAAATGAAAATTAAACTACAGCGAGACATCACCTCACACCTGTCAAGATAGCTTTTATAAATGAAAGTAAGTGTGAGAAGAGGGAACTTTTCTTCGAGTCTTGATAGTGGGATTGTAAATTAGTACAGACATTATGGACAATGTTCTGGGAACTACATTAAAAACAGCATAGAATTACCATATGATCCAGCAATTCAGTTTCTGGGTACATATGCACAACCTTTCATCAATGGCTGAGTGCATAAAGAAAGTGAGGAATCCAATAGATTGACCCTGAGACTTAAAACCGAAAGGAAACGATAGCATTCGTGACAACATGGGTGGAGTTGTGGGCCATCCATGGCAAGGGAAATATAAATGTAGAATATAAAATGAATGAACCTTTAGAAGCAAGAGCAGAATGCTGGTTACCGGAGGAGGTTGCCAGCTGGGAGACATAGGTTGATATTGGTCAAAGGGTAAAATTAAAAGAAAGTTCAGATTTTAAAAGAATTTTTATTGTTAATGATAGAGTAACATTTCAAATGTTCTATTATAAACAAATATTGATTCCTGCATGACGTTTCAGGTCTATAACCCTAGTACTAGGGAGGCCAAGGTCCAGTGTTTATATCTTTGAGGCTAGCCTTGGCTATCCAGTCCACCCAAAGGCAGCATGTGCTGTATGTGGAGACCTTGACAAAGCTTGTGAGGTACTATGTTAATTGTAACTTTATTTAACTGTTCCACATTTTGTGTGTGCTAATGCCATCTGTGTTCTAATTGTACAATTATAATTTAATAATGCATGATAAAGCAACCCACAACCATTCCAAGAATCATACACAAGACACATAAGTTCATATATTCCATGAATCTACATATAAGAAATGTCTGGATCATGGATGAGGACAATGTTTTGGAATGAAGAGGTGGCAATTATACGGCATTGGAAAAACACCCAATGCCGTAGACTTTCACATTTTAAAATGGCTAAGTAGTTACGTAAATTTACACACAACTGAAAAAAAATCACAGGCTCACCAAGGACAGCCTTCTTTATCATTTCCCCCAAAGAACACTTCTAGGCATGCGATTCATTTATTTGTTTTGGTTGTTGTATAGAGTATCCCAAGGCTTCCCGTCTGTTTCATTCATTGGGATAACTCTCTGGATCTAGATCAGGCCTGGAACTAATAGAAGAGGCACATAAAATATTACCTCTTTAATGGCCCCCCTTAATAAAAGATCTCTGACATTTCTTAGGGGAGATTATTTCATTTTAAGTAGGATAAAAATAGATAAGCAATACAGGAATAGGTACCCAAACATATAAATGAATGAGAACAGAGAGAGGGAGAAAAGGAGCAGGTACCCTATCAGGCTTCTTAATTCCACCAAGCAGGAGGCAAACAAACAGCATAGCAGAGCTTCGGAATATTGGGAGGACAGGATCAAACATGAAGCGCAGAGTCCACTTTCCATTTGCAAGGACTAGAAACCACATTTCCTTTAAATTCTCAGGGATCAATCAGTGTACTGATCGAAACAGGAGAGCGGGAAACACACAAAGCTCCTAATGAACACAGTTCCCACACACGCATACGGTCTCAAGGGGAATTCAGCCCCACACACACCTGTGTGAAAAACTGGGACACTGAGTGAGAGAACGTACCGATGAGCTCCTTATTTCTGACATCCAAGGCCATGTTCCGGAGCGCCGTGGCCACTGCACACACTACACGGTCGTTGTCTATTCGGAGGAGCTCCACAAGGATGGGCAGGCCTTTCTCTTTCCGGACAGCGGCTCGGATATAGACAGACCACTGCCAAAAGAGGGAAGGCAAAGGAGATTAGAAACAGAGGTGAGAAGCCCTATAAAGCCGACAGCTCTGAGGGTCATCAGGCGGCTGTTCTGTTCGCAGGAGCCAAAAAGGTTGACTTGCCATGACCTAGCTGCAGAACAGGCTGAGTAGGTTAGACATGCACTGGGAGGCTCCAGGGTCACTCCATGGACCACAGTTCCTTTCTCTGGTGGCAGTGTTTTCAGCAGGGGGGGGGAGGGGGCGAAAGCCACCAACAGGATGTGCACGTGATGCTGTAAGATGTGGAGGTTTGGGGTGGGCAGAGCTGATCAATGATATTAGAGAAATCAAGAAAGAACCAGCACACACAGGAAGTGGTGTGGGCTGCATACAGGTGGTCTTTGAAAAGAGCTCTGAGATGGCCCATAGAGATCAACCGCCATGCATGCAAGGGAGGGGACCAATGGAGAAGAAATAAGGAGAAAAGAGAGTATGGGACTGGGGAGAGGAAAATATGACCTTGAAAAGCAAGAGTGAGAACAACAACACTTTTTGAAATAAGAATATTAGGATAAAAATGTATTATTTCCAGGGCTATCATCCGATGGCCTATTTTTTAAAGACATGATTTGTTTTGGTTTGGGGCTGGTGCCCTTGTTGGGCAGATAAAGCCCCTGGCCTCAGTCATTTAACAAAATGCAGGTAGTCTGAGCCTTGCAGACATGCACACATGTTTTGTACTGTTCCATAGAGTTCCAGAGACAGCTGTGAGGAAAGACGGACTGTCAGGGTTTGATGGGTGGCAATTCCATTTATGATCTGGAAAAAATACATTCAGGAGAAAGGATTCGGATTTGGAGGGAACCAGTCCTTCCCCGCCCCTCCCCCCACCAGGCCCACTCCAACCCCCCAAACCCCCAAAGGGACAGGCACCCCAGAGCTGGCTCTCACCTGTGGCAGGCAGGGAGCCCCCTCTGGCAGTGAACGTAGGGCATGCGCCATGCCTGCCACATCCTCAGCCCAGCCCTGCATGAAATATGAGATTTAAAAAAAAACAAACAACTTCATCCTGTCCTATGTTAGAAATCACATTCACATTCTCTTCAACACCATCATCCAGGAAGGCACGCTTCTCTTCTTCCCTCTGTGCCTGAGGAGGAGGCACGCAGTAAACTCACCATGGCACCTCTCAGCCAATCCAACAGTCCCATATACAGAAGCCAAGGGACCAACATTCAGGAACCCAGTTGACAATGGAGAAACACCAAGGTCTGGGAACCACTAAGCTAGACCATGTTGTGTGGCTCTGACACCAGCTCCCAGAGGGGAGTGCTCCTCCTGGCATCAAGTGCCCACTTCCATGTGTGCGTTTGCTCCCCACATATAAATAGCGCCTCCTCTAGACACACTGCTTTATCTATCCAGTGTCTAGCACCCAACCCCGAAAGGACTGAAGCCTAAGTAAGCTATGCAGCTGCTTATGGTTGGCCTCATCTATAAAACTAGGAGAGAACCTGGAGTTAAGACAATGGGATTCAGAGTTTGCATCAACAAGGAGGAATTAAAAAGTGCACATTAATACTAAATAATACTGGGATACTTTCGTCCTGAAAGACCATTGCAAACAGTTCCTGGCACCCTAAGCACAGACCTTAGAGATGGCTCCCTTTCCACTACCAAGGTTTCCAGGTCCTATGCTCTTGGTTTATACAGTTGAGGTCTCTTCTAATTCCCAAAAACACAGGAATATCAGCATCATCACTTTATCAATAGGGATATTTAAACGTAAAATATTAAATAACCTTATCATAAGAGATACTCTTGGCCCTGAATCTGTGTCTCCTTTGGCTGAAGATACTATGCTCTCCCTCTTTGCTGCTGTTGCTCCTCCTGACCAGGTAATCTACAATCAGCCTTCAAACTCTGGCTTACCCTTGACCTCTGTCTTCCACACTGCCACATGTGTAACGCCCCTAAACGTGACAGCTATGACATTCATAGAAGGTCCAGTACTACACTCACTTCCCCTACGATGGATGGAAAGATGGCCTGCTAAGTGGAGGATGGAGAAAGTCCCTTTAACTCTGATGGGAACACGAAAGGAAACAAAGCAAAACTCAACCGAAAGGTGACCATGCAGACTTCCAATGTGTATGAGTTCCACACATACGACTTGCGATATGAAAAGTGACAGCCTGGCAATGGATTTGGCACTCAAGTGATCTAAGAGCAGAATTTTCTTGTTTTTGGAACTTTTGGCTTTTTTTGCGTGTGTACATGCGTGTGTGTTGTGTTGTGTGTGTGTATGTGTGTGTGCATGCATGTGTGTTGGGGGGGTGTCTTCTCATATCACCACAGTCTAAAGCCTGCCATATTCATTATATTTAAAGGGTGATGCAAATTTGCATGAGTTTTTCTAGGTTTTCCAAGAGAGGAGGTCACAATGTTTTTAGGCCATCAGCCAGGGAGTGTGCTGGAAACCCATGAGTTACCCAGGAAGGAGTTAAAAGAACAGAAGCCATAATGGAGATACAGATGCCTGGGAACTGTGCAATGCTTCACATGTGCAAGTCGTACAGAAGCAGGAGGCTCACACAGCGTTCCAAAAGAGAATGGAGCTGCTTCTCCTTAAGCGCGGTTTGTGTCAGAAAAGGGTCACTTTTGTGTACATGGAATTATACAGTACTTCAGAGAATAAACATTGTGTTCTTCTTTTTTCTCCTGAGCAGAATTTGGGTCATTGTTCGGCTCCACAAGATGTTGTCAGAATGGGACAGAGAAGAAAAAGCAAATGGTTGTTTTAAGGCCAGCACACCAGGCAAAAGCTTGGATAGATTGAAAGGGGATTAGAAGGAGCAGAAAACATGTTCACTTTTAAGAGCCCACACAGAGTCTCCACACTGGTGTGGGGCGCATCATGGGAAGACGTCAGAGATGCAACAGTACTTTGTGAGCTCTCATCACAATGCTGAAGTGTCCAGGCGCAAGGGAGCAGTGTTACTTTCTCCCTCCTCCTCAACCAAGATGGCGGAATGCGGAGTCAATGAATGACTTTTCTTACTGGACTACAGAAGAGGCCAAAAACTAACAAGTGAAGTTCTCAGGACCATCCTGGAGGGATCCATGAAGAATGAATGGCTTCTTGACCCCAGTGTCACCAGGGTAGCCCTGAGGGCTTCTATGGGTTGAGTGTGAAAGAGAAAAGAGTCACAGATAAGAACTACAGAGGAGTTCCTTGACTAGGAAGTAGGTGACACATAAGAATGGTTAGCAAGGAGGAGATATGGCTGCATCCAAGGATGCTCAACAGTGAGACAAGGTTGAGAGAGTACAGCAAAGCAGAGGTGGCCCAGCCACTGACCCTAACAACATTATGTGCTCCAGACAGAAGGCACTGGAGGGTAAGGTTGACTCCAGGAGAGAAACAGAATCAGTGCAGGATCCAACCCCTACCCATCTACAGAGTTCTGGTCACAGAACCCAAGGTCAGCATCACCTCGATGTTAGCAGAAGATGAGGGATGCCAACATGGGAAAGCTGCCCCTTGCTGAGTTTGCCTATAAGGGTTTAGATGGTTGTTTACCGCTTTTGTTGTTTTAGGCAAAATGAAGCTCAGAGACGAACCTAAAAAGAACTATCCAGGACAGAGGTATTTGTGTCTAATAAATTTCCTTACTCGGAGGAATTCAAAGATCAAGTAAAGTCAGTATTTTGTTTTAATTCTTTAAATCTAAGCTGCCTAATTCAATTGTGGATTTCCTGGGACTTAATTTAAAAATATCAGCCAGAATAAAACATAAATGATGGCTATGATAACTCTAAAAATTATCCCACATTAAAATGCAATAATTCCACTAAAGCTGATTTATCCAGGTAAGAGGTAGTTTCCCCAGGTTACCCCCTCACCTGGAAACCCTAACACTGCACTAAATAACTGAAGATAGTGTTTTCATTAAGAACAGAATAGTCTCTTCTGAAGCTGAACCCAAGAGTGCTAAAATTCTGAACTGATGAATTTTCTCGTCCTTACATTTTCTGCTGCTTTAGTAGTACAGTCATTAGCTATTAAAAATCTTGTGTTAAATGACAGACATTTCTCCATTGGAATTACTAAAGTAGACATTTTCCCACTTTATCTCTTGACATGGTGAAGAAATGTCCCATTTTAAAACCTAATGATTTCAGATAAAATTTAATACTCACCCCCATGTATGATAAGTGCCCAGTTTATTCTTTTTTAAAACATGGTTTCTGGGGATTGAAGTCAGGTTTTCATAGTTGCAGGGCAAGCACCTTACCAACTCATTTCTCTCAGCCCATAATTTAATGTTTCAGAAATATTCTAGTATCTTCTGCTGTCGTAAGGCCTCAATGTACTTAATTCTTATCCCATGAAAAGAAAAGCACCTAGAAACAACTTTAGTATAAATTATGAGAGTCTAAAATTTGCTTCTGAATTTATTTATAATGCCATGTTATTTTCTTGGCAATCGAATTAGCATTATATTAGGACATAACATATCCCACTGGCCAAATTATTTATTCAGTGTTACTTTTCTTGAAGTTTTATTACAAAAAGAATGTATTAAATATTCAGAAAACATGTGGTTTCTATTATATGGCTCATGCTAGTACAATTGTTACTATTATTACTAATTGTCTGAGTTACTAAGCCTTTATAGTCGAAATACAACTGTGATTGGTGACTAATAATGAATTCAAGGAGTAGTTGGGTAATGTCAGCACAAAGCCCTCCCCACGAGGGTTTCTCTATATTGATGGCATTCATGTGCTGCTCTTCTAATTCAGTCATGGAATAAGATTATACACTTTTATCTTCAAAATTTCAATATTTACTCACTCTCAGAAGTGAAATCTCTGGTCAAGGGCACTAGTGAAGAATTTCTTGTTATTAAAGCTATAATTTATAAACAGAGACACTGGCTAATGCGGCAGCAGACAGTGTGTGCTTAAAGGGTAGGTTTGCCTAACCCCGCGCATGCTTCTCACAAGTAAGTCAGGCTACGGCAAAGATTGAGCTTTGTCACATGTATTTGCTGGAAACACTAACGTCCAAGTATGGATGGGGAGGAAAAGGATGTTGCTGTGTTTCCATGACGAAGTAAGGAAGGTGAGGCTCAACTCACAGTGACCTAGAGATAGCATCCGTTAAGCTGAATAAAACCTATAGCCCATCCTCAGCCATGGCAAAGACCAGCAATTATCAATTAAAAGAACTTATCTTTAAATACGAACCTTCTGAAGTTATTTTTTCTCAAACACTGTGTGTAGCTGCCATTTAGAAACGCCTTCCAGGGAATCTGATGTGCCTGTTTCTGGCCAGAGGTCTTGCATGCCTGAAACTAAGGCTGCCTCAGGTCTCACCCTGAGCCACCTGTATTTCCCCCTTGAGAGCGCTGTGTAAACATCCTTGAGGAGGGGGGAGACTGACAGAACCTGCCCTCGAACCAGCAGAGTGTAGTGGAGGTGGCAGGCTCCAAGGCTGAGCTGGCCACCATTTTTATTCAATATGAGACAAGGGAAGTAACTCAAATAGTTTACTTTTTCCTTATTTGATACCATGCCAAAAATTTCCCCTTAAGTTTTCCTTTGTAAATGTAGTTTCTCATGAAAACAGGGGACTGGTCTTAATATCTTTCTCATGGAGTCAGGAGAATTCCGCTTTCTAGATATTAAAACATTTTTTTCTTTTGATGATGGGGTGGAGGAAATCTGTATTTTGTTATATGGAGCAGTCTGGAGAGGCCACAATGATGGGGCCTTTATTCTTGTAACCATAAAGTACAGTTTCTGTGGACACCTACGCAGCAGCTGCACTTAATTGCAAGTACTTTCTACTCATACAACGCTTTGTTCCGCAGCATAGGGAACTATATTAGTGAAAGCCTTTTCTTTTTCTCATGAAAGAAGATGAGCTTATTCTTGAATCTAGATTTACAGGACCTTCTTACAATTCTTTTCCATTTTGGTGGGAGCAAAACCACATGCAAGTGTCCGTCTCCCAAGCCCACGAACCCTAGACTATCAGCAGGGAACACAGCTGCCACTGGGATTTGCATGGAGAATATTTCTTGCTGGGGACTGAATTTTACTTTTCTTTGTTTCTTGCTGGTGGGTGTAACAAGGGGAGTAGTCTTGGAGTCACATGTTGAAGATGACAGAACTGCTCTCAGCCTGTGTGAACTGCTTCCTGCTGCCCTCTGACCTTCCCTCTGAGATCAGGAGAGGATAAATTCTGCCTTCTATCTTGTCTGAGGCTTTCTGTATTTGGGGGTCTGAACGCCATAGCAGCTGGCCTTCCTTTAAATAACAGACCACTTGGATTAGTCTGCCGAAGTCATTCGAAACCATTGGCTTCTATCCTGGAGTTTGAAGCAGCAATGTTGGGATTGTGTGGCTCCTCCTTACTCCTTTCTTGTAAAAGTGACCTCAGGGTCACTCCCGGACCTGACATACCCTCATCACACCGTTGACAATGACCTTCTGAACTTTTTACTTACATCTTTACTACAGAGTAAAGGAGAGACAAAGTTACATTCATCTTTTTGCTTCAGTTATCTTCAGTTTCTGGTCCACAGTGGAAGATGGAAGTGTTTAATTGATGAAAGAGCGCGCCCGCCTGATTTTCAACACCAAGTGCTCGTTATGTAAGGCAGGACTATCTCCACGGAAAGGGTCTATGCCTTAAAGATCTAAGACAATACAATCACTGATGGGGCCAGAGATTTCCAACCATTTCCACAGGGGAAAAAAATCTAGGTCCTAAGTGGTTATGTGCTCTTGAGGGAGTTTTTTCTGTAGCCAAACTAATCCTTGAATCCTGTAACCCTATCTGTCGTGCTAGACCCACTGACTAGAATCTCATGAGTAGATGCTTTTGTTCAGGATGGGAAGATCAGAATATTGAGCTGCTTTGCCCAATACTCTAATCAATGCTATAGCAATCCAACTCAAGCTCTTATGTCCCGATTTCCCTCTGGCTTGACTACATGGGCGATCGACAGTGTCTGCTTTTGGCATAGTTCACGTCTCAGAAAAGACCCAGAAAGTAGCTTTACAACTTTTCTAAGTGAAGTTGTTTTGTCCTGTTAAGACTTTTATTTCCTTAGTCACTGTTAGAAACGCCTTTTTGCTGTCCATGGTGCTGACCTAGACCTGCTGATGAGAGCAGCTCCCCCTCCTCCCGCCCCCAAATCCTCACCCTAGAGGGATAGGAAGCTTTCTTGTTTCTGAGTTTGAGTGAGCTGAGTATAAAGTACTTGCTACAATTTAATCAGTTTCCTTGTGTTTTGGGTTCTTTGAACTTCTTGGATTTGTGAGTCTATGGTTTTCACTGTTTGGAAACAATTTTAACTGCCAATTTTTTTTTTTTCCGTTCTCTTGATCCTTCTCATGTCTTTTGGTTTGGGGAGGCCAATGATGTGTGCACTGGGCCAGCTGAGGTTCATGGATGCCTCACTGTCCTGAAGTATGCTAATTTTTCCTGTATGATGTTTAATCTGGTATTTATTGCATCTCATGTATTTTTCATTTCAAACATGGTACTTTTAACTCAACATGTTTTATTTAGTTTTTCAAACACATGTCCTCTATCTCTAACTTTCTAAGCATACACGAGGTCATCATAATTTTATCATGCTTGCTAATTTTAACATCTGTCAGTCTTGAGCTCGCTCTTTCTTTCTTGCTTGCTTTCTTGCTTTCTCTTTCTTTCTTTTTTATTATGAACTACATTTTCTTTTTCATTTGTTGGCAGTGCAATTTCCAGCTGAATGGCAGGCATCCCCAATTTTAGATTATGAGATATTGAAAATTCCTGCATTCCCGTAGATGCTTTAAGGCTTTGTTTAGACTGCAATCAATACAATTTGAAACTGTTGATAAATTTGGATCTTGCTTATAAGGCTCTTTAGGAAAGGATAAAACACCCAGTCCATGGCTAATATTCTTCACGATAAAAAAACTTTTCTGTGTGCTTTAGGCAATGACCTGTGAATTGTGAGATTTTCCCATATGACACTTGGAACCACATCCTATGTCCATCTCATCTAGGAGCCAAGTTTTGCTCTTTCTTGTTATTTCAGGTGGCCTTTGACAGGCTTAGGCGGTTTTCTCACAGGCAAGTGCTAAGAGTTCCCTGCAGAATGTTAGAGGGGACTTTCCTGCGTCAATTCAGAATCTTCGAAGTTTCGTGCCACGAACTCTACCTATTTTGATTTCAGGGATCACATTTTTTTTTATTTCCTGTCCTCAAGTTCTCTGTCAAAACCCCACTGTTGTATGTATTTCTTTTTATTAGTTTTCTTTAGAAGAAGGTAAATTCGGACCCTGTCACTCTGCCTGCCAATCTGGTTCAGGAGTTCTGTGACGCTTCCATCAGAGCTGGGGTGGGAGTCAGAGTCTGTCCTGACAGTGACAGACCCAGCATTGTTAGCAGCACAGGTCACCTCTGGAGCTGACATCAGTGTAGGTGCCATTTGTAATATGCTGTGGTTCATGACTCAGTTGAACTTCCTGATTCATGTGGGGGAGAAGCTGCCGAGCCATGCATGACAAAGCCACGAGCTGGCCCCAGGCTTGGTCCTTCACCCTAGTCCTTGTCTCCTGACATACTATTTCTCATGCTCTCCACATGGGCAGAGCCTTCAGACAGCCTTTATGTTTATTCTGGGACAGTTTTATTTTTATTTTCATCTATCAGGCATCATACTTCAAGTTCCATTTTTAAAACTCTTCATTTTCTAAAACTCTTCTTTGCTTTTAAAATTTATGCTTTGGCTTGTGCCAAAAACTAGGGCAAAGATAACTCACTGCATCTTAGATGCCAAACCGTGAGTCTTGCTTTTTTTTGTGGCAGTCTACTAATCTGCTCTGGTTCTCTAACACAGAAACTGCTAGACTAAGCTAAACTCACTGACCCTCTCAAGGTCGCCATTCCTTTCTCTAAGGATAAGTATCAAACTTCTGAGTGATCTTACAACTAAAAAATTTCACTTGGGTCGTATGGCCAATGATTCTATTTCTTTCTCCTTAATTTTACATTGTTATCTTGTCACTTCAGAAAATATATGATCTTATCTATGTGACTTTTATTCTGCTTCATTTTAAACTATAAACAGCCTGATAATATTTCTAGAGAATATGCATATTTTAGCAGAAATAGACTGAGGCCATCTACATGTTTACCTTCATCGCCATCACACATCCAGTTCTGCATTTCAAAGCCTGGGTTTTCAATAAACCTCAATTACAACAGGAAGAATCCACAGACGGGAGTTGAAAGAGTTTCACTCACTCTTCGGAAATCTTCAAACTACCGGATGACTCATTTTAATACTCGGCTACAAACAGATTCACTGTCTGTGCAACTAACGTCCATGCTGGTTCCAAGAGACATTCTTCACTTTGCTTCTGCCATAATTTCGTTATCTTCGTCCGATGTTCATGAACCACACGATGAACGCGTTAAAGTTTAGGAAGGGATAAGGGCCATTAGGAAGATCTAGTTTGCTAGTCGATTTGTCATCGCCAAAGAGTGATCACATGAATGGAAGTTACTGTGTCAGACAAGGAGGTCCATAAAGAGCTCTCTCCATGCAAAATTCTCCAGCTTTACCTCCTTATTTCTGTTTGGTTGGGTCATAAAAAGTTAAGGACTACTAAGAAATGCTACTAAAATTTGACGGTCGCTATAAAAACACATTCTTAGAGGGCTCGCTTGTTGAGGGCAGTGCAGTGTGAAAGCCCTGCCATAGCCTTGGTTATTTATGCTTTTTAAAAGCCATCTCTGCATCTGTGAGTGTGATGTATGTACATGTACGTGGTTACATGCCTGTGTGAAGGTGCATGCAGAGGCCAGGAGTCAACATGATGTGTCTTCTCAGTCACTCTTCACCTTAGTTTTTTTTTTTTTTTTTTTTTTTTTTTTTTATTTTAATTTATTTATTTATTAAGAATTTCTGCCTCGTCCCCACAACCGCTTCCCATTTCCCTCCCCCTCCCCCGATCAAGTCCCCCCCCCCCCTCATCTGCTCGAAGAGCAATCAGGGTTCCCTGACCTGTGGGAAGCCCAAGGACTGCCCACCTCTATCCAGGTCTCCTAAGGTGAGCATTCAAACTGCCTAGGCTCCCACAAAGCCAGTACGTGCAGTAGGATCAAAAACCCACCGCAATTGTTCTTGAGTTCTCAGTATTCCTCATTGTCCGCTAGTTTTTGGGACAGAGATTTTCACTGTATCTAGGGCTCATTTGTATGGCTAGACCGGCTGGAAAGCAAGCCCCATGGATCTTCCTGTCTCCATCTCCCAGCACTTGGCATTGCAGTGGCTTTTTATGTGGATTCTAGAAATCTGAACTCAGGGTCTTAGGCTTGTCCAGCAAGCGACAGCCATCTCCCTTGACCTGAGACTGTCTCTGTCAAGTAAGAGTTTTTCTGTTCAGTTTTTATATTAGACTTTCTTAATCTCTTTGATTATAATGATACATCATTGTTTGGTGTAACAATATTCTTCTTTAATCTCCTCTAAGAACCCTCTATCTCCTTTCCCCTATAGAGTGAATGAAGTGTCTAGTAGGCGGTAGGAATGTGCCTGATTCCCGCACACACATGTGGATCCAATGAATAAGATCTCCGTACATGTGCACATTTGTAAATGCAAAGCAACATTACTCGGAGGCCTTCAGCTGCGGCAGAGGACCGACACCTTTGTCTAGAATTGTTAGAGAAGAAGTGTTTGCAGTAAGCCTGACACTAGGAGCCAATATTCTACTTTGTACAACGGAGATAGGAATCTTTCTAAAATTCTACCTTTGCAACAGCCAACAACAACTAGACATCCTGATGACAGTGGCACACAGTTCTGACAGTCACTCAGTAGAAGCTAAGGAACAGAGAGTCTTGGGATGATTTCTCCACTTCTCTTTCTTGTCTACCTTTCCCCTTTGCCGTTGGGATATTGCCACTATGGTGCATCTCCTTGTTGCAAGTTTAAGACTTTGCATTTTCTAATTCATGTTCATGATTGAATAGAGACTCGAAAAGTTCAGTGGTCATAGTCCTTTATCCAGCTTTCTGTGATGGCGAGTTCATCTCTCTTAAGCATTTCTCGTCCCCATTTACTAATCTCTAATTTAGTAACAGAAAATTTGGTAAACAAATGTCCTCTGGACATGTGGGGACAGACACACAGCAGTGAGAACTGTGCTGCACTAACGTGGAGGTCCAAGGGCTGAGAGGAGCACGATGTGATTGGCTGAAGTCCCGGGGTGATGTCACACATCTTTCATTCCTTGCATTATATGATCCAAAGTAGGAAAGAATTTGAAAATATAAAAATAGCAAAATTTAAAAACCCTATCATTTTCTCCTTCTAATTAAGGACTCAAGCATGTCTCATTAACTCTGCAAACTATCCTGGTTATCCCAAGACACAGACTGGTAAGTTACACAAAATAGCCCATGTTTCAGGCAGATGCTGTTGATCTGGGTTGTACTACTGGGCATTGCCGAGCCTAGCAGAATGAAACAATCATTCTCCTGTGACTCCTCTCTACCAGTTTCACAAAGAAAGCACACCATAGGCTGCTGAGATGATACAATGTGTAAAGGCACACCATAGGCTGCTGAGATGATTCAATGTGTAAAGGCACGCCATAGGCTGCTGAGAAGATTCAATGTGTAAAGGCACGCCATAGGCTGCTGAGAAGAGATGATTCAATGTGTAAAGGCATGCCATAGGCTGCTGAGATGATTCAATGTGTAAAGGCACGCCATAGGCTGCTGAGAAGGTCAAAGAGAAAAAGCACCTGTGCTAGTGCTGAGGACCCAAATTCAATCTCTGGGACCCACATGGTAAAAGAAGAGAATGAACTCTTGCAAGTGGTTGTCCAATCTCCACATATATGCTATGACAGACTCTCTCTTTCTCTCTCTATCACACACACACATACACACATATATATACACACACATGAGAGAGAAAGAGATGAAAATAACAGAGCATGGCCTCTGTTCAAGAAGTTATGTGACACACAAAAGAGCTATAATTTGCTCAGAAAAGATGGGGCCAGCCTAGGTTTGAACTATGATACAAACCAAAGCTTCTGAGCATATGCATGAAAGTTTAGAGAGATGCAAGGCCTGCGGGCTAGCTCAAAGGCATGGCTTCCATTGTTACCTCTTTCCTAGCCACAGGTGTGCTGGCCTTCTGAAGAGCGGGACTCTTGTTCTAAAACTTCTCTCCCACACTCTGTTTGAAAATTAGAGACAGCTTCGCCTGCGATTCAGCCCAACCCGAATTCTTTAAGCACTGGAGGTGCCTCATGGGTGGGAGTGAACCCATCAGTCCTTTGTTTGTTTGTTTCTCGAGACAGGGCTTCTCGCGTAGCTTTGGAGCCTATCCTGGAATTCGCTTTGTAGACCAGGCTGGTCTCAAACTCACAGAGGTCTGCCTGCCTTTGCCTCCTGGGTGCTGGATGAAAGGCGTGTGCCACCACCGCCTGGTAAACCCTAAGGTCTTTGAGAGAAGAGGTGAGCTTACCCACCATGAGTAGCATCAAGAGAACTCATTAGATCTGGGCCCAGAGAGCTAGGATGTCTCGGGGAGGGGGGGGGGGCAGGGTAAAAGGAAACACAAAAGCTCAGGCTCCATCTATGGAAAGTAGGGACGAGGTGAGAGGAGAAAGGCAGACTTTGGAAGGTCTGAACAGGAGTGTGCAGCTGCATTGGGTCCTGTGCATCTCTGACATGTGATTCTGAACATTACTTTTCTGCATGTCAACAGGAATATGTTTTGAAGAGAACGGATATCAAAGGAATTAAAGCAATGATGAACATCCCAAACTCAGGCACTGATATTAAATGAATGGAACATGATGGGAAAACTCAAAATTTTTTATCTCTTTTCCTGGCCTTTCTCCCATACATCCTCAGGCTGATACATGGAGCTGTTAGTGAGTGTATCCATGGCTTCTTTAATAAGGAGAATCCTTTCTACCCCAAATGAAGGGATGATGATTTCTTATGAAAATCAGTCAGGGGCATGGTTTGCAACACCTTGGAGGAAAAGGGGTCTCTTTCTGGTCATTACAGTCATGCATTTGCTGTCTCCTTTCTTTAAGTCTGTACTTTTCTTAGCTTTAAGGGCCAGGAATTGGCACTACACTGTCTACATGTTCACATGGTGCTTTAGGAAAGGTGTTTAGATTCACCTCCTTTGATGGTCAATGATACTGCTTTGAAACATCAACATATCGTAATAATTCCTGAAAGATAAGCAGGTTAGCTATCCATGGAAAATGATAAGCATTTTAGAATGTTTTTAATGGCTTTTCTCATGTCTATTTCTCTACATTTACAATGGTCTTCAAGGACACTCGAATACCTAAAAAATTTTTTAAGGGCATTCTAAGTCCAGCAGCTCAATAGAATTGGTTTTCTCTAATGTCTTAAAAATATTTATTAGAATTACATTTTTTCAAATCTATATTGTACCATTTTTAAAACTTGCTCGTAATTGCGGATTGTTTTTGTATGGTAATGAACTAGCCGTACCTTCCAGCTCCCTGCAGCCAAGTTCTGCAGGGCGCCTGCTGCCCCTTCCAGCGTGTCTGGGTTTGAGCACTCAGAGAGCAGTGTGAGGTAGGGTTTGACTATGGATGGGTGCCACAGCATCTGGATCCCTTTGGGTGGTTCTGCACAGTCTGGAAGAGGTCCTACTCCATCCCACTGGGGAAAGAAAAACAAGAGAGTAAATATCTTTAACATCTTTATGCTCTATGATACCGCCTCCTACACAAACCACAGGTAAACACAAAAGCAGGCATTAGAGCATTCTGTCCAAACCAACGAAGCAGAGAGGGTCAGCAGTTGAAGAACCACCGAAAACCGGACAACTATTCTTGATACAGAACTTTTGATCAAGGGAGGATGGGGGTTGGCCTATTATCAGAAGGGACTGTGCCTAGCATTTGAAGGGGGTTCGCTCTTTGAAATACTCCAACACAATTGCTAGGTCAAGGAAGGAGACAGAGATGCATAATTCTGGTGTGCAAGAATGGCAAGATCAAGGTCACATATTTTATTATTGGCACATAGCAGACACTGCACAGAAGTGACAAGCTACCAGCCCAACACCTTCACTTATTTTGCATAAGTGTGATAACTTTTGCACAACCCTGGTAAGTTTCTATATGTCTTAGGCTTGATGTAGGTTACCGTCACTGTTTCTAACAAACACATAAAAATGTACAATGGAGAGCAAATTGTTCTATTTGGTATATACATTCACATGAACTATGCAAATGTAGTCCTGGCTGTACTGAAGCTCATTATGTAGACCAGGCTGGCCTTGAACTCATAGAGGTCTGCCCTCCTTTACCTTCCCAGTGCTAGGATTAAAAGCATACACCACCATACCAGGTGGGCATATTTAGATAGATCTTACTGCCATTTTGATAGTTAAATTTACTTTCTGCTGAATATAATAAATAATAAGAGAATTTGTAACCAAAACCTAGCTGCATATAGCTTAAAAATTATGGCTTATATTCACAAAGATATACCACCAGTTCACCATTAAAAATGGCAGCCATGAGGACTGTGGCATCTTGGACAAATGGTAATAATAAAAGTTAAATGAATGAAGTAAAGGTATAGGGGTTAATGTTTTATCCTAAGCAAATGCATTAGAAAAGCCTATAATAATAATAATAGTGAAAGCTTTAATAAAATGATTCAATTCATTTTTTTGCATATCAAAATGTATATTGTTTCTTGATTTAGCGTTTCTCTGTATAGCTTCGGAGCCTGTCCTGGAACTAGCTTTTGTAGACTAGACTGGCATTGAACCCACGGAGATCTGCTTGTCTCTAACCTCCTGAGTGCTGGGATTAAAGGCGTATGCCACCACCACCCAGCATAATCTTGTATCACACTTTTTTTTTAAAGTAACAACATTAAAATAATTATATTCATCTTTGATCACATAAATCTTATCTTCTGTGAAAACCAAAGCCAGGGAACACAGGTCAAATTATATATCTATATCTATGTACATGCATACACACACACACACACACACACAAATATTACATTTAATCCTGAGATAACTTATAGACAAAGCAATTTCTTTCAGGTTTAGAGTAGAGATGCTAAGCTATTTGACTTATTATATACCTTAATAACTACATCAAAGTAAACACAGTTGATATATGTATTTAGTGTTCTTACATACATTTTATGTACATAGATGTATCTGTAGATATGTCTACAGGTGAGCCAACATGAAAATATTACTATATTTCAGAATCAGGATAAGTACATGTAGTGTTTAAGTTTTCATCAGGGGAAGATCCTGGCTTGACTACTATCCTTGTTACACAAAAATGGAGACGTGAGAGAGACTTTGTTACTTAACTGCCATAATAGTTTCAAGAATTTCATTATTTTCCAAGGTAAAGATAAAGCACTCCTGTCTTGTTTCTCTCAATTATGCTGTAGCTTGGTTTAAGTAAAGGCTGTGGCCTGGCAATGAATGCCATCCCATAGATGGACGGTGGCTAAGTCATAAAAGGTCATTCCTAATTAGCTCGACATGCAATTTCAACTTTGTAATCAGGGCACTCAGTGTACAAGGCTTCTTGTTCTTTTCATCAAAGTCGCATCTTGACTGCTCCAAGAAGCCTCACGTCTGTGAACAGCCACCCATAGGAGAGGTTTATGTCTTTTAAATATTAGGAGGAAAGTAACCCAGCCCTGCCACACTGCTCCTGGCTTGTTATTCGAAACTAGCTTGTTGCTAGAAGAGAAAGACAGCACCAGAGAAAGAGCAGTCATTCTGTAACTTTGCCTACTTCAACACCCAGCAGGAATAACACAGGCTTCTCAAGAGTCCAGACTGCCAGAGAGAGTAGTACAAGAGATAGACAAAGATTTCATTTGTTTTTCTGTTTGTTTTATTTTCTAGTCTGTTATCTCTTAGAACATTTCAGGTTCTAAAAGTCTAATAATATTCACAGAAATCAGGATATAAAATTTCAGATAAGCCCCGTCGAGATTTACCTCTGTCAGGACAGACAGACACACACACACATACACACCCCCACAGGGAAGGAGTGTGTGTTGGGATGCTTGCTATGGGGTGTGGCAGCTGAGGTGCATGGGGACGACAGTCACATTCGCTTTGGTTGGGATTCATCCCGTTCCCCTTTTCCCAGCTCCTGCTCTATAAAGCAGGGTAAATGATTAGATCACTAGACACCTTTCTTCTGCTCTGACATGTCTTCTCTGCAAGCCTTAAATACCTTTTATTATAATCACATCTTAACAGCTTCAGAGGAAATCCAAGGGAATAAAAGAACAACTGGTATGCACGTGGATAATCTTTGATGGTGACCAGGGGCTGGAGTTCAAAGGGGGAATCACTGTGATTTCAGAAAGTTGATGAAACCCACACATGTTAATACTGAAGAAAAAGAAGCATTTCAAAGCCAGTCAATGTAACGGACCTTTATCTGGGCACTTTCTCCAAACTTTTATTGAGTTAATCAAAGGGAAAGCATCAATTTTCCATTAGAAACAGTTGGGAGCATTCTTTAAGAACTGTGTCAATATATGCGACCTTGTTTAGCTGGCTAATCAACACCAAGAAGGTGCAGGTCAGTATCGGTGTGGATTTAACAGATGCAGGTGAAACTATTCTATATGTAGCAACTGTTGTTATTTCCTTTTGAATTTCACACATGAGTGCTGTATTTACATTATTTCTACATCTTCTCCCTCTCCAACTCCTCCGTGTCCCCAGGATTCCCTCTCAAATTCATGATCTTTTCCTTCTTCAATTATTATTGTTGAGTATATATGAAAGAATGCATCCTGCTGAGTCCATTTAGCATTGCTCATTTGTATATGTGTTTGCAGCTGACTGCTTGGAATTAAATCTAATTGGGGGTTTGACCTTCCAGAAGACTGAGTCTCCCTTTCTCAACAGCCATGAACTGCCTGGAGCCCTTCATTTAGGGGTGAGGCCTTGTGAAACCCCTTCCATCCGTGTTGGCATGCCCACTGGTGCTGGTTTTGTTTAGGTGACTCTGGTTTTGGGATTTCACAGGTACAGCATCCCTGAAGTACACAGCGGACCTGTCTCCCAGCAGATGGTCTAGTCTTCTGGTTCTGACAGTCTTTCTGCCCAGTTTTCTACAGTACTCCTTGAACCTCAGGTGCAGAAGTGCACTGTGGATGTATCCACCATAGCTGGGTATTCCAATCACTTGTTCTCTGGATTTTGACAAGTTGTGGGTTTCTGCAATGGTTTCTATCTGCTGGGGGAAAAAGACCTTCCTTCATTGATAATGGGTGAGATCTACATTTATCTCTGGGTAGAAGGTTGAGTGTTTAGAATGAAGTTAGAAATTAAACTAATTTAGATAGCAGTAGGCTCTCCTCCAGGGCTCATCACCTCACCAGCCAAGGGTAGATGCAGGGTTTACAGAACCAGAGCTTACAGGACTTACAACCATAATTAGACAGTTGTTGGTTACTTTCAAGATGTAGGTGCCACTATTGTACCCTTGTGGAGATCTCGCCATGTTGCTCATTGTCGTGCTTCAATCCATTGCTGAGGTTCACTTTGCGGTGGCCTAGGACTACGGATTGGCTTTTCTCCTTTGGCAGCTTCATGGCACCTTTAGGTACTATGAGAGTCAGTCCCCAGACTTTGTGCTGGTTCCACGGACTTCTGCAAGTCCTATGTCAAAGGTGTGTGGTGTCTTCAGGGATGGGGTGTGTGTTCATCTCTCTACATATGAACGGCAAACGCTGACAGGTATGTGGAGGAAAGGAGATTACCATTTATTGTTTTGATTTCAAACTGGACCAGCCATTATGGAAATCAGTTTGGAGAATTCTCATAAAGCTAAAAATAGTACTGAAAACCCTCCCAGATATTAGTACTGCATGTACGTCATTTCTCTCCCTAGTTCCTCCTTCTGATTGTTGTTTTCTTGAAACTAGCCATTCCAGTTGGAGTAAGATGAAATCCCAAAGTAGTTGCTAAGGATGCTGAACACTTTTAAAGATATTTATTACCCATTTTTAGTTCTTCTTTTGTGAATTCTCTGTTCAGATTTATAGCCCAAAATTTAAAATCTGTTCATTTGTGTTCTTGATTCTGTTTTTTTTTATTTGTTGATTCAGGTTATTAATCCCCTATCACATGCAGAGTTGAGAGAATTTTCTCCTATTCTGTGGGTTTTCTCTTCACCTGGTAGAGTATGTTTTTTGTTGTATACAAGTTTTTAGTTTTGCAAGGTCCCATTTGTTAACTATTGGCTTTAATTCCTGAACGAGTGGAGTTCTATTCAGAATTTCTTGTGTTTACATTGTGTGGGGTACTGCTTATGCTTCCCGAGCACTTTCAGGTATATCATCAAGATCTTGGCATATAAAGGATAATAATAAAACTAGAATAAACAAAACCAAACAAGCTGGAATATGCCAAGCTGGAATACGAAAGCATCAGGCATGGCGGTGCATGGGGTGCTGGCCTGGTGGTGCATGGGATGCTGGCCTGGTGGCTGGCATGGTGGTACATGGGATGCTGGCATGGTGGTGCATGGGATGCTGGCCTGGTTGTGCATGGGATGCTGACACATGGTGGCACATGCCTGTAATCTCCACTTAGGAGCTGAAGGAATGAGACTAAGAGGTTGCAGCTCAGCCTCAGCTACACAGTGAGTATGAACACCTTGTACAAAAACTATTTCAAGCAAAGAAGAAAACAAATGTATTAAAATGCTTTAAACATAACTAGCAGAGAGGAGTTTGAATGCTTCCAGCACAAGGAAGTGACACAAGCTTTAGGGGATGAGGATGTCACCTGTGCTGATACGATTACTGTAACTGTTCACATGGACTGGAATAGCATCCCATACCCCCAGGTATGTACAACTGCCAAGGGGCAGTTAAAACTATCAAAATTCTCTTTGGTGGCCTTGTTGGGTTTGGATTCTACTTAAAATGTTTCAACTACAGTTAAATTGAGGATTAAAAATAGAAGTCATTTGTCATTTATGTGAAGAGAAAGTCATAACTTATGGCTAAAAATCAAAAACCAATAAAAAAAAACCAGCTGACAATGTCAATACAGTTTACAAAGGGACTTTTCAAACAGGTCCTAAGAAGACTCACGGGATCATTCTCTTTATTACATTCCAAAGCTCACGCTGAATATGAACTACAGGAAAATTTCAGCTCTTCCTCACCAGATCTCAGAGTCCTCCTTGTTATTCTCATGTGCCCTAGGCTGTATACCATGGACTTGCTAACAAGTGAAAACTACTTGTTACACAGGTAGAAGGATTGCCACCAAAGTGGAAGTGTGAAAAGACTGGCTTCTTCTGTTCCAAGCGTCATAACCTCGCTCTAATCTCAGCCAGCAAAATTTATGCTCCAAAAGTATGTTTTCTTGGTGAATTGTTTCTGAGGATCACAGACAGCAAAGGCCAGTCTTACCAGCAGAATGTAGCTATAGTTCCTAGATTTCTTGGCCAATGAGGGACAACCATATTATGTCTGCACAGGCAAACTCCACCTAAAGGAACTCCAGTGAACTAAAAGAACGAGTGAGGCAGGAACTGCCACGAGATAAAGGGAGAGAATGTGCAGCTATGGGGAGCAGTCTGACTTACGACCTCATATTTTCCTTCCCGGGGAAGTCACAGGTTGTAAAATGCAGGAAGACAAAGTACTTTAGTATGTAGGATATTTTCTCAAACTGGGTTTGATTTAATTGGGCTGCAGCCTGGATAAAATGCATCTAAAGGTAACAATCCAACCCCACATACCTCCACTGTCATTTTTGCAGGTGTGGTCTGAATAGCACATCATGATTTTTGCCTTCAGGGTATATTCTTTGATCACTCCTAACCTTTTGGGGATGGGGGTGTGGTAAGAGAAAGATGGCGGAAGTGGGGACTTAAAAACTCTCACTGTAAGCCAGAAGGGAAAGGCTATTTTATGCCGTCTCTTGGGGTTCCAAAAGTGAAGGTAGCTCAGTTGTGTGGTTTTCTGTAAGCGCTATCCAGAACCACAATGCACAGCTGAGACTGGGCAGAGATGACAGGCCCAGTCAGCTGTGGTTTCCAGACACTGCATTGTATCCAGGCTCAGCTTAAAGGCTATGGCAAGAGACTGGATACCTGTGTCAACTGCGAGGGGTTTTGTTACAAAGTATCAGGACAAAGGCATTACAGGACAGCCCTGGGGATAGCCATGGGGGCTGGGCGTACATCCCTCAGGATGGAAGATGTGTTTCCAGGGCAGCTCCGTCTTACTGGATCCATTTGGACCATTTTTCTACATCGCTGTAGCACCATGTTTATCCTGAGTTCTTCTGTTCCTTCCCGTCTCAGCCTAGGGAAACCTGAAGTTTGATCTCTGCAGAGGCACTGTCTCTGGAGTGTTAATACCTTTCTCATAACTCTGTTGACTTGGTTATTTCATTGGTGACTCAGATGGTCTTGCTCACTGGAAAACGGGCAATATCTGGAAGTTTTGGTTGTCATATGTGGTGGGAGAGGTGTTACTGGCATCTACTGGTAGAACCCAGGGAGGCCGACAAACACTAACACACAGGGCAGACCAAACAGAATTATCCAGCACAAAGGCTTTTCAGTGCTAGACCTTGTCCAATAGGCTACGAAATCATTTTTGATGGCCAGGAGTAGTGAACAGTAAGGTATACCTCAGCAAATTAAATGGGACATGCGTTTCAGTCTCTGAGCCCCTCTGAGGTGCTGTTAGCAGTGAGGAAGAAGAATCTCAGGCATGGGTGGGACCAGTGGGACGGTGCAGCCAGTCTTTATGGGAATGTGCACTGTGCCGCTTCTGGGATGCCGAATGTGGTTCTTAAGTCAACAACATCCTAGCATATGGTGGGGTGAGAGTGGAGTGAGCCAAAGCTGGAGCCAACAGCAGAAGGGACAGAAAGCAGCAGATGGCCAGAAAGGAAGTGGTATTAAGCAGCAAAATAAAACTGTGGCTGCTAATAAGGAAAAGAAAATTGTCTAGAAAGAAGAAGGCAGTGTGACATCAAGACATGAAAATTTAAGGTCACCAATAGTGCCATAAAGGACAGAGTCACGAGGTGATTATATATGCAAAACCAAATTCATCTATTTAAATTATCACTCACATTAAGGCAAATATTGGGGGTTCAGTAAGCTTGTTCAAACATGAGAACTTAAGTTTGGAAACCCAGCAGCCACTGAAGAAAGTCAGGTAGAGTGGCATCCACTTGCAATCCCCACATATGGATAGGCAATGACAAAAGGATGTCTGGAGTTGGTTGACGCCATTGATCTAGCCACATGGTTAAGCTACCGGTGCAGTGAGAAACCCTGTCTAAAAATAAGGAAAACAAGGCATGCACTTGAGGAATCTGTGGCCTCCACATGCATGTGCACACACACTCATACACGAGCATGTATATTTACATTTGGACACAATCACATTTACATGTGCCATTCACATGCAAAAACATAAATAGTAGTTTGGGTGTCAAAAGCCTTCAGACATTGATCTGTTCTAGATGCTTCCTGGTGGATACATTTTTAAGAAGTGATTAAGGAGGTAGGTGAGTGTTGACTATACAGATGTTTACTACAGTTCACATCAGCGGAAATTTCTGCTGGTAAAGGCTTGGGTCAGCACACCACGGCTGAGTCCAGGATGGGATCTGTAGTAGCTTTTCTGCTTCCCAGGCTATCTGCCAGGACCGAGACAAGCCATGCTGTCTCAGGTGACAAGCGGCTGGCAGTAGAACAGTGGGTCTTCCCTACACTTCTCGCCATCACAGATGGGTCCAGGCAGGTAGAAGAGAGGTGGCCTGAGAGTCGGTACGAAGGGGCTGCATTCTTTGCAGAGAGTTTATGAATAATGAAATGAATAAGAGATCTATCATGACTACCTTGTGTAGGCATTGCTACACAATTTGAACAATACTTCTCTCTGAGAGGTCCCCCCACTGGACCCACATAATACTCCAGGGCATCCCTTTTTGCTCACTGAAGCATTGCTGAAGGATAATTTGCAGAGGATCCAGGCTGTTCTAGGAAAAGCTCTATACTTTGATAAGGCTCTGCTCTGATGCTCAGGCCACCTACAGACCAGTGACACATCCAGAGGGGCAGGAATGCTTGTCTTCTGTTTGTGCTCATGGACTGCAGATGAGAAGAGTTCTGGGAAGAGAAGTTCAGGATCCTGAAGATAAGAACTCTGAAAGAGATCTAGCATCTGCTCCTGCCATCTACAGGATGGTGGTCTGAACCAGTGGGAAACACTTACTAGAAGAACTTATGTGTGTGCAGCCAACCAACAGCATCACTGTACTCTGAAGTGTCAGACAAAGCTATGGATGTATGCAGAATGAAAAGCTTCAAAATGATGGACCTGTGAACTGTCAACTCTGTTCTCACAGGTGAGGCTTCTGTGCATGCATGAATATTTCTTCTTACAGTGTGTTTCTATTTTGCCTACATACTATTTTCACATGATGGATATATATGCATCATCCCATAGTGTTTTGGGGGTATCCATTCCAGGATCCTCAGCAGATACCAAAATCCATGTTCAATTTCCCACACAAAGGGTGTAGTGTTTGCACATGACCTGTGCCCATCTCTCCATTTGTTTTTAAATCATCTCTAGACCACTTATTGTAAATAACATTGCATAAATTGTGTGTACTAAGCTGCTGTGTTATATTATTTCAGGACTACCTGCAAGAGTCTGAACATGTTTGGAACAGACATTTTTCCTGCATATTTTGTCTGTTGTTGGTTGCATATGCCAATACAGAATCCAGAGGTGAAAGCCACTTGGATTTCTTTTCTTAATTAACATTTGCTTTGTCTGACAAGAAACACTGTCAAATGAATTCAAATCTCTAATGTAACATTTTGAATGAGTATTAAAATTAACATTTGTGCCTTGAGATATTGCATGCTATTTAGGCTCGGATTCTCATTATCAGGCCAATATCATACACATGAGTTGGTGGGCTTCCAAAAGGCTAAAGCCCAGTGCTAAAATCCTGAAGATTCAAGAAAATGTGGCGGGTGATGGGGTCCATGGTAGCACTCAAGAATGCTAGGCTAATCCCTCGAGGGCAAAGTATTCCTTTCTTCCACTATGATCTAAAATAGCATTTGCAAGGATGCGTTGACACACATTTATACTACATGCATGCAATTCTAAGTTATGCATGTAAGAATGTATGTATGTGTACATGTGTGTGTGCATGTGTGTGGGTTTGCATGTCTGTGTTGGGTGCGTGTGCATGTATGCAGGCCAGAGGATAACTTCAGGTGTTGTTCTTAAGGCACACTCCATCTTTTATTTTTTATTTTTTTTAAGACAGTGTCTCTCTAACAAGGAAGAACATAGAGTCTAGGGATCCCATCTCCCCAACCCTAGCACTGGGAGGACATACTACCATGCTCAGCTTCTTATTTTACACAGATTTTAGAGAGAGAACTCAGTACTCTATTGACTGAATCATCATCCCAGGCCACACATTCTAAGCTCTCAAATGATGATAATGTAGCATGTGTATTAGATTAGCTTTCTAGGAAATTCTAGATGTCAACTGTCAATGTGATAACATGTAGAGGGGATGAAAACCCAGGAAAGAGAAGACCATGGGGTAAACCATCTCACAGCCACTTGAACATAAAATCTCTTCAAGAAAGAAAAAAAATTGAGACTGGACAAACCCTGGTTGTGAACACCCACTTGAAACAAGACTCTGGCAAGACCTAGAGGCACCGGAGGCCACACCCTGGTGGCCATACAGTATACCTGGTGCCAGGTGTTGGAGTGACAGTCACATGTGGAGGTAAGACAGGCCTTCTATCTACCCTCTGGAAGTCCCACTGATGTATCCAACTCCAGGGACCACGAGAGCAGTCTAACTACAGGAAGACACGGAGTAGATGGGACCAGTGAGCAGTTTCACATGGGGTTGCTCTGGAAGGGTGCAGCTGAGCTTTAATTTGCTTATGAGGAATCATTCTCCCAGTGAAGTAGTGAAGGAATGCCAAAAAGCGTTTAACAGATGAAACTTCTCACTAACCTAAGCATCTAGCATCTACAACCAATGAAGGAGATCTGCACAAAGCCAAACATGATCTCTTCCAGTGATAATGATGCAATAGATCATGCAACAAAGATGATCACAACAGAAAGTCGACCCTATGTGTGTGTACAGACTGGGTCAGAATCTTGTTGGAGTCTGATCAGTGTCCTGTCACTCATTTGAACACACACCTGACTTTTCATCTCTTCGAGAGGAGAGCGTCCAGGACTCCCGGGACAGGGCGTTGGGTTCCCAGTTGCCTTTGCTGCTTTGGCCCTGCGGTTTTCTCACGCTGAGTGAGACCTAGGTCAGCCTGGCCTGTAGCCAATAGTAGGACAGTGTGGTATGACCCTTCAGCTACGATGGAGCAGAACCCATCAGTGCACTGTTACCGGGTCTCCAGTCACATGCCAAGTTTAAAAACAAACCCCAAAGGGCTTCTTTATACAAAAGAAGAATTATTAATTTTGTCTTCTACTCTTTTAGGTTTCTGTATTGCCCTGAGAGGCCAGATTGTCATCACAAAACTGTACTCTGGGACAGAGAGAAGCCTGATGGTTGTCACTTCGGGAAGTTTTTTTTCCAGGAAGGGACACCAGGAACTATGGGCTTTGGGGTTCAGCAACAGACAGTGAGCAAAGTCATCTGCCAAGAGCTTTTATAGGTGAGGGCAAAACATGCACCGTTCATATAGATCTGTCCTCAGGGCGACAGTTCAGGTATGTTTCCATAGCAACCACTTAATTAAATGAAAGCAAGAATGTGCTATACCTTCGTAGTGTACATTTCTCTGAGTTATCCCTATCAAGGAAATAAAAGGAAACATTGCTGAGACTTTTATCTTATAACTCAGTCTGACCTGCAGAATGGTTCTTCTAAGGTTCAAAACACAAACGCCAATTTTTTTGGAAGCTGTATATCTAGAACTTGTTGTGTAGACCAGTCTAGCCTCAAACAGAGACCCGCTCGACTCTGCCTCCCAAGGTTGGAATTAAAGGAGTGTGCTTCCCTACCTGGTCACTAAAGCCAAATTTAAGGGTGGATGCAAATGTCTAGAAAACAGAAAATTCCAGGGCCATCTTTAAACTGATCCTGATGTCATGAGTTGGCTCCTCTGTAGTGGGAGGTCTGCGTGGTGGATACAGACCCTTTGGTTTTCTAAGAGGCCTTTCTACCCTTCTCTGAGGCATCTTACATGTAACAGGAAAAGAGTTGAGCATTTTTATAGTAATACACAGAATTCACTACCCAGGGCTTTTTGGAGTTGGTGTTGGGCACCAGACCCAGGGCCTTATGCCTGCTGGGAAACTTTCTACAGCTAAATAATATCCCAACATCTGGAGGTGAGGGCTTTCATACCCCAGGGACCCCAGGGACAGTCTGAAGGCTCTTCTGTCCTCACCACCACCCTGAGGAGAGCTGCCTAATGGTCTTCACTGTGCAGCAGGGGAACCGTCCCACAGGTGTCTACAGTACAGAGCAATCCATGTGGCGGAGGCTTCCTTCTCTAGCTACAGCGTTCTGGATTTACCAAAATGCTCCCAAGACCAAAATCCTGACATCATCCAGTTGTTAAGCCCAGATTCTTATCCCCACCTCCCGGGGTTACACAAGACAATAACCCAGCCTTCTGAACCTGTTGTCAAACAGACACTGAATATTATGCCTCTTCTGCCAACTTCCCCACTTACCCACCTCTTCCTGCCCTTGGCATTCCATCACCTTCGTGGCAACCGCCCTTCCCCACCCTCAAAGAGGACTCAATGTATTTGTCATTCAACAGACAGGCATCATACCTGCCTCTATCCACACTCTAGGAACTGGGTCACTGGAGTAACATGTTGATGGCTTTTTCTTTACTTGGGAAGTTTCTACCCAGCCTGAACTAGAAGAAAGGAAAATGATGCAGACACGCTAGCGATTTCACCATACACTGTGCAAGCAGAGCCCTTTTTCTTTCTATATACTGGTGGTGCTTTAATATCGTAGTAGGGAAGGGGATAATTGCATGCAGCTGCGAGCAGGTAGCATCACCTGGTCCTGGGATTTCTTTTTCTTCTTCTTCTTGCCCCAGCACCCGGAACTCTCCGCATCCTTGCCGTTGGCCTCCCCACAGAGCAGCCCGTCCAGCTCGTCTGTGCCCATGTGCTGTCCCTGAGACGTTTCTGCTGCTAGCCGGTAGGAGAGGTTCCTCAAGATGCACACACAGTTTTCAACGGTCTGTAGCGTCCCCAAAAGAAAAAGGGAAATGGAGGAGTGAGTGTAAGCCAATCAGCAGGCACCTCTACTGGAAAGGGGAGGAGTGAGTGCAAGCCAATCAGCAGGCGCCTCCACTGGAAAGGCAGAGAGGAGTGAGTATAAGCCAATCAGCAGGCACTTCCACCCTGGGAAGGCAGTCAGTCTCCATGGACACATTGGTCCTCATTGCACTTAGCACCTGCTTTCAAGGGCTCCACTAACAGCTACAATTTGGATAATGTTGGAAGGTCCTAAGACCACGTCTCACTTGACAAACAATAATCATCAACCCTGGGTACTTCAACAAACACCAGTCACGGGTAATCAAAATGCACTTGTGAGAACTGGACAAACTCGCAACTACAAGATCACCATTTACAGGCAACTCCAGCCAGGAGTTTAGGAACCCAAGTCACTAAATCACAGGGGGTGGGTTTAGTTTGGCTCTGGTTGGGGATGCCGTTGCATATCATTTACCAAGAAATAATACAATAATACAGTTTCAGTAATGCTGGAGACCACACAGGGGAGGCCATTAGCCTGGGACTTTCAACATTTGTCTTGGCTGCCCAGTGACAGTGTGGCTGTGCACAGTGACTTCCCCTCTCTGTGCACAGTGACTTCCCCTCTCTGTGCACAGTGACTTCCCCTTTCTGTGCAGTGACTTCCCCTCTCTGTGCACAGTGACTTCCCCTTTCTGTGCACAGTGACAGTGTGGCTGTGCACAGTGACAGTGTGGCTGTGCACAGTGACTTCCCCTCTCTGTGCACAGTGACTTCTCCTTTCTGTAGAGTGACTTCCCCTCTCTGTGCACAGTGACTTCCCCTCTCTGTGCAGTGACTTCCCCTTTCTGTGCACAGTGACTTCCCCTTTCTGTGCAGTGACTTCCCCTCTCTGTGCACAGTGACTTCCCCTTTCTGTGCACAGTGACTACCTCTTTCTGTGCAGTGACTTCCCCTCTCTGTGCACAGTGACTTCCCCTTTCTGTGCAATGACTTCCCCTTTCTGTGCACAGTGACTTCCCCTTTCTGTGCACAGTGACTACCCCTCTCTGTGCACAGTGACTTCCCCTCTCTGTGCACAGTGACTTCCCCTTTCTGTGCAGTGACTTCCCCTTTCTGTGCAGTGACTTCCCCTCTCTGTGCACAGTGACTTCCCCTCTCTGTGCACAGTGACTTCCCCTTTCTGTGCACAGTGACTACCCCTTTAGTGCCTCTGTTTCTTCATTGGCAAGCCAGTAATGATACAAGCTCCAGCACCACAGGACTGTGCAGAGGACAGGATGAATTTAGAGACCCAGTGCCCACTTGTGGCTGTCACCGCTAAGTTGGGGAGGTGAGGCAAAACAAGTTCTAGTGGCGTTCAGAAGCTGAGAGCAAGATTCGGGAAGCTGCATCCTGCAGGCTGGAGCCAACCTGAGGTTGTCTTACTATAATGTTTTCACAAATCTGGCAGGCCGCTGTGTTTATGACCACCTCTGCAGAGGGCAAAACACATCCTGGGCTGCTATCGGGAACAAGAGAATCGAGACAGAGATTGTGGGTTCCACATATGTCCTTTGACCCTCTGCAGAAAGTGCTTCCCTGAAAGAAAGCTGACTTTTAAGAGCACGTTTTATTTATTGTGTCTGTGTCTGTGTGTCTGTATATCTGTGTCTACGTATTTGTGTCTATATGTGTCTATGGTGCCACAGCACACACGTGGAGATCAGAAGACTGCTTCCTGGAGAAGTTTCTTTCCTTTTGCTGTGTGTTTTGTGAATCAAAGTCAAGCTGTCAGCAGCCTTGTGAGGCAAGCATCTTTACAGGCTGAGCCATATTACGGGGCCTCAAAACTGACCTTTTAAGTTTTATTCTGAGGGAAAACAATTAGGGGGAGTTGAAAACAAACCCTTGCACCTTGGCGATTATGTTTCTGAGACCCACTGTGTGACTACTAAAAGCAAGAAACCTAATTTCATGCTGAAGAGGGAAGGGGATGGGTGAAGACAATGAGCGGCTGCTCACTGATGAAAGTCATCCCTCTTCAGTCTGGGCTCAGTGCCGGCACAGGCAGAGGACATGGGACTCAGATCCTAGCCTGTTGCTCTCATTGGCAGGATGCAGGTAAAAGGCAGCCTGTGCTCTCTTCCTGATGAGGGGGTGCAGTGACTGTCAATCAAGAAGAGTGGTTCTCAGGATACGCTCTGGGGCCCATGCCATCCTAAGCTTTTTTTTCCCCAGCTTGCCAAGGTTTCATGACTGCTAATCCCACAGGCTTTGAGCCAACTTCATTTTCTGTTTGGAGCTTCCTTTCCACATCAGGCAAGGGAGCCGGCATGAAAGCAGGTATGAACAGGAGGACACAAGAAAGACAGACGCGTCTCTTCTTGAAAGGGAAATGTTAGGGTACAAGTTGGGACAATTTTCAAATCATCTCAAACTGATTTCTCTTCCATCAAGGACTCGGGAGACTAAGCTTCCTTCTCATCGTGTTGTTTATCCTCCCTGGGGCTTCGGTGTTCCTGGAACAGGACTAGGGAGACTAAATCTGGAGGTTCAAAGAAAGCTTTGCCACCAGTCTGCATTTAGGGAGATGGTGTGGGGGAGGAGCTGGAGAAGGTAGGAGAGGGCCCAGAGAGGAAAGCTGTGCCTCTTATAAAGCCTCCTGGAGTTGGGGGTTAGCTAGGTTCCCAGTTCAAGAGCACTTCTCTAAACAGAGTGTGGAAAAGAAGAAAAGAAAGACCATTGGCAGCAGCAGAAGGTGCGTGGCGTCTGGTGGCTCTGTTTGTGACATCCATTACTGTCAACAGCGCTTTTTAGTGCTCTTCTTGGTCACCAGGGTCATTGTGACTCCTTATTTTCTATTAGAATGGGCTAATTTGGGAGTCATCTGTGAAGCGCTCCACCATATGTTACCCAATTATAGGAGCGGAGCCACGAGCTTGCATGAAACGCAGGCTCTTATTCATTAACTTCTTTGGCCTTAAAGAGAATGTGCATTCATGTCTCCCCCCCCCCCCCCCTAACGTGCCACCGTGAAAGCTCAGAAGCGGCCAAGCTGAGGGCTGAGTGGAAAATTATGATGCAATAATAATATGTTAAAAATCAATAGTACGATCCAGCCAGCAAGGCATGGTGGAGTCATTTATCACCACACTGGATGGAGCCCTTCAACACTCATGGCATGTGGTTATGATGGTCCTTCCTGTCACCAGTTAAGAGCACTTGGGTACAGTGCTCTAGAGAGAGGGGGATGGAGAGGGCCCTGTCCTGATGTTCAGCCCACTCCCTACTCATCAGGGATACTCCAAGTTTTCTCACTCCAGCCTGGACAAGTCCTCCACGCCAACTTCATCTCTTAGAAAAACACATGGACATTAAAAGAGATCATCTCCCAGTCTCCCAGGAGTATTAGGAGTCTGCTCATCCAAGCAGTCAGACAATGATGCTTAAGATGATGATGCCCCTGCCCTGTGTCCCGCAAACTGCCTAAACCTAAGAGGGGAGCAGGAGAGTTTGGCGGAGACATGAGGCAGTGGCTTTTATTCTATTCACCTGCAAGGTCTAGACAGCGGGAAAGCGTTTTGTGTCCACCAAACTCACAGACTTAGCGTCTCCATGCCTCAGTCTTTTGCTACTGTGAATATTAAAGTGTTCAGTGCTGCCACGGCAGTGAACTACCTACATGAGCGCTTTCATACCTCACGTGTCTATTGCACCAACAGGCTCCCATAAATACTCAAGATTTCTTGACTGGTCACAACTTTAGGGATTTAATTTTCTTGTCAACAGTATTCAAAGGTCTATGATGGTTATTAAGGACCTTTCCAGAAGAGGGATGCTTGTCTTTATTATATAACATCTCATCCTTGAAATTAGTAGTATGTGGTGCATGATTGGCCCTAGGACCAGGGAGCATTGGTGATGGGAGAAATGGGAGGACAGCAGTGTTTACAACTGGATGGAGCCAGTGTTCACAGGACCGTATGCCTGGAAGACACCTTGAGCCCAACTCTTCAGGGTAACAGGCTCAGTAAAATTTTCTAAGTTTCTCAGTAACTGTAATGTATAGTCAAAGTTAAGAAGGGTTATGCTAACTCACCCATGAAGCTAATTAATGGCTAAGCATACTGAACTATTATTTATGTTTATTTTACGTGCATGATTGTTCCATCGCATGTAAGTATGTGTACCATGTGTATGCCTAATACTTGTAAAAGCCAGAAGAGGGCATTGTTCTCCTGGAACAGGAGTTACAGACAGTTATGAACTGCAGTGTGGGATCTAGAAACTGAACTTAGGTTCTCTTCAAGAGCAGCTATTGTTTCTAACTGCTGAGTTGCCTCTCTAGCTCCCAAATTACTGTTTTTATTGTTATCCTTTATTTGAGACAAAGTTTCATACAGCCTAGGCTCACACTGAATTCAGTACAGCTGAGGATGACCATGAACTTCTGATCTTCCAGCCTTCACTTCCCAAGGGCTGGAATTCAGGTGTGTGTGACTCATGCTGTTCATGTGATGCAGGGGCTTGCACACAGGGCCTCCTGCAGGCACTGTAAGCAAACTCCATACAAACTGAACCCCAACTATTTGCTTTCCATCTGACTTTACAATCATATTCCCTTACGTACCCTTCCTAAGTACGCCATTTCAAAACTTCATCTACTCAGGCAAGAATTTAATCCGTAATATCATCAGATCATGATTTATTTTTAAATGGATAAATTCTTGAGGCCAGAGTTGGGTAGTCATATTTGGAGGGTGGAAATGGGGTCCTTGCAGGTGTCTTCCCCAGTTGTTTCAAAGGCAATTCTGATGAAGAGTTAATGCTGGAAAGCACGGGATCAAGGCAGTGGCTCTCAGCAATGCCAGCTGAGCCTCCTCACAGGACATGCTCCGTGTTTGGGGACACTGTTGTTTGGCACTATGGATGAGAATTCCTGAAGAGAATATGGCTGCAGGGACTGAGTGACGAAAACGTCCACAACTGTGGAGCATTTGGAAAGTTACAGATCGAGTCTAATGACAATTTATTATGGGTAATCTTTAACTCACTACACAATCACTCTACCTTCTTGGCCTGTCGTACCATCAGATCTAACGTCCTGTGATGAGCCAGACCTGTTGGGATGCTTTCACAGAACTCTAGCTTTCTACTAATGAAAGGACGAGGAGTGTTGTCAAGCAGCACCTAAGGCCTAAACTACAGTTCTTTCCAGCGTAGTGTAGCCCACGTCTCCGAAGTTCCCACCAGAGCATTCTGAAAACCATGACTGGTAATTTCCTGGGTTCTAGTACTTTAAAAACTTCATGAAAGTGATTCTGTGTTGAACAACTGGAACTTGGAGTAACCTAAATCCATGTTCCCAGACCATGGTCACTAAAATTTGGCTCCACATTAAGCTGTCTTATGGCCTTTGAGTTAAGGGTTGTGTTTTTGTGTCCACTGTACCAGGGTGGTGGATGGGAGTGGGGAAAGCTGTTGGCATCTACTGGGTAGTCAGAGGCCAGAGAACAAGTCCAATGCACAGACTCTCACAACAAAGGCTTCTCTGCCCCAAATGTCTCTAGCGGGAGCTCCTGATAAGTCCTTGTTAAAGAGTGACATTTGCCACACACATTATTTTAGAAGTATACATGGCATATGGCCATATACCAGGATCCTACAAGACCACAACTTTCTAATTGTTGTGAATAGCTAATTTAATTAAGATAAAACAAAATATCTCAAGTACTGGAGAAGCCCACCTAATAACGAATTCTCTCTGAGTTTGTGAACCAACGCAGTACAGTGACACTGAGCACAACATGCCGGAAGCTTTGACTGAACAGTTTGAAAATTGAAAAAGGGTTTTCAGTCACTTAAAAACAGCCCTTAGTATAATTAATATAGTTAGTTATTAAAATTTAATTTATAAGAATTTATACTTATTCAAATCTCAGAGAATTTTAATATCTTCATCTTTACAAGTAGATTGTTATTTTTTTAAGAGTGCAAGCTGGAGGCTCAGATTTGTGAAAGTTTACTCATCCAGGACCCCCACGGTTTTATTTACTTATGACAATCTAAATTTCACTTTAACTTACTGAATTTTCAAAACCAGCAATTTTCAAATGCTGGTCTAAGCTACGGTGAGCATCCTTTTAGATGTTTGACCAATGCTGGCATCCTATCGGGATAGAGCTCATCAGTATGAAGCCGAGTGACAGCTTCCCTTGGCTGCTAGCTGTTATTTAATTTCAGGAGCACCTTTGACCACTAAGAATCTGGATCTATGCAAACAGCACCAACCTTGCTATCGATCTCACTGCTCCCCAGCGCAGACTGAATCACATACAGCAAGGCATCCGTGAGCCCATCACACTCCCGCATCCGCCGGCGGGCCTCCTCTCCAGCCGAACTTACATTCCTGAAAGGCAAAGGAACATGACAGTGACCTTCAGATAGCCACCAAGAGACCACCCTTTCAGAAGAATGCTATTTTCCCATTTAAAATGCTTAGTTTTAGCAAGTAGATGTGGCTTCAGCAAACACATCTTGGAGCTAATTCATAAGCATCTATTGCAACTTGTTACAGAGAGAATGCAGAATTCCCAACAAGATATGTCAGGGTCCTAGCACTCTTGAGAATTAAAGACTTCTAGAAACTTCAGAGGCTCAACCTCACTTACAATTGAAGAAAAAAATCAGAAGTTTTTGAACATTCTTTAAGAAATCTCAAGTTATTTTCACAAACAGAGTTCCAACTTACTAAATACCTTAGGGGACATATTTTTAATGCTTTAAACACATACCGTCTACCGCCCTGCCAGAAGTATACCTGTAGGAATTCATTCTAGGAACATAACTTTTCTGTGTCATTGGGATGTCTCTGACATAGTCCACAGGAAGGAGGTACAACACACTCTTTCCCGTGTTATATATCCTGAGCTAAAGGCAATAGAAGGAGCCTGTTTCATACCTCAATGGTTAAGCAGACATTATTCTAGCTCTACAAAAGACACGTGATTCTTATCCTAGTAGAGAAGAATCCCTGGCAGGTGATCAGAGAGAATCTTTGGGAGTGCTGTTTATTTATTCCATCACCTAAAAATATTCCATCTATATTTATGATTCAGCTCCAACCGAGACATTTTTTGCAATGACTGTGGGCAACACAGAAAGAATGCTGGAAGAGGTGGAAGGCACAAGATGGAAGAATTTGAGAGCACCCGGGAAATGAGGGTAAGAGAATGAGAGAGTGCAATGGCTCCCAAATTTGGGAACCCTGATGATGACCCTGAAGGCAGATAGAATGTAGTGTTGCATTCTACTCTGGAATCTGACTCTAAAAGCTTGGATGGAGGGGGATAACATGTACTTCCTAGAACATGACAGAGCATGACAGGGCATGACATCTGGACTCTAACTCCATGGATGAATTTACTGCAGGAGTGGCGCTCTTTGCTGACTGTTGGGAGCCAAAGAAGCTAACTACAAGAATTTTGCTTTTGGGCAGAATCTAGAGTGAAGGCAGCAAGGCTGATTTAATTCCATCAGCTGACTGGTGCTCTCTCTCTCATTTCACTTCCAGTTTCTTTTGTGGACACTGAACTGATCTGAAGACGAAGGAGCTGAGCCCCAAGAGAGGTTCTGGGAGTCAATGAAGGGGATGCAATGAATCCTGAGTCAGTGGAGGAGGGAAACTGGAGCCCTACGGGGGATGGTGCGAGATCTGGATGATTGGTTTCGTTTGGGATTTTAATTTAATGAAAAGAACACAGGTGTAATGCTGTTAAAAGGCTACTGATCCTAACTATTTACTTTGATATCTAAATGTTTTATAGGGTGGGTTAAAATAGGATCAATCAATACTTTAATATAACACTGTGAAAGGTTATTCAATTTAAATAGGATTTTTTACTGATCTTAAAATATAAATAGAAGATTTTAGTTGCTTAGATAAGGCAACTGGGTAAATATTAAAAACATTTTAATGTGAATTCTTGTAAATCACAGTCTCTGTTTCTGAGAAGGTATCTGGTGCAGATGAAGCAGGAGAGGGGTAACTGTCTGTTAGGAAAAATTTGTGAGCGGCAAGGTGGTGTCATTCTAAACCAGAAGGGAAATTCTAAAAGAATGCTATAGATCATGCCACCTAGAAATGATTTCCACCAGGTTGAGCTTTTGTAGATGTTCAGGAAGCTTGTCAAAAATTTTAGTTAGTCTTTCATGGCATGAGGAATGTTGGGCAGCAAGGGGTGTGTGATTCTTGCTTGGTGGGCGAGTTTTCCCAAACAATTATGGAACCCAGACTCCTTAGAGATGATTCACGCACAGCCTAGCACCCTTACTTTCTCTTCACTGATAACCTCAGCCCCTTTTATGTTCAAGCTCATGATGGTGGCAAGCTATTTTCTTTCAGAAGACTTCATGGAAGGTGAAATTGAGAAATAATACATTCAGACAAACATAAAAAATTCTTTTTAACAAATATGACCCAAACTTCAAAGACATTTGTGGTACATTCAAGAGACCAAACCTAAGCAACCATGGAATAAAACGAATTGAGATAAGGTCCAAAGTCATAGACAGTTTTATTCAATGAAATTAGAGCAGAAAATTTCCCATGCCTAGGGAAATAAATATCTAACTAAATGAAGCATAAACAATTCCAAGTAGAAAAGACAAGTGAAGAATCTTTCCATGATATGTCTTCATCAATATGCTAAAATTAAAAAAAGCAACAATATAAAAAGCTCTAAGGAAAAATGGTAACTCATATGCAAAGGTAGAAATGCAAGAATAACATCAGAACTTTCTTCAGCTACCCTAAAAGCAAGGAAAGATATGCCAAGTCGTGAAAGTAAATGGTAACCAAGATCATGTGCCTGGTGCACCTAGCAAAGTTATGTTTTAAAACTGCTAAAACTAAGTCAACATTTCAAGAACAAATTTAAGACAATTCATGCCAAACTAGCCAGCTCCTCAGAAAATTCTTAAAGGCATAGTGTAAAGGAGTAAGAAGAAAGGCCATCTCATTTATGAGAACATAGGAAGTAATATATTACACAAGAGGAACAAATGAACAAAGATGAACTGGGAAGGAACCAATCACGGCCAATACACAAAACCAGTAAACTTCTAATGCTAGCTAATAGGTGAAAGGGAAGAGATATGTCAATAACCCAATCAGTATATCAACGAAGAGAACCACAATAAAGAGCAAACTCCTCTCAGTAACAACCTAAAATGCAGACGGTCTCAATTCACCAATTAAGCAATACAGACTAACTGACTGGCTTAAAAATGAAGATCCAACTGTCTGCTGTCTAGGAGAGATACCCTGAGGTGGTAAAGAAATCCAAAACATGATAGTCAGTGGATGGAAATAAGTTCCCAGGAAGACAAGCTGCAAACCAGTTGGCATATCAATTCTTATATCTCATAAAATAGATATTGAAACAAAACTAGTTAGGAAGATATAAAGAGGACCATTAGACTTTAATAAAGAGAACAATTCATTGAGAAGACATTTCTACTGTAAATATTTATGCACCAAATCTTGTAGCTCCCAATTTCATTTTAAAAAAAGATATCACATGGTTCCTGACAAAATGATACTTGGAGACTTCAATATCTTACTCTCATATTTAGGAAGTTTTTCCAAACTAAAACTTAGAAAAGAAAGTCAGAGCTAGACACACCATGGATCAACTGGATTTAACAGATATCAGCAGATGAAGACCGCCAACAGGTCTGGGCTGTACTTTCTTCTAGACAGCTGGTGGCACTTTGTCTAAACTTGAACATGTCATAGGCTACAAAGCAAGCTTTCATGACAAAAAAAGTGAAACAAGACCCGCTTTCATGACAAAAAGAAAAAAGAAAAAAAGTGTAACAAGACCCAACTGAAATACTTCCTTATAGCTCATCCAACCACAGCCCAAAAAAACTAGAAATAAACGTAAGAGAAGCCTGAGAACAACACAAATATCTGAAGACTAAATAATAAAGTTAGATGGTAAAATGGGTCACTGGAGAAGGTGGGACAAAGAAGGGACTAAACAGTTCCCATAATCATATGAAAATGATGGCATAATTGAACATACACTTTGGGATCTGTACTTTTGACACCTTGACTACGTCATATCATGGAAAGAGTCTTTTCTGGTCATGTCTACTTGGGGCTCTTCATGTCTCTTTTATATGAATGTTCATTTCCTTCTCTAGGTTTGGATCCTTTGTCCTATATTTTTTTTAAATGTATACCAGGCGATCATTGCCAAACAGGTCCTAGGAAATCTTAAATAAATAACCCAGTGTGCCTCAGAGTTTTAGAAAAACAAGAAGGCCAATTAAAATGCAGTAGGCATTAAGAAATAAAACATACCAGGATACAAATTAATGAAACAAACACTAAAAGAAAATACATAGAATCAATCCAACAAAGATCTGGCTTTTTGAGACAATTAACAAAACTGGAAGACCCAAATTAATACAAATAGAAATGAAGAGAGAATTGTTACAATAGGCTCAAGTGTAGTGAACATTTTAAAAACTTATATTTGAGAATCTTGAAAATCTAAAAGAAAAAGATATACTTCTAAACTTATATGAGTTACCAAAATTTAAACCAGGATATATAGAAAATTTCAACACACCCATAGGAAGCAATAAGATTGATACAGTGATAGAAATCTCTCCACAAAGAAAAGGCCAAGACCAGACAGGTTTATTGCTGAATTCTACTAAAGTTTATAAGATCTAACAACCACACATCTTACACAAAATACAAGGGAAAGGAGCACCACCAAAGTATTCTAGAAAGTCAGTATTACCATGATACCCAAGCCCGATAAAGAAGTAAGGCAAAAGCAAGCAATCAATCAAGGAAGGGAGGGAGGGAAGGAGGAAGGCAGGCAGGCAGGAAGAAAGGAAATGGCAGACCAATTTTCTTGATGAACACAGATATAAAATTTCATAACAAAATACTTTCAAACTCAATTCAAGAAAATGCTAGAGGATCGTACATTATTATCACATTGGTTTCATTCTAGGGATTCAATGTTAGTTTACTATATCATTAAAAAAATTTATCATATAAATTGTCGTAAGGGCAGAAATCACCTCAAAGTTCAATTTACTGTCATGGTAATAGTCCTGAAAAAATTTAGAATAGATGAGTTTGTATGTCTATATAACAAAGGCAGAATATAGCAAACCTATCAAAATACTGATCCAAGTAGGGAAAAAAAAAAGAATGGATCTCCTCTAAAATAATAATAATAAAAAAAGACAAGGGTGCCCAATCTTTACACTCCTATCCACTGTGACTTGAAGTCACTGTCATGGAAATAAGACATGAGAAAGATATAAATGTATATAGATAAGAAGGAAGAAGTTAAATTTTCCCTCTTTTTAGATAACACAATTCTATACTTAAAAGAAATTGTACAGACATTACTAGAAAACATGATTCCATCATGTTCCAGTCAGAATGGCTATCAAAAAAAAAAAAGAATGAAAAAGCTCCTGCCAAGAAAGTGGGAAAAGAGGAATCCTTCTTCACTGCTGGCTGGAGTGGCACCTGGCTGAGCTACTACAGAAATCAGTATGAAGACTTCTCAGTAAGCTGGAACTAGAACAAAAACATGACCTAACTATATCACTTGCTGGCCTAGACTCAAGTGACTCTGTCATAACCCAAAGATATCTGCTCATCTATGTCATAGCAAGGTAACAGAACTATCTCAGGTGTCCATCTTCAGATGAATGTAGAATGAAACATGTATGTAATAGATTTTTATTCAGCTTTAAAGCAAAGGTATAAAGGTTTAAGGAAACTGGGTCATCCTAGAAATCATCATGTTAATGACTGTAATGTCTCAGAAAAACAAATACTACGAGGAGTTCTCTCTCAAATGTAGAGCTTTGCTTTTAATATCAAATATGTGTGTGTGTGTGTGTGCAAACACACGTGTGTGTCAGTGCGAAGTGTGGGGTGTAGATTCTGAAACTAAACAAAAGAAAGACGGTCAAGGAGGAATGCACATGTGTTTATAACAAGATACCTGTGACGTAAAAGCACAAAGGAGGCTCCCAGAGGAGCAGAGGTATAAGCAGGACAGATTTGGGATAAAATGGGAGGAGAACCATCCAAACACTTATCTATGAAAATCAGTAACCACAGCTTTTACTTTCTATGCTAACCGAAGGTGATCAAAGTTTTAGAAAAGCATTATCTGAAATGCCAGTCAAACATACTGAGAAATATTAACCACATTAGGATTAGCCATAGCTCTGTATACTTTCACTGGGGAGTAGAAGTGACTTAAGAGCTCCTGTCCCCCCCATCCCCAACCCCCACAGCTGAGTACAAATGGTACCTCATCATAGCCCGGTCAGAGCTGTTTCCTGAGAAACACATTTCCTTAATTTTTAAAGGATTAGCACAGCCTTGCTGTTTGGATTACTGTGCACCTGGCTGTCTTCTCTCAAGGAAGGCAATTTCTTTATAAATCAAGATGACAAGGGCTTGGTAATTGCTTTGCTGAGCTGCGGGGACAGAATGCTTCAGTGGCCAAAGACCAGCTACCTACTGCGGCCAGCAGAGAAGCCTGCTGCTATTCCGTACTCCGAGCATCCATTGCTGCACAGACTCCCCCATGGTCCCCAGGTCACCTCATAAATGAAAAGTGGCAGAAGGAGATAGACAAGCTCATCTTTCATTGACGATTAAACACTGTCCCTTTTAAAGACTGCCTGGGTATGTGCCTTCAGCAGTCAGCCATGCATCAGGGAACATTGTTCCAGGGAAGCCCAAAGCAGAACCAGAGGTACCTGAGTTGAAAGACCCCCCTTTCACTGTCAAGTACTACCTGGGGCTTTAGCTACATGATTCCAATTAGACTAGATGGTTGCCATGGAGTTAACGGCTCCATGGAATGTCTGCTGAAAGTTTTCCATTGGGCTAAATTACAGGGAAATCACAGGGCTAAGAACACGAATGCTGTGTGGCTAAAGCCATTAGCTGGGAACCTAATTGTGCATGTGGCCCTTTGAGCTCCCCACACATGCCCACTCTGTTCACATTAGCTTCCTATCTGGCTGTGCTAACAGCATGAGCTGTACTCTCCGGCATTTGATCTTTTGGTGACCACTTCCAGAACTGAAGAGTGCTTTCACGTGGTTCAGCTTCCAGACAATGACCACCTCCTTTGATTACACTAACATACAAAGTTTTACTTACATGTGACTGACCCGAACACCCGAGTATTAGTATGGAAGCGCCCATATGAACTACAGGTCTGGTAACTCTACCTTGGTGAAATTCACACACCACTGCAGCAAGCATTTACGCCACACTAAGTAGTGGGCTGGTGATGGCCCAGTTATAAAAGCACTAACAGCTCAAAAAAAAAAAAAATAGGCAAAGATCCAAAGTGAACGACGTTCACAAATGAAAAATAGTGAATATTTCCTTTCTTTTTCTGCTGATTCAAATTATTCATCAGCCAGATGTGGTTTCATGTGAGACATGGGAAAACTTGAGCTTCGCACCTATATTATACCTATATGAATATGTGTGTTGCATAATGTGAACATGCATATGTATATACATTAACATGCTAGGGCACGGAAACTGAGGTTCCCAGCAAAATCCATGCCTGTGTTGAAGATACTACAGTGCTGACTGCGGTGACCGTCTTCAGTTGTCAACCTGACAGTCTATGATTACTTGGGAAGAATCTCAGTTAAGTATTTTCTGTATTGGGCTGGTCTGTGGACACGTCTCTGGGACACTGTCTTAACTAAATTAATTGATCTGGGCAGACCCAGCCCATAGTGGGCGAAGCCATTCCCTAGGCAAGATGTCTGAACTGTATATAAGTGGAACGATGAAGCTCAGAACAAGCAGGCTATGGCATGCATTTCTTTCTCTCTGCTCTTGGCTGTGCTGTGAGCAGGGCACTCAAGCTCTGACTTTCCTTCAACAGTTAACTGTAGCCTGCAACTGTGATCCAAATAAACCCTTTTTCCTTTCAGTTGTGTTTTGGTTCCATTGTATCGCAGCCACAGAAAGGAAGCCAGGACAATAACTGCTCAGAACTGTGACTGCAGAGCACTGCACCGTTACAGACCCAGGGTCAGGTTATCGTGGGCCATCACTAGCATCCTCATGGCTACTCGCTGCCCATTTCTCTCTGTGGTTTCATATGCTGTGAATCTCAGATACAACTTTCTGTAATGTGTTAACTTAGTAGATTATCAACCCCAAAGCTAAGAATATTCTCAGACAGAATCTGAAGCCTATAATCAATTTCCCCCCTTCAGCAGAACCTGATGTTCCCACCAATGTATTTGAAAATGGTTTGATTTGTGAATTCCTTTCCTTGTGTCGCTGTAAAAGCTTCATGAGACCATTTCTATTTTGGAACATGGTTTTCAGAGCGATGAGAATCTGTGTTTCCAGGGCCATGGCCACTCATATTTAGTTCAAGAATAACATGTCTCTTGTTGCCTTTGAAGTGAGAGCTGTGTTTGGCATCGAAAGAAACAATGAAAATATAAATTCAATACTAATTTTACTGAGCCTCCAGGAAGAGGAGCATCAAACGATGACATAATCCAACTCCTTGTAGTATGAACTCTCGGTGATTTGTTTGTTTTTGTGGTTTTATTCTTGCTTTTTGAAGTTTTGTTATTTTTTTTTTCTGAGGCAGGGTCTCTTTACATAGGCCTACCTGTCCTGTGACTTATTATGTAGTCCAGGCTGGCCTCAAACTCAGAGAGATCCACTTGCCTCTGCCACGCAAGTGCTGGGATTAAAGGTATATGCCACCGCAGAGGTCTCTAGCTTGGGCCTACTCCCTCAGCGGTCCCTCCCTTGTATTTGCTCCTGTGGAGGTTGCTGCCTTAGACCTGCTCTGGCAGAGGTCACTGGCTCAGGCCTACTCTGGTGGAGGTTGTTAGCTCAGGTCTATTCCTGCAGGTGTCCCTGGCTTGGTCCCTGTACTACAGACCTCTCTGGCTTGGGCCTGCTCCTTCAGCAGTCACTCCCTTGTAGTTGCTCCTGTGGAGGTCACTGCCTCCATCTTCTGAGGAGCAGAAGAACAAAACTGACGAGGAAGGGACCACTAGAACTGGTCACCTGCCTGGTCAGTGTCAGTGTGTAGTCTGGAGACTCTCAAGATCTGGCACTCTGGATTATTAATAGATATTAAAACGAGCCTTTTAATAGACATTTATATTCTTCACCTAATTCCCTATTTGCAATCATGTAATCTTTTATATTTGTTTATTTGAAAGAAATTTTAACAAACTGTACTTCAAAGGCTTACTAAAGCTGGGAATCCAGGAGTTTCTAAAAGCTTCCTTATCTGGATGCTAAGTCTTCCTCCAGGCGTGATTCTTATTTACACGACAGCTTTGATCACACAGTCATAGTTTATTTGGTACCAATAACAACCACAAGAAAGTATATTCAGAGAAAAGAACTATCTGTGCCTTTATAACTTAGCCGCTCCTCCTGTGTGACTCCCCAGCCCTCCTAACTGCTTGCCATCAGCATTTCCCTACCCTGACTTCAGGGTTTTTGCCCTGCACGGCTGGGTGGAATGGCTGGGTTAAGTAGCCCCAACCTAGGAGCCGAGCAGTGGAAAGCCCACGTTCTGTTAATCCAGGCTAGGCCCAGTTATTGTCCTCTTCCTTCTGAGTGTTTGGTGTTTGTGGTGGATTCAGCAACATTTGAATGCTGAGTGTCTCTCAGTGTGACAATACTGGGAGGTGGCGTCTTTGTTGTCCTTTAGGTTATAAGAGAGGAGCCTACCTGAAGGAATCCTTGCTCTCATGAAGGAGATCTGGTTACTATGATGGTTTTCTTATAATTCTTCCTTGTGAGGGGAAGTAGGGAAGAGGGCTCTTAATTTATGACAAACATGCTACTAAAAATGTCATTGGACCAAAAGATTAAAAACTGTGTCCAAAATAGAAGTAATTTAAAAATTAGAATCTATATTTTTTATTTTTCTTAGAAATGTACACATCTCTGCAAACTCTTAAATCATGACTTAAGTTTGAAAACTCATTTGGTGATGTTACTTGGGGCAAAGAATATCACAAGTAGTAGGAAAATCCAGACTCCAGTAGATGGGTTAGAGACAACTGTGTAGGTGAATGCTGTCCTTCTGGGGCACAGAACTTTGTGGTTATAGACCCATACATTCTGTGACTCTAGTTTGTGGTAATTTGTCTTGACAGCGCATCAGAGCCTGGACCTCATAAGGCAATTTTGCATACATGTTCATTTTAACACTGCCACATGCAGACTTAATGGATATTAGAGCAGCCTTCTGGTTCTTCTTATGGGAACATTTTAAATACTTTGAACAAGATGGGAGACAGTCATCAGGGCTTTTAGATGCCACTTGTTGCGACAATTCAATCTGAGCAGGATTCTCACCAACCTTAGGTAGGACCCGAAAGTAACACCCCACGTTCACTGCCACCAGATAGGGCACTCAGTGAGTGTAGGATAACAGTACCCATGGCGGGGTGTATCATCTCATTCGACTGCTGTGGCTGTGGAAGGAGTAATGCTTTGGTAATCCAGGGACAGTACCAGTTGCGTCCAAAGGTCAGATGCAAAGGCAAGCTGCGAATCCAAAAAGCAACATTTTAGGCAGGCCATGAGGTGACCATGAAGAGCTGAGTTTCATGATTTACCCTAAGAAGGCCTAACAAGTGCCACCATCGAAGGGTTTTTAATCTGTGTGTAGTTCCTTCATCGCTCTTGGTTTGGAGCAAATATAAATATTTTATTAGAAAATTATACATTTAACCAACTTATTTTCTTCCCCAAGGAAAATTAAAGTACAGAAGAGAAGGTGTTTTTTCTTCACACTCAGCCTAGGCACACCTGCCCCTCACATCCTCACTGTACTTTGTAGATAATTAGGATTCTTAGACGCCTGGGACAAACCGTAACAAGACATCAGCATGGTGAGCAATAACCCAGAACACAGAAGCCAGAAACTTGAGATTTTCTTAAATCTCATCCTAATATAACTGCCTTTATGACTTACCTTTTCATGAGTATTAAAATAGAAAGATTTTAGAGATCTGTTGGCCAGTAAAGAACATAGCTGCAAGAAGGCAGAGTAGGTGAACATTTTTGTGTAAAATATATACTGCTGGAGGATCCTTATATGCCATACAAATGCACAAGCTAGAGCTGCTTAAGCTAGGCACTGAATGGCTTCACTTAATCTGATAATTTGCTAAAATCCTCCCAAAACACACTGTGCCACTTTAATTTTAATCATAAGTACTCAACATGGAATATTTTTATAGAATGTGAAAAAAAAATCAAATCACAACGTTAGTTTATTCCAAGTTCAAAGAAATTCCAAGTTCCTGTCCTGTGTTGCACATGGACATAACCGAAGGGCTGCGTGTCCACGGCTCTCACCCTCTACCAACCCTGGCTGTACACTGCAAGGTGCTCCGTGGTTTCCATGCAGCTACAAACACTGGGGATGAACTATCATTCTCCACTGGATCTGAGTTTTGGAGGAGGGTTAGGCAGCAGCATCCACCTCTACAGCAGTGCTGGCCAATAGGAAGAAGGCGTGGATATTTGTGTTAGCCCTTATCCAACCCCAAGTTCTTATGTTGAAGCTAACCTTCAGGGTGAGGGTATCCAGAGGTGATATGTCTGGGTGGTGATTAAATGGAAGGCGGAACCCTCATGAACGAGATCTTACAAGAGAGGCCCGGGAGAGAATGCTTGTCCCTTTTCTCATGGGAAGACACAGCAAGAAGGCACAAAGTATGATACAGCAAGCAACCATCCTGAGACATTGACTGGGTTGGCCACCTCCATCATCTCAGCCTCTGGGACAGAGGAACAAATTTCTGTTGTTTTTGAATTACGTGAGTGCAAGTATCTTGTCATAGCAGCCTGCATGAAGATACTCAGCCCTTTCTTTTTCCTTTTAGCTATGGATTGATTTGCCCTGGAGACCACGGATTAAGTTAGTGATGAATAGAAAAGAAATAATAGGAGGAAAACACAGGCTTACCCAAAGTGAATCTGTGCCTGCCATGATCGAGAGATGTGAAAGAAGAGGTGGGAAGCGGGAAACAGGCGGGGAGAGAGGGAGATAGGGAAAGAAAGATGGAGGGAAGGAGGGAAGAGAGAGAAAGTGTGTGTGTGTGTGTGTGTGTGAGAGAGAGAGAGAGAGAGAGAGAGAGAGAGAGAGAGCAATGGCGATAAAGATCAGAGGTTTTAGCCAGAGATGGACTGATTTGGAGGTTTCCCTATCAGTTACTCTGTCATGTGCCAGGATACTTAACTTGTCAGCAGCATATGCTTCTGGTCCTTGACTCTTTCCCATTAAAGCCTCATTCAATTGGCCCTCTGTATGCTATGAATATGTTTTATTCATTTACCATTGATCAATAAAGAAGTTACTTCAGCCTATAGCAGGCAGACTATAGCCAGTCTGGAAGAGCTGTATAGAGAGAGTAGGTGGAGCCAAGGAGATGTCACGTAGCTGCATCAGGAGAAGAACAGGCTGACCGAAACCTTACTGATAGGCCACAGCCTTGTGGTGATGCATAGATTGGTCAAGATGGGTTAATTTAAGATTAAAGAGCTATCTAGAAATATGCCTGAGACACTGGCCAAACAGTGTTGCAATTAATATAGTTTCTATGTGATTATTCGGGTCAGGGCGGCCAGGACATGAACGAGCAGTCTCTGCTTACAATACGTGACCCTGAAATTCTGCTCCTAGGCATCTGCCCTAAAGAATTAAAAACAAACACCCATACAAGGGTACTAATATCAGGGTATGCCTAGTGCCCAAAGAATGGACACAGCCTAACTTACCAATGGTTGAGTACCCAGGACAGTGTATTCACACACAAAGGAGTGAGACACTGAGATACAAGTTCTCATTTGATTTACTGCTCACAAAAACTAACAAACAAATGGATGAACCCAGAACATATGTTACATGAAAGCCAGCTCCATGCATTGCATGATATGAAATACACAGAACAGGTAAATCCAAGGAAATACAGCACTGGTTGGTAACTGCCAGGCCTGGGGAGAGGGCAGGGCGACTGTCTGCTTCACGAGGACATGGTTCCCTTTGGAGGCCATAGTTTGGGATTAGACTCTACTGGTTTGCAGTTCTTTAAAATAGTTAGCTTTACGCTGTATGACTTTCACTTGAGTTTATTTTTATGAAAACAAAACACAATAGAAGTCAAGGGAAGGAAAGGCCCATGGGGGATCACGACGGAACTTAGCTATTGGGTCTAACTTTTCTGCTGGCCAGAACTGTACTCAGGCCTGAAAAGTTGGATCTCTAGGAGTCCCTGTGGCCCTGATGGTCTGTGGAGTCTCCTGAAATAGTCTTCACAGTTCAGTGAGTTACTAAAGAAAGCGGAAGAAGCCTGGGAGGTGAGAAGCAAGGTGCCCCTCTCTCCACCAGTATGTTTCCTGTGGGAACTGTTGAATGATCCAAGCCCTGGGATGGGTGTTCAGACAGGCTGTCTCGAAAGGTCTCCCTCAGCAGCTGCAGAACTTCCCCACCAACTGCTTTGTGGGAAATAAGAAGAATCATTGGTCTCAATGATCTGTCCTCAAATAGGAATTAGCCTTGGGAAATCAGAATAAACGGCATCCTTTCCCCCATTAAACCTATTGCTTCAGGGCAGGATGAGACTTTTTGCCCCATCTGTCTGGGGAGTGTCGTCCTGTCCATCTGCTTAATCTGCTTAGGAATGATAGGGGTCAAGGACAAATGACACTTTATCACGTTGCCTAGCCCCAAAGACAGTGCTACTCATAGTGGAAAAGAAGTAAAATTCCTTACTGTTCTAGAAAGTAGCTTATTGGTGCCACTTTCCCACATGCTAGGGAGAAAGCCTGACCTTCAGGCGGTGCCAGACTGAGCCAAGGGTCAGAGCCAGGTTCCTCCCACAGCCATGGGTACTCATTCACTCACTGTGACAGGCCACAAGCCACAACCCCTGGCAGACTCCAAAAGGTCATGGTGCCATGGTGCCCTTTACTCTTACTTCAGGTAATTACCTTTTCCAGAAAGCTCCATTTGCTCCAACCACCTGACCCACCCTTGTGCCAACAAAGCTGTAAGAGCAGTCAGGACCACTTCTGGTGGCCCATGCGACAGGACCTTCATGGGCTTAAATTAAATTAGCTTGCAATTTGTGGTTACACTGTTTACCAAAAGAAGGTCAGGTAAAAATGCAACCCCGGGAAGAACAATGGCCAGGACATGAAAGTCAACGTAGCATGCCCATGGAGTGTCACAGGGCATGACAAATCAGCTGGCCTCCCCTGGGAAGAGCAAGTTGCACAGACAATCTTTGTGCTAGCCTAGCTTCTTCCTGGTAATAGGTTACCTAAGGAGAAACGTGATTAATTGTAGAGAATTCATTAGCTCCAGTCAGTACCTCGGTGACATCATGTCTTCCGTGCCGGTGTAGAGCTTGTTAATGGGGAATAATGATGCAGTTGCACCTCCCGGGAACAATAACGAAGAGCACAGGTTAATCAGAAGTCTTAGCGAGTCTGTTCTCTTATTTGGCAGATCGAGAGATGGAGAAATACATCCATGACGCAGACAGAAAAGCTCAGAGTCCAACAACATGAAGGTAAAGGTATTCACTTGTTTGTTCACCTTACCCCTATGTATTCTTACTTTAATCTTTCAGTAAAAGGAACGGGAATCAGTTGTGAATATTTTTGTTGCCCAACGATGAACTGAAATGGAGGAAATGATGATGGAGGAAGGTCATTGGCTAATAAAGGAACTGCCTTGGCCATTTTATTGGTTAGAAGATAGGTGGGAGGAGTAAACAGAACAGAACGCTGGGAGGAAGAGGAAGTGAGCTCAGACTCGACAGCTCTGTTCGCTGGAGCAGAGACACCATGCCCCGCTCCCGGGCAGACACACGCCATGAAGCTCCGACCCAGGATGGACTAGGCTAGAATCCTCCCGGTAAGACCGGTTCTCACAGATTATTAGAGATGGGTTGATCAGGATATCAGAATTAGCCAGTAAGGGCTAGAGCTAAAGGGCCAAGCAGTGTTTAAATGAATACAGTTTGTGTGTTGTTATTTCAGGGCATAAGCTAGCCGAGCAGGCGCCCGGGGTGCTGGGAACGCAGCCCCGCCGCCCCTATTACTACAAAATGAGTATGAGGGGTGACAGAATGAAGCAACATGGTGCCACATTGTCTCAAGCATCCACCTCTGAGCAGCTCACAACACAGCGTGAGGACACAGTGCAATACCGGCTCAAGCATCTAGATCAGAACCAATAAGACAGCATTAGGACACGCAGTGCAGTACCGGCTCAAGAATCCAGCTATGAACTCATAAGACAGCATTACGACACACAGTGAAGTACCGGCTCAAACATCCAGCTCTGAGCTCACAAGACAGCATGAGGACACAGTGCAGTACCGGCTCAAGCATCTACATCAGAACTCATAAGACAGCATGAGGATACACAGTGCAGTACCTGTTCAAGCATCCGTCTCTGAGCTCATAAGACAGCACGAGGATACACAGTGCAGTACCTGTTCAAGCATCCATCTCTGAGCTCACAAGACAGCGTGAGGACACAGTGCAGTTCCGGCTCAAGCATCTACATCAGAACTCATAAGACAGCATGAGGATACACAGTGCAGTACCTGTTCAAGCATCCGTCTCTGAGCTCATAAGACAGCACGAGGATACACAGTGCAGTACCTGTTCAAGCATCCATCTCTGAGCTCACAAGACAGCGTGAGGACACAGTGCAGTTCCGGCTCAAGCATCCAGCTCTGAGCTCACAAGCCAGTGTGTCGGAGGTGAGACCTCTGACTCAGCACAACTGGAATGCTTTTGAGGGCTCTCTCAGTTGTTAAGCTTCTCTTCTAAGAGGACTCACAAGCAAGTGGGGAACCATCATCAGTTGGTCTCTGCTCTTGTGTGAACCATACTCACCTTGTTGCTTTGGTTCCAACTACGCTTGCTGCTAACTATTTTAACATAATCTCACTTTGCAAAGAAGTGCACACAAGCAGACATGTTAAGGTATTGCAAAGGCTTAGGATGTAAACTATAAGTTAAAAAAGTTGAGTTTTTTCATCCTGCACTGTCAGGTACTAAAATTGCTTCTTTGCATCTTCAGGGAAACTGTTCTTTACACAGTATTGGTAAAGCAATCTGGGATGATTTCATATACATATGTATAGCATATATACATACACTATATACACATATATATCATATCAAGAAATTGTGATGATTTTAAGAATGAACTATATCATTTATTTTCCAAGGACACACTCTCTCTTATAAAATGATGTTTTATAAAAACAAGTATTAAGTCCCTTCCCATTCATATGGTAGATGAGGGGCGGGGCCAGACCTCTCACCCAGTTCATGGCACCGGATCACCTTTCATCGTGCTCCCCCATCCACTGGGTTAGCTCTATTGTGCTGCCTAGGCAAAGTGCAAGCCCTGCTCACCCAAGGGCTGAAGTTAGTGAGGCACAGGTCAGTCTTCCCATTCGCGTGTCTTTGGAACTAGCCTTCCCAGCTGCAGTAGCTAGGGGACAGACAGACATGAGGCTGGCTCTCCTGCTCTCAGATCTTCAGAGTCAGCTTACTCACACTCCCAGGCCCCGAGGGCAGGAGGGCAGGAGAACCGGCCCCACTCCTTCCTGCCTACTGCAGTGGGTGAGCTTGCAGGGCAATGCTGGAGAGCCGGCCCTGGTGGCGTCAATGAGGGAAAACTGGCAGGCTGCCCAATCCAGCTAATACCCAGGCAGAGAACCAGGGCTATAAGCTGGTCCACCCCATCATCCACCTCATCTATTAGCTGCTGGAGCATGTGAAGGGGCCGGACCTACAGATTCAAAGCTACAGGATGTCCATGACACAAGACAACAACAAGACATCCCAGAGGAGTCCCAGTGAGGGCCAAGTATTGAGGGTACAGAAGAGGTCAGAGGCCTCGAACCACACCAATGACACATTGAAAAGGACTCTTCCAGGTAAATCTGTATGGACTAAAGGGTGTACGGTGTGACTCATGGTGTCTTATACACTACAGTTGCCACACTGAGACTTTTCTTCTAGGTTTTTGTTTTGTTTTTAGCTTTCATTTTACATTTATTGTATTATGGGTGGGGGTTGCTAGGGCAGAGGGTGGATATGAAGAGATGGGGAGATAAATGGGATCAGGATGCATGACTTGAAATCCAGAAAGAATCAATAAAAAAAGTCTAAAATATTTAATATTTTGACATATTGGTTGGGAATGAATTATATTTCACTGAGTTTTTTTAAGGAAGCAATTTCTTCACATTTAAAAATGTAACAGAACTATCAGGATTTATATGCTGACAGGAAGAACAATTTTTGCTTTTTTGACCTTTTGAGACAAGGTCTCAATCTATAGCTCAGGGTGGCCTGGAACGCAACAGAATTTAGGCTGGATTTGAACTGTCCATCTTCCTGCCTCTATTCCTAAGTATTGAGATTAGATCCAATTATAGCTAGGAAAAATGAGTAAAAGACCCAATATTTACAACCAAATTAAAAAAAAATAAACATTTTAAGCTTTGTTATTGCCTGTAAAATGGAATAAATAGTATATTATGGGATATTTATGCTAATTACTTATCTTTAAGGTGAAATCATTATATGCTCACCTTTTCTGACTAAGTGAAACAACATAGTGTTTGGGAAGAAGTGTTCCTCATTACTGGTTCATGCAATATGAATGCTGGAAAAAACTATGGATAATTAGAGTGACTCCTTTCCATAACAGCATGAGGACCTGAGCTAGGGAACTATATACACGGCAACCATGTAAAACCCAGGAATGGCAGTGTGTGTCTATAATCACAACTACAGGGAGACAGACATGAAGATTCATGGGGCTTGTTGGCCAGCCAGTCTGGCTAGTTGGTCTGCTAAGACCCTGTTTCAAAAAATAATGCAGCAGCAACTGAGGAAGACACCTAACACTGAATTATAGCCAATACATGTGCACAAATACACAGGAAAACACACACACACACACACACACACACACACACACGCATGCACACACAGATACACATGTACACAGAGAGAAAAGACAGATATTCTTCTTTGTTTTGTGTTAATTTGAGAAGATACACACATCTGTCTACCTCAGGATGGATAGGCAAGGATGTCTGCTGCTCATCTGTGGACACTGTACATTTGCTTACCAGCATGACCACAACACACAGTCCATGGCCTGGAGCATGAGGGACGCCCAAAGGAATATCCGCAGAGAGAACTGGGCTTTCACTTGATGTAACACACTCCTCTGGCTTGGATTTCACCAGGAAACTTCCTGATTATGCACTGCTACTTTATGCAGCTAGTCTACATAAATGACTAGAGTGAAATGCTGGTGTAGGCTCCATGAGCGTGCTTGGCTAGATTACAGATGAAGGAGTATCACTTCGGATAGGCCCTGGCTGCTGTGCCCTGAAATGCATCCCTGTGTCTGGCTTCAGACAAAGGCTTTGTCTCCCACGTATGCTGCAGCCAGTTGACAGATCTTAGCAGCATCCAGGACGCAAGCTCATATACAGGAGACTCAGCTCCCGTGAAGGATGTCTGGGCTAAAGACCTCTCCAGTGGCTTGATGAGTTCTGTCAGCCTGACATTCCAGTGCTACCTCTTTGCCTCCTTCCTTCCTCCCTCTCTCCCCATCTCCCTTCCCTTCTCTTATTTGAGGGAAACCTGTATCTTGCTTTGATGGCTCTCCTGGTTCCTCTGTCCATTTTCCCTCAGAGGTGTGGCCTCTGAACAGATACCTTCCATGAACTCCTAATTTCCTTTTGATGATTTTGGAGGACTCTGAACTAAGCCAGCTTATCTGCCTGGCCACAAATAAACAGGTGTATTTTAGAAGGGCTTGTCTCTGTCTTGCATGCAGTAAGGAGCCTAGTTCTGGTGTCATACAAGGCTATGATTCTCTCTTTCACTAACTGGCTTGAAGAAGTCACTCTATGAGTATTAACTTCTGGTAGAAGTAGTGTAAGCTGAGAATTCCTGCTTCACACTCTACCAGTGTGCTGAGCTCCAGCTTCATCTCCCCGGGGAAGGAAATGAACAGGGAAGCCTGCATACAGGACATTTTTACAGACCATGTTTATGATCATTACCACTTGGAAATGAGACCTAAAAGCAAACATTAGCTATTTTTACTTAGGTCTTAAAATAAACGTTTTGTTTATACTATATAATGAGTCAAACATACTTCATGCTGGTCAGCATGATTTTGCTCTACAAAGGTTTGAAGCTATTGAATGTTATTTGCAACCATTTCAGCATTCTGGGTGTGTTGGCAGGACATAGGAAGCATCTGAGCAATGCCTCAGGAAGGTTAAGATGGAAACACAATAGCTTTTATCCACAGAAGCGAAAGGCCTAAAGGAAACAAAATGATGCGGAGGTGGAATTTCTCCAGAAAGAAGGAGCCAAGCTGCTGCCAACTGGCTACACTACTCTCTTGGGCAGGTGACACACTAGCCAGAGAGAAGGCCTGGGCTATTGAAATGTGACAGGAGTCTGGATAAGGCACTCACAGGGAACTGGCTGAAGGGAAGCAGGAGCTGGGAAGAGATGCCAAAGTGAGATGTTCACCAAAGACGACAACACACCCTTTCAGGCCAGTGCCTGGGTGGATTCTGGAGGATCACGGGAAATGTGCCGGACAGCCTGGAACAGTGTCCTTAGGATACAAGGGCAAACGAGGGTGGATGGATGCACTTTCCATGCCCCCCTAGAGTCTCAAAGATCAACCAATATAACACCAGAAACAAAGTTAAAGTATGTGTAGAAGGCAGACTGGGGGCGTGTTACTTTAGCAGAATAGTACTAAGCTCTTCCCAGGGCTCAACCTCCAGCAGAGAGATGCCTGTCTTCCAAGCCTTTAAGGAAGACATAATATCAATACTTCTCAAACTGTTTTGAAAAATGTAAAGGGAAAGAACACTACCAAAATCTTTTTACACAACCAGAATTATCCTGATGCCAAAACCAGATAAAGACCCAACAACAACAATAACAAAAAAGAACAGTATAGACCAATTAATTTGATGATGCAAAAATTACGAGATTTGGTTCAACATATGTAAATCAATAAACAGAGCACATGATATAAACAGACTTAAGGACAGAAATCACATGACCTCTTCTCAACAGATCCAGAAAGAGTATGTGAAAGTGTTCAACATGACTTCATGATAACAGTCCTAAAAGAAATAGGAAGCAATGGAAAATACATCCGTACAGGAGAGAGCTGTGCATGAGAAAATGACCAATGTTAGAGTAAATGGAAGAATCTGAGAATCCCTCTAAGTCTAGAACAAGCACGGGTGTCTACTCTCTCTGCTCTTACACCATAATGCTCGCATCTCAGCCAGAAAAAAAATATATGAGAAGAAAAGCGAATACAAGTGGGGGGAAAAGGCAAATTATCCCTATTGGTAGATAATATGAGTTTATACTTAAAAGAACTCACAGACTTCCCCTGAAATACATAACTCAGATAAACACTTTTCACCATATTTGAAAGATATAAAATCAACAGACAAAATTTGATTTTTTTCTATATACAATTGTGAGCTTGCTAAGAAAGAAATTAGAAAAGTAGATCACGTACAATAGATTAAAAATATTTAGGAATAAGCCCAACAAATATAAAAGATATATATAATGAGACCACATAGACAGAAATACAAATTAAAGAAACACTTGGTTATGCTAAGGCTTTCTTTGCTAATGAACTAATCAAATTAATAGTGACCAAACAGCTGGACATCCAAGAGGAGAGTACAGATTCAATGCTGTCATCATTAAAAAATTCTGACATTCTTCTCATACCTAGACAGAATGATCATAAAATTCATATGACAACAGAAAAGACTCCACATAGTCAAAGCAACTGCATGTAAAAGGAATGATGCCGGAGGTATCGCAGTACATGGCTTCAAATTATACCACAGAGCCAAAGTGCCAAACACAGGACGATAGTAGCACAAAGAGACAATTAGAGATAGAATAAAGTAGAATATCCAGAAATACATACAGCTACAACCATATCATTTTATCTGGGTGTGTAAAAAGATTACATCTGAAAAACACAGGCTTTTCAACCAATGGAGTTGGCAGCACTTGATATACACCTGCCAAGGAATGAAATCAGATCTCACTCTACACACACACACACACACACACACACACACACACACACACACTCAATAAAGTTTTGTATCACAGACTTTAATCTATAACCTGAAATGCTGAAACTGCTCAAGGAAAACAGAAAATATACTTCAAGATTCAGGCAAAGGCATGGACTTCTGTCAAGGACTCTAATAGTACAAGATATTACTCCCAGAACTGACTTGACTCTAATTCACATTACATGAAACCAAAATGCATCTACACAATGAGGGTGAGGTGGGTGTCTGATCAGCAGGGTGAGCAGACAGGCTACTGGGTGGGAGAAAACCTTGGCTAGCTGTACTTCTGACAGGGAGCTAATATATAGAATATATAAAGAACTTTCAAAATCAAACACCCCCAAATGAAAACAGAACTACCAACTAATAAATGGGCCAACTGTATTAAGAAGACAGTTCTTATTAAATTAGATAGACAAGTGACCAATCAATCAATCTTTTTAAAAAGAATCTAGTTATTTTTAGTCACTAGAGTAATGCAGATGAAGACCCCTTTCAGAGTCTATCTCATCCCAGGAAAAATGGATAAAGCCAAGAAACCAAACAACGATGAAGCTGGCAGGGATGCGAAGGAAGAGAGAGGCTTGGTCACTGTTGGTGGGATGCAAACCAAACAGCAGAAATCTGTGTGGTGGGTTCTCAGACCCTGAAACTAGGATGATGGGATCTAGCTACACCACTTCCAGGTGCAGAGACACCTATATGCAGGACACAGCCAGCCTAGATATCAATCAACAGATTGATGGACAAAAATAGTATGGTACATATATACAATGCAATTTTATTCAGCTTGAAAAAAACAAACAAAAAAGAAACCATGAGATTTGAATATCCCAGACCTAGAAAGACAAATAAGCACGTTTTTTCTCATACGCATATCCTAGATATTAATTTTTTATCTAGGCACATATACATAAATGCTTATAGTATGGTCACAGGGCATGAAAGCAGAAAGGAGAATAAGACAGAATAGGGAGAGAGAAAAAGAAAACATGGTAATAGAATACATACGACATGAACGTGTGGAATGGGAACTTCTGGTGGGAGAAAAGGGGACTAGCAGGTGGTGGGCAGGAGGGAAGAGAGGGCCCTGGAGGGAGAAAGGAGAAACAAAGAAAGAATCATGTGTTGGACAGGCCATAACTAACCCCATCTTTGTGTGCTCATTTTTAAAGAAAAAAAAAAGCCCCACAGTATTTTCTAAAATGGGACCAAACAGAGAAATCCAACAGTAACAGCATTACCATAGCCTGAGGTGTATCACTTGGAAATTCAAAGCGAAGTCTTCACTTAGAGCTCTCTCCCCTGCAGGACGCAACAGTATTTAAAGGCAGGGACTTTAAAATGAGGCAATATGCTTAGAATTAAGTCTTTGGTCTTAGCCACGTCTGAATGGTGTGCTTAAAAGAAAAGAACACTTGGGTCCAGATGCCTGAGAGAAGACCACAGGAAGATCCAGTGATAACAGAAGTCGGCCAGTCCAGGAGAGAGTTCTTCAAGGAACATGCCCACTGGGCACTTGGATATCCGATTTCCAGGTGCACAGCTGTGAGGACACAGTCCATGATACTTTGATACAGGAACTAAACAAGTATAAATATTTTCTACCTTCTGTTGACTGTGCTGAGGGAACTGGGCTACTAGTGATGGAGCACACAGCCCTGTTTCCAATGCGGCTGCTAGATAAGGCAGCAATCACTTAGTTTAATGAGCTCCCAGACTCTCTAGTTCTGCCCCACCGACCTCTGTGCCCTTGGATGACCTTTGCTGCCGAGGTGCGACTCAGGGAAGCTCTGTCATATCTACATTAGACCCTCTCACCAGTAAGGAGACTGAGGTCCAGGTATGAAAAAGAAGGGGGTGGGGACAAGCTTAGAGAAAAAGCCCCTTTCCACTCCAAGCACCAGGTAAAGTGTGCTTCATGTAGCTGGCACACGCTACATATCCTTGTCCAGATGGGCAAACCGCCCCAGAGTTCTACATCCAACACTTGCAAATGCTGAAGGTTCGGACCTGCTGGCCGTCTTTTGTAGTACTGGAAGGCTCTTTGAATGCCACTAGGGGAGCTAGGTAGTTCGACAGCGGTACCTAGATGTGAACCCTGAATTATAGTAAAAGCCAGCCAGCCAACATGTTAATCACTGGTGCAACTGTGGCACAACTGTTATGGGAGAAGCCGATTATTGCTATGGGAACAGCCAATAATAACTTTCTGATTGGATTTAAAGATCACTTTATAAGATGGATCCCTGGGAACCACTGATTAGGCCCCAAAGGACTAGATCACAGGACTAGGGGAGAACATTGTACTATTATTTTGTTAAGTGGACACAGAATAAACTACACTGTGAGGTTTTGTCTTCACACCCACAGATGAGGGCAGCATGATTGAGGGAGGTGGGCCATGAGGGGCAGGGGCTCTCCATACTTGAGTAGATGTTCCCAATCTGTACGAATACAGGCAGCACTAAACCAACTTAGCTTTAAAAGAGAGTATATGAAGTTGGGAGGTCCAAGGGGTGAGGAAGGCAAGAGAGGGAGGAGAGGGAAAAGAATGAGGGCTGGATTTGACCCAAGCACATTATATGCGCGTATGGATATTAAATAAAATATTAAAAAGATCATTCATCTGAATAGGTGGATAATACTGGCATGGCCTTAACATAAAAGCAGTAATTTTCCTCTTCTTACCTATGGCCAATGCAAGAGTAAACCAAATAAAATAATGTCCTCAGAGCCTTCCAGCCATGGTGTGATTATCATAAGCATTACTTTGTGATGAGTTTTCTCAAGGTCACTCTAGAATTAGTGGCACTGTGGGACCGAGCGCTCATCCATTAGATGGGTTACAATGACTAATTGAGGACCTGAGTTTAATTATGCTCATAAGCACAGGCACAGCGACAGGCTTAATAACATTCCATGTACACAAGACAGATGAGAAAAATTAGGGTTGTATATTGTTGTCCTTCAGGAAAAGATGCCGAAGTGGGAAGAGAATAATAAAGATAAAGAAATGGCTTGGTGGCATGGGCAAAGGAGGTGCGGAAGCTAACAAAGCCAGCCTTCTGCACACATTCCCCCTGCTGATGAAGTCCTAAGTGCCCACGACGAAATGCAGCACAGCATCAGAGGAACGTATCCGAGTAGTCTTACTGAGCTAGTGGCTGGATTAAAAGGGAGCAAAAAAGGGCCGCTTATCAAGCCTTCGCCTACAGCTCATTCTGAAATGATGATTGTGGCCATGCCAAGGGTCTTTAGGGTATTGATTTATACGTGTTAAATGGGAAACACAGTCATCTTTCTCAGAAGGTTCAGGAAGCATTCATTCTGCACACTATTGCTGGAGTGCACTGTGGGAACCTAGAAGGTTGCCTGTATAGGAACCCAGAAGGACTTCTGGCTGTACAGAGTCTTCTGCAAATCCAAGTTCTGCTCTGAGAGCATCAGGAGAGACAGTGAAGAAGACTCCCGGGCAAGAGCAGGGCACACAGAAATCACACACTCACCTAGGAAGTCTCTTCCTTCATGCATATCTAGTAAGGGGGTTGGAGGCAAACCTCCTTAGTCTGAGGCAATCACATCTGGACATGCAGACCTCACCCCTGCATAGGTAATGCCTCTGTTCCTTACCTATACAGGCAACTAGTTTTACACAGACAAAATCAAGTCCCCCTTTGGTCATTCTGTCCCAGTTTGTGAGGACCATTTGGGAGCAGTGGTTTACGTATTTTCTTCCCTATCCTGTGTCCTTGGGTGCCCCCTGGCTCTGCAGGCCCCTCTGTTTCCAACTATGGAATATGCATTTCTTTTCTGGGTCTGCCAGAGTAGAATCTCAAAAAACTCATGGTGTAAAACAACATAAATGTATCCTCCTAGGGTTAGAAATCCAAAATCCAGACGCCAGCATGGCCATGCTCACACTGAAGGCTCTAGGGAGCCTTTCCTATGGTGACTTTTAGGCATCCCCAGTCTTCCTGTCTGTTCCCAAAGCCTTTCCCTCCACAAATCTCTCCTTAAAAGGGCGCTATTACACGTATACCCACCCTAATCCAACTATTGAGTTCTCCAAAGACATTATTTCCAAGAAAGGTCACTTTCCAAGGTTAGAGATGGACAAAGATTTTGGAGGAATGTTTATTTCAGCCACCACAGTGACCTCAGCCAGCAAGAACTTGCTCACAGACTGATCGGATCTGGCCTCATGCAGTCTGTTAATACACGTTTCCAGATGAAGGTGATCATTACAATGGCCAAAGGTTAAGAGACGCATTTGATTACACAGTGCTCAACAAAACAACCGTCGGTGCAAACCCAAATCTATTCCTAGGGCTGACCTGGTCTGCATGAAGTCATTTTCCCAGAGGCGTTCTGAATCATGAAAGGAGGAAGAAAAAGACTAACAGAATACTTGTCACATTTGTTTTAGACAATATTTTAAAAATGGTTTTTATTTAAAAATAAAGTTTGGACATAGCAGAATTAGAACAGAAGATGGCATTGCAAAACAGGAAGGAATGAGCATGGATGAGGGCGACTGGATTTGGGATGAGGAATAGACATGGTGGAGGCAGTGAGAAGAGTTAAGTTCTACCCTGCCCTGCATCTTGAGGACTCATGGCTCTGAGGCCCTCTATCCCATCCCACCATCCAGCTACTGTCCTGTCTTATCAACTCATTCCTTCCACAAAATTTAAGAGATTTCCCTGCCCCCATTTCTATCTTATTTTTATCAGCGATGCATAGGCATTTCAGGAACAAATAGATGGATCTGCCCGAGAAAAATTCCATTTCCTACCCAAATTGACTTTTAAATGGAAAGGACTGAGGGCATGGCGCCTTCATTTTACAAATCATCTGTGCTTAACTTTGGCTGTGTCCACAGGAGACGATTCATTCCTCTTCAGGAAGGCAGAGGCCAGGGGCTCTTCTCTGGAGAGCGCTCTGTGAATGCGGCTTCTGTGGGTCAGGGTGGAGGGGTGGTGAGGGCCCCCAGTTTTGAATCCCTTCCATCTTGACCTGTTCTTGCTCCTCAAGGATGACCAACAGAACGCTCAGCCAAAGGTATGGCTACTGGATGCTTTGCTCCTCAAACACTAGACAACAGCATGTTTGACTCAAGGCATGGTTACTGGGTGTTTTGAGATATAAGGAGGTAATTACGCATGCTTGTCTTTGCATCATGGGAGTCAGGTGCCCTCCCATTTTGATTGGGGTATATAAGGACTATGAGTAATAAACTCAGAGCTTTATTTGTTACAGTATTTACTGGAAGCCCTCCTGACTCTATCTTCTGTCTCTTGTCTATTTCTTTCCTCAGTCCACACTCCCCTTCTTAGGAACGGATGGACCAGTCAGGCACGACCTGGCGGAAGTAGCCATCCATGGAGGCACTGAAGATCTACTGCTGGGGGACATACAAGAACTTAGACTGTCAACCAAGGCCATGAGTTGCCTGAAGAAATATGGTTCTGGACACTCAGATGTTGGCTTGTAAAATTAAACTTATTTTACTTGAATTTTTCTCTGTTGAGCATTTGGACAGTGAAAAGCTGTGTGGCTTACATTCTTAAACTTGAATTCATCTCTGAAAAGTAAAATGGTGAAGATGATGGTAACTGCTTAAATTCCTGGTCTTTCTTCTTATGCTGGAGTAGCAGAAACAAGTCTGAATTACACTATGAACAAAGAGTCATGATGGCTAAGAATGGTCCGATACGTCTTTACCTGCCATTTGCCGTGCTAGGTTAGAAAAACCTGTGACAGGAAAATAGTTTTATTTTCCTTTCTATTCATTTTATTTATGTATTCCTAAACTCAAGTTTCAGAGACAAGCCTAAAATATCAACTCATCTTAAACTTATCAGTCCCAGAATAGAGGAACATGGAACAAGTTCCTAGGATCGTCCGAAAATATATATCTACATGTCATTTTCAAGGGCATCCATGGTTTCAAGTGAAAATTTCAGATGGGGGTTTGTTGGGCAACTGTTCAAGGCTCTACAAAAAGAAATGATTTTGAGTTTTGAGGGCTCAGAGATCAATGTCAGGTGATGCTTTCTGCCTGTTCTCTAGTGAGGACCTCAAGGCAAATCCATCACCATGGTAGGAGAGGGCAGAAGGCACCAGGAAAAGCACAGGACTCCAGTCACTCACTGAGAGGCTCTGTCTCAGGGAACCAGTTCGGAGCTAGAGCTGTTCCTTATGAAGACAATGTCCCAGGAACCAGCCACGTCCCTTCTCTACATCTTCAGAGTGTGGACCAAGTTCCCAGCATATGACCGTAGGGACACGGCTCACATCCAACTACAGAAAGACCTCAGGAAGATGGAAAGTAACTGAAGATGGAAAGTAACAAGAGGGAGAGAAGAAGGAACGGCTGATGTTTAAAGGCAGAGCGTCTATTAGTTAGGCAAGTGCCGCTCAGTAAGCGCTCACAAAGAAATCAAGGTGGAGCATGACGGTAAATGTTGAATTCCCAGCACTCAGGAGACAGAGTCAAGATTGCCACAAGCAAGTACTAGGCTGGCTTGGATGACAGAATAAGATCCTGTCTCAAAAACATCAAAAGAAAAAGGGAAAGGGGATTAAGTAAACCGACCCATAGGACTCTGTGGCCTACTCGTTGCTTGGCTGGTTGTTAAGCACTATTTCGGGAGGGCTTGATAAATGACTTGACGCGTCCTCTCAAGTGTGGGCAATTGGAAAAGGTCTGCATAAGACTCAGGGCATGAGTCAAAAGTCAGGAGTGGCCTCATAACTTACCTAAACACAAACTTACTGAGCTTATAAAAAACAGAAGAATACACTGTGAGCAGGGTGAGGGAGGCAGCTTAGTGGTCGACTCCCTGTCCAGCCTGTGTAAGCCTCTGGTACTGGAGGAGCTACAGCTCTGCAGGCAGAGTGGGGCCTCCTAAGCACAGCAGACTGCAGTCATAAAAGGACGCCACAATAGGGATTTGGGGGAAAGCGGAAATCTGGCTTGTGGTGGAGACTCATGCTTGTGGCAGAAAAATCATGCCAGAGGTTCATATGCCATGTGGAGGACGAAAAGTGTTCACAGGATTCCTGCTCTGTTTCTAAGTATGTGAAGATATTCACGGTGCTGACTGTGATCCTTACTCTACACTCCCGAACCCATGAAAGACACCCTCTCAACGCCAGGGCTGCAAGCGTTGGTACAGAGAGTCAGAAGATGGTTGGTATTAATTCTCATTGACGTGCTCTTGTTCCTTCCTAGCAGACACTGTAACTACAGCTAGAAACAGACCAATTGTTGGAGAAACTGTAGTTCCGTGGCAGCCCAGCTGAAGCCATTCTCAACATTTTAGCTTTGAAATACATAATATTTGATTAGGCATGTTCAACAAGCCCTTTGGCTCCTATCCCATAATTAGCCCCATCTGGTAGAAATTTCCAACTTTAACACAAACCTTCCCTAGGAGCACAGGCTGACTTTAGATGACCGTCTATCTTGTTTGGTACCTACTTCCTTTCCTAAAAGTCAGTCGAGGCTCACAGATGATGCTAAGAAGATGACAGAGATTTCTGCGTGGTGATTTATTTAAATACAGTAGAAAAGATTATAGATGCTTATAAGTTTTTTATTATTTGAGAAACTCTAAGTAAAGGAGGCCTCCTTAAGGAGATATTTCTAATCAATTAGGGAATCTTGTAAACATACAAAGAATTAAGCGGGAAAATTGGAATAAAAGTAGTTCCTGGTGGTATTTAATTATACCACTATACGTTTATCACGGACTCTCCCCAAGCAATTGACCTGGGTGTTTTCCATGTAAAATGTCATGTCAAATTACTATAAACTACTGTTTACAGTGAAAGAAAGGGACTTGGTTTTGGTTGAGATGGAACTCTGATTTTTTTTCTAGATATAAGCAGCAAGCTAACTCAGCTGAAAACTGTGTGGGTCCAGAGTTGTGGAAACCTCCTCTTCAAATGATTTTGTTTAGCTTTGTGTTTGCCATGCCAACATCTGTCTCAGCAGAACAATCTGGTCCTCCGGAAACAGTCATCGAGTACAGAAAAAAGTCCCTGCACCAGGACCTGGTGGACAGGGAAGGGACTGACCTTAGGCACCCAGTGGCATTGCGCAGCACCTGTGATGAATGCAGCTGTATTTTCCGATCGTCCTGAAGAGGTGAGTTTTCCCAGCCTGAGTGGGGGATAATCACCGCGTTGGTCAACACCGCCAGGGCATCCTGGATGATTGGCATCTTGAGTGCATCACATGATGAAAGGTTCCACAGGACTCCTGGAAGACATACAAGGAAAGCCACTGAATGGTACCGCTCTTTCTCTTCTCAACCAGGTTTCCTTACTGGATATAACAGCATTGGAAGGAAGGGGTAAATAAATAGTGTGCACTGGGACAGCAAGATGGCTTGGTAGGTAAAGATGCTTGCTGCTGAGGTTGATGTTCTGAGTTCAATTACTAGGACCCAGACTTCTGCAACAAGCTGTTCTCGACACCTGCATGTGTGCTGTACACACACCCACACCCACCCCATAAACATAAAAAGACAGGACAGGTTAAGCACATGAGTCTTAGAGCCTGCCCTCAACAGTTAAAGACAGAGGTCATGAATTAGAAAGAGAAGAGGGCCAGTTGGTCCATAGGAGGGGGTGGAGGGAGGAAAGGGAGAAATAATTATATTATGATCTTTAAATATTTTTAAATCTTTAAAAATATTTTTTAAAGAGGGAGCACCAGTTTGAGTATAACAGGAATGAATGGAGACAGAACAAAAGCAACAATGTTTGACCACACAGAATGGTTTGGGTTTTACAACATGAATTAACAATAACAAAATTGACTCTAGATGAGGTCACTGGCATTGTCTCTATGTTATGTTGCTGTTTAAAAATGCTTTTAAAAATAACTGTCCTATTTTATTTTTGTTCTGAATACTCGGCACAGAAGGAAATGTCTGTGCTTAAGCTGGAGTCACTCCTACTGGCACGCAGAGGAAGGACAGCCTTGTTCTTCAGACAGTGACTTCCAGATTACGTGTTTAAGGGGCTTGCATCATTTCAACCAGACGAAGTATCTCATCTATTGGGTCAGAACATTGTTATTAACATTTTGATTAATTCTCGCATTCCACATGCTCTACCAAACAGAGCCATTGATCACACAAATCTGATGGTTAATGAAATAAGTGACTACACAGCACTATAAAAACTATGTACAAGATAAACTTTCAGCTGTCGGGCTTACCAGTTTCTACAAACACAGTTGGATTTGAACCAGACCCCGCTGCCCATTGGCATATTTATCTCTACTTTTGTCCACAAATAACTTGTCATCCTGTCCTTTCCAAAAAATAGTCTAACCACCCTCCCTTTTATCCATCAATGATTTTCCGTGTGCTCAGTGTATGACTTTTGTTCTCATTACTCTTCTCACATCGAGTACACAAAACATTCAGTGGCAAATGGCTGGTGTAGAAAATATGTTTCCAGTGGGGCTGAGTTGTGATACTAGAAATATTAACATATTATATCATTTTGAAAAATAAGATAAACCTGTTCATTCATCCATGACGAAATCTTTTATTAAATTCTGATCACTGAAATAATCAAAATGCGCACCAGCTTTCATTGGTAGTGTCACTATGTCATTGCATAGCAAAGCAATAGATCTTTGAGTTTAAAGAAGAACATTAAAATAAATTATATTTCATCTCGGTATTTGAGGGTGCCCTTTCAGAAAGGCATGTGAAAGCACTGGTGTGCACTGTATGTAAACAATGGTGACAGATGATAATGAACACTTTCATTACCAGCTCCTGATTGAAAATATTAACACAAATTCAAGTCTGAAAGGGAGTGTTTTCAAATGTGGGCGATGTTTCACAGCAAAACGTAACTAAATAGTAAAATGTACATTTTTTACATATAAGCCATTCTGTAATAATAAATAATAAACATTTTTTGTTATTGTAAGGACCAAAAAAGAGTTAGGAAGAAGAGGTAAAAAAAAATCAAGGGAAAACATAAGGACTAATCTTTTACAAGAAGCGAGAAGACGAAGGAGAAGATGTCTTCACCAAACTGTTTTGTCTCCCTCATCTTTCTTGTTAATTTCTTAGTTTAGATTAGTCCAGACTTGAGCATGGGGTGGTTTCTTAGCTCCTATTCAATCGAACTTTCCACTTGATTCTATTGGGTACGCCCCAGTCCGGCGAACTTATGAAAGCCTGTGGTCTGCATCTGCCCGTCTTCCACCTGCTTCATGAGCATCTGAAACCTACAGTACCTCTCCTGAAGGGAGGACCATGACTCCACCCAGGACAACCCTGGTATGAGTTGAAGAGTTTGAAAAATGGGTCTAACAGTACAACTCTTCTGGAAGGAACCCAGCCAACTATTTCAAAATGTGTGTTTGGGTCAATTATCTGAACACAAGTAGAAGCCTGAAGGAAGAATTACTACTTTCTGGAGACAGTTGACGCAATGGTTAATATATTGAGAGAGGTCGAAATTAGGCAAAAGTTGGGTCCACAGTTGTGCTGACAAAAACACATGAGGGAGGGAGGGAAGGAAAAAGGGAGGAAAGGAGGGAGGGAGGAAAAGAAGAAGGGAGGGAGAGAGGGACGGAGGGAGGGAGGGAGGGAGGGAGAGAGGGAGGGAGGGAGGGAGGGAGAGAGAGAGAGAGAGAGAGAGAGAGAGAGAGAGAGAATAGAACAGAATTCACCGGAGGGAAAGATTCAAGATTGGTGTAGGAAACTGGAGAATTTGGTCTCCTCCTTTCTGAGTAAATGAGAATTGGATTTTTCTCAAATTCTCTAGTCTTTCCTTTCCTCCTTTCTTTTGCAGTGGTTTAGGTTGTGACAGAGATTGTTTGATAGTCTTTACAAAGCTAGGTAGCCAAAGCCTGAACACAGCAGAGAAGGGGACTCAATGACTTCTTGTGGCTAACAGCAGAAAGGCAGACTGAGAGCCCACACCCGGATGTAATATATTTCCCTCTGGAGCATTTCCTGGCAGTGCAGCCTGCTCTCATGCCCCAGGACCACAGGCAGCCCACACACAGGTCACTGAGGTGGAGAGGAAGACCCGCATTGAACAAGCTCACGTGACCACACCACTTGGTAAGCAGGTCCTCCACTTCCACCCAAGTCTTCGGAGACTTGAGTCTTGACAATGAGCACAGCCAGGGCTCCAGAATGGGGCTGCTGCTGGATCCCTGACCCTTAGACGCTGTGTGAGATACATTTGCTGTTTCCAGCTCTTAAACTCCGCGGTTTTGTCTGTTATACCTCCTTTCCTTCACACCCTGCTGTTTCTCTCCATCCTTTTCATGTACCTTCCCTTTGTTCAATGGGCTCACCTCACTTTGGATTTCTACATGCCCCGCTAGCTGCGCCTCAATTGACCAAGACGCATCTTCCCACTCACGAGAGGATAGGAGGCACGTGTGTTGGAAAATTGCAGCACATGTTCAGCATCCCACCTGTAGCACACAGAAGGTGCTCTAGCACCCAGGAAGCGCTTCCCAGGTAGTTATTGCAGCAAGCAGAGTGAGGAACTATAGGACACGACCCTGCAGGATGCCAGGGGCGCCAAGCATCGAGCACTTCTAAAGCATTACAGTGCTAGCAAGATGATGCAATGAACTGAAAGAATAAAATAGCAGACACAAGACGAATAGGAAACCCAGGTGCAAATAGGAAGACACTATTTAAATGACATTATATGCCCTGAATCTGCAGACATTCTGCCTGTAGCTGGCAGAGAAATATTTATACCTCTGAAAAACAGTAATCAGTTTAGCATGAGGAGTTTCATCTCGTGCAGCTGATCCAGGTAATTTCATCACAGTAACTTACCAATAATTCTATATTATCCAGGACGATACCAAATTGTAACACATGAAAAAAACTGTAGAACATCCATGAGAAGTTAACTAAAAAAACATTGTAATTGGTAACTGGGATATTTTAATTTACATGACAGAGGCATGCTAATTTACTTCTGAGAGTAAACTGTAATAAAATTTTTTTTGTGGAATATTCCATTAATTACATCATCCAGCAGCATCCTTTTATCAGTACAAAGTCATTACTGTTCCAAATATAATTGACAGTTGATTCAGTTGAGAAGAAATTTAAATAATTAATGATGTACACTATTTAAGTGATACTTTATTTTTATTTCAGGCAAAGGGTGTCTTTTCCCCTAGAAATTATCATATTCATGAGCACTAATTGGTTTATTAAAATTTCTTTAATAAGGTCTTAATTACTTTCATTTGATCCTTTATTTTGTTTTAATAGGGGGTAATTGTGGTTTTTTAACCCGAAAGAGATGACTATCTATCTCCATGAAAAAAATGAACAAAACCCATGCTTTCATAGCAGCCAGCTTCCAACATGGCTTCCAGTCTTTATTTCACCCTCCATGTGCTTGAAGCTATTTTGATTTTTACTATAAAACCTGAGAAAGAATTCCAACCAAAGGTGGGCCACTTAAAAATTCCCAGAAGAAGTCTGGGCTTAATTTCTTTTAAATGTTTTAAAATTGTTTCTTTAAAATTAATCAGTTCATTAAAAATTAATGTATGCAATTATGAGGGTTTAGTTTAAGGAACACTTTCATTTAGTTAATTTTGAGAGTGACAGTTTGTGTACCTGAGGAAGGGAGTGGAAAAAGATAAATGGGATCCAAACCTTTTTTTTATTGAATTAAAAAAAAAAAAAAACAACCATAGTCCTACAGCACTTGGAAGGAAGAGCCAGGGAGACCTCCATTAGTTCTAGGCTAGTCTGGTCTACACAGTCAACAGAACATACAAGGCTCAAAACACAACCGCAAAATCCCAAATCCTTCTCGTGTGTGTTTGATACTTTGGCAACATGTACGTCTGTGCGCACACCCATACCGCTCCCACAGAAGCAAGAAGATGGAGTCAGAGCCTTTGAAACCGGGCTTACAAGTAGTTGTCAGCCACTGTGCGGGTGCTGTGGTTCGAATTCAGGTCTTCAGAGAGAGCAGCCAGTGCACTTTATTGGTAAGTCACCTCTAGCCTCCAAAGAGTTTATTTTGTAATAAAATCAGAGTGGGGCTTAGTGAGGTCATTGAAAGGGAGCCGAGAAAGAACCTATTGATTCCTTTCCCACCTTGATTCATTCATACCTATAGTGTTGAGTAGGACCGAGCTGCTGATGGAAGTCCAGGCGCCCTGAACTCCTGCTGGGTTGTCTACAGGTGCACTGTGTACATCACTGGTGTGCTCCCGTATTCTAAGTGGACACTGGTGTGTTCACAGGGATAGTGCTCACATATTCTAAGTGGACACTTAAGATGTGAAGCCCTGAAGGTGTGCATGGGAACTGTACCATAGTGAGAGTCCTTCTGGAGACACCGGACTCTTACGGAATATTGCTTAATAAAATCACTTATCTGAACCTTATGCTCACGTTTGCCATAATAATGCTTATAACCAGGGGCAAGTCCTTAGGCGCAGACCCCTCAAGCTTTCTTTCAGGAGTGCCAGGGGCTGAGGAGGCAGAACAAAGGAAGTATATCTCCTTAATATTCCCAAAGAGTAAAGCTCCTTGCTCTCCACAGTGGGGGCACAGTGAAGGTTAAGCCTCTTGGAATTACAGCTCATGCAAGCAAACTTCCATGTTTACCACACACAGAACTGCAGTCTATCCTTGTGCTGTTGGTACAGGCGTCAGAGTTCGGTCCTCTCACAGATAAGCATCCCTGGGCTGTGGTTTGGATTTGGTTTGCCTCCTAATGGTTCACTTGCAAAGGTTTGGGCCTCAGTGTGGAGGTCAGCATTTTAAAAGGTGGAATCTGGAGGAAGTGCTTAGATCAACGTAGGTATGGTCTGGGAAGGTATCCTGGGACGTGGCCTTTCTGGCTTCCTGAATTGCCCTGTGAAGTCTTGCTCCTCTATGAAAGCTCACTATGATGACAGCTATGCCCAGGCTAGACACATGGGGATGTCAGATTTCTTTTTTTACTTATAGTCTTCACAAGTATAAATAAGCATTTTCTTTATAAAGTTATCTAGATTCAGACGCTATGTGGTTATGTTATTGAAAAATGAATTAATATACTCTTGAAAGAGGGCAACTGGGAACAACAATTGGGTCCTTTTTAATAATATTCTTATTCTTATGACTTCAAAAAAAAGAAGCCTTTATAAAGTCATGTATAAGGATAAAACGACTCACAGTTGGAAACCAAAGACTGAAGTTGATACTTCAGTTCTCAGAAACATTACAAAACAGCCTCTGCTAGGTCTGCTATAGGTGTTCACAGGAAAGTTATAGGACCACACAAATGCTAATATATAAATTATCACACAGATGGTTAAGCAAGGTATCCAAAATAAAAACACATTGAAAAATCATTGGAGATCAAGATATAAATTAATACACTTGGGGACACCTGAGTTTGATAAAGAAGCCAGAAATAGACACTGGGAAAAAGACATCATCTTCAACAAATGGTACCAGTCAACCTGGATGGTTTCATGTAAAGAAAGCCAAATAGATCCATACCTATCACCCTGCCTGCACAAATTTCAACTCAAAATGTATCAAAGACCTCAGCATAAAACCAGATACACTGAACCTGACAGAAGAGAAAGTGAGGACTATCCTTAAACTCATCAGCACAGGATAAGATTTTCTGAACAAACACAATTAGTGCAGGCACTAAGAGAGATAATTAATAAATGAAACCTCATGAAACTGAAAAGCTTCTGCAAGGCAAATGATACTGTCATCTGGATAATATGGCAGGCTACAGAATGGTGAAAGACTTTTAGTAACTCTACATTTTATAGACAACTAAAATTCAAACAGTATAACGAACATAAAAAAACTAGGTATTAAGAAAACAAGTAACTTAATTTAAAAAAACTGGGTATAAATTCAAACAGAGAATTCCCCTAAGAAGAAACTCAAATGGCTGAGAAACGCTTAAAGAAATGTTCGGCACTCTTGGTCATTGGGGAAATCCAAATCCAAATTACTTTGAGATTTCATCTTACACCTGTCCAAATGTTAAGATCAATCAAACAAGTGGCAACTCATGCTGGCAAGGATGCGAAGTAAGCGGGGGGGGGGGGGGGACACCCATTCACTGCTGGTGAGGGTGCAAACTTGTACAGCCACTGAGGAAATGAGTGTGACGATTCCTCAGGAAGATGAGAATCGATCTACCTCAAGAGCCAGCTCTGCCACCCTTGGGCATATATATATACATATATGTATATATATATGAAGGATGCTTTATCCTACCACAGAGTCCTTGTTCAACCATGTTCATTGCTACTCTGTCTATAATGCCCAGAAACTGGAAACAATTTAGAAAGCCCTCAACAGATGAATGGATAAAGAAAATGTGGCACATTTACACAAGGGACAATTACTCACATGTTAAAAAATGAAAGCATGAAACACACAGGCAAGTGGATGGAACTAGAAAATAATCATCCCGAGTAAGGTAATCCAGACCCAGAAAGAAAAATATGGTATATTCTGGTTTATATATGTACATTAGCTGTTAAGTCAATGTTAACAAAGTTACAATCTGTAGAACCACAGAGATTAGGTCTAGAGGAAGGGATTGGGGAGGGGAAGATCTATCTCTCTAGGAAAGGGAAATAGAATAGTTAAAGATGGGGCTGGGCTGAGACAGGCAGATCAAGTGGAGAGGGATTGGGAAGAGGGAATGAGGGAGGGAATATTAGGAGAGACAGTTAAAATCAAGGGCCATTTGAGGGGCAGAATGAAAATACAACATAGTAGAAGCTTTGTAAATTATGTATGTATATGAAGGGGATTAAATAAAACTGCCAAATAATGGGGGAGACAGAGCCCTAACTGGCCATCTTTTGTCACCAAATGAAGTTTCCAGGACAGGGATTGGGTTGGGACCAATTAAGTCCTGGCCTTCATCTGCTCTTCCCTGTCTAGAGCCTTCTAATTGAAGTGACTAAAAGCTGTGCTTTGCCTAGAGGATCAGAGGATGGCATTTTCACCTGTTGGCCATTGACTGCAGGGTATTTAAGCCTCTAAGGCGCTATTAAAGAGGGGGTTTTTTGGTACCAGCGTCAGAAGGTCTGTGTGTAGGTCTGTCTCTGCGTGTGTATTCTCAACCTCCAGCCCCTTGCCCGAAGCTCGCGAACTGGGTTCTAGCACAGACAGGGTTACACATAGTTGAGCTGCTGCTCAAAGGGGTCCTATTGGAACCCCACACACCCCAAACACACACAAACAACCCAGCTCCTGCCAAGACTACAGGCTGCGCTACAACAACCGACAGCAAGGCCCCACTGCTGAAGACAACAGCTACACAACACACTGAACAGGAGTAGTCAAGTGGTACCTATATAGAGCCTTCACCCCTATGCGCTATCATCGTTGTTAAGGATGGTACTCTGCAAAATAGCGAAGGAGAAATGCAAGCACCAACCCAGCCACAAACGCCATGGTCTACAATGGCGCCCTCCATGCTAGGGCAATGGTGGCAAAAAGCTTGTGGAGTAACCAACCAATATCTGATTTGACTTAAGGCCCTCTTCATGATATTGAACACATACCCAACACTACTTGGGGGACCTAGAACCCGAGACTAGATAGCCAGGGACCTAGGGCAAAACCAAATCCTACTGTTCTTAAAAACAAAAACAATAAAATAATTCATAATGTCATTCTGTTATATTTGTAGTTCAGTGCTTTGGAACACTCAAATTTCTTGCCTCAGAGAGAGGGAATCCCGAGGAAGGGGAGGCAGTGTCTTTGTGTGCGTGTGCGTGTGTGTGTGTGTGTGTGTGTGTGTGTGTAATAGCTTCCAGTTTAGCTTTTTTAAGGGATTCCAATGTGCGTGAATGAGTGCTTCTCTGAATCTATTTCTGTTTTATGTGATGTTTCTTGCCCTCTTTTCCTTGTATTTGTTTTGTCCTATTCCTATGTATTAGCTTTTGTTTTATCTTATTATATTATATTTTATTATCGTCCCTTAAAAACCTGTTTGTATTCTAATGAGCTTCAGAAAGAAGGCAGTTCCAGATGGGAGAGGAGATTGGAAGGAGCTGGAAGAGTACGTTAGAAAGAAGGAAAACCATAATCAGGATATATTAAATGAGAAAAAGCTTTTTGCAATAATAAAGAAAATAAAGCAAAAGCATCTTTAAAATGGCCAAACAGTCCCACATTTTGAGTTCTTATTATTCTCTAGGGTCCTTGCCACGTACCCCATATATACTGACTCATGCAAACTTCCACCAATTGCCTTTGATAGATAAGAAAATTCAGGGAAGAGAAGTCGAGTCCCCTGTCCAAAGTCACTCTCCTTGTGGATGAAAATGAAGGCCAGATGTGATAGGACTCGTGGGAGAAATCAGAAAACTGTCAGGTGTGTGAGTCTGCAGTCTGAATTAAAGAGGCGATGTGCTTTGTCGACTTTTGGAGCAGAATGCATAAACTCAGAAGGCCTGTTCTCATCTTTTCTCCAGGTTCTGTTTAGCCTCAGGTCACACAGCTTGAGAAATTTCAAGGAGCCATTTGAACTCTCAAAATAAAGAAGACTTGGAGCTGTGCAACTACTCCTGCTAATAACTTTTTTATTTTTTTGCAAACATTTAATTCTATTATCTCTACCTAAAAAAAAATCAAAACGAAAGCTACAGCAACATAATCACAATCTTCTGTGGTGGAAAGCTGAACGAATACAAGATGGAATGGGAAATAATTTCAAACCAAATCCCCATTGCTATTATTACACACTATGAAAGTATCCCCGTCCTTAGTTAAATAAGAAGTATAAGATACTTTGCTGCACCATAAGCCTGAAATATTTCATAACTCTGATTATAACCAAAGAAAAAAGCATAGCTGGGGGTGTCATTTTACAAATTTATATCCAGTAATCAAAGAATTTAGAACAATTTCTCAAAGAGAAGTTACAAATAAGAAAGCTCCAATATAAACGCTGGTCCCATTCTCTGGACTCTATTGCCCCTTGGAGATATTTTTGGAGGTTACTTCAGGGGAAATAGATGACAGCAGTCGATATAGCTATTAAGATAGCTGTAATCATTGCTGATCCCCTCAAATTTGGGTTTCTTGGTTTCACTTTTACAACTACGGATTTCTTGTAAGTGTTCTTCCCCATTCGGTTTCCATAAGCCAATCTACCGCCTCACAGGCCTTTGGGGGGCATTCCTGGTCCTTGTGTCATTTTTAATGGTTTTAATTTTTCGGCAGATAACTGATGACTATCTACTAACACAAGGCGTCATGACTCTGTTAGTAACTCTGGAGACAGTCAATGAAGCAGAGGCCATCTACGGGATAAAAAGGTATATGCATGTGCTCAGAACAATTTGAAGCTGACTCTAGAGTGTCTTATATAATAAGATTCATGAGCCATCAGAGAAAGCATGACAAGAATATATGGGTAAGAAAATTCCACGGGAGGAAGTAAAAGAAGGCTCAAAAGCAGGGGTGGATCATGAAATGATCCTTGATTGATGCACATAGTTATCCAGTGAAAGACAGGGCAGTTCAGGTGAAGAAAAGACACCGTAAAGCCTTGCAGTTATGAATGAGTAAGAGACCTAGTGTTTGCAAGCTTAATTACATAGTAGATGCCAACTAAAATGTTGAACCAAAAGGTATATCCCTTAACTATCCAAAAGATACCTATCATTTGGGCAATTTCAGTCATATCCTAGAAAAGTAGTTAACCTCTCCACTATGAGGAAATTCAGAAAAAACTCACCCAGTTTCCAACTTGAATGGAAATGGCTTGGGGACTGAGTGGGTACCACCATTATTTAACATCATTTCTATTGTATGTGTACAAGTGTTTTGCCTGCATGTAAATATATGTACCATTTGTGTGTTGAGTGCCCACAGGGGCTAGAAAAGGGCATTGAATCCCCTAGCACTGGAGTTACACATGGTTATGAGCTGGTACATGGGTGCTGGAACTGAACCTGGGTCCTCGGCAAGAGCAGCACGCCATCTTCCCTGCTGAGCATCTCTTCAGCCCAGAATGCCACCGTGAGTTACAGAATTGTTGAAAAGAAGAGCCGTTGAGGTTGCCCATTATTGTATCCTATTTCTGACCAACTCAACGGAGTTCATCAACACGAGATCCTGTGTAACTTCTCCTTGAGGAGTAGAGAAGAACTATGCGAAGATGAATTTTTGAAGATGAAGCTCTTGTAATACACACCTTACAGTTTTGACATGTAAAGTTCAGTCACATTAATACACTCACAACAGTGAGCAGGTACCATGCCTCCTTAGAAGAGCATGCTTCTATCACCCCAGCAAATTGCTTTGTCTATGGAGGCACTGCTCTGTGGTGCTTATATACTCCTAAGAGGTTAGAAGTTAGTAAAACAAGTTGTAGTTTGCATTGTGATTTCGCAGGAGAAATGTTTCAGTCAACTGTGGAGTTCAAATGTCTGTCTGACTGGACTAAAGGAGGGAGGAGGAAGTCAGACAGTTGTGCCTTAGAAGATACAAAGAAAGAGACTGGAAGCAAACTGTGGGTTCCAGGTTGGGATGTGTTAAATTTAAGATGCCAATTAGCTATCCAGGAGAGGTAGCAGTGGGCAGCTGCTGGGAGAGTCAGCAGCACACCTCTAAAGATAGAAACACAGAGGCCTCAGCATTCAGGTGGTATTTAGGGCACAGGGTGAAATGGAATCACAGAAATAGAGTTAGATAAAGAGCCAACAGCTCAGGGCTGGTCCTTAGCGGGCTGGTATTTCAGAGGCTAATGGTGCAGGCGTTTGGTATCAGAAGAAAGGTATTATAGAAATTTTAGACTGATGACTTGCTAGCCTTGCAGTGGTATGGGTCTGAGATCTCAGCTGATCTCAGCTGTTAATTTACAACTACTCAGAATTTTTTTTAAATATAAAGGCAATTTGAAAGTATAAATCTCCTTTTAATGGGTGTGTAGTGGTGGGGGAAATTTAATGTGGGATTTCTCTCTGAATGTTGTGAATACATTTTATTATCAGTGGTTAAAAAAGAAGCTATTTTGGTCAATGGTTTAACAGAGTAAAGCCAGGCAGAAAATCTGAGCAGAGACTGAGAGAGTGGGCAGAGTCAAGGAGATGCCATGTAGCTGCTGAAGGAGAAATGCAGGAATGCCATAACCTTACTGGTAGGTCGTAGCCTTGTGGTGATACACAGATTACTAGAAATGGGTTAATTTAAGATGTAAGAATTAGTTAATAAGAAATATGTCAAACAATGTTGGAATTAATATAGTCTGTGTGTGATTATTTGGGTCTGGGTGGCTGGGAACTGAACACGCAGTTTCCAGTCTCCATCTTACATAATGGCACCCAAATGTTCAGCAATGTACATCTACATAAAGCCTCAGAAAGCTTACAAAGGACTTCTAGATCCACACAAATGAGAGTCAATTGGAGCTTCTTGATAGATGCATTTTTTTTTTCAGAAAGACTCTGTGGGCCACAAGCAAAGGTGCAGCTCGTTCAACAGAAGGTTTCCTGACTCAACACTAGCAGCAAAACCTTTGTGACTTCTTTGAGAGACAGCTTCCTGGTTTGTGCTAGCGGCACGAATAGCTCTGGCTCTTTTGGGAGATGTGCACTTAAATGGGGTTTGTGAGCAGCATGACACTAGTTGCTTAATAGCAACACAGACCCGCTGCATCCCTGGAGCTGGGGTGGTAAGCATGGCTTGCAGAGGCAGTGAGCATACATCTGTCATGTTGGACAGGGTAGAGCCAATAGGCAGGGCCATGGAGTTGGTCCTAGCCATGCCTGCTTAGTAATTAAAAAAAAAAAAAGATGCTCCTGGTCAGAAAATAATTACAGATATGCAATAAAGACAGATTCAGATGAAAATAAACCTCTGAATGGGTCACAGTGTGTTTAAAAATGTATCTAGGCTTGGGAGAAAGAAGAAAAAAGAGTATAGACAAGTATAAAAAGAAACAATTTTTAAAAATAAAATGAAGTCTTTGAAGAGACAGTAAAAGTAACATAAAAGAGTACAGACTCATAGACTAAAGGAGTAGAGAAAAATAAGCCATGTAAAGACAGAATATACACAGAGTCTGGATTATGTATATTATTGTGTTTTCTCTGATTTTTTTGACTGCAGAGAGACATTTGATTTTGGGGACTTCTAATTTAAACCAACATAAAGGTTTCTTGACTTCAAAATTTTGGTCTAAGGATTTGTTTCTTTGGAAAAGAGGTTCTGGTTTTGTTCCCACAGAAGATGAGAACCTATGGATTCCTTCCAGGCTAGTATGGTTTGATGGAACAAGACCCACTGAAAGGTCTATGTGAACCTTAAAAATACTTCACTCAATAAACAGGAAGCAGTTTGTAGAATACAACGTACAAATTCCCCAAATGATTGTTTATAAATGTTTGTTTTCATTTTAAAAAGGGTTAGTTATATATGGTTAATGGAAATAAGGGGGATTTGATATAGAGATGAATACTTTGCATTGCTATGGATCTTGGTCTATTAATACAAATTTAAAGTCAATTTTTTACACTGTTTATATGTATTTATGCTCTTGTTTAAGGTATTGTGTTTGTGCAGCTCATTTAAAAATGTAATATATAATTAAGAAATACAGATTAATAGATAGTTATTTATAATAATCTAACTTTTAGTCATGTTAGTTAGGTTTTTATTAGATATACAGAGATATATTTCAATTAGATAATCTTCAACACTTCACAGATCTATGAACTATGGCATTTAAAATGCTTTAAGAACTTAGACTTTTCTTGACAGTGAGACATGTCTGCTTCTGGCAGCACCAATTACTTCAGAGAGGTTGAAGGACATCAAACAAATCCATTATGGAATTTGCCTTAATGTGACAAGGCTAGTCATTTGGGCAAGAAACTGCTCTTGCCTGGATTTCTTGATGGCATGCTATATGAACTGGACATGCAGGACCCACACAGAAATGACTGCTGAACTTTCCAAAAGAAGGTGAGACAGTCCTTCAGGGTTCCTGCTTCATGAAAGAGTCTGCCAGACATTCTGCATGGCACAGAAGAAAGTGACTGACAAACTGTCAATATAGGTGAAATAGCCTTTCAAATTTCTTATTCCACAGATAAGTCTGCTGGATACTATGGGCCTGTAGGCTGAGGATGGATGCCCCAATGTTACAGGAAAGCTTTGGGTGACTGTCCAGGCAACAAGATGTCTCTGTCAATTCTAGAATTTTGGAAGTTACTTACAATGCACTTTCTGTTTACTTAGGTAATATATCCCTCTGGGGTCTTTGAAGAGTTGACGACAGATAGTTACAGTTCTCCTTAGTTATAAAGGATGTCTGCCTCTGGCCTCCATAAGCCGGTGCATTCACATGCACACAGGCACATCACTGTCTCTCCTGGAGGCATGCTAATTTTTGGTTTGTTTTGTTTTGAGACAGGGTTTCTCTGTAGCTTTGGGGTTTGTCCTAGAACTAGCTCTTGTAGACCAGTTTGACCTTGAACTCACAGAGATCCACCTGCCTCTGCCTCTTGAGCGCTGGGATTAAAGGCATGCACCACTACTGCCCAGCAGCTACCTTTATTTTTTTTAAGATAGGCACTCTTACTAAAGTTGCAGGACATGTGTTTGGCTAGTCTGGCTGGGTGACTAGCTCTGAGATCCACCTGACTCTGCTTGCCCCACACTCTAAGATAACAGGCACCTGCCCCAGGGTCCTGCTTTTCATGTGGGTTCCAGGGATCCAAACAGGCAGGTATTTTACTGACTGAGCCATCCACTCAGCCTGTAAGCTTCCCTTATTACGCATAACTCCCCCCCCCAAACACACTCCCACCAAAAACTGAGCATCAATTTTCATCGCAAAGCATCTGGTTTAGACCCATCAGTGGGTTGATTGAGGACAAAGAGATGCAAGTTAGAAGGTTGATCATTACGTCAGGTACTCAGTGACTATAAGCAGAACAAATGACAGGAGGGGAGAAAATCGTTTATTTTAGGCATTTTGTGAATCAAAGCAATAGCAGAAGCTGAGTGTGGCGGAGGATGCATAATGATGGGGCCGCTATTATTATTGGAATGTAAAGTGTAATAGGATTTTCAGAAAACAATTTAGGGAAAGTGACAATCTTGCTTATTTAAATGCCGTGTGACATTCAGCATTACTCCTCCAGGTAAATCACAAAATTGATAAAATGACTTGCAGAGATATTGTTGACTATGCGGAACACATGTAACACATTTATCTGTTGACTAACCACAGGTGAGTGGAAACGGTATTGTTTCCCGGGAATCAAAGGCAGCTTTTACTGAGCCATTATGTTAAAATGTAGAGGTTCCATGCTTTATCTCTTTCAACTAAGCTTTTACAATGCATCTATTTCTGGAATTCCTGATTTTTCCTATAGGGATACATAGACTATAATTTCAATTTACATTGTAATTAATCATTTTACAATTTCAGGTTCACAAAAAGTGCATGCCTTGGTATATGCTGTTAGTTTCCCCTTCTATCTTTAACTTTAACATATGGCAAGATTAAAACCTTCAGTCTAGGAAAAAAGAAATAACCTGAAAAAGAAATCCAGCCACAGACAATGGGAGTTACTAGGGCAGACTCCCGTGGTCTCTCTCTGCCCAGCAGACGTTCATAAGTCACTTTAGAGAAGTCAACACACATGCTGCTTGCTAGCTTTTTACATTCAGCACATGGCATTGATATATTTTGGTATGAACAAATCTGTAGCCACGTATTACTTTTAATGCTTAGTAATCGTCTGTTGCATGGACAACTGTATTGACTGAGGGGAGTGGGAACAGGGTCTTACAACATAGGCTTAGTGAACCTGGAATTGGCTACAGAGAGCAGGCTGTCTGTGAATTTGGAGATCTACATGTCCCTGCTCCTGACTGCTAGGGTTAAAGGCATGTACTAGTGGTCCACTTTAATCCAGTCACATACCTAGATGGATGTTCAAGCTGCGACTTTTCTTTTTTTCTGTTAATCAGTTCATACCACATGAACAAGGTGTTTTAAATACACTTTATGTTTAACTCAACTTCACTGAAACCTGTTCTTAATATCTACTGAGCATAAACTCCAAAATAAGGCCAGCTGGACTGGGACTGAAAAAGCATGGGATAAAACTGGACTCTCTGAACATGGCGGACAATGAGGGCTGGTGAGAAGCCAAGGACAATGGCACGGGGTTTTGATCCTACTGCATGTACTGGCTTTGTGGGAGCCTAGCCTGTTTGGATGCTCACTTTCCTAGACCTGGATGGAGAGGGGAGGACCTTGGACTTCCCACAGGGCAGGGAACCCTGACTGCTCTTTGGACTGGAGTGGGAGGGGGAGGGGAAGGGAGGGAGGGGGAGAAGAAGGAGGGGACGGGAAGGGAGGGGGAGGGGAGTGGGAGGTGGAGAGGAGGTGGAAATTTTTAATAAAAAAATAAATAAATACATAAAAACCTTAAATGACTGGGTAAATATTGTGAATATTTTAAGTAGTAATAAATTGCTAATGTGCTCCAAAAACATTATGATAATCCCACCCAACAATGTGAAGTCTTCTCTAACTGGTGTGAAGTCTTCTCTAATTGGACCAAGCAACTATTTTTACATTGGGGGTTCTCACAGCATGGTGGTGTCTCTTTACCATGAGGTTCTGTTTCAGCTACTTTCAGGTTAGTTTTTGAAACATCCCTTCCTAGCTGACTGCACTGGCAGCAAGCAAATATATTAAACTGAAGAATTCAGAAAGTATCAGAATGGGTATCGACATACAAGCCCATTAGTTTTTCTTTTCCCTTGTGGGGACTTTTATCTATTGATGCCAGTGCTATATTTTATTGTAGTTTTATTTCATTCATTTGCTATCTATCATTAATCCTACTTAAAAAATCTGGTCAGTGGTCTTTGCTATGTCCTACCGACATGATTCTCTATTGAGTGTCCTGCTTAGAACAAGGTTCAACAACTATAAACAGGGTGTCTACACTGGCTCTGGAAAGTAAGGGCCACTGCTCATACAGGCTGTCAATGGGCGTTAACCATTTACAGCTTCAATAATAAACTTTTCTCTGTCACCAGAGTCTAAGCGTATAAAGCCTTTAGCCGTTCTTTTTTGTAAGCATATGGCTTGGCTTGTGTTTGCAGGTTGAGGAGGAAACCGTTGACATTGCTGAAAGCAGGATGGCATTTCTCATGCATTGAGCTCTTTCCATAGATCTTAAAGCTTCTGCTTCTCTCTTCAAGTCACCTTACCTGTAAAGAATTGTCACTTCATGCTAATTTGTAATAGTAGAAACCCAAAATCTGAAATGAACTTAAATGAACTTTTTTTTTTTTTGCCATGATCTCTAGCTCTAAAAATCCCAATAACCTAACTGTTCCCACTGCCTCTGCTTATCTCAAGGCAGACAATGCCAGTCCTTCAGGCCACTGCCATCAGACTCATGTTGCTACCACACAGGAGGGATTCATGTCACTGACCTACTCAGCCACCATCTGCTTGTCTCCACCGTCCACAGACCTGAGAACAACGGACAGATTAGAGGGTATCTAGAAGAGGAAGTCTATAGGATTTGCTGAACTGGTTTTCATAACTTCTTATAGTGCTAATAAGAATAAGTGAAATAACATTAATATCAACCTCTCTTGGGATTGAGAGAATAATGTCCAGGCACATAGCCCTGTAGTTGTGAATATTATAAACAAAGTATACAAACACCTACAAAGGTGGATGAGTGTTAATCTCTCAAATAACCACTTTGATTTTAATCAAGGACTATGAAAATTCTAGCTTCCTAGCAAACACTGGAAACTTGGCCTAGATCTGTAGACAAACAAATGCATGCACTTGTGGTGACACAGCCTGACAGCTTGTGTGAAACAGAATGCCTCTGTGCCCTGAGGAAATGAGGCAGGGCCTGTCTGTCCAGGCAGCAGGGAGACACAGGGCTGACAGGATCTATTACAGGTGAAGCAGTCCTAACCAGACAACCTCAAACCAAAAACGTTTCTAAATCATGAGGCTCTGGCAGAAAACAACATACCCTACTTTATGTGACAAGGTGCAGTAAAAATGCAGGTGCCCCACTTGGGTTATCCGGCATCACCAAGAGAAAATAAGAGGCACTTCCATTCCCTTACCATTGTGCAAAGTTTGTTGCACATACAAAATCACTAAAAGAAATATAAGATTACTTTCAGACAACATGTGTGAGGTGGGTATGAAATAGAAATGAATTTCAAATTTAGATTGTGCCCCATTTCAGAGATAGTTCATAATGTGTATTTTATAATGCACTCTAAAATATGAGAAAACAATTAAAAGCACTTTGTTTTGACACATTTTACATAATTGATTTTCAACCTGTGGACACAGGAGGTTCTGGGCTATAGTGGCATTTCAATTGTATTTTAATAAATAAAGACTACCTGAAGACCTTAAAAGCAAAACAGCCAGCCACTGGCTCTTACCTCAACCTCAGTCTGAAATGGCGATCCTGTTTCAAGGAATTTCAGAATGAGACTGTGTCTGAGAGCCCCCCGGCCCCCGGTCTTATATTCCTCCCTAGGGCCAAGGGCCGGGATTAAAGATGTGCGGGAGCTTGGGGAAGGGGGAGGATTGGGATGAAGGAAGGTTGGATGGGGGAGCACGGAAGCACGGTTCTTAGTTAAGGGAGCCACCTTAGGGTTGGCAAGAGACTTGAACCTAGAGTGGCTCCCAGATACCCAAGCCGAGGTCCCCAGTTAGTTCCCTGGGCAGCTGAGGATGGGGAACCTGAATTGACCCTATCCTAGAGCAATAATGACGAATATCTTGCATATCATCATAGAACCTTCATCTGGTGATGGATGGAGACAGAGACAGAGACCCACAGTGGAGCACTGGACTGAGCTCCCAAGGTCCCGATGAGGAGCAGAAGGAGGGAGAACATGAGCAAAGAAGTCGGGACCACGAGGGGAGCACCCACCCACTGAGACAGTGGAGCTGATCTATTGGGAGCTCACCAAGGCCAGCTGAACTGTGACGGAAAAAGCATGGGATAAAACTGGACTCTCTGAGCATGGCGAACAATGAGGGCTGATGAGAACCCAAGGACAATGGCATGGGGTTTTGAACCTACGTAATGTGCTGGCTTTGTGGGAGCCTAGCCAGTTTGGATGTTCACCTTCCTAGAAATGCACGGAGTGGGGAGGACCTAGGACTTACCACAGGGCAGGGAAATCTGACTGCTCTTCGGGCTGCAGAGGGAGGGGGAGAGGAGTGGGGGGAGGGGGAGAAGGGTGGGAGGAGGGGGAGGGAAATGGGAGGCTGGGAGGAGGAGGAAATTTGTTTTTTTTTTTCTTTTCTCAATAAAAAAAAGTTAAAATAAATAAATAAATAAATAAATAAATAAATAAACAATAAAAAAAAAAGATGTGCACCACTGGGATTAAAGGCATGCACCACCCAGTTTCTATGACAACTAGTGTGGCTACTGGGAGTAAAAGTGCATGTCATTGTGGTTACTGAGATTAAAGGTGTGTGTTACAATAACCTGGTCTGTAAGGCTGATCAGTGGGGCTGTTTTACTCTCAGATCTTCAGGCAAGGTTTATTTATTAAAATACAATTGAAATGCCACTACACTGGGCATTAAAACAATTTGGAGAACTGGGACCTATCTGACTGGACAAATGGACTGGGAGAGTCTTGACTGATGGGGCAGAAAAGGTCCTAGGAGAGAAACCGGTCCCAACAGAAGCCAGCTACTAGATACAAGGATAGAACGCAGTCATGGGGGTACTGAGCTTGAAGGAATTGAACACAGTCTGCCCTGGCTCAGTAAGGAGATGCCCGAATCTCATCTCAGGGGAAGAGGCAGAGGTGGAAATCGTTGTTTTTATAACAACTGGGGCCTTAGGAGCACTCTTTGGGGATTTCTATATAAGTCATATTGCAAGGGGCAGCAAGCTATTCTTTCTGGGCCACATAACAGCTTGCAGGTACAGCTCTCTGGGGGCTTGAGTACGATACCCATGGGGCACTCTGTCTGGAGACCAGCCTGCAAGACTGGAGCAGCCAGCAGAGCAGCAATCACGGTGCCCTGGGGAGCAGTGACAATCAGAAGGATGACCAGTATATCTCTAGGAGCACTGCAGAAGATCTGCTGGGCCTGGTGTACAAAAGAGATGTAGAAGTGCAGCCAGAAGGCTCGGAACAGAAGTCCTTCAAATACAGAACTTCATCTGAGAAGGCTCACAAATGCATGGTAAGTCCAAGGGCACCTTGACTGGTGTGTGTGTGTGTGTGTGTGTGTGTGTGTGTGTACTGGTGCATACACAGCTGTGTACGCAGGCCTAGATATGTGCTTGCATGTCTACACTTGTAGGTCTGAGCACGCCTATATTGCACAGGCATAATTAAAGGTACATTTGGCTACTGTATTGCGTACCTGAGTGTGCACACATGTGCATGCCAGTGTATGAAAGCCACTGAACCGCTGTCGAGGAGGAGATGTGTATGGGAGGTAACTGTTGGCTTCATACGAGTACAATATTTACATCATTTCTTCCCTCTCACTTTTCCTTCCATTTCCTTTCAAGCTGTCTTCTACTCTACATTGTCTCAAAGGCAAGGTCTATTATTCTTCAGTTATTGCTACACACACACACACACACACACACACACACACATAAATATATAAATCTATAGTCTGATGAGAATATTCATTATTGTTCCTATGTATATGTGTTTAGGGCTGACTACACAGGACTGGATTACCTGCAAGACAGCTTGTCCCTGTACAAGATCAGATTTCCCTTTGTTGTTTTAAATGGCTATGCTCTAATTTCAGCTTCTCGCTCCTCTTACCCATGTATGGGTGACTTTATTTTACCACAACCCATAGATGCCTGAGAGCTCACGTTACAGGTGATGGGACGGCTCTCACCTTCCTGCCCTCAACTCTTAGTGTCTCTGTTCTCCTCCAAGGATTCAGTAGTATTATCTCTGAAGAAAGAGTAGCTAATGAGAGACATTGGAGTGGAGGAAGTAGTTCCAAGTGTAGCGTGAGCTGGAGTACTTAACAAATTCCATGGGTGGTTCTTGGACTTCCCACAGGTCAGGGAACCCTGATTGCTCTTTGGGCTGATGACGGAGGGGGACTTGGTTGGGGGAAGGGGAGGGAAATGGGAGGCGGTAGTGGGGAAGAGACAGAAATCTTTAATAAATAAATAAATAAATAAGCAAGAAAATGTAAAAAAAAAATTCCATGTCACACAAACTTACCGTGGCCTAATCCTATTTGTTTCAAATAAAGGACTTTGCATAGAGTTGGCTGTTACCATACCAAACACTGTTTCCTGAGGCATAAATGATGGAGATGGAGAAGGAACTCCTTGGAAGTAAAGAGACTTTTAATATTTGGTGACTGCGTTAACTTACTTTTCTGTTGCCTGGATAAAATACCACAACCCAAGCAACTTATTTGGTGTTATAGGTCCAGAGAGATGGGGTGTTATGGTAAAGAGGCATGGCACCAAGCAACCAATGACATAATTCCTCCTGTAAAGCCACACCTCCTAAATTCCCCAAACAGTATCACCAATCAGGAAGTACATGTCCAAATACCTGAGCCTATGGGCAATGTTTCTCATTCAAACCATGGCGGAAGTAGACAGGCAGACATGAGAATCTTCCTTTCCATTCATTGTTTAGCTTAATGAGGCTTTGTGCCTGCTGCGGGGTGGTTCCCCTTCAGAAACCACGCAGTTTACCCCTTTCAATCATTTTTTCGTTAGATTCAACTTATAAATAATTTGGCATGTTCAGTGTGAAGTTTTTTCCCCTGACAATAAAACTTCACATCTGGGTTAACACACTCCAATAACTAAGTTAATAGCAAAGACAGTTTTGCAGAAAGTTATCAAATTGATTAACTGCTCAAAGGGCCTAAATGGTTCGCGTTCATCTCATAAGCACAAAAATGTGTTAAATACAAATTCCTACTTTCTGTCAATGTAACAAAGTATTAGGCATCTCTTGAAAACCACATGGAAGGCAAAACAGGCTGATACAATTCTACCATAAACACGCTGAAGAAAGGGTTGATGGGATCAGCTGTGCATAGTGATTACACAGCCCAGAAAATAGCCCTGAGGTCAAGGTCAAGGGCTGAGAGATGGAGAGAGAAGCATTTATACTCAACCGTTATTTGAGAAAGCACTCATCATGTGTGCACACCTGTGTATAGACCCTTGTGTTTATACATGCCTGTGTGTGCAAGCCAGTGGATTCTTGTCTTGGAGGAGAGGAATGTTGTTACTTAAACTTAAACCTTTCTCAGTTTTGTATCCTTTCTTACTTCCTCATTCTTTCTTTGCAGAGCCCCGGGAATGCTCAGAAACATCTGCCACATCAAGACTCTAACAGTATCCAAAAGGTAAACAACAAAAACAAAATAAAAACAACAAAGCAATTGAAAGGACCCATCACCAGTAAGATCAAACTGCTAGTTTTCACGCCCACTATCCTGTTCTACTAATATTTTCTCAGTGTGTGGGGGTTTGTATTTCTCAGCCTTGTATGTCCCGTGTCTTATTGCCTCTCACTAATTGCAAAAGCAGTGTTCTGAATCACGGGAAGAGGAGAGAGCACAGTTCTTTGTCCTGAGGACATCATGCACATGCTTGTCAACTCTTGCCATGCACTGTGAGGGAGCCTTGTCAGTGCGAAGGGAAAGCATCCAATAGTGTACACCTGACTGGGATGCAGGCTCTCTTCTGCTTTCATTTAAGGAGTTGCACAGATGAACTTTGGACACCGTGTGTGAACATAGCACTTGAATTAAAATCCATTTGCTGCCAGAGGAAAACAAAATTCAACATAGACTAAAGTCAAGGAAAATGTAGGACACGTGTATTTGTGTGAAATGGGTCAGGATGCGCATTGTCTTCGCATCACCTCTTCCTTGCAGAAGCACACAGAGATCAGATTTTGGGGAGGGGGATCATATTGATAAGGAGAGAATCCTGGACTGACTGAACGTGCAACATTAGACCTCGGTGACAGGAACTGGCAATGGCAGGCATGAAAAAGCTTGCTACACTCAGTGGGAGTGTGTGCATATCTGTGAGTGTGTGTGTAAGTTTGCATACTTGCACCAAGAAAAGCAAACAGATGACTGAGCTTAAAGGCATTCTTGCCAAACTTTATGGGGTTTATATAAAGTGGCAACTTTCTTACTCATGTTTTCTTTTTCTGCTATGGCTACCTTAAAGCCGAATGTTCATCTTTAAATCTTTAATTTTCTTTTCCATTGGAGATTAGGCCAGAGATGCATTCCTTTCCACAGATACTGGGAAGGCATTGTTAATATCTGTTAAAACAAAAATTTCTTTGTTAAATGATCTCTGTTAATGATGGATTCTATGGAGTTTGTAAGTTTCCTTTGTGCAGTTCATTTCGGAGACAAACAAAAACATTGAGAATGTGATAATCTGACTTCCTAATTTGCAGTGGTTGGACTCTCTCTTGCTACTATGTTATTCTGAACAAAAAGACTAATAACTTAACATCAGTCAGACTGCCCTTAGCACCAGAAATCTGGAACATTCTACAGATGCCTTGAGAGAGCCATGGAAAGATTGTCACTGGCTTTCTGGCTCTGGATGGTGCGGTTACCGCCAGGAGAACTGTCAAAACCGTTTGAACTAGACTTTCTGAAATCACACATTTTGATGAGCCATTTTTACTTTGGCCATAGGGGAAGCATTTCCCTTGGAGACAACTATCACTGGTAGCAAGATTATGACTGATCCAAAACATAAGCCTTCATGAGTATGCCTGGTCCAGAAACAAAGACTGCCCAAGCAACAGCTGTGCCTGGCCCACATACTCCCTCTCCAGGTACATAAGCAGGCCGCTTAGTTTACCTCATGAACTGGTTGGGAGATACCCTTGCTACCCTCCATGTGTTGTCAGTATCTGGTCCAATAAAGGTTTATCTCCAGTGATCTTGAATTCACAGGTGCTCAATTCAGTTCAGTACTGGCAGCAGCTTGATCTCATGGGCACAGTGCAGTCTATGCTAGACAGCCGAAGACTGTGGCAGCTATCTGAACCCAAGACGGCGGCGACCTTCTAACACTATTTCCTAGAGCTACATCATTGGCCTTCCAAACAGCCTGGCACGGTTCCCTGAGTTCCTCACAACTGCTTCTTGACAGCTGAAGAGGTCCTAGGGCCTCAGAAGTGTCCAGCAGTTGGTGCCCCGTATCTGATACTCAGTGCGGGACTCTGGAGGAGCCCTGCTTGCCCAAGTCCTGGATTTCCTGTGTAAAACACTGGTAACTGCTGCTGATAGCTGGAAAAACAAGTTTCCTACACAGACGTCAGGTCCACCACCTGCAGCACCCACAGGCTCCAATTCACCTGGTGGTCTCAGTATAGATCTGCTTCCCCAGACAACTTACCGTCCCTACCCAAGGTTCCCATGAACCTGATGGATCTTTGCCTAACCCAAGACCTAGTCCTCCATGCCTCATCTCTAGAATGCTTTCCCGACAGAGGCAAGTAAGTGTCCAAATCATCTTGGCAGCAGTTACTAATAGCAGGAGCAGAGAGTTAAGAAAGGAATTAGAAGCTGAGAGAGGAAGAGGGACTCGGGGAACTGGTCAAATATATCAAGGAGCCAAGAGGAAAATGCAAGTTACAGTCACAAGAGATGCTCCAGCGAGGTGCCAACTCTGTAGAGGCAAGACTCGAACAACTACATTACCAAGGACTAAGATCTGGATACCAAGGTGGGCACAACAACTGCAAAGTTAGAGGGCATCGCCTGCTGCTGCTACTTGCTTCAATCAGACATGGGGGACAGGGGGAGGAGGGGAACCACAAGCTACTGCAGTGTGGCACTCGGAGAGCTTCTTGACTATCAACAATGGATATCAAAGGAAAGCACAGAGCCCCCAGCTGATTGGTGATACTTCCTGCTGTAGGCTTCTCTATACTTTTCCCGGTGTTCATCTTAGGGAGAACGGATCCGTTTTTTCTCAACTGATCCCTCCTTGAGGGCAGAGCCCACATCTCCCTCTTTTCTTTACTGTCTACTATACCTTGACTGAAGTGTGGCTCAGACATCCCGTACAAGAGCAGCAAAGAAAGAGGACAGGCATTAAACCAATGTCTCTGCTTCTCAAGTTCCTAGACTATGGCTCCTGTGCTAAGAAGTAATGTCCCTGAGACCCATTCTCTGAGCGTTCTTGAGACCCATTCTCTCGAGGACATGTGGCTGACAGCCACCTGTTATGGGATATTTTGATCACACTCTGATCAAAATCAGAATCAGAGGGTGAAGCTAGCTACTAGCTGGCCAAATTAGCCATAGAGGTTTCAGAGAACCAAAGACACATAGAGATGATACAAAGGAAGTAATAGGGTGGGGCTGAGAAAAATTATCAGCTCTTTTGGATAGAGGAAGGAGAGAGTGAGGAGATCACTGCTCGCTTCTCTGCCTCTTATCTGATCATTCAGGTTCTTACCCCATTATCTGACTCTCCAGTTTTTATTGTTAAAGAATAATTAGATAAACGCTTCATCCAGCACTTCATAATGTCAGTCACGCCGTCAATGGAAAGCTCACTGCAGGAGCAAGTCACTATGCAAGCCTTGTAAAGAACAAGCAGAAGTGAAGCTTCCAGTCTCGCAGGCTGGTTTTGTCTTCTAAGACACAGCATGAAGGAAGCTTGTTCTTGATGCTTTAAGTATAGAATAAAAACATCTGTTGGGAATGAAACCAGGTGTTCGGGAAGGGATGTTGACACTGTATGCCTTGCCCCTTACCTCCAACATCCAGTGGAGATTTATATGCTGTTTTTGTTAACGCTAGTTAATGTAATTTTTGTGATAATTGTAGAGCAAATAGAGCAAACTCCCAAATATAATTAGGGAAAAGTGTTTCTAATTAACTTGTTACTCCTGAGTTACAGAGTAGAAATAGAAATCAGTTATACATTGTCAGGCCTAATGAGCACAAATGTACTGTTCGGTTCAAGGTTGGAAGCCAACGGAAACCGAGAGCTCAACAATACCTTCCTGTGGACTTTCCTGAGATTTCGGCATGCCTGGCAAGAGTGTGTAAGAGAATCTCATCTTAGGTCTCCAGCACTACAGATCATGAAGATGAATGTTGTGTGATCAGTGAAGGCAACCTCAGGTGATTTGGGTATATGTAGGATGGATAAGGATGATCACTTAACATTAGCTTACAAGCATACACAGTGTGAGTGTGTGTGTGTGTGTGTGTGTGTGTGTGTGTGTCTTTATCATTCGTTTCTCCACCTTTGATGGTGTTTTATTTTGAGAGAAGGTCTCTAACTTAGTCCATATCTTGCTCATAGGTTGGACTGGAGGATTCTGCTGTCTTCTCAGGGCTGGAGTTATAGCCTTGTACGGTTCTGATTCTGGGGAATTCAAACTCAAGTCCTCACTTTTGCAGAGCAAAAACTGAACAATCAGTATAGCCCATATAAAAGATCTTGATGAAATGCTATAGTGTTTTATTTTTTTGTAAGTAAAGGGCCATAATGACACCGAGCCCTCCCCCAACACAGCACCATCAATGACATCTGATTCCATGCTATGTCTTGTGTTACAGTTTATAAAGAAGGGATGCAAGGATGACTTGTCTAGATACAAGATAATATAAGCCATAACTCTTCTGTGAAATTTAGATCAAAACATCTTACTAAGGCATAATCCTGATCAGCAGGAAGAGAGGCACCCTACTGAGCAAGGGGAGCCGCAGCTGTGAAGGAACATGAGTATGAAGACTCCACGCGACTGCGTCGTGGCATCCCCCTATACAATTCACCTGAAAAAGCAGATTTTATCTCTACTTGGCTTCTTCCCAACCCCATCTTCCATCTGGCTCCCTAAAAAAGCACTCACTGTGATCATAGCTGTGGAAAAGGAATCTGTATCCACGGGAAAGCTGGTCTATGGCCAGGAGGAATCTGGGCTTTCCGCTCTTGCAATGCTAAGCACCTTGGCCTCACATCTCTAGGGTGGGCGCTCACCAATGTGTTTAGTGAAGGGATGAGAATAACCCACATATGGGCTTCTGCCTCTAGGGCAGAGAGTGAGGTGAGCAGGCTTTGATGGTGCACATTTCCTAACTGGACGGGACTCAGCTGGGTAGCAGGAAATTGGGCGTCACAACAGTGCTGAGGACTGTACTTTCTTGCTTCTTTGCATATCATGGGGCTAATCACGGTAGAGAGATGACTCTAAAATGGCCAAAATGAGAGCAGGTAAGAACAGGCAATGTCTTTATAATGAATGTATTAATTATAAGTTGGCTAGATGCCGTGCAGTCCGTAAGAGACCAAGCAAACACACTTCATCTTCTGTGCCCCTCAGCAGTTGATTGGAATTAACAGTCATGCACTAGTGAGGAAGGGTTTTTCCCCAGGAAGTCTTCCTTCCTTCCTATGAGTGGACCACACGTGATAGAGTGCAGGCATCATCTCCCATCACTCCTGTGTTCTTTCCCAGAGTGCTAGAGGGCTCAACCAAAACACCTGTTGGCTTGTCTGGTAAGGCTGAGCTCTAACCTTTTTCCTCTTACTAGAGTAACCATAGAGATTTGAGCTTCCCTGGTCTCCATGAGAGGTACCCTGGCATTTGCTAGAGGAGAACCATGAAGCTGCCAGACCCCACAGGAGGGTGTTTATTCTTGGCTGTACATGTCTACAGTCTTAGCCACTTCTCCTGTGATAAAACACTTCCACCAAAGCAGCTGATGGGGGAAATGGTTTATTTTGGCTTACAGCTGCAGAGGTATACAGTCCCCCATGGCAGGAACATGACAGCAGGCAGAGGAGAGACTGTATGGTGCCAGGAGCAGGAAGCTGGCCAGTCACACTGCATCTTCACTTAGGATACACTCTGCTTCCAGAGCCCAGGATTCTACTCAGGAGATAGTGGCACCCACAGTGGGTACTGGAAGAAGGATGAGATTGAGGCCTCTGTCGACTGTAACCTGAGGGACAGCCACCTGTATGTATAACTAAAGCTCTGCTGGTACACAGTCACTCAAACCCATGCAGGTATCTGTGACTACTTTTCTCACTCCCCGTATAGGTAGGCTAAGTGATTCTAATGCAGGCCCCAGGGGCTACACACTGGAAAGGTTTCTAGCTACAGCCCTAGAGAGTTGGCCAACTCCTGTTGTGGAATCCAAAGGGAAATCCATGCTCAACACAGAGACTTGGCTGAGCCTTCCAGAGATCTGCCAGAGACTGAAATAGAGAAAGGAAAGCCAACAGCAGGTCCCAATATGGAGGCATGAAGAGCTTTTGAGGAAGCAGAAACTGGGAGGCAGAGTCATGGAGCAACCGTGCCGTGGTGGGTTCACACATATCTCCGTCACCAGGAGAGGCTGACTGGCAGACTGTGTGGGGATGTCAGATCCAGCCAGTTCCACAGCAAACAGAAGAAAAGCAGCTGCCGTGGCACAGTATGGAGAAATGTGTGCGGCTAACCAGCCACGGGGAACTGGATGCTGCCAGCTGCCAGCACACATCCTCTACCTGGGGCACCAGACGGCTAAGGAAAAACTCACGGAGAGGAAGCTTGGAGACTGGAGGGATGGTTCACCCAATGAGGCCGCTTGCACAAGCATTAGGACTTAAGCTGTTGCCCTGTTTGCATCTGCCAACCTTCAGAATTCCCCGTGGACAGCCTCACCTGGAGCCAGGAAGGAAGGGAGTCTCCAGTACCTACATAAAGAACTGGGTGTGGATACACACAGGTCTGTAACCCCAGCATTTGGGTGGCAGGGGAACACTGGAGCCTTCTAGAATGCAGCCTGGCTCCAGGTTCAGAAAGACCCCATTTCAGGGGACTGTGGGAGAGAGTGATGGATGGGCAGGACAGCAGACATCCGACCATTCTCCCCCAGCCTCCAGGCATGCTCACAGCACACACATGCATCAGGGAAGAATGTTACCTCACGTCAGACCTGATACGGTGGGTTATATTAAGTTGTCTCAGCTGAGCTGAGCTGGCGCTACACTTTGAAGAACTCCCTTCCTTCCCGGCTCCAGGTGAGGCTGTCCACAGGGAATTAAGAAGTTTGGCAGGGACCAATGAGGCAATAGCCGAAAGTTCTAAAAATTTCAGGCAAGGCACAGCCAGCACTGACCTACGCACGCTTTCATTGCTATGCTGTGTCCCCTTCTGGGAAGGAGGCAGCATGGGCACACAGATCTGTCTGCTCACACCGAATCTCTTCTCTCAGCTTCCCCGGGCCCATACATAGGAGAGCTCTGAAACTTCACTCATGGTCAGAACATAATCAGTGACCAGCAGTAGAGGACATCAGTCTGTCCTCCCAGGTCCTGGTTGGTCGCTGTTGTCTTCCATGCTTTCTGTCCAGCTTTTGTTCCTGACGATAGCCTGATGACCAGTGTCTCTTCCTAGCTCATCACTTGGCACAGAGTATTCATTGCCAGCTCTGACTACAATACCAGGTCTAATCCTGACGTTAAGTCCATTTTCCATGTCACTCCCAGGGTGTCTGCTCCTCCAGGGTAACTATAGCTCGTAGACCTGATGGGATGGGTTGCCTCCATGCCACACTGATATTGTAAGGTGACTTGAACACTTAAAATTCCACTGTCAAAAATAAGCAACAGGTTATAGACAATTCACCTTCAGGTGGTAAATGTTTAACACTAAAATGAAAATATTTATTTATGTAACTTTGTGATGTGTATGCATGTTTTGTTAGCATGTATGTATGTTTGTGTGCCATGTATGTACCTTACAGGAGGAGGCCAGAAGAAGGGGTCAGATCCCCTAGGACTGGAGCTACAGATAGTTTTGAGCAATCATGTGAGTGCTGGAAATGAACCTGGGTATTTTGGAAGAGCAGCCAGTGTTCTTAACCACTGAGCTATCTCTCTACCTCTTTACCACCATAATTAACCTAGACAACGTTTCTCTTGATTAAATTAAAGTTCACTGATAATGGACTCTTGAAGCGAATTGAAACCAGATTGGTATTGCTTTTCCTAAGTTCAAGGGTGTCCCTTTGTCCAGATACTCCAGTGAGCAGAGTAACAGCCCATCAAAGACCTCCTCTCCTTAGCCCTTTAAGCCCGTGATTACAGCCCTACTCACTTTGAACTAGACCACACAATGACAAGAGACACTGGTCTTTTAAACTTTATTTTGTTTTTGAACTTTTGTGTCTTTGGATTTCAACATGAAATAGGCTTTACCCTTTGATTTTAATTTCTTCTTGGGAATTTGATATTTCTGCATTGTTGTCTTGTCTTTCTGGGACATCTGTATTCATTTTCACCTCTGTGTTGTTGCCTTTCCTTACTGTGATGCCATGATTCACTGTGCTGGACAACACAGGTACATAGTGTTTGGAATAAGGAATGAAATTGGGGTTTAATTTTGAATTCTGAGAACATTATCGCTCTGAATTTGATGAAAAATCTTGCTTTCATTTCACCATTTCAGTAACTCTTGTGGTGATGTGTAAACGCTCTGCCCAGAATTCTAAATGACCCTCTCCCTCAAGAGCCATAAGGGTGGAAGAAAGGCTGCCATGATAAACCACGTAGCGCCTGCTTGTGAAGGAGCCTCTGGGTGGTTGTAGAAAACTGGGTAAAAGGAAAAGTGCTTTGGGGCTGGGGGATGTAGTTCAGTTGTACTGTGCTAGTGGAATATGGCTTCAACCCACATCATCATCATCATCATCATCATCATCATCATCATCATCATAATAGTAAATGTCTTGAATTAGTAAGTTCAAGGAGCTGCAACGCCAAGAGTAATGCCGCCAACCTGGCTTCCACAAAGAAGGGGGATAATATTCACCAATATTTACACTTTGCTTCATCCATCACTGTTGAGAAGTCACACGGGGAAGGTACTATTCGGTAGGAATCTAATGGAGTAAGGAAGAGAATGGAAAGACGTATGGAAGTGTAAGGACATCTCATCCTATGTCTTCAACATGCAAACAGAAGGAGTTCAGTGGACTAGTGAGGCTGTGAGGGATCCAGTTAGGGCTGGGTCTAGCCAGGGGGTCTGTTTCAATGAGGAGACTGGCTGTCCGGATGGACTTTCAGGAAGATTTTCCCAGAAGGCAAGCATGTAGCATATGGAAAGGAGAAAAGAAGGGAGCAGCTCTAAAGGCACTGTATAGAAACAGTGGGCTAGTCCCTGCTCTCTCTGCCCCAGCCACATAAGAACAGCACTCACTCACAGGCAGGGACGTGTTAGCTCATCCCTGCAGGCAGAGCAATTACACAAAACCAATAACTCCGAAGAACTTCAGAAAAAATAAAGAGAAGAAAGCTGATAGTGTAATGGAGGGCTAAAAGGTTTCCCTAGCGAAAATTCAGTCGTGAAGAAAAGCCTACCTAAAAAGGGCCCTTCCACAAAGTCTACCCTACCAGTTCACCTTCAGTAATGGTTCACCACATAGAACATGTCACATTTGCATGCATAGAGCTCAACAAAGCCCAGTTTCCGTCTGTTTTATAAGTTAGAAAATCTAGGGTGATGGTCAGGCCAAGGCATGCCTGTGATACTACAGAGACAATCGCCCCCAAATAGAAGAGTGGACGCTAGGGGAAAGTGAGGTAAGTCATGCTACACAACATTGCTAGAGAAATTCTTTAACTGGATGTATTAGTAAAATGAAAATAGAGGGCATAAAATTATAAAGCGAGTTCTTAAAATTAATGAAAGAGATGATATCCTATTGCTCTAGCCTCCTCCCTGAGGCTTATACAAAGAGTGAGGAATATGAATGCCACAAATAAATATTAAGCAGTGGAAACTCTTCAGTGATTATGTAACAGAGAGGGCAAAGGTCTCCAGATTACATAAAGAAAGAAAAAAAAATAACTTGGGGTCAAAGTCTGAGTAATTACATAGAGGACAGAAAAAGAGGTTATGGGAATTAATGTTTTTTAAAAGGCAGTATTTCAGCACTGGAGAAGGTCATTTTTTAATGTGGAAGTGTTCATGACCAATGAAGATTTTTTAAAGAAAGACACAGCTAGCTAGCAGCACACACCTTCACAGAGTCCTATAATATCAAAGATAAAATTGCATTCATAAAATATTCCTAAGAAAAATAACTTCCTATCATAAATTCCACATCCAGTATAGTTCAAGTACATGTGAGACGTTAAAACAGTGTTCTCTTAATAATACTTCCAGATTGCCCATTTTTAGGAATATGTAAGACAGTAAAACACTAGAGAGCAGGATATTGAGATCTAGGGAACATTGTAACCCAGGGCTGCTGTGCAGTAGATTTGGGGAACAGGACCCTGATGTTGCCAGATGTGTGGGGCTTTGGGATACAATATATGGAGTAGACAGAAGGAGATCAGCGACCACAAAAAGCATGGGCAAAGATTAAAAAACAAAAAATGCATGTTTTCTATCATATGCTGGACTTAATTTGTGTGTGTGTGTGTGTGTGTGTGTGTGTGTGTGTGTTTGTGTGCAAGCACGTGCATATGTAGTTATACAGAAATGCAGAAAGGGGACCATGAAAAGGGAGGAAGAGATTTTAAGGAAAGAAAAATAAAATAAAGAGCAGGTAACAGAATACACAGTATAGATGAACATGCTGTAACGAAATGTTGGGAGCAGTGACCCCCCACCAGATCCTGAATTTTTTTGTAAATAACTTGTTTTCCCATGATCTGAGTGCCTACAGCTGCTCTGAGCACGAGATTCTCAGGAGTTCCTGATGGCAGGGGAATGGTTTCTGGTGCGTTTGGCTGGGGCTGGGGCGTGGCTATCCCTATATAAGCTGCCTTTGGACACAATAAAGGGGGCATTCTGGCATCAAGGATGACCCGTGTCTTTGTGAGTCTTTGTGTGCTTCAATCTCCAGCCCCTTGCCTGGCTCACGAACTGTATGGTGGCGCATAGAGCGCAGACGGGCGTGGTGTGCCGCCACGAAACCCATTACTTTGTATGCCAACTTAAAAACCAAGAAAGAAAAACGAAATCATTGGCAAGGTTGAGTCAGTGCCTGGTCTCCTTAATGAAAAGAAAGGACCATTTGGGCACATGCAGCATAAACAGAATACCCCCTACAGCTCTAGAAGTGATGCTCCTAAGAACACTTGCTTTAACCCAATGGAAAACCTACTAACCAAGTCTTCTGCTCCAATAAACACTGTTTTATTATGATTTGTGAAGCATTCTCAAAACTTCAGTTGTGTATTCCAAAATTTATGCTGATTCCTTCCACACTGAGAGAGAGAAAACCTTGCATTAGTCAAGGCCACAGGACAGGCAGCATTTCTAATTGGTGTGCTTGCTCCCAGGCACCGTGAGGAATGGACAGCAGGGAATAACTCCGACTGGGGTTAAATACAAGGCTGATCATTATCTCATCATAATTATTGCACAGAAGGAAAATTATGTATTCCCAGGTCTACTACACGGCGGAGAAATACATGCCGCTGGGAGCTGAGGCCGCAGTGCGAGCAGGCAGGTGTTTTCCAGCCTCTATGGCTGTGTGCTGCATACAGATACCTCTATTTTAACATTTAATTACTGTTCAAACAATTTTCCAAGAATTATTCAATAAACAATTTATAGACCTGGAGGATGATTGCTTTATTTTATTCTTCTGTTGTTTGCATTCTGGCTTCCTCAGTATCTGTTTTGAAACGGTAGATACACCTTGCACATGGTAATGCATTTTATGTGGACATCTTAATGCAGCGATGTCAGGAGCTTGACCGTGTCACGGCCCCACTCATCTCTCCCTCTCCTGTGAGTCCCTCTAGCTTCCCTAGAGAGCTCACCTCTACTTTCCTGCCACATATACATGCGTGATTTTATGAATCTATATAAATTCTATGACCCCCAAATGAGAGAAAAGGTGATAATTTCCTTCATATGCTAATCTCTAGGTGCATCCACTTTCCTGTGAACAACACAATGTTGTCCTTTACTGATGAATACAATTATAGTGTGTGTATATGCCACTTTTCTCTTCACTCATTTCCCTGCTGATGGACACAGAGGCCGATTCTGAGACTTAATAGCAAGATTTTTATCCAAATTCCTGCTTATAAAACACGTTCAAATCACCCAATTCATCACCTTACAATTCAGCACATCCCAATATATAACTATAGACAGAACGACTCCAAAGAACCCCTCTCCCTGGCCCCCATTTCCCAATGCACTGTATTGCTCAGGGGCAGGAGACAGACAGAAACAACTCCCTTTACCTAGAGGACCCTATCACACACCACGTCATGAGACCTTGATGAGTTCTCATCATGCCTCCTGGAGAACTGAGAAGTCACAGTTTGATATAATTCATGCGTGGACACTTGACCTCATTGCCAAAGGATCTGCAGAGCTATTGAGGCTCCTTGGAGCAAATGAAGTGAAGCAAGCCACTCTTACATCCTTGTCTGCCCTCTATAGTCATTGATTTCCTCATGGCTCATCTAGTAAGTTTATAAAATGTGAATACATTTGTCAGAATATTCCTGTTTCCTTTAGGATGTGGTGTGAAGAGATGCCATGACCACCACAACTCTTATACGCATTTAGTTGGGTCTGGCTTATGATTTCAGAGGTTTAGTCCATTATCATCATGGCATGACAGGATGCAGGTAGGCAGGGTGCCGGAGAAGGACCTGAGAGTTCGGCATCTTGATCCCCAGGCAGCAGAGACTGTGTGCCACACTGGGCATAGCTTGAACATATGAGACCTAACACCTGGCCCACAGTGACACACTTCCTCCACCAAGGCTACATATACTCCAGTGAAGCTACACCTCCTAGGAGTACCACACCCTATAGGCTAAGCATTCAAACACGAGTCTATGGGGGCCATTTCTATCCAAGCCATCAGAGAATCTTTACATATTTATCGTTAATACACAGGCACCGGTCATTCAGAGCAGGGCTTCACCCAGGCAGTGAGTTCCAGACAGAGGGCAGTTAGTTAACAAGTCTACAGACTACCCACCACCTGGGTCCTGTGAAGTGCTTGAGGCATGAATGGAAAGGATGACATTCCTGGGCTCACATAGGCAGGGTTACTATATCAAGAAGACCATGGGACTTGGGTGGAGACAAGTGTCTCAGAGGAGGAGAGAGAAAGAGACATGGGAGGGTTCGATGACCTTGGGGTTAACCTGGGTTAGTTGAACTGAAACCATGAATTCCTCACGCTCTGCAAAAGGCAACAGAATCAGTGCTCCGAAGCCCCCTTTGGCAGATGACATGGGCCAGTGCTGAAGATGAAAATGAGATACCTTCAATTCACCTCACTTCCTGTTCCTCAGGCCTGGGGATTGACTTTGCTTAGATCTGATCACTGGTGTGCTGTCTAAACAGAAGCCAACTGAGTTCTGCAGGCTTATTGATATCCCCCAGGTCTCTGCCATTGGGGACACCTGGGAGGTTTTGCTTTCTCAGCACCCACCCCTTTGTGCAAGCTTGTCCTCACAGGTGCTTTCCTTCTTCCCGTTTCCTTCTGTGGGATGGTACTGCAGCCCAAGTTTGCTATTTAACATCACCTACAAAGCTAATTCCAGCTACAGCGAGACTATAGGAACATAGTCTCTGGGAAGGCAGGGAACATTGGCTAGGGTGCTAACTTTGATTGTTCATAATTGATTCGCTGCTGTTTCAAAGACAGTGTTCCTTTCAGGAAGGAAGGCGAAGAAAGTTTTGGCCACCATGGGGACACACTTGTCTGGCTTTCCTCAGGAGAAGCAGAGTAAGAAGGGAAGGTCTCTGTATGTCAAGTACTAACCACATCCTTCCCATAGCTGAAGCTTCGCCACAAGTGTTTTTGACCCTCTAAGAAGGAAGTGTTTTTTTATTACTTCCAAATGGAGTTCACAGAGACATTTCTACCATTGTTTTGGGTTAAAATGGTAGTTTCCAAGATCTTCCAAAGGCAGCGGGGGAATGCTCCAGCTTCTCTCGACTCCTTTACAGGCAGCTTAAGGGCCAGCAGCAATGAGTTGCAATGAGTTTCTCTATGTCTGACATTTACACCATTGCTTTACCAACAGGACAATCGCTATTGAAGTAGCCTAGAGAAAATGGTTTTACAGACAATACAAAGCTGACTTAATTCCAAGTCTTTTCCAAGCAGGAGATAGCATGTATGGCGTACCAGAAGGCACTGTAGACTCTTATTCTCTTGGCTTTCTGCATCCAGTAGCAAAATCTTTATGCACCAAACATCTTGTTTCCATCACACATATTGCGACCTTTTCTCCCAGGCATTCCCAACTCACACTCAACCAGTGACAATAAAGGCCGCCGTCTTGCATAACCATAATGACAGGGAGTAGTTCAGATGATCTAACTCACCTCCAAACAGTCCTCAAAATTCACACAGTGCACATAATGACCACTTTACCTTGCCTGACCCATCTGAGCTTATTGTGAAACATCACTTTAATAATACTCTAACCCTTGCCAATAATTATTTCCACAAGGAAAACCCTCTACTTACAGAAAAATGAAGAGGAAATAAAGCCAGCAAGCAAGTAAGGGTTGGTGGAGGACATAACAAAGAAAAAATAAAAAAGAATGAGGCAATGTGGGTCTGGTTTAAACTTAGCTAAAAACAAGAAAGGGCTAGAACAATGCCATTGGAGGAAGAAGACACAAAGAGATGTACTAAAATTGGGAGTCTGGACCCGGCCTTGTGTGCCTATTTATGATTCTGTAGCTTGAGCTATGTATTTCCTTAAACAAGTTTTTCACATGCCTCATCCGTGTAGATACAGGGAAATTTTAGACCTGAGACAGAAGGTCAATGCAATGGTATCGTGGATAATTAAGAGATCTTTTGGGAGAGTTGTATTTGGAATTCATTTGTCAAAGACTTGCTTGTGGGGTACTTTAATGAACCAGATGCCAACATCACCTACAACAGCAGCAAGCATAGCGAAGAAGAGGAAGCTTCAGAGCAATTTGGAATCCCATACTGGGGACACGCAGTTCATTAGAACTCCAACAAGTTCAGACCACACACTTACAGAGTGAAGAATGACAGTTAGTGGTTAACGTTTACTCTGTCCAATTATTCCAAGAAATGGATGGGCTGGCTGCTTTCAACAGTCTCCCTGTTTGCGCCCTCATTAATCTACAAGCTACCATTATTAGGTCTAAAACCCAAAGTTCTGTGAATGTGGAAAGGCATTCAAGTTAACTTTCAAATAGTTCTTTAGTATTCGGTACTACAACCTTGGGACTTGGAGCACGCAGGGGTATTTTACTCAATAAATTCACACTAGAAGCTCAATATGCTCAGTATACTTATAAACCAGAACATGCGGCTGATTGCCAATAGCTTGAATGTCTCGTCTTTTTTATCAGGTATTTCTAATGTTACTCTAATGATGGCCTGTGGGTCCTGTAAGATATTCAACTACTTCTAAAGCAAATGACAAAGACTGAAGTAAGATCACAGGATTTTGCTGATAGCTGCCTTTACTGGATTATTGAGTATGATCAACCTATGTGAGTTACCTTTGATGGTATTTTGCTCACTCACTGTAAATTGGAGAATGACCATGTTATCAGACCTGGGAGGCTCTGTGTTGTAATACTTGGTTCCTACATTTGTTACTGGGCTAGAAAACAAAACTCGCATCTTGAGACAAATAGATCCATTTTATGAGAAGCCTCACCTGTGACCAGCTCCCGGATCTCCAGGTCTGTGGTCTTGCGAAGCAGTCTCACCAGCGCTGGGATGCCACCACAGTTTTTCAGGGCGATCTTGTTGTCATCGTTAGCCTTCCCATACACCAAGTTCCTCAGAGCCCCACAGGCACTACGGTGGACTTCCGTCATCCGGTGATCCAGCAGGTCCACCAGGAGCTGTATGCCTCCTTGTCTCCTTATCTGAAAGAGCAAGGGGAACAGCTTTGGCCTTGGAGAGTCAAGTTCCACTGCCTGAGCCCAAGACTTGTTTTCCTCAAAAAACCCACTACCAACAACTGCCCGGACTGAAATAGGCTTAGGAAGGGGAAAGAAAACATCCTAGGCAGCCACCTTAATATCCGACCAATAAGGAGCTGAATGTACCGCTTTTGAACGACAGAATCTTGGAAATATGATTTTATCTTCATAATGGGTGCCTCAGACATTTCTTTAAAAAAAAACAATAATGTCACGTGCTCATGGAGTTAGAATGATTACGGTTCGTGACATCTTACTGAAATTTACCACTGTCTTCAAGGGCAGCAGTTGATACAGAAAACACTGAAAGTAGTCTATTCAACATAAGGAGGAGACCTCAAACACGGAAAAGCTGAAATAACAGATCCAAGGGATTTTTTTTCTCAGAAGCTTTGGGGGATGAAGAAAGTCACTTTGAGTGGGAGGCACAGCATGGGTGGCCCCAGAAGGCACATCATACTTAAGTCTTTGATTAACAATGGTGAAGAGCACATTATACTTCCGTGTTCTATTTGTTGAAAAGAAACGGTCATCTAGAGATGAACGCAACAAATGCTTCATGATACGTGTTCCAGATTTATGTTCTTTTTGCTGCCTGTTAACACTGGGGGCAATTTAAATATTTAAATCCAAAAGAGAACAAAGTAGCTCATTAATACACAGACTCTTTCTTGGCATGGCCATCAGCAAAACCACATCTGAACTCTGCTGTGTTTATGGGGACAACCACCTGATTCACTTGTGAATGCTGCTTTGTCTTTCTTTAGACTGCAGTGTTAGTAGGGATGAAGGACTGACACCTCTGAGATTTAATTTTCATATTCCAGAAAATGTATTCATCCCAGAAATGTGCTAGGACGCATGCTGTATCCTGCCACTCTCTCAATGGTGCTCAGCCACAAGCCTCATGCTGCAATCTGGGCATGCCTACTCCCCCTCCAGCATCCCATGGTCCCATAGGACTGTAGTCTTCATTTGCTTCACCAATACGTTTTCATCCCAAGTGCATTTCCATGCTCATGGTAAATGTTCACCGCATAAGAAATGAATGAATGAGGAGAGTTAATTAATATACAACTTGCTACCTTAGGGTTCTACAGATTTACTAAAATATTGCTGTTCAAAATTGAGCAATATGCCCTGCAAAGGAAAGAGGGGAGAAAGGCCTTTTGTGAATAGTCCAGGAGGCGGTATGCGGGAATCTCAAGGGGGCATTTCCCACACCAGCTTACAAACAGAAGGAGGGAAGGAAGGCTTCCTGCATTACCGGGTGGAACACTGATGACTCATTAGGAGCCTATGAGAAGTGTTTTCACTCACGCACACAATGCAAACAGAAAAAGAAGAAAGCCTCGCAGTGCTCACAGAACCCCACTTCTTTCGTCTGGAAAGCATGATGTAGCGTTTCGTGTATTGTGCCTCCCATGGGAAAAGCACCAGAGAAGACAGAGGGGAGGACTCCTGGGGCACAGCACTGCTGAGTGAAAGCAAGAGTTCTCTTCTGTGCACTGTGCACAGTCTGCAGGGGGTAAGGATGCCTGGGAAAGTCATCTGAAAGGACTGCTGAATTGATTTAAGAAACAAAACAAAACAAAACAATGGAACCGGAAACAATGTCCCTCCCTCACAATTTTACCCCGGGCTTATCTGGCAGCATTCAGAAGAACTGTGTGTGTGTGTGTGTGTGTGTGTGTGTGTGTGTGTGTGTGTGATGAACTGAGCATGTCTGCACTGCAGCCCCAGCCATTTCATCACCTCAACTCAGAGGGGTGCTTCATGTGTACACAAAGGCTAGAAGGAAAGCCCTTTTTTCCCTCTGTGTGTATTTGCATATGTGTTCTGTGCTTTATAATTCTATGAATTCTAATAATGAAGCCATGGAGAGAGAAGAAATAAATCTCACCAGATAGTGAACCTAGATATTAAAAGTGGGAAAAAGTCAATAAGCTACTTTTTTAATTTTGTAAATATGTTTAATTTGTGATAATATATTTCACATTTATGCAATTTAGTGAAGTAATATGGAAGCTGAACGGCAGGTCCTTGCTGGCATGCGTATATGTGCTGGCTGACAGGCGTGTGTGTATGTGTGCCCGTGCATGAGAAGGGTAGAGGCTGAGGTTGGTGTCTTACTCAACTGCTTTTCCTGGGGTGGTCTGAATGACTCATAAGGAGTGGCATTATTGAGGTGTGGCCTTGCAGGAGTAGGTGTGGCTTTGTTAGAATAAGTATGTCACTGGCAGCAGGCTTTCAGAAGCTCAAGCCAGGCCCAAAGGCTCTCATGATCTTCCTGCTGTCTGCCTATTGAGATGTATAACTCTCAGCTACTTCTTCAGTACTGTGTCTGCCTTCATGTCCCCATGCTTCCCACCATGACAATAATGAACTAAACCTCTGAATTGTAAGCCATCCCCAATTACTGCTTTATTTTATAAGAGTTGCCTTGGTCATGGTATCTCTTCACAGTAATAGAAACCCCAACTAAGACAATTCCTGCTCTCTACATTAGATTTTGAGAGAGGATCTCTTACTGAATATCGAGTTCATGGAGCCCCAGGGACTTTCTGGCTCCACCTGCCCACTGTTGGCATCACATATGTAAACCACTACGTTTCCAAGTTTTTACGTGGGTGCTAGGGATCTGAACGCAAGTCCTCTGGTTTGCTTAGCACACTTTACTGACTGCAGTATCTCCCCAACTCTTCCTGCACAAGTCTTTAAAAGTCAAATCTTAAAAGACTTTAGTTTTTATGGATTATTAAAACACAACTCTACGGTAGCTAATATGTAATGTTTTATATACTACAACAACAAAATAAAATCCAGGTGAAGAATATCACCTCAGTTGTAAGTGAGTAGATAATTATTATGCGTTAAAGAGTGGTAGATGGCATGCCCAAGGTGGCTTCTTTTTGGAGCGGTTTGTATGCATTTCAGATTCCTTTCTGTCTTCTCCTGCCTCCATTTTCTTTTTAGTGTTGAATAACATCCTGCTTCTGGATGTACTATTGGGAATTTATCTGTTCCTCTATGAGACAGGTTATGGTTTGCAAGCTTTAAAACATATGTACCAAGCCACCTAAACATTTGCTCAATTTTGTATGTACTTTAGTTTTGAATTCCTCTGGATAAATACAAGAGTGTGATGGTTGAATCTTATGAGAATAATCGTTTGGTAAAAGCAGCTGGGCACTCTAGCAAAGCAGCTGCTGTACCTCTGTGCATGGCCCCCACAACCTCCTGTTGTCCCATGACCATGCAGCAGCTAATGTTCTCAGTGCCTGGATTCTCGGCACTAAGTGTGCAGTCGAATGGCCCTGGGTTTTCCCTCTCCTAAGATCTCTGAATAAATCAAATTTATTTGCACTAATGTGTGGTGTTAAATAAAATCAATAGGAAATGCAGATGGGATGATCACAGCTTGTTTGAGTTAACTACATCCCTGAACCTGACAAAATCAGAAAATGATCACAAAGGATTTTTATTCCTTCTTATCCCAGATAGCCAGCCTTAACTTGTTTATTATTACATAGCTCTTTGACATATGGCTGACTTATTCAATAGTTTCTATGTAGATATATCTATTTCTCTACCTCGTTAGGATCTAGATGGGACCCAGTCTATCAAGAACTAAGAGGGTGCAGGCTGATGGCCTCCACCTTCAGTGATGAAGTATGAGTTCGTCAACCAAAGCAAAACTGTTTGTCCTGTTGGGTTGTTGACAGACAAGAGATTCTTTTCTTTGCTCTTTCTTTTTCCTTCATTTTTAAAAAAGTATCTCAGGATGGTCTTGAACTTAAGATCCTTCTGCTTCTGAATACTGGGCTTGCGAATAAAATCAGTGAGGCAAAAGATGCTTCTATAGAACCTAAATTAACATAAGCCCATGTGCTTACCTCCAAATAATAAACAGGTATACTTCAGAGGGGCCACAGTGTGTTTCAGTTACACAGTGGAAGACACTGTGAAGAGTTTCAGAGAGAATCTCCATCTGCTCTTTTTCTCCCTCTGGTTATGTGAAACAATTCGCTCCCTCTGCCTAATAGGTCAATCAAGATGAGTTATATTTGTTTTTAAATTATGTATCATAGACAGAGCACAGCATCAAGATTCCCTGGAATTCAAATTGTGGCTCCTCTCTACCTTTTTAGACAGTTAATGTCTATAAACATGGACAACATAAGGGTACTTCATAGGGTTGGTTGTTCTCAGGACTAAATGAGATTTAAAATATTGTTTTCTTGATGTCATCCATCATTCCTGTCTCTTATAGTCTTTTCCAATGCTCTGCCATGCTGCCCCCTGAGCCTCCGAAGGATGGTGTGCGATACAAATGTTCCATTTGGACTAAGTATGCTTCGGGCTCCTATTCTCGTCCCATTGACCAGTTCTAGGTCTCTGTGTTAATAACTATCTGCTGTGATCAGAATCTTTTTCAATGAGGGCTGAGAAATGCCACTAATCCATGGATATAGTGATACGTTACCATGAAGGCAGACCTTAGACCTGAGCAAATTCAAGCAGGACAAAATTCTGGCCTGTGCCAGGGGAGGTTCGCATGAAGTTTTGCCCTAGCTGAGGATCTACTGCAATCTAGAGCTAACAGGAAAAAATCATTTCTTCTTTAAAGACATGACCCTGCTCAGTCAGATCACCCTGGTCTAGGCAACAGCCTCATACCCAAGAGTATTAGAGCAGCACAGACCAGACTTGATGAGTTTTAAATTATTATTTTTAAAAAGCAGAGACTCAAAGTGAATTAAGTAGAAGTAGGAGAAGCTGGCAATGGAGAGAAACAAAACGTCCCCCTCCCCCTCAATGCGTGGAATCAGGAAAAGCTGGTGAAGGGGTGAAATGAAACATGCCACCCTCCCCGCAATACTGAAGCAGGCATGGGTAGCCCAGTTATATTGGGTTTCAAGGTATGAGTTGAGGATGACTGACCAGGTCTCTTCCTCAAGGAACAGGTTCCACCAAGATACGAACTTGAATTTCTGAATTCAGAGTCCAGAGCATTAACCGCTACACCATGTGAAGGGGCAGTACCATTAGAATACCTAAGATGCTAAACTCCTTCTACACGTAGAGAAATAATAAAAATATTTACAAAAAGATGATTTGTTAAGAAACTTTAACTGTACACCAACTTGTTAAAGGATATTCTTATTAAACTTATTAGCTGGCCAATATGTAAATTAATTTACTGTAAGAATTACATAAATATAGTAGCCAAGAAAAGAAGAAATGCGGTTCCTAACTGTACCTTTATAAAGTGGTTTTAGTGCAAATTAAAAAATATTATGTAATACAATCAAAATCCCATCTGGAATGTGGCAAATGGAATCAATAGGGGCTTTATTATTCTAATCAACTGTATTGATTTACTGGCTATTTAAGAAATAATTTTATATATACAAATACTGTCCAGTAAGAGTTTTCCTAGCTATATTCTCAATATAAGTAAAGTGAATTAATTTATGTTTTAAAAGGGAGTGCAATGCTTGCTTTTCTTTTCATGGTAAGCTAGCAGATTTTCTTAAAGGAATTTAAACAATTTTGAGCAATCCTAGTTCTCTATATATATCAGAAAAATAATTCCTTTTTATGCCAAGAACTGGGATTACACAAAAATACTCAGATTCTCAATTTCAAGGTGTTATAATTTTTTAACTGAAATATAAACTAAAGAGAACACTTCAATTAACAGAGTAACTTCCAGTAAGTAGAAGAGAAAACAAAACCATAGCAACTGATGTCTCAATAAGAATTTAAATGGGCCAGATGGTCCTCTCTTACGCAGACTTCCCCAGGCACTACTCCCAAACCTTGGTGGAGGATGTGCGGATTCGTCTTTCATCTCCACCTGCATCTTGCACAAAATTACTTGGATTTGCAGTGTGTATTTCTTCCCTGTCTACTCAGGGAATTGTCAGGAAGCAAATGAGACAGCACAGAGGGATACTTGAGCAGGGCACAAGCCTACAGATGCATTTATATTTGTGAGTTCTTTCTTCTTGCCACATAAGTATCAACTCTAAAGTCCCCATAATTCATACACTCTTTGCTACCCCGCATAGGTATCTATCTATACAGACTCCAACACCACCAACCTGTCCTTCCTTGGCTGGCACTGGCACCAGAAAAGACCATCCACAGGCAGCTCCCAGAACATGTGACAGAAAAACACCTTGGTAAAGAGACTGACATTTTTTTGATGTGGGAAGTCCTTCCGTATATGTGTTGCTTTTATTGGTTAATGAATAAAGAAGCTGATTTGGCCTGTGATAGGGCAGAATAGAGATAGGTGGGAAAACTAAACTGAATGCTGGGAGAAAGTAGGTGGAGTTAGTGGGATGCCATGTAGCTGCCAGAGGAAGAAGATGTAAGCTGCCAGCTGGAACCTTGCCTGTAGGCCACAGACTTGTGGTGATGCACAGATTGATAGAGATGGGTTAATTTAAGATACAAGAGCTAGCAAGCAATACACTTAAGTGATTGGCCAAGCAGTGATTAAAACAGTATTGTTTTTGTGTAATTATTTCAGGGCTAGGTGGCTGGGAAAGAAAAAGCAGCCTCTGCCTACAATTTTTAATCTTTTCTAATTACCTTTCACTTAAGTGAAGTAGCTGTGATTATAGTAAATATTAGTAAAGTTTTCTGTCTATAACTGGTAAAAGAAAACCATTTGTCACAGGAGCCTCTGAAATGATCTATTTTACTGCTGTATTAACTTCAAGTTCATAGCACCTCAGGGTCCAATCATTTGGTAGAGATAAAAGAAGAGGGGAGAATCCTTTATTTTGGATGGAGTATGAATCCCCATCTTCTACACAGTGACACATTTATATAAGCTACTTAAAAAACACAAAATACCTGCAACACCACAAAGAAATCCATCTTCCCTCCACTGCAAGGCTCTGCCTACAATTCTCCTCTTGCTAACAATGACCACAGTGAAGGTTTCTGGCCAGTTACACTGTGTGAGAACGAGGTAAGGAGAGGCGTGAGTGTGCGAGCAGTTGGCTACCCGCTGAAGAAACAAGCACAGACACCAAGTGCAACTCAAGCCATCTTCCTGAGGGCTGGGGTCTCCTGTCCTCCATATCATCCTTGGTGACCAGAGTTACTGAACCCCAAAGATACCTTAGCTTTCTTTACTGTCTAATGCAGTCATGGAAGGGATTTTAAAAAATACAAGAAAAATTACAAGCTGATTCTCCAAGTTCTTTCCCCAAATGTTACTTGAGGAGGTCTCAGGCTGTCCCATGACAAGATGCCTATCTAGGTTTTTTCAGTCATATATGTAATATATGTATAGACTGTGTGTGGTGTTTGCATATATGTGTGCAGATAGACCCCTCCATGTACATATGGAAGCCAGAGATGGACTCAGGTGTCCTGGTCTATTGTTCTCTACTTAATCTCTTGAGACCGTCTTTCACTGAACCTGGGCTGGCTAGCAGCTGGGAAAGCCTTCTGTCCCATTCTCCACAGCTGGAGGTTCAAACAGAGGTCCTTATGCTTGAGTAAAACACGGTCTCACTTATTAAGCCATTATCCCCAACCACCTAAGTAGAAATCTATCAATAGCAAGAAAAAACCTAGTCTATCTCCGCAGCATGGGAACGGTACAAGAAAACATTTGAGTCAAGAGACCCAAGGTCTTTTCTGGATTCTTTTCATGACACAGGAGAAGGAAAGAGGGAGCCCCAGGAGTGAGAACAGGGTTAGCATTTAATGACTGACAAATGGGTTGTTCTACAACTCCTAATAATCCTCCCTGTTCTCTCAGGCATGTGCAGAACACAGTAGAGAGGAGTTTCCCTTGACAGCTCACTTCAAGGCAGACTTGCTATCCTCATTCTTGTGGTCAGTACTGGTTTACGTCTCCCTTGCTTATCTCTCCTTTTCTTCTAGGAAACCCCTGACTCCAAATTACCCAGGGGTAGAGAGGTGCTGGTGTTGCCCTGCCAGGAAGAGCATATACTTTTATCTTCAGGGAGAAGCCTTGGGTCTGGGCTATTCCTAGGGCTCCTTTACCTGAGCTTCTGTCTGGGGCTTAAGTTAACCTTTGAGAACACTTGCTTTAAGGCTGAGTGAGAGGACCCTTTACACGTGAACTTGACGAATAGCAGATATCACTGCTATGCATTTATACAACACAAGAATCAGAATTTTAATAAAAAATAGACTACAGTATACAGAATTCTGTGGAAATAAACAAAGGTTAAGAGCTCTGTGTGAGGAAATTTACATATATTGCTGAAGTACAAAGGAGGTATCGGAAAAAAATGTGTCTGGAGGAGCACATTTCTGAAACCTTCTATGAAAATTCACACATGTAGCAGAGTTCTGTGTATGCAGTAGTGTCAATTTTGAAGATCCAAACTCCAAAAGGTTTAGATACAACCTAATTATCTGGAAACTACTAAGTCACATCAGAATATAGGAAACTCCCAGATATTCTCTCCAAGCCTTTACTTTTGTAAAGATCAGGCCACTGCTCATTTGCTTCATCCTCCTGTCTAGCCTTAGGGGAGGGTTAGATGGCCAAGACTTTCCACTTAAGGAGGTAACATGCCTAGACAGGAGTCAGAGACAAAGAAGCTAGAAAAGAAGCAAGTATGATGAGTGGAGAGGAAAAACTGGGGGCAGCTCTACCTGGGAGAGGTTGGCAGTCACATGGTCACCATTTTGCAGATTTCCCTTACAGACAATCAGGTGAATTGTATGTACAGTTCCTGTACCCAGGAAGTAAGACCCAAAGAAATGGCAGAACCAGAAGAGAGGGTGTGAGTGCCAGGGGCAGCAGACTGCTTGAGGGATGTACACTGGTGAAGAGGGGCACTGGGATGAGCAAGGAGGTCAGGGCCTGGGCTGAGGGATGGAGAGACAGAAGGGAGGCTGCAGTATGACGTGGCACCATGCTGCAGGGCTGGTTCTAGGGGCTTTGATCACCACTCGGGTGCTGCGTTTATTCTGAGCAAACATGAAGTTTGCTCTAAAATAGTTCTTACAAACTAATGAATATGCCTAAGGATATAGACTGGGTACCAGGCAAAGCCATAAAGACTAACCCAGTGAGAGAAACTCAGCACCTTCTATATGATTGACAGGAAGATGACTTATACAGTGTCAAAATCCAGATCTGCGTGGTACATAGGGCCATAAGCATGATGCCTGAGTCAGAGGAAGGAATCATGGCTTGACTGTGATTTTTCGGCTTTTTCATTTTTAATAAACAAGCATGCTGTCGACAATCATCTCAGCCATAATTTGGTTGATTGACAGATGGCAAAGCACTTATGAGAGACACAGCCCCTCATTTAAATTTCATTGTGTTTACATAAAAGCATACATTTAAAAAATTACTATTCCCTTATCCATGCAAAATGGAAAATTGGTATTCTTTAGCCCACAGTTATAACAGATGATAAATAGGAAAGAAAACACAACATATTCCACTGGAAGAGCAATGGTGAGTGCTAGTAGAATTTCCCCTCACATTTATTTCATTTTAAAATTACATGTCTTTTTTTTTAAAAAAAAATGCCACTTGAAGTAAGATTTTTCACTAAAATTCCTGAAATTGTATAGAATCAAAAATAGGCTTTATTATATGAATTACATGATTGAAAGGGTCTTCTTGTTATACATTTATTTTTTTCCCTTTTTGTATGCAGTTATGAAGCGTCTTACACGTTTCAAAAATCCACTCTTTTTGTGACTGTTGTCGAAATAACCAATATCCAGGGGACCAGATTATGGCTGAGAAAGAATATTTATTAAACGCTGGTTCTGGTCTAGCAGATCTCACAGTAAGGTAGAAGCTGCACTGTAAAGTCCACGGAAGGTTTCCAGACAGGCAACCAGTGTGCAAACAAACTCTAAAATGCTCAGGATACAGCAGTGACACATTAATTGTTTTACATTAATTTTTGTGTGCTTATGTAAGTGTGTGTATACGTGTTAATGTGAATGTGTGTGTTTATGTGAGTGTTTTTATGTAAATGTGTATATGTATGTGTTTACATGAGTGTTGGTGTGTCTGTGTGTATTTATGTGGGTGTGTATGTGTGTGTTTATGTGAGCTTTTGTGTCTTTATGTGTGTGTTACATGAGTATATATGTATTCACGTGAGTGTGTGTATATGTGTTTACATGAGTGTGTGTTAGTGTGGGAGGTCCTTCTGTCTATGTTTATTAGTTCTGTCTATGTTTATTAGTTAATAAATAAAGAAACTGCCTTAGCCTGTTGAAAGGGCAGACCTTAGGTAGGCAGGGAAAACTGGACTGAATGCTGGGAGAAGGAAGGCAGAGAGAGAGAGAGAGAGAGAGAGAGAGAGAGAGAGAGAGAGGGAGAGAGAGAGGCAGACACTATGAAGCCGCAGGAGACAGTGCGACGTGGTGATGCACAGATTAATGGAGATGGGTTGAATTAAGATGTAAGAGTTAGCCAATAAGAAGTTAGAGCTAATGGGACAAGTAGTGATTTAATTAATACAATTTCTGTGTGTCTTTTTTGTTTCTGGGCAGCTGGGAGATAAACAAGTGGCCTCCTCCTACAGTTTGTGTTTATGTGAGCATGTGTGTGTTTATATGAGTGTGTGTGTATATATGTATGTTTATGTGAGTGTATGAATGTGTTTATGTGTGTTCACATGAGTGTGTTTACGTGTGTGTTTACCATGAGTGTGTGTTTTTACTTGTGTTTCTGTGAGTGTGTGCATGTGTTTCTGTGTGTGAGTTTGCACTTTGTGAGTGTATGAGCGTTTATGTGTGTGCTTACATGAATGTGTGTATTTACATGAGCATGTGAGTTTTTACATGAGTGTGTATGTTTACATGAATGTGAGTGTTTACATGAGTATATGCATGTGTTTACATGAGGGTATGTGTTTACATGAGTGTGTGTTTATGTGTGTTTCTGTGAGTGTGTGCATGTTTATATGAGTGTTTGTGTGTATTTATGTGTGTGTTTACATGAGTGTGAGTGTGTGCTTATATGAGTGTGTGTTTACATGAGTGTGTGTTTACATGTGTGTTTATGTGAGTGTGTGCTTATGTGAGTGTGTGTGTTTACGTGTGTGTTTATGTGAGTGTGTGCTTATGTGTGTGTTTGTGTGAGTGTGTGTTTACATGTGTGTTTATGTGAGTGTGTGTTTATGGTGTGTGTTTACGTGTGTGTTTATGTGAGTGTGTGTGTTTACGTGTATGTTTATGTGAGTGTGTGTTTATGGTGTGTTTTTACGTGTGTGTTTATGTGAGTGTGTGTTTACGTGTGTGTTTATGTGAGTGTGGGCTTATATGAGTGTGTGTTTTTATGTGTGTGTTTATGTGAGTGTGTGTTTACATGAGTGTGTGTGTTTACGTGTGTGTTTATGTGAGTGTGTGTTTATGTGAGTGTGTGTTTACATGTGTGTTTATGTGAGTGTGTGTTTATGTGTGTGTTTATGTGTGTGTTTATGTGTGTTTTTACGTGTGTGTTTATGTGAGTGTGTGTTTACATGTGTGTTTATGTGAGTGTGTGTTTATGTGTGTGTGTGAGTGCACACGGGCTGCTGCACACGCATGAAGATCAGAGGACAGCCTGCAGGTGTCAGCCATCCCTATCTGAGGGATGAACTTGGGCCTCCAGGTTGCCAGAAAGAACTTTTACCTACTGAGCCATATTGCCAGTCCAGAGGGTCACACATTTTTGGGTGGGGTCCACAGGTGGCAGTTTTGGGGAGAGGGTCTGGCATCAGTGTTAGGTGACAGTATGTTTTCCTCATCTTCAAATTTCTTCAACTGTTGATATGTCACAGGAGATACTTTGGTTTCTTTGTGGAGTAGAATTTAATATTCTTAGAAATTTTAAAGGAAAAACAGAACCAAACTGAATTGCATGATTACAGAAAGCACCTCTGGCCAGCAGCCCTGGGTGCCTGCAGTCTGTGGGCTCACTGAGTGACTTCAAGAATAGAGAGCAGGCATGTGATCAAACCGGACTCTCTGAACGTGGCTGACAATGAGGGCTGACTGAGGGGAGTGGGGGTGGGAGAGAGAGCAAGAGAGAGCGAGAGAGAGCGAGAGAGAGCAAGAGAGAGCGAGAGCGAGAGCGAGAGCGAGAGCGAGAGAGAGAGAGGCTTGAATGTCCCAGTAGGCTCTGATGTTCAGATGTCTGAATACTTGATTCCCAGTTGGTGGTACTGTTTGGGTATGTTTAGGAGCTACGGCCTTGCTGGAGGAAGTGTATCACTGGGGGTGGGTTTTAATGTTTTAAAAAGCATATGCTATTCCAGCTCACTCTCTGATTCCTGCTTGAGGTTCAAGATGCGAGCTCTTGTTTATTCCTGCTACTATGACTGCCACCTGCTGCCACGATTCCCTGCCATGATACACTCTTATCCCTAGGAAACCATAAGCTCAAATAAGATTTTTCTTTGGTGAGTTGCTTTAGCAATGGAACTTTATCACAGCAATAGAAAAGTAACTAACAGACGCATACGTATGCACATACACACACACACACACACACACACACACACACAATTTTAAAGAAAGAAGGCCTCTGATTCCTCACAAAAACGAGTCACTCATTTATTTTGCTGCAATTAAAGATATCTAACACTAATATTCTTTGTTCTTTTAACTCATTACTTGCAGGGCCAAAGGTCCTGCCTGAGGCCTGCAACTCCCCAATAGATAATGTAGCCACCAAGGCTGAGAACAATTATTTCTCTACATCAATAACTTCAGTTCAAAGACTTTCACTGGAGCTTGCCAGATTAAATGTTACCAACCTACTTTATAAGTAATTAAAAGCTCAGATTTTACTCTGCGTTCAGACTTCATGTCTTGATGTACACAGCTTCTCAAGAACTTCAAAATCTTTAATGTTCGAATCCTGTGTTTAAACTATCAAGTTACTTTCTTTAGTGATTTTCTAATTATGCATTTAAAGAAACATAGTCTATATAAATGACCTGGTTTCTCTTTTTACTTCTTCAAGAATTGTCCTGTGAGTTCTATGTGCTGGCGGATGGCAGGCACTGGGTCCACACTCTCCTTTTCACTGGCTGGTAGACCCTGAGGATACGTAGCAAAGCAGGATGGTGCCAAGGGATGCTTTGGTTTGAGTTTTATGGAGATACAATCATTATAGTTGTTTTACTTAAACACACGCAATCAGATGTGTCAGTCACTGCTAAGAATCCTCCACATTCCACATTCGAAGGTCATCAGCCCAGGGACTGGTTCTGCCCACTCTGCCCAGCCTTCTGGCCGCCATCATCTCCCATCAACTACATTTGGCTTCTGTTGCTCTGGGCATCTGGACATGCTCCACAAAGGCTACAGAATGGCTCCTTTCCATCACGAAGGCATCTGACCAGCCTGAGTAGTTACTGAAATGCCCATCTCACCTGACACCTCTTCCCTCTGCCTTAGGGTTTCCTCCCCTTCTCTGGGTCTCATTATACTTTGCACTTATTTCCTGATTGTTTTATGCACATCTACGAACTTCTGCTCCCACCCAAAAGCTGTAGGATATAAGCACTGTGAGGAGGACAGAGATATTACCTGAAGCCTTCAACTCAGCTCTTCAAGGTCCAGGGTACTACCTGCACTGAGCAGACATACCATACTCTTTTGAAGAATGAAGTTTTAACCCTAGATTTGGGAACTTTATAATCATCCTGTTTGGTCACTCCACCCTTTTGAAGAAGCTCATATACCAAGAAAAAGTTTTTTTTTTAAAAATAAAAATTTCAATGCCTAAGAAGCTATTTCAGAGTTCTAGAATATTATACAACACCGAATGGGCAGACAGGAGCTCAGGAATCACTTTGCATATGTAGAAAGTGTTTTTCTTTGAATTTCATTTGGGAAGCAACAGGAATTTTTCCACAAGCGAATGCCACCACTGTGCTTCTGTGCTATGTGCACCTGCAACTTGTTTATAGAGGCTGATGCTGAATATATTAGCTAATTATAGATATGCAGATGTCTTGTTTGCCCTAATATAAAAACATATAAAATCACACAAAATAGGTCTCACTCAGGTCTGTAGATGAATACCCAATTTCTGTGAGGTGTGCCTTGGTTATAAAGTAAAGAGGCAGACAAAAGTCAGAACAATAAGGGAGATTATTCATAATGTGAAGTCTTCCCATCCTGCTGTCATTCTTCTGGGTGGAAGGCAGAATTCAAATATTAAAATAGAAAATTTGAATTGCAGAACAAATTATCATCTATTGATTCATTTCTTAGGATGTTCATTGCAGAAAAACTCTATCTAGAGCCAGGGAAACTGGCAGGGGAAAGAAAACATCAGTTCTGTTTTGTTTTTCTGAGAGATAATATTATATATAACCTGTGAGGGGCACTGGCTAAATGTAGACACTCAGAGGTAGAAAATGGCAAGACTGATGTGAAGACCCAGGACACTATGATTGTCCACTCAAGCAGCTGAATGGGATTTTTCATAATAGCAGTTGAGGTGTATGATCAATGCAGGTACGTTGAAGACCATAGAAGCATCATGGAGAAAAGGGCTGACGCTATAACCTAGTCAGGGAGTCCAGAACCTTATCTGAGGGAAGGCGACTCCACAGAGCTGGGCAACAGGAATATTTTCTTTTTGTTCTACTTTCCCAGGACTCTTATTGAGGGAAACATTTCTTTATTCTAACAGGCTGCAGTATTAAGAACAAGACATGCACCTACAAGACATGCATGGTCTAATTTCTGGTGTCTGTGACTAGGTTACTTGACAATGTCGAATCCAGGTTACAGGTGGAATGAAGTAGCTGATCAGCAGAACCTCAAAAAGAAGGCTTCTATTAGATTGCTTTGATGGTCCCAACAGAATCTCAACGTTCCGTCTACTATGATAGAGGAAGATAAAAGAGTTTGAATCAGGGAGATGACAGTATGGAGGAAGATGCAACTAGAAATCACTGGCTTGGAAGACTGAAGAGGCTGTGGACCAAAAAAAACCAGCAGGAGTTAGGAAAGAACAAAAGGAAAAAAAGAAGGCAAATCACTTCTCCCAAGGCAATTCTGAAAAGTAACACAGACCTCCTTGTCAGGTAGTGGGCTTCAGCCCACAGAGGCCAATTTTGGATGTCTGTGCTCCAGAGCTTTAAGATGACAACTTTATTTAAAATGAAGCAGTTGGATTTGTGGTCATCTGTTACAGCAGCAGCAGGAAGCTGATACTCAGGGCTGTGGCCGAGGCCCGGGTTATGCTCTAAGGAGCGGGGTATCAGCCTTCAGTAGATAACAAAGCGGCTGCTTTTATCTGCACACCTGTGGACAGCGGGAGGCTGCTGTGCCCTCTTGTTCTGATCTTCAAATTCCTATCTCCACTGTAGTAACCTATACATCATCGTCCCGAGCACCAACTAGTGGGGCTCTCTGGGCAGCTAGATGAAGTTATCTGCAAATGACGTGGCTGAACTTAGGTCTGGGGGAATCAAGACAAATGATTACCTGCTGTGCTGGAGGAAGCACCAAGGTCAAGGAGTTCATTGCTTGATTTATGGCCACACCATTGACCAATGCCCAGAGCTGATGACTCTGGTCTTTGTTTTTGTTTGTTTTTCTTTATCTTCCTCCCTCATGACTCTTTTGATCTTTCCCCCCATTTCTTTATTTCTTATGTCTAATAAACCTTAATATCCCCAATATATGCTACAATCTCTCTGTAGTCCAAGGAGCTCTATCAATTGCTGTTCTCCTACTCACTGCAGGACAGCATCCAGGAAACACTTGGGAGCAGTTGACAAGCATCCCTGAGTCTCAAGTTTCCTCTGCCAGCCTCTGTGGCTCTGCAGACTTGCCTACCCAGCTCAGCTCATCACCCAAATGACACTCAATCATAAAGTTCTATGTTTTTCTAAACAGTTAGGGGAATTAAAATTAGCCACGTAGACATCCTTCGGGAATACAGAAAGCATCTTGTATGAACATTCATAGTATACAACTTCAGAAAAAAACACCAGACACTTCCAAGGGGGCCATGTGGAACCCAGGGAGCAAGGCCCTTCTACACAGGGAGTGCTACCAGGATGGGAAGATCTGAGCCTTTTGATTTAGGATGAAATGGGGCGATAACACCAGGAAAGTTGGAACTCGGGAGTGAGGTCAAGCTCACCTACTGAGGACAGATTCATAAAAACAGAGGCAGCGGACATACCCTGCTAGCGCAGATATGGGGTGGACACCTATGGGGGAGATGGGGGAGTACGCTGTGCAAGGACAAAGGGTGCTGCCTGAGCCTTCCTGCGTCACTGCATTCATGGTTTGGATAAAAATGTTCTCCTTAGCTCTGTGCCATGAAAACCTAGAGAATTTTAGACGGGAAAACTGAAAAGACAGCAGGTAAACAAGATGCACTTCCTTGGTTTGATGATTTAGAGGTTTTTTTTTTTTTTTTTTTTTTTCTTGCAAGGAAGTGAGGCCACATGATGATGAATTGGCAACAATTCAGAATCAAATGGCTACCAGGAGGTGAGAGGCCAGGGTTTTCCTGCCACTGCTCCCAAGGAATGCTGGGTGAACCTGTTTAGGTTGCATATAAAGTTGATCACATTCTGAGGGAAAGAGTCGTGCTTCAGATGTAGGTCTACTATAAGGATGACCCCAGCTAAGACTCCTAGCAACAGTGGAGAGGGTGCCTGAACTGGTCTTCCCTTGTAATAAGATTGGTGTATTCCCTAACTACTATCATAGCACCTTTATCTGGTAACTGATGGAAGCAGATGCAAACAATCAGAGCCAAGCAACGGGAAACCAACTGAAAAGAGGGAGGAGGGATTGTATGAGCAAGGGAATATGGGGAAATCTACAGAGACAGCTGAGCCAAGCTTGTGGAATCTCATGAACTCTAGACTGACAGCTGTGGAGTCTCCATGGGACTGAACTAGGCCCTCCATATGTGGGAGACAGTGGTGAAGCTTGGACTGTCTGAGAGGCCTCTGGTAGTAGGACCAGGATCCATCTGTGGTGCATGAGCTAGTTTTTCATAGCCATTCCCTATGGTGGGATGCCATGCTCAGCCTTGATACAGGGGAGAGGGCCTTGGTCCTGCCCCAACTTAATGTGCCAGGATTTTGTTGACTCCCCATAAGAGCCCTTACCCATTGGGAAGAGTGGCTAGGAGGGGGCTGGGGACTAGTGAGAGTGGGAGGAGGCTGGGATGTGGAACTGTGGCTGGAATGTAAAATGAAATAAAAAATAAATAAAAAATAAATAATGAAATGGCAAAAACTCCAACAACAACAAAAGAGAAATAACTTCACCAAAAGGGGAGGTACATATGAAATACTTCATCTCCAGAAACATAGCAAGAAAAACTAAGCAGAGTGGCACATGCCCACAATTGGGAGGGGGGAGCAGAAGCCAGAGTTCAAAGTCAGCTTACATGACATGAGACCTTGTCAGAAAAAATAAACCTAGAGAGAAATCCCTGTGCCCCCGACACTATAAAAACTGACCAGTACCTAGGCAGTAGGTAGGCAGGCTCTTTGTTTCTCTTTCTCATAACTATAAAGATGAGACACTATTCCAGGAATGGGCAGGCCAAGAGGAGGATCCATTCAAGCAGGAGAAAGGGGTGACCAACAAAAATGCAATTACAATAACCCAGAGGAAAACTGGACAAACCAAGACTAGAAATGTCACAGAGGTCAAAGGACATGGGCTGCGTGGCTGTCCCTGTCACCACGCAGCTTCTGAGGTGGCTCTAGGCTCATCCCTGGCTTGCAGAGAACACCATAAACCTGGTGATTTCGTCAAGTCTTTCGTCCTGACACTGGGTTGCTAAGTTCTGTGACAATGATGATCTGACTCCTTGATGTCCAACAGCCTCCTGAAAGGACCTCAGGGCAGTCACACCGTCCCAAGTCTGGCCATGTTTCTACTCAGAACTCCACTCCCACGCCACTGCCCTGTGCCCAACATACCCCTGGCAAAGTAGGCTGCATGTACCTCAATACCCATATACTCTATTCTCCTCCCTTCTTGCTCAACACCCTTCTCCTCTGCTGGAGGGAAGGAGAGCATATTTACTTATTCAAAGGCAGGTCATGAGAACACCATCTTCTCTGTGGGTCACCTGTGCTCAGGTGGCTGGTGGGCCATCCCCATCTCTGTTTTCTGATGCTTGACTTGTCTTGACTCCACAAAGCTGAGATCCAGAAGGAACACAGTTGACACCTCTTTGCTTCTAACCTCTTCTCTCTCCCATAACCTCGTGAGGATCCACTTGAGGAATCCTGAAATTTTAGGGCAGTCCTAGATCCCTAGATCCTAGTGCCACTCCTCCATTTCATCTAGAAACACAAGGCAAGGCACCAGCTAAGATGTGAAATCCTCAGGAAGCTGGACCTCCTATAAACACCATGGCTCTTCCATCCCTCCATCCCACCTTTCCCCAGTGGGACTTCTGTTCTTAGCTATGTTCTGTGAATGTGGTCATGAAACTACTTTAGAGTCTATCAAGATATAGTTCTATCAAGAACTGGGTCCTTTTCAAATTAGGCCTGGTATTAATGAATTCATTTTGTCATGGATATAATTGTTCATGTCTGTATGCCATGTTCTCTGGGACTGTGAGAAGTACCTATTTGGTGCATCGCATCAGTCACCTAAAAGTGTCAATCTGGTATCTCAGGTTTCTATGACAGCTAGAAGGCAGGCCTCTGAGAAAAACCTCCAAGGCCAGATGAGCCTGACTGACCAAGGGATGCTCTGACTGGCTCAGGCCCAGGAACGGACAGAACACTGACAGAAGGAGGTGGCAATGGGAGGTGGAGGGGCTCCAGGGCAGGTGATAAAGGGATGCATGCGATGGGGGTTAGGGCAGGGGAAGCATGTGATGGGGGTCAGGGAGGAGCACTCCAGGCCTCCTCCCTTTAAATAGAAAAGCCTCTCAATAAGGAGCTCCTGTTGTCTCTACAAGTCTCTGTCTGTGCTGCCTTCTCCACATTCCAAAGGGTCATAATTTTTACTTCCTCCCTCATCCATCATGCCTCAGTGGGACCATATTTATCTTCTCTATTTCTAATTCTGCTGCAGCCTGTTAGCAATATGGCCAACCTATTATCTCCTCCGCTGAGGGTGAGTCACGCTTCTTTCCCTTTGAGGTCCCATAACCGGTGCTCCACCTCCTCCATCACCCTTCATGTGTGAAGGATCAGGCTTTCGGAAAATCTTTTAAAAATGTATTGGCCATCGTCGGCACTCATTCTATATTATCTCTGGCAGCACTGTGCTCACAGTGGACGGCACATCATTTTCCTCTGTGTTGGCAATGCTGTGATCTTCACAAGCTTTTCACTTTCCATAGGGCTAACCATGGACCCAACTGTGGCCCGAAGCACATTTCCAGCCTGTTCTCCTCCTGCCTCGACTGTAGCTGATGGGATCTGATGTGATCAGGAATAACCTTGGAAACGGGTCCTAGAGGCGTCTCTGTTAATATCCACCTCCTGGATTAACGTCCCCTAGCTGAGAGCAGCAGGCCTCAAGAGACGGACAGGTGAAGAGGGTGTCTACACACACTGGTTTCACATTAAACTACTACAAATTCTTCCAGGAGACATCTGCTCGTCGCTGCCAGCACAGTGGTGTCCTTGTCACACGGATACAGAGCCCCCAGGCCACTTCAGTCTGGTCGTCTAGGACTCAGAGAAGCAAAGCAGTTTCCTGGAGGTCTTGGAGTCAGCGTCGTACAACAAGCAGAGTTCAAGCGCTGGTTCTGGCACCCTTTTGATAAGAGCAACTGCATTCTACTTCCTGATGCCTAGCAACCAAGTACAGGCTCTGTGCCAAAGGAAGGAGGGACAACTTCCAGAGAAGAGATCATTCAAAGGCAACTGAGTAAAAAGATAGAGAGAGCCTCCCTTGAACACACGAGGTAGAAAGAACCAGAGGTGAAATAAGCTCAGGAAATACTTCACATGCAGTAGACAGAAACGAGTCCCAATCTCTTTAACATCTGAAATGTTTTAAATCCGCCTGAGTAAAACAAAATTATGGAGGAAGGGACATTTATATATAAAGATCCATATCTGGGTTCCAGTTAAATGAAGACACTTCCATATTTGAAAAAAATTATTATAAATGATACAAACAGGATATCATGTGTACACACTCACACACACAAAGGCACACACCTGGGAGTGGTGACAGACATCGATAATCTTTTACAATCTCAGCACTCAGAAGGCTGAGGATGAAAATCAAGGCTAGCCTGGGCTACATGGTGAGCCTTTGCCTGAAAAGAATGAAAAAGAAGTTCCATAGGTAGATATAAATAGACCCAGAGCTGCAGGCTAACTCTCAGACCTCCTCCAGCAGCTTTGAGTGGGTGCACTGTAGAAAGTATTATTCTGGCAACCTCTGATTTTCGGATTTTTTTTTCCTTTTTTAACTTGGGCTACCCATCCCCGCATAGTGCAGGCAACCTCCCCAACTGGACTTTAAGTAGTTATTCCAAGCACTCTGGGGTTGTACTCAGCTCTCCCGTGTGAATGATCCCCGTATGACAATGTGCTAGTTACATATGCTTGCCTGGTGGGTGTGGATTCCTTAGCCTACATATCAGTAACATTTAAATCTCTCTTTTAATATAAACCCAGACGTTGAGGCATCTTTCTCTCTCTCCACTAGAACTACCTTTCTGGGACAACGACACCATGCTTTAGGAATGGGAATGACAGCATTGGGAAGGGCTGTTTGGGGGTAGGCAACTATAACCTGGATTGCGTTTCTAGTGCAATTTTCCTTATCTTTAAAGGACATAAGGTTAGTAATAGATTCTTATAGTCATGCTAATTTTTCTTATAAGGAGCAATCAGGTCAAGACTCTAAATTAAGTCTTCATTTCTGGTAGATTCAGGCCATCTGTCAAATTTTCCCACATGTGGGGGTTATGGCACACACGGAAAGGAAGCATGGAGTATGTGTTTGACAAGCCTCACACACGACATTGCCAGTCAGAATTCAGACCCTCTTCCCACCCTCTCTGCATCCTCTGCCCTCTTCTAATGTTTCTTGAGCTGCCTTCCTTGTGAGCATGCCTTAGACTCTGAAGGAGCTGCGTGTGACCCTCGCATCTCACCCCACCTTCGGGGGCTTGCTGATCTCCAAAGCATACACACTGAAATGTGCTACCCTGGACTGGGTCACCCGGTGGACACAAAGTTCACTTTAGTCGCTGGACACTGTCAGGCTGATCTAACTCCTCAGCTTGTCTGCACTGCAGGGAGCTGCATGGATGCTCACATTCAACTCTATTAGCCTATTAGCTCTGGAGAAAAATGGCAAAGGGCTGGCTTTCATCTGTTGATGTTTAGGAAGTGAGTCCAAGACTTTTTACCCATAAGTTCTGGCATCATTTTGAACAAAACTGATTTTTCCCCCTTCATTACAAGAAAACTGTACAAAGCACCATGATAAGGAATGAGGGAGCTATGATTTATGGCCCTCCGTGTAGAGGAGATTTAATTCTGCCTTCTGCTCAATGGCCTATCCATTGTGTGAGCAGAGTCAATACCAATAATGAAATGTAGACTGAAAGGCTAAATCAATTCAATAAAATGCAATAGAAAGGCTAGAGGACTGAGTAAATTTGGAAAGGCTAGTGCCTGCCAGATTAGTATTTGGACAACAGGTAATTACAAAAATCAATACCTGTATATGAAAACATGACAGGCAGCCATCCATCACAAAGCAGGAGTAATTACTAACAGTCTGGACTCTAAGTAAGGATGAGAGGACAAAACACATCCACGCAGAATTTTATCAGACTTTACATGCTTGTGTGTGCACATGTTCATATACAGATGCCTAACTCCCCGTATGATCACAGGAAGTGGGGAGACACGTTCCACGTCATGTTCTCTTCTCAGTGTCATCATGGTCTGGCTCCTACATGACCCTCGTCTTCCTTGTCACCCCAGTCATCATGGGGAGTCAGAGCTGAGGATGGGGGCACCAGTGGGGAGGAGAAATCCCATTGATAACATTAACTTCCCTTCATGTGCTGGCTGTTAGAGGGATTCCAAACAATGGGAGGTGATAGAGGTAGCCCAATGACACTCACAGCAAAAGAAAGAATTATATGTGCAAATGTGTGTGCGCATGTACATACACACACACACGCTCACACTTCCACATACTTACAGTCACACTGACATATACAGACATGCACAAAGAACATGCATACTTACATGTACATGAGCATACACACATGTACACACAGACAAACTCACACTGGCATATAACATACCCATGTGCCCATTGACACATAACACAAGTTCTCACATTCAGACGTGTACATACATCCATAAGTTACAAATGTAACTTAATAAGTGTGGATAAGGTATGCCCACTTACTAATCCGTCTACATAAATTAAGTCCTTCAATCCCACAGAGACATCACCAATACAGTTTCAGCACCACAAGGTTTCCAATAAACGTTTCTGCTATTGTATTTTTCTTTCTTTTAAAATTTCTTTACATTAATTACATCGTTTCCCTGCTTCCCATTCTTTCACTACTTTAAAGATAAGCAAAGAGGTTCCAGAGGACAATAGCTTCTGCTCCAGACGACAGGCTTGGCTGCTGGCATGGGAAGCACCATCAATCAGATTTGATGGATACGTTGGTTCCCCTTCACTGCACAGCCCCTGTCCCCCACAGGGTACAGAGGGTAACTCTGATATAGCTACAAGGAAGTCTGAGATCTGTTGCTGGGCTGCGTGGCAACCAAGAGGCCTCAAGGCCAGTCCACAGAGTGTGTGTGCAGAGCTAGTTAGAGAAGTGAGTTCTGACTGCCTTGGGCCATGGAGGCTGTGCAGCCTGACTGGGTGACTTCCTTTTCTCATGTTTGACTTCTGAAAGCTTAAAAGCTGTCACTTTCCTTTTCCTCTTCTGTCCCTCATCCAAACAACATGATAGAAAGCTCACATTTCCCCCTTTGACATCAGGAGATTCAAACCAGAGGAGGCCCAGTCTGTGGGTAAGAGCCTACTGCCCAACCATTCACAGGGCTGAACCCGGATCCTTTCCAAACTCTCGGAAGCCACATCTGGACTATGTGAGAGCTCTTCTATTCATCCTCGAGGGTCTCGTCATGTGAACTACATGCCTTACTGGGCGTTCTTGGGGTGTGACTCACAGAAACCCAGTCCACAAGGGACTGGCATGCCAAGTGCTCCTGCATCAACATTTTGCCAATGACAAAAGAAGAAGCTTTCATGACCTTGGGAGAAACTCAAAAGGTCTCCTCTTAGAAAATTTTCAGTATTTTGTATCCCAATCTGCCCTTCACTGTACATGATGACTGGGCCTGGAGTGTCAAAGCAGGGATCCTAAGATGGTGTCTGTATAATTTTAATGTGACTTAGGTCATCTTAACAGTAGGTCCATTTTCACATTTAAAATTTACCGTTGCTTAGTTAGCATTTAAGGTCAGATAATTCTACACTGTGTGGCTGCCAGGTGCATCACAGGATGCTCTGTGGCATTGCTGGTCTCTGCCCACGGGGTACCAGTTCCACTCCCACATGCCCTCCAGTCACGACAGTTCAAAATGTCTCCAGACACCAAATCACCGCTTTTGAGAACTACTAAGAAATGTGGGTTTTCTGATGATAGACATGAACCAACTACTTAAAGGAAAATCATGCATCCAGACGTAAGCAAGCTAAGATCCAGGATGAAGAGCAATGCCATCCTCATGTCTTTTCCTTCCTCTATTAAACCAATTTGGACGCACGCTCAAAGTTGCTTACATGCTATGGAGATGACTCATTACAGTTTATAAAAATCTTTTTAAAAACTTGATTACTCAGCTCCTTGCATGCAAATGCTTGTCCTTTATCTGAAAAAAAGAATTTGGGTTAGCTACAGTGACTATGGTAATTTTCTAGAAATAAAACACACTACAATGTAGTACATACCTCAGGGTATTCCAGAAGCATGGAGCGTTTTAACAACCATTTATGTGATGGACACAGACAACAGGCTCTTTAATGGATCACATATATCCATATTATATCCCCTGTTGCTTCTGTAAATGGCTCAGAGCATTGGGTTCCATGGCAAAACCTACAGTGCTCATGCTACTAACAAGTTCTCAAAGACAGACAGCCCATCATGAATCCTGACAACGATTTGAGGAGATTACAATTGATGTCTTGCACTTTTTAGTCTTGAGAGACAGATTATTCACAAAGACAAAATTAGGGGAAAAAAGGCAAATCATAGCAGCACGAGGCACTGAAGACTCAGCTTCCCTAGGACAGGCAGGCAGGCCTGGCCTTCTCATCCGCAGGGTCCAAACATAAAAGGTGGATGCACACATACATGCGCGACTGATGACAAGTGCTACGTCTTAGTCTCAAGGATGAATCTACAAGTCAACGGGGTAATTTTCATTTTTCTGCATCTCTGTCTGACACGACTCTGAATATCCCTAAGTACTTATGAACCAAACACTGTTCACCCGATGATGTGAGGAGCACTCACCTCTGCTTTAATTTTATTGTCTCCGAAACAGAGGTGTTGCAAGTAAGCTGCGGCATTGGACTGAACGGAAGGGAACTGATGCTGCAACATCTGTATCACTTCAGGCAGCTCCGGGTCTCTCCATCCAAACTCCCTGTATGAAAGGAAGAAGGAGAGTATGAGGAACAAAGCCCGGCACACACAATGCTCTCCCAACACCCATTCAATGTGCTTAGCAGCCAAGGCAACAAATGTCTGGACTGTCTTCCTCATGCACAGACTGGTCCAGTGCAGAGAGGACTTCTGAAAAGACCTAGGGTACTAGCTTTTCCTCATCCACATCTGTATACATTCATACTCCATGAAGATTACATACATGTGACTGAATATCTCAACTAAATAGTTACAGAAGATAAAGAAGAGATAACTTATACCACCCTCCCCCATTTTTAGTTGGGCTTACATGGATAAAGGACACATTGTTTTAATAAATAATTTCAAAACCTGGCATACAGCATTTTCTTACATCCTCATATGAGAAGAACAATGGGTACAATCTAATATGCCACAAGACCAAGTGAGCATACTGATACTGCTATTTTACTATTATTATTTTCAAAGCCTTTTAAGAGACAAAACAAAACAGAGAGAGAGAGTGGACCCTTTCATGATTATTCGAGGTTAGAAGTAGAGCAGCACAATGACTTTGAAAAGGGAAATTATTTATTTGAAGAGCTTTTCAATGCATGCTAGCAAATTTTGTGTCCTGTCTTCCTTTCTGTGTCCTCTTCTTAAGAAGAAGGAAAAAAAATCAGTACAAGAAGCTGATTCTTTATTTACTTTAAGGATATAGGCTCCAAAATATTTACTTCTATACTAAAACTCATTTTTGTGTTGTTCCTAAGAATATTATTCTATGAAGTTTCTCAGATTTCTCAGGCAGACCACAAGGCCGGGGGGTGAACTCTGTGAGTCCTCAGACAGACCACGTGGCCAATAGGGTGAACTCTGTGAGTCCTCAGGCAGACCGCATGGCCAATAGGGTGAACTCTGTGGGTTCTATTCTTAGAAATCAGAGAGCTGATTTTTTTAAACAGAGAAATAAAAAGCAACCTCTGAGACCAAAGATAAAAACCTGACCTCAGAAGCTGCAATGGGGACTATTAATCTGAAAGATGGGCTGGAGGAGAAATGGGGTACCTTTGCAGCCCCTCCTTCTCCTGGAGCAGTGACTCAGAAGCATCCGTCCTACTGCTGCAGGTCAAAGCTGTTGCCTGAGCAGAGGAGCTGTGAAAAATGAGACAAAGGTAGAGACCGGGGTTAAAAGTTTCCTGGCAGATTCTAACCTGTCCTCTTTATCTCTCCTTTATTACGACTGGGAGAACTGTCGAGCAAAGCCTGAAGCACGTTGGTGCTGAAGACAAATGGATAAGAAGGCTTCTGAAGATGGTTCGTTTTTATTGGGGAAGATAAACCACTTGATTTCATGTGGAGGAAGTCTTCAATACACATGCTGAAAAATTTCCCAAAAGATATAGAGCACATATTTGCTGAAAATAGTTACGCGATGCTGGCACGGAACCCTCCTCGCCTATGAGATCATAGAAGAAAATTACGGGTCAAGAAATGAAAAGCCTCTTTCTTTCGCAAGACCCAGCACCCCCAGCACCCCTCCCCAACCCTGCCCTGCTGTATGCTAGGACCAGTGCTCAAGTACAGTTTCAAGCTCCTAAACTAAGGCGACCCACCCAGAGCGGTGAGTGCCTGCCTACCGGGCAGGCCTAAGGGTCCCCTGTAAGGGAGCCAGGCACCTTCAGCTCTGGCGCCAGGCTTCCTGCGTGTTCCTGGATACCATCCCCCCTTGCTCCATTCATCCTGTTGGCCCTGGATCATTGGGCTACCTGCGGCCCTGTTTAGTTGCTGAGGAATCCCATCAGGACAGGTGAGTGTGTGCTATCCAGGGGCGGACTGTCCCGGAAGAGAGCACAAACCCCCTCCCCTAGCTCCTTCTGCAGGGCTGTCTTTCTTTCGCACGACCCAGCCCCCCCCAGCACCCCTCCCCAACCCTGCCCTGCTGTATGCTAGGACCAGTGCTCAAGTACAGTTTCAAGCTCCTAAACTAAGGCGACCCACCCAGAGCGGTGAGTGCCTGCCTACCGGCAGGCCTCAGGGTCCCCTGTAAGGGAGCCAGGCACCTTCAGCTCCAGCGCCAGGCTTCCTGCGCGCTTCTGGATACCACCCCCCCACCCCCTTGCTCCATTCATCCTGTTGGCCCTGGATCATTGGGCTACCTGCGGCCCTGTTTAGTTGCTGAGGAATCCCATTGGGATGGGAACGGTTCCTGCTTCTACACTGAAGAGATATACCCAGAGAGTCAATCACAGCAAAGACTGGACCAAGAGACCAGGCCTCTCCTGGCTCCATTTGAAGGAAGAGATGGGAAGGCGCCAATACAAGAATTCCTCCAACAACCTGAAAGGCAACATGACACCACCAGAAACCAGGGATCCCGTAATAAGAAGAATTGTACACCCTACTCCTGAAGAAATAGAAGAAATCGACTCAAAAGTGAACTATATGAAAATAATAGAGGACCTTAAACAGGAGGTGAAAAACTGCCATAAACAATTAGAGATTACAAACAAAAAGGTAGAGGAAATGAATAAATCGCTCAAAGACACGCAAGAAAACCAAGAGAAACAAGAAAAAGCAATCAAACAGGTTAGGGAAGTGGTTCAAGACATGAAGAATGAAATGGAAGCAATGAAGAAAGCACAAACCGAGGGAAGAATGGAGATGGAAAATCTGGGTAAACGAACAGGAATGACAGAGACAAGTACTAACAACAGATTACAAGAGATAGAAGAGAGAATACCAGACACTGAAGATACCATAGAGAAAATAAACACACTGATCAAAGAAAACAGCAAAACCAACAAATTCTCATCACAAAACATTCAGGAAATTTGGGACACAATAAAAAGACCAAACCTAAGAATAATTGGAGTAGAAGAAGGAGAAGAAGTGCAGCTCAACGGTACAGAAAATATACTTAATAAAATTATAGAAGAAAACTTTCCCAACCTGAAGAAAGAGGTACCTATGAAGGTTCAAGAAGCATACAGAACACCAAATAGGCTGGATCAAAAAAAAAAAACATCCCCTCGCCATATAATAATCAAAACACAAAATATACAGAATAAAGAAAGAATATTAAGAGCCGCAAAGGAAAAAGGCCAAGTTACTTATAAAGGTAAACCTATCAGACATACACCTGACTTCTCTATGGAAACCATGAAAGCCAGAAGGTCCTGGATAGATGTACTGCAAAAACTAAGAGATCATGGATGCAAGCCCAGACTACTATATCCAGCCAAGCTTTCGTTCACTATAAATGGAGAAAACAAAATTTTCCAGGATAAAAACAAATTTAAACAATACGTAGCCACAAATCCAGCCTTACAGAAAATTATAGAAGGAAAATCACTAACCAAGGAGTCCAACAATGCCCACAATAACTCAGTCATCTAGAGACCTTTCACCAGCGCAACTCAAAGAAGGGAAACACACAAACCCTACTACTAAAAAAGTGACCGGAGTTAACAACCACTGGTCATTAATATCACTTAATGTCAATGGGCTCAACTCACCTATAAAAAGGCACAGGCTAAGGGATTGGATACGAAAACAGGATCCAACATTCTGCTGTCTACAAGAAACACACCTCAACCAGAAAGACAGGCACCTACTCAGAGTAAAGGGCTGGGAAAAGGCTTATCAAGCAAATGGACCTAAGAAACAAGCAGGTGTGGCCATACTAATTTCTAACAAAGTTGACTTCAAACTTAAATCAATCAGAAGAGATGGAGAGGGACATTTTATACTCATAACAGGAACGATTCATCAGGATGAAGTCTCAATCCTGAATATCTACGCCCCTAATATAAAAGCGCCCACGGATGTAAAAGAAACATTACTAAAACTCAAGGCAGCCATCAAACCACACACACTAATAGTAGGAGACTTCAACACTCCTCTCTCACCAATGGACAGGTCAATCAAACAGAAACCTAACAGAGAAATTAGAGAATTAATGGAGGTAATGAAGCAAATGGACTTAACAGACATCTATAGATTATTCCACCCGAAGAGGACAGAATATACCTTCTTCTCTGCAGCTCATGGAACCTTCTCGAAAATTGACCACATACTCGGTAGCAAAGCTAACTTACACAGTTACAAAAAAATATTAGTAACCACCTGCGTCTTATCAGATCACCATGGATTAAAGTTAGAATTCAACAACAATGCTACCCCCAGAAAGCCTACAAACTCATGGAAACTGAACAGTCAACTACTGAACCATACCTGGATTAAGGAAGAAATAAAGAAAGAAATTAAAGTCTTCCTTGAATTCAATGAAAATAAAGAAACAACATACTCGAACTTATGGGACATTATGAAAGCAGTCCTAAGAGGAAAGTTCATAGCACTAAGTGCCCACTTAAAGAAAACAGAGAAAGCTCATATTGAAGACTTAACAGCCCACCTGAAAGCTCTAGAAAAAAAAGAAGCAGACTCACCTAGGAGGAGTAGAAGATTGGAAATAATCAAACTGAGGGCTGAAATCAACAAAATAGAAACACAGAAAACAATCCAAAGAATCAATGAAACAAAAAGCTGGTTCCTGGAGAAAATTAACAAGATTGATAAACCCCTATCCAAACTAATCAAACGGCAGAGAGAGAATATGCAAATTAATAAGATCAGAAATGAAAAGGGGGACATAACCACAGACACAGAGGAAATTCAGAGAATCATCAGATCTTATTACAAAAGCCTGTATAACACGAAACTGGAAAATGTAAAGGAAATGGACACTTTTTTAGATAAATACCATATACCAAAGTTACACCAGGACCAGGTGAACAATCTAAACAGACCTGTAAGTCGCGAAGAATTAGAAGCTGTTATCAAAAACCTCCCTACCAAAAAAAGCCCAGGACCAGATGGTTTCAATGCGGAATTCTACCAGAACTTCCAAGAAGAGCTAATACCTATACTCCTTAATGTATTCCACAATATAGAAACAGAAGGGTCATTACCTAATTCCTTTTATGAAGCTACAGTTACTCTGATACCAAAACCACACAAAGACTCAACCAGGAAAGAGAATTACAGGCCAATCTCACTCATGAACATCGACGCAAAAATCCTCAACAAAATACTGGCAAACCGAATCCAAGAACACATCCGAAATATTATCCATTATGATCAAGTAGGCTTCATTCCTGAGATGCAGGGCTGGTTCAACATACGAAAATCTATCAATGTAATCCAGCATATAAATAAACTGAAAGAAAATAACCATATGATCATCTCATTAGATGCTGAAAAAGCATTCGACAAAATTCAACATCCATTTATGTTAAAAGTCTTGGAGAGATTAGGGATACAAGGGTCATACCTAAATATAATAAAAGCTATATACAGCAAGCCGACAGCTAACAACAAATTAAACGGAGAGAAACTCAAAGCCATCCCGCTTAACTCAGGAACACGACAAGGATGTCCACTCTCGCCATACCTCTTCAATATAGTACTTGAAGTTCTAGCAATAGCAATAAGACAACATAATGGGATCAAGCGGATTCGAATTGGAAAGGAAGAAGTTAAACTTTCGTTATTCGCAGATGATATGATAGTGTACTCAAGCGACCCCCAAAACTCCACCAAAGAACTTTTACAGCTGATAAACAGCTTTAGTAATGTGGCAGGATACAAGATCAACTCCAAAAAATCAGTCGCCCTCTTATACACAAAGGATAGGGAAGCAGAGAGGGAAATCAGAGAAGCTTCACCATTCACGATAGCCACAAACAGCATAAAATATCTTGGGGTAAATCTAACCAAGGAAGTGAAAGATCTATTTGACAAGAACTTTAAGGCATTGAAGAAAGAAATTGAAGAGGATACCAAAAAATGGATGGATCTACCTTGCTCTTGGATTGGGAGGATCAACATAGTAAAAATGGCAATTCTACCTAAGGCAATTTATAGATTCAATGCAATCCCCATCAAGATCCCATCAAAATTCTTCACAGATCTGGAGAGGACAATAATCAACTTTATATGGAAAAACAAAAAACCCAGGATAGCCAAAACAATCCTATACAATAAAGGATCTTCTGGAGGCATTACCATCCCTGACTTCAAACTCTATTACAGAGCTACAGTAATGAAAACAGTGTGGTACTGGCATAAAAACAGAGAAGTCGACCAATGGAATCGTATAGAAGACCCGGATTTTAACCCACAAACCTATGAACACCTCATTTTTGATAAAGGAGCTAAAAGTATACAATGGAAGAAAGAAAGCATCTTCAACAAATGGTGCTGGCACAACTGGATGTCAACGTGTAGAAGAATGAAAATAGACCCACATCTTTCACCGTGCACAAAACTCAAGTCCCAATGGATTAAAGACCTCAATATCAGCCCGAACACACTGAACCTGATAGAAGAGAATGTGGGAAATACCCTACAACAGATGGGCACAGGAGATCGCTTCCTATGTACAACCCCAGAAGCACAGACATTAAGGGCAACATTGAATAAATGGGACCTACTAAAACTGAGAAGCTTCTGCAAAGCAAAGGACACTGTCACTAAGACACAAAGGCAACCTACTGACTGGGAGAAGATCTTCACCAACCCCGCAACAGACAAAGGTCTGATCTCCAAAATATATAGAGAACTCAAGAAACTAGACTTTAAAATGCTAATTAACCCAATTAAAAAATGGGGCACTGATATGAACAGAGAATTCTCAACAGAAGAAGTTCAAATGGCCAAAAGACACTTAAGGTCATGCTCAACTTCCTTAGCAATCAGGGAAATGCAAATCAAAACAACTTTGAGATATCATCTTACACCTGTCAGAATGGCTAAAGTCAAAAACACCAACGATAACCTTTGCTGGAGAGGCTGTGGAGGAAGGGGTACCCTCATCCATTGCTGGTGGGAATGCAATCTTGTGCAACCACTATGGAAGTCAGTGTTTCGGTTTCTCAGGAAATTCGGGATCAACCTACCCCTGGGCCCAGCAATACCACTCTTGGGAATATACCCAAGAGATGCCCTATCATATGACAAAAGCATTTGTTCAACTATGTTCATAGCAGTATTATTTGTAATAGCCAGAACCTGGAAACAACCTAGATGCCCTTCAATGGAAGAATGGATGAAGAAAGTATGGAATATCTACACATTAGAGTACTACGCTGCGGTAAAAAACAATGACTTCTCGAATTTTGCATGCAAAGGGATGGAAATAGAAAACACTATCCTGAGTGAGGTATCCCAGACTCAAAAATATGAACATGGGATGTACTCACTCATAATTGGTTTCTAGCCATAAATAAGGGTCACGGAGTTTACAATAGGTGAATCTAAAGAAGCTAAGTAAGAAGGGGAACCCAAGGAAAAACATATAGTTATCCTCTTGGCTAAGGGAAGTAGACAAAATTGCCAGGGAGAAAATTGGGATCTTGGGGGTGGGGTGGGATGGGGGTAAGGGGAGATGGGGAGAGAAAAGTTAGAAGGGAAGGAGGTCGGGCCTTGGGAAAACAGGAGGATTGGGATAAAGGAAGGTTGGATAGGGGAGCACGGAACCATAATTCTTAGTTAAGGGAGCCACTTTAGGGTGGGCAAGAGACCTGACCCTAGAGGGGCTCCCAGGTGCCCAAGCTGAGGTCCCCAGTTAGTTCCTTGTGCAGTTGAGGATAGGGAACCTGAAATGACCCTATCCTAGAGCAATACTGACGAATACCTTGCATATCATCATAGAACCTTCATCTGGTGATGGGTGGAGATAGAGACAAAGACCCACACTGGAGCACTGGATTGAGCTCCCAAGGTCCCAATGAGGAACAGAAGGAGGGAGAACATGAGCAAAGAAGTCGGGACCATGAGGGATGCACCCACTCACTGAGACAGTGGAGCTGATCTATTGAGAGCTCACCAAGACCAGCTGGACTGTGACTGAAAAAGCATGGGATAAAACTGGACTCTCTGAACATGGCGAACAATGAGGGCTGATGAGACGCAAAGGACAATGGCACGGGGGGGACAATGATCCTATGTAATGTGATGGCTTTGTGGGAGCCTAGCCAGTTTGGATGTTCACCTTCCTAGATATGGACGGAGGTGGGAGGTCCTAGGTCTTACCACAGGGCAGAAAACCCTGACTGCTCTTTGGACTGGAGAGGGAGGGGGAAAGGAGTGGGGGGAGGGGGAGAAAGGTGGGAGGAGGGAGCGTAGGGTGGGAGGAGGGGGAGGGAAATGGGAGGCTGGGAGGAGGTGGAAAATTGTTTTTTTTTCTCCTTTTCTCAATAAAAAAAAAAGCCTCTAAACCAGAAAAAAAAAGAAAAGAAATGAAAAGCCGGTTTTCCTCTTAATTTAATTTCCCTTTGTTGCTTGATTCTAGATCACCTCTGTAATTAAAAAAAATCTCACTGTCCTCATAATAGTATTCCAGTAGAATTATATTTTTTATGCAAATGAACCTCAAATCTACAGAGTACCTATAAATTAAACTTGCACGCAGAGTCACGGCATCTCTAAGATGAATGTAGGTAAACGTACACTTTCAGAAGGCAATTAGTAAAGAATGCATTCCACCTTATTTTATAAGCCAGATGGTAATTGCTTTATTAGCCAATGGCTTATAGGGGGTATACATCAAGAATATCTTTCAAGCAATACCTCCAGTAAGGAAGTCTTAGGAACCTTGACCATGTGTGTGTACATGGACACACACACACACACACACACACACACACTCAGATGTGGCAGAAGAACATTCCAAACTGTTCGTGGACAGGGGAAAGGAAGGTGGCTGCAGCTGCACCCCCTCACTCCTCATCCACAGCCTCTGTACTCACTTCCCACCTCAATGCTCTCCCAGACATTTCAGGGTGAATTTGACTGCCCTCCTTTGGTTCCGACCCTCCAAAGATCCCATTGTCTCAGAAGAGAGGCTTGGAGAACCCCCATGACCTTCTATATACTGCTGGCTCTGTGCACCAATACGGTGGAGAGCACTGGCTGAGTGGATGCTCGCTAAGCCCATGTGTCTGAGTGAGATAATGATTCCTACCTTCGTGTACTGGTGGGATGGTTAGCAATAATAGTTACAGCTGGCACCCAGTGTGGGCCCTCTAGAAATGTCAGGGATTCCATATAACTAGACGAAGGAGAGAAGAATGAAAAATAAGAACCATCTATAATTCCTAGAAGGTGAACGCGCAACTCTCATTTGTTACTGGGCTTTACCCTGGCGATGGTAATGGACTGGAGAATATGCAAATGTAACCTTTCCTCCACTAAAGCTTGACACATAGACCAACAACTTGCCATACACCCTCCCCCATGTATGGGCTGTCTGCATCGCTAAGATGACAAGGCTCAGCACAGAGCTAAAGAGCTAGCCGTTTTGAAATTTCTTACTCTGCCATACTGCCACCGAAATCAAAGAGTTGGTGGGCTGTCACAACACTTCATCACGTTCCCCAAGGAAGAGGACCCGAGGACACCCAGGGTTCTCACAATTCAAATTTCACCTTTAGCAGAGGTTCTTGTCAGAGTGAACACTCTCCCTTCTATTGCAGCATGACCAACTTCACTGGTGCCTGTTTGGACTAAGAAACCTCAACTGTGTGTGTGTTTATGTGTATGTGTGCATGTGCGTGCACACACTCAGGTGTGTATGTGTGTATATGTAAGTGTGCACGCACACATGTGTGCAAGTGTGTAGAAACAAGAAGTAGATATTAGGGACCTCCTAAACTGTCCTCTATTTCTTTTGACACAGTTTCTCACTGAATAATGCTTTGGGTAGGCTGCTTGGCCAATCACCTCACGGCCCATCTCACCCTCGAGCTCTGAGATTACTGGAGCTTGCTGAGGTGACACCCCCCCCCCACTCTCTCTCTCTCTCTAAATTGGAGTACTTGGAATCCAAATTCAGCCCCACATACTTGTAGGGAAGAGACTTTACCAACTAGACCATCTTTTAGGCCTATGAGCATTATAAACTTTTGAACTCTTAAAGTATTAAAACCTGATCTAATTTGAATTTTTAGATCCAAAGCATGAGGTAGGCTGTTTTTTTCTTTATTTCACTTTATCTTGAAGAACTTGGGTGTGTTTCAGAGGTGATGAAATTAGAAAGTAGGCAGAAGGCTTTCTTTAATAATAAAAAGGAGATATTTCCATTTTCACTCACCAAAGTGAAGTTATCTGATGATACATAAAAGAATTAATGTTGTCCTCTTTATTCCTGAGTACTATGCAATCCTAAACAAAAACCTGCCAAAAACCTGTTAATTATATTTTTTTAAAAAAAATCTTTAATATAAATAGTACTAGGAATAGGATCATCTAGAAAGGAAGTGAATTATTTTAATTTGGCAGAAAGACGTGGCTTTCTTCAGACTGCACAGTTTTAGTAAAACAGATTCTCTCAGCCGTATCACAAGCATGCATTCTCTCTGCCATGACTCCTCGGCTCAGCCTCATGCCTGGGCGGCCACCTGCTCCACAGAGATGTGCCTAGCTCATGAGGGAAACAGCAAAAGGAAATCACTTAATAATGCTATTATTTACTTCAACTACATGTAGTTTAAAATCAACAGATTTCTGCTTCTAGTAAAGACCTAGATATTCCAAAAGACCATGAAGCTGTGAAAGATATCCATTTATTATAATACCTCCATGATGTCAATGACACTTAAAATACTAGCTATGTATCCATTAATGCTACTGAATGTATTCAACTAAAAAGGTTCAATGAGGAAAAAAATGGTCACCTTTAGAATGTGTTGTGTGGATATTTTATGTAATATTCATGTACGTATGCATATTCACATATATGTGTGTGTGTTTATTTATGTGTTATACACACATCCATATAATACTTGACTATATATCACGTTTATATATATTTATATAATGCACATACATATATTTTGAAACGATATTACATAGTAGACTAGAAATACTATGAATAAATCTTGACTACCTAGCCATCCGCTTGAACAAGGAGGACAACAGAAATGCTAAAGTGGACAGAGGAAGCCCGTCAGGTCTCAGCCCTCCACAAAAACCTACAGGCAACTAAGGAATACTGAAGTCCTTGTTTTTTACCGCTGAGTAGTACTCTAATATGTATATATTCCACACTTTCTTCATCCATTCTTCCATTGAAGGGCATCTAGGTTGTTTCCAGGTTCTGGCTATTACAAACATTGCTGCTATGAACATAGTTGAGCATATACTTTTGTTGTATGATAGGGCCTCTCTTGGGTATATTCCCAAGAGTGGTATTGCTGGGTCCAGAGGTAGGTTGATCCTGAATTTCCTGAGAAACCACCACACTGCTTTCCAAAGTGGGTGCACAAGTTTGCATTCCCACCAGCAATGGATGAGTGTACCCCTTTCTCCACAACCTCTCCAGCAAAGGCTATCATTGGTGTTTTTTATTTTAGCCATTCTGACAGGTGTAAGATGGTATCTTAAAGTTGTCTTGATTTGCATTTCCCTGATCGCTAAGGAAGTTGAGCATGATCTTAAGTGTCTTTTGGCCATTTGAACTTCTTCTGTTGAGAATTCTCTGTTCAGCTCAGTGCCCCATTTTATAATTGGGTTGATTAGCCTTTTACGGTCTAGTTTCTTGAGTTCTTTATATATTTTGGAGATCAGACCTTTGTCAGTTGCGGGGTTGGTGAACTACTGAGCAATAAAAAACAATGACTTATTGAATTTTGCATTCAAATGGATGGAAATAGAAAACACTATCCTGAGTGAGGTAAGCCAGACTCAAAAAGAGGAACATGGGAGGTACCCACTCATATTTGGTTTCTAGCCATAAATAAAGGACATTGAGCCTATAATTCGTGATCCTAGAGAAGCTAAATAAGAAGGTGAACCCAAGGAAAAAAATATAGGCATCCTCCTGAATATTAACCTTCATCAGGCGATGAAAGGAGACGGAGACAGAGACCCACATTGGAGCACCGGACTGAAATCTCAAGGTCCAAATCAGGAGCAGAAGGAGAGAGAGCACGAGCAAGGAACTCAGGACCGGGAGGGGTGCACCCACACACTGAGACAATGGGGATGTTCTATCGGGAATTCACCAAGGCCAGCTGGCCTGGGTCTGAAAAAGCATGGGATAAAACCGGACTTGCTGAACATAGCGGACAATGGGGACTACTGAGAACTCAAGAACAATGGCAATGGGTTTTTGATCCTACTGCACGTTCTGGCTTTGTGGGAGCCTAGGCAGTTTGGATGCTCACCTTACTAGACCTGGATGGAGGTGGGTGGTCCTTGGACTTCCCACAGGGCAGGGAACCCTGATTGCTCTTCGGGATGACGAGGGAGGGGGACTTGATCAGGGGAGGGGGAGGGAAATGGGAGGCGGTGGTGGGGAGGAGGCAGAAATCTTAAATAAATAAATAAATAAATAAATAAATAAATACAAAAAAAGGAATACTGAAAGAGGGAGAAATAATCTTCCCCAGGGATTGCTAACACATCAGATGGTTAGCCAATACCAAGTGGTCATCACGGAAAACATACATACTAGTACCATTATTTAGAATGAGCAGGTTGTATTTATATATTTAAGAATATATATGTACACAAATCTATGCCTATATAATAATTAATGAAAAAAGGCCATACATTTGAAAGAGAATAAAGAGGGATATGTGGGAGAGTTTGGGAGGCAGGGAAGGGAAGGGAAGAGGGGATAATATAATTATATTATAAACTCAAAAAAACAAAATAATGTAAAAAATGAATCAAGTAACTATACCTAATCTGCCTGCACTCAGGTGCATTTGATGAACCTGACTTTTGAAGAGTGGAGTTTCTCTTAGAAGACACAATGACACATGTACACATGTTCATTATGAGACCATCTCCTGGTGCTCCACTGTGGTCTGTATGTTCCTGGGCATAGAGAGGTGTTTGTTCTATGGCACCTGTCATGGAGTCTTTACAGTGTAAGTCACGAACACAAACATGGAGGTTTTCAGGTTGTCTGCCTGTGTTTGACCTAAGTCACTACACTATATAACCTTACCTAATATTGCGTTTACTCTTAAAAATATTTGTAACATGCTTCCCACATACACATTCACTTTTATTGTTACCCGCCAGTTCCCTAACGTGTTCTATCTCTACTTAAGACAACATCCAGGAGAGAGAGCGCCCTTAAAGAACATCTCAGTAGACTCTAGCCAGATCTGCTGTGAAATCTGGTCATGTACCCTCAGCCTCTATCCCTTGCTTTGGATTATTGTCAGCAACAGAGGAGGCAGAATTACACAATACTCTAAGAATACAATCCAAGGAAGAGGCTAGTACATCCCTTTATGATCTGTGAGTTAGTTTTCTGGTGAATACAGATCATATATGGTAGTATTTAATAAACTAATGTGTTTCTTAACACATTAGTGCTACATCAGTGTATCTAACCAAGATTACCAGATCACAACTGTGGTTGAACAAAGTTGGGCATTAGTGCTCCTAACATGAAGAATCCACTCCACAGAGATGGCGGGGGCATGGCCTTACGCTGGTGCAGAAACAGCTTTTCAGGACTCGGCTGTACCGGTGCCCCGGTAGAGTAGTTTTGTTTTGAACTATCTGCATACATGCAACTGTGCATGGGGGCCTTAAAGAACCACACGCAGGACAACACTTATCCTGTGACAGGCACTAAAACACCCGTCATTCATGCAGCACAGGGAGGCTTTCAGGCGACAGCCACCTTGCCTGGGGTTGGTGAGCTACAAGAGTGTTCATGCTCAACATAGCAGCACCATGACCCACCCATGGTGGAAGTTAGTCCTGGGCTGCCAGGGACCTATTTCCACCCTACAGTCTAGGCAATGTTTATCCAGAGAAAAGATCTTGACACTATAGGAAGAAAGGGGAAAATGCTGCCTAGAAACTTCCTACTCTAAAGCTGTCTGCCTCTACTCAAGTATTGTTCTGGGGCCTACAGTCATGTCCCAAGCCCTTTGCACATCATAGCAAAATTACAACTTTTATGAAAGAAGGGCCTGAAATGGATGAGTTGCATTGTCTCAGGGAATACGCGCTGCTTGTACAAAGCTCCTTTCTCCTGGGTATTGTTATATCATGAAATGTTGCAGACAGCGAGTCTGACACTTCCGTGTAACTCCTGAAGTGTGATTCATAGATTACATTATTTTAGTCTGAGATACAAACTCAGTGGTGGTTAGCTGCTAGGATGGCAAAGTAGCAGAAAGGCACCAGCTTAATTCGATCTGTAGCCACTGCTGCTTCGGACAAAAAAACCCAGCCAAAATGTATCCATCTAAGCTGGGATAAGGGAGCCTAAGGAAGGCATGGATTCTTCGGGCTATTGATTCCGTCTATGAGCAGAGCATGGTGGTGCCCAGGTCAGGGTGCATGCATGATTACTTCTCATCCCTGGCATCAAATGTAGAGGAATCTCACAGCATTTTATTTGATCCAATCCTAGTGCCTTTTCTTCTAAACCTTCTAAGTTACATCCATACCCAATGTCTGTATTTTTTGAATTATAAAAGTATCAGTATTTGCTATACACAGAATGCACTTTTACCCCTCAGTCTGAATCAGATAAGTGACAATGAGTGTCAGTCGGTGGTAGAGTCCAAGAGGTGTGTGGTATGTGGCAGTGGGGAACTGTAGAGTATTACCCTAGAGGACTCCACGGCTGGGCAATGAAATGTATATGCAAACTACAATGACAATAATAAATAATGTTCATTTTAAACATAGTGTCCACTCACCTTATGCTTCTCCTTGTTAGTAAGTTCCTAGGTCTGGTTTTTATTGGACCAGCATGTACCTAACTCTTACCAGAATTGCTCTGATTAATTTGAAAATTAATTAAACGTTCACAGTGAGTTTAGGGACCACTCTTGGTATTGTCGTAGCAGTCACAATGTAAGACGAGCAGGGGGTGTCCATAAAGAGGCTTCACCACAGGGAAAGGGAAAATGGCAGATAAATAGAGGGTTATCTATCCAAGTCATAAATTCATATGTTATGTTTGTTATTTTTCTCACTAATTAAGACCAAAAGCTTTTGTCCATAAGAATGGCCTAGTTTTCAGCTCACTGTATAAGCACTAACCTGAAATCGCTAAGGGTAAGAGCAGTGGCCCTTTAGGGACATTGGCTTGAGCTAATGGCTGTGCACCCTGCATTTCTTTAGTAAGAAGTGACTGACCAAAGAGGGCAGCAAACTTCAGGTGCTTTCAACCTGGTGGCACCAAATCAGTGCCTAAATGCAACTGTTTGGAGAGTTGGGTGGCTCTGTGTTTCACGATGCCCTGGTGATGTGTCTGCCTCCTTCACTTCGTCAGGGTTGATCTAATGTTCCATGAAGCTAAAGGTCTCTGGCGCCAAACAACTCAGACCTTGCAGAGGTCGGATTGTCTCCGTTTCCTGTCCTCTACTGATAGCAACTGATTTATTTTAAAATCATAGAAACCTCTAAAAATCCATGCTGCAAAGTGATGAAAAACTTGATTAGAGATAAAGAAAGCAAAAATGAGTCGTAGTCAACATTTGAAACTGTACTAAGCTCATATGAGCTTTCCTGCATACTTGGCATTGTTATATTTTCTTGAAGTATTTAAAATAACCCACTGTCTCCTAGCACTTTCTGAGTGTCCGTGAGCAAACTTAGTACTATGGAAAAGTTTGGGGACAAGGGTAAGTGAACTGTCCCTATTACAGCTGTTACTTAAATCAGGGCGAGGAAGTTTAGCATAAGTAATCGGTGGAGGAAGGGGAGATCATTAGCATATGAATGGAAGTCACTCTATAAAGTCTAATTTTAGAATTTCAATTAAATGACTCACCAAATAAGTCAGTTGAATGTAAATATTTTTTCACTGGGGAAAAATAGACTTCATTCATTTCTAAGAATTTTCTTCTGAATATGTTTTGAAATATGCTATTCATGATGAAGGACATAAATCATAGCATTTCTTAATGACTATCTAACCAAGGGGTAAGAATATCATTTTAAGGTGTTCTCTAAACAACCCCCCCATCTCCCTTCTCCCCACTCCTCTTTCCTTGGGGTACTGGGCAGCAAGTGTAGGAAAAGCTTAGCAACTGAGGGTCCTGCCTGAGCCCACACCTGCTTCCTAACAATACACTTAGCATCTAGGGCCCCTCACCTACACAGGGTTGCACACCACACCAAATCATGCAGGAAGCCATTAGTAACTTCCTGCCTCCTTTCAGTCACTTCAGGGAAATATCTAGGAACTAGAGGGAGGTGGCATTCCAGTCTGGACTGCTTTGGGATGCATATGCAGTAAGACAACCTTTGTCCTCGGAGTGAAGTTTTAGGAAAGGAAAAACATTTTTGGTTACATATGACTGGCCATGCATATGATTAAAGTCAGATGTACCAAGGGAAAGAAGACGTGCAATGAAGAAACGCTTCCATGATTCAAACCTGTCAACCAAACCAGAAAACCACCTACTTTAGCAATCAATCCTTTCTCTTGTGACCCATAAAGGAAGCCCCAAACAGTAGTACCTTGCTGCTCCTGGCACTCAACCTCAAGGAGCTAAATGCTCCTTTTGCAGTGTGCACTGTGTCATCTCCTTATCACGGTTTGCTATTTATGTGCACTTCCCTAGTTCTTTTAATCAGAGCCAAGAACCTGGATGCACCCATCCAGACGGACAGCCCGGGTCACAGGACAGCACAAAGCATCATGCAACACTCACGACAAAAGCGCCACTTTAGTGGCAGCTATCAGTGAAAACACTTCTTTTATTACATACAACATGCTCTTCACAACAGGAAATTGGTCTTAACATCTTCAGTCTTTTATTTGATCTTAAGGACCTTCCTTCCTGCCCATTCCTTGCCCTTTCTCCAGAGCCTTTGTTGGCTGCGATGAACTTAGATTGCAGAAGGAGATATCATACGAAAGGCTGAGAGCCACAGATAGCTAACAAATTCAGCGATGAGCGAGTTCTGCTCTGGGGTCAACATAACAAGCAATTCATCTTGGATTTGACTGCATGGGGGGGTGATAAATGCCAAATAGATACTATTCTCTCTTCCACCTTAGAGATGATTATTACCTAATTATTGGCTATATTGTCTGCGAGATGCTGCTCTACTTTCTAGTAAGCATTGACATACCTTCATTCCACACAGAAAGAGGTAACATGTATTAGGCATGTTCTGCACAGCAGGGGACTACACTTGAAGTGATGTGCCCCCCATTCCCATCAGATGGTAAGCTAACTCTCTCACGTAGGTGCAGCCACTAGGGTTCAGAGTCATTCAACAGCTCCTCAAGCCCAGAATCAGGGGTTAGTGTGCCTGTGGTTGCAGCCAAGCCGCTCACCATCTCATTACACATTCTTTATTATTTTACAAGTCAGGAACAGGAATAAATTTATACCCCTTGGAAATTCCATTAGGATCTGAAAAGAGAAATTACTGGATTTAGTACAGACACCAAGAATACTGCAATTTTAGATCTAGTTCTGTAATTAAAATACATATGTCGGTCACCCATATGGTGACATATTATGGTACTGACTTTTATGCTTTCTCGGGAGGCCAGGGTCGGGTGATGAGGCATGGAAAGATGGGTCCTCTCTCCCAAAGTCTGTACAGCTTGCTTGCTTCTCATTCATGACCTGGCCTCAATTCCACAGAGAGCCTACTTTTCCAGACTCCTTCCTAATTTACATTCTTTATTCCTCTGGCATTTGCCAGTCACCTGTCAACCATTTAATAAAGCACCAAGGTGGTCAAATAAAACGGACTGTCTACATACCCAGTTCACTAGAGAACTGTGCTCCTTGGTAGTTCAGTGTGTGTGTTGGGGGGGAGTTCTCCAGGTAAAATACTTCCCCATTATTTGTGTTATTCTACCAATCTTAGTATTTTCACATTTAACGTCTTCTAAAACGGATTCCTCCCCCCCCCCCCAGGGTAATCAGAATCTGCTGGCTGGGAATTAATCCTCACATTTTCTTTAAGCATGATGCAATATAAAACACATAACTTTCTACAGTCTCAATACTCACGTATTTATCTGGTGTAGTGTTACTTTGCCCTAGAACTTTTTATTAAAATCTAGTATGATGATTAGAGAAATAGAGTAAACATTCAGAAAATGCTGACAGTCTAGGAGGAAATATATCAAGCTGAAGCCTTAGCTGGATTGAAAATGATATGGATAGTACTTATTTTAATGTACTGTTTAATAAACTTTAGGCATCAATTCGCTAGTCTTCCCCAAAGTGCTGGGACTTGGGGGCTTTGTCTGTATCTGTTGACAGAGGAAAAGCTTGAACACCAGGGAGCTTGAGAGACTTGCCCAGAGTTGAAAAAGGATCCCATAGTTCATAGGTAGCCATTTGGTCTTCACTGGACTCATCCCCTCTGCTCCAGACACAAAGCCAACCCCGTGGAAGCTAAGGGTATTAAACCTGGTAAAGGTAGCTGCATTGTTCCACATATACAATGAAGTAATTTAATCCCAAGGAAGTAAGAGTACCTTGCTCCTGTGACACAGAGTGACTGAATGCCACTCAGTTCTCTGCTTCCCATTGACAAGTGTTTGGACTCCATTTGTTAGGTGTCTGAGGTACAGTCTAGGCTCAGAGGCCAGAGGAGAAAAGAGCTTTTGTTCTACTAGGTCAGAGGAAAGGTGTATTCCCTAGAGTTCAGAGAACTCTCAGATTCAGTTAGCATCATTAGAGTGAGCGTTTGTTTTTATCTGCTAGGGAAGGTAAAATGTCTATATTTTTCTGAGTAAGGAGAGTCAATTGTAGCTCTTATTTGCACATGAAAGAAAGTACTTGCGGTTGATTAAAACATCATGTTTTAATCACTTTGATAGCCTAAAACATAAACCCTAAAGGATTGAAGCCAGGTCATCAGGCTCGGCAGTAATTGCCTTTACCCAGTGAGCCATCTTGCTGTCCATATATCTACAATTTCTATTCTAAGCATGTCAGTTAAGCAGCTAATGGTACATTTTAAGATGTGTTCTGTCCTCCATCCATCATGCATGTCTCAACTGTAACTTTTTCCTAAATATCCCTTGACCTATTTATGTTTAAGACTTTGAATATTTGAGATTTCAAGTTTACTGTTCATTGTGTAAGTTAATACTTCCTTTGTAGTTAAATCAAAGTGAGACATTTTTGCATTAAGAAGACAAGGGGTGGGGGAATACCAAGTCTTATTTTAAGATAATTGTTTGTGCTTGTGTATTTCAGTGAGGGTTTCTCTGTGAGGGTTTAGTGGGGTGGTACCCCTCAATGAGGGCCTCAGTGGTGGCCTTGGAAGCCAAATTTCTCTCTCTCCTTTTCTTGGCCTCTTGTAACACCCCTCGATTTTCTCAAAGGAAGCACAAAAGCTAGAACTCTCTGTCTTAGTTAGGGTTTCTATTGCTGCAAATGACCACAACAACTCTTATAAGGGAGAACATTTATTTGGGGTGGCTGGCTTACAGTTCAGAGTTTCAATTCATTATCATCATGGTGAGACGTGACAGTATACAGGCAGACATGTGAAGTAACTGAGACTCCTATAGCTTACAGGAAACAGGAAGTGGTCTGAGTGTCCTACTGAGTGTAGCCTACCTCCACAGTGACACAGTTCCTCCAACATGACCACACCCACTCCAACAAAGTCACACCTCCTAACAGTGCCACTCCCATTGGGGGTCATTTTCTTTCAAACTACCACACTCTACTCCATAGCAGGCTGTGGAACCTAAAAGCCCTTTTTCACCAAAGCAATTGTAATGATGATTACTCTTGACTGTCATCCTGATAGGATCTACAATCACCTAGGAGAACTACCTCTGTGAGCACCTATGAGAGGAGTATCTGAAGAGGGAAGACCAGGAAGACCTTTCTTCACTGTGGCCTCACCCAAGGATATGAGTGGAACACCGGTATTCATTGCTGCTTCCTGACTGTGGATGCAATGTGCTTAGCCACTTAATGTTCGCACTGCTATGCCTTTACCATCAGGATGTAATGTGTGTGTGTGTGTGTGTGTGTGTGTGTGTGTGTGTATGCCCTTAAACTGTGAGCTAACTTACTGTGCTCTTACAATAAGAAAAATAACTAATATCTTAGCTGTAAAATAAAATAACATTCATCTAATCGGGCCCCATCTTTCTGTATGAAAGCTACTGACAAAGAAATTCTCTGTCCCACCTTGTTTGGTAGTAAGTCCTAGGACCCCATTTCAGAAGGAGTCCTGTCTCATACCTATTAGTGCAGAGGACTGAACAGAAAGGACAGAAAGGATCTGAACAAGCCTTCCTGGGTTTCCCGCTCAGTCCATCATCATCGATTCCCACTTCCTTTGTCCCATCATAAACACTCATGATTGCCCCTGCTCACCTAATCCGAGTAGGTAGGTAGTTTCTTCCTTTGTACCTGTGGTTGACTGAAGCCCCCTGAGTCACACAGAATGATGACCAAGTAACTATTCTTCTTCTGTTGTTAACCTGGTCATCGCAACCCATAGCTTGGGCTAGAAAGGGATGGTGCATCCGACTTATATCCACTTACTGAGACAGCTGCACCCTCCCCCCACCGCTATTTCTAGGCACAGTTCTCAGAGCTTAGACACCATACAACGGCTTCACAAAGAAGCCAACTAGAACTTCAAGCAGGTAGAAGTGTGATGCAGATGCATGTTGGGATCCTAGCACATTTTCTGTTCATTTAGCAGGTATGAATGTTACAGTTATTTTTTTTTCTTTGCAAAAATAAAAAAGTACTATCTTAGAATTAAAATTTGGGATACTGTTATATGAAACAAAATTCAACCACATCTGTTTTCTCTTTTCTCTTTGAAATGCAAAACCCGTGACATTGTTATCACCATAAGCGGACATGGCAAAGAGAGGGCAGGATCATCCCAGAGGAACACACAATTCAAAGGCCCATTACTTCAGTAACTGCTGAATAATTACTGCAAATAAAAGAAAGATTAGTAACTTCCAACACACAATCAAAGAGCTATAAACTCATCTTCCATAATATCCCCAAGGCCTTGGTGCTTTGGAGATTTGAATATTTTCTAAAGAGCTCTCTATTCCAAGCTGGGTCCTCTTCCAATGATCCTGCACACCCTGGCCACTGCAGGCTTCTGAAGATGAGAGCTCCATTACCCCAGTGACCTTCCAGCAGCCCTGACCTGTGCCCTTTCACCCCAGGGCTTTACTTCAGTACAGCTTCTCATTCTACTTCTTCCCTCAGCTACATTGTTTGTCTGTCTATCCCCTGTGAAAGTCATGAGCCCAGACCCAAACTCTGTGTAACCCTCTAGAGATACTATCTACATTCTGCAACCAAATTTGTCAATGGCCCATCCACTGTCACCGTAGGCTTCTCAGTACCTGGAAAAGGTCTTCACCAATGAAAAACAAATTGATACTATTCTTATCCACATGGTGAGTGATGGGATTAAAATGCCACCTGTGAGTCAGGCTTCCTCTGAGGAAAACGCTGCCTGGTTCTTGACATGGAAGCTTGCCTGGCCTCTTCTGAGGCAATGGAAAGGCCGTCATAACTCTTTCAACACTGAAACCTTAGGCTCACTGTGTAGCCATTGTGGTGTTTTCTCACTGAGGTAGGTAATCCCCCTGGAATGGGGTTCTTGCCAATTTTAACTCCTGCACATTCTAAGAACTCAACCTCTATGTTTTCAAAGTCCAGCATATGGCATTTGACAGAGTAAGTGTCTGATGGGCAGATGTAGCTACTTCATGGTAGATAGGAACCATGGGATGACTGACCAGCTGCTCAGCGTTCTCTTATTCTGCCTTTGGGACCCAAAACATCCGTCAAATGCATAATGCCAGTGAGGACTAGCCTGTCCCCAGAAGCAAGGGCTCTTGGCAACTGTGATGAGTGACATAGTGTAAGACAGGGTCTATTAGACTTAGCACTATATAAGTTTGTACCAGCTAGTACATGAATAGAAACAATAGGCTCCCTGATTTGTAACATGCTAAGTAGTCTTCTTGGCTTCTATCAAATAGGAACCTATAGGATATAGTCCCCTTTTACTGTGCCAGATAAAAATGTGTGCAGATATTACACAATACTTTGTGGGGAGGCTAGGGCGCCATACCTTGTTGAGAAACACAAGCACGAAGTAGGATTTCTGAAGTAGCAGGAGAAAGGCCCAGCACACTCATCACCCCCAGACACACTATCCAGTCTGTGTTAATTACTTATCTCTTGATCTTTTGATATCTCGGCCAATGGCAGAGCAAGTTTTGTGAACTAGAGCTCAGTGAGCTGGAACTAGAACTGTGTGTACAGAAGAAGGAGCAGGAAAGATGCACAATAGTGGCCTCTTGTTCCAACAACCTAAGCGAATGACCAGCTGTAGTAATAAGAGCGGCGGGGCTGCGTCCCTGGCACCCCAGCCGCCTGCTCGGCTAGCTTATGCCCCGAAATAACAACACACAAACTGTATTCATTTTATCACTGCTTGGTCCATTCTCTTCTAGGCTAATTCTCACATATTAATTTAGCCCATTTCTAATCATCTGTGTGTAGCACCCCAAAGTGCGCTTACCAGGGAGATTCTAGCCTATGTCCATCCTGGGTCGGAGCTTCATCCCGGGAGCGGGACATGGCGTCACTCTCAGGCGTCTGCTCCCGAGAGGAGAGCTGTTGAGTCTCTGACCTCACTTCCTCTTCCTCCCAGCGTTCTGTTCTATTTACTCCTCCCACCTATCCTCTAACCAATAAAATGGGCCAAGGCAGTTCCTTTATTAGCCAATGACCTTCCTCCATCATGTCCCCTTTTTCGGTTTAAACAAAAAAAAGGCTTTAACTTTAACATAGCAAAATTACATATAACAAAACAGTTATCAAGTAAAAGTTACAATAATCTTTATCATAACTAAGGAAAACTATAACTAACTATTCTTAACTCCATCAAAGACTCCAGAAAGACACAATATGACCTAAGCAAACAAGAAAAAAGCAACTTTTAAAACGCTAGATATGACAGAGACATCTCGCTGCCTGGACAGTCACCCAAAGTTCCTCTGTACCGTTGGGGCATCCATCTTCAGCCTTCAGGCCCATGGTATCCAGCAGACATTTCCATAAAGCAGGAAAATTCAAAGTCAGTTCAGTCACTATCTGTTGTGTCCTGCAGAATGTCTCGCAGACTCTTTCATGAATCAGGAATCCTGAAAGATCATCTCACCTTAGGCAAGTTCAGTAGTCCTCTCTCTGTGGGTTCTCTGTGTCCAGTTTATGCAATAGTCCAGGCAAGAGCAGTTTCTTGCCCAAATGGCTATCAAACTTCATAAGGTGCCTCTTCGATGCCCTACTTCCTCTTGAAGTACATTGGTGCTGCCAGGAGCAGAGTGTCTCATTGTCATGAAAAGTCCTAAGTTATTAAAATATTTTAAATGCCATATTCTGCAGCCTTTGAGAGATATGAAGAATGCCTATCTAAAATATATCTCTATATGTCTAGAAAATCTAACTAACATGACTACAAGCTTTACTATTGTCGATGATTATCCATTAACAACCTATATTTCTTAATTATACAGTACATATTTAAATGAACTACACAATCACAATACCTTAATCAAATCAGAAACACTTATACATATAACAAAATTGACCTTAAATCTCTATCAATAAAGCAAAATCTATACTAATGCAAATTATTCATACTTATATCATATCCCCCTTTAAATGTAAAAGGATGTTTATAAACCATATTTGGGAACTTGGGCGCATTTTTTTCTCTCCAAACTGCTTCCTGCTGAATGGGGGCGTCGTTAATTAGGTCTTTCATGGTAAAACCTGTGTGCTAGTTTCATCTCATTTGGCAGTTGAGCGAAGCAATTTTCTGAAGATGTACACTGCAACCCTTCAGGAGGGCGTGGTCCATCATACCAAATTGGAATAGAAGAAATGAATAGCGTCTCATCCTCTGTGAAAACAAAATAAGAAACTCCTTTCCAAAGTATCATATCCTTAGATCCAAATTTCAAAGTCAAGGCATAAAAATATCTATGTTGCATTAGTTCAGCAGCATTTATAAATAAATATCTTTTAGCAGCTGTTGCTCCTTCCTCAGCATTCAAACAATTCAAAGAGAACATAATAGCATACAGTATCAAGATTCTCTGTGTATTTTCCATCTTTGTTCGTTTTATTTTAACCTCTATTTTGTTTATTTTTACTTTTAACTTTTTGCTTTTTGAGATAGGTTCTCTGTATCTTTGACCTGAAGTAACTCTGTAGACCAGGCTGTCTTTGAACTCTCAGAGATCTGCCTGTCTCTGCCTCCCAGGCATTCGGGATTAAAGGTGTACACTACTACACCTTGAACTCACAGAGATCTGTTTGTCTCTGCCTTCTAGGCACTGGGATTAAATGCGTGTGCTACCACACACAACAACTCTCTTCCTTTTTTTATGTTTTTTACTTTAAGAACTTCAACTTTTAGTCTGCATATATTTTTAACACACTGTAAACCATTTAAATATTTTCTTTGTCTTTGAATCTCTCTTTACTGTATATCTCTCTTTTTCTGACCACATGAGTCTTTAATTTACCAAGCAATCTCAGTAGGACTAAAGGCGTGGCTTTGCCAGCTAGATCCAGTCCATTCCTTAGCTTTCCAGCCTCATGGCGGATATACAGGCTGTAGCCCATGTTTACTGCAACAACTGTATGGCATTTCAAGGTCCCTGCCAGCAAGTGAGCTACAACAGACAACACTCAAGTCCTCTCTTGGTAGCCGGTCCTCCTGCCTCAAACAGTCAGAGTTTGCCCTGGCAGGATGGCCCAGAAAGCCGGCATTTTTAAATGGCGCAGCTTTTTTCCTGCTATGGCTGAAAACCGAAAAGCATGCGTTCAGCTTTTTGTCAACACCGTTTAAGTGTTTCGTGGCAGGAACTCTTAATGAGCTGCATGGTTTTGCAGCTAAAGCTGAGTCAGGAAGCCTCTCTTAGATGAGGCGCTTGCTTGCCTCTAGCAAGCAGAGTAGAACCGAGAAATTGCTGCTACCAAGAAACCAGGCACAATGCTTTCATTTTGTTCTAGAATTACTTCCCAAGCTGTCTCAGGCTTCATGTGGAAGCAGTTGTCCACGTGGGCGCCATATGTAGTAATAAGGACGGCGGCGGGGCTGCGTCCCTGGTACCCTAGCCGCCTGCTCGGCTAGCTTATGCCCCGAAATAACAACACACAAACTGTATTCATCACTGCTTGGCCCATTCTCTTCTAGGCTAATTCTCACATATTAATTTAGCCCATTTCTAATCATCTGTGTGTAGCACCCCAAAGTGCGCTTACCAGGGAGATTCTAGCCTATGTCCATCCTGGGTCGGAGCTTCATCCCGGGAGCGGGACATGGCATCACTCTCAGGCTCTGCTCCTGAGAGGAGAGCTGTTGAGTCTCTGACCTCACTTCCTCTTCCTCCCAGCGTTCTGTTCTATTTACTCCTCCCACCTATCCTCTAACCAATAAAATGGGCCAAGGCAGTTCCTTTATTAGCCAATGACCTTCCTCCATCAACCAGCCATGGGGCAGAAACAGAACCCGAGGAGGATGTAGGTACAGGGAAATTTCCAGATCTTATCAGTCACCCCAACAGTAGCCTAATGGCTTATGGGTCGTTTAAGTCCTCAACAAATACAGTTCAGTGAATGTCTGTATGACTATTCTATGCTGTCTCCTTCCAGGGAACTCTGCAGTATGCATACATATTTATGGGGAAGATACCCAAGAGTCCTGAGCATTTTAACACTGTTTCTGCCTTCTTATCACCCAATCGGGCCATCTACAATCGGGACTGAGTTGGTATTAAATTTTCTAATGTCATATTCCTCAGGAAAATAATGCTCCTCAAATGCTATGGCATCTCAATCAAATTTAGATGTGTCTGAAAGTCAGATCCTTTCAGCACGACATTAATGAAGACAGCTGTCTAAAGCCAGACTGGCACTTGATGTATTTTCTCTAACAAACTCAGACTTCGGAGAAACAAAAAACCCTTCTTTTAGGGAGCCTGGCAATTCTGCAAATGGGACAATGTCTTCCACGGGCCAGGAAGACCACAGACATGTGGCTAGAATCAGGGGTACAAAGCAGGCCAGGCTGAAAGCACTTAGCTAGCCCAACCCCACTTTTTCTTTGTTTTCTCCAGAAGCACAGTGACTTCCTTCTGGTAACTTCCAAATTCTTTACAATATTTACTCATCAGCACTGCAATTACTCTCACAAGCATCTGCTTGGTAGAGTTAGCTCCAGCTGAGAGCGAAACGACATCCAGGTTCCACTCAATAGGAAATAATTCATGCCTGGTATCAAAAACCCAGCCAACTCCCATGGCTGGTGAGGTCATGGCCTCTAAAGGAACACGTACTACTGCCAATTTCTAAACAGGTGTCATTCCTAATCATGCTGTAAATACTTCTTCTCTCACAGGTAAGTGTAGCTTCATCCTTCATTAGAGAAGCCTTTTGTGGCAGCTGTGAAGGAAAATGAGATCACGACAGTGGACGCAGCTGGAAAGGTGACCCTAACTAGGAAGGGCAAGAACCATACATTGTCTCTCACTTGTGAATACCAGCTATACATGTTCATGTGTACATACATAAACAGATGTAAGCGTGGGTAAAGTCTAAAAAACTAGAAAGAGAACCAAGACAAGGTAGGAACAGTTGATGAGGAAGGACTGGGGTTGGGTAGGAAGACTCATGGGACATGAAAGAAGAAGAAACCTGGGAGGTTTCAGGGCTGAGGATGTGAGGGGAACCGAACCACAAGACATATACTGGTTAGGTATGTCATAATGGTATGAGATTATATCCTGGTTAAAAAAAATTAAAGAGAAAAATTAAATTTCAAAAAGTGAAGTTAAATAGAAAAGTTGTATATATGTACAATGTTTTTTTTCTTTGAACACCTGATTTCTTCCACAATCACTAGCTATGTGGAAGACTTTTCATCTTTCTCCAGCTCTTCAACAACTGTGCCTGCGTATGAATCAGCACGTCCTTTTTATAGAAGGCTGTTTTCTGTGTCAGCTCATAGTCACATCAAGAAGCCTGAATATCAGTGTGGCTCAGAAGGTATTTCTGGATGTGGTCCTGACAGGATGATCTCAGTAATGGAGGTATAACCTGGAGGGGGGGGGAAAGGAGGAGGAGGAGGAGGAGGAGAAGGAAGATGAGGAGGAGGGGGAGGAGGAGGAGGAGGAGAAGGAGGAAGAAGAAGAAGAAGAAGAAGAAGAAGAAGAAGAAGAAGAAGAAGAAGAAGAAACCTTAGAACCTATGTCTTCTAGAGTTTCTGCCCTGTGACACTGTGCACTGTGAGCATCCCTACAGGTTTCAGACTTGCTAAGCCACAATGCCATGATATTCTCTCTCTCTCTCTCTCTCTCTCTCTCTCTCTCTCTCTCTCTCACACACACACACACACACACACACACATTGGATACATCATGGTTCCAGTTCTCTTTTTGAGACACATTACTGTTAGACTCTCTCTGTCTATCTGTCTGTCTGTCTTTCTGTCATCACCTTCATGTGTGTGCATGTATTGATGGAGAACAAAGATAAAAACCAAGGGAAAACAGGAATCTCCCATTTCAGATCTCAAGCAAATGCTTCTGCTGGTGGATGCAGTAGAAAGATGAATGGGTACCAATGACAATGACACCTCCCCCCCCCCCCCCCGATGTGGCCTCAGACTTCTCCTATCAGGAGGCATAGTCTGAATTCCTTGGCTAGTTTTCTCATTGTCAAGACAACATGTCTGTCAAAAATAACCAAGGAAGAGCTTGCTTTGGCTTACAGTTTGCTGGTCCACTCAAGACCTCATGACAGGATCTTGAGAAAGCTGCTTACATTCCACCCAGCCAGGAAGCGGCAAGGGAGATGAGTGTGGCTGCTCTGTTTGATTTCTCCTTTTCACACAGTCCAAGACCAAAACCCACAGTGCCATCTACATACAGGGCAGGTCTTCCCATGTCAGCTTATCTTATCTAGAAAATTCTTCATAAATATTTCCCGAAACCCATCTCTTCTGGTAATTCAAAGTCCTGGCAAGTTGGCAGTCAAGAATAATCATCACCTTTGAAATTGGATGGCCTGTGTGATCTGCCTTCACTAACAGAAGATGGTTCAGGGCTTACATCTTAAGACACCATACAGTTACTGCCTACATCTCTTGAGACAGGTCCCTTGAGATCCCAGCTGCTGTGTGAGGAGCAGAGATCTCGTCTAATGGCTCTGAACAGCCAACTGCCTACATGAGAATGGTCCCATATTGGACACCAAGCTCTCAGCTGTCACAGCTTCATCTGTCAACACAAACCTCACATATTTGATAAGAGGAAACATTAATCAAAAAATTGCCTGAGGCCATTTTTTGAAGCATTTTCTTTTTAAATTTTTTTATGCATATGGATGTTTTACACCATGTGTATGCAGTATCTACTGAGGCCAGAAGAAGGTATCAGATCCTTAAGGATGAGAGTTATAGGGACTGAGCTACCATAAGGGTATTGGGAATCATACCAGCCAGAGGACTTTTAACTGCTGAACCATACATATCTTCAGCTCCATGAAGCCTTTTCTCAATTATTAATTGGTTTAGGAGGGCTAAATCTTCTTTGGGCAGTGCCATCCCTCGGAAGAGCCTAGTCTATACAGAGAAGGCGACTGAGCAAGTTAGAGGAAGCAAGTCCAAAAGCAATGTTCTTCAGTACTTGCCTTGGTTCCTCTAGATGGTGGACCACAACCTGGAAGTTAATCAAATGCCTTCTTCTCATCTCAGTTTTGGTCATGTTTACCACGGCAGTAGAAACAAAACTTGAATACTAGCCCATGGCCATTTTGCTGTGCCCTCATGAAACTACCTAAATGAGGACTTCCCACCTAAGCCATCCCTTGCCAATCCAGGGAATGATGAGAGGCTATGAGTCATCCTTCTTTTAAGTCACTATGTTTTGGGGGTAGTTTATTATGCAGCTCCACACAAGTAGGGCATAGGAATAGCTTCTGCAATGTTGTTCCCAAACCTAACCATCTTCTCATTTGTTGCAATCAGATACAGTATTCTGAGGGCATGACAAAAACTACTGAAAAGGGGATGTCCATATAGTTAGTTAATTATGGTAATGTCTTTTCCATCAGACAAGAACCAGAGGTCTTCAAAGAGCTACTTGGAACTGTCTCCTACTTGTTAATGATCCCTCAGTGAAAGTGTTGAATGCATGTAGCTCACCTGCACCAAAACTGTGAGTCAAAGGAAGCACTTCATCTTTTATACTCAGTGATTAGCATTTACAAAGGGAAGAATGTGGGGATGGAGAGATAGTTCAGTCATTAAGAGCACTATTATTCTTCCAGAAGATGTGGTTTGAGTTCCAGTACCTACATGGCAGCTCACAACTGTCTGTAATGCTAGTTGAAGGGAATCTTACAGTTTTTCTCTCTCTCTGGCCTCCATGAAGACATGCTGTACATACATACACACATATATACAGGCAAAGAACACATAAATATAAAATAAAATTAAAAATTTAAGGGGTGAATACACTCTAAGCTACCTAGAAATTATATCAAAATGGAAAAACTGAAACCATATCCTAAAATTTCTGGCTCTTCAGAGGTGTTCCCTGTGGGGTTCAGCATGTGGTCAGCAAAATAATAGGTGGGGAAAAGCAACAGTAGCTTTTCCTGGAATGGGATATGCAATGGTACGTGCATGTCTCCTATTTCCTGGAATGAGATATGCAGTGGGGCATGCATGTTTCCTATTTACTGCTTTGACACAGTGCAGGTAGGAGTGAGCAATGTGGGACCAGGGAGGATGACAAGATAGGATGGAGGGAGACAAAGACTTCAATGTGCAACAAAGATTCTGTCAGAAAGGTTAGTGCAGAAAACTACACTTGTTACAGGCTAGCCCATGAGGTACTGTTAACTAACAAATAGTTATGATAATAAATAACATAACTACACATTTTAAGTTTATTACTTCCTCTGCTGGAGTTAAAAACACATGATTTCAGATGAAAACTCATTAAAAAAGAAAAACTGAAATATCAAAATATTTAAATTTTATATATTATATATTTTAAAAAATAAAAAGTGGAAAATAATCTGAAAAATGTCAGGTTTGCAAAGATGATCATTTTTCAACAACTCGAGAATGAATATAAAATTCAGTGCTACTAGGAAGTTGATGAATTAATGGATAAAGAATTAATTCATACAAAGGCTATTAAATTAATTCTGACATATTTCTAATTACAATGGGCCCAGAGCAGGGCTCTGAAGATTTTAATTGTCATTAGCTCACACTTTTTGGAGTGATGAATCTGTCTTTAGGTAATATGGCAATATCAGGTTAGGGGCTAATATTTTTATTTTTTTATTTTATTTTTTTTGGGGGGGCTAATATTTTTAATGCCTACAATCATGTATAAGTTTGTATGTATTTGTACGTCATTTTTGTTCCCAAAGGATTTTAATGTGGCTTCTTTCTTGAGAAAAAAATTAAAGATTAAAATTACGGTGTTTTATAAGCAAGTCTCAACACATACAAAAGAGCTGAACTAACCCTGAAACCTATCGGACCACCACGGATTAGACCTGGGCATCAACACCAGAAGCAACAGAAATCTTAGAAACTCATGGAAATGGAGCCTCTCGCTAATGGATGAAAAGTGGGAAAGACAGAAATTAAGAAAGAAATTAAGGACTTTCTAGAAGAGAATGAAAATAAATACGCAATATATCCAAACACACAGGGCACAGGGAGGGCTGTTCTAAGAGGCAAGTTCACAGCACTCAGTGCCTACATAAAGGAATTGGAGATATCTCATACTAGCAATGTAACTGCATATCTGAAATCTCTAGAACACAAAGAAGAAATCACACCCAAAAAGGAGTGGACAGCAAGAAATAATCAAACTCCAGCTGAAACAAATAAAACTGAAAAAAATATAGAATCAGTGGAACAAAGGTTGGTTGTTTGATGAAACCAATAAGACTGACAAATCCTTACTAAGTTACCTAAAAGGTGGGAGAGAATATCCAAAGTATTAAAATTAGAAATGAAAGGTACATAATAGTAACACATACTTTAAAAACCTGTAGTATGCCACTCTACTGGAAAAATCGAAAAGAAAAGAATAATTTTCTCAACATTTACCATTTACAAAAGTTAAATTGAGATCAGATAAGCAAATTAGACAGACCTTCAACCCCTTGTGAAACAGAAGCAGTCATAAAAACGTGCAGCCCAAAAATTGTCCAGGGCCGATGGTTTCAGCTCAGAATTACAGCAGCCACAGAGCTTGTGGGGGTAACCAATCAGTGTCTGATCTGACCTAAGGTCCATTCCATTAGATGAAATCCATACCCAATACTGCTTGGATGACCAACAACCTGAGACAAGATAGCCCAGGGACCTAAGTTAAAACCAAATATGACTGTTCTAATAAAAGAGAGAAAAAATGAAAGAAAAGAACAGCTATCAATAAAATGACTCCTAATGAAATTCTGATGTAATCACAGACCAGTGCCTTGTTCAGCCATCATCAGAGGAACACGTTTTAGCAAAAGAAGGAAACAAATACAAAGATCCACAGACAGACATTATACAGAGAATAACAGACCTTGGAACACTCATCCCTAAAAGGGATGTCTCCCATTGGCACAGGAGATAACTTCCTGAATAGAACACTAGAGGAACAGATACTAAGATTTATAATCAATAAGTGGAACCTCTTGAAACTGGAAAGCTTCTGTAAGGTAAAGGACACTCTCAATAGGACAAAATGGCAGTCGATAGAATGGGGAAAGATCTTCACCAACCACACATCTGACAGAAGGCTGATCTCCAAAATATAAAGAACTCAAGAAACTAGACATCACAAAACCAAATAATCCAATTAAAAATGGGGTACAGTCATAAACAGAATTCTCAACAGAAGAATCTCAAGTGGCAGAGAAACACTTAAAGAAATATTCAATGTCATTAGCCATCACGAAAATAAAATTCAAATGACTCTGAGATTCCATCTCACACCTGTTGGAATGGCTAAGATCAAAAACACAAATGACAGCTTATGTTGGAGAGGATGTGGAGCAAGGCGAAAACTCGTCCATTGCTGATGGGAATGCAAACTTGTACAGACACTTTGGAGATCAATATGGCAGTTTCTCAGAAAATTGGAAATCAATCTACCCAAAGGCCCTGGTATACCTTCTTGGGCATATACCTAAAGGATGTTCAATCATACCACAAAGACACTTGCTCATAGCAACTTTATTTGTAATAGCCAGAACCCGAAAACAACCTCGATGCTCAAACAAAGAATGTTAAAAGCAATTACCTCAGGCAAATGGATGGAACTAAAAAAAATCATCCTGAATGAGATAGCCCAGAATTAGAAAGATAAGTATGGCTTGTACTCACTCATAAGTGGATATTAGCTATAAAGTAAAGGATAACCATTCTACAATCCACATACCAGAGAGGCTAGGTAACAAGGAAGGCCCAAGGGGAAATAAAAGAGATCTCCTGGGTGAACTCAGGGACGGTGGGGATTGGAAGCTGAAGGGTCGAGTTGCGAGTGGGTTGAGTGGGAGAGTACTGAGAAAGGTGACTGGAAAGGGGTTGCTTTTCAGGGTCACACAGAAACTTGACACAAGTGACATTCCACGAATCTACAAATATGACCCTAGCTAAGAATCCTAGTAAGACTAAGTGGCCATCTCCTGTGATTTCAGATTAGTGCCTACCCCAACTGTTATCAGAGAATTTTCATCCAATAACTGATACAGAGACCTAGAGCCAAACATTTCTTCTCTCTCTCTCTCTCTCTCTCTCTCTCTCTCTCTCTCTTTCTCTCTCTCTGATTTTTACCACAAAAGTCCTTTTTGTATATATTATGGCTTCCAATTAGTGTTTTTAGGGAATTTCTGAGTGCATGTCTGCTTCTTGTACCTTTTCTTTCTGTTTGTTTTATCCAATTCAGATGTGTTAGTTTTTGTTTTATCTTATTATTATCCTTTAAATACCTGTTTGTTTTTAAATGAGAGACAGAAACGGGGGACTGTATGGGATGGGGAGCATGGAGGAACTGGGAGGACTGGAGAAAGGGGGGGATTGTAACCAGAATACATTGTGTGAGGAAAAGTAAATTTTCAATTAAAGGAAAAAAAATGTGCTTCCTACTATGAGACAAAATTACTATGTTTTCAAGCCATGGTTCCAAAAATGACACTAGCCTCCCTATCTCCAGCTTTTTATAAGGACCCAGGCTGCCCCTATTTGTCTTGCCCCTAAAGTTATATGGGGGTGGGGGGTGGGGAGGCTCCAAATTCTTTATATTCTGAGGGTTTCTTGCCCCCCTCAATCTGCTCTCAGAAAACTACAACTGATATTATTGCTGATGATACCACACTTGGGATCTGGCAAGGTTCCCAGTGCTCTCCTGGCAGTTTACAATTAGGACTGATAAATACCCAGGTATAAAGTCCTCTAGCTGAACAGGTCTTGGCTTTTCACTACGCTTTCACAGGAAAGGAGCATCCCGTGGCTCTGCTGAAGAAACCAGTAACTGTTTATTTCTCTAGCGTGTGGGGCATTCTGAAGGTCAAGTGTCTTACTTCCATTCTTGTTGAGGGCTGAGAAGTGGCCTCTTGTCATTGCAAACTTTGGCTTTCCAAACCACAGCTTGATTTAGTGAGTGGGAAAGAAAGAAGAGTGTGGAGCATCACAGGTTTTGTAGTTGTCAGTATGGGTAAGTAGACTCCCAATTTTTCCTACCATGTAAATCAGCTGGGAATTGCAATAATGGGCACTATGCTATAAAATAACATGTTGAGTACCTACCCCAACAGTGCTGGGCACTACCCAAACTCTGTCTGTCTGTCTAATTTAACCAAGATGTGATGAAATTCAGTCATGCATCAACCATTTAATTCATAGTTCCTATGAAATATGTCATGAGTCTTAAGCAAAGTACCTGGCCCCCGATGTAGTCACTCACACTTAGGGGTCCTATTGCTACAGTGGAGAAGCTGATTTGTACAATCTGGCCTGATGACCAGAGAGAGACGATAACTACTTCTCAAACAGGGTGGCTTAAAAGGAAACCAAACAAGCACAGATATTCACGAGAACATAGCAAAAGGGGGCTGAGTCAACTTAAGGCAACATCATAGGGATAGACTCTCAGTTGACAACCACAGAAGGAAAATAACCTGATAACAACCAGCACGAGTTTTGTGTGTGCTGTTTCCCTGGATCAGCTAAAGCTGCCTTACAAAGACAGAGCATTCTCCCACCAGAGCACCTTCCCGTTTTGTTAACTGGATGCTGCCTGGCTCATAAATCAATACTGAAAGCCAGTTAGATCTTTGAAACCTCATTTGGTGAGACTTTTTGTTGACATCAGTTTAACATTCAAAGACTGAGCTCTGGATTAGCTTGATCCTTACAATGCTTTTCAATAACACAGACTTTGAAAACCAGGCCTTGAGAAAAGACTTTATTTTTGGTCCTACAATCACTTAACTTATTTACACAGGGCAGGATCTTCAGAAGGAACTCCCAACGGCTCTGATGCAAACAGAACATTCAAGAGATGAACAAAACCTGGTGCCTACATGAGCCAACTTTTACCCCAAGTGGAAACTGACAGAAAAAAGCACAAGACCATGTATAGGACAAGAGATTTCTCTTCTAGAAATCAGCCCATGCCCCTCTTAGGATGCATCCACTCTTAATATTTTTTTCCTATTGACCAATAAGGATGCTTCAACCTTTCTGGCTTTATCCTTGACATCTCAAACTGTCTAATATATGTAATATCTCCTTTTAAGATACATTTCTGGGTTTAAGTATATTTTAACTACAGTGATTAACAGAGCTATCATGGAGAAGACTATTGAAAATCAAAAAAAGACATTCTGAAATTATATTTAATAAATGGGAATTGGTCAAGAAATGACAGCCAATAACAAAGCAAGACTCAAACTGATAAAGGGAATATTCAAATATTCCAAATGTGTGCTGGAGGAAAAGAGAGAGAGAGAAGAAAGAGGAAGAATAAATTATTTAACTCTGTCCTTACAGCAGAAAAGAAGCTACAGGAAGGTGCAAGAAAGTGGGCACGCTTTTGTGTCAATAAAACTTTATTTATGGAAACAGGTAGGGTGGCAGACTTGGCCAGGGTATTGTAATTTGTCTATAAGATCATTCTATAGTGTTCATGGGGGAGGGAACTGAGATCAAAAGACAAAAATCTTTTGTGAAATCATATAGCTTACACATCGTACTGGGCATAAATCAGTTGAACTCATTGGTGTAGCCATTCAGTCATACTATCACACAGGAAAGATCAATTTCCCACTTTAATCAAAAGCATATTCATTAAATAATCAGCTTTCCAAAACTCTTCTGATGTCTTTATTGTCTTAGCAAAAAAGAAATGCAATGACATGTCAAAAGCAAAACAAGTCCAGGCTAAATTTTATTAAGTCAGAAAAGGAATTAGTGTAAGTGTCCTGAAGAACTGATGAACACCGCCGCAACAGATCGAGGGAATTGAAAATCGAGAGCTCTTGATTGACAGTGCTTCAAACACTTTATGTATGAGACCAGAAGAATAATGTAAATGAGAGAAATGGGAAAACAGCAGTTTAACAGACCACTCTCAAAAGATAAAATACAAATGGCCAATAAGAAGATGAAGTGTGTTCAGCATCCTTAGTCATCAGGAGAAGCCAAATCAGAACTGCACGGAGGCTCTCTGGTACTCCAGTCAGAACACTTATCGCCAAGAAGACACGCAACAGGGGTGCTGGAGGGAATGTGGTGGAAAAGGTAACCTTGGACACTGTAGAGAGACCATGAGTGCAGCCATAAGTGGAAGTCAGTATGGAGTTTTCTCAGAAAACTAAATGATGAACAACTACCATATTATATAGCTACACTCGTCCCGGTAACATACCCAGTGGAATCCATGTCAGCACCCACACAGATACTCTCCTGTCCATGTTTACTGCCACCCCGTTTATAATAGCCAGAATCAGTCTAGCTGCCATCACACATGCGGATGGATAAAGGAAGGTGCCTGCCCACAATGAAGCGCCATTAACAGAATGACGTCAATTGTAGGAAAACAGATGCAACTGAATATCATCATGTTGACTCATGAAAACAAATATCACAAATTTTTTGTTATATGTGGAATCGAGGGCCCTCCCACCATCATACACACACACACACACACACACACACACACACACACACACACACACACACCCGAGTATAAAAGCAGAAGGTTGACTGAGGAGGTAAGGGCATTAACTGAATAGGGAGTGGAATAGCAAGAGTAACAGGGTGGATATGGTCAATGAATAAAGTATATAACATTTGTATGGTGGTGACACGAAACCCAGTAGTTTGCACAATGAATATAGTCTAAAATATATTAAAGAAATCAGTGAAAGTCTGGCATACATCTTCATGCTTCCATTGCTTTAGTACAAGGATTTCTTTAAGGTTTGAGGGAATAGGAAGGATCAGGTGTGCTTTCCTCCAGCACGGCCTCTTCGCTCACAGGACAGTTCCCCAGGGTGAACCTCTACCAGCTAGAGCTGTGGCCTTTCTTCCTGTCAGTGCAAACCTTTTAAGCCGTTGAATCTGCTGGATCTCTGCTCCCTTCACAGAAGTACTCTCCAAACCCCATACCAGCATTTGACTGGGTATTAGTCATTCTCAGAAGACATGTGAAGATTACCTTTTCTGATTACTTGCAAACCTGCAAATCATTCAGCATTCCCCATATGCATGGGTTTTTTTTTTTTAAACCACCTTTTACTTTTTCTGAGTCTCTGATGGTGCCATCTTACTGGCAGGTTTAAGAAATTTTTAACTAGCATATCTAAACAATTAATACATCCTTCCCATCACCACAGCAGGCCAACAATGCCAGTCTTTGATTTGGTAACTTTGACCACTACTTGGACTTCTTTAATTGCATGTAAACAGAACTTATTTCCATGAATACCGCTTTGGTTGACTATTTAAAATCAGTTGGGCTGATGAATATTTTTTTTCCATTTCCATAATTATCGTAAGTACACACAGAAGCATAAATAAACTCTAAACAATTAACTACATAAACATACTTAGAACACAGAGCAGCAGATTCCACAGTGTTCAACTCTCTGCTGTCATGAATGCCACTGACAAGTAGGGTTAAACTGATAAACTGGTCACAAGTGGCTATTTTTTAGTGCTGTGTTGAAACTCTGGACATGACTGGAGGAAGAACTTTCATTGCAGGGTTTCCCCGTACCTGGGCCTTATGGGTACAGTCTGCCTGGGACGAAGCATCCTTAAAACCCCGAGTAACTGATTCCATCTCTGCCTCTCCTTTACCTTCCCTAATTACCTGCACACTATTAAGTTAATGTGCATTTATCTACAACAATTCAAGTCAGACTGTGAGAGTCTTTCTAGTCTATAATTACACTCCGGTGCAATTAGCATAATTTCCACCGTACATATTTAATAAAGAGGCTGCCATTATGGGTTGGCTTCCCATGTGGAAACCCTTCCAGGGAGCATCAGAACGAGACGAAGTCTCCTGCTCCTGCCATGCATACACTGCATACACCGAGCAGATCTGACACTGCTTTCTGTGAATGATGAATGAGGGGGAGGGCAGGCTTCTCAGAAAGGGGACCAATAGAGTTCCCCTAACACGTATTGTTTACCAAGGCGTGGGTGGCTAAGGGCATGCCCTCACTAGTTACGGTAGAAACTGGTGCCTTGGCAACAGCGCCACGAGATGCTGCCGCCTGACTACCTCCATCTGCAAACACCAATACTACAGTTTAGTTTGGATCCGCTTCTCCAGCACAGCCGCTGGTGCCTTAACACCAGTCACCACTAGATGTCACCAGTCATTAACTGAGACACAGATAAGACGCACTTGAGACTTTTATTAACTTGATAGACTCTCAGCAACCAGCTCTCTTTTATACACAGCCTCCTTGTGAGAGTCTGATTAAGAACAAGAGGGGACCAACCTATTTGCCTAGTCCTGAAATGTCAAATCTTCACCATGCAATTTTAAAAGATTGCGTACATGTATCTGTATATAAGAACAGGTTTGTAGTACACTAAAGCCCTTCTATGGCTGCATCTGGCATCTGGCATCTGTCTAGTCCACTGTAACAGAGGCAGGAGTGCACCTGACTTTGGCAGGGGAGCTTTCCTGACTTACCTGATTCTGACCAAAATAAACAGAGCATTTTGTTTAAAACCAAACCAAACCAAACCCTAAAATCTTTATTTAGAAGAATCTATACTTCTGTCAAAATTTACATTATGACCATACCCATATTTAGTCAGACCACAGAACATAGCCCATGCTGTTTTTAAAGCTGACATAGATATATACGTTAAATGCGGAGAGAGACCCGAGTACTTGGTCTCACAAAGGTGAGATCTGATATTCAGACCAAATAAGGGTAAGTACTTACCTTTAAAAAAAATGTGCCTCTTTCTGGAAACTACTGCCAGAGCTCGCTCTGGACTTGCACTCTGCAGACTCTCCGTAGAATGAGCTTCACAGGAGTAATCCCCCTGCCCCAAGACACTCAGGCTGTCATCATCAGCCTTTCCAGAAGTCCAAAGCAGGCATGCTCAGAACCCCACATCCATCCAGAAATTACAACTTCTAAAACCATCATACCAACGGAAAAAATGTGAGACATGGAATCATGAGCTCCGAGGCTGTACTAATCCTGGGAATGTTAACCATGCAACTACTAATGTCAAAAAGCTTCTCGCAGAAGGAACTGTAAATCAGAAACCAAATAATTTTTGCAATGGTGTGGACAACATTCAAACTAAGCCCTCAATTTTGAGTCAAGTTTCCATAAATATTGAAATTACTCAGAACAGTTCCTTTAAGATCTTCCTCCAAATGGGGGTTGTTATTATTTTTATTTTATTCATAAGCAAAAAGTATGAACACAGTAGAGTTTTTCTCCATCCTGGCCACAAAGTTCTAACATTCAACTGTTTACGTGTATGACCAGAAACTCCCACATTAAAGTTGTATGTTATATAATGGGCCTATACCAACTGATAAGTGCTGGAGACATATACCATACACCATGTGACACAAGCCCATAACAACTGTTAAGTGCTGGTGACATACACCACACAACATGTGACACAGGCTGTCAGACACATGGCTGCATTGCCATAATCCTATTATATACATTTAATGGAAGAAACCCTGGTAGAAAAGAGAACATAAGCCCAGCACGCTAATGCTCAGTCTTAACTATTGCCCTGCTTTCCCAGTGTCATATTTCTGGGTAGATTGATTTTTACAGGGCTGGGAAAGAATAGATATGATGCAATGTCTGTGAAAGCTACAGGTTCCTGCTTCAACACGCAGCACCGCCAGAAGCAGCTTTAGGAAGGATCAAGATCTTTGTTCCTGAAATGAGTACCCGGTATTGTGCTTCTGGGCTGTGACTCTTAATACTTCCTTTGTGTGCCTTTATTGGATTATTGCAACCCAATCCTTAGTCCTTATTATTGCAAGAATGTGTAAAACAGCAGATAAGAAACATCCAATAACAATACCCTGGGAGAGGAGAGCGAAGCAAATAATAGCTCATACAAATACCACGTGTAACCAAAATAAAAATATTTGTGAAAAATAAATTGTATTTAGTAACCTACCAATAATTACTGTGCCTTAGCACTTAACAATATATATGTAATATAAGAATGGGAGCATGTTTGATGTCACTGTTTTAGTTCTATGTCTAAGTACTAAAAAGAATGATCTAAATATGAATATAAACACGATTATCAACCCACTCAAACCCAGGTTTGTGTATGTGTAAATAAGTGAGACACCAATCACCTTGAGGGGAGCGGTACAATGAAAGTTTCTATTTATTCAGTTCTGAATTAATTTTAAAATATCACTTGTGATTAACAAGTGGCCCTTACTGCCCATGAAAGAATTGCAGCCCATAGTTGGCAAAAAATTACACACACACACGTATGTGTGTGCTACACATGTATTACATATGTATGGATGTGTGTGAATACATTTCACTCTGGAGCAAAGAAAACATATCCTGAAAAATCATCTGTAGAGTGTATTGATCACTAATGGTCTGAGAAGTGATACACTAATCACTTTTAAAGAGTAACGTTGCATTAGCAGGAAAGACTTTTTGATGAGTCTAATTAGTGATTTTCTGACTATTTGCCTCCCTCGTTTCCTCCTCACACATGGTACCTTTCCAGTACCATGAACAAGATAAAAACCGCAGTGATAATGATAACATTACCTGCTTTAATCTGGAGTCTAACCCTAATCATCAGGGGGACTTCACCACCATCGTAAAAGATTTTATATTCAGACAAGCAGAGAATATTGGATTTAGATGAGACACTGTAGAGAACCATGATTTGTCTTTGAGAATGTGATAATACTTACAAAACTGGGTGTAATTATCAGATAGGATGTCTAAGAGGGAAGGAGCAAGGCAGAGAAGGGCAGGGGAGTGTTCTGAGATACGGACCATCCCACTAACATAAGGAGAACACAGCTCTTGCTGAATCCAATTCAAGCTCTCTGTTCTCTGATACGATTCCTAAACTCTTTCCATGATGTAAATTAGAATACCAAGTACTTAAAAAATTGCAAAAATCACTGTGTACTAAGTACACAGATAGATTCATAAAACAACTAGAGCAACATGAGGCTGCTATCTGAACAAACACACACATTGGCTGGTCCAATCACCGACTAGCCAATGCAATACACCACCATAGCTACCCATGTGATTGACTGTACAACCACTGATGGCACCCACATTGTTGGTTCTTTGCCTGAATATTGGAGGTACCACTCTGAACACAGTATTTGGGGGATGGAGGGGGTAACAAACCATGATTTGATTGGAATTAAGACCCACTACATGAGGTGAAACCCATGTCTGACACTGCTTGAGTGGCCAAGAATGAAATTAGACAGGCTATGGACCTAGGGTAGAACCAAACACTACTGTTCTATTAAGGAATATAGCAACAAAATGACTCCTAATGCCATTCTGCTATGCTCACGGATTAGTGCCTTGCTCAGTCATCATCAGAGAGGCTTCCTTCTACGGCAGACAGGAACTAATACAGAAACCCAGAGCTGGACAAGGTTTAGACAGTAAGAGAAACTTGGAACACTCAGCCCTGAATGTGATGTCTCCATCAAATCCCTTCCATCAGGACTCAGGGAACCTTGTAGAAGAGGAAGCAGAAAGATGGTAAGAGCCAGTGAGGATGGAAGACGCCAAGAAAGCAAGGCCTTCTAGATACAACAGAACTGATAGACGTATGAGCTCACAGGGACTGTCAGCGCGTACAAGGCCTGGACAGGTAGGTCTAAGCCAGACAGTGTCCCAGTGCTGAGAGCAGGAGTGGAGACAGGCCCCCATCCCTAAGACAGAGGCTAGCCCCAGTTGATAACCTCTTGTAAAGGAAATGCCAGTTGTCTCCAGCAGCGTCTCATTGGGTATAAAAACCCACACTTAACAGTGGATGCCAACAAAAACAAACTCAATGCTAATTTTGGAGGTGTTGTTTTTTAAAGCTTTTCCTCTTTTTTTTTCCTTTAAACCTTGTAGGTCTTTTGCTTATATATTATAGTTTCTGGCTTTCTGTTTATTTTGTTTCTTTTTTTCGAGACAGGGTTTCTCTGTGTAACAGCCCTGGCTGTCCTGGAACTCACCCTGCAGACCATGCTGGCCTTGAACTCACAGAGATCTGCCTGCCACTGCCTCCGGAGTGCTAGGATTAAAGGCATGTGCCACTAACTGCCCAGCTGGTTTTCTGTTTTTTATGGAATTCCCTGTTGTAAGTGGAGGCTGCTTGTTTATTCCTGGCTGCCCAGAACTGAAATAATCACACAGAAACTATATTATTTGCAATACTGTTTGGCCAATAGCTTAAATACATTACTGGCTTTCTCTTACAACTTAAATTAACCCATTTCTATTATTTTATATTTTACCATTAGGCTCATGGCCTACTGGCAAGGTTCCGACTAGGAGCTTGGGAGGATACATGGTGTCTCCTTGACTCTGCCTACTCTTTCTCTATATATCTCTTCCAGCCTGGCTATATTCTGTTAAGTCATTGGCCAAAATCAGCTTCTTTATTCATTAACCAATAAAAGCAACACATGGAAAGAAGGACTTCCCACACCACTTCCCCTTTTCTGTTTAAATAAAAAGGAAGGTTTTAACTTTAACATAGTAAAATTACATATAACAAAGAGGGGAATCCCACATCACCCTGTCTATGTGATTTTGTGTGTCTCTGCATCTATGTGTGTTCCTTGTATGTTTTCTTTTGTTCTTTTTTTTCTGTCTGCTTATTCATTTTGTCCTATTATGGCCTGTTTGTTTTAATTTTTATTTATCTTTTTTTCCTAGATTCCTGTTTGTTTTCTAATGAGAGAGCAAGAGAGGGTGTGGGTTTGGGTTGGTGGGAGGAGTTGGAACGGGGAAATAACAATCAGAATGTGCATGCTTTGAAATGAACACAAGAGAGGTACAACTGACTGAACTATAAGCTTCGTGTCCTGCACGCCACCTGTGAGAGTGTCCTCTGAACATGAGCTAAGGTGAGGCAGATGTCTTTGTTAAAAATAACTAGGCATTATTTTTTATTAAGGGTCATAAGCTCAAAAGAAAACTGGGTTTTTCATCCAATAAAACTGCTGTCTAACGAATTCCCCTGACCTCCTGGAAGCTGCACACCTCTGCAGTGGGAGGCACTTCACTTAATGAGCAACCCAGCAAGTGAGCGCTTCCTGCTTTCCCGGCAGGGGCAGCTGGCTCCCAGCAGCTCCCACCCCTGGGCCCAGTAGATGGTTTTACTGTGCAGCCTCGCGTTTATTACAGTCAAGATGCAATAGTCTGCTTTTGTGTTGACCGCGAAGCCTCATCATTTGGCTCAGTATATTGTTTTCTCTCAGAAATAAACCAAAAACAAAAACATTGTGTTATCGTGTTAAGTTTACCTACAAGGATGTGTTGCTCTCTTGAGTATTCGGGTTTTAAGATTTAGCACCGGAAGGGAAGGCATAATCTGATGCCTATGTAGATTTCCCAGGGAGTATTTATGCTTTTAATTTCTACTCTGCTATGACGTGATTCCTGACCCACTCTCCCATGCTCTCCCACTCTCAGAATTACATTTCTGCAGGACTCCTGAGTGAAAACCTTCAACAGCAACCTACCAGTCACTTGCTCCTCGCTGGGATCCTCACCAAGGCCCACCAATGCAGCCTTGTGAAGTCCAGCCCCTCACAGTGATGGTGAACCCTTGTCCCTACTGCTGTGAGCCCATAGACACTGGGGTTTGTGAGGCTGCTTTGGGCTCTTACCAAATTCTGTTGCTCTTATGTCTGCTGTGGCAAAGCCAAAATGCTTTCTCACAGGACACTACTGTATCAAACCCCATGTCTTGTGGTCACACTATGCAGTAAATAGCCTGTATCAGTAAAGACATTAGAGAAGCACAAGGCAGGAAATAACATATATTCAATATCACACTTAAAAAGCACTTTGGAGAGTAACTAGAAAATGCCACAAAATAAAAGTTTCTGAAAAAAATGTAGCTGAGAAAAAAAAAAGCCTACCAAAACATATTAAAATTTCACTGGAACAAGATTTATCCACAGTTGATTTTAATATGGTCTTGTAGAACAAGTTAAATTAAATAAGATATATTTAGAAATAGAAATAAGCCCCCCAATCAAGTTCAAGCCAATAATAATTAAAAAACATCTTTCATGCATAAAATATTCTAACTTGGTTTTGCTTTTAAGTCTCACATTAAAATATTTTTTAATATAAGTAGCTTTTTTTTAAAAAATCAAAATAATTGTTTTCGAAGGACACATCTGAGGCAGGCTTGAAGCATAGATCTGAAAGGAAGCCCTAAAAGATAGAAAGAATGTGTTTAGATAATGCGTACTAGTGTATCTCCCAAAACTACTTCTGTTGGGAGAAAGAGCAGTAAATTTAAGGTTTCATGGGCAGTTCTTCTGAGTGCATTCCATTGAATGCATGTCCTCAGAACTCATGTGAAGCTGAGCACAGTAGCACAGGGCTGTGATCCCAGCACTATGACAATACGGGGACAGATTCTCCGGAAGATCACAAATCAGCTGATCTGGCAGGTGTGCAACTGTGCACAGGAGACTTGTCTCTAAAGAAGCATAAGATGAAGACCCACAACTGAAATGGTCTTCTGACCTTCACCTGCACATTGTGGGACATGTGCAGCCATACACAGACGTGTGCCTGTACACATATGCACATGCGTGCACGCACACACATACACACACACATACACACACACACATACACACACACACATACACACACATACACATACACACACATACACACACACATACACACACACATACATACACACACACATACACACACACACATACACACACACATATACACACACACATACACACACACACACACACACACACACACACACTAAAAAGCAAATCCGCATGTGTAAAGGTAGAGGAGAAAGAGCTGGCTTTCAAGTTCTCAGGACGAAACCTTACTCTGGTTAGGCCATAGTGTGGGGTCAGCTATTCTCAACAGGCCCTTCTGAGTGCAGGCCCTGTTACATGGGCTTCATGTGGAAATCCCTTACTTCATTTTTATTTTATGGGATACACCATGTGATGCAACTATCTCCACTTTAAAATAAAACACAAATATACAAGCAAGTGGCTCAAGAGAGCCTTAGAGGAGGCACTGAAGACTAGGACATCAATGCCAGACATGATGTCTAATGTTTCAACACTCTGTTCCCTGATGGCTCTTTACCATTGGCAGTGGCGAAATCAGGAAAGAAACCGTAGCCCTAAACCTCCTCTTCTGTTGTTGTGGTTAGTTCCAAACCAGCCAGTTTTGGGTTTGAATTCTGCCAGATGGATTCCTAGATAGGTACCTGACCATGTGTGTGGGTCCAGTTTCCCACTTTGCTGAGGAGGAGGTGTGAGATGTAATCTGTCCCTTTGAACGGTTCCAGTCACCAGTCACAAAGGAAATCCCAGTCTGAGAAAGCCTTAAGTGAAACAGATGTAGCATCCTCTCCCTCACCCCACAAGCAGAACCTTTGCTGGTTCCTGCTAGTTCATAAAACACCACAGTTCCACATTTAAAGGAAATGAAACTTTAAAATTGCTAGAATTGAAGACTGAGATGATTTCAAATCAATCAGGATGCTCTTTTGTGCCAAGCCATGGGGGAATGCATTGAACAGAACGTATTTCTTCAACAGACATTTTACTAATTGTGTTTTCTAGACAATTTAATTCCATCAAGGGAAACATACAATTTGCAGACTGTGGAATAACTGATTTTAATTCCCATGTCATCTAATTTTGGTACATGGTTTTAAAAATACAGTTAAAACATAGGCTTCCTTATTTCTTTCGAAACTCAAAACTACTTTATTTATATAATTATTTTAAATGGTGTGACTTTCCAGAACATAAAACAATGGCATGCTGATCTAAAACAAAATGCATCTCAAATTACAAAAACACGTGTAGTGAGTTGCCAATATGCTTACAACAAAATAAGCTATTGCTACTACCTGTTATTGAGTTCTTGCCAATAAAATTAAAGTCTCAAGACAAAATTATTTTAGAGTGGATTCAAAGACCTATACCCCCCTAAGGGAAAGGAGAGGGTGTTTGAGATTCAAAGAGAACCTGGGAGGAAGCCTCATGAAAACAACCGAGGAGAGGGAACAGCTGAGATAGCCCTCAGGGGCCTGCTCATGCCCTGACTTTAGATCGCTGGCCCCTAGGAAGGCAGGAGGAGATGGTTCTATTGATTTATGCTTCAAATATTATGGCAATTTCTTTTGACGGCCTTAAGAAAACAGGCGACCTATGCGTTTGAAGATAACAGGCATGCAATCAAAGTGTGTGGTATAAGTACACCTTCAATGTGGCCCTGTGCTTTTGTCTATTTTCTTCTTGGGGCAACGAGAGGAAACACTTTTAATTACACTTCTTATTTATTTGCAAGTATGTGTTCTGGCAGTGGTGAGGGAGATGCACATGTGTGTCAGGGGAAGATGCAGACACAAGAAGACAGCTGGAAATCTGCCTTCTCCTGTGACATGGGTCCTGAGTTTGAACTCAGGTCCTCAGGTTTGCTAGCAAGTGCCTTTCTTCCCTGAGCCATCTTGCTAGCCCAAGAAGAAATATTCATCAAATCATCTCTAGGCATGATATATCACCAAAAAACTTATTAGAAATGTGGGTTCTACGAAATAACTTATGAATATTTAGGTTTTTAAAAGTATCATTTGTGCTGAGAACAGAAATCAGTTTTTTCCTTGGTTCTATGATTGACTTTTTCAATTAAGAGCAAAATAGTTAATTTATAAAAATTATAACTTACATGTTAGCTAAAAAAAATACTGAGTGGTTTGGGAAATGACCCCATCAGTAACATCCTTGGCACATGAGCGTGAGAACCTGAGTGTGAATCTCTAGCATCATATCATATTCCAAAAACAGCAGTGCTTGCGTTCAATCCCATTTCTGGGGAGCCAGAGATAGGGGATCCCTGGAGCTCACTGGCCATGTCGACTACTTGAATTAGTAACCCCCATTTCAGTGGAAGACTCTATTTCAAAAAGTAAAATGCAAAGCTACCAAGGAAGACATCTGACATCACCGTCTGGCCTCCATATGTAGAAGCACACACGAGCACACGAGTATATGGAATAAATACTCCCATAAACATGTGTACACACACACAATCCTAAGGAATTTCACATGATATATAAAAATTCAGAAAGCCAGAGACAAAATGTTATTTTGGATGGGCTACTATGTCTTCTTTTCTCGTAGCTTTGATGCCATTTGGTTTGAGAGAAAGCAGTAGCTCAGTACACCTTCCTCCATGTTTTATCACAGCTCTGTTCTCTTTTGCAAGCTAACGTATCTACAAGAATAGAGTGGTTTAAAAATATTTCTGCCAAAACTCTTGCTAAGCACTAGGTCCTCAAGTAGCAACTCTGAGAGGCAAAGCCTACTGGGACACCACTGGGGTTACGGTCCAAGCCCCATGAATGGACTGATGCCTTCCATGTCAGCGTGAGCTCTCACTTTCATGAGATTGGACCAGTGACCATGAGAGTAAAGTGACCCTTCACTCTGTATTTTCTCACGTGTCCTCTTGCCTTCCTTCCGTGCACCAAGGGTTAAGCCAAAAGGCTCTTGGTAGTCTAGGTCAGATTTCCCAGACTCCCAAATCAAGAGCCAAAATGAACCTGCTATCATTTGGCTATGGAATATCCTCCAAGGGCTTGGTCTAAGCTTGGTCCTTAGCTGGTAGATCCAATCACAGAGAGCTGACTGTATCATTGGGGGGGGGGGGGGTCCTTTCTCCATTGATTATCTGATGGAATTCACAAAAACTTGCGATGATTTCTGGAGTAAGGGGGCTTTTTGACTGAAGATCAGACGTGAGTGGCCGCCTCATGTCCTGCTTGGCCCACCATGATAGATTGTATACTTAAGCTGTAAACCAGAAGCAACTCTTCTCTCCTGGAGTTGCTTTGATCAGGCACTTCTCCACAGCAGTGGGGAAGGTAACTAACTCATCTCCCATGCTTGATCAAGTGGTGTCAGCTGGTTGTCAGCCAAGCGGTAGAGGGGCAGACTCTGCCCTCTCAGCCTTGATCATTGTCATTAGCCAGCTCCATTAGGTGCTCCAGAGGCTGCGGTTTCCACTCGATGTTCACATTTGATCCCATTCTGTCACGTTATCCAGCTGCAAGTCTGGCAGACAGTGGTTGCTAAATACTTATTCCTGGATGTGAAATGGTTCAAGAAGGTATCCTCTATAGGTTGACTCCAGGGACCTGGGGATAGTGACACCCACCACCCCCCCTCCCCGAAGGAAACATCTGATTTAGGTCTAGGGCAGGGAAGAGCAAGTGTTGCTCTGGAAGTTACTGCAAAGGTGTTCTGCCAAGCGCCCAGCCCCATGCGGGTGACTGTGATGGCCTTGGTTAACAACGGACATGAACTGCTCTACTGGGACCTACGTCCTGTTGCATATGAGACAAAAAACTGGTTGCGGGGTCTCCAGTTGCTAGGCGATTAACATGGACTCAGATCACCCAGGCAGGTATATTTGCATATCTTTTTTGAATCAATTAATTGTGATTAAAATTAGGCTTTCATATGCAGATTTTTCCTGCAATTAATATTTACAGAGCAATGAACCAGGAGTTAATTTAACACTATTACTATTTTAATTGTTCCTATCAGTTTTAACTCAAACATTAAACGACAAGTAAAGATTCTGCTATTCTGTGGTCCCCTTAATAATAAATTTTGCTGGAGAACTTTTACTCCAGACTCAAAAAAAAAAAAAAAAAAAAACAAGGTCACATTTGTTCCAATCCAGCATTCTCTTCCTGATTTGTTAAAATAAAAATCTGATAAATTAAGAGACCACATCTATTCTTTCAAATGGTTAAAGATGTAATGGCTGGTCTTTTAGCACATAGAATGTTTTTTTTAAATGTTTTTGAGTTATTAATTCTTTTTAGTACTGTCTTTATTATGTTTAACCATGTTTGTTTGAGAACTTCTAATAAAATTTTACCTAGACTGTCTAATCATTGCTCAATTCTCAGAAAAAAAAAATCCTGATTTTAGTTAGATAAAATGTGGATATCCCCCTGTTCCAGTAATAAAATTGGAACCTTTGCTCATGACTACCATAGAGGGCAACTTCTTGAACTTTTTATGCGTTTAGAAGCATTGTTAAACCAAGAGTTAGATTGCCATTTTTCTTAATATATGGGCAATATAAGCAAATATGTAACTGTTAAGAAATTTCTGGGAAATGGAAAATTAGTAAACCCCAGTTAACTGATTTAGTACTGAGGATATCTCTGCAGCTAGTAGGAGGTTTAGCCCTCCAGTTAGAAGGTGGCTTTGATAAAATGCTGGTGTAGGGTCCTTAGAGGGGACACTCAGCTGCTGGCAAAGCAAAGGCCATCCTAAAAATCATGAAGGATGGATAGACAACATAAAGCAAAGCTCGGAAAGGCATCAGAGAGTTGTAGAGAGAGGCCGATGCCACCTGATATAGCGAGAAGTAATAACAGAGATCAGAGAGGCAAGAGTGCCAGAAATAAGTGACACAGAAACAAGGTGCCATTAGTATCTCACAGGATACACAAAATAAACAGAAACAAGATGCCATTAGTATCTCATAGGATACACAAAATAAACTGAAAACCCATTCAAGAACAAATCTGACTTGGTGGGTTTTCTTGTGATGCCCTTGGCCCCTCTGGCTCCCATAATCCTTTCTCCCATTCTTCTATAGGATTTTCTGAGGTCCACTTGATGTTTGGCTGTGGGTCTCTGCATCTGCTTCCATCAGTTGCTAGGTGAAGCCTCTCTGATGACAACTGGGCTAGGCAATGATCTATGAGTATAGCAAAATATCATTATGAATCATTTCACTGTGGCCTTTTATTTTTTTCTCTTTTGCCAGTCATGTTTGATTCTGTCCTAGGTCTCTGGGTCATCCAGTCTCTGGGTCCTGGTCCTCCAGGCTGTATCAGGAGTAGGCTCCCTCTCTTAGTATGGGGCTTAAGCTGGACCAGTCATTGGTTGATCACTCCTATAATTTCTGTGTCCTCTTTGTCCCAGCATATCTTGTAGGTGGGGCAAATTGTAGGTCAGAAGGTATGTGGCTGGGCTGGGGTCTCATCCCTCCACTAGGAGTCTTGTCTAGTTACAGGAAATGGCTGGTTAGGCTTCTGGGCTCATAGGATCTCACAGACACTGAACTGACAAACAGGGAGCCTCCATGGGAAAGACTTAGACACTATGCATATAAGTTACAGTTGTACAGCTTCTTGTGGGACTCCTAACAGTGGGATCTGGAGCTGTCTCTGACTCTGTTGTCTGCTTTGGGGACCCTTTCCTCTTAGCAGGCTGCCTTTTCCAGTCTTAATGGAAGAGGAGGTGCCTAGCCTTACTGCAACTTGATATGCTGTGGCTGCTGATATACAGGGGAGGCTTGCATTTTTCTGAAGAGGAAGAAGGAAAAACGGATAGGGAAGAGGGGAGGTTGGAGAGGAGGGAATGGGCAAAGATGAGAGACAGAGGGGAAACTGTGAAAGGCTGGGGAAGTTAATAATAATAATAGCAATAACAACAAAGGTGAAGGATTAAGCTTTACAAATTCTAATGAGGAAACAAAAGGAGACCGACATGAAAACTTAGCACAAAGGAGGATCCTTTAGACATAAAAAGAACAAAGGTGGAATATGTTAAAATTTAAAGTTGAAAGACTGAGATGAGAATTGTCATAAATGGAGAGAAAAGATAAGGATACTGATCTATCAGGAATGTATTAGCTGCTCCTGTGTGCACTAGGGATGGCTCTCACTCACAAACCAAACAAGTTCAAGTACTTTGCTTACATAAGCTTTTTTAGAAGTATAATGGGAGCTGGGGAGATGACTCAGTGGGAAAGTGTACTTGCCTTGGACGTCTGGGGAATCTGTGTTCAAATCCCCAATACCAACATAAAATGCCAGAAATGACTGTCTATGTATATAACCCCAGAAGTGGGGGTGGGGCAGAGAGAAGCAGACTCAAGATCTCCCTGGACAGCTAATCTAGCTATTACTGTGAGCTTCTAGTAAGTAAGAGACCCTGTTGCCAGACAATAATGCAGAGAACAATTGGAGAAGACCCTGAACGTCCTGCTCTGATTTCCACATGGATACACAGGCGTATGTGCATCCTCACACTCACATGTATTCAACACACACACAAACATGCACACACACACACACACACACACACACACACACACACACCTAAACCAGTACAAAACAACTTAATGAAATAGGTAATTGTAGCAGTCTCACTTTCAAGATTAAAAAAGGACTTAAGGAAATAAGGATTACATTCACGTGAGATAACAAGACTAGTATATTGGGACTTTATGCACAGGCAGCCTCCTTCCAACACTGCTGCCCATAATCCAGTACTAGAATAGTGAACAATTTAGATACTTCCTGTTCTCAAGAAATGCTAATAAATAAATAAAAAGAAATGCTAAATACTGAACATCATAGAAGAAATGCAAATTGAAGCAACCAGCTTATCAAATGGATGCGAATGAAAATGGCTGAACAAATTGAAGCAAGCAACGCACCAAATTTGCAAGTGCCTTAAAGGCTGACTGGGAACTGATACATATGGTAACACAGGAACTGGCTTAGGTTCATAGCAGACACAGAAATGAAGTAACCATTTCAGAAGATAATGAAAGGTAACCCTTCGATGTGAGAGGATACACCTCTGTCCCAGCAGTTCAAAATGCCTTCGGGACACACTTCAACATCTGCCTACAAACAAGTGCTTCCTGACAAATGTTCACTTCTATTGCAGTGATAAAACACCACGGCCAAAAGCAACTTGAGGAGGGAAGTGTTTATTTCAGTTGATAGCTCGCAAGTCTATCACCGAGGGAAGTCTGGGCAGCAATGTGGATTCAGGAACTGGGGTGGATCATGGAAGAATACTACTTTACTGACTTGCCTCTCAAGGCTGGCTCAGCCAGCTTTCTTACAGCACCTCAGACCACTAGGCCAGTGGTGGCTCTGCCTCAGTGAGCTGGGCACTCCCACATCGTCAAGCAAGAAAATGTACCACAGGTTTGCTCACAAGCCTATTTAGTGGTAGCATTTTCTCAATTGAGGTTCCCTCTTTCCAAACGACTCTTGGTTGTGTCAGGTTGACAAGTAAGACAGGCATGATAGATATCAAAATATCTGTTGGTGAGACAACAGATAATGAACTATAGTTTATATAACTGATAAAATATTACAAAGCAGAAAAAAGTAATGAAATATGCAGTCACATTCCTGCATGGGCAGATCTCCAGAGTGAAACTTCAAGTATCATCTCTGGTATATTCAACATGATATTCAATGTCATGTGTCACATGGACTATATCCCAGAATCCAGAGACATCTGATATAGTAGCATGACAGTCAGTGCCATGTGCCATGTGGACTAGATGACAGAATCTAGAGATCTCTGGTACATTCAGCATGACAGTCAATGCAATGTGTCACCTAGTCTAGACCACAGGATCTAGACACTGAGTTCAACATGATCCTAGCTTTTTCTGTGAAGGTGTTTAGATGAGATTAGCATTTAAATTAGCAGATGGACTAATGTAGACTACCTAGGGTCAGGTGACCCTCATTCAGTCAGCTGAAGAAAGATGTCCCGCTTGGAAACTGAACTTCTTCTAGCAGACTGTCTTCTCACTTGGGCTCTCCCAAGGATCTTCATTCTGCAAGCCTCTCTGCAGTTGCAATCTTGTTCAAACTCTACAGAGTCGTGAGCCAATTCTTCAATATAAATATTGCCCTGTCTGTTTGTCTGTCCATCTACATATCTATCATTCATGTCTTCTGTTGGTTGTTTACTCAGAGAATATCAAATAACAGATGTAGACGATGTAAGTATTTCAAAGACACAAAGGGACTGGCAGTCGAGTGTTCCCTGGACGGTGTAACTAGGAATGATGGTACACTGCTCTCCATCAACACCAAAACGGTCTACACACAGTCTTCAAAGGCTTGTCTAAAGAGTCTGCCGGCCATGCAACTGCAGGGGACAGGCTTAGACAATCCTGAGACTTGTATTCCAAGCAGATCTCATTTGTCAGGACAGTGACTATGTCTCATTTCTGGCACACGAAGATGAATTGATTTTCTTCAATTATAATTTGAATGACTGGACAGTTTTGAAAGCTAGATAAAACTGTTACAGCTGAGTGGAAATTCTGCATCCATCGCTTGTTAGAATAGTTAAAAATTTCTTTCTCTTCCTGGGCTGTTGTTTTTACATTTTTATTTTGTAATGGCAAAGAATTGGTATTCTGATGTGTGTTATAATTTATAGTGTATGTTGTGAGTATGAATTAGCAGAAAATTATGCTGTTCTAATTTGAAGATCTTGTCAGACATCATTCAGGTATGACAAATTATTGAGTCTCCTCTTGCTTAAGACTCTACTGCAGCCTGATCATGGCTACAGCTTATTTTCCTTTTGTATAAAACATCACGTTTGCATTTTAAGGTAATATAAATGAAAATCACATACTGGATACTTAATGTCCTATCAGATTAGAATTCCCAAGGAAATGTAACATTAAATGACACAGATATATTGAAACTCATCTCCATTACATATCTTTTGTTATTATGAAAACAGCTCATGAAATATTTCCTGCTATACCTTCAAGTGATGTCTTTAAGGCCCAGGAAAAACAATTGCTAATTAATTTTAACACCATGTCGCTTATGCTAACAGATTTCTAATTAAAACCCCTGTTATGCAAATCAGTTCTTCCCTGCTTCTATGAGTGTAACGATTATATAGGTTGTCAAAGATACTTATTTACTTATGAACCTATACTGTGGACCCAACTGTATGTGCATCCATTTACATAGTCTTTTATCCAGATAAAGATGGATACCTGTGCTGGAAATCAATCAACCAAGAAAGTGGGTGGGACTGAGGTTTGAAAGATAGCTTCCTCAAACGACTCTGAAACAGTGGCTACACAGGTTGAATATTACCTTATCTCAAGCTGGTTATGAAATCCTATAACTAAAAGTTGAAGCTTTCTGTTTTTGCTGTGACATATAGGGCTCCTTTGTTATGGAAAAGATGTGTGACTTCAAGTGCTACCAAATACAGACAGCCACGTTAGCTTCTTTCATTGACATAAAAGACTAGAGAGAAATCAGCTCAAGGAAGGGCTTCCCGAGAGACAGAAATAGTGTCCAAGTTAATGGGGGGGGGGGTGTCAATGTTCCTGTCAAACATATGTCCTGTTGAACATACTCCCAATAATCTAACTTCCTTCCACCAGGTCCTGTCTCCTAATGGTGTTATCAGCTTGGAGGCCAAGCCGTTAAGACATAAGCCACGCGAGAAGATTAAAATCCTACCCAACTCTCAACAAGAAAAGTATGTGCATTTCCATGTCTTCTGTGCTGGTCTGGGAACACCAATGAACAAACCACAGATCCTGTCTGAAGAAGAAGGCTCCTTCAAGGTGTACAGTGCCTTGATGGGAGAGCTACTACAGCTGAGAATCGAGGATGGCTTTCTAGGTGGACAGAGTCTTAAGGTAGCAACAACTGACAAACAGAAGTTTGTCAACAGAGCTTTACCCTCAGAGCATCCTTAAAGAGGGAAACATTTTTATTGGGCAGTGATCCATTCTCTGTAACTGGAACTTTGCCCTTGTGAAGCAGGGTGTCAGTAAAAGCCAAAACTCCCAAGAGAAGCAGGAAGAATATCACAAGGGGGTGAAGGTCCACCATAAAGAACAGGATCATGTGGAAAATGCTTTTCTTTCATTGGCAAATCAATTTTCTTGGCAGTAACCACTCAGGTGGCAGACATGGAATCTTCGTTATTAGTTTTTTCAGTTCTTCTTTGTAAATGGAGACTTTTATGTCCTGCCCAGTCTCATGGCCATTTCCAAATAATCATTCAGAGGCTTAATATTACTTACAAATGCTTGGCCAATGGCTCACCCTTATTACTACCTAGCTCTTACATTTAAATTAACCCAATTCTATTAATCTATGTATTGCCATGTAGTCATGGCATTACCTCATTTTCTACATGTCTTGCTTTCTCAGCGGTTGACTGGCATCTCCCAGACTCCACCCTTCTCCTCTATCTCAGCTTGGATTTCCTGCCTGGCTTTATCCTGCCTTGCCATAGGCCAAAGCAGCTTTATTTATCAACCAATGAAAGCAACACATATTCACAGTGTTCAGAAAGGCATCCTATAGCATTCTTCCTGAAAACACTCACACATGACTCTGTAGTAAGAGCTGACAGGCCTGATGAATGCATGCTGCGAAAAGTCCAGAACAGGCTAGCCTCTTCTGTGGGAAGGCCCAGAAAGGTAACCTTCCTGTCCCCAGCATGTACCAGTCCCAGGCAGCCAGCTGTTACCACTGGATTCCTGACAGGATCCATTCTGAGATGCCAGGGATGTAAATGAACCTTTACACTCAGCATTCTTCAAAGGAAAATAAATAATTCAAATGAGACAGAAAGAATCGTTTTCTGCACAGAAAACAAATAACTAGCCTGTGTAAATACAGTTTCCTATGCTATGAAATAGGGACACTCCAGGGACTATCAGGCGAATTCATTTAACAAAAAGGAAAGGAGCTAAACGGTGCTGGCAGCGGTGTGGGTGAGTGGGAGGAGGTACTGTTCAGGAATCTGGGTGTTGGATGCCACTCCTGGCTGTGAGTTTCACTAGAAAGCACCCAAATGCCGCCTCATGTGACAGACATCATGAGGACCACAGGGTGGGGACGGCAGAGGCTTTGTAATCCAACACTTGTATGAACTGAAATTTCAAGGGACATTTCCTTGTGAGCTCATCTGCACAGCGGAGCCCCGGCCTTGCAGTTTTCTGCCAAAGCCTTCCCCAGAGCTACTGAAACCATCTGCTTCCACCCGAGTACAGCCTAGAAGTACAGCGAAGTTAAGGTTCTCAGGACAAGCCAATCAGTGGGAGCGGGTGGGTATAAGTCTACCTGGGTAGACTGCAAGCAGAGGGACTTTGACTGCTCCTTCCAAGGCAGACTGAACCAGCCCTCACTCAGTACCCGGAGTCTCTGTCTGGATCTCCCTGCTTCCTAAATAAATAACCTGCACCCGAGCCTTTCTCTTGGGTTCTACTCATAAAGATCTTAAATTCAGGCAGAATGAAGACTGATTATGAAAAGCAGTGGGGTACCAGGGAGGGACGAAGGAACAGCCTCAGCATGGGGGGCGGGGCAGCAAGAAGAAAGGGGGAGATGTGGGAAGAACGTGTGTGTGTGTGTGTGTGTGTGTGTGTGTGTGTGTGTGTGTGTGAAGGGAGTGCCGCCATTCCCATATAAAGAAATTCCTAATTTAAAGATTCTACAAGGCTCATTGACAGACCAGAGTCTGATGATTGTGAGAGTTGGGATGTAGGAGATCTGAGTTAAAATACCCTGGGCTATCCTTTAAGGCCCATGATAAATTAAGGACTTAAAATTCAAGCCCTTAATAGCTGTTCATTATCCACCTGTGTATGAGCACCTGTGACTATCATGTAACCTTTGGACATTTATTAACTTAACGAACTAGCTTCCAGTAACTCAAAAGCTAATAATACCATCAGATAATATCTGAGACCTACAGCAGATATGTTTTCTTTTCTGCTGTAATCTGCCTACTTGATGCTTCAATCAGTGTAACTGAACAGTGCCTTAATTCATGATTTGCTTTTGTTCTGCAATTACAAAACCTTCAGGAAAATCTTCACAGGCTCTCAAGTTATTAAGGGCGACCTAATCTATGTTCCCTGGTCATGGCTACCCACTTTTTGCTCAGTATGAACTATCTCTTACTCCCTATGGGATGAGAGTTGCATTTTGCATTGCTGGGTGGAGTGTGATTGATTGGTACCAGCCAATCTTTTAGGTCCACACAGGCCCCTGAGCATCATCTGTTTCCAAGAACATTAGCTAATGGACCAAATTTCAGCTGTATCTCAGGGCCCCAGTGTCCAGAATATCCTTTCCCATGCCTTGCAGCCAGAACACACAGATCTGTATTTGATAATTACTGGACATATAAATAAAACCAAAGGTTACAAGAACACTGTTCTCCCTACTTGTACTGCAACTTGGCTTTTTCTACCTTGACAAGTGGTCTTCCTACACTCTTTTTCTTTGTGTTTTACAGTTGTTTTCATAACACGTGGTTTGGAAATCACTGGTCTAGATTGCTCTTCCCAGGAAACCGAATGAGCCACTCATCCTCCCTGCATCTCACTGTCTTCTTTGGTAAAGTGAAAGAGACAAGTTGGAATAATGATGGCAGTCCTTCTTGTCTTTCAAGGATTTTACAATCCTTTGCCAAATTTCTCATTAAGCACCAGATCATATACTCCATAATCTATTAATTTTAATAGTTAACAGATGACACCCTAAGGATTAAAAACTGTAGTTCATTTTATATTTTTTCAGAAAAAAATCCATTTACTATGATGTTATATATTTTTAGTAATACATTTTCATGTTTTAATTTTAAATATCAATACAATGTCATAAAATATTTGCAAAATTGTAACTTCAATTGCGTTACCTCTAGTGTATTCTAGGTTTCTCCCTACAATAAGCCATCAATTCTGCTTAATATGTCACTTTCTTCTGGCTCCAGTGATGCATAGCCCCCCCCCACACCTTTGTCCTTAGTGGCTCCACCCTAAAACATCCCTCATCTCACTACAGAATCCGGTTAATCCCAGTTCGGATGTGTCCTGCTGCATTCCCATCAACCTTCCCCCATTCCCACACCTCTCCATTCCTAGATCGTGTCATGAATCTGATTGTACTGTATCTATTGCGTTACTGTTTGCTCATGTGGCTCTTAGGACTTATTTTTTTCACCGTTGGACCCAGAGCATCTAGGCAGGACATGACACCCAACAGGGGATAAGGAAGAGGAACCAAATCCCATCTGTCTACTGTTTTACATAGATGCCTTTTCCCAATACAAGAGCATCTATGAAGACCCGCCAGTGAGCATTACAGGCTTCCTTATATTCCAGAAGGGAGCATTTTCTCTTAGTAAACGGAATTTGGCCATAAGAATGTCTTCAGGGTACTGAGAAAATGGTATACTTGCAGAGAAACAGATCCTTTACTTCAAAAAAGTACCTACAACATGGCGTTATCCTGCCGGTCAGATTGCTGAAGCATTCCTTTACCTTCCGGTAGAATCCTACTCATGCAAATGAGAACAACCCACAGGATAAGTCGCAAACTAACCCGTAAATGAACAATAGCTCCACTATTGCTCTCTGGGTTCTTAGGAACTTTCAAACCTCAAAAGGAGCAGACTCAAAGGCATCTCGGGGGACTCACTTTCCCTGCTTCTCTCAAGTGTTCCTCATCACCTCAGAGGCCACTTGCGACTGCGCTCTTCACTGTGTGCCATCTAAGATAATGCAGACCACCCGTTAGCGCCCACATCTAGAAGCTCTAGGGAAAGGATCGCACAGGTTTCGCTTTGAATAAGAAGCTAAGCAGTGGAATAGCTGCTGACACCAGGATGCGGGGATTCCAGTAATAATGCCCATCTAGGGTCATGAAATGCCTGGCTCCTCCTGCAACCAATTGGATGGGGGCTAGAGAAAAAAATGTTGTAGAAGGCAAACAGTTGTACTGTCCTTGACTTATAAATGGCGGGATGCGAGTTACACTGCTCCCACGAAACTTCTCCATGCTCTGCTGATTAGCACACATTAATCGGAGCAACCTGCTCTCTGCTTATGAGGAAAGATCCATCATTTTAAAGCATAGTCCTATTTAAGTAGTTTTAAAGGTTCTGCATTCTTTCCCTTAGACTAGATTAAAAGCTATATGGAAACAAAGCCAGCTGTTAATTTAGTTTGTAGCTCCCTGCAAGACACTGTAACAGGACGCTGACTGTACTGTGAGAGCTAAACCTTATGCATCTGGGCTATGTGTGTTTCTTAGCAGCACAATTGGTTGCTCAAGTCTGTAGCATTCCCCTTCAGCTCCAACAATGAACACGACGGCTTGCCTTTTACTGTTTTTGTCTTCAGGATGCCTTGAGAACTTTAAATAATGGCTGCTTTGCGTGTGTTTGTGTGTATGTAGTGCTTGCAGAGATGGGAGGTCTACCTTGAGCGTCTGTCCTCACAGACTTTCCACCTCGATGGTTTGAGACAGGTCTCTTCCATCACTAGTAACTTGGTAACTGGTTTAGGCAGGCTGACCTGGCAGCTCATCAGTCTCCGTCTCCCTAGCACTGAATTATAAGTGTGCACCACAGGGTTGGGCTTTCTCACATGGGTTTGGGTAGTCTGAACTAGATCTTCCAGTCTGCAAGGTGAGCATTTAACCAAATGAACTATCTCCCCAGATGTAAATATGTATCAGTTTTATATTTACAATTATATTCTGAGTTGTGTGGTGTGTATCTGCAGCCCTGGTACTCTGAAGGAGGAAGAAGCAGAATAGGGAGCTGAAGAGTATCATGAGTTATTGGCAAGCTTTGATGACTTGAAGCCCTGTCTCAGAAACTCATTTTAGCTGTATGTGGAGGGTCTCATACAAATAAACACCTACCATTTCATCACGTCCGCTGAAAAATGACCTTGGCTTCCACTATAATCGACCTTCAGAGTGGGCTTTTAACAAATTATAAAAGAATTCTATCAAAGAGGACATTTCATTGAAAACATCAATTTTGCCCATTATTGGCCTCACTTTTATAATCATGGAGGTCACTTTGTGCTTTGGTGTGAACCCCAGGCTCATACTACTCTTTAACATTAAAAGAGATAAATCAAAAGTGGAGTCTTTTCCTAAGAACCCTCCTGTTTTAACACAAAGTGACCTTCACCATCTTTTCAACAAGGCATACCAAAGCAAGGCACAAGGATCCCTAAAAAGGACCAGATGATGTGACAGTAGCTGGTTTGTCAGATTCAATAAAACTATTAGACTTAATTGAGTCCTAGGAAGATAGGCTGTTCCTCCATTAGAATGCTGACAGTTAAAATTATGTTGCTGTTATTAGAAACAATTCTAGTACATGAAGAGGAGGAAAGAGAAGTGGTCACATATTAACCTTCTTTAAGGAACAGTGTTTCTTGGTGGATACTAAGCATTGCCTTGCCTTCTATTTACAGTACTCCTGACTCAAACCCATCTCCAGATGCTATCAATCAAAGGCAAGTGGTCTAACCTAGGAACTTATACCAATTTCTTTTTCCTTCTTGACATTCATAGGATATACATTTATTCCAACTATGTATTTCAGCAACATAATGCGAGTTTTATTCTGATTCATCATCATCACCATCATAATCATCATCATCATCTTTATAGACCAGGTTTCTCTCTGTAACAGAGCCCTGGCTATCCTGGAACTTGCTTTGTAGAGCAGGCTGGCCTTGGTCTGATCTGATTGCCTCTGACTGCCAAGAGCTGGGATCTGTTTCCTTGTTAAGGTCAAGACATGCTTCCTCACTTTGTCTTGGCCGGTTTGAATTGTACTCTTGTGCTTGAACTATTTGGCTACTTGACAATCTTGACAACTACTGAGTAAACTAAGGGCATCGCTTAATACCAACTTGGTATGCTGGGTCAGGCTATCAGGAAATCTACACAGCCACTGTGGTGTCTTCAGTGTAAAATGTCCCCCATAGACTCAGGTATTTGAACCCCAGGATTCCTTCAATGGCACCTACACGGTACACCTATTTACTGATGGTCAGCCACTGTGTTCCTCTGCACTTTCCTTATGTTTATACAAAAGAAGTAATGGTAGTTGTAGCAGGCGTTCTTGGACCGCCAGACCCCAATCATGACACAGAGATTTACTATGAATTATGAAAGCTCGGTCTTAGCTTGGGCTTGTTTCTGCCTAGCTCTTATAACTTAAATTAGCCCATTTCTATTCATCTACATGTGGTCACGTGACTCCTGGTTTTTACTTCTGCTCTTGAATGTCCTGCTGGTTCCATGTCTAGCAACCCCAACTTTCCTCTTCCCTGAGACCTCTCTGTCCTCAGCAGTCACGTCTAACCTCTTCCCGCCTAGCTATTTACCATTCACCTCTTTATTAAACCAGTAATGCATCTTCACCCAGTGTAAAGAATACGCACAACAGGTGGTAAAATTACTGGACACTGAGCATCAATTCTGAAGTGATACCAAACTTTAACTTACAGCGATATCATGACATTATGCTATTCATGACATTCTTATGGGAAAAAAAAAAAATAAAGAGCCCTCTCTAGTTGAGTAACCATGAATGTGTAGTAAAAATTGTCAATTTTAAGGAATCTGACCAGGAAGGCCAGTCTTTTTAATATTCTGAATGACAGAGAAGACTACATAAAACACTTTGCTATGTGACGGCCCTCTCCTGTAATAGCCTCTGTGGGTTCTGAATCCAATCAGGCAGTTTTTCTTGGATGTGGTTATTTATGCTGGGGAATTTGCAAGTCATTTTCTAGAAGACAAACAAAGGAAATATCTCACTTCAAGGAGAACAACGCAGAAGATGGTACTGTTCACCACTGCTTCCACACGCGCTTTCCAGAGGCGGCACAGGGAAAACAGGCTTGTCACATGCAGTTCTTCATGATTTCCGATGCAACCATCAGCAATATCAACAAATGGGACTTCTAGGAGGCATATAATGCATGTTGGTATTCAGACGATCTGAAAGGAACCTACTGTGGATTACGTCAACATCACGTGGCATTTTAAAGAATCCACTTATGACCTTCAAGGTTCACCTGAGAGAATACAATGGATTTTGAGCAAAAGGAACGTTATTTTCCATGTTACAACCAACCTTTTGAAAATATTACTGTAGCCAGCATCTATCACACTGAAAAATCTGTGGCTAATGCTCAGTTACTTTGAACAGGAAAAATAGGTGAAAACCCTGTTCTTGGGAGGAGGGATTGATTGATTTTGGCTTCCAGGATAAGGAAGTATAGGTAATTGTCCCAGAGAAAGGAATGTTTGTGGGAACAAGCCTGCTCTGTCTGAGAGGCAGGGTAAACGGGTAAAGTACAGGGTTATTTGCTACCTTGGAAGGGTAAGCACAGGAGATTATTCGTGTGGCCATTCAGTCCTTGAACGTCACCGGTCACCTCATGGAAGCCCACCGTTCACACTTTCACAGTTCAGGTCTATACGATCTATTCTCAGGGATCCACGTTCCCCAGAGGTTCCGCTACTTCTGCTCTCCATATGAAGGTGAAGCTTAGAGCTCCATGGACTGGGAATACTCACTGCCTGCCCTGCTTTTTCTCTCACAGTCTGCTGACTTCTCAGTAAAAATCTAGGAGTCCCGATTAAACTTGACTTTGTGATAAAGTTTATAGCTGAAGGATGTCTCATGTAACATCCGGAATGGAAAATGTAGACGCTGTTTACCTGAAATTCAGCCTTAAATGGATTTTTTTTTTAATTTTATTCAGCAAACCCAACCCTTCCTCAGTGGGTACGCAACTCTTTTGAGCATCCCCAGATTCTTGTGCTGGCTTCTCCAGGGCACCGACTTCCCAGCATGGAAACAGGAGGGAGCTATCTTCAGACAATATGGGTCTAGGGCATATTCTTCCCTGGGGATTAGAGAGAATCAAAGATGGTAGCAGGAGCAGACAATAAAAACAGAATTAAACAGGAACTCTTAGAATGAGGTCTTCCTTCATCTGCTTCTTCATTCTAGGGCTCAGAGATTAGAAAAGAGCTCTGATGGCCTCAGCTGGAGTAGGGGGGAGAACCGGGAGGGAGACCAAGTCCATGGCCAGCTATGGTTCCCACGTTATGCGGTGAAGTGTTGACCAGGATGTGTGCACATCACGATATTGTGCATTTTATAAGAACAACTGCAGGAAACTCATTTCTGGAAGACTCCCTCAAATGCTACATTTTTGCTTATTTGTTTCCTAACATTCCTCTAAGAAATCAAACATTATTTTTTCCTCTAAAGTTTTACTGTTGGTAGGAAATAAATGACATTTCTAAGTTCTTACTTTTCCTCTGTCTTACAATAAAATATGGCTTATGAGCAGGCAGGGAACCGGTAAGAACACATTATTGTTTTAGTTCATTTTAATCCTAAAGATGTACACTTTATATTAACGTTGCTAACTATAGCACCATTATAAACAGTGGGGACTCGGCAATTTTTGCTCCTTCCTACTGCAGAGAGAAAGAAAAGATGCATTCCTTTGGGAATATTGCCTTAGGTTTTTCTTTTCTCCAATTCGAAAGTGACACTTCTGGAACTCACTGATTCTTCACTGGTCTTTTCTTCTTTCTGAGCGGGTTTAACATTGTATAGCTGGCTTACAACCTCTAGAAGAATTGTCAACTCACAGAAGGTAGGTGTGGATGCTAAGAAGAAAAGTGGGCAGCGTGGAGGCAGAACCTAGGAAGTCCTGTATTGGTACAGGCAATTGGCTGTCAACCAGGACCCAGTGAGCTGGTTTTACTTAGTCTGGGCTTCTAGCATGTTGTTGTCCGTCATTCCACATGAATGGTGTCAGTCCTTATCTGCTGTGAGATGGGAAACGGAAGAGGGCTGTACTTCCTAGGACAGATGAAGCTCATCAGCAGGTGGAAACCATAGCCGTTCTAGGTAGAAGACCACATCAGAGGTCAGTGGAGGCGATGATGGTCCCTTAGTCACTTCTGGCATGTAGAGCTCTTACCCGCAGGATCCTATTGGCCACCGTCTGGGAGGAGTATGTGCTGTGTTTCAACAAAGGAAATTGTTCTTACATCAGTTCCTCTCACCCCAAAGTTATGTGGGGCCACAGGAGAGGAAAAAAAGAAAAAGGGAGGCTACACACTCTGGCATAGTTGGTGCTGGGACTACGTGGTAAGCCCTGAAGAAACTGGATGCAGCATCAAGAACTAAGCACACTAGTTAAGGTCACCCAAAGAAGGCAGCCGCAGAGAAAAAGAGGACTCCAAGTAATTTGATAAAACATGGCTTGTTCTCTGTGCGGAGGATGTCATGGTGTGACCCACCATGGCCACAACTTCCCAGCTCTTTGCAGCCACCTTTGGCTGTGGATAGCCAATGACCTCAGGGCAAACAGAGGATGCTGAATGTAGTATACGCTTGTGGGTGGCAAGAACTGCTTCGCAAGAGCCGAGGGAAAGCAGCCATTTTGTAAGTCCCACTTCCCCATGGAAATCTCCTGTTTCTCCTCTGCTGCCCTATGTAACATCCTCAGGGGTCCACATTCACAAGGGCAGTTGGACTCTTAGCCCTGGTCAGTGTCTGTCACTTCTCATTGGGCAACCCTAGAGCACTGTCACATCTCTCTGTACTTCAATGGTATAAACATCTTCAGGCCAGCAGCAGCACCACCGACTCCCTTCTCTTCCACATTATTTAGTGAAGTCTTTAGCATTCAGCAGACTTTCACTTCTGTTTGGCATCAAAGGCACAAATCAAGACTAAGATGGGCAGAAAGACTATTGTTTTTCATTTCAGGACAAAGCTAAAATCTAATCATTTATTCCTATTAGCACAGGTTGTCCCTGGTAGCCATAAGGTCATGATGGCTCCAAGCAGGACTCTGGGAAGCAGATGGCTTCTAGTCTCTTTACACTTTTGGAGGTCCTGGGTCAGCCACATATAGTCTGTGGTCTTAGTTTCCTTCTTCTCTAAAAAGTAATAAAATAAATTCTTTCACTCGGTTTTTGTGAAGACTTTGTTCTATAAAAGACAGAGATTGCTAAAGTTAGGACCGTGGCATAGAAGAAGCCTTCATTGTCCACTCTTAGTGTCTATCATTAGTCAGAAGGAAACGATTTCCACTTGCTAGCTACAGGTCCATTTTTCTCCTACCTTACATCCTGGCAAAGCAGATACTGCGTTTATCGTTTCCATTGGGTGGATAAGAATCCAGCACTGGGGGAGCCAGGGTGAAGTGGATTCTCCAGATTACACAACCAGAAAGGCAAGATTTAAGAAAGACCTCACTTATCATCTGGCTATAGGTCCTACTTTCTAATCCCTAGGCTCCACCCTTCTTTTCCTCTTTCTCCAAATTCCCACGCTGTAGGACAGACCACTTCAATTTCAGGCTAATAATGTAAGAGCTTGAATTGTCACCTGTAACACCCCTACAACAGCTTCCCCAGACAGGGTTCCACGTGTCTTGTGGTGTACCTCCTTTGTATCACGTGTCACGCTCTATTGAACTGTTTATGTATCCTGTCTAAACTCACTAGACAGTGTGACTCTCCCACACTATCTATAAATATGTCTCAGTGTCTAGCATGAGCTTGCTAATGACTCACGCAATGGAGTGCGATGGGAAATCCAAAGTCAAGGAGGAAGACACAGATCTTGGTGCATTGTTACAAACTATGGTTGGATGCAGGACAGAAAGATTAGGGATGCTAAGATGTCTTTCAACAAAGAAACTGGTTCAGAGGGGCAAGAGGTGGTGAGCTCCAAGAAGACACTTTCCTCAAACACATTGGAAAAACATGAACACTGACCATATGACAAATAGTAGGGGAGTAACAAAAAAAAAAAGATGACCTTACCCCATGGTTTGCAGGGAGAACTGGGGTCTTGAACTAAACTAAACCTGGAAGCTGATGGACAATGTTTCCCTAACCATTACAGATGATCCCCAACGGGATAAAAATCATGTACATAAAAAATAATCCTTGTACATAATCATATTTGTCTTGTAAACTCCCTGATCCTACTTAAATTTATTTTTTAAAAATAATATTTTATGATTTCTTTGGAGAGTTGCTTACAACGTATTTTGATCGTATTCATTCTTCCCTCAACTCTTTTCTGATCCACCCAACCTCCCTCAATTTCCATTTTAATTAGAGAAATTTCAGGATAGAGCCGTAGATGGACGCTAGTACCCAGATTCCAAAGGCAGCAACTACTGAAAACCTGAGCAGCCTCCTTGAAGTCATCTCCCTTTCTTCCCCATTCAGGTATCAAGAGGCTGCTAGCAACAGTTTCTTGCTGCCATTGACGGCCGTCTTCTTCCCCTGCCTCTACAGTCCCTTGCCTCATTTTAAAATAATATCTTCTAGGTTTTTAGATTGTAATTATATCATCTCTTCCTTCCCTTTCCTCCCTCTGGACCCTTCCTTGCTCTTCTTCAAATTCATGGCCTCTCCCCCCTCATAAATTTTTGTTAAACACACACACACACACACACACACACACACACACACACACACATCTATGTCATGCAAGTATAACCTGTTCACTCTGTATAGTGGCACTGATATGCATGTTTCCCCAGCTGACCATTTGGCATTGGATAATCAACTGGTGAGTTTTTCCCTGGGGAAGATTATGTCTTCTACTTTCAGTATTCTTTAGTTGTAATGTGAGAAGCTATACCAGAACCATCACCAGCATTCCTGCCTGAACATGACCCGAAGAAAGACAACAGCAACAGACATGCTAATATGATTCAGGAAAGTCCAAGAGGCTTCCGTCCTACACAACGTTCCTTGCCTCTCTGTTTCCAATTTCTACGCATCTTTAAAGGCTTGGTGGTTATATCTAATCTGTACCTTCTTAACTCAGCACTGTGACTAATCTATCTCTTTCCCCCTCCTTCAGCTTATATTTTCAGGATCCTATCAACAATTTATGTAAGCCACTGAAACCAATCCTATATAACTAGGTAACTGGTATCATATCATATTTCATGTCTATACTAGAAATTCTATTCTTGGGTCTATACTAGAATTTGGAAGCTGTTTCATCAAAATTATTAGGTCATCTTTTGGAAACATTATTCGGAAAACAGGCCCATGGGGTAAATCCTGGGACATCTGTTTTTCTACAGACAGTTTCAACTGAAAAGTTACAAGAAGCATCACACTGTCTAGTGGATTAAAAAAAAAATCAAGATTTTGTGTGTGTGTGTGTAATTCTGTTGCCTTGGAAACAGAGACGGTTGCCTCCTTGATTTGCTCTCTTTGCAGAATTTACAGGTTGACCCTGGACCTTGACATGTAAAGACCAACTATGCTTAAAACATCAGAGTGTGCTTCTCTCCACACCTGAGAAAGGGGGTTGTTGGATGCTGTCATCTTTTACCAGATGCTGAGTTGAAATGCCAAAATATCCCAAAGGCTCAGCTTATTGTGCTTAAACAAAAAACAAAACAAAACAAAGAAAACAAAGAATTGAGTTTGGTCTAGAATTCAGACCATCCATTAGTGACAGCTGTCACAATCTTCTGCCCCAGAACAGAGCTGACTGCTGCCTTCATGACCATGGTGCCCCTTCTAATGCTGACACTGCTTGAGTCTGGGTACAAGGCTAACCTTTGCTTTTCGTAAATTGTGACCAAAGTTTCTGAGGTGAAAGTGGAAGTGGTCAGTCTCCTTCAGAGTGGACTCCGAGGCCACCAGCTTAGTGTGATCCAAAGCACTTTTCTGAATTGCCTTCAAAGTCGTTTATCCATCCCCACAGACAAATTTGTCTTCACGGCCATGGCAATTCTTTCCACATCACTGGTTTGGAAATGTCATCCCTCACTCTCTGTGCCTGTGTCAGTAATGAAATGAAGGGAGATCAGAGGCCTTTGTCCCCAAGGTTATACCCTAACCTCTGTGGTGTGTATGTGTGTGCGCGCGTGCACGTGTGTGTGTGTGTGTGTGTGTGTGTGTGCCCGCATGCATGAGTACAGTGTTGTAACTCATGAGTCAGGCTTGCAAAGCATGGTATTCAAATTTAGAAGGAGCCTGCTGGGAGGAAAGGCCTATTCTTAGCATAAGACAGACCAAGTGAAGCCGTTTGGGGGCCTGCTTTAAGACTTGGAGCCAAGTGGGTAAGAGAAGTTTCTCTAATCAGGTGCTGCCTAGATTTTAAACCACACCCTCTTTAGTAGTGCACGCTATACCAATTCATTATGTACTGAGCTCGCAGGATCACTTTATCTTTTGTTTGGTTTTATTGTTTTTATTTTCTGAAACAGAGTCTTACTCTGTAGCCCAGTCTGACCTGAAATGAATTCATGAGAAACACGTGGCTCTGAGCACTTGGGACTCCTCCTTCCACAGCCTCCCAAGTGCTGGACTCGTAGGCAGGAACCACTACACAGAGCCGTGGAGCTCACTTTAACTGGTATTAATTAAATAGTCTTCCCAAAATAACAGAAACAAACCCCAAAACAAAACACTGGTCTGTAGTGAAAAGTGACAGATGTTCAGGATAAAACGAAATGTGTTCTTCCCACTCTTTCTTGTTTTAGGTTGGTGCCACTCCCAGAGTTTGGCCAGAGTTACCACAAAGGGGTTATAGAGTTCTTGCTGCCGTAGAGTGAATGCCCATGTTGCTTTTGGATCCATGTGTGGAAATTCTCATCCCGAAGGTCACAGGGTGAGGTCGTTAGGTAACAGCACCCTCTTGAGAAGTCTCTAGTCTCTTAATGCCACAAGGACACAGACGATGAATGTTGACCATTGACATGTAAGCTGGTCCTGATTGGACACTGGATTTGAGGCACCCTTCATTTTGGGCTGCTTGGCCTCCATGTATGGGAGAAAATATTTATCCCATTTATAAACCACTCAATTGGTGGATTCTTTTGTTAGAATAGCACAAAGAATAATATATATTCTTTATTAATTCTGACTGCTTTGGGGGGGGGAATGGCTATCTGTATATTGCATTTGCAAACAAGCATTTGGCCTCTTTATTGTTTTAGAAAGTTTAGTGATTTATCTATTTTTCCAAAGAGTCACCACTGATTAAATATTTTAGGCTTTGAAGAATGAACCAGTCAGCTCGGTTGTGCTGTGATCCGCTCACAATGGGTAAAGAGATGAGCATGGCAATAAAATGTTACTGAAAATAGCAGGATAGAACCAGATCTCACCTACAGGTTCTTTGTTCGCCAACCCTGATTTAGGAAAAGTGGATTTACTTCCCTTGAGGTTTTGTTAGTCACAAGCTCAGAGGTAGAGATGATACAGGAAATGTTAAGGAAATGTTAACTGTTTGACTTTTATAATTTTAAAAATAAACTTGGCTTCAATCAAGGCAAAAAATTAAAAATACTGAATAAACAGAATGCAAATCCAGGCAAAACTTTTCTTTGCTTAGGCTAGACTTTCCATTCATATATACTAGTCTTTGTCAACACATAGTTGGGCATCTCAAGGGTCTGGGCCTCAGTTAAAGCAGTGACTGGATAGAAATAGACCACAGTCGCCCTTCGAGGAGCTTCCCATCGATGGCGCCCAGAGGTTGCAGCATATCCCTCATTTCCTCCAGCCCCTCCGGTGCTGAGCACAAGCTTGGCTTCCAGGAGGTGTTCAGACATTTCTGCTGACCAAGGGGCCTGCCATATTCTATTCCACGTATCAGCAGTGGATCCTCAGTTTCCCTCAAACTTTGTTTCTCTTCCTGCCTCCATTGCCTCTATTTATAGCTCTGTTTTCTGAGGCTGAAAACTCCAAAGTCATCTCTTGTGACAGCTCATAGAGCCATCTCTTCACTCCATCCTACACATTAAAATCACTGTAATCTTCCTGCAGCTCAGCTCTGATTATGTCAATCTTTGTTCATAACACCTGGGAGCTCTTGGTTTTCAGAAGCACAGGTCCTTGCCTCTTCGTGTGACTCCATCAAGGGAAGACTGCACCAGCTCTTCCACTGACATTGGCATCTGGTTCAGATCAGAGGGCCCCTTCTCATGAGCAAGACACTCACTCCCCCCAAAAACACCTACTATACACACACACAGACACAGAGACAGACACCCCCCCCCACACACACACGCATACTCCTTGTATACATACATATATGTAATCATAGTCCCTACATATTCTCACGCTAACATAATCACATAAACTCTTACACATGCATAGTTTCTTACATACTCATGCCCACAGTCACACACTTTTCCTTACGCACACACACTCTTGTATATTCACACACATGCAGTAACGTCCACACCCACACCAAACACCTCTCGTCACCCTTATCCACTCTAACACATTAGAGACTTCACTCCCTCACACTGCCAGGTCCATGCTCGCTCTTGTGCCACACAAACATTCAGAACCAGCCCCAATGCCTCAAGCTACACCCCCTTTGCAAAGACTCTGCTTCCTAAATGAGTTTTTGCTTATGATACTTTATCTTTCCAGAGCATGTTTACCTTCATTCTAAAATGTTGTAGATGGTTTTAAGCCCCACCCCTCAATGGATAATCAGGTGTCTCTCTCCTATAGTGTCTATGGTTGGCAGCTCCTTCGCCCTCAGCACAACTACCAGAACAGGGAGGAAACCTGGACGGCAGCAGAAATTTGTACAGAAAGGGGACTGCCTTCCTCGTTATCTTACTAAGCCATATTCTATTTGGTTCTGGCCTGCTCCTACCACCTCTTCCATCTTCCTTCCCCATCCCATTCTTCCACCCCTTCTACTACTTCCTTTCTCTATCCTTTCCTCCCACCTCCCCTCATCATGACTAGACACTGACTTTTATACAACAAGGACTCTTCCTTTCCCACCTGCATTAGCATGTCCCATTGCTTTAGCTACTATATACCATAGGCTACCTCCTTTCCATATTGGCTGCTTTGCGTTGATGGTGAGGGAAGAACAGTTGGCAAGAGGAACGAGGCTGAACTAAGGATGGTGCATTCATGCATGTACTATGTATCTGCCTTAGGCTTTTCTTTTTCACCTGTGTGCTGGCTAAGTCTATGTCAATTTGATACAAGGTAGGGTCATATGAGAAGAGGAAGGCTCACTTAAGAAAATGCTTTCCTAGCCAGGCAGTGGTGGCACACTCCTTTAATCCCAGCACTTGGGAGGCAGAGGCAGGTGGATCTCTTTGAGTTCAAGGCCAGCCTGGTCTACAAGAGCTAGTTGAACTAGTTCCACGATGGGATCCAAAGCTAAGAAAAAAGAAAGAAAGAAAAACGAAAAGAGAAAAAAGTGCCTCCCTAAGATTGAGCTGTATCCTAGGTCTTTGAGTCATTCAGCCTATGGGCCCTGGAATTCCAGGCAGTGTCAGGAGTGGGCTTATTATCCTGGTATGGATTTTATGTTAGACCAGGGATAGAACCAAACAGAACTAGAGAAAATGTCAATGAAATGATGCCTAACAGTATTCTGCTGTACTCATAGATTAGTGCCTGGCCCAACTGCCATCAGAGAGGTTTCATTCTGCAACTGATGGAAACAGATGTAGATACACAGTCCAATATTAGGCAGAGCTCTGGGAATTCTGCAGAAAATGGCGAGATAGGACTGTATTAGCCAGAGGGGTCAAAGATATCGCAAAAAAACCGATAGAATCAACTGACCTGGGCTCATAGGGGCTCACAGAGACTGAACCAACAACCAGGGAACCTGCATGGGACTGACCTAGCATTCTGCACCTATGTTACAGATGTGTAGCTCGGTCTTTGTGTGGAACTCCTACTAGTGGGAGCAGGGGCTGTTTCTGATTCTTCTTCTGGCTTCTGGGCCCCTACTACTCATATTCCTTGCCCAGGCTTAATACATGGGGAGGTGCTTAGTCCTACTGAAACTTGATATGCCATGTTTTGTTGATATCCATGGGAGACCTGCCCTTTCCCATCCCTCATCCAACAGAATCAGAGGAGGAGTGGATTGGGGATGGGGACTGAGGGGGGTGGGGAGAGGAGTCAGGTGTGTGTGTGTGTGTGTGTGTGTGTGTGTGTGTGTAACTGCAGCAGGGATGTAAAAGCAATTAATTAATTTTTAATTAACTAATTAAAAAAGATTGGGTTGTAGGCAAGCCTGTAAGGCACTTTCCTAGTTAGTGATCAATGGGGAAGGTCCAGCCCATTGTGGGTGGTATCATCCCTGGTATGGTTGTCCTGAGTTCTATATGAAAGTAGTCTAGGTAAGCCATGGTGAGCAAGGCAGTAAGCAGTACTCCTCCATGGCGTCTGCATCAGCCCCTGCCTCCAGATTCCTGCCTCCAGGTTCCTGCTCTCATTTCTTTTGATGACGAACTGTGAGTGAAATAAACCCTTTCCTCCCCAAATTGTTTTTGGTCATGGTGTTTCATCACAGCAATAGTAACCCTATCTAAGAAGAACTGTAATAAACTCTAAATTTCCCTTTATATAGTTCTATATGGTATACATTTTGAACTAATTATAAGTACATTTAAAAGAGACCCACACGGGAGCACCGGACAGAAATCTCAAGGTCCAAATCAGGAGCAGAAGGAGACGGAGCACGAGCAAGGAACTCAGGACCACGAGGGGTGCAACCACACACTAAGACAATGGGGATGTTCTATTGGGATCTCACCAAGGCCAGCTGGCCTAGGTCTGAAAAAACATGGGATAAATCCGGACTAGCTGAACATAGCGGACAATGAGGAATACTGAGAATTCAAGAACAATTGCAGTGGGTTTTTGATCCTACTGCACGTACTGGCTTTGTGGGAGCCTAGGCAGTTTGGATGCTCACCTTACGAGACCTGGATAGAGGTGGGCAGTCCTTGGGCTTCCCACAGGTCAGGGAACCCTGATTGCTCTTCGAGCAGATGAGGGAGGGGGAATTGATCGGGGGAGGGGGAGGGAAATGGGAAGCGGTTGTGGGGACTAGGCAGAAATCCTTAATAAATAAATAAATTTAAAAAAAAAAAAAAAAAAAAAAAAAAAAAAAAAAATAAAACACACTTTTGGATACTGTATTTCCTATCAAACGTTACTTGAGGATCTATGTCAAGGCAGGACTGTGAAGAGGCCCTTTTCTCAGATGTCTGAAGAGTTGATGATTTCTAACGCAGTACTGAATAGAGTACGATGAGGTTTTTTGTACCAAAGCCCCTGTTAGAGCTGGAGAGCCCTCGACTTAGGAGTCTGATCAAGTGTTGTCTGTCTGGGGGTGTCTCAGGAATGCTCAAGGACTCAAGAGAGCCTAGCTCTTTCTTTAGTAACACAAAAGAATTCTTAAGTGTGTTGACCACACAGACCTTTGTACTGTCATTCTTTGGGTCATGGCTAACCCCTGCCTGAGCTCAGTGTCAGCTATAATCAAGCTCTGGATCCTCTACTGTCTATTCACATCCTCCTGGCAGCACCCCAGAATCCAGACTGTGGTCTCTGGTTTGCTACCATGGTGAAAGCCAACATAAAACCATTATGGCCGCTTTCATTCACCATGACTTACCTCTCAACCCTACCAGCAATATCACTACTCCAAATACTATGCCACACTCAAGACACTCAACCCACATAGCTTCATGAGACCTCTAGGTTCCAGATCTCTCCGTGTGCTCACCTCAGACACTTAGAATCTTTGTCCTGTGAGAAAACAGATGGTAGTACTCTCTTCAGATCCTTCTGCCTGACCAAGCCTAGTTCCATTTCCTTGGGCCATTTTTATTATTAAAATAGACAAAATCACTCCATTTTCCTTTGATACCACTAAAACCATTTTTCTGCCAAATACAACAGCCCTCACAATTACCCTACCTGCCTTCACCCAGCATTGTATGCATCTGCCTTCCAGCAACTAAGAGCATGCTAGCAAATTTGTTACTGGAAAGATTTCTCTCTCTCTCTCTCTCTCTCTCTCTCTCTTTCTCTCTCTGTCTTTACTCACATACCCCACGCTCATCTTTAGCTAAATAACCACAGATGCCTGTGCTAACAATGCTGTATTGATAATGATAAATACCCTTATAATCCATATAATATTAAGCATCGTTTTGTTCCTTTTGCACATATTAACACAGGACTTATTATCATCATAGTAGATTTGGACAACTGCTGCACAAAGAGGTTAGGTAACCAGTTTAAGGTCACAGTAGCTTTTAATTGAGAGGAACAGATGTGAACCAAGGCAGCTGCCCCTCTTCCTGAAGGCACACTGTGCTAAATGCCACTACACTTGAGGTCTTTATTGTTTTCCTTCCTAGTCTGGTAAGTCCAGACGACTGAGATTTACTGGCCCGGATCCCAGATCTAAAGCTGTGGACTCCAGTGGTTCCTTATCACCCTCCGCACTAGATGGCCCAGCAGCAGGTGACCCGGGTTTGTCCTTTCTCCATCCTGCTTTCTTCCTGTGCTCTCCACACTTGAGCACCCTCTTTGATCGCCTCCTTCTCCCACGGCTGGCATCGCGTCAGCTTTCTCTGCCAAATTTGCCTCTGTTCAATGCTATTCGCCAGCTTTGAGGGGATTGCTCAAGTGTCACCTGAGGATAAGAACAGTGCCTCCGTAGTAGGAGTCACAAAGCTGCTGCAAACAGCTTACCCCAGCATCTCACCTATGTGGAGTCATAGGCTTGGCAAGCTCAGGTCTTCCTGCCAGCCCTGTCTGTGCTCTGAGCTCTGGTCCACATTTGTGCTTGGATAGAAATGGACCAACTCCAACCTTTCCGTCCTTTTCCTTTTCCTTTCTCCCACACGGGATGTCTGGAATGGCTCATCTTGAGAAACAAGGTTCTTCCCAGTTGTCCATGGCAACAGTATTTGGCTATCCTAGTCCCTTTCTCTGAGAACTCCAAGTTAAATTCATAGAGGACTCTGTGGACACCACCTTAAGTACATTCCCAGTGCGAGGACTCCTGATAGCCATCCATCCTTCTCAACTTCATGCTCGGCCCACTTGCTTACAGTCTAGGTCTGCAGTGCCCGATACAAGCCTTAGCCTGCTCCCATTCAGGACCATTTTTCCCCAAGCCCCAGCAATCCTTTAAAATCTAATACCTATATTTGTAAAAATGCTGACTGCTTCTCCATCTGATTTTTCACAGATCCAGTCTTAACAGGATCACCCCACATCTGTGCCTTACACAAACCTCCTCTACATTTCTTACCCCATTTCTCCAGGCTCACAGACTTTCTTGCTCAAGTTTCTCAGGACTTTGCCTTTTGGATTCCCTTTAGCCCGAAGCCTTCATCTCTGCTGACCTGTACTTTTATTCAGGCTTCTGTTCTGATGTGCATTTCCTTGGCCACCTTGTGACCGCCTATGTACTGTGTATGTAGAGCCAACCGGCTGTTTGGTAAGTTTTAAGTGTGACGAAGCACAGGATAAATCTGTAATTGCTTCAGATTTTTCATACATCGAGAATACTCTGGTATGTCACATTTGACTCTGCAACGGATAATATGCTCTCAATTTTCACAAAGCTTTTAGGGATGCTTCTTCGGCTTCAAATGGAAATGCTTTGGTGCCCTTCATGGACCTGATACCTCAGAATACTAATGGACTTTGACTGGGAATGCAGCTGAGGGGAGGGTTCCTGATCATTTTATAGTCAGTCCGCACCTGAACTTATTGGTCATAGGATTTGCTTAACTGCGTTCAACTGGCATGGACCAAGTAGTAAGACCAACATAAATCAAAAGTAAATTACATAAATTTCAAATAAAATATTTTATCTAAATTTTTCTGTTTTTTCCCTTTTTTTGTAAATTCAATGGACAGATTTTGGCAGAAATGGAACTGTTCCTTGGGACTTAATGCCTTCATTTCCACACACGGAAGAACAGGTGGTTCAATTTTGCCTTTTCCATTAGGATTTTTGTTTATCTAAATATTTCTATCCTTAGACAAACAAGTGACTATGTCATGGTTTTCAAAAAAGCTCTGTGGGTGAGGGAATCGGGCAGAATACTAAGCGTTTCATCAGCTGAACAACCGAAAAGGAAAAAGTGTGTTAGAGCAACACTGAAAACAAGGACTGTTTAATAATTTAACGTTATTAAAGTGAAACCAGTGCCCGAGAATGGGCAGACAGAACTTAACATTGAATCATGCAATCTGCTTTTTAGTTTGATAAGCATGAAGATGTTTTCAAGACATCTTCTATGACAAATTTTTTTTTATACATTCAAAGCTTATGCTGCTCAATCCTCTTTTGCTTGAATACATGCAGACCTCAGCAATGCATTCTAAAACACAGCTTTATAGTCTTTCCAATAGCACGCAACATGTAACCAAGCTGGAAATGAACCGTCCACCAAGAGCCACGGAATCAAAACCATTTCAGCTACTAGAATAACCAACATAAAAAGGACATTATTTTACAAAACAACAGAAAAACAACTTAGGAAACAGAAATACATGCTATTGCACTGAAGAAGAATTTAAATTTCCATTTTATCACCTATAGTATATCAATAACAAAGTCATTAGGTCAAAGCAATACTGCATCCTGGAAAACCTTAGGTATAGCCTCACACATCTCCTAGGTGACAGTGGAACTGGACAGAGTTTTCAGGTCCAAACAGAATTCTCTGGGCCAGAGACACAATAGCAACTTCTCTCTCTCTCATCTCTGCAGCCTCGGTTACTTAGGAAACTCCCATTATTACTGCAAAGCCATCCCAAATTCTAGTCTTAGCACATGTTGCTTTGACATGATGTAAGCTGTGAGAAGTTCAAGAGATACAGAGTGCTGGAGTTAACTGAGGAAGACAGGGAGCATGTACCAGAAGGCTGATCCACTCTAAAGAGACGAGAGAACTAACCACACTGAGTGTGCTCGTGTCCCTAGAGACTGCGAATATGGAGGCTGGCTGACACACAGCCTTCTTGTGTCTGATCCTGAGGCAGACAGGGACTTTGTGAAACTCAGGACCATTTCCTTTGGGGCCCTGGCTGGAAGTATGATAAAGACATCAGTTTACACCAGCTCAAAAGGTCCAGACTGATTAGGACAAGGTCAAGTTGAGAATCACACTCTACAGAGTACTTATCCTCCATAGCTCTGTCTTCCATGCTGGGTATTCGATGTCTCCCTAAACTACAGCACTTTTGCTTTGTGGGAAACTCATCCTGAACCTCCTGTGGGGGGCTGCTTATCTTCCAACTGTCTCATGCAGTTTGCTCTAGAACAGGGCTTCTTAATGCTTTTTTCTTTTTTTCTGCAGAACTCGTTTTCTCATTTGAGAAAAATTTTCCATGACTAGGAGTAAAGAGACAGAAATTCAACACTTACTGATTACCAATTATACAGAAGTTTCTTTTAAAATAGCTACTTGATATACATATAGTTTATATGTAGTTTATAGCTTCTATAATATAATTATGGAACAATCTGCGTGCTAATGAGATGGATGTATTTTTTATGTAAATAATTAAACGTTGGCTGAATATTTGACACTGCAGGATGTAGATAGATGGTATGTATCGCCAACATTTTTCAGTTGATTGACACTTTGATTTTCTAATATTCAATGTTGAGAGTACCATTTCACACAAAAATACTCAGTACAAATGACAGAAATATGTTTGGGATAATTTAAATAGTTGGAAATGCTGTCCTTATCTCAAGCCAAAATCCATTTAATTTTAATGAAAGTCAAGTCAGCAACTCAAGAGTTTTTTTTAAATAAATGTTCTAACAAAATATAATCCAAAGATATACCATACCAGTATGATGGAAGAATGGGAGGAAAATGGTAAAAGTCTTTATTTGCCATAATTCTATAATAGCAACAAACTTTGTATGGTCAATAAAAACACAGGAGTAATTGTTTTGGGACATGGAATAATTACGTTGGACTGGTATGTTTCAGGCAGCATGTGTTGGTGTTGAGTGTTCTGGAGGCTTGCTCAGTGCAAGGTGTTCATAGTGTTAGATACCAAGGCGTTGGTGAAGTCATATTGTACAACATGGCCAAGCATTGCCAGAAGTGTCTTGGGTTCAATGCACATTTGATTTTGAATTTATGTTTGATCACCTCCTATCCAGAGACCTTTCACTATTGCTGTTAGTTCACACGCCACAGTTAGCTCTGTGAGCCATTACATGTTGGCAATGTAGTTGAGCACCTTTGCTCTAGAAAGTTGGCCCATTTTCCTTCAGCACGACTCTCCTAACGGTGCCTGTCACTCTTACGTTGAGTGGTCGGGATGGAAAGTGTTGATCTGTCCTTCCCCACGGGCACCTCTAAGTTTCTTCTAGATGTAGGCATACATTAATCCTCTTGGTAATTTAAATGGGGCATGGTTTTGACTCAGTTTTTGTTGACATAAAGAAGGCGTCATTGCCCAATAACATGTGATAGGCACATGTGTACTGCCACCAAAATGATTAGTGACAGAATAGTACTTTCCCATACAAGCACCTCATCAAATGTCAGATCTGTGTCTAGAGAGCAGTCACACTATCCTCAGTTGTTTGGGGATTTCAATATTTTATTGAATTACACATTTTGTGTGGTTTTCTAATGCATTTACTATGCAAGCTACTTTCATTTTCCACGCTCTAAGAGAGCAACTGTTTTATTACAAGTGGGAAAATCAAAGTGTGCATGGCATAGAACAGAATCTTAGCTCCAGGTCAAGATAATTTTCACAGAAGTATGGGTATTCTATTTTGGCAGGAGATACTGATGAGCAAGCAGTTAATCCCAGCCCAGGAAACCATCCTAAAGCTATAGAAAAATGGGAATCACCACAATGCGGTTAGTATCTGTCTGGGGGAGTAGGGGCTAGTACTATGATACCAAGGTGGGCTCAGCTCTGGATAAGAAGCATTTCATAGTTTGGCCATGAGAAGATACCTACTAGATGGATTTTAGCAAATTAAAATGGCAGAATTCCAGACGTCAGGTGACAGGTAGACTATCACGAGAGAGATGCCAAATGTGTGAGATACGGAATTTCACTGTGTTAGGTGTGTTCTGACCATGGTCTGGGTTATCTCCAGAGCTTGGAGTATCTGAAGGTGCTGCTGGGTCTAAAAGGATTTCACACAGGTTCTGGTAACCCTTTCCTGAGATTACATCACCAACACCAATGGGGCCGAAAACAGTGACAGAGACCACCTGCCCCATCACTACACTGCCGCACAATGGGACACATTCCTAGCTATCTAAGGTACGACTCCCCAGTTGTTAGCACCGCAATAGCGTGGCAAATCTTAAAGGAAAAATGTAAGTCAGTGAGTAACTGGCAGGCCTGGTTAAAGGACTTTTGAGTTCCAATACCCTTCAGAAAGTCTGGCTTCTGCCTGTATAAAGAACCCTGGAGGGAGATCTGAAAACATCACCTGGTCTTCTTCACTTCAGCGAATAATAATGGGATATTAGATGGTACCTTTCCTAACAAGGCCGGGGCACCTCAGGTTGCTGGCAGGGGAGAATTCTGGCTGTCTTGAAAAGATGAAAAGCCCAAGTCTTCTTCATCTGAGGGCAGCATGCCATTGTTTGGACAAGGTGCCATTGAACGTGAAGAGTCCTGGGATGGATGGGAAGTGTGGATTGGCCCTTGTCTCAAAGGCACTCCGGCCATTGTCCTTTGTTGTCCGTTAATTGAAAGGAAGTATTTATTTTGAGGCTAAAATGGTTTACTTCTGAAATCTGCTAGGGATTGGGTACTGATTTCTCAAAAAACCTCAAGGCCAAGCTTCATTTTTTTCCAGCTTTCAACCCAACACATTATTCTGTTTTTCTAAAGAGTAAAAGACTTAAATGGAAATCAAAGTCTGTAGCTGAAGGACTGACCCCTTTTTTGCCTGAACGGGGGTTTGAGAGGAGTGGAGACTGTTTCTTTTCTTATTTCTGAGAAACTGGCTCAAAGGTGAGGCCTAATGAAAGCCTTCAGAAGTTTTATTTTCCTTTATAGGCCTAATGAAAGAGTCATATTTGACCCAATAAAATATAGATCACGATGTATTCCCACATGTTAAAGGAATACCCATGTTTTATCCCTTTGAAATGATCAAGAAAGTACTGTAATAATTCACTAAAACATACACAGCCATAAATACACATGAGTGAATCATTTCTGCTAACACTAAAGAGCTAATTGTTTTTTTTTAATGAAGTGGTTATCGTGGCTAATAGGACACAGCTAAACAAAAATATGTTCTAAGCCATAAAATTTTGGTATATAGCTAAGAAACATAAAGTACAATTTTATTGAAAGTACAACTTCTGTTGAGATGGTTTTACTCCCATGGATGAATGTTTAAGAATGAGACAGCCTGGTCATCCTAGTTTTGTTTTCTCTGCACGCGTATTTTCTGAAACGCTACACAGGTTAAGTATAGAGTGAGTTTCTGAGGAGGAGGCACTGCTCAGTGTGTGTCAAGAGGATGCATGGAAACTGTGACGGTGACTTGGAAGGGGCCTTGGGAGAAGTGTAGACTCTGAGCCAGATACTGAACAAACCGAGTCTCCCTGCGCTCAGACACACTACCTCAGCCTGAGAGCTGTTAATCCACAACTCGGGCTGCATTTCCTGTTGTTATCTCTGAAAACATCTGGTCTAACAGCACAGCTAGCATGGCTGCTTCCTTTTAGGTATATCTGAATATTCTCTTTTTCCTTACAAAGGTTAAAGTCAGTTCTTTGTCCCTCATTTTTTGGTCCCTAAGAGTTGAGCACTACCATAACAAGGTATATTAAATGTTGTTACCTTCTGTTGATAATTCAAAAGGAAAAGGACTGGGCAATAATGATTTTTCAAGTGAAGCTTCTTAAACTTTAATGTAAAAATAAATCAGTATCGGATGGTCTTGCCAATACTGGTCAGTATGTCTGGGAGTAGATACAGGATTCTGCAATTCCAACATGGAATTTCAGGCTGCAGTGCAGAACTCTTGGCTGCAGACATCAGACGTGCAAGTTTTTCCATGCTGATTAGAAATACATGGCTGGATTTCTGGAGAAACATCTATCTGGTGGGAGGTCGAGACAAGGATCTATACACAGATTGTGAAGAATGACAATGTTGGAAGCGTTCATGTCCAGATTGAGGAATCTCAGAGTGCAGAGAGAGTCTCCTGCTTAGATGCAATCAGAGAAGCCTGGGTGTAGCAATTACATTGGGACTGATGGAGGTCAAGGGCATGACAGAAAGCAGGGAATGAAATAAAGCATTATAGAAATAATAAGGCTTTGGAAAGTGTAAGTGATTCTGGGATGAAAAGTTCAAAGTTCTCTCATCAAGCTGAGGATATCTGGGGGAAGGGGGACAGGACATAGAAAACCTTTGAAAGACAAGAAAATAAAAAATTTAGTACGTAAAGTATGCCTTAAATATCTACACTTTGACATTTTAAATGGTGACTTTACATTTTGTTGATCATGCTATCAACTGCATGAAACACCCGAGTTCTCAAATTCAGACATTCCATCAACTAAGAAACATTCTAAGTCTATAAAATCAAATGATCCTCATACTTTATTCTGCCATATCACTGCAATATAATACCAGGCACATTAAACATGGTCCAATCAGATCAATTTTAATGGTCAATCTTAATGCCATTGTTTGATTTCTGGCTTTTGCAATAACCCGGGTGTGGTAGTTGAGGGGTGTTTCTGATAGAATCAGCAGCCCCAACTTCTGCATGCACACCTCACATTTTTTGGGTCTGGTTAAGATTTAGATTGTGGTGTCAGAGGCATGGAGTAGGGCCTAGCATTCTAAATTTCCAGCAAGCATGCAGGCTCAGGCCCACACTTTTGGAGAACAAGCCTCTCCAAAACTTATTAGTAAGTTTTTCTCACTCTAGAGCTCATTTGTTTGAGTAAAATAGGTTTTAAAGCAAAATTCAAAATATGCTAAATAGTTTTTCAGTGACTTTAAACCTTAAGTGATGACATGATAATTAATTTATAGAAATAAGTTCACTTCTGTAACTGGACATGTGTATATATATATATATATATATACATACATACATGATATATATCTGGATCATTTTTATACATATGAGAGGGGGAGAGAGAGAGGTGAGAGAGAGAGAAAAATGTGTGTGTGTGTGTGTGTGTGTGTGTGTGTGTGAGAGAGAGAGAGAGAGAGAGAGATACATGGAATAGTATAGAACTCCCCATTTTCAAATCTCATTTTACAGAACGTACATATTAATTTTCAATTTTTTTAGAGCTGATAAATGGTTCTGTTTTGACTTGTACATTTTACCTTATATCTATGTCACATTAATTTTCAGGAAAGCCATATCTGTATGAACAAAAGGTTGAGCCAGCTAGACCAGCCACCCTTTGGCCTTCTCAGAGAAGTTGTCACAATCACAGCTCCACTCAACCTTACTTCTTAAGGGCACAGCTCTGAAGATTCTTACAGCATCTCATCGCAGCTTTGGGATCCACATGGCCCAGGGGACATCCTCTCAGCTGCTGGCAGATGACACAATCTCTGAGCAACCGATGTCTAGTTGGCATTGCCATGGCTGCTCACTGAAGGTGCTAAACCCAGCTAGGACTGTGGCAACCAAGTACCAGAGGCTACATGCTGCTCACAACATAATGCTCATTTCCCCACAGATCTGTAGGCTGGACCCCAAGGTCAAGTTGCTAGCCCATTTTCCTCCTTCTGTGGCCTTTCTTCTTAATTTGCACATGGCTGGATTCCCACTGTCTGCACCCAGTCTTTCTCACCAGTGATCTCAATTTACCTTAGTCACCCTCTTGGAGACTCTGTTTCTACATACTGTGAGTTTAGGAGTTAAGACTTCACAGGAATTTGGAGGATAGTACCGAGTCCATAACACCTCTCTCGAGCAAGATGGAATTCAAGGTGTTGGAGAGTTCTGCACAAAGAGGAAGGAGTGGAGGCCTAAGGCATAGCCTAATCTTTGCCATAATAGCCCTGGTGAGCAGAGACAAGACAAGGAGGAGAGGAGTGAGAGGTGAGAATGAGTAGCAAGGCAGCAGAGAACAGGCCGAGGGGCCTAGACCTCTCACCACAGAGTGCTGTAAGGCCCGGAGCAGGCTCATTCCACCCGCAGCGCCATCCTCGCATTCCTGCCCAGGCCCCGAAAGCTTCTATTGTACCCGAGCCTGTGAACTGGTTTTCAATGAGGCCTCCTGGCTGAGGCTGGTGGGCCCGTTTCCTGTCTCTTTCATACCTCTCTGGAAACTTGCAACAAGCTCCTATTGACTGAGCGTGCCACAGTGCATTCGCATTCCCTGCAACCTAAGTGTTTGCTGTGCAGAACGAGCTAATGGGCACATCACACACAGGCACTTCGGCCTGGCGCAGGGGCCAGAATGGCAGATGCACCGCACAGGCTCAGGGGCTGAAGAGATTCTTCTGCAATGCCCAGTTCACCTCCATTTTTAGCAAACCAATGATGTCAGTAATAAAATCGCATCTGCACTGCTTCTGGAGACTAAAAACACATTCTTTGGGATGACTTGGGGTCTTGTCCCTGTAGCTAAGGTTAGATTTAAAGCTACCTCTACAGAGGAAGGTCCAATGTGTGTGTGTGTGTGTGTGTGTGTGTGTGTGTGTGTGTGTGTTATGTTTGTGTATATGTATCTATCTGAATATGTTTAAGTGTCTGTGGGTATTTGTGTAGGTATATCCACAAAGGTATTTATACATTCCTTTGCAGCCACACAGAATTTGTGCTACTAAGACTCCATTTACAATAAACACTGCCATTTTCTGTTATTTTCATTCTGATTTATGGCAAATTTAAATCTGTTAATGTTTCAATCATCCTCAGAATAAAGGACAATGAGCACATTCCAAGGCCCCGGAAGAAACGCGCCACCTTATTCTAAAGATACCCGGGCATTATAATACGTCACCCTTCAATGTCAGAAGTACCTTGCTGTTGTCAACTTCATTTACATGGAGAATAACTTTCTTAATCAAACTAGAACTGGCTTGAAACACAGCATCTCTTTGTGAAGCGGGGAGAGTCCTGTTGGCTCCCGGGAGAACAGGATGCTTTTCTACTAGATTCTTTGGTGTTGGTCGAAAACTTGGTGATTTGGGGCCTTTGTAGTGATTTGAGGCCCTGTCCTTTGGGTGAGGGGAAATCAACTGAGGTACAAATCATGAGATGGAACTTTGGCTCTGAAGCAAACAGGCAGTATGAGAAGGACTGAGGTTATGAGAAAGAAATATGTGCTGGTTGGCATAAGCAGTTACTAAGGGCAAGTTTAAATATAAATGGAAAGGGTAAGTTTACATTCATATTCAATTTAAATATTATATGATTTTAAGCAGGACCATTTCCTATTTATTTCCTAGTCACTATTTTCACCTCATTTACCTGATGCAAATGTTTTTCACTTTCCAAAACAGTGCCTGATAGTTTGCTCAAGAAATATTTGCCAAGCAAAAAAATACAATATCCAAAATTGATCACCATAAAGATGCTAATTCTTAAGTCCTATGAACAAATGTTTTTGTTCTGCAGAATAATATGTATCTCTTTTAAAAAGCTACTGTACATTTATTCTTTAACATGGTATTATAGTTATTATAATTAGGCAATATATTATTATAATATATTCATAGACTTTAGTAGCCCATTTTAGAAGTAGTGCAAAGCAAAAGTGCTGTGGCCACCTCTACAGAAGTGACTTTTACCATTTCCCACAAGGTAGTGGAAGGCACAGCTCGGAAAACAGCCATGGTCAGGATTCATAAGCGTGACACATTCATCTTTTCTCCTCTTGACTTCCTTATCCTGCTCCTGTGTAGGCTTCTACCTGTACAAAAGTAGTGCCTGGGTAGCAATTTGCTGGCTACTATCCTGTGTGTATGTGTACACATATGTGTTCAGGTATGTGGTTACACATGGAGGCAAGAGGTCGACAATACTTCAATTGCTCTACTCCTTGATTTTTAAAAATGATTTATTTGCACATGTGTATTTGTACATTCACCATGTGGTGAAGTGTCCCTGTACACAAATGAATACTAGATCTCCTGGAACTGGGGTTAAAGGGATTGTGAGTTGCCTGATGTGGGTGCAGAAACTGAGTTTGGATCATCAGAAAGAACAGGAAGCATTCTTAACCACCAAGTCATCTCTCTAGTTTATACCTCAGCTTTTTGTTTGGTTTTGAGACGAAGTCTCTCACTGAACCTGGAACTAAAAATTTGACTAGGCTCGTTGGGCAGAAAGGCCCACAAATCTTCCTGTCTGCCTTTCTAGTGCCAGGACATTCCACCGCATTCAGTTTTATGCAGAGTTTTTGGGGATAAGAGTTCAAGTTCTCATGGTTGTACTGTAAGGACTTTCCTGCCTGAGACATATTCTACCAGCCCCCTTGATTACATTTTTGTTGTTATAAAATATACAGAGATTTTTACCATTTCTAGCTCTTTCAAAGCTAGTGTTATAAAGCACATTCACAAACTCTGGGCAAAACCCTTCACAATTCAATTCTAGTGTGTTCTCATCCTAAACATAAAGCAGAATGACGGTCACGAAACAACTACTCATTCTCCCACACACCTAGCAGCCACTATTCTACCTTATATATCTGTGAATGTGATGTTCTCACTGCCTCAGGATATTCTACCTTATATATCTGTGAATGTGATGTTCTCACTGCCTCAGGATATTCTACCTTATATATCTGTGAATGTGATGTTCTCACTGCCTCACGATATTCTACCTTATATATCTGTGAATGTGATGTTCTCACTGCCTCAGGATATTCTACAGAGCCACTGACCATCCTATACCTGGCCTATTTACTGAGAATGTCCCTGAGGTTCATCCATGTTACAACACATCTTACTTCATTCCTTATCAACATTGAATACTGCGTATTTTGTGTATCCATTCATGTGTTGGCGAACATGTCCAGCTGTGCCAACTTCTTTACTATTCTCTTTTTAATCAGCAGAGGGGTAAAGGGTTTCTGAGGAGATACTGAAAGTGAAGGTTAATGGTTTGTCGAGAAGATCAGTCAGGTTCAATTTAACAACTCACCCGACAACTCAGTGACGGGAAACAGCAAGCATATTAGTTAGTACTTCATAGTGTCTTTGCACAGGAGCCCAGGACAAGATGCAGCAGGAATGACCCCCTATCTCTGCTCCACCATTTCTAAGAGCTAAGCTGGAAGATGCAAAGGCTAGATTGGCAGAGGGAAGGGCACCCTCAAACTTGGCTCACAGTACTGCTTGCATGGCCCTAGAACTCTGACTTGCTTTCTGCCGTCATAACCCAGAAATTTCCTCTCTGCATTATTCTGCTATGCGTACAGGCCTACTCCAATTCAACATGGACAAGGTAGATACAAGATAGAAACAACAGAAGGCAGTACTACTGGGTGTCACATTGGATGTTTGTAACTTCAAACTTCATTATTGTTAATTTTATATGATAAGGTAGGTATTGATACATTTTTTTTAGAAATGATTAAAAATAAGTATTATCACCTTTAGGGGAGAGCATGAACTTTATTCAGAAGAAATGCTCTCCTATTCACTTGTTCATCAAGAATACTCAAAACAGTCTATAGAGGTAAGCAAACAAAAGGTCAAGGTGACTCTTCTCACACTCACAGGAGTATATATATGTGTGTGTGTCTTAAACTAATTTTACACCCCTCCCTTGTTCAAGAAGTGATTGCTCCCTCATTGTGATTTTTATGCCAGATGTTTCCAAACATCTGTCTTTAACCAACTTTGGTCTTCGTTTTTCATAAGTCCACTTTTATTCCATTGAAATAACTCTCCTACATTCAGAGTCATTTCATGTCTTTTCCCCATGTCTTAAGTGATTGGGGATGCTTCTGTGCAAGGTAAAGGAGTGGTCAGTCTCTGTTGGTATCCATAAAGTTTTCAAAAGAAACTGCTGTATGGAGTCAAAAAAAATACTGTTACCCACTAAGCTAACTTTGAAAGTCAGGAAACCCACCCCTAGCTTAGCACCCTTTAGCATACTGCAGCTACATGGGGCACACTGAGATCTCCACTTTCAGGGCTTCCTTCAAGTGACCCAATTATCACAGCATGAACTTCATCAGTGTGGTGTCATATCTCTAAGTTAGTGGCTCAGTTGACAAACTCCAACACGGAAGTTTAAACGACATGAAAGAACAAAGCAAATGCGGGAATGTCTTAGAAAATTGAGGGAGGACTAAGACAAAGATATGTGGATTTTTTTTTGTCTCACCCATCAACATGCTTCATCTATGAAATCGTGCCCCAGAGCTATCCCTGGTGCCTTTTCCTCACTCCCCCACCCCTTTCTGTCTTCCTAGCACATTTACAATCCGATAACACACACAGTACAGCAAGCCTGTCCAACTGGTTGGGGATGGTTTTCAGTAGATGGAAGATTTTTCAGCTACCGGACTTGTCAAATTATAATATGCCCAGCAAGTGGAACTTCATGCTAAAATGTATTGTTCTTCTGACTTTGAAATGCTAATCTTCTTTTTGCCAATGTCAGAATTTCTAAATTAATGACCTCAATTTGCTGCAAAACTTTTCAAGAGGCGATGGAAATTAATTGTCACTGGTTAACAATTGACAATCAGCTACCACCTGTCTGGCAACAACAAATATTTTGAGTGCTCCATGTTTGAGGGCAAGTAATTGTTCAATGCAAGATGGTAAACAAAAGTGACTAATGACAATGAGTAACACATCAGTACTGGTTGTTCATGGTAGACAAGAAGGATTGCACATCACCACTTGGGATGGGTAAGGCAGGATGATAGGCGGTATCATTTCTGAGCTACCTTTAACTATTCAATCTACAGCCAGTTCTATCTTGTTCTGTTCCAAAAACACATCACCTTTCTCTTGACTCAAATAGTCAAGACTTATTCCACACATTAATTATATTAGCATGGAAATGCATCACAAGTGAGTGCCCTTGAGCCCTAAAAGTTAGATATCTTTGTTCTAGCACACTTAATTCTAGTATGTGCTTGGAAACAACCAAAAGTCATCATTTGAAAGAGATAGAAAATGTCTTTTATAAGTTAATACCTTGGGCTGGGAGTCACATGGCTTTTGAATCCATAACAACAAGAAGAGTTTGAAAGACACTCTGAAAAAAAGGCATTACTTATTTTATTCTTCATTCCAGATATTACTGGGTTTATTTGTGTTTTACAAATCCTTTCTGTATCACATGTACTCACTCATAAGCAGTTTTTAAACATAAAGCACAAAAAAAACCAGCCTACAAATCACAATCCCAGAGAACTTAAACAACAATGAGGACACTAAGAGAGACTTACATAGATATAATCTACATGGGAAGTAGAAAGTAGAAAAAGACAAGATCTCCCGAGTAATTTGGGAGCATGGGGACCTTGAGGGAGGGTTGAAGGGGAGAGGAAGAGAGGGGAGCAGAGAAAAATGTGGGGCTCAATATAAATCAATAAAAAAAGGGGAAAACACATGACTCCTCCCCCCAAAAAACAAACAGCAAAACAACAAACAAACAGAAAAAACAAATCCTTTCTGGTTCTTGCCATAATTCTCTCTCTCTCTCTCTCTCTCTCTTTTGCCTGTGCTTAGCATGCTAGGGTTTCAGAATGAACACTCACTCTTATGGCCAGCATCTAGTGATCTTAAAAATGAAGGTGAATTTATAATCCACACAGCACTAATTTGCATATAAATTTAACACATACTAAAGACCAGTGGCCACTGTCTTCTTACTCTTCTCCCGTTTCTTACTGGCGTTTCTCTCTTTGGTACACAGCAGGCACAGTAAATACAGGTAACATAGTCCATGACTTGAAAAGGTAAAAGCTGTGACATTATACAGAAAGAAACAGACCTATGAAAGTGACAGCAATACAGAAAAGGAAGAATGCTCCACTGAATAAAATAAAGAGCCTTTAACATACAGTATAAAACACAGAAGCTGGACTGCATCAGAGAAACACAGATTTAGTTTCTTATTAAGTCCAATTCCTCCATGCCTTCTGCTTCAAGCTAGTCCTCGGATTCCTGCCCTGACTCCCCCAATGATAGATTATGGCTGGAGAGTATAAGCAAATTAGCCCTTTCCTCTACCTGCTCCTTTTGGTCATTGTTTTATTGCAACAACCGAAGGAGGACTAAAATCCATAATATCCAATGTAACACAATGTTAGAAGTCAAACGGTGTCAAGTCTGACACAGTGTTCTATGAGCACCTCTTCTGCTCTCAGTAAGGTCTTATTTCTGCATATTTCTACCTTATTGTTAACTATAAAATATTTCCAAATAAAGCATGATAAAAATACTTTCTGAAGAACGTTCTAACCATGCATGCCTTAAAAGTGAAGGGCAGGTTTCAGTTCAAAGACTTCCGACTGCTGTGAAGGCTTGAGAATCCGGAGACCAACCCTGAGCTCTGTGGCTGAGCTTTCCTTTCAATCTCCTGCCGTCGGAGCTGAGCCTTTCGTCCAATTCGCCTTACAATGCGGGCTGTACCACACACAACACTTAGCGGGCCCTTCATGTGGGCTTCATCTGAACAGAGGCAGCTATCTCAAGGCACACTATGAAATGATTCCATTTGCCTTTCATGTCTGAAGAAGCCATTTCTTTTTATAAGAGAAACCATGCAAATTCTCCGCATAATACATGAGATGTTGTGTCCTCTGTCAGGGAAATGCCTGGAGAGGAATTTCCAATTTATCACCACACTCCAGCCTGGTCCTAAAGAAATACCAAGATCTGGGCCTATCTAGAATGCTCACAGGCACAGGTTATATATGTGTATGTATATCTGAGTAGATGTATATGTACACATATGTGTGAGCATACACATCTGTATGTGTGTACACACGGGACTGCATCTACATAACCATAGGGAGTCAATCCCAACTCCAGGAGTAGAGCATCACGCCAACCCGCACTGCCGCTGGAACAAGAAGGCGGGAGGGAAACACACCATAGGTACCAAATCATTTCTCCAACAATCCACAGCCAACTTCTCACCATTCCTCGAACAACTAATTTCAAATTTCTCAAATCTGAGAATAATTTTTGGGGTGGGGGATCTTTATAGTATAATAAACCAGAGAAACAGAGGTTGGCACTAAATTCATCTCCTCAGATGGGAGCAGCACACGTGGACAGTGGCACTGACGGTCAGGAGAGACCTTTGCCCAGCTCCCACGTCACTCAAGACCCCACCTGATCAATCAGATGGCTACAACCATAAGCACCCAAAGGCGTTCTTATAATAGTTCTTTATGTTTTAGTTTTGTGTGTTGACCCATAGATAATAGGGGTCCATCTTATGTGTCCATATATCATACAAATAAAAAAACTGTAAAATCCAAGAAAAATCAATTTTTTCATTCTCAGTCAATAGCAGGAAGGCGAAGGCTATGATGTCACCAAGAGCGCAAAGAAGAGACTGGGTTATAAAACCTCTTTACACATCTCAGAGAAAATAAATACGGTCTTACCCACCTGGGATCTTTCTGAATGCTGTCAATGGATGGGGATCTGGCCAAGGTGCCTTCGGGTGGGAGGGCAGGGCCCGATTTGCTGTACGGAGAATCAACGGAGGGACAGTACTGCAGCTGTCGATAGGGGTCAGCGTAGTTGGAGGCCGGGCCAGCAGCGTAGCTGGCCCTCTGGAAGGTGGCTGCGGCGGCATTCTGTGGCCCATGCTGGCTGCCTGTGCGCTGCAAGGGGACGGAGTCGACACCGGGGGAAGATGGGGCTAGGACAGGAAAGTAGGGACAAAGTAAAAAACTGAGGACCTGCTCGCAGAAACGGTTAACCAGGTCTAGGCGGGGGCGGGGGGACGTTACACACATGAAAAAAAAATAGGGTTTGAAAGAATAAAACAAAATTAATCTGTTACAGATTTCCCAACATAGTCAATGCTATCTAGTCAAATGACAATTCACATGCTGTCTCAGAACTACATCGAAAATACAGGGAGAATGCTGGGGGTTCCTTGCTAACCAAAATCAAAGGGAAGGCATAAGCATCCTGCATGAGAACATTGTTAAAAACCAAAATCTGGGCTGGGTGTGGCTCTGGCAGAGTGCTTGGGTAGTGTGCAGAAGGCCCTGGGTTCGATCTCCAGCACAGGTTAAGATACATTTCGGAGGAAAATATTTTATAAGGAAGAACAGACAAATTAGTTCTGTGTTGTCCTGCTGGACAACATTCAGGATGTGTTCGGATTAACATGACACTAACTTTACTGGGTTTGTCATAGATTTAGCAGTAAAGTCATTTTCCAGAATAGAGGAAGGGGAAGGGAGAGGGTTTGCACGGAGGTGGATGGGGAGTGAGGAGGGCTCAACATGAGTAATTAGTGCTGCAGCATCCCGTGCTGAGCTGTTCTCCTTTCTGTAAAGTACATCCCTACATGTTCCACGGGCCTCTTCCTCAGTAAGGCTTTCACAAATGCACTCGGGAGACAGCAGACATGTGAGGGAAGGAACAAGTCATCCCAGGAGTGAGCGAGGCAGAGTCGGGCATTGATGTGGCTTTCCCCAACGTCTCTGCATCTCTTCAACATGTCTAGGATGCTCTGAGAAGAGTTTACACAACTTACTGAGATCAGTTTCACTGTTTCCAAACTGAATCTCGATTTCTTTTCTTTCCTGGGGTATTTTTAGACAAGGCAAGGCCACTGCTTTCATCTGTCCCTCAAAAATATTCCCGTCTAAAGGCAAACTGACATATAAAATGGAAATAACGTCTTCCTTAGGAGTGGGACGTGACTCGTTATTTATCGCCCTAGCAACAATCACGATGAGGACATTTGCTTTGTGACAGCTTGGATCAGTACAGATGCTGAGAGACAGCAAGTGTCTACATCCAGGGATCCATACCCCACGTGTTCTTATGGAATCAGATTCCAGTTCCAAGTCACACAGCACAAATTTCCGACTTCCCAGAAATTATTTTTTAGTGCATTTTATTTTATTTTTTGCTATAAGGGCCATATACCAAATGAAACACAAGGGTAATTATGACATATCAGGAAAGCAATTGCTAAGAGTGTGCAAGGAATTCTTTCTAAACAATAAATTCTGAAAGTAAACTGGAGGAGAGATTCCCCAGATGTGGTCTGGCTTGGAACCTATGAGTTCAGGATCTTCCTTCTCCAATTAATTAGCAATACTATTATCATTTGATGAGCAAAAATTAGGAGAACACGCTAATAAAGAGCATGATGAAAACTATTGAAATAGTTCTAAAAAATTATTCTAAGAAAAAGTGTCCATATATCCTAAGAAGTAGCATTTTAAATTGTATTTGACTACAAGTGTGGCATACGCCCTTTCCCAACCACCATAAAGAAACAAATGTAATAAAAATTAAAATATCATGAACAATATACTTTATACTATAACCAAAGCAGCATAAAATCTAGATAAGAACACAGACAGAAATAAAATCTTCTTTTGCTCAAGAGTTGTGTTAAGCAGTCAGAAAATGAAGGGCAAAAGGAGAAACTTAGTACGCTGCCTCATTTTCACAGAAGCACATTCTTCATTCAGGAAACCAAACATCAGTGTTTATTCTTGCTGAAAATTGTTTACAGGCAAAAATAAATTCTCTTCTAAAAATGTATTTGCTGTTAATCCTAGTGATTCACACAAGAAGGCACATGTAGTCGAGACCAAGAAATATTAAAAAACCTACAGAGACCATTTTGGAGGCTGGGAAAAGATCAGCTGGTGCAAGGCTAGCTGTGGAAATAGGAGAATCTGAGTTCAATTCCCAGGACCCACTAGACAAAACTGGACAAGGTATGTGCTTGCCATCTCCATAACTGGACAGAGCATCCCTGGGCCGCCCTGGCCAGTCAGTCTAGACTAATCTGTGAGCTTCAGACCTTGTCTCAAAGGAGACACAGAAGCTTGTTTTCCATGCTCGACTTGCACCTTCTCTCATACCAAACACACGTCTTCCTGCACACATAGAAACATGGGTATACACACTCATATATCACACATCTGCATTTTTAAAATGATGTTTATTAGCTAATGCTAGGATAGGTAAAAGGAATAAAATGATTGTTTCCCAATCTGTCTAGGACACTAAATTAAAGAGGGGAGGGTTGGGGGAAAACACTGAGAGCAGATTCGAACTTGGGAAGGATGGAAGAAAACAGGCTCAAAATGAGCAACATGTGGAATTCTGTTAAGGCAAAACCTAAACATGTACGGGAGGAGAGATGGAGAGGTTAAGTTCCTATTGAGTTTAAAGCTTTGTCTAGATTGATTTCATTATGCTGTGTATATGAATGTTTTGCCTGTATGTGTATCTGTGCACTACATGTGTGCCTGGTTCCCGCATATATGAGAAGAGGCCATTGGATTCCCCTGGGACTGGAGATGCAGATGGTTGTAAGCTACCATGTGAGTCCAAGGCAAGAGGAACAAGTGCTCTTAGCCACCGAGTCATCCCTCTAGGTCCCTATTTGGTTTTCACTGTGGCCTTTTCCAGGGAAGGACCACGCAGCTCATGGAGTGCTCGGCTTCGGGAGTCAGGTGTAGACTCCGGCTCTAGTCCTCGGTCTTGGGCAAGATGAGACATTGGGAGTTATGGAAGGGAGTAAAATGGCCTCCTGGGATTATTGTTTGATTTCAGGCAGGAAAAACATCCAATACGTCACACAGAAAAAATGTTCCATTAATGGGTCATCACTCTACTACCAAGGCAGAAACCTACAACCCGACAGAAAGGAAGTATGGATAGGGCCAGGGTGTGTGTGTTGGGGGGGAGGGTCTTGCCCCGGACAACAGAATGCTCCTGCTGTTCTGTGTGCTCCACTGTACCAACTCACATTCCCTCAGCAACCTGTTAGGAGGGAAGAATGCCAGTTGTGCCTTACAGATGAGAAACAGAGACCCAAAGCAATGAAGTGCCCTAGCAGGTAGGTCTCTAAGAGGAAATGAATTTACATAGATATATAGAAAAGATATATAAAGTATCCTAAGAATCTGTTAGTGAGACTCCAGATGCCCACGATTGCTACCAACATAAGCTTCCAGACCAGGCTTAGAATCTCCAGGAGAAATATTTGTGAGTTACTGAGTAGAATGAGGAAATGTTAAATAACAATGAGGAGTTTAGAATATCAACTAAAGGCAGATGAAGGGATGGGTTAGTCACAGGACTCAAACACCCGAAGATCACAGTGGAAAAATTACGATAGATTGTTGCGTAAACTAATTTATATTATTTTTGTAAACTTGAATTTACATAGATATATAGAAAAGATATATAAAGTATCCCAAAAATCTGACTTTAATTTAACCTGCAGAAGACAAAAGGAATGCAAATTAGAGTCTTAATTATAAGGTATTTTTATTCTGCCTCATCCCTGATATAACCATGTGAGGATATGAGGAGGTGGGCTATAGAATTTAAGGTAGATGAGCAACTTTCCAGAAGTTATTTATTAATTTTTAAATAGCAATGATTTTGGCTTTGATGAGTTGGTCCTTCAAAAGTATCATCCATTAACATGAGAGAGGGGGGGGTGGACGGAAGGAGAGCAGGGGAGTTTGTATGTGCATGAGTTTACATGTACATCTGCATGCGTGTGCAGATACAGCTGGAGGAAGTGAACATGTCAGGGCTCAGGCCTGTGAAGGCCAGAGATGAACCTTCGGTGTCTTTCTCCAGGATCAGGCTCTCACTCCGCATCTTCTGACAGACAGCATCTCTCTCACGGGATACGGGGCTCACTGACTCAGTTAGCCGGAGTGGTTACTGAGCATCTTGTATGCTACTGTCTCAGCCTCCCCAGTGCTCAGAGAGCAAATTCATAACCCCACAGCTAGCTGTCTCTCCCCGATGGGATTCGGGGGAGCAATCCTCATGCTGGACAGTAGGCAGTTCACCTGATGGTCTACCCTGTCAGACCCTGATAAATACTTAAATCTCTGTGCAGGTCCCAGTAAGAAAGATAGTTTTTGAGAATTTTGAGATAGAAAAATCACAATTCAAATAAATGCTGTGAAATTAATATACCCCAGCCATGAAAATAAAGTGTCTACCAAATACAAAGAGGGCAACAACAGCTCTTTAATGTAAAGAACAGACCCTGCGACCTTGGAGAACAAAATAAGTGAGAAGCCATGACCCTCGACAATACAATAATGGAATTCCTCATATTTAGGGCAAATGTTTCCCCAGACTACAGCATGGGACCATGGGATCGCAGTTTGCTTTGGCTATCTGGTACACAGAAAATACCGCATGGATGAAAATCTGTAGCAGCATTAGGAAGATTGAAACTGACTGGGGATAGTGATGGGCATCTCTATCCTTAGTACTCAGAAGGCTGAGGCAGGAGGATTGTGTGTAGAGGCCCATGCTGATCTACACTTAGAAGATGATCTGGACTACAGGGCAAAACCCTGATTCAGAAAAAAACAACAATGCCACAGCTGCTGTTTTATGGGATTGGATGGACGGCAGTTGGGAAGGCACTGCCTGAGTGAGTGCTTAGTGCTGCCCTCTGATCTGCCCAGCTAGTTAGTGCCTGGTACACCTCATACCTACCAAACCTGTTTGCTGCCACGGATAAACAACTACCATCCTGCTATTAGAAGTCTCATATTTCATATCCCTTCCTCTTAACTTCCACCACTGAACATTTTCTCCCATCTCATTCCAAGAGCTCCACTGATTGACCTTGCGGGTTACTCCAACCAACCGAATGTCCTCTTGGCAAACATTTGGAGGGGTTGGCGCTTCATCAGCTCTGCAAACTTGTCCCTCTCCTCTCACGTCCTCTGCAAATAGCCCCTTCTCCTCCCATGAGCTCTTAGAACTCAATGAACTGTGCTTTAGCCTCTCTGGGGAGATTTAACAAGCTGCCTCTCCTGCAGTGGGCTTGACACCTCGACAGACACCTCTGCCGTTGCTGAAATTGTGCTTGTTTTCTGAAAGCTACACAAATAGAACCTTAGTTTGTCAAGGCAAAACAGAGAGATGCTTTGTGTGCCGTATTTGAGGGAGGAACAATGCATCCCTGTTAATAAAGCCAAACATTGCTTTCTGAATGATGGTTACAAGCATTGTTTACTGAAAAGGAAAAAAACAAGAAGAGAATAAAATCCAGGAATCTGGGCACACGGTAAGAAACTGTTGTCAGGAATATAAAGTGGAATCCAACAAAGAGTAAGAAAAGCAATTTTCTTTATGTATTTTTTACCCTTGATTTTATATACTTATATATTTTTCATTTTGTTTTACATGTATAGGTGTTTTGACTCAGTGTACCATGTACATGTCCGGTGTTCGTGGAGACCGGAAGAGGACCTCAGACATCTGTGGAACTGGAGTCACAAATATTTACAAGCCATTATGTAAGTGACTGTCAGTGAACTGAGGACCTCCAAAAGAGCAGTGAAGGGACTCTGATCAGCTCGACTGTAGTGAGCATGGCTCTGGCAGGCCTTGCCCTTCTCTCCCAGCCCCTCTGCCTTGATAAAAATCCATTAGATTACATTTCTAAAGCTAGCCATCAGTGGTCACTTCCTCCTCCTGAAGCTGACTACCAAGGTCCAGCTACGAAAGTATCAAAGTCCAGTAATCTAAAGCCCCCTTGGGTTCACCTAACTAACACACCCAATTAAAATTAAACACCTTATTCTAACACGGGGTTTCCCCTTGTAACTTTATATACTGCCATTTTCCTATGGGCCATGTCTGTTTCCTCTGTATTCAGAGGCAATCCTTTGTCCCTCTGGGCCAAACACCGCTGCCTCCTTTCCCTTGTCCCGATCCCCATCTCCCTTGTCCTCTGTCTCCTGTCTTTGTCTCCTATTCCCTGCCCTCTGTCCCTCTGGAGCAAATAAACCTGCTTTGTGCTCAGAGCTTGGTCTTGGGGGTTCTGAGCTTTTTTTTTCTTTCATTGTGTTTCTCTATATATTTGTGTATACAGATAAATATGAAAACACAGCATGTGTTTACAAATTAACTAGATAACTTACTACAGAAGAAATATATAAGAAGGTAATCATGGAATGCTGTCTCTAATCAGAACACAAGGATGGCTTAGTGAAAGTGGAGCTAAGAGCTTTTAAGTCCATTACTTCAGGAACAAAAATTCTTTGGTCCCCAATCTGGCATGCTGTCAGCAAAGTTGAACTGGATGTGTCTTCCAAGTTTCTACACTTAACACAGTCTGAACTAGACTACAGTTAATGGATAGCCATTCGAGAATAAATACAACATGGTATTATAGCTTTATGTCATTATTGTTTTTAAAAAGAAGCATTTTCAGCAAGGTAACACTTCTGGTGGAATCCTTATAACTAACGTTCAGAATGTTTTCACTTTTTTTTCTGGGAACAGAGGATAAATATCCCCAAAATGTAAAATCAGATGTAGGAATGCCACAGACATGGTCAACATTGATGAATACAACATTAGGTTTGGAAGAGAAAAGGGGACAAAATCCTATTTTAAGCAGTGACCAGTTTTGTTCTTTTTGTACAGCAATGAGAATTACAAATGCTGTTTTAGATATTTAGACATTTAGTTATGTATTTTAGGCATGTTATATGTTTGAATGTTTTGTTTGCATGTATAGCTATGTATCACATGTATACCCGATACCCAGAGGAAGTGCTGAATCCCCCAAAACATGAGTTACAGATGGCTTTGAGTTGCCAGGCGGGTGCTGGAAATCAAACCTCAGTCCTGTGCAAGAACATCACGTACTTCTAACTGCTTAATCATCTCTCCAAATCCAGCTCAAAGAATTCTTAAGAAGTATTTTTTAATCAGGTACTTAAAATATGGATTAATGGAAAAAATAATTACTAGTGGTGTGGGATGTCCTTCTGTATATGTGTTGCTTTTACTGGTTAATGAATAAAGCTTTTAGACTAATGGCTTAGCAGCATAAAGTCAGGCAGGAAATCAGAACAGAGAGAGAGTAGTGGAGTCAAAGAGATGCCATGTAGCTGTAGAAGGAGAAAGGCGTCACCACTGAAAACTTAAAGGTAGGCCACAGCCTTGTGGTGATACACAGATTAATAGAAATGGGTTAATTCAAGATGTAAGAGCTAGCTAGGAATATGCCTAAGCTATTGGCCAAACAATATTGTAATTAATACAGTTTCTCTGTGATTGTTCAGGCCTGGGTAACTGAAAACAAATGAGCAATCTTCCATTACATACTAGGATCTTTTTCAAGATTTAGGAATGGCTATTCTTGATTGTCAGTCCAGGTACAGCTATTACCATAGAATTTGGTAGGTTTACAGAATTCAGTAGGTTTGTAGAATTTGTCCTAAAAATTAAAATAGACACTAGCGAATGGACCCACTGGAAAGTGAGTGAATTCATACTTAGGCATACATATTCTTCCACATAATTTTATCTGCACATTTCATGGTACGCACTCTTATTTCTTCTCATTTACAGAGTGTGTGCCGGGGCTATCAATGGATGATAACATACCCATGTGTTTTCAACACCCTGAGCCCATTTTTAGTTCTGTGCGGCAATGCCTCCCTGAGATGAGAAGAGGAAAGAATATAATCAATACTATCCTCATGCAGAGTTTCCTTTTGTGCAGACACCATGTCATGAGCCATCACATACTGCCTCATTTAGGGCCAACAATGACCTGAGTGAATGGTCCCATCTCTCAACGCCAGTTCTTCATTTCACAGGGGAGAAGGGAGGGTGGGATGGGTAAAATGGGGACCAAATCCCAGATTGATTAACCTTTCTCTGCCTGTTCCATCCCATTTGATCTGCTGGACACTAAATATTGGGTATGCCCAGAAAATACAGCCCATGTGCTTTGAATGATAATATAGTTTGCAGAAAATCCAAAGAAAATTAAAATACAAGGTGATTATATGTATGTCAGATCTAGATAAGTCTGTATGATTTTTATCTTTAGTCATTATTGGCTCTATTTAAATATTCATCAGTATCTGTTCACTTGGAAAGAACTGTGCTAAAATTGCCTTCAAGTGAAAGCTGCATGGGCCTGGATGATGATTTTGGATAGTATTCTCCATGAAGATGAAAATGGCATAGTTGAATGGGGAAAGTGCTAACATATATCTATGGTAGAGTCACTTCTGTTGCCTAGGGTGACATAAAGGTGCTGAGCAAACCTAATATAGCTTAAGAGGAATAAGGCAGGGAGACAGACTACAGAGAGAACATGAACAGATATTCTAGTTGCCTGTCTCTAGAAAGTTAGTGACAGCTCATCTTTAGTTGGCTTTACAGGAGGTCCAAACATGGAGACAGAGCTGCCCATAAAATCTAGATGGCTGCAGAACAGAACTCATATGCTCCACTATCTTAAGTACTAAATGACTTTACATCAAGTGTTTGCTTATGATTTGAAGGCATATTATATTCTGTATGCATATAAATATCTACCTGCTGAACCAGAAATTAAACAAGAAACACTGTGGGAATTTAACTATCTAAACAAAATTTCTCAGCTAGCTAAGAACCTGAGTCAAGAGCACAGCCTGGAATCTGGTAGACTTGGGACTACAGGTGATATGATTATTTTTATTGTACAAAGCAAACACTTCTACTTCAGATGTAGGCTGTGCTCTAATCTTGATCTACTCACTTGTCTGCAAATCTGAAAGACAGCCAAGAACTGGAATGGCCATACAAATAAATTCTAACCATTTGAATTGATAGACAATGTGTAGAATGAAGGGTACAACCTGCTAACTTGTAATTATGGGTCTACATCTTAATTGTTCTTAATTTACAACCTCTGGTGCTGTTGAGCCCTTATGTGAAAATTATAAATGACATCATATTCACTGCTCAGTGGGCACACCATCCTTGGCTTCGATTCTTTCCAGCACTGCTCCGTCTACTGACGTGATAGATGTGAGAGCTATGCTTGTGGAATTATCGTGGACTTTTCAGGACAAGGCTAACTTTGTTACTTGCCAGTACCTAACGCTTTCCCTTTCATCTCACCATCCACATTTATAGTTTCTCAAAGCAAGAAAGAGTTCTCACGTGTGGTGATGGGACCCTCTCTAGCAGCCTATCTGGCTAGGAGCTGCTGCAGATTCAGAAAGTGGTCCTGGCCTTTTTTAGGTCGCTGTGTTTCTGGAGTACTATGCTGACTTCTGCCTGTCACTGCTGTCTTCGGGCAAGGGAAGAGATATACTTTCTTCAACCATCTCTACTTATAACACATCTAGGAGTAGTGAGACTTGCCAGGTCATCCTTAGAGCCTGCATCCTTCTGCTAGGTTGGGTGGAAGGAAAAGAGAGAGCAGGCTCTGCCCTGCAGTGGTCTGGTGTGCCTAGCAAGACAGTGTCTGGAGCTGAGTCTTCAAGAAGGGGTAGTGGTATACATGGCCTCTGGTATGACTTCAGTGGATTGTGCATCTGCTTTTTAGAATCCAAATAATTTCTACGTGAAAATGGGCTGTTTGTGTGCTTCACCATCCATAAGACCATAGTGGAGGAGAGATGAAGAAGGGGCCTTGGGCTTCTTGATGCTCCAGCATGAACCTGAATGTTTCTAAACACATGTTCATGAGGTCAATCACATGAGGGTTAGATAGCTCATGCATGGTTCAGGAGTTCATGGGACTTTCTGATCACATAAAAGGAGAAAGGTGGAACTGTCTAAGCTGGCGTCTGAGACTTAGGCTCCAGATCAAAGTAACAGACATGGGAGGTGTACATCTGGAAGCTGAGAAGGAAGGAAAGAGAGAAAAGAGGATGGAAGGAAACAGGAAAAAGATGAACACAAGAAGAAACTCCTGGGACATTCCTTGTGATGGGGAAGTTTGTAGTCTCAATACGCTTTCCCTTCTGCATCTGCAGGCATGACTTCTGTTTCTGTTTTTGTTCTTTATTTTGTCCAGTTTTCCCCCTAAAAATCTCCCTGCTCAAGAGCGACTTATTATTCAGCATAGCTGTAATCAGGCACCAAGTGGTCCAGAGATGAGGTCAGCGTGTATGAAGAAAGGACAGGGAGACAGTTGCCATGGAGTTAGTACGATGCTTAGGAGACCGAGGCAGTTGAAAACAAATCCATGACATTCATCTTTCAGGCATTCCCACGCTTTGTTAGTCAATTTCTTCTATGTTTATGAGACTATATGAGGTGAAATGGGCTCAAAGTTAAGCAGTAGCCTGCAATGTAGTAATATGAGCGGCGGGGCTGCATCCCCAGCACCCCGGCAGCCTGGCTAGCTTATGCTCCGAAATAACAACACACAAACTGTATTCATTTAAACACTGCTTGGCCCTTTAGCTCTACCCCCTACCAGGCTAATTCTCACATCCCAATCAACCCATCTCTAATAATCTGTGAGCACCGGTCTTATCGGGAAAGGTTCAGCATGTCTAACCTGGCGGCTTGCTTCATCGCGTGTGTCTGCCCGGGAGAGCGGAGCATGGCATCTCTCTGAGGCATCTGCTCCCCAGAGGAGAGCTGTGGAGTCTGAGCTCACTTCCTCTTCCTCCCAGCGTTCTGTTCTGTTTACTCCTCCCACCTATCTTCAAACCAATAAAATGGGCCAAGGCAGTTCCTTTATTAGACAATGACCTTCCTCCATCACTGCAAGCCACTCTGATGAGCCAGAGTACCCAGTCAACAGTAGATCTCAGCAGATACCTCTTTAATAAGAGAACATCCAAAGCCACGAAGCTTCATGTCTAACAAATGCACCTGTTTGGCCTTCAAATGGTATTTACAAATATGGGGTCAAAAAAGAACAGGACCTTGGACAAGACAGCCTAGACATGACATTTCAAAGACTGACTCCAAACAACCTATGTGACTGTGGAAGCAACATCTCCATGTCTGCTTTATGATACATAGAGAAGGCATCAAAATGTACCTCAGCTGCAGGATTAGTAACTATGTTAAATGCACTAGAGGCTGTCCCCAAAATATTTATGTGCCACCTGCTTTTGTTCTTAGGACCTCACCCTTGGTTCTCAGCTCCAACTCCTCATTCTCTAAGCATCAATGTGCCTTTCCCTCATCTTTATTTCCAGGAGCAGGCGCAGTGAAAGAGAGTGACCCACTTTCTGTTTGGATACAGGATTGTCTGTATTGTTTGGGGACACAGAAACGAATGAGCTACAGCTGGTTCCCTGTCACTGAAAGGCAGGAAGATAAGGCTCCTTGGTCACGTCACATCAGCCAACAATTCAAGCTAAACATGAAGAATCAAGTACCTCAAACTAAGGGTCTCACTAGAATGTGACCCCTTCTCCTAAGGGTATTTATTTTTGCCCTGGAAATCTCTTAGCTCAGTTTTAGTGATCTTCAGACACAGGGATGTGTACAACATAGGGGGTTGTGAATAAAATGATTATGGATACATACTTACACACACACACACACACACACACACACACACACACACACTAAAGGAATCATCTTAGACATTTAGTCTCTAAAGCAATGGGTCCTAGGGTTAGAAAAGTATGCAAGTACAAAGCAGACCAGACGCAGGCACAAGGCCTTCCGGGCAGGGGCGGGTTGGAAGCTTGTGTCTTGAGACTTGTGTTTCACTTCCTGTTCCTTCTTTCTATGTGCTTTTAGACATGCTCCCAGCACCGTGTGACACTCACAGCATCGTGTGACACTCACAGCATCGTGTGACACTCAATCACGTTTGCTCACAAACTATGTTGAGTTCCACTGTGTCAGCTGGCATAAGGTGTCAAACCTCTGCCTGCCACATCTTCCAGGTCTCAGTTATGATTCCTATTGCAACAGACTCTCTGAAGCATTTTGAGGAGACTGCTGGTTGCCCTCAAACGAAGGAGAAAAGCACAGCATGCCTTTGCTCAAGATGTCTCTCCATTGGCACCAGGAAATAGGTTTATAAACTTTCTGCAAAAGGCCAAGTCCTATGAACTGTATGATTTCTGTCCCAGACTCATTCTGCTGCCTCTGCAGTCCCAAAGCTGCTGTAGGAGGACACTTAAAGGTGAGGGTGAGGGTGTGACCCAAAGCTTGATACAGGGACACTAAAATTTAAATTTCATGTCACTGGCACATATTAATCTCTTATCCTAGCACAGGCGTAGATTCCCTAAGCCTAGAGAGTAGAATAGTGGGAGGTCTGAAGGAGAAATACTATCGTTAAGCTCATGGGTTTGAACGCTTGTTTCCCAGTCGGTGGTGTTTGTGAGGTTGTGGGACTTTTAAGATGTGTAGCCTTGCTGGAGTCAGTGTGCCACTGTGGGTGGGGCTTTGGGAGTTTATAGCCTCACCTTACTTCCTGTTCCTGGTCTCTACTTCCTGTGTGCGTAAATGGTATCAGTCAACTTCCTGTCACCATGCCTGCCTGTCCCTTCCCCCAAATACAAGCTGAAATGAATCCTTTTCTCTTCTAAGTTGTGCAGTTTTTTTTTGCCTATTTTGTTACAGTAATAAAAGAGTAGCTGTCTTTTATTTATGTATGAACATTTTCTATGTCTTGAAATATACATGGCAGTTTTTTGTTGTAACTAATTTTTGACTGATCCTTCAGAAGTTTACTAACAAAATACAGTCCTAAAGGCATATATAGAGCGGGGGGGGGGGGTCAATAAATTTCTCTTGTTTTCTTTTTTTATTCAAATTAGTATTCAGTGTCACTGGGATTGTCACCTCTTTTTTCACAAAGTGAATACAAGGAAATAAAATTATCTAAATTGATAATTTGCAAAAAAAAATTCAAGTGGCCCAACTCCAGACAGCAGCAGATATAGCAGGCTATGAGCAAAAGCTCTGACAAGGATAAATCAGTGTTCTTTCTTCCCTAAGTCTAAATATATGTTATTAATATTGAATGGCATTGGTGATGTCACAAGGAGATCATTGAGCCTTCCCTCTTCCAGTGCCGTAGAACACTGAAATGTAAATAGCCATCATCAGCCACAAGGGCAGCTTTTCTCGGCTTCAAAACATGTAATCCCGCATCACCTGCAGTTTAACAAAGTCACTGCACTGTACTCAGCAGTCGCTACAAGCTACAGTTCCATCCCACGCCTTAGCCGTGGCTCTGAGCATGCATAGCCTGGAAAGGGTAAGCTTCACCTGCAGCTAACAGACAGGCATCTCTGCTGCTTACCTGGGAGGGTGAGGTTTTACAAGGAGTGCACTCCTCAACAATTGTCTAATTTCTCCGTATTTATCATTAAAGTCAGTGTCATTAGGAACATAGTCATAACCTTAGACTACTTTATGAATGGCTATAGGTCATAGGAAACAGCTGTCCTTCTCAATGTGTCTTATGGTTATGTACAACTAAAAATATATATGTTTAATGGTGGAGACTACAGTGTTTATTGAGTTATCAAATCCCAACCTTTAAATAACAATTCTGAATGATTTAGACTATTAGTGTGTATGAAACATATTCTAAGTCTACCTTTCAAAACATGCCACTTTTTTTTAAACAAATATTTTGATCTCCTAGCTTGCTAAAAGGTAGACTGCATCATTAAAACTGTCTAACAAAAATAATGCATCTATATTTTATGACATGGCTGTGATTCCTTTTGTGGAGAACTTATACTTCACTAAATCACCTACCTAGGGCACAGAAAACATCAATCATGGGGTTTTGTTTGTTCTTTTGTTTTGTTTTGAGTTTTTCTACCTGATGTAATGACAATTCCCTTAGTGCTTCTACCATCCATAGAATCACCAGATAGCTAAGCTGGAGTTACACTCTCTTTCAATCATCATCAAAGATACTGATGACAGAAGCAGGTTATAAGGCTTGACTGGGGTTACACACACACACACACACACACACACACACACACACACACACACACACTGCTGTCATTTGGGAGCAATTATTTAGCTTCCAAGGAGGTCCATATCCCCCATGCCCAGTGGGCAAGCCTGAATGTACCCCAATACACACCTGTGCTCGTGCGGAAGGTGCCAGTGTGTGTTGGCGGCAGAGGGTCCCCCTGGCTCTGGCTGAGACTCCTCATAGGGGGCTTCTGATAGACACGATCTTCATAGATGGGGTCTATGTGGTGCTCTGGGGACTGCAGGGCCCGCAGTTCAGGGCCCAGGTGCCCATGCTGGCTGCTGTATGAGGCTCGGGACCCAGCTGAAAGAAATGAAGATGGCACATTAAGACTCAGCCAACATCCAAACAGTATTTTATCCAAGAACATTTGATGGAATAGTGTAATGACTAAAATCTACAAATAACTAATGAATAACATCAAATGACAGCTAGGGGCCAGACTAATCAGCTCATCACCCTATCCAGCTGCCTTGTTCTGCTCCCAAAGCTGATGCCACTGGACGGATGTTGGGGTTTCTCAAATAATTCCACACCCAACAGGACCACTGAAACTTTTCCCCATAGCCTGATGTGTGAGGCCTGCCTCCAGACGGACAGATAACCTAAAGGTCCATGCATCGTTTTGATTTAGTGCAAGGGAGAATATTCGAAATGGTGAGAAAATCAGTAGGCTCCATCAGCGAAGACATCAGGATGCTCAGCCCTGAAAACTGAAGTAGAAATTGTTATCATCCTCAGGCTTTGTCCTGGACAACGGATGAGCCAGAGTGGACAGACAGCGGCCCCTAGCCCTTTGAGAAGCAGGTATTTAAGGACAAGTTCTCTGCATCCTTTTTCCTTTCCCTCTGCCTAACCAAACAGGCATTTGCACTGAGTCTGTCTCCCTCTGGACAAAGTCCCAAAGCTTACAGGTAACTGGCTTATTCACACTTGATGGGTATAAGTGTTTTGGCGCTCCAGTGTTGTGAATTGTTATTCACAACACTCCCTGCGTAGCCTGGGCAAGGTGTCACTGTAGAGCCCTGCCGCAGAGAAAGACGCTTCTAAAACAAGGCCTGCCACACCAGGAAATACTTAGACATTGCTTGCACTGACTGACAGGAAATGAGAAACTGGTTGAGAGCTAATGTCCAGAGGAGAAAGGTCAGGGCAATGGTGTCATGACACGGACCTGGGGCGACAAGGAGAAGAGCTAAGTATCTATGCTGAGCAGAGACTGCACATTAAAAACACAGGGACTTCAGTCTGTTTCAGGAATGATTCTTCACCCTCAGCCCCCAAACTGACACCCACCAGCCATCGTGGGATTTAACTGCAGATTATCTTTCCATAGCCTGGGTTTGGAGCTCTTTCAGAGGGGGCAAGGGAGCTGCGTTGGAAGGATTGGAGGGAAGAAGGGAGATGATGTCATTATATTTTTATTTCAAATAAATAAAAATAAAATCACTAGATATTTGCAGGAAGAGAAGGATCAGGACAGGTGAGGTCTTTCTCTTTGTTGATAATTAACTAATCTCAGATTTAGACAGAGTTGTGATGAATGATAGATTGGAAATAACTGTTTTGCATAATTAGGTTCATTGCATCTGATTTTCCAAATGCCAGCACCCCACTGGAGCTCAAGGTTGGGTTTGCCAAGAATATTTCAGTAGTGCGCTTTCAGTTTCTGCTCTCAGCTCTTCCTGCAGGCTCAGATTATGTGGCTAAGATCTCCAAAGTCTAAAAAAACAAGGAAACATTACTTTTATCCTGACCTTACATGTTTGACTAAAATTAAACATGATTCTAGGACTCAGACTGGTGACTGTAATATCATTTCTTTGCTCCGATTAAAAAAAAAAAAACCCTACCCAGTGATGGACAAAGAGGATTGCTACTGAACTTTGGTGCTGACGTTGGGACAAGGGAGCAAATATTTCTTAAGATTTATATATTAGCACCATTCACAAATTAATAATCTAGTGCTAGGCGAAGAGTCAGTGTCATAACATGAAGCCGATCTTTATGGATATCAGACTTTCAGTGTGATGATATTGTCACAAATGTCATTAATGAACACAGAGACCCACAACTGGTCAGCGTGAAGACAGGAAGAAACTACAGCATGCTCGGCTGTAAAGGAGATGTCTATACCATACCCTTTCCTCCCAAGGCTCAGGGGTCATGACTGAAGAGTGGGCAGGAAGGCTGTAGGAGCTGTAAGTAGTAGTTAGGTACAGTGAATCAGTCATCTCCAGAATCAATACATCAGCTGCACTTAGGAACACACAACAGCTGTGACAGCATGGACAGTGCCTACACAAGGTCAAGCATGGAGTGGGGAGGTGTTCCAAAAGTCTTGTCTCTAACTGAGAGGGTGTTGGCAACTGATGGTAACCGGGAGAGGGAGATCCTGTTTTCTTTAGGGATGTGAGCCCCAAGAGACCGTCCATGTTCCAGTAGAAGGTCCCATGCCCCTGCACTGAAAGCAATAAGCGAACCCAGGGGGCTTAAAGAAAAAAAAAGGAAATGTATGTAACTGGGAACAAGCAGTGGTGGAGAGACAGAGGGGGAATTGGAGGCGAGGACATGGATCAGATACATCGTACACACATATGGAATTCTCAAACAATAAAAATTGCAAATGATCAGCAAAAGCATCATAATGACATCATGAAATATTAGAATATCATTAGCAATAGTAATAGTTCAAGTGTTTTCCCATGAGAACAGTTGTGTAAATTAAATTTCCCATTTAAGCTGTATATAGAGCATGGAGAAAATCGTTCTCAAAAAGAGCACTGTTGATACTCTTTTTAAAAAACCATTGTGGTCAGGTTTAAAGACCTTGTGGGTGGACACAGCTATAATCTAGACAAACAAAAAGGGCTGTGAACCAGAAGAGAAGCCAAAGGGTCAAACATTAAAAGAATTTTTTACTGGCTTTGCTCAGGGGGAAAAATAGGATTGTTAGATCCATATAAATATCTTCCTTGTCATGGCCAATGCGAAGGGAAGATTTACATGAAAACCAATTCTGGGAATATGCACCAAAATCTAACTGGATGCTTTATATATCTTCTGACTCCAACAAAATGCACTTCTTTTTGATAGAAATTTCCTGTCGTCAGCTGATATACTTGAGATCAAATTCTAAGCACCATCAAGATGCTAAACACCCCTCACGAACACATATTTCTCCCAGGAACTAGAACTCGGCTATTCTAAGAGAAACATGCTGGGAAATCTTTTGACTTGGTCTTAAATGTCCCCAATGCCAAGGTCCAGTGCCCTCACCAATTATGTTGGTAGCAAACAATCCTGGGAACTTGACCTGACCCAAGTTTGAGAGCTCAGAGCTAAAAAGTAGCAAAATGCAATCCAAACACGATGGACCAAAGAAACTACCAGACCAATTGCCTGGACTGTTTTCTCTGCCCTTGCAGAAGTACATTTTTGTAGGAAAAATGTCAATATACAGCACTTTATAACTTATTTATGTAATCATTCTAATATTCAAAATTCAAATCTATCATGTGGCCCCGCTCTTCCTATTTCTCAATGGGACCCAGAGGCCACAGAATTCAGTCAATGGCCATTTTAGTGCACAATGTTTCCAGAAGTATATGAGAAGACTCACATCTGGAATGTGAGCACGACATACAGGATTATAAGTTAGTGAATCAGAATGGTTACAGTGTGTCTTCCAAGTACCCCCTGTGCAGGCCATTGCTCCCAGAGGTTGAGGAAGCCCCAGGAGAGAGCCACACACTGACATAGTACTGGGGCACGGCCACTCTTCCCAAAACTCCCTCTGAGCCCAAGCTGTCTTTTTAAGGTTACAGACAGGTGGCTCAGACCACTTGACTATGGCGTTGGAGGAGGGTAAGATAAAGTTCAGTCCTGTGCTAGGCATGCTAGGGGCCATGAGAGCTGGAGAACTGGAGGGCCCAAGCCTTCATCCATCCCATGATCCACATAGTACCCATCATACATGTGGTATCATTATGGGGAAGGTTGACACTGTGGCTAGTGATGCCCAGAAAAGGTGGCTTTGGGGTGTTGGCCATAATGTTTAAAACTTTGATGCAAATAGAAACAGTATTTTGAAAGCCATTTTATTGCTTCTACTGTGTCAGTTTTAGAGAGCAGAGCTGAAACCAGACATGAACTCTACCCTAGAACAGTCTCTAGCCACTTGAGTGACTCCGGGCAAGCCACCAAAGTGTCCTCATCCTTAGTTTCCTCAAGGGTAGAAAACAGAGAAACGTACTGTCCAGCCTGGGGCTCTAGAGGTATGAAGCAAGAGACAGTGGGCAAGAGAGCTGTGGACTCGGTAGGGTCATAGTGGCAGATGTCCTTTGTCCCCTGGACTTCAGACTCTAGAAATGAAGCCATCTTGTGCATAGGAACAGGTTGGTTTAAAAAACAAAACAGTTAAGTACTTCTAGCACACACTATCCAAGTTTAACAAATGTGGAGATTTGATTTTGAAACATTTGAAGTGATGCAAATTCTCCTGGTAGTTTTATGAAACATCAATTAGGGTGCTTTCCTTTTCTTGAGAAAAAAAAAACATGCTGCTTGATGAAACAGAGGAAAATGTGGTATATGGACAGGAAGAGCTAAAGATATAAAATCTAATAGCTTTGGTTACTCTCATAACTCACAAGTGTATAGCAGGTAAGAAGATAAAGACGTAAAGATTATTGTGGAACTGAGAAAAAAAACAACCCATTGAACTGAAACTGATCTGGCGCTCTGAGTTAAGTGAATCCACCTGAAGTGTGCAGAGGATCACACCAGAAACTCTACCACTAAAGAGCTTGAGGCAGGAGGAGTGCTGTGAGTTTCTGGTCGGTCTGGGCTCCTGAATAAAAGCCGTCTCAACAAGACAAAGCAACCAGAAAGGCAGTTAAAAAGTGAGCCCACCAACGTTCTTCTTTCTCAGCTCAGTTCTCGTCTTGGATTTGGTTTGTGATTCAAACTGAAATTCCCAAATTTCCTTCCTACTCCTATGCTAATTCAAAAGTTAATCTTAGTATTAAAAAAGAATTCCAGAATAATCTCCCTGTCTTCTGAGTTAAATTCATGAACCAAATTTTATTTGCAAATGAACACCAATTCATTGAATTCACTTGATAATGTATCGCATGGCTATAAATGCAAAGTTATATGGATACATTTTTCATGGAGACTCAGAGTCATATTTCAGATCAATATTTGTGAGGGAAATTATTAATTCATATGTATTCAACAATAAAACTGCATTGTAACCTAATAATTTCAATGTAATGATACAAAGCTGTTCCGTGATGATTTGGTTTTTGGAAAGAAAGAGTATCCTTCCTATTGCCTCTAACTCATACATACTAGATTTTCATATTCTATGCATCATATAGCGTTGCTGCTATCATGGAGGCCTTGGATACACACAGAGCCTGTGGCCATGAACCAAGTGGCAGTGTACAAACCCAGGGTTTCTTTCCCATTGCTTTTTTGATGAGATATCTAATTTGATGCTCTATGATTACTCTATCTCCCTTTTTCCCAAATGAATATCATCACCAATTGTGACTCAAGCACTTTCCAGTAAAACTAAAAACCCAGTGGCCAAAATCACTGTCCCCAGGCTACAGTGGCGGTGCCTGTGTGATCTCGACTCCTGTAAAGGCACGGTTTCTTGGTCTTGAACTTCCTGTCTACGCCGAAGCATTCCTCCCTTAGCTTTTCAGAGAACAGACGTCTTTCATCCTCTTCCTTCAGTGGCAGGCAGGCTTTTGCAAAGCAGAAGTGACAGGGGGTACAGGCAATGTGCCCTCTGGTAGCACTGTGTTCTTGAGGGGTGCTGTTTGATGACCACGTTTTTACTTTCCACTGTGAGATGTGTGGACTGTCTAAGACATGAGGGAGACACGCCAGGTACACAGGGGTGCTTGGGCACCTGTCCCTTAAGCCAATTTTTCTCCTCTGAGGGCAGAGAGTAGTCTGGTAGTTGGTTCTCCGAATACCATGCATAAGAATGTCCTGATTGGCATTCATGTTCTTTCTCACTTTCTCAGCTCTTCAGAGGACCTGAGGTTGCACAACTTAACAGGCTCCTGCTTCTCCTGTGGTTGAGAAGGCAGAGGCCACTGGTCTAGCTGTGAACCCCTATTTGATTGCTAGAGGACTTCAATTTAGGTACCTGCCTTGAATGCTAGAGGCTGACATGTCAGTGCCATAATCTCCCCTGCCTTTTTGAGTGAACACAAGTGGCCTCAATGAAAACACAGGGCAGAGTGTAGCAGAACGCTGGCTGTGCAGGTGGACTTTGGCAGGTGCTCAACAGCCTGGCTCAGCACGCTCATGCTCTGTTCACTACGGTGACTCGTCCTGTAGCTGCTGTGTGGCTGCCCAAGGCCAGGTCTACACCAGGGGGCCACAAATGATTTCTTTGTTTCTCTCCTAGAAGGACTCTTCCTCGGGACAGTGTGGAGGGATAGGGTTATGGTTATCTGGAGAAAGAGTCATTTCTAGAAAGGGAAAAACAGGGGCATCGTTTTTATCAATCAGAGGGCCTTTTAAATCTGGATGGGCTGGGATGTTTCTGCTGAGGCAGTCCTGATTTTGACATGGTTCTGAAGGAGCACATGTGTGTAGGTTCCCTGCACTGCCACGGTGCACACACCCTGTAGAACAAAGGTCCCTTCATCTTCCACTTCGTTTGTGAGGACAAATAGCACAGCTCCACCCTGGGAAAATCTGTGCACCTCCGAGACTTAGAAGAGAAGATTTATGCAGGAGACCCTTTCCAGAGCAGGACCTCAGAAGAAAGCCCAGAGAAGATAACAGTTGGCATTTTCTGGGTGCCTCTGAAAAGTGACCTGGTGGTTTTAATGGTCACAGTAGATTTGAGGCAAGATGTAGGGTCTTCAGTGCACCTTCAAGGCTTAGTCTTCCACAGTTCCCTTAAATCGGGAATTGAATGGCCCCAGGAATATCCATTCTGGAACAGACGTGGACAGTGGCTCCTGGATTGCCCATGGGCTGCTGGGGAAAGCTAGCACTGCCCTTGAGAACAACAACAACGAAAAGAATGTGGGCTTTGGCCCCTAGCACGATGCACCCTGTGCTGCAATTAGCTTCTTGCTGGGAAACCCTGAGACCTGACAGCCAGTGACCAAGTATAGACATCAGGACACTCTTGCCTCCCCCGCCTCCTGCTCTTCTTCAGTTTTTTTTTGTTTGTTTGTTTGCTTGGGATTTTTTTGATAAAAGACTTTGAACAGCATCAAGTGTGATATCAGGGGCAGTAAACTTCTGAGGCCTCTCTGCCATAGGATACAGAGTCAGGGGAGTGAGAGTTGGCTCATGAATGTCCTGTGGACTCGCTGGCATCTTTCCAATCAGCTTCAGACTCAACCTGACAAAAGGGGCTTCAAAAGGACTCCACCCCAGCACCTCAATCCTTTCCTGGCAAGGACAGGGAAAACTGAATTGTTATACTCTTATACAGAGTAACATATTCATACTTATAATTACAATGTCTGGACATCTACAAGCAAAGAAGCTTAGCATATGAAATTTAATTTTTACCTGGGAGGAGTTTTATAGTTATTATAATTTGCTTCAAAATATATTTCTTCCCTGGCTGGAACAGATCACAAGTTTGGCTCACTGGTTCCTCCTTATTGTCCTAATTAACTGCTGATGAAAACAATCTATGATTTGACAATGTATTAATTAGTCACTTCCCAGAGTTTTTAGTGGTCAGTCTGATAAGCACACACAAACTTGTCTATATTAACAAGAGGGATGAAACTCAGTGAGTATTCTTTCATTTTTCAATTGCTGCTTTGGGATACCTCATCAGTGCCTTCTTAACATCTTAGCATTCCTAGCACCTGCACTGTTAAGTCCTGGTCAAACTATTACAGATAATCCTGGGTGTGTCCATGGGGAGTACTTAGGGCAAGGTGGGCAGAGCACATCTTCATAGCTAAGCAGCACAGGCATGCTGAGACTTCAAGGCAAGTTTCATTAGTTCTTCAAAGTACCAGGGAACAAGGCTGTCTCCCTTTGAGTTCTGTGGCTTCTGCCCCAGGCCACAAAGGAAATTCTCAGAGGGGAAAGAAGAGGTTGACTCAACAAAGGGGGAAATCAGCAGGCAGATGTCTTCATGAATTACAGTTTTGCTTGTTTGCTTATTGAGATTCTGAGACAAGGTTTTATTGTGTAGCCCCTGGCTGGCCTGAAACTCACAAGGAGACCATACTGGACTTGAACTCACAGAACTCCACCTGCCTAGGCCTCCTAAGTGCTGGAATTAAAGGGGTGCAAAACCACACTGGAATGCAATTCTTAAGATACGTGACTGGAGATGGATTATATTCTCTATCTTAAACAAAAGCCCTTTGTTAGATTGCTTTTATTATATCATACAGAGGCTGAGCAAACTCCTTTTAAGAATTAGACACTGAGCTTCAAAAACACGCAAGTGCAATGCGTTTTCTCTACTGTCTTTCTGTAGTGCTTTAACTAGGAGAGACAGGGCTTGGTGGCTTTGATAAGATAAAGACACCTTAATTTACAACATCATTTACAAAGACAAAGTGCCAGGGATAGACCTAGTAGACTATTTATTCACTATGTATACATTTCGTAATCTCTTCGTTTGTTGATGTTTTATTAATTTTGATAATTTTACCTATATCAAATTTGGTACACAAAAAGGCTTTGAGATGACAGGATGTATACTATGAAATGTGCAGTGTCCAGGAGGCTTTGGATTTTGTTTTTGATTCTTCCCTAAAAGTTCTAGAATGTGTTTTTGATTACATATGTTTTAAACCTTAATTAATTTCTGGACTGAGTACCTATCACGACCCACTGGATGCCAGTTGCCCTTTTGAAAACATCAGCTTCACCATAGCCTACATGAAAAGCACCAGTGTCTAGCTGCAATGCTCCCATCCCATTTCTCAGATGTCTCTATTCAGAAAAGACACTGACGAGCTGTCAGTCATCTGAGAAGAGGATCCCATGGTACAAGTGACACGTCTCTAGGATAGAAAGTTCCATAAGGGAGTAAATGTGACAGTGCACTGTCAACCAGAGTTGGGGCTATTTGTCAGTACGCGACAGCGACAAGCTCATCGGAGAGCGTGGCATTATGCTTGTATCTTCCACAAATTCTGAAGATGTTAAACACGGATGAGACAGAGTCCTCATTCCTGAGATTTGGGGCTCTTATAAAATATGCCCTAGAATGTTCTCTCAGTAGACCAGAAAGTGGGTTTCACTCCACACTGAATCTACTGCCCCTCTAGTTCTAGATCATTTAGCCTTCAGAATTGTGACATGTAAATTTACGTTGTATAAAAATGATGACATTCGTGGTTATTTTTAAAGCAACTCAAATAGATAAATACATCAACATGAAATAACCAGAGAAGGCTATGAGATTTCTATACCTAACCAGCTGAGCGTAAAACTTGAATGAATGAGTGTATATGCATAGCATGTGCATAGTGCATGTGTGTGTGTGTGTGTGTGTTTCATCATAAGGAGAAGGAACAATGACTTCAGTTACTTACCATAACTGTTGAAATGTATGCTTCTTTCTTTTGGTGTGGGTGGTTCACCTCCTTACACCATGTTGCCAGTCCATACACAGACAGCTAAGGCTGGACTGAGAAACTGCTCTTTAAAGCTCAGCATTGAGTCTCCCTCTGTGGTAACCTACCTCCTTGGGCTCAGAGACCATCCATGAGGACTAGGAGGCAGAAAACAAGGCTGGAAAGTCTCTTTGAAGATATTTACACAGGCAGCAGAAACGGAAATGGCTTGTTCAAACTTGCTCCTTAGTCAAATTATTGAAGGTTTTCTTTAGATTCCCTTTGCTGTGGGTTCCTGGAAGGTCCACACTATACTGCCTAAGGTCAAGAAAAATTATGGAACAGGTCCTGTCTGGTTTTAGAATCTTATTTCCCAGGGTTACACTTGTAGCTGCTCACTTGGTTGATGAACCTACAGTATTCTGTGGCCTGCTTTACAGGTATCCATAGATAGAGACCCAAGAGAGACAGACACACTTCCTAGAGAGCCAAGAAGCTCAGGGGTAAGGAAAAGACATTCTCTCTCTGTGGGAGAATGTCCCACAGAGTTACCTTTCTTCTGCTGAGAATATTCCATAGTCACCTCTCTGATGTGGATCTTGGTTGATTTCTATCATTTTGCACATGTTAGGCAGAACCTGTATTGTATGACAGTTAATTTTGGTTACCATTTAATTGGATTAAGAAACACCCAGGAGATCAGTGAAATACCTGTGGTTATTTCTAGGGGGTGTTTCCGGAGATATTAGATCATGGAGACTTTGGCCTAATGGATAGTTTAATTCACTGATAAATTCAAGATTTCAGAAGAAGCTTGGGAGGAGGAATTGTGGAAGGTGAGACAGAGTTGTGAAGGATGTCACTGGGGTGATTCCTTAGGGATGACATCTTGCCCTGGCTCCATCCTGTAACTTCATCACTCTGCTTCATGTCTGGTGTGAGGTGAGCCACTCGGTTGAGCTCTTCCTGAAATTTCTGACGCTGGAAGCTAAATAAATCTTTCACTCTTGAGGTCTTCTTGTTTCCTTTCTTTCTTTTTAAAATTTTAGATATTTTAATGATAGTAACATTAACTCGACTAACAAATCTGGTATTGCTTTGTATTCACATTTTGGTCACTATTAGCATGGTTTTTGGTTATCTATCACCTAAAAGAATTTCACTCACTAGTTTGTTTACCATAGGCAGGCAACACATTTGTCGATTTGACATCTTTTGGAAGAGGCATATGATATAATGTTCTAAACGTACAGAAATTCCATTAGTTGCTTTTTAGGAGCCCAAATGAGCACTCTGTACATTTGTTGCTTTTTTTCTTCTTGGTGTCAAAGTCAGTACTTATCATAGTGAATGTTTATATTGACCCATACATTGGCATCAGCTTACAGAGATTTTAGATATTTCCACTTGAGTTAATCTTCAGGGAATATGTATGGTTATTCTGTTTTCTCCTTAATGTCTCATTAACTTAGGTGTCAAAAGTAAAAGGATCTGAAGTTAAAAATATCTAAATATCATCAACAACACCAGTGTCAACTAAATTTTCTCCAGTTGGCTGTTGAGGAGACAGCATCCAAGCCCAGTCCTGGCATCCCAGTTATGCAGATTCCTGTTTCTGAGTCTCTCTGTTCCCATTCCGTGGTTTCTTTTTGCCATTCTAGACTGTACAGAAAAACATTTCCCAGCAGATGGTTGGTGTCCTATCCATCTCTCTGAACCCTGAAGAAACACTTAAGGTACCAGTAAACCACGGGGCTCATTCACCGGGCGGCCTATTTCTCAAAGAACAAGGAAATTTCCTGGCATTTGGTGCATTTTTCTGTTCCCAGAAGCAATCCTTTTTTAATTGATTCCTCTTTAATTTCCTCACATACCCTCACTTTGCCTCCAGTCTCTGTTGTTGTCAGTATTCATCCGCATTCTCTTGGGGACCCTTAGGGTAATGCAAAGAATCCTATTTGGATTTCTAGAGGAAGTATTCTTTCAGAAATAAAAATTGGCCCTTGCTTTAAAAACAAAATGTGATGTGTGGTTCTGCTGTGGTTTGGGTATAGTTTGTCTCCAAGGGTGACCTGTTGGAAGCTTGGTCTTAGGAGTGGGTAAGAGGAGTGGGCCTAGCTTAGTTGTAAGACAAGTCAGTTACTGACAATGTTGCCTGTGAACATGATTGAGGCAGTTCTTGTGGAACTCGGGTTATATGCTGAGTCAATGGGTTGTTAAAACAAAACAAAAACAAAACAAACAAACGAAAAACCCTGGCTCTTGAATCTCTTGCTGCCTCTCTTACCATGTGACTTTTCTCCCATATGTTGTCCTTCTGAAGTCACCTGTCACATAGTGACATGATGTAAGGGGCTCTCAAGAGAGGCCAAATCAATGATGTAATCCTTCATAGTCTGTCAACCTTTAAAACCTTGACCTAAATTACACTTCTTTGTAGTCAGAGTCAAGTATGTTGTGATGGCAACAGGATGCGAACAAATGGAGTCAAAGCATTGTACCCAAGACTCGCGAATCGTCTGCTCAGGCATCCCCACGAGTGTGGAGCTATACGAACTCCTCTCTTGTGCTTATGTGATACAATGCACCTTGAAAGTTGCCTCTTTTAACAATCCTTCCCTGACCCCTATATGCCTCTCTCTTAGGTTTCCTCCAATCAGATCCCTTCTCATATCAAGTTGTGTTAGTCAAATTTGTTCTGTCTTTCCACTAAGATGAGACTCAAGTCCTGGGTTCCAACCTGTGTATATTTGAATGCCCGGAAGAGTCAGACATTATGATGTCCTTGGAAACAAAACATGATTAGGAAGCCTGTTTCACTTGTGGACATGCTAAACAAGGGACAGCGAGACCTCATAGAATGTTTTAAAGCTGGCAATTGTCATTCTTTTCTTTTTCTTACACTGCAAAGCAAGCCAACAATTTGAGAAATACCATCTTACATCCCAATGGGCAGTGCACTGTTTTCCATCAGACCTCATGGGTTCAATGTTTTCTTTGCCTCAGATGCTCTTCTCAGTATCAATGTACTTCTCTCTCCTTCCTTCAAAGGTTTGCTCTGTGAAATGTCCCCAGCAAGTTTTGTCTCTGATCTCTGTGTTCCCTAGTCTCTATCCATGATTGGTCTTTATCTGACCCTTGATAGACCATCAGGGCTCTGGCCTCTGCTGCTCACAGGTGAGTCCCCATCCCTGAGAAGAGTGCCTGGCATGAAAGTCATGCTCTTTAAGTTACTGTGGCTTCACTTAAATGGCACAACATGGCAGAGCTAAGAAGGGATGGAGCTACATGCCCACACATCTGTCTATGTGCTAAATCGCTCAACCGCTGCCTTCTGGATTTACAGAACTCTATGAAGTCTAACAACTCTTTCGTCTCCATCTGCAATAGAGCTGGTTGCTGTTTCAGGTTGTTTGTCTTTAGATACTGACATTTTCATTTTACTTGTCCTCTGGGACTCGGGTTTAGCCTCCCTTCTCTGGCTTCCTAACCTCCTGCCTGGGGCCTTTTCCTGGACTTCTCTTTGCTGCTTCGAGTCAGTATGCTTTATTTCTGGATGTGGTTTCCTCCCATTTCATGCTTTTCTTTAGCTAGGAAACATTTTTCAAATGTGATAGCTTTTCTAGGACAGTGTACAGAGCGGATGGCTTTTCTGAAAAGCTACATGCTAGAGCATGTTTGATTATTTTCCTTCACAATGGGAAGCAGGCTGGGTGTCGATCTGGGGGTTGAGAATTACTCCCTTAGCTCCTCAGGCAGCACCTCTTGTTCTCTGCTGTCCAAAACTGTGACTGCTTAGTTGAGTAAAGTCTTTTATTTCTCTCTAGAGACACTGAGGTCTTTTTATCTTGGGGCTTTGAATTTTCATGATGTGGAACAGGAACATTTTCAGTTCCTAGCGCAAGGTGTTTCTCACTAAGGCATGAGCCCTGAGGAATTCTACTTTATGACTTTGATAATTTACCTCCTCTACTCCTTTTCTGAGACCCCAACCATACATTATATCTCCCAAGGTTGTCTTGGTTCTTCTTGCATTATTCTTCTATTTGCTGTCTCTGTTTCTCTATTCTCTACCTCCTGGGCTATTTCCTTAGCTATTTCCCAGTCATTTTTATCATTTGTTTTCAGTTTTATGAGTTATGTTTTTACAGCCTAAAAGGATTTTCATGTTCTTTGCTTCTTCTACATATCCTATTCAGTTTTTATTTAATGAATTCAAGATCTTCCTAAATCCTCTTCAATGCCAGACATAAAGTTTTTGCTTATTTCTTTTAATCTCTTACATCCCTTAAATTATCTGTTTCTTCTAAGAGATAATTTATTTTTCTATTTTAGTCTCTCTTTTTCAAGCCAATAATTCTCTCCATTCCTCTGTAATCCTTGTTAATATAATATATTTGAGGAAAAAAAACCCAGTGGCAGCTTCTTTGCACGGTCCGAACAGAAGTGTGGTTTCCAAGTATGGATTGAGGATAAAGAGGGAGGGTCGTGCATGATGACACCTTCCTCCATAGTGACTGGGAGGTAAGCATCCTCCCCCTCCTTCCTCCCAACCCCTGTGTGTGCCTATGGGATTTGCACTTCACCCAGGATGCTAACATCTGGATCAGGAGTCTAACTCTAACACTGTTTATGGTAGTATTCAAGATAACACTCCCATTACTTTTTCCCGGAGTAATCCCTAGCCATTCTGGCAGGAGGGAAGAGACAGAGGGAAAGATGGATACCAATTTAGGATTGATCATGGCAAACATTCACTTTCAATTCCTCCCCCACAACTTCAGCTCCATGTCTCAGAGTCCTCAGAAGCCCCAGCTTGAGTCTAACTCCTAACTTCCGGTTTTTACAAACGCTTTATTTGCTTACCAGTGATCTGGAGTTCACATTCTGTCTCTCTTGGGACTTCATTCCCCATTGCACCCTTACATCTGCATTTGGGGCTGGTGGGTGAGAAACAGGACCGCAAATCCGAGGCAGTGGCTACCGGCTGAACCCCTACTTGTGATTCCAGTTTAGTTTTTAGTTTAGACTTCCTCAGTCTAAATTTAAATATGATACAAATATCTACCCGTATTATAGGAATTCAACAGGAAGATAGCACTTTTCTTTCTCAAACAAGTCAATCTGTTTACTGCATTTTCATCGGCAGGGGCGGTGTGGATCGGCGTGAGGTGGGAAGGATCGGACGGTGATAGCAAGGCCTCTGAGGCCTTCGAGCAATGTGAACTCACGTTCAAGGCTGTAGCCCTGAACGTCCTGGAAGAGGACGCTGAAAGCAGCACTTTCCCAACTACTGTTTGACCTGGACATTGATTGGGTAGAAGACAGACAACAAGGAGACTGCAATGCAGACGTCCATTGACGGAGCTTACAGCTATGGAGGATCTGATTCTTCTGGGAATTCTGCACTGTTAGCCAGACAGACTTTCACAGTGCTGACTTGCCCATAGGAAGGACAGCGTGTCACAGTCAAGTATCTGCCTTCTTGTGGATAAGGGAACATATGACATGCGCCTCTAAGGAAACGCCAAGACGATGGCTGCCCTATGGTAAAGTAGGGGTGCTGAGGTTTTGAAGAAGATGGTCACTATGTGGTAAATGGCCTGCACTCCCCAAGTAGGTGGAGACATGGGATCCCAGAGTGTAACCACCACATGCGGGAGAGATACATTCCCCAAAGATTCAAATGTCCCAGGCAGGACCTGGTCTTCCAGCACAAAAGCTCTAGGATGGTTGGGTGAGGGGCCTAGCCAGGGAAAATGCAGGCGTCTGTTGGCTTGGAGAGCTGCCCAGGAATCCTCTTCCTAAGAGACCTGCTGATGGAACAGCTGAGAGGATGTCTTCTTAACCAAGTTGAGGTATCGATTAAAAGATCTCAGCTGATCAAATAATAAGCAGAAAATGCAAATCCAAATGGTTTTTGTTTAAGGTCTCATTTTCACTTCTGTCTAGTGCTTGAGTGAGCAGATGCTTACGAGACTCATCCTGTTCTCACCAAAGGCTAGGACACCATCATCTCCAGGAAGAGGAGCGTGAAGAACAGGAGCCAGGCATCCCATTGCTTCTGCACTGACTCCCAGGAGCTGAGGGTTAAAGGCATTCCCTGTGACCACACCCTTCGCCTCCTGGACCATCTCCTCTAGGAAACCCGTGGAGAACAGCAGACCCTACAGGAGTTTTGATGGACACTTTCCCTGTGGTTTACTAAACAAGTGAGACCTGGGAGCCACAGTAAGTCAGGGACTGAATGTTATCTCCAAATTACTAGAACTCAGGGTTTACAGTACTTGATCCTCTCCAAGCAGGACGGTTTAGGTCCATCTGGCTGGAATATGAGATGATCATGTCTTGACTAAATAATTCTCCATATAAGGGCAATCCCCATGGAAATTGCTGGCTAAGAATTTACATTGCATATGGAATTTCCCTCTCAAAGTAAGCTTCTGAAGCTTGACAACTTCAATACATATTTACAACTTGTATTTGTATTTCTAACAGGATTAATTTGGCTCTAAACCCAGATCATGTTATTTTCTTCACAAAAAGGAACAAAATTTGGCGCAAGTGAAGTCATACTCAATAGGATGCTGAACTATTTTTGGGAGGGAGAGGCCTTTGTTTCCTTTAAAATCATTGGAGATTTACATACACTAAAACCTTATACTGGTAGGCAAAAATAAACCTATGGCTCTACTATTTTTCTTTCGTGACAGAAAAATATGCTTTCTACTCATGGATTATGTATCGCTTAGACTATGAAGACTCTAATCAAAACTGCCCAGGTTAAATGACATTCCTGCCATCTGAAGGCATACATCTGAAGGAATACATCATTTCTGAGTCTCAGTATTCAACTCTGAGGGGTGGAGGTAAAAATTACATGACCTGGGTGGAGGTAAAAATCACGTGACCCCCATCAGTTGCTAGAGACCACATGATCCTCACATTGCAGAGTGCAGCCCACTGAGGGCTGCACAGCAAAAGCTTTATTGCATAATGTGTTCTCCAATAGAGTTTTGCTCATCATTCGTATTTAATGTGTTCATTCATTAAGATAAAGGCATTGAACTCACTGTACAGAAAACTGAGTTAAGCGACGAGACTGTGGAGAGAACAGGGTGGAAGGGAAGTTCTGTCATCGGTAGAGTTTCCTTCCTGTACCATTTACACGTGACCAGCACTGAGTGTCACCCCTTTATAGAAGCAGGAGATCGTGGTGATACTTGGGTCAGGTGGAGAGAGCAGTTTTAAGCCCTTCCTATTGGCTTGTGCATTCATTATTTTTGACCCATCTCGCACAGAGCTCCCAGAACAGTTGCCGACAGGCCAAGGTGGCCTTGCCAGCCACCTGCAGAAAGGACGCCATGGCAAGTCCTTCAGGGCACATCCACTTCCTCTTCTGTGCTCTCCTCTCTGGTCACTCCCCTGACATGTCTTGCCCCTGCCCCTCGCCACATAAACACACCGAAGTTTGGAGTTCGTTTCAGCTATTTTGGACTAGTTCCTCATTCACAGTTAAGACTCTGGGATGGTCTCCTTAAGGACACATCCTAGGCACACATGTGATCCCACTAATTGGCCTATTCTGGATTTTCCCATCACAACTAAGCTCTGTCTCATTCTACACTGGCATTAAAACTGAAATTGGAGCGGTTTTATTGAAAACTTGAGAATGGTGGCTTGTGACTGAAATCCCAGCAC